>NC_059165.1:91026145-92276145 GCF_019923935.1 Bubalus bubalis | reverse complement strand
CTCCTCCAGGGCTTCTTCCCGACCAGAGATCAAACCCAAGTCTCTTGGGCGTCCTGCATAGGCAAGTGGATTCTTCTTTACCACTAGCGCCACCTGGGAACACAAGCAGGGACTAAATGACTGTGGCTTCACCTCCCCTCCCTGCCTCCCTCCACCTGTCTTCACAAACCATGGGGGGAGATGTGGATGGAACCCTGCATCCACAATTTCCCAAACAGTTACAACAGAGGGGAAATAAACCAGTATTTCACGCGGTCCCTGGTTGTAGAGTCGACACTGCGTGTCTGATCCAGGGCTCAAGCTTCGCTGAACTTCCTCCTTTCATCCTTAGAACAGCTCTGAGAGGCGGCAGATGGAGACAGCTGAGGCACAGAATAAGGACGAGGAACTGGCTCACTGGAGCCTTTTCCCAGGGTTGCCTGTGTGCATTTTTGTGCTCACAGAGGGTCTGTACTTAGTTGAATGCTCTGCTGTTGCTTTCTTGAAATGGTTAATAATTTTTGCAGAAGAAGGCTCTGCGGTTTCATTCCGCAGGTAGCAGTTATGTAGCCAGAAGGTTGGTCGCAGATGAAGGGGCGTCATTATCAGCCGGTCTGGGTTCAAGGTCCGTCGTTGCCTCTTACGAGCTGTGTGACTTCAGGCAAGTTGCTTTGCCTCTCTGGATGGTGCGCCCAAACCCTTCTTGCCATCCAGTCCCCTGCCAGCTTCTCTGCCCTCTCCCTTCTCACTTATTGTGCATCGGCCACGCTGATCTTTCTTTTCTTTCCACCTCCAGGCCTTTGTCTTTGCTATTTCCTCTGCTGGGCATTCCATTTCTGGCTGGGCCAACCCTATCCGGCCAGTGTTCCCCAGTAGTCTTTTTTATTGGCCTGGCCAAAAAAGGTTCATTCAGGTTTTTCTGTAATACCTTATGGAAAAAACCCGAACAAACTTTTTGGTCAATATTTCATTTTCTTAGCTGCTGTTTTACAGCCCGTCTGACCCCCTTTTCAGGATGGGAGCTCCACCAGGCTGCATCCCCCAAGACCATCCTGCAAGACTCTTGAAAGCTGCCCTCCTGCGCTAGAACCAGCGTGTCTAATTGTCCAGATTAGATGGGTCATGGCTGGGAAAACCCCACATCAGCAGCTCAAACGCCCGGGCTCAGCTCCCTCTGCCCTGGGCAGGGCTGCTAGAAGACACACGACCTCAGTGGAGGTGCTGTGTGACTTCAGCCACTCGCTTGCCCTCTCTGAATCGCCTCATGCCTGAGCTGTCTGGTGCAGAAGCTATGGTGAATGGCTACTGAGAGCCAGGGCCCCTGGGGACAAGTGTCATGGGGTCAGGGAACCCTGAAACAGTCCAGAAGGTTTCCTATCTCTTGAGAAGATGAGAAACCCAGAGGAATACAGGGGGCTCCCCAGAGGGCATAGTAGCTGGGCCAGGAAATTTTGAGACTCCACTAACCCTGCTGTTCATTGATACCTTGTACATTTAGCCAGAGCAAATTCTGGGAGATGGTGAAGGACAGGAAAGCCTGTTGTGTTCATGGGGTTGCAAAGAGTCAGATATGACTAAGCGACTGAACAACAACATTCAGCCAGATAGGTAGAGAAGTCACCGAGATGCCCCTAGGAATGGGCCCAGCTTTCCATGGGGGGATCACATTTGGCATTTGAAGAATTTGCATTTGCGCCTTGGCCTTCTGCAAAGCATGACTCTGGGCCCCTGGAGTCTCCTGACTGAACCTCAGTCTCCTTGTCTGTAAAAGGGACACAAGACTGTTTTGAATGATCAGAATGGTCTGTACCAAGTCTGCTTAGAATGTGCTGGCACGGTGAAGATGTAACAGGCTAAACATAGTAAGACACAGTATAGTGATGAATGCCTTCTCCGGGCACATCAGGGGGCCTGCAGATGGAGCTTTGGAGGGGGGCAAAAGGTTTGGGAGTCCTGGGAGCAATTGGGCTCAAGTCTGGCTTCTCCCAGCAGGGTTGAGTCTCCTGCTACAGTGCCGCCAGGAGCTGGGGACCAGCCCCAGGCAGACAGAACCACAGGCCATGCCGGTGCTGTGATCCATGGTGGCAGGAGGCCCACCTCAGGACCACTGAGTCACGGTGGGGAAACCAAGTCACACCTCTGTGGCCAGAGCCCTAGGCAGGTCTTGTGGGGCGGGGGTAAGTTCTGTGCCACAATCACCCAATGAGATGCAGTGACCTCTCTAGATTCCCCATCCAGAGCTCTCTGAGACACCACCCAGACGTGTGCCTTTTGCCCTCACCTCCCTGGTCCTCCTAGAGACTTGCTGTGTGTATGTATTAGTTGCTCAGTCATGTCCGGCTCTTTGCGACCCTATGGACTGTAGCCTGCCAGGCTCTTCTGTTGATGGGATTTCCCAGGCAAGAATACTGAAGTGGGTTGCCATTTCCTTTTGCAGGGGATCTTCCCGACCCAGGGATCGAACCCGGGTCTCCTGCATTGCAGACAGATTCTTTACCGTCTAAGCCACCTGGGAAGCCCCATCAGGAAAGACTTGGTAGTTTTCTTGAAAACCCATTCTCTCTGAAAAGTTAAAAAAAACACTTTATTTGTTTAGCTTCACCAGGTCTTGGTTATGGCACGTGGGATCTTTGTTAAAGCATGTGGAATCTAGTTTCCTGACCAGGGATCGAACCTGGCTTACCCCCTGCATTGGGAGCATAGAGTCTCACCCACTGGACCACCAGGGAAGTCCTTTGAAAACTCAGAGAAGAAAAATTTGTCTTACTTTGGTCAATGGGCAACCTGGTATGTCCTTGACATAAGAAGGCAGAACCTTTAAAATAAATGTAATGAGAGCAAAAAAAAAGGAGAGAGAGAGAAAATGACATTAAATCATCCTGCTGCCGCCACAGGCTTAGAGCAGAGGCCAAGGGCTACTGAGGCGTTAAAGCCCAGTTAGCACCCACTGGAGACTTCCAGCCTTGAGGAGGCTGGAAAAAGCCCGGGAGGGGAAGGGCCCCCTTACTGGTGGAGTCCATGTGGCTGCACACAGCTATGACTGTTTGGGGGTCTCTACCTTCACACCAGGGTCCTGGGACTCTCGTATGTGTGTCTGAGTGTTCCTTCTCAACAGCCTCGGGAGAAGGTTATTTCTCCCTGAATTCAATTAATGAGCCTATTAAAAACTATTTATTTTCCCTGACAGTTGTTTACTGAGGAGAAGGAGATAAATTGGCTGGGCAGCCTCACCAGGCAGGCACGAGGTGGGACGGGAGATGCCTGGCACTGTGGGCCCGGGTACTGCCTGGCTAAGGGTGGACCCCAGGTGGGGCCCTGCCTTCCGGACGCGGCCCCTGAAACACGGATTTGCAACCTTGGGGTCTTTGGGGAGGCGGAGCCTGGGATGAGTGAAAAGCATCCTGGAGTGGAGGGTTTCATGTTTGTGGTGGGGGAGAGTCTCTCAAAACCCCTTCTTTCTCCTGCACAGCAGTTGAAACCTTTGACTTTGGGGGCTACATAGCTACCTGGTGGGGGAAAAAAAAACCCAAACATTTCTGAGTATACCTTGCAGCTGTCTGTGCAATATGATTCAGTTCTGACCAGTGGGCTAAATGAACAGAATTTTCTGGAAATGCCTTCAAAGGGAGGTAGCACATGCTTCCTTCTACCCTACTTCCCGCCCTAACTGGAATACGGAGGTGATGGTAGGCAACCAGGCAGCCATTTTGAACTGTGAGGCAGGTTCATGGCTAAGAATGGGAGATCAGAGATGGAAGGAGCCTGGACCCTGATGATTAGGGGTGGGCAAAATAGCCCTGAGAGGCCCACCTGGGAGCTTCCTGTATGTGAAGATAGAAATTATGCCTCGCCAGTGAGTTTTGTTTTGTTTTGTTTTGTTTGGACATCTACAGTCCAACTTGATCCTAATAGCATCAGTAGGTGAGCCTCCGGACACAGCACTTTTCTTCTTTCTCTCCTTAGGTCTCTGCTCATTTTTAAGGGAGGCTTCCTCCCAATCTCTATTGAGGTTTGCAAAGTTATTATTTATGAAGTAACTTGTTAATTGCAAAATTCGCCTCCCCACCTGGCTCCCCATCCTTCCCGCTCTGGCTCTGCTTTTACTGGAAGCACGGTTGCATCTCTACTTCATATTCCTCTTACTCACCATCTACCTCCTTTCTTCCTGTCTGCTCTACTGTATCCACAGCAGCACCTGTGCACAGTAGGGCCCCCTGAGAGATTTGCATACCCAGGTCTCCATTCACAAGGCAAGAATCGGGGCTCTGAGACGCCTCAGGTCTTCCAGCTGGCTGGTGGCAGTGCCTGCATTGGTAGCAACCGAGCAGGTGGCTCCCGAGCCCTCCCTTTTCACTTGTTTGTGTCCCCCCGCCCCACAGTCGGCCAGTTCGGGCCGCTCAGCGGCTGCTCCTGATCCTTCCTCTCGCCCCCGCGTTCTCACCTCGGCCTCCAGAAATAGCCCCTTTAAAATAGCCGCGTCCTTGCGTTCTGGGCTTCTGCATGCCCACGGATGTGACGCCGTGCTGACGGGCCAGCCTCCTTATCGCTGTGGGATTTTTAAAAATACAGTTGGTGTTAGGTATCCTCCCCCCGCTCATTTTTACGCCTGAAACAGCCGAGCCACGCACGAGGCTGTTTCCATCCCAACACTTGTCATTTGGGGTTTCACACTGTTTGTCCCTGTGGATACTCCATCACGGCCACTGGACATCTGGTTTGCAGAACTGAGAGCTTCCACGGCAGGCTCATGCCAGCCCACAGTTCCAAGTCTGCTTGGGAAGCTCTGAGTTTGAGTCCTGGTGCCGCCTCTTGCTGTCCGTGTGGCCTTGGGCACAGGGAGGAACGTCTCTGAGCCTCGATTCACCAGTCAGTGAACATCTCAAGACCTCAGGTACATGGCTGAAATTCTTGAAGCCTCAGTTTACCCACCTAGAAATGATACCCCTGAGGGTTTTCCACTTGGGGCGCGGATCACACAGTGGGTATTCTTGAGGTATGAGCCAGCCTCATTATAGCAGGTGAGTTATCTCTGAAACAGGCTCTGTGACCCATCCCAGGGAAGGATTGAGTGAATTTAGCACCCGCTTTGGGCACTGCCACTTCTGGGAACCTTCAGGAAATCACTTCTTCCTCTGTGGACTCAGTTTTCCTCATCCGTAGAATGGGCCCATATCGACAGATCATGGGCAGGTGAACAGGACATGAGGCACCCACGCTGTTCTCCCCCTTCCACCTTGGGCTGCTGCTGCTAAGTCACCTCAGTCGTGTCCGACTCTGTGCGACCCCATAGACGGCAGCCCACAGGCTCCCCTGTCCCTGGGATTCTCCAGGCAAGAACACTGGAGTGGGTCCACCTTGGGCTGAGGACACAGCAAATGCTCTGTAGATGTTGCCGATGTTTTCCTGCCATGTTTTATACTTTGATACCATGTCGATTAGTGGTTCACAACCAGATGGGCCTGGGTTTGAGTCCTAGCTCTGTTGTTCACCTGCTCTGATGTCACCTCCTGGCCTCAGTGTCCTTATTTGTACAGTAGGGGAAATGATGACCCTCATCTTCCCAGGATCCTTGGGAGGATCTGATGAGTTAGTAAGAGCGAATACTGTTGGGCTCAGAGTAAGGGTGACACGGTGGCCATCATTAATATATCTAGGACTTTCCTGGTGGTCCAGTGGTTAAAATGGATTCTAATGCAGGGGGTGCGGGTTTGATCCCTGGTCGGGGAACTAAGATCCCACTTGCGGTGTGGCTGAAATAATAATAACAATAATAATAATATATGTACTCTCTAAATAGTTATCAGGCACCTTCCAGCATAGCACTTCTTCCTGGGAGCAGGAGTGGGGAGATGGTCTGTTTCTTTGGCTGGAAGATCCTGGCTCCGCCTCCGGGGCCTCCCTCCCACCCGGGCAGGGATTAAGCTGTCCGGGGGAACATGCCCGGCCCAGGCCACAGGCACCACGGAGGCCGCCCCTGCTTCCTGCGTTTCCTCAGCAGGTGTTGGCTGGAGACTCAGGAAAGGGGGCAGGGGGCAGAGGGCAGTGTCCAGGGATGGCTCAGAAATGGGGACAGGAGGGGCCCTGGAGGAGGCGTGGAGGCTTCCGCTCCCAGCCAGCCCCAGAGGCCCGACGGATGGCTGGTTCAGCTGTGGCTACAGCCACCCCCACATCTGTGCCGTGTCATCCGGGCACCTACTGTGTGCCGGGCTCTCTGCTGGAGCCGTGCCGGGAGGAAGTGCGTGCTTCTGTGGCGCTCAGGTTGTGATCAGGAAGAGATAATAAGCAAATGATGTGTCATGTCAGGTGGTGATAAGAGAACAGAATAAAAGAGGAAAAGGGATATGTGAGTGAAGGGATGAAGGCTGTCGTTATTTTATTTACTTATTTTTGGCTGCCCTGTGTGGGAAGCAGGATCTTAATATCCCAACCACAGATCGAACCTGTGCCCCCTGCAGTGGAAGGGGCACTTCACCAGTAAGGGTCTTAACCACTGGACCACTAGGGAAGTCCCAGGGCTGTCATTTTAAATGAACTCATTGGGACGGCTTTTTACTGAGGAGTTGACAACTTGAGTAAAGCCCTGATGGAGGTAAGGGAGGGAGCCAAGTGGATATGTGGGAGAGAGAATGTTCTGGGGAGAGAGAATGTTCTGGGGAGTGAGCGCAGCCTGTGCAAAGTGCCTGGGGCAGGATTGTGCCTGGGGTGTTGGAGGAACAGTGAGGAGGCCCGTATGTCTGGAGCAGAGTGAGCCAGGGGGCCAGAGAGAGGAGGAGAAGGAAGGGAGGGACAGGTGGGGGCAGGGTGTGCAGGACCTTGGGGCAGGGCAGACTTGGGCTTTCACCCAGAGGAGAGAGGTGGGTACCTGACTTAGATGCTCATGGGAGCCTTCTGGGTTTCTGAGTGCTGCGGGGAGACTACATCATGGGGGTGGGGTGGGGGGAGCAGGGCTGAGGAGACTGTACTGGGGGTCCAGGCAGGGTAATGGGGTGAACCGTGTGGAGACCGAGGATAGGGGAGAAGCGGGGAGATTTGGGATAGAGTTTGAAGGCAGACTTCTCATGAGCAACTGTGATACCCATTTGGCAGGCAGAGAAGCTGAGGCCCAGGGACGCTGGGTCATCTGCCCAGGGTCACACAGCTAGATGTTGCACAGTGGCTGGGTGGCCTGGCTGGGGTGCAGCTTGGTCCCTAAGCACTTCATAGCCGTCACTTCCTCCTAATTTATGTGTGTGCTGTGCTGAGTCACTCAGTCGTGTCTGACTCTTTGCGACTCCATGGACTATAGCCCTCCAGGCTCCTCTGTCCATGGGGATTCTCCAGGCAAGAATATTGAAGTGGGTTGCCATTCCTTTCTCCAGGGGATCTTCCCAACCCAGGGATTGAACCCAGATTTTCCACATTGCAGGCGGATTCTTTACTGTCTGAACCACCAGGGAAACCCATATACAAATTGACCCAACTTATTATAATTTAAAAAACAGAGACATTACTTTGCTGACAAAAGTCCATCTAGTCAAAGCTATGGTTTTTCCAGTAGTCATGTATGGATGTGAGAGTTGGACCAGAAAGAAAGCTGAGTGCTGAAGAATTGATGCTTTTGAAGTGTGTGGTGTTGGAGAAGACTCTTGAGAGTCCCTTGGACTGCAAGGAGATCCAACCAGTCAATTCTAAAGGAAATCAGTCCTGAATATTCATTGGAGGGACTGATGCTGAAGCTCCAATACTTTGGCCACCTGATGAGAAGAACTGACTCATTGGAAAAGACCCTGATGCTGGGAAAGATTGAGGGCAGGAGGAGAAGGGGACGACAGAGGATGAGATAGTTGGATGGCATCACCGACTCAATGGACATGAGTTTGAGCAAGCTCCTGGAGTTGGTAATAGACAGAGAAGCCTACCGTGCTGCAGTCCATGGAGTTGCTAAGAGTTGGACACAACTGAGTGACTGAACTGTATAATTTATATTTTCACATGTATATTTAAATTATAATAAATTTTATTGGAGTATAGTGTTAGTTTCAAGTGTACAGTAAAGTGGTTCAGTTACACATATTGTTGTTCAGTCACTAAGTCATGTCTGACTGTTTGCGACCCCATGAACTGCAGCATGCCAGGCTTCCCTGTCCTTCACCATCTCTCAGAGTTTGTTCAAATTCATTTCCCTTGAGTCAGAGATGCCATCCAACTATCTCATCCTCTGCCACCCTCTTCTCCTGCCTTCAGTCTTTTCCAGCATCAGGGTCTTTTCCAATGAGTTGGCTCTTATCAGGGGGCAAAAGTATTGGAGCTTCAGCTTCAGCACTAGTCCTTCCAATGAATATTCAGGGTTGATTTCCTTTAGGATTGACTGGTTTGATATATATACATATATTCATCCTTTCTCAGATTCTTTTCTCATATAGGGTATTAAAGAACATAGAGTATAGTGCCCTGTGCTATACAGTTGGTTGTCTGTCTTATGTATAATAGTGTCTGTTATGTTCTTTCTAAGCTCTTGCTTTATCCCTCTGTGCCCTGTTTCCCCTTTGGTAACCATAAGTTTCTTTTCAATATCATAAGTCTGTTTCTCTTTTATGAATAAGTTCATTTGTATCTTTTTTTCCCCCATGCATGTAAAGGCTTGGGTGAGTTTGCCCTCTCTTAGTCAAGAAGTTGGTTGGAATCCCCACTCTACCCCATTTTAGGAAAGTACATTGTCAATACTGTCAGCAGATATACCAGGACAAAACCAAGGATCCTGGATTTGACTTTGCCCTTGCGCCCAATGGCAACCTACTCCAGTACGCTTGCCTGGAAAATCCCATGGGCGGAGGAGCCTGGTAGGCTGCAGTCCATGGGGTCACTAGGAGTCGGACACGACTGAGCGACTTCACTTTCACTTTTCACTTTTATGCATTTTCACTTTTCACTTTTATTCACTTTTATGCATTTTGGGCTGCCGTCTCTGGGGTTGCACAGAGTCAGACATGACTGAAGCAACTTAGCAGCAGTAGCAGCTTACTTAGCTGTGTGACATTATGGCTTTTGTCCATCCTCTCTGAACTCCCCATTTCCGGTGAAATCAGACTCAGCTCTTTGCTTGTCATCCCAATAATATTTTTTTAGCTCCTGCTGTGCGCCAGACCATTTTAGGCAGACTACTTATCCCTGTCTTGACCACTATGGCCCCCAAAATGTTAGTTGACAAACTACAGTGCTCGGGCCATGCGAGAGTGGACGGGAGCCTTCCGTGGATTGTCAGAGCCTTCCGTGGATCCCTTAGTATGGATGTCAGAAGCTTGGAGGGAAGTCTTGAGGCAGCCAACCATGGGAAATGCTAGTTGTCAGGAGCCTGGCCTCATAGGGACAGGTGCCATGTGCAAAACCCTGAATCAGCAGCACTGGGGTAAAAAGCAATTAAGAAGACCTGGGCTTGGAACCAGAGGTGTTTTAAGAAAACTTGTACATATATTTTACTTACACTTTCCACTTATGTTCAAGAAAGAAAGGTGATCAAAGTCTGTGTCCAAAGAAGTCTAAAAAAAACCTGTTCAGTTGCTGTCAAATGATAATTCTGTGTGATAAGAAAGTTGTGTCTAGGGACTGCCCTAGTGGCCCAGTGGTTAAGACTGTGCTTCCACTGCAGGGGACATAAGTTCGATTCCTCGTTGGGGAACTAAGATCCTGCATGCTGCCTGGTGTGGCAAAAAAAAAAAAAAAAAAGGCAAGCAGTCACGTTCAGTTTAATTGGCAGCATTTTTTCTTTCTTACTGACATATAAAATAATGATGCAGCTTAAACTCAGTGCAGTACAGAAATGGTCAGATCTGGAATTTGGATGAGGAAGAGAGAGGAAAAAAGTCTCCAAGAACAAACAATGGGAGGGGAGGTCAGGAAAGGCTTCCTGGAGGGGGTGGCAGCTAATCTGAGATGTGGTGTTACCTGGGCAGAGTAGGAGTTACCTGGGCAGAGACAGGAGGGAATGATGTTCCAGGCAGAGAGAACAGCATGGGCGCAGACTCCCCATGTGAAGTCACTGTGAGCCCTCAAGGTGGAGCGGTTAAATCCTGTGCCTTGCCTGAGGCCCAGCACATTGTAGGTGCTCACTAAATGGCTCGTGGTAGATGTTAGACCAGTGGATCCATAATAGGCAGCCAGTTAGCGGACACGAGGTAGGGACTCAGTAAACAGGCACTGCCCTCAGTCCCAGATCTGGATGATGCCTGTGGGTATTGCACTCCAGCATCTGCATTCCGAGAGACCTGAGACCCAGAGGTTTGGGTCTGTCTGAAGTCCATCAGCAGGTTGACTGTTGAGCAGGGATAACCTTGAGTTTATCCTCAGCTCCCTGTCCTGCTCCTAAGGAGGCTTCATCCTCAGATACACAGTGAGCAGGCAGCTTGAAAAGAGGAGAAACCCAAATCAAACTGACTTCAGGTAAAAGAAAAAAAAGGCAGATGAATTTATTTAGAATATATCAGCTTCAGGCATGGCTTGATCCAGGAGCTCAGACAAGGACTTTAATTTCTTGTTAAAGATGAAGAAAAGCAGACTGGTGGTAGTTTAGTTGCTAAGTTGTATCTGACTCTTGCGATCCCGTGGACTAGAACTTGCCAGGCTCCTCTGTTCATGAGATTTCCCAGACAAGAATGCTGGACTGGGTTGCCATGACATTCTCCAGGGGATCTTCCCAACCCAGGGATCATACCCGCATCTCCTGCATTGCGGGTGGAATCTTTACTGACTGAGCCACCACGGAAGCTGAAAAGCAGACTGGCATGGTTTGCCATTTTCCTAGTCCAGGAAAGATAAAAGCAAACCCAGATTTCTTAAACTGCTTGCCCAAGGCCACCCAACAAGGAGGTTAAACCATGATTCAGACTTGGGTTGCTCTGAATCTAAAGCCCATGGCTTAGGATGGTGTGCCAAGCCGGGTGGTCATGACTGCACTTTACAGACAGGGAAACGGAGATTCAGAGAAGGGAAATGACTTACTCAAGGCCATAGAGTAAGCAAGCAGCAGAGCCTGGGGCCAAACTCATGTCAAACTCGTGGTCTTGGATCTCATGCCGTATTGTTCTCCGTAAGCATGGGTTGGATGGTGAGTTGGTCCGGCTGAGACAGAGAGGAGGAAAGGTTTGCCAGGAGCCACATTGACTTTGGGCCAGGCTCTCCCCTCCCCACCCAAAAGGGGCCCTCACACCAGCCCTCCAGCCTCCCACCCTGGATGGTTATGAGTTTCCCCTTGCTTTTGATGAACACATCATGGGTGACAGGTGGGGAGGTCCCCACTGGGACTGGCTTTGTGCCAGCCGTGAGTCCCGGCCAGGCCTACCCATCTCTGTCACAGGAGGAAATGAGATTGGCAGCCAATTGTTCTCTTCAGAGCCAGCCATCTCACTCCCCGATGCCCGGCTCCCAGCATCAAAGGAATTTGATTGCTCAAGCCCTTGTCCCTTCTCCCTAGCAAACATCTGATCCACTGCTCAGAAATTCACTAGTCTGCCTGAGCATGGTCTCTGCCTGTGTTCCCTTTGCCCTTGGGCATCTCCATGGCATTTATGGGACGCTTACTGTATACTCGGTGTTGAGCTGAGCTGCAAGCCACCTTTTTCACCTCAACCTAGGCCAGGCTCTGGGGCTAAGAGGTGACTCGCACTCATCTCCTCCCTCTGCCACCTCCAAGCTGTGTGACTTTGAGTAAGTGGGCTGACCTCTCTGAGTCTCAGTTTCCTCCTCTGTAAAAGGGAGAGAATTAGGTGAGTTGTGTGTCTTAAAATAGTAACAAGTGTTGTTATTACTGTTTTTCTCTCTTTCTTTACGGCTGTTCTGGGTCTCTCTGCTGCACGTGGGCTTTCTCTAGTTGTGGCAGGCAAGGACTACTCTTCCTCGCAGTGCACAGTTTCTCTTTGTGGTGGCTTCTCTTGTGGAGCCTGAGCTCTAGGGCATGTGGGCTCAGTAGTTGTGGTGCAAGGATGTACTTGCCCTGCAGCATGTGGAATCTTCTTGGACCAGGGACAGAACTCATGTCCCCTGCATTGGCAGGCGGACTCAACCACTGGACCACCAGGGAAGTCCTATTACTTCAACATTAGCAAATCTAGGTCTCTTGGTCTCTTCCACCCTATTCACACATCTTATGCCCACTGTTCTGTGCTCTTCTTTTTCACACAGATGCAGTATGTATGAAGCCTTCCGCTGCTTTTTTCTGGGCTGAGTACTATGCTGTTGGCATGCCCACTCCCCTCGTGATAGCCGTGCCCATTCATCCCTCTCTTTCACTTTCCCATGAGACAAGCCGCAGTGCTTTCACGCACAGGTTTCAAGCACAAGTAAGAGATTCTATAGGGAATTCACATTTTAAAAACTAATTATTTACATTTATTTATTTGGCTGCATCGGGTTTTCCTTAGTTGTGGCACGTGGGCTCCCTGATTGTGGCACATGGGCTCAGTACTTGCAGAATGCAGAGTTAGTTGCCCACATGGCATGTGGGATCTTAGTTCCCTGACCAGAAATCAAACCTGTGTCTCCTGCATTGGAATGTGTGTGCACACACTCAGTTGCATCCAACTCTGCAATGCCACGGACTGTAGTCCACCAGGCTCCTATGTCCATGGAACTTCCCAGGCAAGAATACTGGAGTGGTTTTCCATTTCTTTCACCAAGAGACTTTCCCACCCCCAGGGATTAACCCCCCGGCTCTTGCATCTCCTGCACTGGCAGGCAGATCTTTACCACTGCTCCACCTGGGAAGCCCCCTGTATTGGAAGGTGGATTCTTAACCACTGGGCCACCAGGGAAGTCCTGTGGCGTGCACACCTTAGCATTTGCTGGATCTCACCTGGTCACCCTACAGAGTGTCTATAATCTCTTCCTCAGCCAGTAGCGAGTGCGTGCAGGCTTCTGAATGGTTTAGTGGGATGGATGTTTTTATTCTTTAACTGTTGCCACTGGACTAGTTGCAGAAGCCCCCCATAGTTTCAGATCTAAATTTTTTTTCAGACCCCCAAAAAAGCTTCTGAGTGTTGAAAACAATCATAGTTTTCTATGATTGAACCCAGCCTCCTCTGGGTTCAGAATCCTACTGGGTGGGAGTGGGGGCGCGGTCTAGAGATTCATCTATTTATTGAACATCTAGTATGTGCTGGGCCCTGCCAAGGTGCTGGGAATAGAGTGGTGAGGAACACAGAAGACAAAGCCCTGCCTCTGTCAAGTGTAGCAGGGAGAAGAACAATACACAAATAAATAGATTATTTATTAAAGGGCTACAGGTTGCTGTTAAGAAGCACAGAGCCAGGGAAAGGGGTGGGTGATAAGGAAGGAACTATTTTAGCTATGGAATCAAGGCAGGGCCTCTCTGAGGAGGTGATCTTTCAGTGAAGACCAGCAGGAAATGAGAGTGAATTATGTGAAGATCTGGCGTAAAGTTGTTCCATGGAGGAGAGGGAGAGAATTGCTGTGCAAAGGCCCTGTGGCCGGACCATGCCTGGTGTGTTGAAGGAACAGTGAGGGGGCCCAAGTGGCTGGAGCAGAGTGAGTGAGGGAGAGGGAGGGAGGGAGGAGAGGACAGGGAGGGGACAGGGCTGGTTGTTTCAGGCTTTGTGAGCCCTGGCAGGACTTGGGTTTTTACCCCTAGGGAGGTGGGAACCCTGGAGGGCTGTGAGCAGAGGAGAGGACAGAGCCTGACTCAGGTGCTCATGGGTGCCCTTTTGCCATTGTGGTCACTGGGGACCAGGTGAGCGATGATGGGCCTGGACCAGATGGAGGCAGGAAAGGGGGGAGAAAAATTCTGGAGAGTGTTTTTTTTTTTTTTTTGCAAGAGCTGGTAGATTGGCCAAGCAGTGGGTGCAGGGTAGGGTTGAGAGGAATTGAGGATAACTCTCAGATCTCTGGCCTGAGCATCTGCAAGAATGGGGAGGGACAGGCATGGGGACCCCTGTGTTAACAGAACATCCACTTAGTTTTCCAGAAGCAAAGGAAGTGCTTCTCTGCAGGTGTTGGAGGGGGCCTCCTGGAGCTGGTGGGTCCGAAGTCAGCCTGTGGGTGTCATGTGGGGTTGGTGTCCCCTGCCACCAACAAGCCAGTGGCTCATCCTTTTCTCAGCCTCAGTTTCCCCATCTGTATAATGGGGATGGTGACAGAAGGCAGCAGTGAAATGAGTTAATATGTACAAAGCATTTAGAGCACAGCCAGGTATACTTAAATGGGCTTAGATGGGGCTGGGGTTTTACCCAGCTCCAAGCTCCACTGGGGCTCTCGGGGCAGAAATACACATATTCACTAGAAGCCTCCAGTTCAAGATACAAAGGAGGCCTGGTTCACACACCAGGAGGCTGAAGCCCAGAGTGGTTAGGGCACTTGATTCAGGCTGCACAGCCTGCGGCTCAGCATTTCTGGGCCCACACGTCCTCCCCACCTTGCTCCTCTCTCTTCTTCTCTGGGTGTTTTCCACCCGCCCTCCCGCCCCCGGGGCTGCCAGCTTTGGTTCTTGGTGGTTTCCAGACTCCCCTTGGCTCCAGCTTGGCACTCATCTCCCACCTCCACAGGCGCTGAGTCCAGGGCCTGGTGCCAGGCAAGCCCCGGGAGGGGAGGGGGCTCTTGATGAGCACCCTCTGCTTTTACATCCAGGGTTCCCTCTGCTCCCTCCCCTCACCCCTCCCCCGATGCTTCCACTAATGATGGAAGTGGGACTGGAGGGAGTGAGCGAAATTATATACACACGAACATATAAAAATTAGTTTAGGATCTGGGCCAAGAACCACTTGCGCTTGGCCAGGCATTGTGGGTAATTCATCGCCGATTACCATAAAAGCCAGAGCCTGCTGACAGGCGGCCGCGGGGCTTTTGTTTAAGATTCTGATGAATATATAATCTCTCCTGCCTGGAGCCCGAGATTCACCCCCACCATCCCCAGGAAGGGTGTCCCCAGGCTCCTGCCCATGGGGCCACCAGCTCTGGCCTGCTTGGGAGCCAGGCCTGCCCTGGGTCCATTGGTGAGCTTGCCTTGGAGGAGCTAGGCTTGGTGTTCAATGCCCACTGCTGTCCGCAATGATCCCTGGCCTACTGTAATACAGCCCCAGCCCTGGGCCCTGTTCCCTCAGGCCCTCATACATCCACTCGGTACACATTTATTGGGCTCCAACTGTTTGGCTGGCCCCGCATGGGTGCTGGGATGCTGCGGTGACTGAGATCAATGGGATCCCTGGCTTTTTAGAGTTGGGGGTCTGATGGATGAGCAGATAAGCATGTATTCATATTTAAAGATTCCTCATCTCTTGCCCAGGAGATGCAGATTAAAACAACAAGATCCATTTCTTGCCCATCCGCTTGGCAAAATTGTATGAAGCTTGATGATTTCCAGATTGGAAATGGGAGGGGGACCCCGGGCGTCATCAGCGGGAGAATAAATCAGCATGGCTACTTCTTACCATCTTTTATTTTTATTTTCTGGCCAGCTAACACATACATGTGAGCTATAATGGAGGATGTACAGAAGAATACACAGGGGAGAGTCTCTCTACCACCACTCCCCTCCTATCCGCAGCTCTCCTCCCCCTCCTTCGCCAGAAGCAGCCACCAGTCTCCTGCTAGGCCAGCGGTTGGTAGACTTTTTCTGTAAAGGACCAGATAGTAAATCTTTTCAGCAGTCTCTATCAATACTGTTCAGTGCCACTATTGTAGCATGAAAGCAGCCAGAGACAATATGTGAATGAATGGCAGTGGCTGGATGCCAATAAAGCTTTATTGACACAAACAGCCAGGGGGCCGGATTTGGTCCTTGGGTTGTAGCATGTTGGCCCCTGCTCTGTATAGCACTGTCTAGCAGAACTTTTGTACAATTTTAGAAACACTTTTTGGTGATAGCTTTCTAATAAAATAGCCTCTGGCTACATGTGCTGTTGAGCATTGGAAATGTGGCTAGTGCAAATGAAGACTCAACTTTTAAATTTTATTCCATTTTATTGTATTTAAATGTAAACAGTACATGTGGCCCGTGGCCACAGTTTTGGACAGAGCAGTTATCTAGACATCTTCAGTGAACATTCAGTGAACAGTAGGCGGATAGATTTATGGTCCCTGGTTTAACCAAATGGTAGCATTTTTTAAAAGCTGTTCCATACTTTGGGGTTGTTTTTCCTCTCTCTTAAAAAATGTATCTTAAAAGTGATTTCATAATTATACATCTGGCTCTATCTTCCTTTTCACAGCTGTGATACCAGTCTCATAATACTAAAAGATGGTAATCTTTTGTGGCATTATTTGGTCCCTTGCACCAGTATCTATTTAACCAATCCCCTATTGTTGGGCACTTAGGTTGTTTCAAGTCTTTTGCCATGAGGATTTTCTACACATGCCATTTCACGGGGATGTGTCTTTCAGAAAAACTTCTAGAAGTGATGTTAGCAGGTTCAAAGGGAAGGTGCAGACCCTCCAACTGCCCATCTCTCTGCACTGAGATGTGGAAGATGTGGATGCAAAGATTCACAGGCATTGGTCGAGACTGAGGAAAAAATAAAAAGTGGAGCCAACCTAGGTGTCCATCAACGGGGGATTGTAATAACCTCGTAATGGAAGATTATACACAGCAGGGGAAGTGTCTAGGGATGAGTGTGCTCAGTAGATACAGTGTCTTTTGAAAGAAGGAGGAATGCTGGGAAATGATACAGACAAGATGATACAATTTCACGGAAGAAGAAAACCACTCTGTATTCTGGTGTTACTTTTGGTCTGTAACTGCTTGGGAGAGATATGCAGAGATTGACACAAACCAGCAACGGAGGTTGCTTCTAGGAGCAGATAAGAGGGGCTCTCCCGTCCACAAAGCTTTGCATCTGCCACACACCAGCTGCTTCCTGTCCTCAGCCAGAGGAATTTGAAAGAACAAATCTCCTGCCCTCTTGCAGCTAGCACTCCAGTTGGGGAGCCGGAGAATAAACAAAGCACAGATAAAACCCACATAAAATGTCAGAGAGAGTGGTAGTTTGCTCTGAAGTGAAGTCGCTTAGCCGTGTCCGACTCTTTGCAACCCCATGGACTGTAGCCTACCAGGCTCCTCAGTCCGTGGGATTTTCCAGGCAAGAGTACTGGAGTGGGTTGCCATTTCCTTCTCCAGAGGATCTTCCCCACCCAGGGCTCGAACCCGGGTCTTCCGCAGTGTAGGTAGGCGCTTTACTGTCTGAGCCACCAGGGAAGTCTTCTCTAGGGGAGAGAAATTCCAAGGGACTGGGGAAGTCCCAGAGTGGGAGGCAGAATTTTCAAGAGGATATCCCAGAAGACCTCATTGAAAAAGTGACATTTGAGGGGGACTTCCCTGGCGGTCCAGTGGTTAAGGCTCTGTGTTTCTAACGTAGGGGGCGGGTTCAATCCCTGGCCCGGGAACTAAGAGCCCATGTGCCTGCCAAAAAAAAAAAAAAAAAGTGAGATTTGAACAGAGGTGGTGAGGGAGGGAGACAGGTGGATTTTATGGGGGAGAGTGTTCCCAGCAGGTGAATGGAGAGTGCAAAGGCCAAGAGGTGAGATCTCCTAGGACAATTGCTGAGTCCAAACCCCTGCCCTCACCCAAACCTGCACTCCCTCCATCATGGCTCCCAGATGAGCACTGCTTGCTGGGGAATAATTCATAATTTTTAAAAAATATTTATTTCTTTGGCTGCATAGGAATCTTAGTTGTCACACTTCAGGATTTTTAGTTGTGGTATGTGAGGTCTAGTTCCCTAACTGGGGATTGAACCTGGGCCCCCTCCATTGGGAGTACAGATTCTTAGCCACTGGACCCCGAGGGAAGTCCTGGAATAATTAATTATTAATTGTAATACCTGATATATCTGGGAGCCAGAGGTCCATCTTTATGCCTCCACGAGGCCACCAGTCCCCACCCACACGTCAGCTACAAAGTCACAGATGGGCTAGGTTCAGGATGCTACAAATTCCTGGACTGGGTGACCTCCAGTCAGGCAGGAAGAAGGGAAGCCAAGGCCTGGATGCGGGGAAAGGGAGGAGGTGAGAACCAGCCTGTGTTCAAGTCCTAGCTCTGCCACTTCCTAGTGGTGAGAATATGAGCCCAGACTTCAGGCCTTAGTTTCTGCAACTGAAAAATGGGGAGAATAGTAACCCCAGTCTTTGAGGTGATTCAGTGAGCTGCTTCATGGATGCCTGGCCTACAGGAAGAGCCAGGAATAAGAGCCAGAGTGCTCATTGAGTGCCTGCTCTGCACCTGGCTTGGTTTAGAGCGCTTCCCCCATTGTTGTTTGTTGTCCAGTCACTCAGTCGTGTCTGACTCCTTGTGACCCCATGAACTGCAGCACGCCAGGCTTCCCTGTGTTTCCCATCTCCCAGAGTTTGCTCAGACTCATGTCCATTGAGTCAGTGATGCCATCCAACCATCTCATCCTCTGTCGTCCCCTTCTCTTGCCTTCAATCTTGCCCAGCATGAGGGTCTTTTCCAATGATTCAACTCTTTGCATCAGGTAGCCAAATTATCTGAACTTCAGCTTCGCCCTTGTATTAAGCCTTAAAGAGCATTCAGAAGTCTTGGAGGAGGATGGGGTTGGGACCTGGACCCAACCTCTGTCTAAAGATGTCACCTTGCCCCACCTCCCAGTCACCCAGGAATTGAGAACATGGGGAGCTGCCCAGAGGGGTCATGCTGACACCTGAGCTCATAGCTGGGTCAAGCAGGGACGACCGCTCTGCTGTCCCAGCCCCCTCATCAGTCCCCTGGCTCCTCAGGCTTCTCACGTGTGAGGTGAGACTTAGCCCGAGGTTCCTATTCCCACTTCTTCCCATTCAGTCTGGTACCACTTAGATTTCTTCTCCCAGTTCCTCTCTTCCTTCACATCTTAGATATCACCTCCTCCCAGAAGCCCTCCCCACCGCCATGCCAGATGCATTCCTCATCACACCTCTGCTCGCTTAACTGCCAGAGCCCCCCATCTGCCTCCCCTGCAGCCTGTGAACTTCCTGACGCTGGGCCAGGACTGCCTGGGTCATCTTATGTCTCTAGTGCTAAGCCTGGAGCCTGGTATACAGCAGGTGCTCTTTAAATGCATGTGTGAAAGAATTGTTACAGAAGTATGATAATTGTTCATGCCTCAATATGTTCATTCTTCACATCACATCCCCCCACCTTACTCCTCTAACCCCATCTTGCTCTCTTTCCCCAGAGCTTAGTGTATTCATTCCTACCACAGGACCTTTGTATATGCTGTGTCCTCTACCCAGAATTCCCTCCCCACCCACATCTTTGCATGGCTGCCTCCATCTGTCTCCCTCCCTAGAAGAGAAACCCTGGGCGATTGTCTGCCCTGGTTCCTGCTGCATCCCCCAACTCAGAATAGGGTCTTGTACAGGATAGATGGCTAAGATTTCAGTAGAGACCAAGGCTGGGTCCCACCCTCATGAGGCAAGTTGGTCAAATTCTACATGAAGCCCTGTCTTGGGCATCTCTCTGGCCAGTGCCTCAGTTTCTCTGATCATCAAAGGCCTTGACCCCACCAAAATCAGTCCCAGGCACCAAAAACCCAGTTGTCCTCTGCACAGGTGGGGATACAGAGACCCAGACGGGGGCAAGAACTTGATAAAGGCCACACAGCTCCCTGGGGACCTTGATGGGACAAGAACCTAGGGCTCCTGCCTTCTCTGGGCCGTGAATCCTAAAGTGAGGGACTTGCCACTAGGATGAGGCTTTTTGGGGGTGACCCAATGGAGGAAGCATCTGGTAGCACAGAGCTACATGGACCAGCAGCGACTCTGCTTTCCGTCAGTAACAGGTCAAGACGAAAGTCTCAGTCCGGTACAGGGTGATCTTTAAAACCAACACCTGCCAATCTCTCCATAACCAAATCCCATTGTGCTGCTGGGTTTAGCAACAGTATCCAGGGAAAATGGAAGAACTCGACTCATAGTTTCATTGTAATAATTTTTCTGGTGACTTTCAAGGCTAGGCAGTTAGAGCTGTGAATTAGAGATTTAGTTTCTAAAGTAAATTAGTTTAAGAGAACTGCGTGAGCCAGTTGAATGAAAGATTTAATGACAGTTATTGGGATGTGGCAGAAGTCGGGAACAAGACAGGGAGGATTTGAGGGGGAAGTGCCACACACGTCCCCACTGGGGACCTGGCGGGTACAGAGGCATCTTACGGAGAGGATGTGGCCAGATACATTAAAGCGGCCACAGCAGGTTCAAGGTGGGCGATGGGGGGCCTGGCAGAGGCGCTACCCCTGCCACCCCCACCTCTGACTGAGTCAGCACATTGGCACCTGGCTGCAGAGTGGAGTCTGGCTGTCGTTAGAGCAGCTTTTCACAAATTTCTGCCCTTGGGGCCAGAGCAGCAGCCCTCAGAGGGTGCCTGGGGTGGAAGCCAAGTAGACCCAAGTTCAAATCGAGCTGTGTGGATTTGTGGCTGCAGATAGTACCTGCTGACCTCTGCCAGTGTTGTACATCAGCCCCTCCAGACTTTGCAAGGCCTCTTAGCCATTAGTTTATTCTTTCATTCAGAAACCTTTTATTGAGTGCCTACTGCATGCCAGGCGCTAGGACCCAGCAGTGGCTGAAACTGACCTGGCCTCACCCTCCCAGTTCCCACCACTTCCAGCAGAGCTGTCCACAGAACTTTTTGTGCTGAGAGAAATATGTGATGTCTGTGCCAGTCCTGTGGCCACAAACCACACTGGAAACACGGTGTGACCAAAGAACTGGTTTTTGCATTTTAATTTTTTTTTAAATTTTAAGTTAGTCACAGATGACTGGTGGTTCCTTATCAGACAGCACGAATCTAGACAGTAAATGAGAAGTAGATAATTTCAGATGAAAATAAGTGACCCTCCTCCAAGAAAAAAAAAGCTAGAGAATGAATATGTGATAAAGGCTGATGGAGGTAGTGCCTGAGTGGCAGTGATCAACCATGATGATCAGTTCTTCTCTGAGGATGCAATGTTTGAGGGAGACCTGAGTTGACAGAAGGAAATAGCCGTGAAAATGTGGGGGAAGGGTGTTTCATATGGAGGAAACCAGTATGTGCAAAAGCTCGGGGGCAGGACTGTGCCTGGGGAGTTGGAGGAACAGTGAGGAGGCCCGTGGCTGGAGAAGAGCGAGCAAGGGGGGAGGGCAGGGAGGGGGCGGGGCAGGTCCTGAATAGGCATGGGGGAGGACTTTGCTGGAGGGAGGTGGGAGCCTAGAGGGTTTGGGGCAGAGGAAGAATGGGAGCTGATTCAGGTACTTACTGGCACCCTGTTGCTACTGTGGAGGGGAACAGATTGTGTGGAGCAAAGGGCAGAGCTGGGGAACCAGGACAGGGGTGACTGATCCAGGTGGGTACTAATGGGGGCTAGACAGGATGGGAGGGGCATCTGGAGAGAGACTTGAGAGCGTTTCCAGACCAGCAGTGTGTGGTGGGGGTGAGGGAAGGAGGGGAGTCAGGATGAGTCCCCAGGTTCTAGCCCGAGCCTCTGGAAGGACAGAGCTCCTATTCGCTGAGCAGGGGAGGACACAGGGAAGAGCAGGTTTGCTGGCTCCAGCTCCACCTGAAAGCATCCCGGCTTTTTCCAGGAGAGGATGGTAGCTAGGCCTGAGGGAACCAGAAGATGAAAAAGGCAGATGAGGAGGTGCTGCGCGCCTGTGGCAGGTAGCATGCTCACTGCGGTGTGACTGGCAGGCAGCCACGGCCAGGGCCATGATGCCAGTGTGGGCGAGGCGGACACCGGGCTGGTCGACACACGCTCGCTGCCCCAGGGCATGAATGCTGAGCTGGGTGGGGAGGGGCCCATTGGGCAACCTGGGGCCCGGGAGCCCCAGAGCCTGAGAAAGCAGGAAGCTGCCCAACCAGTTTCCCTCTTGCTCCCAAAGCCAAGTGCGTGGAGTTTGGTGGTTGCCCTTAAATGAAATTTTCAGAAATTTTGGTCCCAAATGTGAAGTCAGGGAAATGATTGGGAGTGTGGGGTCCAGCTTGAGAATGTCCAGGGTATAGTTTTTTTTCTTTTTTTTTTTTAATATTTATTTATATCGCTACATTGCATTTGGCAACCTACTCCAGTATTCTTGCCTGGAGAATCCCATGGACAGAGGAGCCTGGCGGGCTACAGTCCAGGGGATCACAAAGAGTCAGACACGACTGAGGTGACTTAGCACAGCACGTTGGGTCTTAGTTGCATCATGTAGGATCTTTAGTTGCGGCGCACGGACTCCTCTAGTGTCTCGAGGGCTCAATAGTTGAAGTGAGTGGACTTAGTTGCTCCCAGCATATGTGGGATCATCCTAGGCCAGGGGTCGAACCTGCATCCTCTGCATTGCAATGCACATTCTTAACCACTGGACCACCGGGGAAGTCCCCAGGGTGCAGCTTTACCTGGGTGGGCGCATCAGGGCAGGTCTCAAAGGTTTTTGACCATCCTGAGGGAATCACCCTCTTCTTGGAAATGAGGGGTGTCACAGCTCGGTCTGACGATGTCCTTTTCTGTTGTTTATACTGGAGAGCGAGTGAAGACCCATTAAACTCTGTGGACTGGACCCTGGCAGATGGTTTCATAATGGTGATCTCTGGGTACCCATCTGAGAAAGACCAGAAAGAGGCAGTTAGCCTCAGGCCCTTTGTACTTGCTGCTCCTCTTGCCTGAAACTCTTCCCCTGGGAGTTTGTCTGTCAAGGTCTTTCTGAGAGGTTCCCCCAGACCCCTCCATCCTTCTAGAGCCTTACAGTTCATTTTGTTTTCTTTTTGCAGCCTCTCAGTACTTCTGGCCTTATGTTAGTGGTGATGTTTGTTTTTCGGTGCATATCCATCTCTCCCTCTTATCTGCAAGCCGCAGGGGTGGGGCAGGGTAAGGGGATGGGGGGGTTGCTTTTCATCCCACTGCTGTGTCCTCAGTGACCCAGCACACAGTAGGTGCTCAGTAAGTGTTTCTGGAAAGAATGAATGAAAATGACCACATGCTAACCGTTCTTCTCCAGGAGAGGGGTGGATTGTGGGCAATTTTTATTTTCTTCTTCATGCTGATTTCCCCTAATTTTCTGCTGCACGAGCCTGTTTTATAATTAGAAGAAAAGTTATTTTGAAAAAAATTACCCCCCAAATGTCCCAGCTGCAGGAGCTGACGTGATTTAGCCCCAGGCTGCATCCCAAGGACAGCGGCCTCCTGTGTGTATAGAGAGGATGTAGCAACTGATTTGTGGGCTCCCGCCTGGGGTCAGCCCTCAGGGGCACTGGGTGGTCCGAGCAGTCAGGGAGGGCTTCCTGAAGGTGGCAGCTCTAGCCTTCAGCGTGTTCAGGTCAGAGTGCTCAAGGTAATCATCCTGAGTCCCCTCATTAACTTGCACCCCACAACCAGTCCTTTAGAAAACTTCCTTGGCTCTGCCTTCCTAATCTATCCAAAATGTGCCCACGCCCCTCCCCGCCCCACCCTGCCACCCCACTTCTCTGCCTCCACCTGATCAGTTCCCTCATCACTTGCCTGAACCGGTGCAGTCACCTCTGCCCTGGTTCTCCAGCTCCCCCACCCCCAGTCTGTCTTCCATGCAGTAAGCCACGGGGTATCTGGGAATACCTGAGTCACACCCCTACTTTCCTCTGCCTACAGCCCTCCAGCATGCCCACCTCCTTCAGGGTAGCCTAAGGGCCTGCATCAACCTGCCCTGTTCCCTTCACTGCCTCCTTCTCTCCTCCTCACTCACTCTGCTCCAGCCACATGGGTCTCTTTGCTGTCCCTCCACCATACCAGAGACTGTTCTGCTCCAGGGCCTTCGCACATGCAACACCTCCTTCAGGTCTTACTCAGATGTCACCTTCCCACTCCCTTCCTTGTCATTCCCTCCCTCAATCCTGTCCAATTTCTTTGCAACCCCATGGACTGTAGCACACCAGGCTTCCCTGTCCTTTACTACCTCCCCGAGTTTGCTCAGATTCATGTCCTTTGAGTCGGTGATGCTATCTAACCATGTCATCCTCTGTTGCCCCCTTCTTGTCCTGCCCTCAGTCTTTCACAGCATCAGGGTCTTTTCCAGTGAGTCGGCCCTTCGCATCAAGTTGCCAAAGTATTGGAGCTTCAGCATCAGTCCTTCCAGTGAATATTCAGGGTTGATTTCTTTAGACTTTTGAATGTTGATTTCCCACTCCCTGACCCTCCTATTTAATACTGCATCCCACCTGACATGTCCCCTCTTCCCTCACTTCGTCCATCTTTTTTTTTTTTCACTTGGCCACACCATGAGGCAAATGTAGGATCCTAGCTCCCAGAACAGGGGACTAGACCCAGGCCCCCTGCATTGGAAGCACAGAGTCTTAACCACTGGACCACGAGGAAAGTCCCTAGCACTTAGCACCAACTACCCTGGTGTATTTTCTTTCTTTTCTTTCTCATCCACTGCCTGTCCTGGAGCATCAGGATCATGAGGGCAGAGATCCTGCTCAGTCTTGGTCACTGCTGCATCTCCAGTGCCTCCAGCCAGGCCTGGCACATCGTAGGAACTTCCCTGGTGGTCCAGTGGCTAAGACTCCATGCTCCCAATACAGAGGGCCTGGGTTCGATTCCTGGTCAGGGAACTAAGAGTCCATGTGCTGCAGCTAAGACCTGGTGCAAATAAATTCATTAAATAAATAAAAAGAAACATTTTTAAAAAGAGGGCAGTTAGGGACTTCCCTGGTGATTCAGTGGCTCAGACACCACGCTCCCAATGCAAGGGGCCCAGGTCCCATCACTGGTCAGGGAACTGGATCCCACATGTTGCAACTAAAGGTTCCACATGATGCAACTAAGACTTGACACAGCCAAATAAATTTTTTAAATGGATAAATAAAAAAAGGGTGGATGAAGACCCTTGCTTTGGGACGCACAGTGTAGCATCTTGGGGAGAATGTAGAACTTGGAGGCGGGGGTGGGGGGGGCTCTTCTGGGTAAGAACCCAGCCTGGCTGTTACAGAAATGTTTGCTGAGAACCTGCTGGGTGCTGGGGACCCGACTCGGGGCACACACTCTGATCGAGACAAACCCAGCCCTGTCCTCTGAGGTCACAGTCTGGTGGGAGAGACAGACCCGTGTCCAGACAGTTAACATATGGGATGATCAGAACTGTGATGGTTGGGGGGTTGGGGATTGTTCAGGGCATTGAGCAGACAGGGCCTCCCAGCTGAGGGAGGCCAGACGCAGGGCTTGTCTAGCTCCACCTCTACCTAGGGGGTGGCTGTGTTCCCACCCCACTGTGGTCACCTCCTTCACCTGGAAGCAAGAGGTCATCTCCAGGGAGACACGGGCAAGGGAGCAGACAGGGTAGGGCCTGCCTTGGAGGGGGTGGCACGTCCCCAGCCGCCATCCCCTGGGGCTTGGGCAGCCCAGAGACAGGCATTTCTGTCCCCGGTCACCCAGCCTGATGATGTGGGTTCATCGGGTGCCTGTTGTGTGCCTGCTTTCTATTTTGGATGGGGAAACCAAGGCCCCAGATGGTGCAGATTCTTGCTTGAAGTCTCGTGGGTGTACCTGGATTCAAACCAGGGTCTGCATGAGTCCTTGGCCTGGACCATCAGCCTGTAGATGCAAGCAAAGCATGCTCCTGGGGGCATTCTCTGAGGGCCCACTGCGTGTCCTACCACACTGGGGTAGGGGGGAGGTTCTGCCGCTTGATTCCACACCCATGTTGACCCACAGCACCTCCTGTGTGCTTCCCACAAGGTGCTGGGTTTCCAGGTGTCTGTCCCACCTCTATGAAGCATCAGCTATGGGCCCCCCAGGGTTATGGGGAAAGGAGGTGTCAGAGTATTTCTCAGTTAGCAGCACCTACTATGTGTCCCATGTAGAAGGGGCAGGTGGAGAGTTTGCCTGTAGATGTAGAGTACTTACCATGTGCCCTGTGTTTTGAAGACTGTGGTGCATGGCTCTCCAATGCATGGCTCCCCAGTGCCAGGAGAAGTGGAATTATATGCTCTGTTTTGCAAAAGCAGGGCCCAAAAACGGGCAGATCACCCAGGGAGGGTGCATTTGGTGCTGGGGAGAGATGGGGGTAGACCTAGCAGGGCATGGATGGGCAACCTTGGGAAGTGAGTAGTCCAGGTCCCTAGCAGAAGAGCCCATAGTGGGGCTCAGGGGCTCCCACTGCTGCCTGTGCACCCCCCAATCACAGCCCATGTTCTTTGTCCCACCGGGCGGTGAGCTTCTAGAGGCTGGGACCTGTCTCAGCTCTGCTGTTTACCCCTGGGCTTTACCTTTCTAGTGATTTGTCATTTTCTGGCTCCAGGCCTTCTGTAGCATTGTGGGTAAGGGTGCTTAGTCGCTGGACCCAAACTTTGGTTCGAATCCCTGCTCTTCCTGACTTTGGTCATTTCTCTCTGTTCCTCCCTAACCCCTTCGGAAAATGGGGGTGATCGACGGTGGGGTGATGTGAGCCATCACAAGGCCTGGAGTATACTTAGATCTCAATACACGCTGGTTGTGGGAGTCGTCCTGAGCCATCGGGATCCGTGGTGGAATTCGCCTGGAATGGGATCAGCTGGGGGAACCGGCCCCCCGCAGCGGCCCATGGTCTCTGTCAGGCTTCTTTTCCCTCCCTGACCACTTCCCCAAGCTCCCAGGACCTACAGGGCCTCCGAATTCCCGGCCTCTCCCTCGGAGTTTTCAAACCCGCACCGGGGCAGCAGCGCCGGCCAGGATTGGCTGCCTGGGTGGGGCCACCCCTCCTTCCCCACCCCCCTGCCCTGTCTTCCCCTCCCCCTCCGGATCGGGTGTCTCGGGCTTGGCACGGTGGCCCCATCTGTTTCCAATCTGGCCCTGTGCTCTCCGCCCCCTCCCCAGGGTTGTGGCTCCGGTGGGGGGCCTGTGCCACAGTGTTCCCGTTCGCCTCCCCCCACCCCAATACCCCCAGTCCCCTACTGGACTCCCAGCAAAAGGAAAGCCTCTTTGTGCCTGCGCCCCTCCCCCACCCTGTGGGCTTCTGTGTTCGTAGGGGGCGCGGCCTCTGCCATCCAACCCAGACTGGGAGGGGATTTTCTGCCCCTTCTTCGACCTCCCGTATTTGGGTCTATTTGGGGCGCCCCCTCTGACGCCGTGTCCAGCATCCAGTCCCTTTATCCGTTGCCATGGCCACGATCAGCACCTGGAAGGGAGAGAGGAGCAGGGTAGGGGGCGCCCTCTGGCATCTGGCCTTCAAAAGAGAGGTTCTTGGGCTATGTCCCTTGGGGAGCCCCCTCGTGTATGTGCACACTGCGGGAGGGGAGCACAGAGTGCCCTCCTTGGGGGCCTCCCGGGCACAGGACCCCCATCCACGTAGGCTTCCAGTGCCCACATATCTGGTTCCCAACTGGTCCCCCCGCCCTACTTCCGGCCAGGCCCCGCCCGAGGTTTGCTCTGGAGCCCCCTCCCCGGGTCCACCCCCTGCCGGCTCCGCCCATGGCCCCGCCCCGCCCCGCCTCCAGGCCGAGCTCGCTGGGCCTCGGCCTCTCTGAGTACTCGCAGCGCGCGGCGCTCCGGGCGGACCCAGGGAAGGGCTGCAGCCGGCCCGGCCGAGGCAGCGCGGGGCCCTGGGCCCCGATCTCTGAGCCTCAGGGTGAGTGCGTTGGGACCCCCTTCCACCTCGAGGCTCAGTCTGCGCTGGGCTTTGTCTCTTTCTTCACCCCTACTCAGGCTCCCGAGACGGAGGCGGGGGGGTACCCTCCGGGTTCCCTCCACACCCCCGCTGCGTGCGGTCTGGCCTGGCTACCCACCAGGGACATCTCGAGCCCACCGCTGCCTGGCGCGCCTCCCCCATTCAGACCGGTCGGTCTATTACTTTGGAAAACTCCAGACCGTTATGCTCCGTGGGGTCCCCTCCCCCGCCTGGCCCCCAGCCCGACCTCCTCTCCCACCTCCTGGGGGTGGAGCCAGGCCCCGGCAGCCTTCGCTCCCAGCCCGGGCGGAGGGGGTGCTCTGATAGCGGGCTTCTGATAGGGGGCTTTGGCATCCTTCCCGCTGGGGACCCGCTCTGCAGAGGAGGTGACAGAACTCCGGGGGTGGGATGGGGGTAGGGGCGTAAGTGGCTCAGATCCTTGCTCTTAGCCGCTCCCCAAAACTCCCAGAAAGTTTTCCTCTGTTTGTCTCTGCGCCCCTCAGGCCTATGGACTCCAGATTTATTCTCTGCGTCTTGGTGTCTTTAATAAACTGAGGGGTCAGGCAAGTATATCAGCTCCCATCGACCCTCTCTCCATGCCTGTCCCCTTGTCCCTAAGTTCCCATGCCTCTGGATCCTCCACTCCCCCCCCCCCCCCCGTTTTGTTTTAATTTTTAAATTTTATTATTGAAGTATAGTTGCTTTATGGGGGCTTCCCAGGTGGTTCGGTGGTAAAGAATCCACCTCCCAAACAGGAGACTTGGGTTTGATCCCTGGGTTGGGAAGATCCCAGGGAGATGGAAATGGCTACCCACTCAAGTATTCTTACCCGAGAATTTTCATGGACAGAGAAGCCTGGTGAGCTGTAGTCCATGGGTCGCCGAGTTGGACATGACTGACTGACTAAAACAACAAACATAGTTGCTTTGCACTGCTGTGTTGGACACCACCACCCCCCTGCCCCTTATTGCCTAGAGAGTCCTGCTTCCCCGATTCCTACTCCAGAGGGGCTTCCTGAAGGAGGGGGAACCCCTGTGGGGGGCTGGCCCAGCCCTCCAAGCTCTGCCTGCCCCTCGATGAGCCTCCCCTCTGTCTCTTAACGCTTGAGCAGTTTCCCTACACCCAAGAGCCATGTCGGCTGACATGGTGGCTTCTTCTGGCCTCAGTTTCCCTCTCTGAAAAGGACATGAACACAGGAATGGCGTGGCATGAAGTAGGCATCTAATAAACACACATTCCTAGAGTGGGGAAAAGACTCCCATCCTGGAGGTTGATAGGCCTGTGAGGAGTAGAGCTATGATGGGAGACACTGCACTGGGACCGTCCAAAGGGGGCCGTGATCCTGCCTGGGGTATGCAAGAGGGCTTCCTGGAGGCGGTGACAGCTCCACTGAGACCCAAGTATGAGTGTGCAGGCTCAGGTTGGACAGAGGGTGAGGAAAATGTGTGCTGGGCAGAGGGAACATCGTGCACAGATGTCCCTGTGTGAGCAGGTGATGAGTAGGGACACCCATGGGGCAAACAGCACTTGCAGTGTGATGTGATGGAGTTGGCTGTTCTGGGTGGCTGAGGTTAGGAGTCTAGATTTGAATGGACTTTGATGGAAACCATGGAAGGTTTTAGAGCAGAGGAGGGGCAGAGTCCAGCACAGCTACTTCCAGCCCCAGGGTCGAGGGTCAGGACTTGGGCTGAGGACGGGTCCCTGGACGAGTCCACTCTCAGCCTGGGATGAGGAGGTCTGTGGCTACGGCTTGAAGGATGAATTGACAGGTGGGCCCCCTGGAAGGAAGACCTGTATTAGGAAAGGCCCAGAGGCAGAGCAGTGCGTTCTGAGAACCATGCAAAGAGGGAACAGGGCAGGCCCAGGACATCGAGTAGAGGTGCTAGGGAGCCCGGCAGGTATGAGCAGGGCAGGGGTGCACCCAGATCTTGGTGTTCCAGGCTCCCGCATGAAGCCGGTGTGGGGGACATGCTGGCAGGAGCCACCCTGGTAATGAGGCCCTGCAGGGAGTGTGGACTCTGAGCTTGATTGAGAGCTGGTTTTTGGCCTCAAATCTTAACCCAGCCCTTAACCTTGGTGTGTGACCCTCGACATGCAGCTAGCACTCTCTGAGCCTCAATTTCCTCCTCTGTCAAACAGAAGGAAGCACGGGGAGCACTTGAAAGGCCTGGGCATGTGGAGGGGACACTCCTTACTTCCTCTGGGACTGGGCCTGGCTCCCCAGACGCCCTGCCCATCCATTCCTGGCTGTGGGGACCCTTGGGGACAGCTTTCAGTACAAACCGATGGTCAATTAAAGGCAGAAACCTGGGCCTTGGTCCTGGCTCATTCCTGGAAGGTAGCGAGGCCAGCCTCACCTGGCCTCACCCTGAGCCTGTTTCCCTGTGGGAGGACATTGAGGTCCCAAGAGGGAGGGGGCCTCAGCCAGAGCCACGTGGAGTCCACCAGGGGCTGCAGAGGCAGAGCTTGGACTCTGTGTCAACCTTTGGGGACACAGCAACCCAGGGAGGCCGGAGGCAGGAGGCAGGAAGGCCCACCCTCAAGGGGATCTGAGGCCCTGGGAAAGGGGGTCCAGGCTGCAGGAAAATCCCCGGGCCCAGAAAAGAGGCAACAGAGCCAGAGAGGTATGGGGGGGTGGGCGGGGTGGGTGTGATGACCATGAGACTGTGCATCCCTCAGAGACTTTTCCTTTAATAGGGACATGCTACCCAGCCTTCCCTCTGCCTGGCCTTCGGAAATCCCTGAGGGTCAGAGTTGCACAGATGAGCCCCCTGGTCCCCAGGATGGCCCAGACCCAGAGGCGGGGCAGGGAGAGGCAGCAGGGAGTCCTCAGACCCCCAGGAGACCTTGCCTCGTGAGGGCAACACAAAGCCTATTTGCTGCCCAGTCTTGGTCATAATCACCCTTTTATGCTCCCTGCTGTGCGTGGGTACACAAAGCTGGCTCCAGGATCGCGTGACCTGCGCCCTGGCGCCTGACTGGAATGGGTGCCCACTCACCTGCTCTGAGCAAAGCCTGGGAGCCCCTAGAGGCTGTCCAGCAGCACCAGGCCCAGAGAGGGTCATTCATTTTCCCGAGATCACACAGCTAGGGAAGAACACAGTCCTGTGTCGACATGGACTGTGGAACCAAGGCTCCGCCCAGCTGAGGGGCTTTGGCAGAGTCTGCATTCCTCTGTGAGCCTCAGTTTCCCCATCTGTGCAGGTTGAGCACCCACCGGTGCCCAGCTGCTGGGCGTGGATGGTGGACAGCTCGGCGCCTGGCACAGAAGCGGGCAGGGATCCACCCTGGGTCCTGGGTTCCTTGTCCAGAGGCTGCTCCCTCCCCTCCTCCCCTCCTCCGCATGCTGTGCCCAGCCTCATTGGCCACACAGGTTATTTCCTGTGACTCTCATGGGTGGCTGTTCCCTTCTTAATGGCCACGCCATCCTCCAAGACCTTGGGGATCTCGCTGCATCATGCTGCCCCAAAGCTCCCACCTCAGTTTCTCTTTCTCAGCCGTGATGGGGCTGCTGACCCAGGCTACTTTATATGTGATGGCCATAGAGGAGGCTTGGCGTGGTGCCATTCTGGCCACATCCCCTCCCCCCTGCTCAGAGGCCTCCCGCTGAGGCCTCCTTGCCACTACTCTGCCCTAATCTCTCCCCATCTGTTCCTTGCCCTTCCTCATGCTGTTCCCTTCTGTGGAGACACCCACCCCCATTCTGCTTCCCCCTTTAATTCTCAGCCAAGTAATCACGTGTGTGCATAAGTCACTTCAGTCATATCCGAGTCTTTGCAACTCCATGGACTGTAGCTCACCAGACTTCTCTGTCCATGGGATTCTCTAGGCAAGAATACTGGAGTGGGTTGCCATGCCCTCCTCTGGAGGATCTTCCCGACCCAGGGATTGAACCCACATCACTTACATCTCTTGCATTGGAAGGTGGGTTCATATTAACATTAAATCTGGAGGTGGTAAGGTCCAGGCAGTGGGCATAGCACATGCAAAGGTCCTGGGACAGATGTGTTGGAGGAACAGGGGGCCCCTGTGGCATGAGCAGAGTGAGTGGGGCGGGTGGGTGGAGGAGGTCCTGCAGGGCCTTTTGAGTGGTGGGGAGGACTTGGACTTTTACCCCCAAAGGAAGGGGCATGGGGCCTGACTTGGATGCTCTCTGGCACCCTCTGACTTTGGGGGGGGACGGATAGGGCGGGAGACATGGAGGGAAATGACAGCACTGGTCCAGGTGAGTAATGATGGGACTGGACCAAATAGAGACAGGAAAAGGGTAAGAAGTACAGACTCAGACTAGACTTGGAAGGCAGAGCTGATAGGGTTTGTTTATCTTCTCCCCTGACCCCTTGTAGAAGACTCCCACACCCGGGTCTTGGAGGAAGCCAGAGGAGGGGGAGAGGCAGGGGCTTTGCTATAGCAAGATCCTTCAGGAAGGGTGGGGGCCTGAGAGACCCTGGAACTTGGAACCTTCTGTGTTCTGTCTGATCCTCTCCTACCCCCATTCCTGCCCCAGGCCTTGAAAGCCCCCAGTGCTCTGTCCTTCCCCAACTCCAGCCCAGCAGGCTGGACTGGCCTCTTTGGGGAAGTCAGGAGCTGATGGCCGGGCCCTGCCTGTGCCTGGATCAGCCCCATCCTGCCCAGTCATTGAGAAGGCGTGGGCCCAGCGGGTAATTAGGGGCCTCCCAGTTTAGAAGGCAGCTGCCCTTGGCTCCCATGGGGCATGGGGAGCGGGGGAACATCGTGGCCAGGGCCCTTCATGCAGGTGACCCCTGCCCATGCCAACTTGTATTGGAGGTGAGTAGACAGGAACTAGGAGGTCACCCCCACCTTACCCCCATGCCAGGGGGACCTGGCAACCCTGGGTTTGGCAGCCTGTGTTGCTATGCTGCCTCAGTTTCCCTGAGGCTCTGTGCAGGCCTGACCTGCCGATCGAAGAGGTCTGGGCCAGAGCCCCACCCTGTTCCCCAGATGGGGCTGAGCCTATGTGCATCTGTGGGCAGCGTCAGCTGCTGTGGTCACCCTGGCCGCAGCTGGCCATGGGCCATTTCTCCAGCTAGGGCCCTCACTGTCCCCATCAGCCACTTTTGCTCTTAAAGGGCCTGTAGAGGGATTGCCAGGGGAGGTGGCTGGCTCCAGGCTTCCGTTTCCCCATCTGCACATCCTGGACCAGTTGGGTCCCAGTGTGTGTCTGTGGTCTGACTGTGCACGTGCCTGTCTGTGTGTGTACACGTGGATGGGGGGGGGTTCTGACTAAGCGTTTCTGGGTGTATATTGTCTGGATGGGTGCAAGCTCAGTCTGCTGACTGCCTATCTCTGTCGCCCCACTGTGTGCCCATATCTGAGTCTGGGAGCTGTGTGTTTTCACCTCCCGTGCCCCATGGAGCTCGCCGCTGCCTCCGTATTCATGTTTGCTCACAACCCAGCTGTGTGTGTGTGTTGCCTACGTGACCGTGACCCTGTGTGTATGTGTCTCACCCGGCTGTGGATCTGTGGTCTTGGCGTGGACCCGTGTCTGCCTCTGATCTGACTGTTTACATATGCTGTCAGCCCCATTGCAACCCTTTGTCTGGAGCCTGATTTTGTGCCTGTCCGTGCGCCTGTGGTGAGTGTTATTAGCCTGACTACGAAGAATTGATGCTTTTGAACTGTGGTGTTGGAGAAGACCCTTGAGGGTCCTTTGGACTGCAAGGAGATCAAACCAGTCAATCCTGAAGGAAATCAATCCTGAACGTTCATTGGAAGGACTGATGCTAGAGCTCCAATACTTTGGCCACCTGATGCAAAGAACTGACTTATTAGAAAAGACCCTGATGCTGGGAAAGATTGAGGGCAGGAGGAGAAGGGAACGACAGAGGATGAGATGGTTGGATGGCATCACCGACTCGATGGAGATGAGTTTGAGCAAACTCTGGGAGTTGGTGATGGACAGGAAGAGTTGGACATGACTGAGCGACTGAACTGAACTGACGCGTGTGGACCCATCTCTGTCACCTGACTGTACATCTGTGATGGTGTCTGGTCTCCCTGACTGTGAGAGGGTCTCTCCTTGACTGTGTGCAAGCAGCCTCCATCTCTGTCTGGTCTCACTGTGGTCTAACTGTGTGCCTCTTGAGCCCCCCAGCCCCCACTCTTCTCATCGTGATTTCTCCACTCTCCACCCGGACCATGACCCGGCCACCACCAGCCCAGCCTTCCCCTGGGGCTGCTCTGGGGCTGGGCGAGGTGACCGCAGCTGGGTATTTTGGGAGCCAGAATCACGGGGGCCGCCCCATCATTACGTGGCACCCATCCTTGTGGCCATGGCCTGGACCCACCCAGGGCATGGCCTCTCCCTGTCCCTCCCTTGTGCCCTGGCTAGGGAGGGCAGCGGGGAGGGGGCTGTGCCAGGGTTTGGGTCCCGAGAAGAACCCTTCTGCCTTAGCAGAGGTTGAATTCCCGTGGGAGAAACAGACACTGGTGATACACATTCGCATTTGACTTGCAAACTGGGATAAATGCCGTGGAGGATGAGCTCAGTCGTTTCTGAAGCCATGGGATGTGGCATGGGGGTGGGGGCTGACCTATGAGAGGCAGGGAGGGCTTCCCGAGGAAGCGACAGTGGAACTGAGACCTGTCACGCAGCAGTTGGGGTCGGGGGGAATGGCATTCCCGGTAAGGAACATAGTGGGTTCAAAGGCTCGGAGGTGGGTTGAGCTGGGGCTGTGTGGCCACACCTCCCAAGGGAGGGGGCAGGAGATCAGCAGGAGCGGCTTCCTCTGGGGGTCACAGGAGCCATAGGTGTTAGAGCAGGGCAGGAACCAGCAGGGGTGTTTGGGAGGGAGGGTCCATCTGGTGGCCAAAGGGTCCTGGTTGTAGGGACAGTTGGCAGTGCCACCTGGAGCCTTGGCCTTCAACAGGCTCAGCCTGGGAGGGGAAGGACTTTGATGTTCAGGGTGCTTTCTGGTGGGGGGGAGCTCAGCCTGGGGTTGGGGGGCTCAGCCGAGGTCTGGGGTCTGGGCTCCATTAGAGCTGAGGCTTAAATGGGATCAGGACCCAGCCAGGGGTGGGGGTGTCTCTGTCCATTCAGGCTGACATAAAAAATATCATAGACTGAGCGGGATTATAAACAACACTCATTTCTCACGGTTCTGGAGGCCGAAAGCCGAAGATCAAGATGCTGGCAGATCTAGTGTCTGGTGAGAACCCGCCTCCTGATTTGCAGCTGACCCTCTTCTAGCTGTGTCCTCGTGGTGGGGGTAATGGGGGAGCTCTCTGGGTCCCTGTGAAAGTGTTAGCCACTCAGTCATGGCTGACTCTTTGCAACCCCATGGACTGTAGCCCACCAGGCTCCTCTATCCATGGGATTCTCCAGGCAAGAATACTGGAGTGGGTAACCATTCCCTTCTCCAGGGGATCTTCCCGACCCAGGGATCGAACCTGGGTCTCCCACATTGCAGGCAGATTTCTTACCGTCTGAACCACCCAGGGAAGCCCCATTATAAGGGCACTAATCCCATTCATGAGGGCTCCACCACATGACCTGATTGCCTCCCAAAAACCTCTAATACCATCCACATGAAGGGTTAGATTTCAGCATCATAATTTTGTTGGGGGTGGAACACAGACCTTCAGTTCATCATAGGGGCTCAGTGCTTTTTTTCTGCTCCTTCATCGCCCCATGACCCTCGAACCCCATGATTCTCCTCTGCCCCTCTGTGATCCTCCAGCTGCCTCCCCCATGAAGGCACCCTGGATTCCTTCTCCCCTCTCACAGCCCCTTTGTTTATCTCTGCAGACGCTGCCCCGTCTGACGCTTGGCTCGAGGCCTCTCTGTGAGGGACCTGGGGGGCTATCCCCCCCTCCAGGGTGGAGGTCAGAGGTCGAAGTTTGCAGGTCACGGCTGAGCATGGCGCCTGCCTGGGGCCATGGTGTAGCGTCTGTGATCAGACCTGTGGGCCTCCTCGTGGTCCTGCTGGTCGGAGGCTGTGCTGCAGAAGGTAAGTGCGGGCATCTGAGTTTGCATGTGCGCATGTGAACAAGTGTCCCCACCTCTCCCTGGGGGCCCGTGGTTTTGCCAAGCAGAGCCTTTGTGCTCCGTGAACGAGGCCAAGTAGAATGCTTGCTTTGTGCTGGGTCCTGTGAGATGCAGAGGCAGATCTTAAGGATGGTATTAAAAAGCAGTCATAGTAACAGGTGACCATGTGGGTTTCTGAAGCATTGACTCTGCACCCAGACCAGTGCTAAATGCAGACTTTATCTGCCTCCTCTCCCTCCACCTCACAAAACCCAGCTAGTCTCATTACCATCCCCAGTTTTGGATCAGAGAAACCAAGGCTTAGAGGAGGAGGCAGGGACTTACTTGAAGTCACTCCTGAAGAAGCCACAGAGTTCACTTTCCCTTGCCACAAGTGGAAACTCCAGTGACCAGTTGGTTGACACACAGGCAATCAAATCTTCCCAGGAGGAGCCAGGGGAGGCTTCTTGGGAGAGAGGGCATTGGATCTGGGGTTTTGTGGGTGTGTAGGAGTTTGCCTGTAGAAAGGGCATTACTGGTCAAGGTGTTATCACATGGAAAGGTCTGGAGTTAAAAAAAAAAGTTTCCTGTAGTTTGGGGATGGGCAAGGCTGTGTTTGTGGAAGTAATGTGGGAAGGATGAGGGTTGGTCCTGGGCCCAATGCCAAGGTCTATCTCACAACTAAGGGCCTGCTGCTGCTGCTGCTAAGTCGCTTCAGTCATGTCCAACTCTGTGCGACCCCATAGACGGCAGCCCACCAGGCTCCCCCGTCCCTGGGATTCTCCAGGCAAGAACACTGGAGTGGGTTGCCATTTCCTTCTCCAATGCATGAAAGTGAAAAGTGAAAGTGAAGCCGCTCAGTCGTGTCTGACTCTGAGCGACCCCATAGACTGCCGCCTACCAGGCTCTTCCGTCCATGGGATTTTCCAGGCAAGAGTACTGGAGTGAGGTGCCATTGCCTTCTCCGAACTAAGGGCCTAGAGGAGTGTTATTCAGGCCTATAGGGACATTAAGTGTCAAGTCAGCAGAAAAACTGGGAATCCAGTATTAGACTGGATTTGAATCCTGACTTTGCTGTCAACCTGCTATGTGACTTTGGGCCAATGAGTCAGCCTCTCTCGGTGGCTGTTTCCACCATGATTGAATGAGACTCAGCATCATCCACCTCCCAGCATTCCCAGGACATGGACATGCCATAACCCCTGCATGCTGCCTACACATAGTAGGCCTGCAATCCAGGGTTATCACGAGCATGAGAATTATTGCCCCTGGGTGAGAACACCAGAGACATACACACCTGCTTCGTACATTTGTGCTTTTTCTTGTTTTCATAATATTTTACAATAAATGCCTAACCCACTCAGATCAACCACCACCATCTGATGAGATGGATGCTGTTTTCCCCATCCCCATCGTACAGGTGAGGAAGCTGAGGCACAGTGAGGTTACATTACAGCCAGGAAGCAGCCTGACTGCCTGGTGCCTGAGCCCAGGTTCCTACCCATCACCCCACATTGCCTCTGGATCAGCGGCCAGACATAACTGGGCCATGATCTGGCCAGTCACCTTCTAGGGCCTGTGTCTTCTGGGCTATATTCCTCATAGTGGGAATGGCAGGCTGAGGGTGGCTGAGCATTTTTAGTTAACTCAGGGTGCCCCCTGCCCTTGGTACTGCTTACACTGGGGCCAGAGCATTCTCTGGGGGGAGGGTGTCCTGGGCACTGTGGGATGTGGAGCACCCCTGGCCCCATCATGTTGATGGCACCCCCACATGAGAACCACTAATTTAACATACACTAGTGGAATAAATCATAAATCTGTGACTGACAGTTACCAGCCTCAGGCAGAACGGAGCTGAGATTGTTCCCATTTATAGATGAGGAAACTGAGGCTGCAGAATGTCTATGGTGAGGAGTAGGGTGGAAATCACAGTCTGGAGACTCTCCTGACCCGGGTTCAAATCCTGTGTCTGTCATTGGACTATGGCTGCTTCTGTGCTCTCATTCATTCGGTGGGTTTTTAATAAGCACCTACTATTGGTTTAGACCTAGGGGACAAACCAGATATCCCAGCCTCTTTTGGAGCTGATCATCTCATGAAGGAGCAACGCCAAGTGTGCAGGATGGTAGACACGCCCAGGAGCAAGACAAACAAAGGGAGATGAGCTTGTGAGTGGAGGGTTGGGGGCTGCATTTTAAATGGGTGAGAGGGTGTTACACTGCACCAAGAAGATGGCATCTGAACAGAGTCCTAAAGGAGCTGAGGAGAGTGCCCCACTCATGTTGGGAGAGTGTGGAAAGTGTCCTGGGCAGAGGGCATAGCCTGTGCAAAGGCCCTGGGGTAAGAGGAAGGCCTGGCATCTTGGAAGAAGTGAGGAGGCCTGTGTGTCTGGAGCAGAGTGAGTGAAGGGGAGAGCAAGGAAGGGGCAGGGCAGGTTTTGCAGGCTCTTATGCGGCAACCCACTCCAGTATTCATGCCTGGAAAATCCCATGGACCGAGGAGCCTGGTGGGCTACAATCCATGGGGTCGCAAAGAGTCGGACACAACTGAGTGACTTCTGTGTGTGTGTGTGTGTGTGTGTATGAGCTACTGAAAAACATGGGGTTTTGCTCCCTGGGAGATGGGAGACCCAGAGGGCCATGGGCAGAATGAGTGGGCAAGACCTGACTCAGATACTCACAGGTCCCCTCTGGCTGCCAAGGGAGGACTGGCAGAGGTGGGGTGAGGGAACCAGAGCAGAGGGTGAACCAGCGCAGGGAGAGTGACCCAGGGCATCAGCGCCAGGCGTGTAGCCACGCTACTTCAGTGGGTGCTCCCTCAGGGAATCCTGCACTTACTGATATTTGTATTTATTTATTTGGCCATGCAGCATGCGGGATCTTAGTTCTCTGACTGAGGATCCGACCCATAATCCCCTGCACTGAAAGTGTGGAGTCTTAACCGCTGGACCCCAGAGAAGTCCCTGCAGTTGTTACTACTGTATCCCTATAGGTATTGGTAGTGGCCTAGACTCAAACCCAGGTCTCCATCTCCAAAGCTGGGGCATCTTGACCCCAAGAGGTGGTCTGTTTAGCAGGAGCCGTGACACCTGGGTGGTCAGCGGAGGGGCTGTGGGCACCGTGATTGGCATTGCCAGCTTCAAGGAGAGTAGCCCAGGTCCTCGGGGAGTCACTTGGGTGGGGGCTGTCAGCGGGAGAAAGCCCAGGCAGGCAGCTGGGATGTCCACCGCCCAGCACAAAGAGGAGCGGTTTCTGCCCCAGAAACAGCTCTCGGTCCTGTGGGACCTTCCCAGGACGCGGTGTGGCTGGCCCAGCCTGGATTGGAAGGGACAGGAGGGTGGGTGGGGCTCTACCTCCGGCACCAGATTTTCCTCTGCAGAATCTGAAATGGAAAAACAGAAATCGAGCCAAGCCCTTCCCAACCTCCCAGTGCTGTTGGCATCACCACTCTGAACCTCAGTCTCTTCATCTAAGAAATGGAAACACCCAGGGTGCTCTCTGTCACCGGAAACCCACAACCCTGTGGATCAAGTGTACAGCGCGCAAAGCTTTGGGAACCAAATGGGACCAAGTTGGAATCTTAGCTCTTGCCCATCACAAGCTGGGTGAGCAGGGGCCAGTCAGTCACCCTCTCTGAGCCTCGGAATAGAGCTGGTGTGAGAACAGGCCCAGCACAAAAGGAACGCTTGCTTGCCTAAGCTGCAGCCATACCCCAGTGTCTTTCTTGTGTCTGGAGCCCCTTTGCCAAGAAGAGGAGGGGAGGGTTGTCCAAATAAGAGACTTTAAGCATCCACAAGAATTAGTCTAATGGGAGATGCAGCGGGTGGAGAAAGCTTTTCTGGGCTGGCTGGGCTCCCAGAGCTGCCTGGACGTAGGCTGAGAGGCGTCTGCCCTGAAGAGAGGGGGAGCCAGGGAGCGAGTGGGCAGCTTCATTACTCAGTATTTGGCAAACATCAGGGTTCGAGTGCTTCCCAGGTGGCGCTAGTGGTAAAGAACCCACCTGTCAACGCAGAAGACGTAGGAGATGTGGGTTTGATCCCTGAGTGGGGAAGGTCCCCTGGAGGAGGGCATGGCAACCCACTCGAGTATTCTTGCCTGGGAAATCTCATGGACAGAAGAGCCTTGTGGGCTACAGTCCATAGGGTTGCAAGGAGTCAGACATGACTGAAGCGACTTAGCACACACACATGCACAGGGTTCAAAACCCCAGTTTTTCAAGGGTCACCGGGCTCAGAGAGGTGGTGTGAGGGAGTCCCCGGGAGTGGGGTCCATTTCACACCCACCCTGCCAGGTGGCATGGGACCAAGTATTTCAGCCCAGTGTGATCAGGGCTGTGGTAGAGGGGGGCACCCAGGGAAGGATGGGGACAGAGGCGGTCCTGACCCAGCCAGTGGTAATCCAAGAAGGCTCCCTGGGGGAGGCGCTGGCCGAGCAGAGGTTGAAGCTGCCAGACGCAAGGAGGAGAAAGGACAGTGCAGGCTCTCGTCGAGTCTCCTTCCCTGGATTGGAGGGTCCTCGGGGTGTGTCCCCGGCCCCGAGTGGTAAACAGGCAGCTGGATGCTTTTCCCTCCCTGCAGCTGGCTTCTGCCCTTCCTTCCAGCAGCTCCCGAGGGAGGGTTTTTCCCAGAAGCAAGATTCCTGACCCAACTGCAGTGACTTTCCCCCCTGACCTTGGCTGGGGACGCATAAGGCCCCAGTCACCGTTCCAGGAGGAGGGGCAGGCCCAGCCCAGGGCTGCTTAGCATGGAGCCGCAAAACCACGTCAGTCAGGCTCTGGGCCTGGCGGGTGAGAGGAGCAGAAGACGCGGGCTTAGGGTCAGAGAGACCCAGGTTCAAACCCCAGCGCTGTCACGTCTGAGCTGTGTGAACTCGCACAAGCTCGTTAACCTCTCTCAAGCTGCACAGTCCTCTCTGTATAATGGGATGAACAGTCACCTCCTCGGTAGACAACACAGGAGTTGAAAGAGGCCACACATGTCTGCATGCAGTGGGTCTACTGATTTTCCAGAGAGATGGCCAGTGTAGACTCACAGGGTCATATCAGTGGGAGCACAGCCTGAAATGAGGGAGGTGAGGCCAGTCAAGCCACGGGAATAGGGACTCTGTATTTTGTTCAAGACCCGTCCTGAGTCACAGATGGTAGAAATTGGGGTTTGTGGCACCCAGATTTGGAACCTGAGGTCTTCTTGAACTTCTCAGCACTCCTGAGTAGCCAAAACTTTCTAGATGAACCTCTGAGGCCCAATTGTTGCTCAAGCTGGAGTTATTGATCCTCTATGCCTCAGATCCCAAACTTTTACTTAATATATTTCTTCAATCTACTCACCTTTCTAGTCAAACCTTACAGAAATAATAATTGCAATTTATCTGCAAATACTTCTCAGTCTAAAAGAGGCACCAGGGTGTGACGCCTCCCTCCCCCTGAGTCTGGCTACCTGCTTTCTCCTCTCAGAGGCAGGTGTTGTTTCTACACACACACACACACACACACACACTTTACCCATTTTCAGTTTTCTCATCACACAAATAACACTCACGACACATTTTACTCCTCATTTTTTGTCCATTTTGTGGGGTATCTTACATTCCTTCCCGAGTAGCTCATTACAGAAGCATCCTTGTCCCTTTTTACAGCTGCATAATATTCCACTTCGTGGGTGGCCGTATTCATTTAATAATCCCCTTTTGTTGGATAGATGGGTTGTTTCCTTCAGGACCTTCTAAGCATGTTGCAGCCCTTAAATCTGTTGGCAAAACTCTCAGAAACAACTGAATTCATTTTATGGGATATCTTATATCTTTACTATGGCTGGAAATCCAGGATCCCTTTGGGCAATTCAAAGGTTACTGTGAAAAGTCCATAAAAAAAAGAGAACAATGTTAATGAGCTCTCACCAGGTGCTATAGCCTGAGTGAGGTCCAGACTTGAAGCTGTCTAGGTATAACTCCCACGGGAGACTTACCTGGGGAGATTTTAGCACATCACATCATCATGAGGGACAGAGGATGTGGGCCCAGGACCAGCCCCATTCAAATGCCTGCTCAGCCCCTGGCTGGCTGTGTGTCCAGGCAGATGGCTCGCTTCGCCTTTCCTGTGTGTGAAATAAGGATTATGGCGGCTCTGCCCGCCCAGCACTGTCAGAAGAATTTTTTTTGAGGGGGGCGACACTGCACAGCGTGTGGGATGCTAGTACCCCAACCCGGGATCAAACCCACACCCCCTGCATTGGAAGCTTGGAGTCTTAACCACTAGACCACCAGGGAAATCCCTGCCAGAAGAACTGGATGTTTCTGAGTGTACACCATCTGCATACAGTAGGTGCTCAATAAGCATTTGCTCTAGTGGCTGGCAGCATCCAGTCACCTGTTCTGAGCTTTGGCCTCCTTCTCTGACCCTTTGTGTTTGGACACCTCCCACAGATGAAGAGGCTGGGACCTTGGGTTCGAGCGCTGGTTCTGACCTCGTGTCCCTTGGTCACCCCCTGCCTCCCTGTTCAGTGCCTCAGTTTCCCCACATGTGCCATCGGGGGATTAGGCCAAGCTATCTCTTCCCAAGCCATGTTAGGACCAAGGACCCTCCAGGGTTTGGCTGGTCACTACTGAGGGCTGAATTTGGGGACCCTAGATTCGCGGGTCTCCCCTCCCACCTTCCTTTGTGGCACTACATCTGAGTGGGTGTGCCCACATGAGGCTGTGTCCATGTGTGAGTGTGTGTGGTGGTTGTATCCAGAAGCGGGGAGGTGGGGTGCTGGGCAGGCCCGGGGTACCCATGGAGGGCGAGCCGTGCCACCATTTCTCCCTCGTCCACTCCAGCCCTCTTGTTGGGCCCACGTGGTACCTCTGTGGCCCAGGCACGCTGGAGGGCTCATTTACCTGGCCCCATGGGGTGCTGGTCACATGCCCAGGCCCACCAGAGCCCCTCTTCCTCTTCTCTCCCCAGAGCCCCCCAGGTTCATCAGAGAACCCAAGGACCAGATCGGTGTGTCAGGGGGCGTGGCCTCCTTTGTCTGTCAGGCCACGGGTGACCCCAAGCCACGGGTGACCTGGAACAAGAAGGGCAAGAAGGTCAATTCACAGCGCTTTGAGGTGAGTGGCCAGGGAAGGGAGGGGAGACAGCCCAGGGCCCCACCACCCCACCCCCGCCATGGGGCCATGGCTGCTCAGCCATGGAAGCCATCCCAGGAACATTCCTCCACGGAGCTGGCTCCCTCTCCATCTGGGACCCTTCTCTTCGTCCACCACTTCCCTGGCAGGTGCAAGGAGACATGTGCTCCATGAGGGCTCTGCCAGTCTCGCTTGTTCTGCCACCTGTGTGCTGTGTGGCCTCAAGCAATGCCCTGCCTCTCTGGACCTTTATCTCACAGAAGGGAATTTGCAACCCTGTGCCCATGTCCATGGTCAGACATACACGTTTCCACATTTTGCATGCCTGTCCCCAGACTTAGGTGCGTGTGTCACGAACCCATGTACACACAATACCCTTTACTCGTACAGACCCAGTTTTCTGCCTCCAGTATCTATACAGGGCCTATACACACACGTGTTTATAGCCCCCAGCTCCTCTCCTGATCATCCCTGGGACACCAGCCTCACCCTGACCTCTCTCCCCTCCCCACGACAGACGATCGAGTTCGATGGGAGTGCAGGGGCCGTGCTCAGGATCCAGCCACTCCGGACACCCCGAGACGAGAATGTGTATGAGTGTGTGGCCCAGAACTCAGTCGGGGAGATCACCGTCCACGCCAAGCTCACTGTCCTCCGAGGTATTGGGCTCCCCAGGGTGTGTGGAGGAGGCCCTGGGGCCTGGTTTTGGGGACAGATACCAAAGGGATCCGTGAAAGTCTTGCTTTGGATTTTCACTTGTGGGGGACTTTGATCTCCTTTTTTTAGCCCATAATACCACTGGGTCTTAGAGCCTTCTGGTAGGAATTTATTGAGCCTTTGCAGAAAAGAGCAGCCTGTTAAGGGACTAGCACAAAAGGTGCATCCAACTGAAACGGAGAATTCATTTGTTCATGTAATTAAAATGTTTGTGGATTATAACAGCTTCAGGTTCAGCTGGATCCAGGAACTCATACCATGTTCCAGGGTTTATCTTCAGACTCTGGGTGTTCTCTTCCCTATCAGCTGTATTCTCAATGATATCTCCCCATTAGCTCCAGACTCTGGGGCCTGTACACAGAAGAGAGGACTAAGTGACTCAGGACTGTTCATTGACCCACCTTGGGTCAGATGACCATCCCTGAGCTTGTCACTGTGGTTGGAGGAAGAAATACTCTGATTGGCAGAGTTTTCCCTGAAGTCAAGGGTGGGTCAGCCCATGTAGACAGAGTGAATAAGGGGTGGTCTCCCCAAAGAAACAAAGGAGAAATAGCTGGCTAGGCAGAAGCAGCTAACCACACCTCCCCACACAATTCCCATGGATCCTTCCTGTGGACTGCCTGCTGGCCTCCATAGTTTGGGGCACCAGGAAATGGCTTCCTTATTGTAATACAGCATCATTCAGACAGTCTTACTGCAAACCCGCCTCCCATCTGCCCACCAGCTGCTCCCAACTGCCTTCTCCCTTGCAAGGTGATTAATTTAACCCAGGGGCCTGCAACTTGAGTTCACATCCTGGCACTGCCATTCTGTAGCTTTGTGACCTTGGGCAAGTTAATGAACCTCTCTGAGCTGCAGTTCCCTCACCTCCAAAGTGGAATAATAATGATGTTCACCACAAGGGATTGTTACACGAACCACAGAAGTGGACAAAACAAGTCCGGGACTAACGGTGCCGTGTGGGGAACCAGCATTTGGTTGGTGCTACCTGTCTGATATTATTGCCACAGGATGGCTGCCATCAGCCATTGTGCAGCTGTGGGGTGGGTTCTGCCTGTCAGCTGCAGCGCCACCCTGACCCTCTCTGATCTCTAAGAAAAAGCCACCCGGGACTTCCCTGGCAGTCTAGTGGTTAAGACTGCATTTCAGCTGTAGGGGACACAGGTTCGATTCCTGGTTAGGGAACTAAGATCCTGGTATGCCATGTGGCCCAAAGAAAAAAAAGTACAAGTCACTGCCAGCCATTAGGGGGCAGGTGGTCCCCCCATGTGGCTCCCAGGTTGGGAGTCACCCAGTGTCCTCCCTGGCAGCTTGGAGCCCTGGGAGGAGCCATCATATTGGCCACAGGGCCACTTGATCCCAGACCCTGATGTGTGCCCGCCCTCGTCTGTTACCGCCTGGAAATTCCTAGTAATTTTCGAACAAGGGGCCCCATAGTTTCATTGTGTGTGGGGCCTGGAGCTGGTCCTGCTAGGGGATGGAGGAAGGGGGAGGGGAGGGGAGGAGTCCGCCTGCCCCAGCCCGCCCCGCCGCTTCCCAGCAGATATTTCTGCCCTGACCTTTCCCCGGGCACAGCCCGGCTCCCGCTGTACACACACCGCCCGCCCCTCGTCCCCCAACCCTCCGCCCCCCGCCCCGCGTGCCAGCCTCCATTGTAAGCGCTCAGAGAGTTAAAAGGACACGCTGTGAATCTATTAACTGCCCAGTCTCTGGGAGTCTGGGAAAGACACATCTCCGCTCCCTGCCCCCCATCTCGGCCCTCAGCATCTCTCTGTTCTCAGGCCGCCTCAACAGACGTGGTGCTTGGGCTGGGCGCTCAGCCCAGAGCGTTTGACCCGGAGCGCCTGTCTCCCTGTCTCCTTTGAGCCCCAGGGACCCCCCAGCTGAGCGGGAAGGTCCAGGCTGCTGGGCCCAGCCCTCCCCCCCACCTCTCTTACCCCGCTGCCATCTGATTGTGGACGCTGCGCACGCCTCTCACGCTGTTGTTTTAATTAAACTCCGAGGAATCCAGCACAATGTGGTACTCGATGAACATTTTTGTTTAATTAGGAGCTCTTGGTAACGTCAGGCGGCCGCAGCCTACCCCCCACCCTGGCTGGCTGCCGCCCACAACGCACGCCCCTCCCCTGCGGGGCTGCACGCACCCAGGAAGTGCTCACGAGTGGACACACGTGGGGTGTGGGTGAGCACACATGCACACCCGTGTGCACACACGCAGGAAACGTCAGCACAGAGGGACCCTGGCAGCCCCAGCCTCCAGCATGTCTAGGCCAGCTTTGAGCACCTAGAATTGAGGCCTGGTTATCTTGGCCCGAACCTCCAGTGACGTCATCAGTAGCCAATCGGGATCATGCAGTGAGGTGGTCCAGGCCTCCGGGCCCAGGAAGAACGAACTGGGTGTGAAACAGCTCAGCCAGGATCCAGCCGCTCTGACCCGACAAGTCCAGGCCCGGCTTGGGGGTTCGGCAGTCATTGGCTCCATCCAGCTTCCTCCAGATTTAGCCCAGCCTGGATTCGAATTCCAGCCTTGCTGAGACCGGACTGTATGACTCAGGGCAGGTGTGCCCAGTGTTTGAACCTCAGCTTTCCCCTCTGTGAAATGGATCCCTTCTCAGAGGCGGATACAGGAAATTACCTAACATTGCCTGGTACATACTTAGTGCTCAGGTTTTGGAACTCACACTGTTTTCCTCTATGAAGTGACTCCTGCCCGAACAGGAACCACAGCTCTGTTGTTTAACTGCGGACATGGGGTGATGGTGTCCCTGGCCCACCTCTCCCTCACCCGGTCCTGGCTTCCTGCACCTCCAAGTACTTGGGTCTCTATTCTCTCCCCACATGGCGTCTTCTTGCCTACCTCTTCCCCAGTCCCCTGTCCATCCCCCAATAGCCCTGCCATACCTTGTTTCCCTCTTGGGCATCTGTAATCAAATAAATGAGTGTTATTTCCTTTTTACGCAAATAGCAGCTTTGTCTATAACAGGAAGTGGCAAGCTTCTCCTGTAAAATGCCAGAGAGTAAATATTTTTTACCCTGCAGGCCAGAAAGTCTTTGTTGCAACTTCTCAGTTCGGGCTAGCTGCTGAGGATGATGAGGAAACCAGTGGGTGTGGCTGTGTGCCAATAAAACTTTATCAACAAAAATAAGCAGGGGGCCGGACTTGGCTCAAGGGCCATAGTTTTCAATCCTTGGTCTACACATCTTTCACTTTGTCCAGTTAGCAGTGCATCTTGGACTTTGTTCTGCATCTGTAAGGTGATTCCTTCTGCTGTTTGGGGGACCTGCCCTGTGGATGGCCTGGCCTGTGTATAATGAGGGTCTGTTGACAGACATTTAGATTGTCGCCAGCCTTTTGCTGTTAGTATTGGCACTAATGTACAGGCTTAGGGGTCTCAGGTGGGTGATGCCAAGTCACCACCAGCCCTGGTTCCACTGGACCAACACACATTTCTGCCTGCCACAGACAAGCAGGCCTGTGTCTTCCGTCTCATCAGCCCTGTATGCAGTCACTTTCTCGTCACTTGTTACTATATCACTTGTTCATTGGGGTGGGATGGGGACTGTGTTAGTTTGCTAGGGCTGCTCTAATGAAGTACCCCCATCTGGGTGGCTTACTTCACATGTTTTTGTTCACAGTCCTGGAGGCTGGAGGTCCAAGATCAAGGTGTCTGCAGGGTTGGTTCCTTCTGAGGCCTCTTTCCTTGGCTCAAAGACAGCCATCTTCTCCTCCATCTGTATATGATCTCTGCTCTGTGTGTGCCTGGGTTTTAATCTCCTCTTCTTAGGGGGACGCCAGTCCTGTTGGATTAGGGTCGCACTAGTACTGCCTTTGACTTAATGATCTCTGTAAACTCCTTATCTCTAAATATAGTCTTAATTCTGAGGTCCCGGGGGTTAGGGTTTCAACCTCTGAATTGTTGTTCAGTCGCTAAGTGGTATCTGACTGTTGGCAACCCCATGGACTGCAGCATGCCAGGCTTCCCTGTCTTTCACCAACTCCTGGAGCTTGCTCAAACTCACGTCCTTTGAGTCGGTGATGCCATCCAGCCTATTCATAGGGTTTCAACCTGTGAATGCGGGTGGGGTGCATTTCAGCCCATAACAAGGGGATGGTGGGTGTTTTTAACTGTTGCTGAGACGGTATGCCCCACCCCAGGGAACCCCTTTGTCTATTGTGGATGTGAGGCCAGACTGGAGCTGCGGTGTTAGGGGTCAGAACAAAAGGAACCAGAAGTCCAGGTGCTGAAGGGGGGAAGGCAAAGTGTACAGGAGGGGGCGGGACCTGCCAGGAGGCCCTGAAGCCGCAGCCCCCATCCCTGGTGCCAATCCAGCTGAGTCAGGCCGTGGAGCCCATGGCACGACATGCAGATTACACGAACGGAGGCCACCCGGCTTGTCACCTTGATTGTGTTAGTTTCAGGTGGCACAGCAGTAAAGAATTCTCCTGCCAACACAGAAGGCACAGGTTCAATCCCTGGGTCAGGAAGATCCCTGGAGGAGGGCATGGCAACCCATTCCAGTATTCTTGCCTGGAGAATCCCATGAATGCAAGAGCCTGGCGGGCTACAGTCCATGGGGTTGCAGAGAGTCAGACATGACTAAACACGCATGCATGCTAAAAACCAGCAAAGTAAATCTGTTATACAAATACACGTATCTACTCTTCTTCAGATTCTTTCCCCATACAGGCCATTATAGAGTACTGAGTAGAGTTCCCTGTATGATCCAGTAGGTCCTTATTCGTTACCTGTTTTATATGTAGTGGTGTGTATGTGCCAAGAGAACCACATTCTTACCCATCACTAGAACATGGGGACCAAGTCTCCAGGGAGAGGTATTTTCTCCCCCCACAACCTTCATCTGGAGGCTAACCAGTGAATAGGGAGACCGAGGCCAGGAGGCATGCCTCTCACAGGTTGGGAGTAACTGAGGCTGAGTCGTTCGCTCATTTATTGAGCACTTACTGTGTGCCAGGACCTACATGGGGTGGTAAGGACACGGCAGAGACACAGATGCGTTGTGATCTATGGAGTTCGATGTTTGGATTTTCTAGAGTACAGGAGGGTTTTACTTTTTATTATTAGTTTTTGACCACACCACGAGCACGTGGGATCTTAGTTCCCCGATCAGTGATGGAACCCATACCCCTTGCAGTGGAAGTGCAGAGCCTTAACCTCTGGTCCACCGGGGGATTTCCCAGGGTGTTTATAACTTGTGACTGTGAGCTTTGCCCAAGGTGATGCTGGAGGGGGCCTGATGACTTTGGGGGACCAAGGTGGCTGGTGTGGCTGGATGGAGAGAGTGAGAAGAGTGAGGCTGGCCCGAGATGGGGCTGCCGAGGCCACTGGGGGCCAGTGCCAGGCAAGGAGCCTGGGTTCTTCTGGAGGGTGGAGGAGACTACAGCAGGGCGGGCAACACAGGGTGGTGTGGCCCTGTTTCCATTTCGAAAAGCTCCCTCGGGCTGCTGTGACGTAACCCAAGGGCTCTGTAACTTCAGCACTGTTGACATCAGGGACGTTCTGGGCATTGTGAGGGGTGGAGCAGCATCCCTGGCCCCCACCCACTTGATACCGAGAGTGACAACCATGGACATCCCCAGACGTGGCCCTAGGGGCAGGATTGGCCCTGATCAGAGACACTGGTCTAGCCTGATGCCCTCCCAACAGTTACCACGGTTTCCCACAGACAGAGGAGGAAACAGGCTACAGGAGATTACCCAGCCAGGCAAGGGCTGCCTCCAGGGCCCATCCCCAAGCCCCACCCTGGAGGGACAGCTGTGCAATAATTGTATCTCTGCTGTTTTCCCCATCACCCCCCCCCCTGCTGCCCCAGAGGACCAGCTGCCCCCCGGTTTCCCCAACATCGACATGGGCCCCCAGCTGAAGGTGGTGGAGCGGACGCGGACGGCCACGATGCTCTGTGCTGCCAGTGGTAACCCGGACCCCGAGATCACCTGGTTCAAGGACTTCCTGCCCGTGGACCCCAGTGCCAGCAATGGGCGCATCAAGCAGCTGCGATCAGGTGAGCGCAGGGGGCCAGGAGGATGGCAGGGGGAGGGCAGCATCTCAGGGTCCGCGCCCCGGGGACTGAAGGAGCACAGAAAGGCAGAGCTGATGTGCAGCCGTGGAGGGGGGAGAGGGTGTCTTTGGCGCTGAATCAGTGGGGATGTAATAAGGTAGAGACTGACAAGGGGTGATGGGGAGCTATGGCGAGTTCTTCAGTGCCTGAGTGGAGCCATAGCTGACTCAGATATGCACAGTGATGGGGGCTGCTGAGACCGTGGGAGCAGAGTGGCCCCAGTACTCAAGCAGTGGGGTCCTAATGGGGTACAGAGAGTTGCAGGTAGTGGAAAGCCAGAGGAGGATAGGTATCTCCTGTGCCCCTGCACTGGGGACACAGTAGGGGGACAGACAGGCAGAGGTGATGGGGAGCTGTGGAGGGTGTTGAAGGAAGGCCATCTTCAGCATCTGAGCACTGGCTGTATAATGGCACGGTCGAGGTACTGGGGAGCCATGGAAGCTGGCAGGGGAAGAGTGTGTTCTGAGCTGAAACAGTGGACGTGTCCTGTGAGGATGTAATGAGGTCCAGACAGGTAGGAGCAGAGGCGAGCATAAAGCAAAGGCTAGAGAGTGTTTCCGGTGCTGAAGCAATGAGCGTCTCCAGAGGAGATAAGGGCATAGACAGGGAGTCACAAAGGGCTGCAGAGAGACAGCATCTCTAAGACAGGCAGTAAGGATGTGATGGGGCACTAGTTGGTCCACCCAGGCTAAGGGGGCCTTGGGACAGAGCACAGGGCCTGGGCCACCTTGGGGCTGGGCACTGCTACAGTTGGGCCTCAGCACAGCAGCCCCATGCCCCCGTCTGTGAGCCCATCTGTCTGGGGAGCTCTGTGTGCGTTGTGTCTGTTGTCACACTGCTTCACGAACCTCTGTGTGTGTGTGTCCAGGCTCCCCACGTGTCCTGACTTAACATGTAGGCCATACCATCGGCACACAGGTCGCCCTCCCCCTCCCAGAGCAAAATTTGTCCGCGTGCATCTCAGCCACACGTGTGTCTGCGTGACAGCCCCTCCCACATGCATGTCTCAGGCTGGTCCTTGTGTACGCAGACATGTGCACGGGCACTCCTGCGTGCTTTGGTCCATTCTGAAGACACGTGTGGGTGTACCCCCTTTTTCCCTTTCCCTCTTCTCTGAGGGCCCCCACCCTGGAGCCAGTCTTGCCTGAAAGCCTCTCCATCATTCCCAGCGAACCTCCCCCGCCACTCACTGCCCAGCCTCGTCCCGCTTGCCCATTTCCTACTTTCTGCTCCCCCCAACAAAGACCCAAAACTTCAAAAGGGGCAGATGTTAAGCCCAGAATTTCTTCCCTGGAGAGACGTGGACCTCACCCTGGGAGAGATGTAGCCTTCCCGGTGCCGACCTGTCTGAGGATATTTGCAGCTTGGGGGGTTCAGCTGGAGGAGTGGTGGCAGCCTTGGGAACCCAGTTGCTTCTCTGCTGGTTTCCACCATTGTCACACCAATATAATGACATGATTGAGTGTGGACCCAGGTGCCCGGTCACCTGGGCACGTCCTTCTCTCCGGGTCTCAGTGTCCTCATGAAACGTGCCTACTCCCTAGCGTCACTGTCAGGGGCCCCTGGCAGGCTGCTTGGCCCTACCAGGAACTCAGTGAACATCAGCTGCTTTAAAAATCATCATCAAGGGGCTTGCCTGGTGGTCCAGTGGTTAAGACTCTGAGCTTCTACTGCAGGGGATGCAAGTTTGATCCCTGGTCGGGAAACTGAGATCCCACAAGCCACGTGGCGCAGCCAAAGAAAACACATTGTAATCAATCTAATTATTATTCCAACATCCCCTCCCATCCCCAGAGGATACAGGCTTCTGTATAACCACCCGTTAACGTTCCTGTTCTCTTTTCTTGTCCCTCTGTTGTAAACGTTCAGAAACCTTTGGTAAGTTTAATTTCTTCACCATGTCAACAACTAACGCCCCCCTCCGTGTCCCCTACCCCACCTCCTCCCCTCAGACTAACGGCCACCGTGATGGTAACTGACCCACTCAACGTGGCATGTCTACTAACGTCTCCCCACCCCCACCCCCACCCCTTGGCCACTGGCCCTCCCCATCTGGGCACCAGGGGGCTGCAGAGAGAAGAGCCTAAAAGGAAAAGAGGAAAAAAGGACAAGACCACAAGGGACTCACTGGAGCTTCATACGTAACATACCCACCCCCATCCCCCTTGCCAGCCCTTTCTGGGCCTTGACGCTGCTGGAAAATATGAAGGTACAGAAATTTAGGGGCTAGATGTAGGGGGAATGTTCCGTCTGGGCTACTACTGGGTGCATCTTGTTCTCTTTTCCAAGCATCCAACCCGAAGCCCCTGAATCCAACTGCTGGGCTAATTCTTACTAAGGTGAGAATGACCGATACTGACCCACAGTAGTAACTTCTCATCCTCCTCCGAGCAGAAGGCAAAACAGCCTTTAATACCCTCTCTCTGTGTGTGGTCTTCCTCTCAATATAGTGACCATGGGCTATTACGGCCATCTTGGGAAGTTCTGTCCTTCGCTCTCTGGGTTCTGTCACCAGTCTTAGTGAAACAGCCCAAGCAGGAGCTGACCTAGATTCCCACTGACCCGAATTTTTGCTCTCCACAGTACAGCCTCTGGCAAATTCCCCTTCCCCCTCCTCTCGCCTCCTCCCTCTGTATGAAGAGGGGGAGTGGCCCTATTAGATTGGGAATTTTCTAAGAGATAATATAGGACCCTCCTAAAAGTTCTAGAAGGGCACCCTGGGAGACCGAAGAGCTGGGTTCAAGGCCCGCCCCTGCCTCTGACTCATGGCGGTACAATTCTTGGAACTTGTGGGCCTCAGTTTGCCCCTCTGCAAAATGGACTGGGGCCAGATGGAGAGGGGTGTGTTTTCTCTGCTGTGGCATTGGGGGTTATCAGCTGTCATCAGCACAGAGAGAGAGGGGGGCCCATATCACTACTGAGGATGCAGAATTCTAACCAGGGGCTACCAAGTCTGGTTTCCTGAGCGGTCCCAGCCCCCAGAATCCATAGAGACACACAGTCCTTTTCCTCTTTTCCTTTTGGAAATTAGAGATGCTGAAAGGCCCTCCTCCTTCCCTCCATCCCCTTTCACCACCCTCCCCTGCCCCTCCTACTTGGCCTGTCTGTAACATCTTCCCTTTGCTTAATTAATGTCCAGCCCTGGGGCACTAACCCTTCTCTCCACCCTATCTCTAACAAGATTCCCAAGACCTGCCCACCACCCCCCCCCCCCCGCGCCCCGTTGTTCCTTGTCCCTCCTGAGAAGGAATCTAGGAGGGGAGGTCATGGACCTTCCGCCCTCGGCCCAGAAGGAAGGCAGCCGACAGTGCCAGGCCAGGCCAGGACAGTCTACAGGGGCTTCTAGACTCAACCCCTCCTTCCCCAAGAGATTCCCGCCTTCAATGGGAAGCCCTCCTGACTGGCAAGCCTTCAGTGCCCATCCTCCTCTTGGGAGCCTTGCCTCGTCTTCCTGGACAGGGCCTGCAGGGTCCATAGACCCAGGGCTGCCTACCTCAGCCCCCTCCCAGCCCTGGGGGCCGAGTGGACAGGCCTGGCTGGTGGCCCGGCCCCGCCTCCCTGGGGCCCCGCGGCCCCCCAGGACTGCCTTCTGACATTCACCTGATTCTCTCTGCTTCCCTTACAGAAAGCACTCCGATCCGAGGTAAGAGGCTCTTTCCTCACCCACCCACCCACTCACGTCTCTCTCACTGCCCGCCCAGCCCCCAGGCTCCACAGGGGGCTGCCCCAGGCCCCCCTCCACATGTCTCCTCCTCACCCTGCCCGGTGTCCATACAGTCTCTGTGTCTGTGTCACCGTCTGTGGCTGGGGGCTGAGTGTGGCCGTGTTGGTCCCTCAGGTCACCTGGCCACAGGGTGTTATGTCCTCCGGAAGGTGCAGTGCCTCCCATGCCTGCCCAGAGCGCTGATGACTGCTCTGGATGCAGCCCTCATCCGTCTCTAGCCTTGGTTTTCACATCTGTACAATGGGTGTGCAGAGGAGGGCCTTCCAGCTGTGAAGCTTAGATCTGGGTGATGTGGTACGGGTGTGGGGGTCCAGCTCTCTGAGGGAGCAGAGAGTCTCAAAGGCAGCCCCAACGGAGCTGCCCCAAAGTTAGACTAGAACAGGCCTGGGTGGGAGCCCTAGGGAAGAGTCTGAGTCTGGTCCTGACTTTGCCATGAGCTGCTGTGTGACCTGGAGCAGGTTCCATGCCCTCTCTGGGCCTCCATAGTGGTATCTGCCTGCCTGCTTCCCTGGAGCCTTGAGATTGGTAGGAAGTGTTATGTAGGGACGGAACCCTAATCCACAGCCCCTAGAGAGAACTTCCCCATCTGTGGGTTCCCCCCACTCGTGTGGGACAACCACAAACAAAGCTGAGAAGGGGTGTTTATTTGGGACCATGCACTGGATTTTTGGATTCCTGGTGCCAGGGACTCTAATCAAAACCTGTGATCAGAAAAAGAAAAAAAAAAATAAAATAAAAAGTTTAAAAAACCAAAAACAACCAGCTGTGATTGATACTGATATTGAAGGTATTCCCTCATCTTCATGTTACTCATAAGCAACAAGTTACAGGGTCCAGGCCTGTGATTCTAACAAACTTACAGATAGTCAGTTTAATTAACTTACGAAAATGCAAACTTGGGTCCAGGCTTTTGGTTTCAAACATACTGTGGAAATCTCTGCCTCATTTTTATTGGTTCATGGTTGATGAAGTATTTGATCAAGGCCCATGATTTCAGACATGCTTAGAGATGTTTGCTGGACTTCACTTACTTGCGAAAATGAAGATTTCTCCCAGACCTGTGATTTCAGATAACTTCAGGGAAATCTTGGCCACATTTTCGTTTACTTGTGAACACTGTAGTGTCCATGGCCTTGTGCTTTCAAACACCGTTAAGAAGATTCATTCATTTTTCACATGTTCATGGGAAGTGAAGTCTTTCATCTGGACCTGTGACTTTAGACATATTGAAGGAGGTAGTCTGCCCTGGTTTCATTTACTTGTGGGCACCAAGCCCCTTTATTTGGGCCTGTGATTTTAAATCTGCTTAAGATGGAACTTCTCTGTTGGTCCAGTGGTTAAGACTTTACCTTCCAATGCAGGGGGTGCGGGTCTGATCCCTGGTTGGGGAGCTATGATCCCACATGCCTCATGGCCAAAAAACTAAAACAGAAACAATATTGTAACAAATTCAATAAAGACTTTAAAAATGGTCCACATTTAAAAAAAAAAACAAAACTTTAAAAAAATCTGCTTAAGAAAATTGACCACTTCTTCAAATTCTTTATTGACTCATGACCAACAAATTCTTTAATCTTGTTTTATGATTTCAAACACACTGGAGGCGTTTCAGCCTCAACTTTATTTGTGCAGATTAGAGGTTTTCCTTTAGACTTCCGATTTCAAACACTTGAAAATTCTCCCCATTAACCTCTGAGCACCGTGGACTTGGGTCTCCGTCTATGATTGCAAATACACTAGAAAATTCATTCACTTGTGGATCCTGAATCTAGACCCATGGTTTTGAAACAGGTCCATGAATTCAGACTGATTGATGTAGATGACTGTAAGTCTGGGGAAATTCATTCTTCAATTCGTTTCAAGTACAGAAAGCTTGGATCCAGCTCTTTGATTTCAAACTTACTTGATGTATTGCATTGGCCAAAAAGTTCGCTCCGGTTTTTTGTTACATTGTATGGAAAAAGTCCAATCGAACTTTTTGGCCAGCTCAATATATCACTCTCAGCATCCTTTGCTTTCGCTCTCATGGAGAGGGTAACCCAGTTCTGAAATCTAAGCACCCTTGAAGAAATACAACCCTGTCTCCATTTACAAGCACCGTGGGCTTCGAGGCCTGTGATTCCAAACATACTTGAAGAACCCAGACCGCATTCACTTACACACTGGTTGAAACGAAAAAGCGACCACCAGCTCCCTGAATTGGCACCTTGTTTTTTTTGTTTTTTTTTTTTTGTACTGGAGTATAGCAGATTAACAGTGTTGTGATGGGTCCAGGTGGACAGCAAAGGGACTCACGCATATACATATACATGTATCCATTCTCCCCCAAACTTCCTCCCAGGCTTGGTACATCACTGGAGGTGACCCCTTCAGTGCCAGGGGCTTTGGAGCAGCTGCTGTGGGTTGGGACGGCCAACCTGCCCTCCACCTCCCCCTGGCAAGCATCATTTGGCACTTTCCTAAATGCACCTCAGTTGGCACATAGTCCCCCCATGCCCCAGCTTTGTCCTTCAACGTGGCAGTCATTCACAAAGTCCCAGCTGAGGGTGGAGGATTGGCCAGGCATGTGGTGTGTTCAGGATGGGCCAGAATTGGGGTGGGGAAAGGCAGGCAGCCAAGGGAGGCCCTGACCCAGTGGGGGCTTCTAGGGTGACTCAACTTTTCTGTCTGCCTCTCTGGCCCAGCCCAACCAAAAGACAGGCTGGACGGGACTCTGGGACAGCCCTCCCGCCATTCCCCCACGCCAGGGTCCGCCCTGATGGGCCAGGCCTTGTCCCCTTTTCCCACAGGAGCCCTGCAGATCGAGAGCAGCGAGGAGACCGACCAGGGCAAGTATGAGTGCGTGGCCACCAACAGCGCCGGCGTGCGTTACTCCTCACCCGCCAACCTCTACGTGCGAGGTAGGGCCCCCCGCCCCCACCGGTCCCCCTTCCTTCTCGGGCTCACAGCCTCTGGGCTCCCCTGCCCCCTGCAGACCCCAGCAGGCAGGCCCACCCCGGGTGGTGGCTGCGGGACCTTGGGCGAGGCGGTGTCCCTCTCTGGACCTCAGTTTCCTTGCCTGTAAAATAGGGGCAGCTTCAATTCCCCCACCCTCGTGCCTGGTGACGGCTGTCCCACGAGCTGCAGGACGTTGGGGTGGGGGCGACAGGAGGGGATGGGCTGGGGCCGGAAGGGGGGGGTCTCTGGTGGGCCTACAGGGCCGGGGGAGCCTGCAGGCCTCTGCCCCACCCTGCCCGCCCGCCCGCCCATCCGAGTCAGCTTCTGTGGTGTGTCGTGCGGTGCTTCCCTTGCTGTGTGCTCGCTTCGCTTCTCCAGACTCGTGGCCTCGTACCCGCTTCACCGCCCCGCCCTCCAGCGCCCTCAGTCTGAGAGTTGGGGAAGGGTCTTCAAGGCTGCCCCTGCCGGCCCCACAGCCTCAGTTGTCCCCAGAGCCCAGTGCTCTCCTGGTCACCCTCAGAGGAGGATTCCTATAGGCAGGTGTCCCAGGGTTTGGGCTGAGGCTTATCTGTTTCCCACTTGGTCACACCTGGAAGCGCGGGGGTCCTTGCCCCGGCACCACCACCCCCAACCCAAGGAGGGCCTGGGAGTAGCCCCTTGGTGTCTCCTCGAAGGTGCCGAGTGGGGGTGCTACCCCTGCTCCTAGATGCCTCTGTGGACCCCATCTCATCTCTGGGTTGGTTCTCTTCCGTCTTTTCGGAAATATTCATTTGCCGCCTCCTCCATCTCCTATGTCCCCGTGGCTGTTTCTGGTCAGATCTGTGGTGGAAACAGCTTCCACCTGCCAGGAAATGGGGTCCAGTTCATCCCCCGGGGCTGCCCCCGGGTGGCTCCATATCCTTGATCCCAAGCCACCCTTCTTTGGACCTCCCTTCCCCTATTTGACACACCAGGCCTCCAACTGTTCTCCACCTGGGAGGTCATGCAGCTCCTCCCTTACTGGGAGACCCTCAGGCCCTCAGTTCCCCCCCTACCAGACACAGCCCCCACCAGCCCTGAAGCAGCACCTTGGCCGCCCTTGGGTTCTGCAGCTCGCCTCTGAGGAGGAGGTGGCATGGGGGGTGGGGCTGGGGACCCGAGGGCGCGGGTGGGCAGGGGCCACACCTCCGGTCTGCTGCCATGGCACCTCTGGTGAGTTATAGCGCGTCCATGACTCCAGTTGACTGGTCTTCGTCTAACCTGCTTTATTTCTCTGCAAACACCTGGGAAGGGGGTTTGTAAGTCTGGCAGGGCTCAAGGAGGACAGTGTGGGGCAGGGTGGGGGCGGGCCCTCTAAGCAGGGTGCACCCAGGGAGGGGGGCCAGCCTTCTGTGTCCTCAGTGCCCCGCCCCCTGGAGGGATGGTCCTTTCTTTAGGGGGTCCGGCCTCCCATCCTTTGCCTGGGCCTCAGACGCTCCAAAATTGAATTTAAAAAAAATCGTGGAAGGCAAATGTAGATCGTGTATGTCAAGGAAAGACGAAAAGGTCGTTGCTGTTCTTTTTGTTTTTTAATTTTAATTTTTTTTTTTGGTTTAAAGAAAAAATTCAACAAACTATTGCAGCTTTTAGCCTTGGGAAGTCCTCTTTTTACTCTCTGTATCTCCCCTATTTTTTCTCTTCTCCCCATGTCATTGTGTTCTGCATCAAACCCCCTTTACATCCCTCAGAGCTTCGAGAAGGTTGGTGTGTTTTTTTCTTTTTTACTTTCTTTACCCACATTTTTACATTCTGAAAGTCACACACACACACACACACACACACACGAAACACACACAGACAGGAACACGGACACACGCAGACATGCACACAGAAAATGATAGAAAAATGAACTTAAAAAAAAATGACAGAATGTGAATAATGAGCTGAAAGCCAACAAAACAAAACAAAAAACTGCCAAGAGAGAGCAAGAAAAAAAAAACCCAGAAAGACACGAAAATCTCAGCCGCGCCCAGCCCGGCCTAGGGCCGGCCGCACACATGCGATGCTTGCATTGTGGTCGCCTATATGCATCCTTTGGTAATGTTGTTGCTAAGTTTTTTGCACTCCTCGTCGTCATGGTAACTTGGGCCTGATGCATGCTGGGAGAATGTAAAAATTTCTCTGCATGCCACTCTTGTCGATTCGGTTTGGTGAATTCCCAACGCCTTCTGTTGGAGTGTTTCTTGTCTTCCGTTCCGTTTTTCTCCTTTGGTTTCCTTCGTTTTTTTTTTTTTTTTTTTTCTTTCTTTCTTCTTTTTATTTAGTTATTAATTTTTGGTTTCGTTTTGGGGGAAAAAACCGATCAGTTCGTTTTTTTTTCCCCCTCCCAGCCCCTTTACCCTGCACCTTCCCCCATCAAAGCGTTTGGTCTTTGGGTCTGTCTTGTGTTTCCGTGCTCTTGGGTTTCGATTTCTTGGGCTGAGCTGTTGTGTGGTTGTTCTCCAAACGCATTGTGATTTAAAAGCCAGTGTTCCTGTCCCAACTACCATCCAGGAGGGCGGACGGGGTCCCACAGCTGGGATGCTGGGGCAGAAAGTGACCACCCGGGCTCAAGAGCACAAAGGAGGTGGCTTAGACAGATGGTGGGAGGTCAGAGCTTGGGTGAGGTGTGTGAGGCGAGAAGCCCAGTTTGTCTGACCTGACTGGCCAGCTACCTCTCTTACCCAGAGCTGATGCCTCTGTTCTTCAGGACGGCCATGTTTGAAGGGAGCTTAAGCAGGCACATTCCCTTCCTTCTGCCTCAGCATGAGACCACCTCCCACCTTCCCAGACAACCCAGAAACAGGCATTGGAAGCACAGCCGAATGGACAGCTGGCATGTTGAGTTCTTGTTCAGTAGAGCAACATGTCTAAATATGAGAAGTGGCCACCTATAAATGGACCATCCTCCCAAAATGATGTATGCTTGGCACATAGTCAGTGCTCAGAATGATAGCTGCTGTGATGACTTTCTGTGTCCTGACTGGGTACCGATATGCATCCACCCATCGGAAAATGCAGCAGGACAGACTTTGGCCAACTACGTGGCCAGTCGTTCTGCCCTAGTGCTATGCCTCCGCCTCACAGGTGATGCTGGCTGCTTCCCCCACCACCTCCCAGACTCCCAGCCTAGTCACAGGCATCTTTTGTCCAGCAATGCAGCATGGTCACTTTCTGAGTACCTACGCATCAGAACTGTGGAATTCTGGAGAAAACCCTGGGGAACTTTGGGCACAGCCCCTCCCTCCCTCTGTCTGCCTCCCCAGCTCTCCCTCTGCCTCTCTCTCTCTCTCTCTCTCTCTCAGCTCTCCTTCTGTCTGTCTGTTTCTCTCACTTTTGAAACCTTTGGAGACACTCGCTCGCATCTCCTCTTCCCTCCCTGAGGAAAGGCAAGCCTTTGAGTGCCCCATTCTAACCCCAAATAGAAAACCTGCCCCCTATAAAATATCTATTTAGATTTATAGCCACTGGCCAGCTGACTACCCAACATAGATGACATTTGAGAGCTGAGACTAGCCTGTTTGGGGTAACCTTTTCCTCTCACTTGCCCCTCACCTGCCTTCTCTAAACTCCCAATGATTAAGTTCAGGGCCGAGTTGGCAAAAAGATTTTAGATGCAATAATAGGGGATTTATTTTTCCTGTCTCCTTTTGAATCCAGAGTAAGAGCTGCCAGGCAGAACTCTCCAAAAGATGTAGGAAAGAGGTCTCTCAGCTCCTTTATGAAAGTTGGGTCCCAGTGAATTGAAACTGAGAGGTGGCTGAGGGTCTCTGAAGACCACCTGGACTTTGGGGGCAGTATAGACTAGTGGTGAGAGCACAGATTTTCGACTTGAGGAGACCCAGATTTAAGTCCTGCCTCTGCCCCTTCTTGGCTGTATGACCTTGGGCTGGTCACTTGGTTGCTTGGAGTCCCTATTTCCTCATCTGAACAATAGGAAGAAGCATCAGTATGCCAAGCTCACAGGAAAGTTGGGAGGAGTCCATGAGAAAATTAATATTCGTCTATCCGGTGCCCTGTGTCGTGTGTGGCATGTAAGAAATCACAAGGGAGATTGTTGTAAAAATAGGAAAATAGAGTTCAAATAAATGGTCTGAGCAAGTCATTTCCCTTTGGGAGCCTCAGTTTCCCCATCATTTATTTCACAGATATGCCTTTTGAATAAGATGGCTTATGGGAAACTGCTTTGGGAAGAATTGGAGGGCAAAAATTAATTCATTTGCTCAGAGCTCAAGTTTTGCTAATGCTTTTCGGAACTCAGCCCATGGTCTCATTTTTTTCTGGCTGCAACCTCAATCCCATGAGATCAATGGTCTCCCCAGATCCACGTCTTTCCTCTTACTCCCTGTCACTCCCACAGGAAGTTCTGTGGCCAGAGTGTCAGAAGGGGGCAAAACAAAAAGAAATGGAGGGAGTGCCAGTGACCCAGTTTGGGTGTTAGGCTACCCTTGCAGATACATACCAGCTCAGCAGAAGAGAAGAGCCACCTAGCATGTTCTGCCCTGAGAGCTATAAGCATTTACACTGTTGCCAAAGCAACCAGTCCTGGGAATTAGTTGCAAGGAATCCCCACCTTCAACCTAGCTCTTCCTTCAGTTCACAGTCTCCAGCTTCTACTGACCCTGGGTGATCCAGGGGGTGGAGTATTCAGATTTACCCTTCTCCTGAAGTCAGTTGCTGAGATTCAAAGGACCCAAAGTCAAAGCCAGGTCCATTTTTTAAAATGCAGCTGGCAGCTGTAATCACAGAACCTCCCTAAGGAAAATGTAGCTCAGAATTACATTCTCCCTGGCTGTTGATTTTCTTTAAAATCATCAGCCTTTAAGGTGTGAATGAGTGGCTGAAGATGGTGTCTTTACCGTTTGGTCTAGTAACATAGCATAATTGAGCCCTGGTGCACAGGACCCAGTGAAACGGTGTGCCACCCACCTGATGCCACGGGAAGATGCTAGAGCTGGAGACACGGGAGAGAACCTTCCACCTGCAAGGGACTTAGGATGTTGTCAGGATTTTAGAAGGAGCCTGATGGGGATAATTTGATGCTGGTTCTCAAACACTGAACTAAGAGATGGGGACTCAGTATCTGATGCCAGAGGGAGCTCTAGATTGCCCCAGTTTCCAGGTGTTCTTCAGAACCCTTTATCTGCAGCCCATCCCCAGGCCCCTTCAGATCAATTCACAGCACGGCATTTTGTGGGGCAAATTGTTTCTAAAATTAAATCTCCGGCACCCAAGCCATATAATTGGTAGGTATGATCTCCAGGTGTTCCCCTTTCCCCCCTGGCAGCCCCCAGACAGGAGTAGATAGATATTGGGCCTGGAATCACCCCTCCCCATGACCTCCTGTATCTCCACAAAGACTACCACTGGGGAATGTTGGCAAGCTCCCCCAGTTCTGCTGGTCACACCTGGCCATGCCCACCTCATCCTCCACCCCCCAAAGTCCCTGACATGACCTTGGTGGTAGTCAGTGGCAGATCAGAACCCAGCCCTTCTCCTCATCCCACCGTCACCCCGAGGGGAGAGGGGCTCCAGGGGTGGGGAGGCAGGCTTCTTCTCTGTTCGGGCATGGTGGATGGGGGTGGGGGCGGGGCCGTTCCGCAGGAACACTGAGCTCTAGACACGTCTCGCCTGCTGCCTGCCTCACACCCTTTGCATTGCTGTTTCCTCTGTTTTTGGGGGTGAGGGGGTACATTAGATTACACCTCGTCATTCAGAGAGCCCTGTGTCTCTGGCGGCCGCAGCAAGGGGGCAAGGGGAGTCAGTCAATTGGCAAGACACCGTGCCCCTTTTTGCTAGAACTGGAAAAAAAAATTGGGAGACAGAGAGTACCAAAAAAAAAAAAAAAAAAACCCAATAAAAAAGTATCTGTAGGGCAGTACAATGTCCAGCTCAAAAGGCCGCTGGTCAGCCTGTGGGCCGGGAGTCCAGCCAGGTCCCTCCAGGCCTTGCTCTGTTGGAGCAGCAGAGGGAGCTGGCAGTGGGAGAGGGGAGGCAGGATGGCACGGGAGGGAGAGAAAGATCACAGGGCAGGCCATGGAGTGGTACCTACCCTCCCTGGGCCACGGGCTGGGGTTCAGTAGAGGGGCTTTGGAGTTAGGCCTTGGATGCCCCTCCCCCTCCCCTGACAGGTGTAATCTAAGCCTGAGTAAACCCCATGGAGCTGCAGAACTTCTTGGCACCTTCCCCGCCCTTCCCCGTCCTCATTTTGGAGTCCGGAGGAGCACCCAGCAGCTTCTCCCACCCCAAAATGCCCAGCAGAGCCCCCTGCCCCCACCCCACCCCTTCGGAGCTGCGGCTTGCTGACTCGTTGAGATGTCTGACACTGTTGAGTTCCCTACCTAGTGCTTCAATCAGATCACCTCACTTTTGAGTTTCCCCCCCTCACCCTTCCCATCCCCTTCTCCCCTGAACCCCGCCTCCTGCCCCCCCCCCCACTTTTTTTGGTTTTTGAGTTTCTGCCTCTTCCTGCCTGGGGGAGGGGTCGTCTCCCGGTTGCTTTGATGGTTTTTGAGTTGTTTTTCCATGTGAATCGGGGTTTGAAGCGACCCATCCCCCCAACCCGCCACCCCCACCACCACCGCCCACCCTCCTGATCCCCGCACCCACACGGGTCCCCCCCACTGGGACCCCCCCGGCTACTCGGTGACGAGAAGAGCTGGAAACAAGAACCAGCTGGAGCGTGCTGAGGACCAAGGCTGGTGTGGTCCCCTTATAACCTGCCTGGACCCTCCACTCAGGTCGGTAATTGGGGGCGGGGGTCCCGCGGGGCCACTCCGTCCCGTGGGTTCCGCGCCCACCTTACTCTCTAACCTGCACCTCAAGCTTGCAGCCAGGGGTGGAAAAATGATGTGGGTGGGAGTCAGCACCAAACTGGGCAGAACACAGCGTCAGCCACCCGCCCTTGCCAACTGGGAGGATACCCAGAGGCCTTGTGAGGACCCCCCACAGGGGGAGGTTTAAGCCACCTGGTGCTCATGGGCACAGTCCTCCCCTAAGTCATGGCAAACCAGCCCTCTTCTTGCAGCACACCCTTAGAAACCAACGGGGTAGGCGAGAAAGCAAGTGGGCAAAGTGTCTTAGGTGTCAGCCTTTACAGCATATTGGCAGATCCATTTAATTGATGGCTGCCGGCCATGCTGGGGATTTGTGAGCACCAAAATTACATTTGTTGATAAATGCCCTCCCACTCTTAACTGACTTATAATTAACAACCCTGTATGGCAAGTCTTTTTACATGTTCAAGATGTTTGCCTTGTGTCTACTTCTGAAAAGTGTTAGAGGTACCTTCCAAATTATGACAGTCCTAAAGGAAGGTATTTTAAGATGAGATCAGATATGAGCAGGGTCTTTGGGGTGTGATGTTGAGTTTTACACAGGGATAAATCTGGCTCCTATTTAATCTTTAAATCCTAAAGCTAGCTTTCACTCCTTTTAATGTTCCAGTAATCCCTTTCGGTATAAACCTTTTACTCATGGCTTCTGGACATTTATTATGATGGCTGCTGGATATTATTCAACTGGTGATTATTTAGTTGACAGATGTATATAGGTGAGGTACTTTTGCCCTCTTTGGTATCCCCAGAGGGTAAGGACACAAGTGTGAAAGAACCAAGAAGGGACACGTGGCTATATAATTCTTGCTAATTACCATGGTAAGAGAAGGCTCACTTTATCTGGGAGGTAGGGGTCAGGCATACCAGGCTTTGAGCTCTGGCCCTACCGCTTCCTTTCTTTGTGTCTTCCAGCTAGCCCTAGTTCCTCTCTGGGCCTCCACTGCCTCATCCACAAAATGGGTACAAGGTCATTGGCCTCTCAGTTGGGAGGGATTCAATAGAGATTCTTCCTATTGCTTTCTTTAAAAAACAAAAAACAACTCTGATTCATCCTGAAACCTCCTTAATGTTAAACATCTCATTGATCTTTCCAGCACCCTGGAAGACCAGAGGGAACTTCACTGGCCCCATGCCCAGGCTGAGCACCTACTAAGGTGCTGGGCACTGCCCCAGTCGGCTTAATGACCTCAGCATATCACTGATGGCCTCCATTTCACAGAGGAGGAAACCGAGGCTCCCAGAGGATGAGGGGCCCTTCCCAAGGCCAGAGGGCTATGCAACCTCATCAGCCCCACCCCCCCAGCCTGGGCAGGTTTTCCTGAGGTCTTGAGGGGAGCACCTTGAACTGTGTGATTAGACTGATGTGGTCTCTGTTCAGCTCTAAACAAGCAGCAGGGAGAGTGTCACTGAGAAGTGGGGCTCCCTGTGGCTGGGTTGTTTTGCTCCGAAGGTTCTTTTGCCTATGAGACTCTCACCTCTGAGGCTACCTCGAGCCTCTACCAGGGCCCTTGGGTGCTGGGTGGGGAGGCCAGATGCTGTGTTCTGCCAGGGTTGGGGGGTACCTCCCCGGGGAAGCCACAGCCCTCCTCCTTTCAGACCCCGATTTTCAGCCCCACACCCATTCCATGTTTTTTTTTTTTTCTTCTTGCTTTTTGGGTATTTTGTTTTAGAGGGTTTTTTGGTTTGGTGTTTTGAATTATCCCCCCACCCCACTTTGGTTTTTCATTTGTTTCTCCTGGTTTTGTTTTGGACGTCAGTGCCGTTTTCTGTCCTTGATTAATTAGCTCCCCCACGCTCATCCCCCATCGTGTTCTGTTTCCATGACAACGCAGCGTTTGGGCATCCCACTCGTGCCTCGCTGTGGATGCCGGCGGCTGGCCTGGACTGCGTCCGCTGGCTGGCCGGACTCCCCATTCTCCTCCCAACTCCCCCCGCCCTCCTCCCAGCCCTGCCAGAAAGCTGCCCCCCATCTCAGCGCCCTACCCCGCCGCCCCTCATTCCCCAGTCTGTCTGCATGGCCCCCTCTGTCTCCCCTCCCTGCCCCTCCCCCCATTCCGCTCCTCTGCTGACACCTTCCAGCTCCTCCATCCTGTCTCCAACGTGACTCTGGACTTTTCGTGGGGCTTCTTTTTCTGAAGGGTTGCCAGCTTTCTTGGTCCTCCCTCCCGCCCCTGCAGAGCTCCCCTTCTTCTTCACCTCCTGTTGGAATTCAGGGAACAAGGCTTGAGATTTTTCAGCTCGGAACCCATGCCAAGAGAGAGGAAACAGGGCTGCCTCCCTTTGCCCCTGGAGCCCCTCCTCTGTAGGACAGGCCAGACCCCTCCACCACGAGCCCGTTTCATGTGAAAGTTACTTTGTGGTCCTGTTTAGCCTTGCTGAGCCTCCAGGTGGTCATCCCTACAGTTTGAGACAAGATTCGTTGACCTGCCCAAAGCTGGGGGCATGTCCATGTGGTGTCCTGAAGCCAGGGATAACTTTGATCCAGCTAGAAGGGTTTACCAGTTGACCCAAGCCCTTTCCCCCACAGGGCAACATTTCCCATGGGGCAGTTGTGCCCTTTGGCAGTTTAGACACCCATTCGTGCCCACCTCTTCCCCCCCCACACACCTAACCCAGAAACCCATCCAACTTCCGAAAATGGAGCCCCCCGAAATGCATCCTGCCGCCTTCATGGTCTGCGAGATTGGGACAGAAGGCTGCATTCGCTTTCCCGCTAAGAAATGCACAGGACATGTCCCTGTTTCTCAGCGTTCAAGTTCATTCCCTCGTTTATGATTCTGATTATTATTAATATCCTACTTATTATTCTGCCAGGGCTGTGATGTGACAATGTGACGTGTCACATTGGGTCACATCCGCTAGAATTAATATGCAGCATTGAAGTGGGCCCCTTCCCCCTCCTTTCTCTGTCTATCCCTCCCTGTCTGTCCTGTTTTCTCTTTCTCTCTTCTCTCTGATTCCCCCCATGACTGTGCACTAAAGGCCCCTGAGATCCAGGCCTCTTCGCATTACCCTTCTCTCTCTCCCACTTTCTGCCTCTTCCTCTCTCTCTCTCTGTCTCTTTCTCTTTAAACCTCTCTCAACCAACCAACCTATTTTGCATGCTGTTTGTGATTCTGAGAGCTGCATCTATCAATGGAAACTTGTCAGATTCGACAGAAGCTTTTAGAAGGGTTTCTATACCCCAAAACCACAAAAATTTCATTAGAGTTTCTCATCTTTTCCTGGAGGGCCCCCCCTGGGGAAGTGGGCGGGGACCCCGGGTCACCAGGGCGAGTGGGGATGGGAGGGCCCCACATCCTGGCCCCCTCTGCCTGCTGCCCCAACTCTTCCCATGACCTCCTGTGCCCTCGCCCCTCCCATCTGACCTTCCCAGAGCATCCCCCCTCACCGGCCCCCACAGCCCCAGTCTTCTGAAGTTCCTCTGAGCCGGCAGAGGGTCTGCTCCCTGAAGCCACATCTGTCAGCAAAGATGAGAAACCACTGATAAATTTTTGTGTTCTAACTGTGCTGTGGACCAGCCACTTGGTCTCTGAAACCCTGTTGCTATGGAATAATGCTTCATGTCTCTTTTATTATATATCGATACCTCTCTCTATATATTGTTTGTGAAATTACCTTCCTTTGAAGTTTTGGTTTATTTGTGTTGGAATTTGTTTTTTTAATTTCTTTTTTTGTTGTTATTTTCTTTCATTTGGAAGAAAAAAAATTTTGACTGGGGGGAAAGAAACAGCCCTGTTTATATTTAAATTGTTTTCCACTTTTTTTTTTCCTTTTTTCTTTCTTTCCTTCTTCCTTTCTTTCTTTCCTCCTGCTTTTCTTTCTTTTCTCCTCTGCATTCCGTCTACCCATCCCCCCCACAACCCCATGCATCTCCCTTCCACCACCACCCCCCTCCCCCCGCATCTCCCACCCACCCCACTCCCCCAGTCCGCCGCGTGGCACCACGGTTCTCCATCTTGCCCATGAGCCACGAGATCATGCCAGGTGGCAACGTGAACATCACCTGCGTGGCCGTGGGCTCACCCATGCCATACGTCAAGTGGATGCAGGGGGCTGAGGACCTGACGCCCGAGGATGACATGCCCGTGGGCCGGAACGTGCTGGAACTCACAGACGTGAAGGACTCTGCCAACTACACGTGCGTGGCCATGTCCAGCCTGGGCGTCATCGAGGCCGTGGCCCAGATCACAGTGAAATGTAAGCAGGGGCCGTGGGAGAGGCAAGTCATCCCTGTACCTCAGGTGTAGGTGGGGCATAATGGTGGAAAAACTTCTGAGTTACTTTTCTGGCTTCAGGCACTCCTGGCTGTGAATAGGACATTCAACAAATATTTACTGATGACAAATTATTGTGGGCCTGGCCCCATGGAATGAGACCCAGTCTTGTTCTACTCAGCTCACAGTCCAAAGTGGGTGATACCATGTAGCCTGGCAGTTATGATGCATGCTGATTAGGGCAGTGATAGGGGCCATGGAGCACCACTCAGACCACCAGAATAAAGGTGCCATTTCCCAGGAAAGCTAAATCAGGGGAAGACTAAAAGTTGAACAGGAATGAGCCAAAACAGATGGAGAACATATCTAAGAAAAGGAAATAGCCTGTGCAAAACTCAGAGAGATGGAGCATTGGGGAGTAGGGAGGGATTACTGACTCTTGATGTCTCAAGTTTGTGGTAAAACTCAGAGGAAGGTGCCCCCAGATATTTTTCTAGCTTTGGAACAGGGGCCAGCAGACTACAGTCCATGGACTGAATCTGGCCCTCCACTTGTTTTTATAAATAAAGTTTTATTGACACCTGCCCATTTGCTCACAGCTGGCTTGTGGCAGCTTTTGGGCTACCATGACAGAGCTGAGAAATTCTTAGCACAGAAGCAGCCACCAGCAATACATAAGCCATATGCCTTGCCGATACCTGCTATAGATGGTAGGCTGGGGGTCATTAAGACAGGGATTACCACCAAAGAAATGATGGCTCTGAGAGGGCAGTCATGTGACTAAAAGTTACACAGCCTTGAGCTGTGTAGGTTCACAGCCAGTATGCCTGACATGTGACCTTGCCTCCCGCCCACAGCTCTCCCCAAAGCCCCTGGGACTCCCGTGGTGACAGAGAACACAGCCACCAGCATCACCATCACATGGGACTCAGGCAACCCAGACCCCGTGTCCTACTACGTCATCGAATATAAATCCAAGAGCCAGGATGGGCCGTACCAGATCAAAGAGGACATCACCACCACGCGTTACAGCATTGGTGGTCTGAGCCCCAACTCGGAGTATGAGATCTGGGTGTCGGCCGTCAACTCTATCGGCCAGGGTCCGCCCAGCGAGTCGGTGGTCACCCGCACCGGCGAGCAGGCCCCCGCCAGCGCTCCGAGGAACGTGCAGGCCCGCATGCTTAGTGCCACCACCATGATCATCCAGTGGGAGGAGCCGGTGGAACCCAATGGCCTGATCCGGGGCTACCGGATCTATTACACCATGGAGCCGGAGCACCCCGTGGGCAACTGGCAGAAGCACAACGTGGACGACAGCCTGCTGACCACCGTGGGCAGCCTTCTGGAGGACGAAACATACACGGTGCGCGTGCTGGCCTTCACCTCCGTGGGCGACGGGCCCCTCTCGGACCCCATCCAGGTCAAGACTCAGCAGGGAGGTGAGTTGCCTGCGTGATGCACGATTTCTGGGGGATGGGAGGACGGAAGGATGTGGGACCCATGCCTCACAAGGCAGTAGGAGGCGGCCATACGGTGATGTGCCTCTGAGCACACAGAGGAGGCCATCTTACCTGGAAGCCACCACGAGTTTATTTGGCCTTTTTCAAGTATTTTCACGCTGGTGTCGCAGTGCAGGAGGGTGTCCTTGAAAACCCAGGTTTCTGGCTACCCTTGGAAAAGCCGATCTGGCAAGCCCACACACAGGGCTACAGTTGGTAGGGATGCATCTGAGAAAAGGGGTGTGGCCTCCGCTGGCCTCCCTCTCCTTTGTTACGCCCCTCCCTCATCCATCTCTGAGTTTGAGAACCTCGGTTTGCTGCTCTCACTAGAGCGATCCCTGCCCACTGGATCACTGAAATAACAAAGTATGTTAACTCAAAGTCCTGAAGGCAGGTCTCTCACAGTGCGGGCGAGGGACGGGGGGTAGGGGTGTGCAATATGTAGGTGCATGGGCCCCAGCTCTTGATGGGTTTCTGGGCTCGGGAACCTCGAGTCCAGGAAGAGTCGGGCCACTGCTCAAGCGAAGGGACAGGAGGTTTGGAATTCTGCAGCCACAGAGCAGACACAGGGTGGATCTATATTTTCAGTTATGGGCCCCACCAATTTTCTGTTGAATTGAGGGGAGAGGGTGGATGCTGGGGTATGTTGAAAAGGGGATTTTTTAAAAATGTTTTCCCATTGGCAGCAGACAGGATGGGGGAGTTGGGGTGGGCGGCTGACAACAGGCCACAGGGGGCTGTCCCTGGAAAAGAAGAGAAATGAGGACAGTGGAGAACATTCCGGGAGCATCCAGAACCTCACATCCCTTCTTGTTAGGGCAGTACTAAGCTTTAGGGAGCTCTTTTGGGGGAGAATGGGAACCTCGAAGGTTGGGTACCCTATGCTGGTGGACTCCCTCCCCAGCCTCTCCTCGATGATACCAGCTCTCTCGCCTCTCACCCGCAGTGCCCGGCCAGCCCATGAACTTCCGGGCTGAGGCCAAGTCAGAGACGAGCATCGGGCTCTCCTGGAGCCCCCCGCGGCAGGAGAGCATCATCAAATACGAGCTCCTCTACCGGGAAGGCGACCATGGCAGAGAGGTGCGTGGGTGGCGTGGGGGAGGGGATGGCACTCGCCCCCTCTCCCCTCCCCAAGCACCTGCTCTGGGCGGCTCTCCTGTCTTGCTGACTCGGTGCCTGAATATCTCTCTTCCTCCTCCTCTTTGCCCCGTCCCTTGCTACATTTTCCACCTCTCTTTTCTCCATCTCCATCACTCTCGGTCTGTGTCTGTCTCTCTCCCTGATGTCTGTCTGTCTGTCTGTCTGTCTCTCTCCCCATCCCGGTCTCTCTCCTCGCCCCTCCCCCAGGTCGCGAGGACCTTCGACCCGGCCACGGCCTTCGTGGTGGATGACCTGAAACCCAACACAGAGTACGCCTTTCGCCTGGCGGCGCGCTCTCCACAGGGCCTGGGCGCCTTCACCTCGGTGGTGCGGCAGCGCACGCTGCAGTCCAGTAGGTGTCTCTTGGACCCTGCCCTGACCTACGGGGGGGACCTGGCCGGCACCTGTGCACTGACCCGGGCGGGGCCTGCGCGAGGGTGGGAGGCGCCTTGGCCCATCCCACCTCGCTCCTCCGCCTCGGGCACATGAGAATCCTCGCTGAGCCCCAGTTCCCCCGCCGCTGCAGTGAGGGGCTCGCCCGTGGACCCCGCAGGCCTCAGTTTCTCCATCTCCCCTGGGGACAGCCATGGCCGGTTTGACTGATGGCACCTTCTCTCTCCCCTGCCTCTCCTGGGTTTGGGGCTTGTGGAATAATGGCCACATTGCACCCATTTCACAGGCGTTTAGAGGGGTCCATGAGACAGTCGCAGCGTGCACCCCATCCTTGCCAGAGAGCAGAGGATGCAGAGAAGACCCCACCTCCCCAAATAGCCCTTCTTGGCCCCCAAACAGGGGTCCCCATTGGCAGGGGCCGGGGTGGGGGCAGTCAGAACTGATGCCTGGTCCTGGGGGGAGTGCAAGGCTATCCAAAACATAGGGTTCTCGAATTCCTGGAGTTCTTTGCTGTGCCCGCCCGGCCTCCCTGTCACAAAAAGTCACCTTTTGGAGAGAACACTGCAGCTGGCTCTGGGCCACACCGTGGACCCTGCCACACTCCGCAACCCCTCCCCACCTGCAGAGCTCAGGGCCGAGGCTGGCCCCTCCTCCTGTCGATTCCCTGCCTCCCCCTCCTCCCTCTGCTCCCTCCTCTCTGCGCAGTCTGGCCCAGGTGGCCCCCGCCGTGGCCCCCTCCTTCTCCTCCCCCTGTCCAGTCAGTCACGGGGTAGCTACCCCAAGCCTTTGTTCCGGAAGCCGCCTTGGTGTTCAAACCTTCAGGCACCCCCTAGGCGTGTGCGCACAGGGGGTCACGGGTCAGTCGAGAGACGGCAACTCCGGCCAGAGAGTCTGAGCCGCTGGAATCAGGGGCCTCCTCGGAGACAGCACCCCGCCCCTCCTCCGCCCCCTACCCTCCTCCCCGCCCTTCTGGGGCCCAGCCGAGCGCTCCGCAACTCACAGGCGTGTTTGTGCGTGAGGCGATCAGTGAGGGTGTCCTGTGGCTTGGGCAGCCACGTGAGAGACCGGCACAGGTGCCGCGAAGGTGAGTACACGCTGGTCTCCAGCGAGTTCACAAAAACGGCCCACCCTGCGTGCACCCGCTAGCCTGTGCCCAGTGTGCTGGGCTGTGCAGACAGTCCAGAGCCCAAATTCAGCCCCCTAAACTCTTCACCTCGCTGCCGCTGCTGAGAGGCACGCCTGTCAAGGAACCGGAAACCCGGAACCATGCCCCTCCCCAATGTGCGCATCCACGCCACTCCGCCCCCTCCCAAGAAGTCACGCAGGTTGGGCCGGATTGTGAAGGAGGCGGCCGCCAAGGTCGTCAAGAAAGCGGTTTGGCCCATCCACGCAAACCTCCGGGGCGGCCCAGGGCAGGGAGTGGGGGAGAAGGGGCTCCCCACTTTGTACCCCAAGACGGTTGGGGCGCAAGAGAACTGGCAGCCAAGACGCAGGGCCAGGCGTATGCCCCCCCCTCTGCGGGGAGTGCGGGCTTCTTAGGCTGAATTCAAGGGTAGGTGGAGGCCAGACCACTCAGCCGTGGGTCTCCCCAGACACCGTCCCACCTTCCCGCCTCGTCGGCACCAGCCTGGAAGTGCAGCGTGCCCACACTGGGGCCAGAGCAGGGCTGCACGCCCCACTTGCGGCCGGAGACCCACCCAGAGCTCGGTCTGGCCTTGTAGGTCAGCACTCCGCCATTCCCTCCCTCGTAAGAAAGTCTTTTAAGTTAGCAGTTGAAGAGTGGAAGGTAGGTAACCAGACTGGGAGTTTTCTGGAAGGCGTCTTTCTTTCTTTTATTATGGTTTTTCTCATCATCACCACCATCATGGTTGTTTCTGCTTTCGTTACGGTTTTGGTTTTGTTTTTCCTCCCTCTTTCTCAGCGAATCCATTCCTTCCGGCACATTTCTCAGTTGTTTTTTCTGCTCCTGCCTGACTCCCTGCTCCCCTGGGCACTTTCAGTTGGAGTGGCTGGTCAAGAAATGGGGGAAGGGGCCCCCAAAGGTCTAGCTCTGGAGGAAGGAACTCCAGTGTTTCTCTTTAAGTGAGTCCAGAGAGTCATTCTGGCTGCAGTAAGTCATTTGAGTGGCCTCTGGGGTCTCAGGTGGCCTGATTGATGGCTTTGAGGACAGAGGCCTCTGATTCATCTCTGTGTCCCAGATCTTGGCAGGGGGTGTGCACAGAGTAAGTGGTCTATAAACACACATGATGAATAGTTGGGGCTGATGAAGGTTCTATGTACCTTGACCTCAAGCAAGGCCAGTGACCTCTCTGAGCTGCCTAGGAGGGGAGGCAGACTCTAGAGTCATGGGCATTTGAGGGGATGTGACTCCAGGCATCCTTAACTGGCCTGAGCTGATAAACACACTGGCTGAGTTCTGAATTCCCAGCTGCAACCAAAACAGCCTGTGGACAGCTGCTGAGCCTGTTTTCAAGTCCTGGCTCTTACCACACACCCTAAGGGCAGGCCACTTGCCTTTCCTGGGCCTCAGTTTCCTCACCTGTAAAATAGGGTCTGGCACCCAGTGGGTATACAACCAACAATAATACCAGGCAGCCCGGTGGGCTTTGAAACCCATTTCCCGGGAACGTAGGGTGGGAGTGGAGGGGGGGCTACTTCTGGCCGCCTAAGGGGTTGTGAGAATTAAATGAGGCACAATCAGTGGGCCACATTTTGAGTCTGTAAAAGGCCTAGGCTGCTGGGCGTGCAGAAGATGCTTAGAATGTGAGGTTTATTATTAGTAATGGTTTTAACACAGGGCCTGGCCCCTAGTGGGTGCTCAGCACATGGAGACTATTACTGATATTCCATAAAGCCCTGAACACACACAGTTGGTGCTTAATGCATGAGAAGTATCTCTGTTATTTATCAAAGCCCTTAACAAGCTGCCTGGCACACAGTAGGTGCTCCATAAATGCAGCAGCTATTTTCCGTCTAAATATGGATTGACAAGGTGCTGGGCCCAGAGTTGGCACTCCATGAATGGAGACTATTAATAGTTTGTTACAGGCTCAACCTGGTCCCAGGCACACAGTAGGTCCTCGAAACATGGGAGCTACGATGATCACTCTGCAAAAACCCTTGGCCCAATGGCTGGCATCCATATGTGTTCAATAAATGGCCTGGTGCTGGGCACATAGTAGGTGGTCAGATGGAAGCTACTGTCAGTCTGGAAAGGCCTAGCATGGTTTTGGGCAGTTTTTGTCACACACGTGAAGAGCTCTGCAAGGTTCTTGGCTCTGTGTGTGTAAAGAGTAGGTCTTCAGTAAATAAGAACTATACCATTTTTATATAGGGCCATCAACACAGTGCTTGACACATAGTAGGTGCTTAAATTGTGGAGATTATTACTGTTATCCAGTAGTAATAGGGCCTGACACATAATAGGTGCCTAAGAGATGAGAACTATGAATGTTCTACAAGGCCCTTCATACAGTACCTAGCACATAGTAGGTACTAATACGTGGGAACTGTTTTTCTTTTTCCGTAAAGGCCTTAGCACAGGGCCTGGCATGCAGTAGGCACTGCCTAAATGGCAACGTCTACATTTATCATCAGAGGGCTGTTAAAAGACCAACCTACAGTAGGTGCTCAATAAATGAGACATACTATTGATCAGTAATGGGCTTAGGGTAGCATCAGGTACACAGTAGGGGCTCAGAACAGAAGAACCATGAGTTATTAAAAATTTGGCACACAGTAGGTGCTAAATATGGCACACAGTAAATGCTAAATATGAGCTGTGTTACCTGTAAAGCTCTAGCCCTGGGACCATCAGAGTAGGCATCTAATACACAGGGGCTTTTATTATTACTCTGCATATCCCCTGGCATGCTACCTGGCACACAGTAGGTACTGAAGACTCAGGCATTGTTTTCTTTGCAAGTGAGGCCAAGGAGTAACCATTGGGGTGCCCTCCAGGGTTGCTGGCAGTACAGGTTTTCAGTAAATGGATCCTCCTATTATTAACCTATGAAGCTTTTAGAGACACTCCTAGCACATAGTAGGTGCCTAATAAGTGGGGCTTTTACTGCTGTTCCCTGGGCACATAGTAGGTGTTCAGTAAACTATTGTTAACTGTCATTCCATCGTTGGTGCTGTGCCCAGCATATAAGTAAGTGGAGCTTTTGCTCTTCATCGGGCACGGGACCTGGTACACAGCAAGTGTGCAATAAACACTTTTATTCTGTAAAGCCCTTGGTGTGGTGCTTGGCACATAGTAGGAGTTCAATAAGTACATGTTTTAACTTGTTTGGTGAAACCCTTGGCACTGTGCCTGGAATGTACTGTGAGCGTGCTAAGTCTCAGTCGGGTTCGACTCTTTGCGACCCCCTGGACTGTAGCCCACCAGGCTCCTCTTGCCGGATTTTCCCGGCAAGAATCCTGGAGTGGGTTGCCATGCCATCCCCCAGGGGATGCTCCCGACCCAGGGAGAGAACCCGCGTCTCATGTCTGCTGTATTGGCAGGCAGGTTCTCTACCACTGGCACCACCTGGGAAGCCCTGACATAGTAGTGACTGAATTAACAGGGCTATAAAGCTTTGGCACCTGGCATGGCAGCTGGCACATAGTGAGTGCCCAGTAAATGAAGCTTTTATTGTTATTCCTTTGTCACAGTGCTCAGCACACAGTGGGTGTTGAGTAGATACATACATTTACTGTTATTCTATCCCTGTGCTGTGCCTGGCATACAGTAGGTGTTCAGTAAATAAGAACACTTACTTTTAACTCTGCAAAGCCCTTGACATTGTGCCTAGCATGTAGCAGGGGCTCAGTAAATAGATGTTCTTACTGTTACTCTGCAAAGCCCTTGGCACTGTGCCTGGCACATAGTAAGTGCCCACTAAATGAAGCTTTTATTGTTTTTCCACTGGCACAGTCCTCAGCACACAGTAGGCCTTCAATAGATAAGTACCTTTTCTGTCATTCCATCCCTGGTGCTTTCCCTGGCACACAGTAGGTGTTGAATGAATAAGTACAGAGTTGCTGTTATTTTGTGACCGGCAGATAGTTGGTGCCCAGTAAATGGGGCAAACTGCTGTGTCAGTTGTCACCACGCCTGGCACATAATAGGTGCCCAGTAAATAAAGACTTTCCCTGCTGTTCCCCTTGGCCTACTGCACTGCACACGTGTGTACTCTGTGGGGACTGTGGTTCCCCTCTCCCTAAGACCTACTGTGTGCCAGGCACAGCCCTGGATGCTGGACGCAGCCTTCTTGGCCAGCCCTCCCCGCGCCCGGCCCCTCCCACCCGCCCATCTCACCTTTGGTTGACACCCACTTCTTTTGGGTTCGACTTTTTTCTTTGGTTTGGTTCTGTTTTGTTTGTTATCATCTTCTTTTTTATTTTCTCTTTCCCATCTTTTGTTTCCCCACCCCCTCCCCGCCCATCCCGCTTCCCTTCCCCGCCCCCACGTTCTCCCCCCCCCCCAATAGAACCGTCAGCCCCCCCTCAAGATGTTAAGTGTGTCAGCACGCGCTCCACGGCCATTTTGGTAAGTTGGCGCCCGCCGCCGCCGGACACGCACAACGGGGCCCTGGTGAGCTATAGCGTCCGCTACCGACCGCTGGGCTCGGAGGACCCGCAACCCAAGGAGGTGAACGGCATCCCCCCGACCACCACCCAGATCCTGCTGGAGGCGTTGGACAAGTGGACGGAGTACCGCATCACGGCCGTCGCTCACACAGAGGTGGGACCAGGGCCTGAGAGCTCGCCCGTGGTCGTCCGCACCGACGAGGACGGTAAGCACCGACCCCGGCCCACGACCCCCAGGCCCCAGCCCGGCCCCCCGCTGCAGAGCCTTCCGCCCCTGGAGAACTGGGCTGGCTGGTGGTCAAAACAGGCAGGAGAGGGCTCCGTAAGAAGTCGTCCCAGGCTCCTTGAGCTTGGAAATCTCCGTACTGGACCTTCTGGGCTGCATTTTCTTTGAGCCTTGGGCCTGGAACATTAAGCGGGCAGTGTCCTGTATTTTGGTCTGGTGGTGGAAACCATGGCAGTGGAGTGTAAGAAACAGCAAGCAACGCTGGTGGGAAAATTAAGAGGTCCGTGGGACCCCAGAAACCCTGTTTTCAGACTCTTGAGATAACCCAGGATGTGGAGCTCCTTGGGTCTGAGCCATCCAACCTAGAAAGTAAGGAGATGGCATGCTGAGGATGGTTAACCACCAGCTCCCCAGGCTCGGAGACGGATTTGCAGTGCTGGCCAGTTTCTGTGGTGTAAATATCCTCACTGCTGCCACACTAGAAAGTTGTAAGGTGCTAGTCACATAGTAGACGCTGAGGTTCATGGGGGGAAATGAAGCTGGCAGCTCCCCCAGTAAAATTGCAGGAAACCCAGACCAGTTGCTTTCTGGGCCATTGGCCTGGAAGGTTTGGTTGGCAGCCCCACATTTTGTCCTAAGCATGGGGAAGAGATGAAGCCATTCTTCATGCCAGATCTTCGGGTCAGGGGCAAGGTGAATGGCGAGAGCTCTGAGCTTGGGGGCTGGCTGAGAGGGTGCCCCAGTGTGGAGTGGTCTGGGTGCACCCTGGAGTGTAAGGGAGCCTGCAGCTGAACTGCCTGGGCTCCCACCCCGGCATCGTCTCTTAACAACCCTGCGATCCTGGAGTCAACTCTCTGTGCCTCAGTTTCCCCATCTGTAAAGTGAGCACAAGAGCGCTGATCTGGCAGGAGTGATCTGAGGGTGGAGTCAGTGTGGGTAAAGCTCTTAGGATGGGGCATGCAGGACCCGGTCATGTCTGGTGGCCCTGGGCACGTGGTCTAGACTCTGGGAGCCGCAGTTGCCAATCTGTAAAGGGGGTGCACCATCAGGGCTCGCTCCCTGGGCTGTGGGAGGTGTGCGGGAGGTATTCCCTCCTCGCCAGTAGGGAGCGCTCAGAGCGCCCGGTTAACCGGCAGTCACTCGTCACCCTGGCATCGGGCAGTGGCGCTGCCCGGGGCGGAGCTGGGCACCCCAGTAACGGCCCCGCCCGCCCCCCCTCCCCTCCTCCCGCCAGTGCCCAGCGCGCCGCCACGGAAGGTGGAGGCGGAGGCGCTCAACGCCACGGCCATTCGCGTGCTGTGGCGCTCGCCAGCGCCCGGCCGCCAGCACGGCCAGATCCGCGGCTACCAGGTCCACTACGTGCGCATGGAGGGCGCAGAGGCCCGAGGGCCGCCGCGCATCAAGGACATCATGCTGGCCGACGCCCAGGTGGGCGGGGCTCCGGGCGGGGCCTGGGGGCGGGGCGGGGCCGGGCAGGGTCCTTGCGCTCCTGCCCTCTCGCTGCTTCTCTCTTTCTCTGTCTGGCTACCTCGCTCACCTCCTCCTCTCTCTCCTGCCGCCTCCTCCCCGCTCAGTGGGAGATGGACGACACGGCTGAATATGTAAGTAGTGCACCCCCAGCCACTGTCCGTGCTGTGAGTCCACACCTCCCTGCACGCCCCTTGTAAAAGGGTCTCCTCCCCTGGGTCCCCGATGCACACCTTTTACGCCTTGGAACGTACAGCCTCGGTTTTGCATCAGATAAATGGACACCTGCTGGGGACCCCGAGGTATCCGTTAGCCTTCTTACCTGAGTGACCACTGGACTCCGCTGGCCTTTGGCCTCCCCACCCCGGTCCCCTAGGCTAGCTCCCCGCTGTGGTCTCCCACACATCTTCCCTGCAACTGTTTCCACAGCGTTGCCCACCCTCCTCCACCTTACAGCCTCCCTTAACGGACCCAGGCCTGGGAAGTTGGAACAGTTACCTTCCCGCCTAGCCTGACTCTTTTATCACTTGGCTCAGCCTTCCCTGACCTTGAAATTTCTCTCAGGCCAAAGTGCCCCTCTCCGTCATTTTGGCTCTGGGGTGTGGGGGGAGTGGTCCTTGGGCCCCAGGTGGCACAAGAGGCCTGTAGAACAACTGTTTCCACCCCTTCAAGCTTTCTCCGGAGGCCCTGAACCAGAGTCAGGATGACTGTGTGGCTCTAGGCGAATCACTGCCTCTTTCTGGGCTGTCTTTCTGCCCCTAAGATGGGGGCCACAGGCTCTTCTGAGAGCCCCAAGCCCGATGTTAGATTGACACAGCTTCACCCATTCCAGTGGCTCTGCCTTGTACTCCCCACCCCCCATCCCAGTTTTGGGGGGACGTTCCCACGTGGCTCCAGGTTAGCCCCTCCAATCCATGAAGACCATGGGAAGGACAATGTCTGAGGCTCAGGGGCAGGAGACCCCCTGTTCGTGCATCCTGGCCCCCCTCCTTGTGCTCCTGGAGCCACCCCACAGCTCCCAGGCATGCCTGACGTGTTGGTGGGTGTGCATGTATGGAAACATGGGCACACGTGTGCCTGTGGGGGAGGTCAGGGTGCTCTGTCAGTCACTGAAGGAGCAGTGATTAACTGAGCACTTTCTCTAATGTAGATCTGTGCTAGGTGCCATGGACACAGTGGTGACCAGGACAGCCCTGAGCCCACCTTCCTGGGGGGTCATGGTCCAGGGAAGAGGGATATTACTTGGAACACGCACAAATGCATGTCTAGTTACAGCTCTGGTGGGGACGGGGTGTAGACAGTGGTGTAAAGGCTTGAACGGTCAGCTGTCCAGGCAGGTGGGCAGGTGGACACAGTCCTGACTGGTGTGGCATTTGCCCTTCTCCATGGTGTAAACACTCACACCACGTCAATTTCAAGCTACCAGCCAGGTTTGCGGTAGCTCATCATTGTATAGTATTTCTGTTACACAGGTATGAGAGATGGAATGTGGGTGAACAACAGGGTCATAATGTGTAGCACAGGCAACTATTAAGTATCCTGTGGTATCGTTACCTCTTGGAGCTTGTAGCCTCGGTTTTGCATCAGGTAAATGGGCACCTGCTGAGGACCCGGAGAAGGCAATGGCACCCCACTCCAGTACTCTTGCCTGGAGAATCCCAGGGACGGGGGAGCCTGGTGGGCTGACCTCTGTGGGGTTGCACAGAGTTGGACACGACTGAAGGGACTTAGCAGCAGCAGCAGCTGAGGACCCTGGAGGTATCCTCTAGCCCTCTTACCTGAGTGGCTCCTGGACCATAGTAGAAAAGAAAATGAAAAAAAAAATGTATAAAAATATGTATACTGCTGCAAACTTGTTACAATTTCAGATATAATTTAAAAAAAGAATAACCTTGAATCAGGCATAAGTATTAGTTATCACAGTAAAATAATTAAGGAGGAATGGGTTTTGAGTATTTACTCTCTTTGTTTTTACTATTTATTTGATCGTACATTTATATAACTTCATGTTTTATAGTTTTTTAAAAATTTTGTTGTTTCTGGCTGTGCTGGGTCTTCGTTGCTGTGCAGGCTTTTCTCCTGTTGCAGTGAGCTTGGGCATCTGGTTACAGTGGCTTCTCCTGTTGCAGAGCACAGGCTCTGGGGCGCTCAGGCTTCAGGAGCTGCGGCACATGGGCTCAGCGGTTGTAGTTCCTGGGCTCTAGAGCACAGGCTTAGTAGCTGTGGTGCATGGGCTTAGTTGCTCCACCGCATGTAGGATCTTCCCTGACCAGGGATTGAACCCGTGTCTCCTGCATTGGCAGGCAGATTCTTTACCACTGAGCCAACAGGGAAGCCTCTATAATTCATTTTCCATCATCACTGTGTTTTAAGAACTGGCCTGCAGATTTTCTGAAGGTCTGACTGTTGGCTTTTGAGAGCTGTTGTAAGGAATCTCCAGCACTCCAAGGGACGTAGTGGAGGCAGGGGGGACAGCCAGTGCAAAGGCCTCGGGGCAGGGCCGTGTCCGGTGTGTAGGCGGAATAGCCAGGAGGCCCGTGTGACTAGAGCAGAGTGAGCGAGGGAGAGGACAGGGCAGCTCAGTCAGGGCTTTGTGGGCAGCAAGCGGTGGGAGAGACTTGGGCTTTTGCCCCTAGGGAACTGGGAGTCCTGGAGGGCTGTGGTCAGGTGCTCACACACACCCTCTGGAGGCCACTGCGGGGAGGACAGACTGTGTGGGAAAGCGTGGTAGCTGGGGACCAGGGCAGAAGGGTGGGCATTGCACTGGTCCCGGTGGGCCATGACAGGTGTCATGAGGTCACGTGTGCCCATCTCAGCATGAACATGCTACGTGTTGAGGTCTGTGGCATGAGCTCGGGTGCACGTCTCTGCCCACAGACTGGGCCCTGCGTCCGCCTGGCTTGTCCCTAGCACGGGGAGGAGGGTGGACAGCCTAGGTTGCATCACTGATCGCCATCCCTGCCCGCAGGAGATGGTCATCACAAACCTGCAGCCTGAGACTGCCTATTCCATCACGGTAGCCGCCTACACCATGAAAGGCGATGGCGCTCGCAGCAAACCCAAGGTGGTAGTGACCAAAGGAGCAGGTACAAGCCTGTCACCGACCCCTTTGCCCTCAGAGCATCCTTGCAGAGTTCTTGAGCCCGTGGTGTGGGGGAGGGCGGGAGGGTGCGCCAGGAGAGAGGAACAGAGCGAAGTGTGGGGGTTGTTCAAGAGGACACCCAGACTTGGTGCGGTCCAGCCCCATTCAGCTCCAGCTAGATGGAACCTTCAACACCCTACTCTTTGTTTTTTCTAATGTATTTATTTGGCTGTGCTGGATCTTCGTTGCGGCATGTAAACTCTTAGTTGCAGCTTGTGAACTCTTACATGCTGCATGTGGGATGTAGTTCCCCCACCAGGGATCAAACCCGGGCCCCCTGCATTGGGAGCACAGAATCTTAGCCCCTGGATCACCAGGGACATCCCTAAACAAGCAATTCCTAACTTCTCACCCTCTGCCTCCTGTTCCCTCTGTGCTGATAACCCTTTAGGTTATCAGCTGGCTGGCTGCTCCACATCCTTTAGGTCTTTGATTAGTCTCCCTCCTTGGGAAGCCTTCTCCAGCCACCTGCCCCACCCCACTTCTAGCCAACAATCATGACCAGCTCTGCTCTCTGCACCCCATGCCTCCCCCATCCCAGCTCTGATCCCCACAAGCAGGTTGTCATTTCAGGGTCGTGTCTCCATCTCCCCCATGGTACCATGAAGCCTCCTCTCCTGGCAGCCCTGCCTTAGTTTCCCCTCTGGCTCCTCCTATCAGTCCTGAGAGGCTGGTTTTTCACCAGCCAGGATTAGCTGAGTGAGGAGAGAGGCAGCTGTGAAAACCTAAGGGGAGGGCATTGCAGGCAGAGAGCATAACCCAGGCAAAGGCTCAGAGAGAACAAGCTTGGTGTGTTCCAAAACGGAGAAGGGCCCCCACGGCCTGCATCTTTCTTCTCACCACAGACCCTGATATTCAAGGGCTCCCAGTTGGACGCAGCATGCCTTCACACTGTTGCTGGCCCATGTCCCCTACTGTGCTTTTCCCTTGCCTAGTATCCTTGGCATCCAGCATCCAGCTCCCATGTTACCACCTCCAGGAAGCTTCCCATATCTCTCCTGCCTCTCTCAGGGATGTTATGTGAGAGTCATGCTTGCTAAGCAGAACCTGCTGCATACACTGTGACTGTTCATACCACCTTCCATTAAAGGCTCTGATAAGTCCTACAGCAGAGATACCTGGTTTCACGTGTAGCGCTTCAGCACTGCAGGACTTCTCTGGACTTTGATGCATTGATTACTACCCAAACTGTGAGAACCATGGGGGCAGAGACAGGGTTTTAGACACTCCTCCTCCGTTCCGTTGATGCTAATGAGGTGCTGGCAGGAAGCAAGAGATGAATGACTTGTTAACTTGAGATGCATAGATGAGGGCCTGCCGTGGCCTCTGCAGATATTTTCCTTTCTCGGGTCCTCTGCGTCCTCACTGTTCCTCAGTGGCTGTTCCCTCTGCCTGAAGCACTGTTCCCCCCAGACCTCCTTGTGGCTCCCTCTTTCACCTCCAAGTCTCTGCTTTTGAGCATGGCCTTCCCAAGATGGCTTTTAAAAACTGCAGTTCCTTGGGACTTCTCTGGTGGTTCGGTGGTTAGGACTCTCTGCTTTCACTGCTGAGGGCCCAAGTTCAATACCTGGTTGGGGAACTGAGATCCCACAAGTGGCCAAAAAATTGCCACCCCACGCTGTGCTCCGGACCTGGGGGTTGATCGCGTGGCCCTGATGCCTGCCCTGTGTCCCCCCACAGTGCTGGGCCGCCCCACCCTGTCGGTGCAGCAGACCCCTGAGGGCAGCCTGCTGGCACGCTGGGAGCCCCCGGCCGGCGCCACTGAGGACGAGGTGCTGGGCTATCGCCTGCAGTTCGGCCGCGAGGACTCGTCCCCCCTGGCCACGCTGGAGTTCCCGCCCACCGAGGACCACTACACCGCATCGGGCGTGCACAAGGGGGCCACGTATGTGTTCCGGCTGGCGGCCCGGAGCCGAGGCGGCCTGGGCGAGGAGGCGGCCGAGGTCTTGAGCATCCCCGAGGACACACCCCGTGGCCACCCACAGATCCTGGAGGCAGCTGGCAATGCCACGGCAGGCACCGTCCTGCTCCGCTGGCTGCCGCCCGTGCCCGCCGAGCGCAACGGGGCCATTATCAAGTACACAGTGGCCGTGCGGGAGGCTGGCGCCCTGGGCCCCGCCCGAGAGACCGAGCTGCCGGCGGCGGCCGAGCCGGGCGCCGAGAACATGCTCACGCTGCAGGGCCTCAAGCCCGACACGGCCTATGACCTCCAAGTGCGGGCCCACACGCGCCGGGGCCCCGGCCCCTACAGCCCCCCTGTCCGCTACCGGACGTTCCTGCGGGACCAAGGTAGGCGCGCGGTGACCCCCGCACCAGAGCCGGACCGGGCCTTGTGCCCACCCCCACCCCAGCCCCCTCCCTCTCCCCTGCCCAGGTAAGTGGTCACTTTTCTGCTTCCACGTGGACGCTCAAGGCGAGTCCGGACCCCGAGGCTCCGGCGTTTGGCAAAGGTGGGACATGCCTAGGTGGCACCGCCGCCCCCACCACCGCCCCCCACCCACCCACCCAACCCGTCCCCCCTCCCCTCCTCTGCCTCCGCCTTCTCTCTGCAGCTGCGCCGTCTCCCGCAGCAGGGACATGGGACAGGGCCAGGCAGGGCCGGGCCAGGGCCAGGCAGTAAGGCCACGGGCACAGCGGACGACAGGGAGCGCCTGGGCCGCCCCACCCCACCCCGTACCTGTGCCCAGCCCCCCAGCACTCATGGGAATCTCTCCTCTGCTCTCTCCCACCTGCTGCTGTGTGGCACAGTCTCACCCAAGAACTTCAAGGTGAAGATGATCATGAAGACATCGGTGCTGCTCAGCTGGGAGTTCCCAGACAACTACAACTCACCCACCCCATACAAGGTGCGCAGCCTCCTGTTGGATCTAGGATGGGGGGTTAGGGTGTGCGTGGGGCAGGGCTCAGCTGGGGTTAGAGTATATGTGGGGCGGGGCTTGACCAGGGTGAGGGTGCCATCTGGAGTCAGGGTAGGGGGTCAACTGGACTGGCGACTGGGTGGGATATTGAGGTTCAGTCTGGGTTCGGGGCTTAGTCAGGATTGGGATGCACAGTTGGGACTCAGCAGGGGTCATGGTTCAGTGGGGGAATTAGGGTTCGGTCAGAACTGGGGCTTAGCTGGGGATCAGCTAGAATTTGAGGCTCAGTCTCTCGTCAAGCCTAAGTGTGGAATCAGGACTTTTTAAGGATTGGAACTTGGAGTTGAGACTCGGCTGAATTGAGAATCAACTGGGTTCGGAGCTCAGTCTGGGGTTGAGATTGAGTCTTGGGGTCAAGGCTTGGAATTAGGGCTACAGCTGTGATCGAGGTTCATTCTGGGGTCACAAATCATAGGGTCCAGGCTAAGTCTGGGATCCAGGCTCAGTGAGGACCAGGGCTCAACCTAGAGCTCTGCTGAGCCGACCCACCCCACAGATCCAATACAATGGGCTCACATTGGACGTGGATGGCCGCACCACCAAGAAGCTCATCACTCACCTCAAGCCCAACACCTTCTACAACTTTGTGCTGACCAACCGCGGCAGCAGCCTGGGCGGCCTCCAGCAGACAGTCACGGCCTGGACCGCCTTCAACCTGCTCAGCTCGAAGCCCAGCGTGACCCCCAAGCCCGACTCCGATGGCTTCATCGTGGTGTATCTGCCAGATGGCCAGAGCCCCGTGCCTGTCCAGTAAGCTCAACCCACGCGCTCCAGGGTTTTACATCCCTCCCCCAGTCAGCTGTGTGACTGCCGCTTGACCTCTCAGTACCCCACTTCCCTTGCTGGTCTGTAAAACAGAGACATGGGTGCCTTCTCATGTGGTTGCCCTGAAGGTCCGGGGCCTCTCATAGATGTCCCCACTGAATGTGGCCTCAGCATTCTCTCACACCCTGGCAGGCCTGACCTGCTGCTAGTTTTGGTTCTCAGACTGATGGGGAGACATAGCTGGACACAGACAATCTCAGTCCCATGGTGTGGCAGTGAGAAGCTCAAAGGCTAAGAGTCCCACATTAAGGAGAGGAGTCCTCTGAGAAGCAGGGGGCAATGGAGAGTTACGAGACTGCATGGGTGTGGAAGCTGGGGTTTTGAAGGACATTTGCGAATTTGAGAAGTATACAGTTAGCTCTTGAACAGCACAGGTTTGAATTGCAGGGGTCCACCTATATGCATATTATTTTTATTCAACAAGTCCACACTACAGTACTACACAATCCACAGTTGGTTGAATTCATAGATGGAAAACCATGGATACAGAAGGCCAACTGTACTTACATGTGGATTTTCTACTGTGCAGCGGAGGTTGGCACCCCCTAATCTCCATGTTGTTGAAGGGTCAACTGTCATTGCCCAGGGTAGGCTTTCTAGGCAAAAAGTACAACATGATCAAAACCCTGGAGGCTTGAATCAGAAACTGTAGTCCTACGTGACTTGGGCCATACACCCATGGTGTGAACGGAAGGGAAGATTCAGAGAGGGGTGGTGCCCTCACTCAGCCCAGTAGCATCCCTTGCTCATGATTATAGACAGCCCTCTGTGATTCTCGTCTCCTGCCAGGAACTACTTCATTGTGATGGTGCCGCTGCGCAAATCTCGTGGTGGTCAGTTCCTGACCCCCCTGGGCAGCCCAGAGGATATGGACCTGGAGGAGGTAAGGGGCTGGGCCCAGACACGTGCCAGCTTTCAGGAGCCCAGTGGCTCCCAGCTGGGTTCTGAACAGCCCACATCTCTGTTCCCACAGCTGATCCAGGACATCGCACGGCTGCAGAGGCGCAGCCTGAGGCACTCGCGTCAGCTGGAGGTCCCCCGGCCCTACATCGCGGCTCGCTTCTCAGTGCTGCCACACACCTTCCATCCTGGGGACCAGAAGCAGTATGGAGGCTTTGACAACAGGGCCCTGGAGCCCGGCCACCGATATGTCCTCTTTGTGCTTGCTGTGCTGCAGAAGAGTGAGCCCGTAAGTCCCGAATGGTGTCTGCCCGCATCCAGAGTGCCCGGAGTGGCCTCAGTCCCCAGAGCCCTGGCCTCAGAGCCAGACGAAGATCCTCCCAGCTCCCTGTGGTCAGAGCTGAGCAGAAGGAAGGATTTGAGGTTGAGGAAATCCCAAGCAGAAGGATTTTTAGAGGAAAGGGCTTTGGAACGAGGGCATTGATGGATGTATGGGAGTTCAGTAAAGAAAAGGCATCCCGGAGTTTGCACGTGCAAAGGTCTGGGATGCAAGAGGAACAAAGAGGACCTAAGAGTGTCTGAAACAGAGTGGAGGAGGGGAAGAGTGAAGATTGGCCAGGGCCAGACCACTATGGTCAGTGTTCTTGGAAGCCATAGGAGGGTTTAGAGCAGGGGATGGACACAGATGTGTGTTTGAGGAAGACTCATTTGGCCACTGTGAGAGCGGTGGGCACGGATGGAAGTCTCCCCCACCCCATTTCTGCAGACATTTGCGGCCAGCCCCTTCTCAGACCCCTTCCAGCTGGACAACCCAGACCCACAGCCCATCGTGGACGGCGAGGAGGGGCTCATCTGGGTGATCGGGCCCGTGCTGGCTGTGGTCTTCATTATCTGCATAGTGATTGCCATCTTGCTCTACAAGAAGTGAGCCCCTTTCGTGTCCCCACTTGACAGGAGGGAGGCCTTCCTAAGGGTGGGAGGTTTGGAAAGATCCAGGGCAAGGTTGTCTTTGAGAATGATCACAGAAGCCATCTGTGGTCCAGACAGGGAAAACAGGGCTCAGAGAGGTTAAGCCACTTGATCAAAGTCACACAGCCTAGGAAATGGCAGGGCTGGCATTCCAACCTGGCCAGTGATTTGACTCCTGTTACGTCCCGTGCAAGATTGGCGGGGGTGGGGGGGGGACGGGGGGCACTCCCTTTTGTCCTGTTAAACGAAGTCACGTGGGACATGTCCCAGCTTAGAAGGCTGAGACCCAAGTTGGAAAGGATTAGCCCCAATTTCTGGAGACCAAGGTTCAGAGGGGGAAAGAAAGCCATCCACAGTCATAGAACAGGCTCTTGATGGCCAGCCTGCCCTCACCTGTCTTCTTTCCCTCCTTCTCACCTGCATCTGCTTTCGGGAGCAGCAAGCCTGATAGGTAAGAACTGGTCCTGCCCTTTGGAGGCTGAGGACAGGGGCTGGGGTGGCACCTCGCCCACGGGATGAGCGGGAACCGAGTTGTTCCAACCGTTGCACATGTGTCTGTGCATGGTTGTGGGAACCCAGGTCACATACAGCTGGGTCACACATCTCTGTCTGTTTGCTCGCACAAAGCAAACGAAAGGACTCTGAGCCCCGCACTAAATGCCTACTGAACAACGCCGACCTCGCCCCCCATCACCCCAAGGACCCCGTGGAAATGAGACGCATTAACTTCCAAACGCCAGGTATGTGCTTATCCCGGGCGCCGGGGACCGCACTGATGGGAGGGAGGCAGCACAGTGGGAGATGAAGCGGCCCCCTTGGTAGATCCTTGCCAGCCCCCACTGAACTGTGCCTGATGCAGTTCTTCAGTCCTGATTCCTACGAGGCTCTGGGCGTGGGAGTGTCCTGGGGTTGATGGTGCTTACAATCTAGGGAGATTTTTGAGAAGCTGCATTCAACTGGTGGCTGCTGTCTTCTCCAGGAGCTTAAAGGACATCTTCAAAGACAGAAGCAAACATTTTCTGAGTCCTCAATTCCTTCTGGCAGAAAAAGCTCTGCTTCTGTTCACACCTCTAGTCTTAAGGCCACTCAGTGGTGGGTGTTTGGGTTTTTTCCACCCTCCCTGGGGAAGCGCCCCTAGCAAGGAGCAAAAATTCCACTTCCACCACACTCTCTCTCTCTCCCCGCTTTGTGGTCACATATGGTCATGCTCTCCCAGTTTCATTATAGTCCCCTGTAGATGAAAGAGGATTCTGCTGAGTCCCCTGCCACGCGTGGTGGGAGAACGGAATCAGGACCCTGCCCTTGATCGTCTTCATGTGCAGTCCCCCCCTCATCCCCCCCCCTCCTCCTCAATGGGCTCATGCCAGCTGCTTCTAACCAAATTAAGGGATTTGCAGTTTAACCGAGGGCTGCTGTTCTCTCCTTATGAGCTCATCGCACGGCGACATCTGCTGTTCTCTACCTACACCCTGATCTTCACTCTCTGTCTCTGAACTGCTTCCTGTTAACTTTTGTTTCCAACAAAATGGAGATTTTTAAACATTTAACTGATGGCTGCAGTCCTCCATAAGAAGAGACCACGGGGGCTTTGACGGACTCATGTATCGTCTTGCACGCTTCTCCTAACATTTCTTTCTCTCTTCTATTTCTGGACTGTGTCACGTTAGTCCCATGTTTCTCCAAATGAGGGTTTTGATCATTTATATTTACCTGATGGCTGCAGCCCTCCACAGGCGATCATGAAAAGTCTCATGGCATCCCTTGTAGTCTCTTCTTCTCTCTTCTGTCTCTGGACTAGCTTATGTCAATTCTGTTTCCATCCAGATGAGAATTTTAAATGTATGTGTTTAACTGATGGCCTCTGTCCTTACAGCTCATGGCATGGGCCCATATGTTGTTCTCCTGCCCCCAAGTTTCTCCTTCACCATCCCGCTTCTCCTCTAAAATCCCCTCTGCTGACCCCCAACAAGGGACCCAAGGCCAGGTTGGTTGGGGGTGGCCGGGTGCGGGGACGACAGGTTGATAGAAGAACCTAAAAGCTTTGAGATCTTGCCAAAGTCATAGCTGAAAATCAGGACTCGCCAGTGTCCAGTTGAGGCGATACCCAGCCGCTGCCGTGGGTCCCTCACTCGTTGAAGTTGCTCCGCCCTTTGCATCTATCTGTCCGTCGACCGCTGTGCGCGCACCCGGCGAGGGGCGGGGGGAGGTGGGCCACCTCCCCCCGCGTGTTTTCATTTATTTATTGTTTGCTGTTTCTGCAGATTCAGGCCTCAGCAGCCCCCTCAGGGAGCCGGGGTTTCACTTTGAAAGTTAGTTCCGGTGTCTCTCTGTTCTTGGCTTCCTTTCGCTCCTGTTTGTTTTCATCCTTGGTTTCTTCATCCGGCTTCCTCTCTCTCCGCCCACCTGTCCTGCGCTGGCTTCTCGAAGGGGGCAGGGGTCTGGTCCCCTGGGCCCTAAGGTGGCAGGTTGTGACTGCGTGTGTGTGTGAGAAAGAGAGAGAGGCAGGAGGAGAGGGAACGGGGCTGGGAGCAGGGATGTAGGGCACAGGTGTGTGTCAAAATACATGCGAGAGGCAGGGGGACCCACCAGTCAAATAGACACCAGCCTCAGCCCTCTTAGACGTGGGCCCTGGGGCAGCACCCAGGGACTCGGGACAACAGCTCTTCAGCAGTCAACTCGGCAAGTCCCTATAGATTCAACACCGGTGCTTGGGTGCTGGCACACAGCTGTCAGTTTCCCTCCCGGTAGCTGCTGAGTGAGTGAGTGTGTGTGTGTGTGTGTGTGCATGCGTGGCCGCTGGGCCCCCAGGAGAGAGGAGTCTGGCAGGCCTGAAGATGGGGAAGAAGCACCCACGCCCACCCCATCATCCTACACACACATACGCCGTGCATCCCCTCCCCGGCCCCTCAGCTCCACCTGGCAGAGGACTTTTTGGTCTCTTCGATCGCCAAGGGGGCAGCCTCCTGCCCTCACCAGGGGGACACTATTCCAGAAGGTTCAGCCAGCCACATCTGCTTCTTCATCTCTGTGTCACTTGCCTGCTTCTTGCCACGAGGCACTAGGAGCTTAAAGTCCTGCGGGGCAACCCTCCCCCAGCACCTGCCTCCCCAGCTGGTTGTCGGGGGGGGGGGGCCTGGGGAGGGTGGGGGAGACTCCACCTAGTGCCCCTCCTCCAGGCCTGGGTTCCTCGCCCCCATGGGGCCCACCCCAAACCTTCCTCTTTCCCGCCACCCCCTCTAACCCGCAGCTCGTCCATCGCAGACTCACTCCGTAGAGCACCCCCTGTCCCCTCCCCTCCCCGGCCTGGCCCTCCCGAGTGACTGGCCACATGGGCGGGTCTGCTCTCCCTGCAGGCATGCTCAGCCACCCGCCCATCCCCATCGGGGACATGGCGGAGCACACGGAACGACTCAAGGCCAACGACAGCCTCAAGCTGTCCCAGGAGTATGAGGTGAGCCAGCCCCCCCTCCGCCTCCCACCCTCCTGGGGCCCACAGACGCCTTCCCTGACATCTCCCACCTCCTGCTTCTCATAGTCCATTGACCCGGGCCAGCAGTTCACGTGGGAGCACTCCAACCTGGAAGTGAACAAGCCCAAGAACCGCTATGCCAACGTCATCGCCTACGACCACTCCCGCGTAATCCTTCAGCCCATCGAAGGTAGCGTGTGGGGTCCCAGGCTCCTCCCCAGCAACCTTGGCCTGTCCTCATTCCACGGAGAACACGTAGATCCCATGTCTCCTCTTGGCCAGGGGGGCCAGGACAGAGTGGACTAGCTAGGAGATAGGTAAGGAAACTGAGGCCTGGTCCCACCCTACCCAGAAGCCATTGAGAAGTTTAGGATCTGTATTTAACTGGTGGCTGCTGTCCACCACAGATTTCCATCCATTCTTTACATGTGTAGCTCTTATCAGGGCAGCTTCGCCACAGAGGCCATTTGTCAATGTCTGGGGGTATTTTTGTTGTCACAGCTTGGGGTGGGGTGGTGTTGGCATCTTGAGGGTGGAAGCCAGGGATGCTGCTCAGTACCTTGCAATGCAAAGGACAGCTCCCGACATAGAACAGTCTATCTCCAAACAGCAGTAATGTTGAGGCAGAGAAAGCATGGAGTATATGCACCACGATTTCCTTAGGGATAGACTGGGGCAGTCTCGGAGGGCTTCCTTTAAGCGGTGGACCAGGTGGAGCCAGCCTAGAAGGATAGAGCACCCCCACTGATCTCTAGTTTCTCCGCCACCCCCGGCCTAGGCATCGTGGGCAGCGATTACATTAATGCCAACTACGTGGACGGCTACCGGCGGCAGAACGCGTACATCGCCACACAGGGGCCACTGCCGGAGACCTTCGGCGACTTCTGGCGCATGGTGTGGGAGCAGCGCTCGGCCACCATTGTTATGATGACGCGGCTAGAGGAGAAATCACGGGTGAGGCCTGGGCCCTGCGGCCCCCAAGCCCTGCGCCGGCCCCAGCCCACGCTCACCTGTGTTCTCTCACCTGGTGCAGATCAAATGCGACCAGTACTGGCCCAACAGGGGCACGGAGACCTACGGCTTCATCCAGGTCACGCTGCTGGACACCATCGAGCTGGCCACGTTCTGCGTGAGGACGTTCTCCCTGCACAAGGTAGGGCCCGGATGGAACTGGGGGGCTGTGGGAGGGGGCGATGGTGGGCGGAGAAGGGAGATGAGCTTCTGCCCTGGGAACTCCCCATTGGACGGAAGAGAAACCACATTGACCCAGGCTGGGTGCATTCTCAAGCAGTCACTTTACGGATGGGGACACTGAGCCTCAGGGGAATGGCTCTTGTCTGCAGCCACAGCAGGACAAACCAGCAGAATCCAGCTTAGCAATGAACCTCTCCTCCCCTCACCAGCAGTCACCAGCCCCCACCCCGAGATCAGTCTTGACCCCTTCCCTCACCCAGCCTGGGTTTATGGCAGGGTCTTGGCCATGCAGTAGGGGGGCCTCCAGCCTTAGATGGAGGACAGAGCAGGCAGTTGGGGCTGAGGTAGATGGAATCTTTAACTGATGGCTGCTGCCCATCACATGATTCCCTGTATCTCACTCAGTGATTCTCGGTTGCAGCATTTTGCCATTCAGGGGATATTTGGCGATGTCTGGGGGCACTTTGAATATTTTTATTGACATATAGTTGATTCACAATGTTAACTTCTGCTGTACAGTAGTGATTCAGTTATATGTATACATAATTTTTTTGATATTCTTTTCCATTATAGTTTATCACAGGATATTGAATGTAGTTCCCTGTGCTGTAGGACCCTGATATTTATCCATTCTGTATCTATAATAGCTTCCATCTGCTGACCCCTGTCTCCTGCTCCAGCCCTGCCTCGACCCCCTCCCCCTTGGCAACAAGTCTGGTTTCTATATCCACGAGTCTCTTTCTGTTTTGTAGATAAGTTCATTTGTGCCATATTTTAGATTCTGCATATATTATATGATAGTGTTATATGTGATAGCATATGTGATATCATATATCATAAGTGTTATCATATGATACTTTGACTTTTTATCATGTGATACCATGATATTTTTTATCATACGATTCTTTGACTTTTTTCATTCAGTATAATAATCTCTAGGCCTATCCGTATTGCTTCAAATGGCATTGGATCATTCTTTCCTGTGGCTGAGTGGTACATTGTACTTATGTGTCACGTCTTTATCCATTCATCTGTCAGCAGACATTTAGATTGTCTCTGTGTCCTGGCGGTTGTAAATAGTGCTGCTATGGACACAGGGGTGCCTGTATCTTATTGGAGTTTTGTTTCCAGATATATGGCGAGGAGTGGGATTGTTGGATCATACGTAGTTCTATTTTTAGTTTTTTGAAGAACCTCTCCTGTTCTCCGCGGTGGCTGCACCAATTAATATTCCTACCGCCAGTGTTGGAGGGTTCCCTTTTCTCTGCATCCTCTCCAACCTTGGAATTTGTAGTTTTTGATGTATTTCTTTGAAGAAATGTCTACATCTTCTGACTGTTATTCAATTAGGTTTGTTTTTTGTTGAGCTGAATGAGTTCTTTATCTCTTTTGGAGATTGAGCCCCTTGGTTGCATGGTTGGCACATTTTTTTTCTCCCATGCTGTAGGCTATCTTTTCATTATGTTGATGGTTTCCTTTGCTATGCAAAGGCTTGTAAGTTTCATTAGGGTGCCATTTTGTATATTTTTATTTCTAGTGCCTTGGACTGGGGACACTTTTTATTGTCATGTAGGGAGAGAGAGGTGCTCTGGCATTACTGTGTTTCCCTGGCAGCCAGCCACGTGCCCTTACATACAGCCTGTGCCTGGCACAGGTGCCAGAAACCTGAGTAAAAAGACAAGAGTAAGGGTTTTCAGTTGATTCACGCATTAAGCTGAGACACTTGTGTGTCAAATACCGCTCTTGTGGGGCTTACAGTCTAGTGGACAACACGTGGACAACAAATATGAAAAAAAAACCAGGAATCTTACACATAAGAGAAAAGTAAAACAGGGAAGAATAGAGTATGTAGTGGAAGACCTGGAGTTGGTGAGGAAAGGAGTTTTGCAGAGATCTGGGGGCGGCATTCCTGGCAGAGGGCACAGCACATGCAAAGGCCCTGGGTGTTTTGGGAGTGAGGAGTCCTGTGGCTGGAGCAGAGGGTGGGAGGAGGTAAGGGCAGGGAGGGGATGGGAGGAGGTGCAGAACCTTGTGGGTTGCAGGGGCAGGGGCAACTCTGGCTTTTAGCCCAGGGAGGGCTGTGGGCAGAGGAGCTGGGGGGGGTACCAAACTCGGGTGCTCACCAGCACCCTCTGGCTGCTGTGGAGGGAATAGATTGTGGGGACACCCAGGGGGAACAGGTGACTGCTCTGGTCTGGATGGATGACGGTGAGCTGGACTAAGGTGATCACCATGGAGGGGGCGAGTGAGAAGTGGGCAGGCTTGGGATAGACTTTGAAAGCTGTGCTGACTGATGCTGCATGTGGACAGGCAGGGGAAGGGAGTCAAGAGCGACTCCTACATTTTGGCCAGAGTGCGTGGAAGGACAGCGCCACCATCAGCTGAGATGGGGGAGCAGGTTTAGGGAGAAATGGGGAGCAGTGCACGAAGATGCTGGGGACACTCTGAAGTGGAGACACCCCCACACCCTGGAGCAGCTGGGCACCCAAATCAGGCGCTCAAGGACATGGTGGTCTGGAGGCATGAACTTGGGCCGCCGGCACATGGGTGGTGGGCTGCATTGACCAACAGTGTCCCTGGCACCCCCAGAATGGCTCCAGCGAGAAACGGGAGGTCCGGCAGTTCCAGTTCACGGCATGGCCGGACCACGGGGTGCCTGAGTACCCGACGCCGTTCCTGGCTTTCCTGCGGAGAGTCAAGACTTGCAACCCGCCGGACGCGGGCCCCATCGTGGTCCACTGCAGGTACCTGGCCCCCGCGCCTTCACTCCCGGCTCCCTTCTGCGCCCTGTCCCCCATTCTCCCCTGGCCCTCGGGTGCCCCCTGACGGCCCCCTCCATCTTCACAGTGCGGGTGTGGGCCGCACAGGCTGCTTTATCGTCATTGATGCCATGCTGGAGCGTATCAAGCCGGAGAAGACGGTGGACGTGTACGGCCACGTGACCCTCATGCGGTCCCAGCGCAACTACATGGTGCAGACGGAAGACCAGTACAGCTTCATCCACGAGGCCCTGCTGGAGGCCGTGGGCTGCGGCAATACGGAGGTGCCTGCCCGCAGCCTCTACGCCTACATCCAGAAGCTGACGCAGGTGGAGCCAGGCGAGCACGTCACTGGCATGGAACTCGAGTTCAAGGTGGGTGGGGAGGAACGAGTAGAGGATGCTGTGCTTGGGTGGGGGAGAGGGGGCTAAGCAGGAGACCAGAGTTCTTTCTCTCCACCCCCCCCATTAAGGGGACCAGAGGGTCGAAGGGCTGGTGTTGCCCTGCCCGCCATGGCCCTGCTAGCCCTCTGGCTGAAAACACACAGCCTGCCCGCCACCCAGGGAAATTGGGTCCCCAGATGGAGGCTGTCCTGATGTCATCCCCTCGTCTCCACAGCGGCTGGCCAACTCCAAAGCCCACACATCCCGCTTCATCAGTGCCAATCTGCCTTGTAACAAGTTCAAGAACCGCCTGGTTAACATCATGCCCTACGAGAGCACCCGGGTCTGCCTACAACCCATCCGGGGCGTGGAAGGCTCCGACTACATTAACGCCAGCTTCATTGATGGTTACAGGTAAACCTAGCCCTGGCCACTACCGGGGCTCCAGTCCTGCATGGGAGAGAGCTCAAGAGACCCTGCCAGCCCCATGCAGTCACAGCTGGGGTGGAGAGACTCTTTAGATATGCATTTAACCGACGGCTGCTGGCTGGAACATGATCACATCTGTCCATCTTTCTCAGAGAAAAGCATCGATCTGGGCAGTTCTGCCCACCAGGGGAAACTTGATAGTATCTGGGGATGTTTTTGATGGTTAAAATGGGACTTGAGAGAGGAGGGTTAGTACTGGCATCTAGGGCTTCCCTGGTGGCTCAGATGGTAACGAATCTGCCTGCAATGCAGAAGGCTTGGGTTCAGTCCTTGGATCAGGAAGATCCCCTGGAGGAGGAAACGGCAATCCACTCCAGTATTCCTGTCTGAGGAATCCCCATGAACAGAGGAGCCTGGTGGGCTACAGTGCGTGGGGTCGCAAAGAGACACGACTGAGCACTAACACTTTCTAGTGGGCAGAGGCCAGGGATGCTGCTGGACACCCCACTGGGTACAGAGCGGCAGCCCATCGCAGTCATCCAGTCCCGAACGTCAGTAGTGCCAAGGTTGAGAAGCCCTGAGCAAAGGAGGGTGTTCTGAGAATGGGCGGCTATATGTAGCCCTGGAGGGGAGCCTGGCCTGAGCAGACAATGGATATTAACTTAATGCCCCTGGAGGGGGCGGAGAATGAAAGCAGAGACGCCTGCCGACAGTCCCACAACTTCCTCGCGAAGTTGGAGTAATTCCGAGGCTGGTGGTCTCTCCAGGTGCAGAACAGGATTCTTTGGGGGGTTGAACCAGATCGGGAGGGAGATGGTGCTTGGGCCTGGGTCTCCCTGGGGCCCTAGACTCACCGCTGCCACCGCCTCACCTCCCCGCTCACAGGCAGCAGAAGGCCTACATTGCCACACAGGGCCCGCTGGCGGAAACCACGGAGGACTTCTGGCGCATGCTCTGGGAGAACAACTCGACCATCGTGGTGATGCTGACCAAGCTGAGGGAGATGGGCCGGGTGAGGCGGGGACCGTCCAGGGCTGGGCGGGGGAGGGAGGGGCCGAGGGGGTGGGGTGGGGCGGGGCTGACCACAGCGCCCACCTGCCCCCCAGGAGAAGTGTCACCAGTACTGGCCGGCCGAGCGCTCCGCCCGCTACCAGTACTTCGTGGTGGATCCTATGGCGGAATACAACATGCCTCAGTACATCCTGCGGGAGTTCAAGGTCACGGACGCCCGGGTAAGTACAGGGACAGACCCTCCAGGCAGCTCACCGTTCCCCTGCTGGTCTGGAGAGGGCTTTCCTGGTTGGGGAGTGGAAGCAAAGGCCCAGGGGTTGGGTGGAAGAGGAGTGCGTGGGCCAGCTGGACAGTCACTCCCACCACCGAGTAGGTGGAAGAGAGGACCATGACCCCGTGGTGTCCCCCTCAGAGCACGTGTCACACTGCTCACTGGGGGACATAGTCCAAGGCGATCATGTAAAAGGGAGTAAGTGGGGCATTAGCTGGGAAGCAGCAACCACGGAGGGCAGCATTAGAGGGCTGAAGGCAGGCTGGGGGAAAGGTGATGGGTTGATGGTGTCAAGTAGTGGCCACTGTAGATGGGAAAAGAGTGGTAGACAGTGGGGGGGTGGGGGCAGGTACTAGGAATTGGAACCATTGTATGGAGAGAGAGGAGAATGGAGAGAGTAGACGGTGTTGGCTGGAGAAGACCCAGCGGAGGCGCGTGGTGATGGGAGAGAGCAGGTATTAGATGGGGTCCGATGAAGACTGTTAGGTGACAGAGAATAGAAGTTAGTGCCAGAATTGGAGAATCCATGGGTAGGATGATGGGGCATGACAATGTCAGTCCAGATGTTACCAGTGGACAGTGGACCCTGGTGGACAAAGCACTGCTGGTCACTGTGCTTGGGTAGTTCAGGATGGCACCACTGGGTGGGCTGAATGGGGGACTGGAGACTCAGTGAACAACGTCACTGCTGGGTGATAGAGGAGGGTGGTAAACAGGATGGTCTTAGATGAGAGGAGGTGGGATTGGAGACTTGAATGTCCAGACAGAAGCGGATGGAGAATGCCGGTAGAGCACGGAACTGTGGCTTGGCGAAGGGTGATGTGTTATCAGCGGTGGATGGAGAAAGGTGAGATTGGAAAGGGCAGGTGTTTGGCCAGTGGCAGATGGAATAAAATGAAGAGGAAACGATTTGAAAAGTAAAAGGAACAATGAACACTCAGTGATAGACAGTACTGTTGATGGTCCAAGAGAGAGGAAGGCGGGATTGGAGAAGGTGTTAGGTGATGGAGGATGGAGACCATCAAAATCACATGGCATCGCTGGACTGCAGCATTTAATGCAGAGAGTGTGAGTGGGAAAAGGTAAGTGATGAGGGAAGGAGGGTGGAGAACGTCAGTGGTCCTGACATAATGGAATGTCTAATGGTCCTTAGAGGGGGAAGAAGGATGGATTGCTAAGGATGAATTGTGAAAAGTGGTGCCGTTGGGTCATGATAAATGAAAGGTGGAAGAGAGTCATGATGATGGACGGCACGGCTTGGTAGTGGGAAGCGAGTATTGGCGAGATAGGTGGTTGAGTGGTGGGGATGAGGGTTAGAGATGGACAGTTGAGTGCTGGATATGAGGATCCAACAGGTTCAGTGGTGGGAGTAAGGATTAGACAGATGGATGGTTGAGTGGTGGGTTGAGGATTGGAGAGATGAGTGGTTTACTGCTGGGGATGAGGATTGGACAGATGGATCGATGAGTGGTGGGGATGAAGATTTGAATGATGGATGGTGGAGTGGTGGGGATGAATGGACAGATAGATGGTTGAGTAGTGGAGATGAGTGTACTGGATAGATGGAAGGTTGAGTTTTGGGAATGAAGATTGGAGAAATGGATGGTTGAGTATTGGGGATTAAGATCGAAGAGGTTGAGTAGTGGCGATAAGGATTAGAGAGATGGGTGGTTTAATGGTAGGGATAAGGATTAGAGACATGGAGGGTTGAGTGATGAGTTGAGAATTGGAGAGGTGAGTGGTTTAATGGTGGGAATGAGGATAGGAGAGATGGAAGGTGATTGTTGGGGCTGAGGATTGGAGAAATGGATAGCTGAGTGGTGGGGATGAGGATTGGAGAGGTGAGTGGTTGAGATTTAGATTGTACAGATGGATGGTTGTGTCATGGGGATGAGCACTGGAGAGACAGATGGTTGAGCGGTGGAGATGGAGAAAGTTAATGGGAGGCGGCATTACCAGATGTTCAAGGATTATGAACTACCGTAAGTGGATGATAAAAGTTAGGAGGCAAAAGCAGGTAGAAGACGATGAATTTCCAATGGTGGCTAGTGGAAGATGGCGCCCTTGAGTGGTGAGGGATAGGAGATTATAGGGCTGGTGAGTGGGAAGATGATGTCCATGGTGGAAGGTGGTGCTGTTGGGAGGTGACGGTATGGGGACAGTGCTCTTTTACTCTAAGACGATGAGAGAGGAGGTTGCCAGGGAGATGGAGAGTGGGTCAAGGGCAGATGTTGGGTGTACCATGGGACAGTGCAGAATGGAGGATAAGGGACAGCAATGGTGTTGGTGTCACTTGGGTCGTGGTGGATGGGTTTGGAGCTGTGCAGAGAGCAGCAGTCGGGGGATAGGGGTGAACGATTGCCATGTGAGATGGTGTTGCTGGATGAAGTTAAATGGTGAGGAGGATGGACTTGGCAGCCTTGGGTGGTACAGACGAAGTCAGAGCATCTCAACGAAAGATGGTGTGGGACAAGGAGGGTGGATGGCAGAGGGTGAGGAAGGGTGGAGAGTGGCATTGGTGCAGCTTGTGGTTGGCAAGGGTGACTGCCACTGACCTTGATAACAGGACCCGGCACTCTCTCTCTCTCCGTTCCAGGACGGCCAGTCCCGGACTGTCCGGCAGTTCCAGTTCACGGACTGGCCGGAGCAGGGCGTGCCAAAGTCGGGGGAGGGCTTCATTGACTTCATCGGCCAAGTGCACAAGACCAAGGAACAGTTTGGCCAGGACGGCCCCATCTCTGTCCACTGCAGGTGAGCTGCCCGTGGTGGGAAGCTGAGTCTTTACGAGCACAGCCTTGGGCACTCCCGCTGGGGCTCTTTCCATCCCTGGGGCAGGAGGCTTCAGAGCAGGCAGGATGGGAATTGGGCAGCTGAGCCAGGCTCCCCACACACCCACCCCCTGAACTCACCTGTGCACTCGCCCTGACAGCGCCGGCGTGGGCAGGACGGGCGTCTTCATCACGCTCAGCATCGTGTTGGAGCGGATGCGGTACGAGGGTGTGGTGGACATCTTCCAGACAGTGAAGATGCTGCGGACCCAGAGGCCAGCCATGGTGCAGATGGAGGTGAGGCGGGGGAGTTGCGGGGGCGGGGAGGGCAGCCTGGCCTCACGCTGATGCCGCCACCAGCCTCTGTTCTCTCCTCTGTGCAGTGGGCACAGCCACCCCCCACTCCCAGGGTTGTCAAGGGTAAAAGGTCCTCAGCCCCTCCTGCTTTGGGCTGACCCAAGAGTAAGCCAAAGGCCAGAGCTGAGAAGCGTCGCTCGGAATGAACAGAGATGGGTCCCCTCTCCTGGCCCCAGGGTCTCAGTGAGGTCCAGCTCAGCCAGGACCCTGGCAGGGGTCATGGATCCTGAAGCCAGGCCCAGAGTCCCACCATCATGTTGACAGTGGGCACCTTTGCTTGGACCACGCAGTGTCTCCAGGTCACACAGCGGTTTGAAGTGGAGCTGGGATTCGTACCCCAGTCAGTCTCATCCACAGCCCTCAGAAGGGTCAGCAGTAGAGCTGAGTCCATGGAGGGAACAGTTGGGTTGGGAGCACTGTACTTCCCCGTGCTCTCGGCCACCTCATAAGCAGACCCTACTCTAAGCCAGAGTCAGAGCCCTGGCAGGTGGAGGGGGAGCCAGTTTGTGTCTGCACCCATTGCTGGGTCCGTTCCGCATCTGGCTTGAGACCCAGAAGTGGGTGGAAGATCCCCCTCTGTTCTCACAGAGATACTCCAGCGATGAGAAGAGGGTGTGAGGGCGGGGGCCCAGCCTAGGAAAGAGTGGGGTCACTGCTTTTAGAAACCACCAGATCCAGAAGCTAGGTTAAATGCATCCATGAGCTCCCCCGTCTCTGGGCAGTCAGAGCTGGAGTGGCAACCTCCCAGCCCCCAGGGGAGTGTCACAAGAGGCCAGGATGGCCAAGTGGCACCCTGCGGGCCAGCTGAGGACGGGGAGAGCCCAGCACAGGCACAGGATCAAGGGGCACAGCTGCTCTGCAGTGTGATGGGGAGCCCTGGAGCTGCAGAGGCGCTGATGGGGGCCCTCCCCTCACCCCCTCTCCACACAGGATGAATATCAGTTCTGCTACCAGGCGGCACTGGAGTATCTCGGCAGCTTTGACCACTATGCAACCTAAGCCAGGTTGGCCTGGCCCGACTCGACCGGCCCCTGCGCCTCCCGTGCCGGGTGGGCCCCCCGAGGCCTGGACCCCCTCCGGCGGCCAGGGCAGGAGGCAGCAACCGCGTTTCCACAGCCGAGGGGTCTCCGGGGATGACGACGCAGCCCCTCAAGGCCCCCTGCACGGCCCCAGCCCCCTCCCTGGGCCGGGCCGCCGCCTTCAATACTTGGCACATTCCTCATTCCCTTCTAAAACGAGATTCCACAAGGAGAGGTTCCGGGGTGGGGGGAGGGGGGCGGCGAGCAATCCAGGGGCTGTTCCCAAGAACCAGAGGGGGGCGGGGGCTGGGAGCTCGGCCCCTTGTCCTCCCCACCAGGCAGCCTTCCCGCCCCGCAGCCTGGGGGTCACCGGGCTGGAGGGGCGGGAGTGGGGTGGGGACAGGAGTCAGCTTTCTTTCAGAACTCAGTGTAACTGTATCCGGTGACATTTCGTTTTGTTTTTGTTTTTTTTAATAGTGTATTTTTTTTTTTTTTTAAAGAAGAAACACATGGGGGGGGGACAAAAAAGACTTGACAGTCAACGGATTTAAAAAGAAAAACTTGGCTTATTCCTATTCTGTTCACAGACAGTCTGTTTTTTTTTCACCGTAACAGACGTTCTTGCGTGCCGGTCATGTTCATGGGCCTGCGCGGGCTCAGGCTGCCCCTTGGCTTGCTTTTTTTTTTTTTCCCTTTACCTACTCCAAAGGTGTGCCTCGCTCAAGAATAAGGCCTTTGCCTCCTGATTTTTTTTTTTTTTAATTTTTTGCTTTTTCTTTTTTAATTCTCAAGACATATCAAGGAGGGTGAGGGTGGGGCAGTGGGGGAACGCGGGCCCACCAGCGTCGGTTGTCGAGCCCACAGGGTGGGCACTACCACCGAGGAGGTCGCAGCGACCCCCGCCCCCAGCAGCCCGAGCACCCCTTGCCATCTCCCACCTTGAGGAGAAGGACTGAACACAGTCGGAGGTTCCCACTTGGGGGGAGAGAGAGGCCATAAGCTGCCCCAATCAGGGGCCCCTCCCCGCCCCCCCGGGACCATGGGGCCGTTCTGGGGCAGAAGGATGGGGTTCTGCCCCACCCCCACCCCGAGCAAGTGAGTTTTTCTCTTTGTACAAGAGCAGAGCCGCTGTTGCTTTCAACACTGTTTATTCAAACGGAAGCAGCTGGGTGGTTTTCCCACCTCTGTGTATGTAGATATATCGACTTTGTATTAAAGGAAGATCGTCTGACCCCGGCCGCTGGTGGACTCTCTGTCACCCCAGCCCCTGTCTGTCCAGTCTCCTTGGGGAAGCCGGAAGCCTGGAGAACTTGAACACAGAATCCAAACTCCCTGCAGGGGCTGCCCCATTGATACTAGTTATTCATGTTGATAATCGTGACCATCTCTGAGTATCTACCATGGGCCAGCCCGCTGAGGTGGGAATCAACCCACTTTATAGATGAGGAAACTGAGGTTCAGAGAGGGGCAGGCACCAACGAAAAGTCACACAGCGGTTTGAAGTCGAGCTGGGATTCATACTTTGGTCTGTCTCATCCACAGCCCTCAGAAGGGTCAGCAGTAGAGCTGAGTCCATGGAGGGAACAGTTGGGTTGGGAGCACTGTACTTCCCCGTGCTCTAGGCTACCTCATGAGCAGAGCCTACTCTAAGCCAATCAGACCCCCAGCGGGTGGAGGGGGGAGCCAGTCTGTGTCTGCACCCATTCCTGAGTCTGTTCCGCATCTGGTTTGAGACCCAGAAGTGGGTGGAAGATCCCCCCTGGTGAAAGCATCCCTCCACAGAGATGCTACAGGGCTGAGAAGAGGATGTGAGGGCGGGGGCCCAGCCTAGGAAAGAGTGGGGTCACTGCTTTTAGAAGCCATCAGATCCAGTATCCGTAAGTATGTAAGTCGATGGCGTGATCACCACCATGAATACACTTAGTCAAATAGATTTACCAAACCCTAAATTCCCCATCCTTAAAATTCTCAAACACACATGAAACATTTATGAAAATCAGCACTTACTTTTAAAAAAATCCAGCAGTGGAGATCTTAATAAATCTTCAAGAAACAAATGTTAGATAACCTGATCTTGACCCCAGCAGTAAATTCTGCAATACTTAGCCTCCCCTGAAAAGGCCTTCAGTGAGAAATTTTAAAACACGTTTTAAAATGAGGCATGAGTTAAAGAAGGAATCAACATAGAAGTGACACATTTTTGAAACTGAACAACTCAAATAGTACAAAATATAACAACCCATGGGATGCAGCCAAAGGGATGCATGGAGGAAATTTTATAGCCTTGAACATGTTGATAAGAAAACATTCTGAAAACAAGTCAACCTTTAAAATACGTGAACCAAGTTTTCAATTCAAGTAACACTAATTGGTGGAGAAGGCAATGGCACCCACCCCACTCCAGTACTCTTGCCTGGAAAACCCCATGGACAGAGGAGCCTGGTAGCCTGTAGTCCATGGGGTCGCTAAGAGTCAGACACGACTGAGCGACTTCACTTTCACTTTTCACTTTCATGCATTGGAGAAGGAAATGGCAACCCACTCCAGTGTTCTTGCCTGGAGAATCCCAGGGACGGGGGAGCCTGGTGGGCTGCCATCTATGGGGTCGCACAGAGTCGGACACGACTGAAGCGACTTAGCAGCAGCAGCAGCAGCAACAACACTAATTGGGTGTTATTGAGGTGGTTCTTGCATTGACAAAACTTTTCTTTAAAAACACCAATATAGACAAATCTTTGGCAAGTACAATCAAGAAAACATCCAAATCCAGGAATATGGGGGAATGCACATTAACTGCCGATTGAGGCCTTTTTTAAAAATTGTGACATGAGTATCAGGGGAGAAAAAACAGGAAAGAGACAACAAACAGAGGAATAGTGGGAGCTATGGCACAGCTGGCAGGGGGGAAATAAACCCTTCACTCCCTGGGCTGAGGTGGTGGGAAGACAGAAAGATGAAGAAACAGCAAAGGCCTGTATTTTAGTAGCTCCTGAGTTCTGAATTCAAGAAGTAGTGGGAAGGTGTCTTCTTAGTAATAGATGTGGGACCCAAGGGATAGAAGTCAGACTGTAACCCAAGTCTGGTCCTACCTAAATTATCTAAGACTTTATCACAGGCTACTCTGCCTACAGAACTTCTACTCAATCCTCAAAGCCCAGTTCTAAAAGCTCCTCTAAGAAATCTGTTTCCTTTCTCTTTACCCAAGCCCATTGAGACTAAAGTGTCTGAATAGGATCTACCTTTCCCTCCTTGGAAACCAGACAGAACATCTTCAGGGAAAGTCAATGAGCATGTGACCTTCAGCTCTATGATTCCACCCTTGGGATGTTCATGGCTATAGTTGCAGGGCAGGTGGTGGCAGACAGAGATTTATCTGAAGACTTCCTGGAAGAGGGCCATAGGGAATTGCCTCAACTCACAGACAGGAGCACCAAGACTCTAAGCATCTCCAGTTGCCTTGGCCCTGCTATAGGATTCCATAACATCCACCCCCATTTATTGAGCACTGACTGTATGCTTGGCCCATGCAGTCTCATTTAATCCTTCTGCCCATGCACCAGTGGACAGATGAGAAAACGGAGGCTCAAATAGGTCAGGTTTCTTACCCAAGATCTCACAGGTGTAAGTAGCGTCAGCTGGACATGGGCCCAGTTCTAGCCAGTCCCCTTTGTGACAGTGCAAAAGCTCAAAGCGTCTATGGGCTCCTCCTGACCACAGCACCAGCCCCGAGCTGGGAGGAACAGGGCCCCACAGCAGAGTCCCACTTTCCACCAAGGGTCTCTCAGGGACCATAGCATTTGAGTGCTCCGTGGTGGTGGTGGTGCAGTCGCTCAGTCATGTCCAACTCTGCGGCCCGCCAGGCTCCTCTGTCCACGGGATTCTCCCAGCAAGAATACTGCAGTGGGTTGCCATTTTCTTCTCCAGGGAGTCTTCCCGACCCAGGGATTGAACCTGGGTCTCCTGCATTGCAGGTGGATTTTTTTTTTTTTTAATCAACTGAGCCACCAGGGAAACCCATTCTAGTGCTCTAGAAAGTGTAAATACCCTGGACACACACTTTGTCCCTAATAACATCACTTTGAAACATTTAAAGCTAAAACACCCGTGAACAGAACTACAGTGATGCTGGATGCTAAACCTAACTTGGGAACAGAAAGACCAAGCTGACAAGAAGGATCTTGAGATGCACAATGCAGTGGAAAACTTTAGCAAATAGATGCGTCCAGGGCCTTATACCCAGCAATGAAAAATGTACATTCTGTCTAAATACCCAGAGCTCATCACCAAAAAGGGGCCACAAATTAGACCAGAGAGGAAAGCTCAACGCTCAGACTTTACTCCCTAGCCACCTGTAATAAAATTATAAATCAGTGATGATATCTAACTTCAAATCCACATAGGTGGAAGGGTTCAAACAAATGAGTTAAAGATAAATCACACATGAACTACAAAGTATTTAGAACTGAATGTAAGACTACTGCAAATGAAAGCCTTTGGGATGCAACCAAAAATGTACTCAGAGGTAAATTCAAAGTCTGTTTAATTTACTCAGAGGTAAATTCAAATGTGTTTATGGAGGGAGGGAGAACACTCGTTATAAGTGAAATAAGTAGCCCAAGAAAGTACTCAAGGGTATATGTAGCCTTATATGAATTTATGGGAAGAATAACTGAAAACAAACTAAAGCTTTCAACTCAGGCACCCACAAAAGGACAAACAGATCCAAGGAGCATCAAGGGGAAACATCTTTAGGACAATCAGGTATTAGTCAAATGGTAAACTACAGCAGTAACAACAAAATAATATAAAAATCTGGATTTTTTAAAAACACCCATAAGAGAAAACCTTTGGCACAAAGACAGCACAAATAAACATTACAGATGACAGAGGAACTAACAGCACTCACAAAGAAGTTATCTTAAAGGCTGAGCATATACTGCATATATGTAACTTCATACCACTAAATGTTGGACTTCGTAGGTGGCACAGTGGTAAAACAATCCACCTGCCAATGCAGAGGATGCAAGAGACGTGGGTTCAATCCCTGGGTCAGGAAGATTCCCCCTGGAGAAGGAAATGGCAACCCACTCCAGTATTCTTGCCTGGGGAATCCCATGGACAGAGGAGCCTGGCGGGCTACAGTCCATGGGGTCGCAACGAGTCAGACACGACTTCAGCACACCACTAACTTTCAAATGATAAAATATGGGGGAAAAAAATCTAAGAAAGCAAAACCAAACCAAGTCATTAAAAAGGGAATCATGTTCAGAAACACTGAAATGATGGTCAAAGATCTATCCCCCATACAAGGCACTTTCTCAGATGGTTTTTCAAGTGAGTTTTGCCAAATCTTCAAGAGAAAGATAATTGGCATCTTTTATAAGCTATGTCAGCTTGCAGAGGGAAAAAAGATAGTACTCAAAGTATACAGGACAACTCAAGGCGGGCAGGGGGGAAATACATCTCGCTCATGTGCCTAGATTCAAAAAGGCTAAAAAATACTAGTAATGCAAATCTTGTTATTTAGTTGTCCAGTCATGTCCGATTTCTTTTGCGACCCTATGGACTGTAGCCCACCAGGCTCCTCTGTCCATGGGATTCTCCAGGCAAGAATACTGGAGTGGGTTGCCATTGCCCTCTTCCAGGGGATCTTCCTGACCCAGGGATTGAACCTGTGTCTCCTGCATCACAGGTGGATTCTTTACCCCTGAGCCACCAGGGAAGTTCAATGCAAATCTAGCATCTCCTTAGAAGAATAGGATGTTATGACTCAACAGGGAAGGATTTATGGAATGCAAGGATGCTTTAACATTAGAAAACCCACTCAAATAGAAGTTAGAATAAGTTGCTACCTCAGAGAGCAGATCTACAGTATCTAATAAATTGAAGGTACTGAGTCAAGATACCTTGACTCAATAATTTCAGTCTTAACACATCTTACAGACACTTGTCTTGAGCAGATGTGCCAAGGAGACATGCAGAGGTTTGTCTGTCATAGAATTATTTGTAAAAATTGAAAAAAAAAAGTATACTGTATAATATTTTTATTATAAACAAAAAATAACAAACCCTGGAAACTATTTTATAAAAGATTGGCATCGACTTAAATATCCACCAACAGGAAGTGGGTGTGAAGATGGAGAGAAAGAAACCCTCCTACACCGTTGGTGGGAATGTAAGGTGGTGCAGCCACTATGGAGAACAGTAGAGAGGTTTCTTTAAAAACTAAAAATAGAGTTTGCATATGATCCAGTAATCCCACTTTGGGGCATATACCCAAACAAAACTATAACTCAAAAAGATACATGCACACCTACGTTCACAGCAGAACTATTTACAATAGCCAAGACATGGAACCACTTAAATGTCCATCAGCAGATGAAAGGATAAAAAAGATGTTATATACAGTAGAATGGGGGCTTCCCTGGTAGCTCAGCTGGTGAAGAATCCGCCTGCAATGCAGGAGGCCCCAGTTCAATTCCTGGATCGGGAAGATCCCCTGGAGGCAGGCATGGGAACCCACTCCAGCATTCTTGCCTGGAGAATCCCCATGGACAGAGGAGCCTGGCGGGCTACAGTCCTTGGGGCTGCAGAGTCAGACACGACTGAGCGACTAAGCACACAGCACATACAATAGAATATTAGTCACAAAAAGGAATGAAGTAACGTCACTTGCTGCAACGGGGATGGACCTAGAGATGATTGTGTTAAGTGAAGCAAGTTCAGAAAGAGAAAGACAAACACCATATGATATCACTTACATGTAGAGTCTAAATTATGGCACAAATGAACATACCTAGGAAACAAACAGACTCCAGAACCAATGTGTAGTTGCTGGGGGGGAGGGGTGGCTTGGGAGTCTGGGATTCAGATCAGGTCAGAGTCTGGGATTAGTGATTACAAACTATTATGCATAGGGTGGATCAACAGCAAGGTCCTAGTGCATAGCACAGGGAATTACATTCAATATCCTGTGACAAACCATAGTGGAAAAGAGCATGAAAAGGAATACATATATGTATAACTGAACCATTTTGTTGTACGGCAGAAATTAATTCAACATTGTGAATCAACTGTACTTCAATAACATTTTAAAAAATAGCCACCAGCAGAAGAAGTGCATGCGTGCTCAGTCGCTCAGTTCTGTCTGACTCTTTGTGACTCCATGGAGCCCACTCGGCTCCTCTGTCCATGGAATTTTCCAGGCAAGAATACTGGACCGGGTTGCCATTTCCTCCTCCAGTGGATCTTCCTGACCCCAGGCTTGAACCCATGTCTCCTGCCTTGGCAGGCAGATTTTTTACCACTATGTTACCTGGGAAGCCCAACCACCAGCAGAAGAATGTCTAAAGAACTCTGATTGGTCACACAATGAAATACTACACAACAATGAATACAAAGCAATTGGAAATGTACCACAATATAAACAATCTCTAATACACTCATCAAAAGCAAGCAAATCACAGGAAGAAAAGTTAGTGTAACTCTATCACAGAATACTTTAAAACACATCAAGCAAATATATATTAGAGATAAATGCAAGTGGCAAATATATAAAAACTCATCTATATGGATACTGCTGCTGCTGCTGCTAAGTCGCTTCAGTCGTGTCCGACTCTGTGTGACCCCATAGATGGCAGCCCACCAGGCTCCCCCGTCTCTGGGATTCTCCAGGCAAGAACACTGGAGTGGGTTGCCATTTCCTTCTCCAATGCATAAAAGTGAATAGTGAAAGTGAAGTTGCTCAGTCGTGTCCAACTCCTAGCGACCCCATGGACTGCAGCCTACCAGGCTCCTCCATCCATCAGATTTTCCAGGCAAGGGTACTGGAGGGGGGTGCCATTGCCTTCTCTGATATGGATACTACTCAAAGCAATCTACAGATTCAATGCAATGCCTGTGAAAATCCCAATGATTTTTTTCCTGCAAAAATGGCAATCCCATCCTCAGTGCTAATCCTATACAGAACCGCAGAGGACTCTGAACAGTCAAAATAATCTTGAAAAGGAACAATAAAGTTGGAAGACTAACATTTCCCAATCTCAAAACTTACTACAAAGCAACAGTCATCAAAACACTGATCATAGCATAAGAGCAAACATATAGATCGATGGAATAGAAATGAGAATCCAGAAATAAACCCATACATCTATGATCTATAGATTGACAAGGGTACCAATGCCATGCAGTGAAACAAGAACAGTCTCTTCAACAAACGGCGCTGGGACTGGATTTTCACATGCCAAAGAATGAAACTGGCCCCCGTGTGCAGGCATGCTCAGTCATGTCTGACTCTGCAACTCCACGGACGCAGCCCGCCAGAGATTCACACCCACGTCTCCTGTGTCTCCTGCACTGGCAGGCAGGTTCTTGACCACTAGCGCCACCTGGGGAGTCAGATTGGACCGCACCTCACACCACGTATGAAAATTAACCCAAAATGCATCAAAGAGGGCTTCCCTGGTGGTCTAGCTTCCCGCCAGCATAGGGAACGTGGGCTTGATCCCTGGTCCGGGAAGATTTCACATACTGCGAGTCAACTAAGCCCGTGTACCACAACTACTGGAGCCCAAGCACCCAGAGCCCATGCTCTGCAACAAGAGAAGTCATGGCAATAAGTCTGCAAATTGCAATTAGAGAGTAGCCCCCGCTCTCCACAACTAGAGAAAACCCGCACTCAGCAACGAAGACTCAGTGCAGCCAAAAACAAATCAATAAGTCTTAAAAGAAATTAATTATTAAAGAGTTAAAACTATAAAACTCTTAGAAAAACTCATCTCTAAACAAATTCTGGATAACTGTTCCCTCTGGGCAGGAGTAAGGGGAATGCATCCAGCAACAGGCACACATGTAAATACAGCTCGATATGTGTTTTAATTTTTAACTTGGGTGTTAAGGCTATGGTGTTCATTATATCACTTTTATATATCTGAAATGAGAAAATAAGAAATCAATCCATGGGGGGAAAAAGAGAAAACCGCAAAGCTTTTGATTTAAAAAAAATAAGCAAATATTCCATAATTTGATAAAGTAACTTGACAATGCTGAAATTTTAGAACAAAAGTTGGCAAAAATATTTTAGGCTTTGCAGGCCAGAAGGTCTCTGTTGCAACTACTCAGCTAACCCACTACAGCACCTAAGCAACCACAGACAAAACACGTGGGCATGGCTGTGTTTCAATAAAACTTTATTTACAAAAACAGGTAGTGAACTGGATTTGGCCCACAGGCTATAGTGAGCCAGTCTCTGCTCTAGAAACACATCCAGTGAATTCAGAAATGACACAAGGAATGTCCATGATGATAACAATCATTTCATGTAATACTAGGGACCCCAGCCAATGCAACAAGAAATGACATACAAGTATGAAAAGAAGCAAATATTTCATTATCATAAGAAATAGGACTGCCCACCAGACAACTCGAACAGATCATCTTAAACTGTCCTGTAAGTAAGAGGAAAACCCAACAAAGTGCCAGTTACAAAGCCACCATGAAAAGTCATTGGCCTATTTCTGAAGTTGGTGCGGTTCAACTAAAAACATTTTCAGCCATGAAAAGCTCTGATCCAATTTCTTATCAACTGCTCAACACTCTCATATTTAAACCTTTGTGACTAGAGACTCACAAGCCAGAATATATGCAATTTTCCACACAAAAGAGAGGTCTGCCAGTCTCTAGCACTTTGCACTCAAACCTGACTCTCTCTCCCCCGACAGAGTCAGGCAGAGTTCATTTTCTTTCCTCTACCCTTTGTGAAGCCAGTTAGTTAGATTTCTCTCCCTGGGTTACAAATACTTATTTGAGGGATGGGATTTTAAAAGTCTATTTTTGTATCACTAAGATCTGTACAAGTATTACCTGGCATAAGTTAGCTTTAAAATACATATTTCTGAAAACAAGCAAAAAGAAGGAAATACTAAATAATAAAAGTTAATGGATGAAAAAAACAGGATATCTGCATAGTCTCTAAGTATCTCCATACAAGATCCTTTCTAATTACAAAGGGGAAAACAGTAACTTTACCATAGACAAACCTGGCTAATAGGACATTAACCAAGTGATCAAGGTCAAAACCCCCACAGATGAGACATACCAACATCATTTGTCTCCTGATATATTGACTCAGAAGGACACAACACCACTTTTGTGACATTCTTGCCCCAAAATGCACCACCTCTGTATAATCATGAGTAAACAGAAAAACTCAGCTTGAGGGACTTGCTACAAAATAACTGACCCATACTCTTTAAGGTACCCAAGAACATAAAAGACAAACAATAAGAATCTAATCTATAGGGACTTCCCTGGTGGTCCAGTGGTTAAGAAATCCTCCTGCCAATGCCAGGGGTTTGATACCTGGTCCTGGAAGATCCCGCTTGCTGAGAGGCAACCAAGCCTGCATGCCACAGCTGGAACACGTGCTCCGCAACCAGAGAAGCCATCACAACGCGAAGCCTGCATACAGCGAAGCGTAGCCCCTGCTCACCGCAACCAGACAAAGCTTACGTGCAGCAATGAAGACTCAGAACGGCCAAAAAAAATTTAAAAAGAAACTATCCCTTAGGAGATGTGATGATGAAATGCAACAAAGGGTCCTAGCTTGATTCTAGACCAGAAAAAGGACTTGAGAGGCAAAACTGCTCTATGTGTTTGAATAAGTTCTGTAGTTAGTTGCTAGTATTGTATCAGTGTTCATTTCCCGGTTTCAGTAAATGTACCACAGTTGTGTAGGTGAAGCTGGATGAAGGATACACAGGAACTCTGTACTATTTTTGCAACATCTCTGTAGGTCTAAAATTATTTCAAAATAAAAAGTTATAATGATGTGTCTAAAAGTCATCAGCAAGTTGTACTGTCACCAATAACGAATTAGAAATTGTAAACAAGGACTTCCCTGGTGCTACAGTGGGTAAGAATTGGCCTGCCCATGCAGGGGACACAGGTTCTATTTCTGATCCGGGAAGATTCCACACGCCTCAGAGCAACTAAGCCTGTGAGCCACAACTACTGAGGCTGCTCTCTAGAACCCGTGAGTCACAACTGCTGAGCCTGAGTCCCACAGCTACTAAAGCCTGCACGCCCTGGAGTTTGTGCTCTGCTGCAAGAGAAGCCACCACCACGAGAAGCCCGTGCACAGCAACTAGAGAGAAGCCCCTGCTAACCACAACCAGAGAAAGCCTGCGCAAAGCAATGAAGACCCAGCACAACAAAAAAAGTTAAACTAAAAGAGGAAATTATATATAAAAAAGCCATCCTATCATAATGGTGCTTCCCAGGCTTGGGAGGCAGAGAGGATGGAGAGTTAGTATTGAATTAGGTCAGAACTTCAGATTTCCAAGATGAACAGAGGCATGGGGATGGATGGTGGGGATTGTACAATAATGTGAATCAACACCACACTCTTTTTGAGCCATACACTTAAAAACTGTTACAATAGTGGGACTTTCCTGGAGGCCCAGTGGTTAAGACTCCAGGCTTCCGGGTACAGGTTCAACCCTTGGTTGGAGAACTAAGATCCCATGTGCCACACAGCATGGTCAAAAAATTTTTTAGTTAAATAAAATCATTACAGTGGTAAATTTTATGTTATTTTAACACAATCAAAAAAGATTATAAATGTATCCACTTCAGAAAAAAAAAAACACACTAGATCTTTTCTTGGGGACACATACATGATTGTAAATACAAAGGAAAGGGAGGTCGGAAAGCTATACGTCTAAACTGACAACACGCCTCTGGTGAAGTACAGCTGCTTTAAAATACGACCACTAAGGTTTTGACATGGAGAGGTGGGGTCAATGTCCCCTCCCCCTGAAGCTGGTTGTCACTGATTCTGTAGCATATAGGGGAAGTGGTACTGGTGCTCCTCAAGGTTAGGGCATATGGGACTGTCAGCTCCCACCTGGTTCCCTAGAGACATTCACTTCTTAGATCTTCTCAGGACATGCTCTTGGATCCCTGCCATGTTGTGAGGAAGCTCAAGCCACACAGAGAGGCCACATACAGGTGCCCTGGTCTGCGGTCCTGGCCTCCAAGTTCAGGCCCCAGACGTCATGTCACGGAAGGAAGTCATCTCCACCACATTTGGTCCAAGTGACTGACCCACAATCACGACACAAAGACGGGTGCTTACTGCAGGAAGTCTGGGGCAGAGGTGCTCACTCGTGTCCGACTCTTGCAACCACATGGACTGTGGCCTGCCAGGCTCCTCTGTCCACGAGATTTTCCCAGCAAGAAGACTGGAGTGAGTTGCCATTTGCTACTCCAGGGGAATCTTCCCGACCCAGGGATCAAACCCACATCTCCTGGCAGGCAGATTCTTTACCACCCTAGCAATGTAAAGTAGAACAGCGGGCAAAGACCAGACCAGGATGAAAGATGAGCGAAAGAGAGCTTTAGTTCTTATAGTCATATTTCTGTTCGTGTGATGGAAAATCCATTTATCTTATAGTCCTATTTCTGTTCTTATGCTAGAAAATACATTTATACAATAATTGTGATTAAAGTGAATTATAAAAAATAGAGCCCTTCCAGGGACTTTCCTGGTGGTCCAGAGGTTAAGACTCTGTGCTTCCTATGCAGGGGACACAGGTTTAATCCCTGGTTAGGGAACTAAGATCCCACATGCCTCTCATCAGTGCAGTCAAAAAATTTTTTTAATAAAAAAAGAGTTTAAAAATTATTTAAATAAATAAAGTCCTTCCATTCACTATCAGGTATTAGAGACTTAGCTCATTTTGAACAGATAGCAGCATCCTGCAAGCGCAAGAACACCGCTAAATCTTGTTAACTATGCCATCTTCCCCAGGGAAGCCCTGTCACAGTGCTAAAAAATAGCTCCTGTTTACTGAGTGGTAACCGTGGTGTTTTTATACCACGTGACAAAGTAGCTGTCACTTCCATTGTGCAGATGAAAAAAACTGCGGCACAGGGAGGTTAAGTAAGTTGCCCAAGCTCACACAGCCTGAAAACGGCAGAGCCGAAAATGGAACACGTGTACGGGGAACTGGATATTTAACAGTGACCAAGACGTAGCGCCTGCCTTGGTGGGCCTCTTGGTGAGTGGGGGAGACAGACTCACAAATGGGAGATTTCTTTTCTCTTCTGCTGAGTGAAATACATGGGGCCAAAAGGTTCATAGGGGGGAGGGGCATCAAGAATGGCTTCCCAGGGGACTTCCTTGGTGGTCCAGTGGCTAAGACTCTGTACTCCCAATACAGGGGGCCTGGGTTCAATCCCTGGTCGGGGAACTAGAGCCCACAAGCCACAACTAAAGAGTCTGCACGCCACAACAGCAACTTGGCACTGCCAAACAAATACTTAAAAAAAAAAAAGAGTACAATACAGACACACACACAGGGGGGTGACCATATGAGGCCACAGGGGGAAGACAGCCGCCTGGAAGCCACTGAGAGAAGCCTCAGAAGGAACCAGTCATGCCCACACGATCTTGGACTTCCAGCCTCCACGCTGTGAGATGATAAATGTCTATTGTTTAAGCTGCCCCAACTAGTGGGGCTTTGTCACAGCGGACCAAGCAAACATGCTTTCCCAAGTTTGGGAATCAAAGCATAGAAGAGAAGTTAGAATCTACAGGAAAAGGGATGACTTTAGATGGCCCAGGGAATGGAACTAAATAACTCTGAACTGAAAATAAGGATGTTCTAACACTCACTTAATTCTTCTGTTCAGCTCCAGGAGAAAAGATCTGGTTGAGTGTTATTTGTCAGCCACCACCCACCCCGTGTTAACTTCCTCCTTCCTGTTCATTTTTACTTATTTATTTTTGGCCTTGCTACACAGCGTGTGGAATCTTATTTTCCTGACCATGCCTCCTGCAGTGGAAGGCGGATTCCGTTTCTTTTTCTTTCTTTTTTATATATATATAATTTATTTATTTTGGCTATGCTGGGTCTTCGCTGCTGTGCAGGCTTTTCTCCAGTTGTGGAGAGCAGGGGCCACTCTCCGCTTACCGGGTGAGGGCTTCTCAGCGCGATGGCCTCTTGTCGTGGAGCACTGGCTCCAGGGCTCTCAGGCTTCAGTAGTTGTAACACGTGGGCTCAGTAGCTGCCATTCCTGGGCTCTGGAGCACAGGCTTAATAGTCGTGGCACACAGGCTCAGTTGCCCGGTGGCATGTGGGATTTTTCCAGATTAGGGATCAAACCCACATCCCCTGCATTGGCAGGCAGATTCTTTAGCACTGAGCCACCAGGGAAGCTCTGGGAAGGCAGATTCTTAACCACTGGACCACCAGGGAAGTCCCTCTCCTACCTTTTTAAAAAACTGAGGTTTAATTTACATGTCAGAGTCCAAATATGAAATGTAGAGATGGATGATTTTTTTACATCTACCTACCCACCCAGATCAAGATAATAGAATGTTTCTGGCTTGCTGTCTATATGCATCACCCCCTTTTTATATTAAGCTCTACCCCAGTGTGGTGCTACATGGAGGGGGAGCCTTTGGGAGGATCTTGGGTCATGAGGGTGGAGCCCTCATGAATGGGATTAGTACCCTTATAAAGGAGCCCCTGGAGAGCTCCTCACCCCTTCCCCCATATGAGGACACAGTGAGAGGATGGCCTTCTATGAATCAGAAAGTAAGTTCTCACCAGACGCCAGTTCAGTCAATGCCTTGATCTTGGACTTCTAGTCTTTTCTCTGGGCCATGACCATGGAATCCCACCTCTCTTGTCACCCCCATATCTAGTCCCTCACCACGTCCTTCATGCCATGATTCTTCATCTCCACTCCTCCCTGGGAACTGCTCTGATTCCTGCACCCGGCCTCCACCTCCTCCCATATTTTCTACATGCCAAAAACAGAAATGATCTTTTACGCACTGATCATATTTCTTTCTAGGTGGCTCAGTGGTAAAGAATCCACCTGCCAATGCAGGAGATATGGGTTTGATCACTGGTCTGAGAAGATCCCACATGCCTGTGGAGCAACTAAACTCGTGTACCACAACTACTGAGCCTGCACTCTAGAGCCTCAACTACTGAGCCCACACACCTAGAACCGTACTCCACAACAAGAGAAGCCACTGCAGTGAGAAATCCATACACCACAGTCAGAGAGTAGCCCCCACTCACTGCAACTAGGAAAAAGCCAGCACAGCAGTGAAGACTCCGCACAGCCAAAAACAAATCAGAATTAAATTAATTAATTAAAAAAAACTGATCATTTTTCTCTGGAATGTCAGTTTCAGGAGGGGTAAGGATCTTGCTCTGATTTGATCACTGCTGGATATCAAGTGCCTGGTATATTAATTAGTAAGTGCCTTGATCTTAGACTTCCAAACTCTAGAACTCTGAGGAATGAATGTCTGTTGTTTATAAGCCACCCAGCCTCTGGCCTTCTGCTGCAGCAGCTCAACCAGTATGGCACCAGCCCCAAGAAAGCTCCCTCGTAACCTCTCCAAGGCAATGCTCACACCCCAGGGAGAATGGCTGTTCTGATTTATATCACCATAAATTAGTCTTGCCTGTCTTTTGAGATTCATAGAAATGAAATCATGCAGCACATTCTTCTTGGGGTCTGGTTTCTGTCTCCATGTTTTTTTTTTTTTATATATAATTTTTATTTATTTATTTGGCTGTACTAGGTCTTAGTTGGCAGCATGCAAGATCTTCGAACTTTGTTGCAGCATGCAAACTCTTAGTTGTGACATTTGAGTTCTAGTTCTCTGACCAGGGATCAAACCCGGGCCTCCTTGTTTTGGGACCTCAGAGTATGAGCCACTGGACGACCAGAGAAGTTGTTGGTGGACATTTTAACAATATTAACTTTGTGTCTTCTTCAGTTTTTTTCATCAGTGGTTTAGTCTTCAGTGCACAGATCTTTTACCTCCTTGGTTCAACTTATTCCTCAGTATTTTATTCTTTTTGATGATCTTGTAGGTGGGATGTTCTCTTAATTTTTAAAAACAGTTCATTGCTGGTGTACAGAAGCCAAAGTGATTTCTGTGTATTGATTCTGGATCCTGCAAGTGTACTGAGTTCACTTATGAACTAGTTCTAACAGTTTTGGGTAGAATCTTTGCAATTTTCTATATATATGACCATGTACTCTGCAACAGATAATTCTACTTCTTCCTCTCCAATTTAGAAGCCTTTTATTTCTTTTTCTTGCCTGACTGCTCTGGCTAGGACTTCCAGGATCACGTTGAACAGAGATGGCGAGAGTGGGCACCCTTGTCTTGTTCCTCAACTTTGAGGAGAAGCTTTCAGCCTGTCACCACTGAGTCTATAGTGACCTTACTGTTGAATTTTAAACATTCTTTGCCTATAACAGTACGTGACCGGCCATGCCTTTCACCAATGCGCCCTCCCATGTATTTATTTTCCTGATGGTCTGTCACATAAACAGGTGATTCTTTAAGCATGGCTTGTGAATCAGGAGGAGAAGTGAGTCAGTGGATCGAAAGAGCTGCCCAGACCCCTCAACTTTGGGAGAACACTGTGCCAAGTGAAGCTGAACGCGAGGACCAGCCTGGCAACAGAGAAAATCGTTCTTTTGAAAAAACATCTCAAAAGCCCATTTTCTTCACCTGCTCTGCCCATAACTGCCGAATTCATTAAAATCCAGAAGAAAGAAGGGCGAATAAGCTGGTGAATTCTAATTTTCTCTTTGCATTTCAATCAGGGCAAACAATGGGCATCCACAGCCCGAGGGCTTCAGGCGAGGGTGCCTCCCCACCCCTTCAGGCCCCCAAACCGAGAGCAGAGCTGGACCCTACAAAGGAGGAACTTAGGCTGCTCCCGCTCCGAGCTTTGTTTGTGAGCCCCAGCCTGGACTCCTCCCTCTCTGACCCTTTTAGAAAGGGGCTCCAGCTGAATGAGCCTCCTGAATAGTGAACCTTGCTGTCTCGGGGCCCTGCTGATGGTTCCCGGTCCTGGGAGGACTCCCTCTCACCCTCACAATGGGCACTCGGCAGGAAAGCACCAGGGAGCTGGGGCAGTTGTAAGTTTCATCCTTTTCCAGAATCTCTCTGGCTTTATGTATTCATTCATTCATTCATTCACTTACTTATCTATTTATCTAATTGTGGCATGTGGTATCTTTAGTTGTAGCACTAGAACCCTTATTTGCAACATGCAGTGTTCTAGTTCCCTGACCAGGGATCAAACCCAGGCCCCCTGTGTTGGGAGCTCGGAGTCTTAGCCACTGGACCACCAGGGAAGTCCCTTAAATCCCACTGGCTTCATTAACTAGATCTGAGCTCGCTCTCTGCAGTAACTTCCTATCACCAGTGTCCCTCCAGCTTGTAACTCATGAGAAAAGCAATGGTTTTTCTAGTAGTCAGGCACAGATGTGAGAGATGGACTACAAAGAAGGCTGAGCACTGAAGAACTGATGCTTTGGAACTGTGGTGCTGGAGAAGACTCTTGTGAGTCTTCTTGAGATCAAACCAGTCAATCTTAAGGGAAATCAACACTGAACATTCATTGGAAAGGCCAATGCTGAAGCTGAAGCTCCAATACACTGGCCACCTGATGTGAAGAACTGACTCATTGGGAAAGACCCTGATGCTGGGAAAGACTGAAGACAGGAGAAGGGTGACAGAAGATGAGATGATTTTGGATGGCATCACCAACTCAATGGACATGAGTTTGTGCAAACTTCGGGAGATAGTGAAGGACAGGGAAGCCTGGCATGCTGCAGTCCATGGGGTTGCAAAGAGTTGGACACAACAGTGATTGAGCAACAAAAACCATAGTGAGTTGACCCCACACTGCCTACACTAGAATGACTAATCTAAAAAATAAATACAATAACAAGCATTGACAAGGATGGGGAGAAACTGGAAACTTCAAACACTACTGGTGGGATATTTAAAAGGTGTGGCCACTTAGGAAGAGAGTTTAGAAGTTCCTCCAAAAGTTAAACATAGAATTATCATAGAATCCAACAATTTCATGCCTACATATCTACGCAGGAGAACAGAAAATGTATGTTTGCACAAAAACTTGTATGGAAATGTGTATAGCAGCATGATTCACAATAGCCAAAGGGTGGAAATAACCCAATGTCCATCAATGCCAAACAGATAAAATGAGCATAACCATAGAGATCCCCTGGAGGAGCATACAGCAACCCACGCCAGTATTCTTGCCTGAAGAATCCCATGGACAGAGGAGCCTGGTGGGCTTCAGTCCATAGGGTCGCCAAGAGTCGGACATGACTGAAGCGACTTAGCACGCAGCGTACAATGCAGCTTTATTCAGCTACAAAAAGGAGAGGCACCGACACTCGCTACAACGTAGATGAACCTTGAAAACATGATGCTCAGTGAGAGAAGCCAGACACACAGGGTGTGATTCCATCGACCGGAAGTGTCCAGAACAGTAAAGTCCAGAGCCACAGACAATGGAGGAGAGGTCGCTTGAGGCTGGGGAGGGGGAATGGGGAAAGGGTTTCCTTTCGGGGAGATGAGAATGCTCTGAAATTAGACTAGTGATTGCTGCACAACTCTGACTATACCAAAAACCACTGAATTACACACTTTAAAGTAGCGAGTTTTAGGTTATGTAATTAACTCAATTTAAAAACCTAAAAAAGACATACCATATGATATCACTTACATGTGAAATCTAAAGTATGACCCAAATGAACTTTCCTATGAAACACAAACAGACACATAGAGAACAGACGTGGTTGCCAAGGGTGCAAGGGGGTGGCGGAGGGAAGGACTGGGAGTTTGGGATTAGCAGACGCAAGCTGTTATATATAGGATGGATAAACACAAAAGTCCTACTGTATAGCACAGGGAACTATATTCCATATCCTGTGATAAACTATAATGGGAAAGAATACGAAAAAGAATCTGCATGTGTCTGAGTCACTTTGCTGTACAGCAGAAATGAACACAACACTGTACATCAACTATACTTCGATAAAACTAAAACAAGAAAGAAAAGGAAAAGGGGGACTTCGCTGGTGGCCCAGTGGTTAAGACGCTGAGCTTCCAAAGCAAGGGGTGAGGATTTGATCCCTGGTCAGGGAACTAAGATCCTACATGCTGTGCAGTGTGGTCAAATAATTAAAAAAAATTTTTTTTTGCCTTCAGGGCCTTCTGAGGCAAACTCCTCATACTCAGCCTACCTCCAGCCCCTCTACCTGTCCCACCTCAGTGCCTTTGCCCAGGCTGTTCCCTCTGCCTGGCATACTTCTCTCTGCCCTGTTTGCCACCCCCCACCTGTATCTCCCCTGCATCCTTCAGCTCCCAGCTCAAACTTCTTCCAGAAGTCTTCACAGATCCTCCAGACCAGGTCCATCCCCCTTCAAGCATCCTCCTAACCCCCTGCTCCTTCCTGGAGGTGACCACAGTTGTGATCTCCTATTTCAGTGTGGGGTTATGCATTGAACATTGGTCTCCCTCACTAGACTGTGAGGTCTCTAACGGGCGGGATCTTGTCTCTCTTGGTCACTGCAGGGTCCCCAGCACCCAGCAGAGGCCTGGCACCTTATAGTTGCACATGAAGTATGTGTTCACCAACCTAGCTGCTAAGATGCTTCATTCGTGTCCGACTCTGTGCGACCCCATAGACGGCAGCCCACCAGGCTCCCCTGTCCCTGGGATTCTCCAGGCAAGAACACTGGAGTGGGTTGCCATTTCCTTCTCCAATGCATGAAAGTGAAAAGTGAAAGTGAAGTCGCTCAGTCATGTCCAACTCTTCACGACCCCATGGACTGCAGCCTACCAGGCTCCTCCGCCCATGGGATTTTCGAGGCAAGAGTACTGGAGTGGGGTGCCATTGCCTTCTACCTCACCAACCTGGACAGAGTATTAAAAAGTAGAGATATCACTTCACTGACACAGGTCTGTCTAGTCAAAGCTATGTTTTTTTTTTTTTTCCTCAGTAGTCATGTACGGATGTGGGAGTTGGACCATAAAGAAGGCTGAGCGCCAAAGAATTGCTGCTTTCAAACTGTGGTGTTGGAGAAGATTCTGGAGAGTCCCCATGGACAGCAAGGAGATCGAACCAGTCAATCCTAAAGGAAATCAACTCTGAATATTCATTGGAAGGACTGACACTGAGGTTGAAGCTTCAATACTTTGGGCACCTGATGCAAAGAGCCAAATCACTGGAAAAGACCCTGATGCTGGGAAGACTGGAGGCAGGAGGAGAAGGGGGACAATGGAGGATGAGATGGTTGGATGGCATCACTGACTCAATGGACATGAATTTGAGCAAACTCTGGGGGATAGTGGAGGACAGAGAGCCTGGCATGCTGTAGTCCATGGGGTTGCAAAGAATCGGACACAACTTAGCGACTGAACGACAACAAGTACACTTTAAACAGGTAAATGAACTGTCTCCAAAATGACTTTGGGTCTGCTCACCCACACGCAGAAAGGCCAGTCTACTGGGTTTTGGTTGAGATTGAGCAGGACTCTGCAGGGCCCTCCTGAGTACAAAAGCCCCCATGTCCTCTTTTCCTTTGTAGATTAGTTTTTCTTGGAGTGTAGTAGCTTTACGACATTGTGTTAGTTTCTGCTGTGCCGCAAAGTGAGCCAGCTACACGTGCACATATTCCCCTCTTTGGGGGATTTCCTTCCCAGTTAGGCCACCACAGAGCATTAAGTAGAGTCCCTGAGCTATACAGTAGTTCTCATTAGTTATCTATTTTATATGTAGTATCAATACTGTTTATGTCTCAAGCCCAATCTCCCAACTCATTACACATCCCCCTCTCCGCCACCTTCACCCTTGGTATCTGTATCTGTGTCTCTCTGCTTTGCAAATAAGATCATCTATACCATTTTTCTAGATTCCATTCATATGCATTAATACATGGTATTTTTCTCTTTCCAGCTTACTTTACTCTTTATAACAGACCCTAGGTCCATCCTCCCCTGCTTTTTGTTTGTAGAGAAAGCTCTGGTCTCATTAATTAGGGAAGTGAGGGGATTGCAGAAACAAAGCAAAAACAATCAAGTAAGAAAAGTTGTAACAGGATGTCCCTGGTGGTCCTGTGGATAAGAATCCACCTGCTAATGCAGGGGCCTCGGGTTCCATCCCTGGTCTGGGAAGATTCCACATGCTGAGCCCGTGTGCCACAACTACGGAAGCTCACGGACCCCAGAGCCCAGGAGCCACAACAAGAGAAGCCCCTGCAATGAAAAGCCCAGGCTCCGCAACTAGAGAGTAGCCAACACTTGCTGAACTAGAGAAAGCCCCTGCACAGTAACAAAGACCCAGCATAGCCAAAAATAAGTAAATTTCAAAAAACTGTTGGTGGTTTTGATTTCACCTGTCATTGTGGCCATGATGAGCCCACTTCTAAGGAACAGATGTGCTGCCTGGGGGTTGCACACACACCCGCCTTGCCACAACACTGTTCTCAAACGGGCTGTGGGAAGTCCCACAGCAGTCATCACTGGGGACCTGAGCAGTCATGTTTAATTGCACCTGGCTTCTGTTTCAGGGAGGCTCTCATTGCACATAGTTTTGGGGTGTCATGATGTCCTCCTTCGATGAAGGACCTAGTCCTCCCATGACCCCACGCAAAGGTGTGTGAGAGGCCGTCCTGGTTTGAGGCTGGGCCACCCTTTCCTGGGGCTTTGAAACAGTGGCAGGAGGGGAGGGAGTTAGCATGAGGCCATGGGGCAAACCTGACTGCCCTCCTGTCTCCATTCTGTGAATCCCCTTTGGTATCCCACTGCTCAGACCCAACTCCTCCAAGACAGCGGAAGTGGTTTCTACCACTTGCCACCAAACAACTCTACGATACAAGTCCATCCTGACCCCAGGGCTCAGTGACAAGGAGACAGAGGCCAAGTGAGCCCCAAATATTCCTACATGTGGGGCTGCAAGAGGCTCTGAGGGAGACGTGCATGCGTGCTCAGTTATGTCCAACTCTTGGTGACCCCATGGACTGTAGCCCACCAGGCTCCTCTGTCCATAGGATTTTCCAGGCAAGAATACTGGAGTGGGTTGCCATTTCCTTCTCCTGGGGATCTTCCTGACCCAGGGATTGAACCTGCCTCTCTTGCATTGGCAGGTGGGTTCTTTACCACTGAGCCACCATGGAAGCCCCTGAGAGAGATGGGGAGAGTCTTAAATGACCCCAGAAACAAAAGGCCATCTCTGGGGGCAGCACCATCAGTCCTAGTCCAGCAGGCTGGCCCAGGAGCGAACTGGACACAGTCTCCTGCTCTTCTGCTAGTTTCTCATCTCGCACCCTCCTCCTTCACCTTCCCGCATTTTTTCCTAAATTGACATTACTACTGCACCAGGATAAAAACAACCCCCAATGGCAGCCAGTTTTTTTTTTTTTTAATAATCTAAATAATGTTTAGGATTTTTTAAGTGGGAAGCAAAAACTAATTACATCTTTGAGGGAGGAAAATCGTAAATCACAGAGTTACAGTGAGAACACGGGCGACTCAGGCCAGGCCCACAAGACGGCGACAACTCCTTATCTCATTACCGTTTAATTAAGAATTATGTTGGAGCATCTTGTGTTTCATTATCATCCGGCCCAGCTGACTTCTAATCTTTTTTTTTTCACCCGGCATAGAGGAGGGTCTGGTCCAAGATGCGTGATAATGAATTTACAATTCCCTCTTTGGGGAACTTTAATAAAATTAGCCCATGCAGAAGATGAACACAGATAGGGTAAACTTCTGGAGGGAACATTTGCTTTCAATTACAGGAGTTCTGGAATAAAGGGCCAGGGGGGTCCCCAGGGGAACCATGGAAGCAGCAGAAAAGATGCCAGTGGGCTCTGCTCTGTGATCCGAGCCACACTTCAGTCTCCTGGCAGGGGAAGGTCTGCCCTCATGAATTCCCCTATAGATTGAGCATCTGCTGCATACCAGGCCCCAGGATGGATGCTCCAGATATGGGGAGCACCTTTGGGGGAGCAGGCAGATGAGACAAACCCTAAATTGTGTACAAATAATTGTCTAAATATGGCTATGAGAATTTCTCCAAAGGTGAGCACACAGGAAGGTGTGGGAAGCTGGAACTAGGGGCTTGAATTAGATGGGGGCTTCCTGGAGGGAAGGGAAGGCTTCCTGGAGGAGACGGTATTAAAGGTGTAAATGAAGAATAGGCGTTGGCTAGGAGAAGGGAGGGGTGAAGGATGCTCCAGAGAACAGCCTGGGGAAAGGCCTGCAAGGAGGTGCAAGGGGCTTGGTGCCTTTGAGGAGTTTGGGATGCCTTTGAGAGTATAAGGTGGAACGAGGTTCAAGAGGTGAAGGCAAGGGAGGCTGGACCTTGCAACTCATACTGAGGAGTCTGTCCTAAGAAGAATGGGGGAAGACGTCCCTGGTGGTCCAGTGGTTAAGAATCTGCCTGCCAATGCAGGGGACAGCAGTTCAACCACTGGTCCAGGAAGATTCTACATGCCTCAGAGCATCTAAGCCCATATGCCGTAAATACTGAGCTTGTGCTCCATAACAAGAGAAGCCGCTGCAGTAAGAAAACTGAGTACTGCAACTAGTGAGAAACCCAGGCTCCCCACAACTAGATAAAGCCTGCATACAGTAATGAAGATCCAGTGTAGCCAAAAATAAATAAATACATTTTTTTTTAAAAAAAAGGAAAATGGGGGCCCCTGGAAAATGCCCATGCCCTTGTGCTCATCTCAACACACCAAAGGCTCCTGAATGCAAATCCCTGACTCTGCTGTGGGATTTTCCTCCGTGCAGGGTGAGCCTGGGGCTTCCCTGGTGGCCCAGTGGTAAAGAACCCACCTGCCAATGTAGGTTCAACCCCTGGGTTGGGAAGATCCCCTGGAGAAGGAAATGGCAACTCACTCCAATATTCTTGCCTGGGAAATCCCATGGACAGAGGAGCTTGGCGGGTTACAGTCCATGGAGTCTCAAAGAGTCAGACAAGACTTAGGGACTAAACAACAAGAGGCCCCAACCTGAAGCTTGCCTCTCACTCACCCCTCACTCACAAGGATAGCAGAATTGGGGAGATCAATTCCCCAGCTCCCTCATCCTTCAGGTAGGATAACTAAGGTTGTGCTCTGGACTGTCAGCAAGGGTCCCAGTGGACTGAGCCCCAGTTATCCATAGCTGTCACCTAACTTGGACATGCATTCTGTATTAACTCCATTCCTTCCCATCTAATTTCTCCACCCCCACCCAGGGCTTCCTGGCATCATCTCCCACATAAACTACTTGCTCCCCAAACCCTATTTCAGGGTCTCCTTCTAGGGAACCCAAACTAAGTATTAGTAAATACTGGACTAATAATGGCTCAAACAAGATAAAGATGATGTCTGCAGGTGAGTAATTCTGGGCTGGTTGGCACATCCATGGTCCTCAGCATCCCAGGCTTCCTCTTTCTCCTCTCTCTACTCTTCTCAGAGTCAACTCAGGATCCAAAGTGGCTGCCAAAGTCCAGCCATCAGTCTTATATTCCAAACAGCAGGAAGGATAAAAGGGGAGGAGGATAAAATGATGTAGTTTCCATCTAAATCATCTTCTTTTAAAGGCGCCTCCCTAGAAATCCCAAGCAAACTTCTGCTTGGATCTCACCAGCTAGAATGTAGTCACAAAACTACATCTGGCTGTAAAGGAGGCTGATGTTTTCAGTTGATGCTTTGGTGCCCTAAGTAATACCAAGATGCTGTGACCAAAGAAGATGGGAATAAGGCTATTGGGTGGTCACCCACCCATAATCTCTGTTGTAATGGTCCTAAGTCATTCCTTCATTAAACAAACATTTATGGAGCACCTACTGTATACCAGGGACTTGACATCCAGTAGTGATCAAATCAAAGGAAGATCATCACCCTCCTGAAGCTGACATTCTAGCAATGGACAAACATGATCACATTTATGTTTTGAAAAGATCATGCTGGCTTTTGCATGGAGGAAATATGGGAGGAGGTAGAAACTGGAAGCAGGAAGTGGGGGGCAGTTCCCAGGGACGGGTGGGGATGGAGAGGAAGAGTAATGGGATGAAGGATGTAGTGAGAGACTAGATATGGGGGCAACAAGAGAGATGGGGGTCCTGATTATGGTCCAAAGGAAAGTAGGGGCATGCCCATGAATTTGTCCCCTTCCCTCTACATTGCAGCCAAGCACAGCAGGCTAATGGAGAGTCACCGACTCTGGTCCTTCCTATGGAAAAGGCTGTCATCCAGGGTTTTTGAATCCAGCACTGGAGGGGGACTTCCCTGGCAGTCCAGTGGCTGAAACTCCATGCTGTAATGCAGGGGTCCAGGGTTCAATTCCTGGTAGGGGAACTAGATCCTACATACTACAACTAAGAGTTCACATGCCACAACTAAGACCCAGCACAAACAAATAAAAATTATTTAAAAATAACACCAGATGCTTAACAAAAAAGAGGGGTTTACAAAACAATACTGAGAAATAAAAATTAAAGCTATATAAACAAAAGGAAAAGACAACCCTCAGAATGGAAAAAAAAAAAGAAACATTGGCAAACGATGCAACTGACAAGGGCTTAATTTCCAAAACACACAACAGTTCATACAGCTCAATATAAAAAAAGAAAAACCAACTGAAGAATGAACCTAAATAGACATTTCTCTGAAGATGACATCCAGATGGCCAACAGGCACATAAAAAGGTGCTCAACATCACTTATTATTAGAGAAATGCAAATCAAAACTATAATGATGTACTACCTCACACAAGTCAGAATGTCCATCATCAAGAAGTCTACAAACAAATGCTGGAGAGGGTGTGGGGATTTACCATCAATGCTTTTGGTGAGAATGTAAACTGTTATAGCCACTGCAGAAAACCTTATGGAGGTTCCTGAATAAACTAAACTCTGATTTACCATGTGACCCAGCAGTCCCACTCCTGGGCATATATTCTGAGAAAGTGAAAACGAATTTGAAAAGATACATGTACCCCAATGTTCACAGCAGCACTATTTATAATAGCCAAGATACAGAAATAGCCTAAATGTTTATCAACAGAGGAATGCAGTAAGAATATGTGGTATATACATACAGTGGAGTATTAGCCATAATACAGAATAAAATAATGTCATTTGCAGCAACATGGATGGACCTAGAGATTTTTATACTAAGTCAGACAGAGAAAGACAAATATATGATAGCACCTATATGCGGAATCCAAAAGAATGAAACAAACATTTATAAAACAGGAATAGACTCACAGACACGGAAAACTTCTGTTTAACAAAGGGGAAAGAGGTGCATGAAGAGATAAATTAGAAGTTTGGGATTAACAGACACACACTATTGTATATAAAATAGATCAGCAACAAGGACTTACTGTGTAGAACAAGGAACTATATTAAAAATCCTGTAATAACTTATAATGGAAAAGATATATATGGTAAAATATATGTATATATTATGAATATATACATACTGAAAGAGTAAATATATATAATATATATAACTGAATCATTTTGTTCTACACCAGAAACTAATAATACTGTCAATCAACTATACTTCAATTAAAACAAATTAAAGCCAATGAGATACCTCCACATACTCACTAGAAAAAGCAGTATTTATTAGAAGTTTCTATGGTGATGGAAATGGTCTCTATCTGTCCTGTTCAATACAGTAGCTTCTAGCTACATGTGGCTACTGAACACATGAAATGTGACCAGCATAAACAAAGAGCTGGATTTTCCATTTTGTTTCATTTAAATTAATTTGAATTTAAATAGTCACGTGAGCACAGGAAATAAAGTCAGTAGTTTAATAAAAACTTTGCATCGAATCACTTGGCTGACCAAGGTCCATATACTCAAAGCTATGGTTTTTCCAGTAGTCATGTTCAGATGTGAGAGTTGGACAATATAGAAGGCTGAGCACCGAAAAATCGATGCTTTCGAATTGTGGTGCCAGAGAAGACTCTTAAGAGTCCTTTGTACTACAAGATCAAACCAGTCAATCCTAAAGGAAATGAACCCTGAATATTCATTGGAAGGACTGATGCTGAAGCTCCAACACATTGGCCACCTGATGCAAAGAGACAACTCACTGGAAAAGACCCTGATGCTGGGAAAGACTGAAGACAAAAGGAAAAAGGGGCGGCAGAGGATGATGTTTACATAGCATCACTGATCCAGTGGACATGAATTTGAGCAAACTCTGGGAGGTAGTGGAGGACAGAGGAGCCTGGCATGCTGCCTTCTGTGAGGTCGCAAAGAATTTAGACATGACTTAGCGACTGAACAACAACAGAATATACTCTATGAAGATATAAAATTACTATGTTGGACACCTGAAACCAATATAATCTTGTAACTCAACCATATTTCAATTAAAAGTAAATAAACAGAGATGTCCCTGGCAGATCAGCGATTATTAACATTGTGCTTCTGTTGCAAGGGGCACAGTTTCAATCCCTGGTCAGAGATCTGAGATCCCACATGCCAAAAAACACAACAAAAAAAAGGTAATCAAATAAACAATCACACGTGGGTAACAGCTACTGCGTTGGACACTGTGGCTCTGGAGTGTCTAAAATTTTAAAAGCCTGACAGTGTCAAGCACTGGTGAGGCTAATGGGGCAGTTGAAATACTCAGACATCACTGGTGGGGATGCAAGATGTGGTAAAACCACTTTGGAAAATGGCTCGGTGGATATTTACAAAGTTGATTTGCTTAGTTAGGACACATACATGCTAACCCTAGGTATTTACCCAAGAGAAATGAAAACATATGTTCACACAAGAACCAATATATAAGACTTCCTTGGTGGTTAAATGGTTAAGAATGCCTGCCAATGCAGGGGATATGGGTTTGATCCCTGGTCTGGGAAGATCCCACATGTTTTGCAGCAACAAAGCCCATGTGCACAACTACTGAGCCCACCCTCTAGAGCTCATGCTGTGCAACAAGAAAAGACACTTCAAAGAGAAAGCTGCATACTGCAACTCAAGAGAGCCCACTCCCAGTGAAGAAGATCCGCCACAACCAGAAAATACAAATAAATCTTTATAAAAACTAACCCTTAAAAAATCTTCTCTCCCCCCCTCTTTCTTTTCCACTCTTCAGAACCTTGATTACCTTGAGCTGACCTGTAACTCCATGAGCATCTCCATTTTAAAGTCGGCTGACTAGCCAACTTCATTTCACCTGCAAACTTCAGGTAACCCTTTGCCATGTAACCTAACATTCTTACAGATTTGGGGACTAGGATGTGGGTATCTTTGGGGGGCTTTATTCTGCATACCACTGTCACCCAGATCAGATCACTGGATGCTGCCAGGAGGGAGAAATAGCTGAGAGAGGGAACGTGGGGGAACCTTCTGTGATCTGTTCTGGCCATGATTTTTATCTTGATCTGGGTGGCAGTTACAATATTCTACACCATTGTAAAAATTCATTAAGATATACCCTGAAGATATGTACTCTTTGCTGTGTGGAAAGCCTCATTTTTTTTTTTTGAAAGAGAATAATCTGATGCCAAAAAAAAAAGCACATGAAAAGATGTTTGGCATCACTAGCCATTAGGGAAAGGCAAAGTAAAACCACAATGAGATACTATCATACCTATAAGAAGAGCTAAAAGCAAAAAATGGTGAAGATACCAGATGTTGGAGAAGGCTGTGCAAAAACCTGGATCTCTCGCATGTTGCCAGTGGGGAGAAAAAATGGTAGAGTCACTGTGGATCACAGATTGGCAGTTTCTTTAAAGACCAAACATGTAACTGCCATAGAACTCAACGAAGGCATTCCTGGGCGTTTATCCCAGAGAAATGAAAACATATGTTCATGCAAAAAAGTGTACACAAATATTCATAACAGCTCCATTCATAAGAGCAAAATACTGGAGACCAAACGTCCTTCAGTGAATGAGTGGGCTGAACAAACGTTGGCCAACCAGTACCTGGAATATTACTCAGTCACAAAAAGGAAAAACTGATTGATCCACATAGCAACCTGCACAGACCTCAGGGGCAGCCATGCAGAATTAAGACAGTAGATTTCAGAAGGTTATGTGCTATCTGATTTCATCTGTACAACATTCTCAGAATGACAAGACTAAGGAGATGGAGAATGGATCAGTGGTTTCCTGGGGCAGGGGTTAAGATTAAGAAATAGCATGAGAGTCTGATCCAGTGACCCCACTCCTGGACATATACCCAGACAAAACTATAATTTGAAAAGATCCATGCACCCCTAAGTTCATAGCAATGCTATTCACAGCAGCCAAGACATGGAAACAACCTGTGTCCATCAACTGATGAATGGATAGAGAAGACGGGGCACAAATATATCATGGAATACTACTCAGCATAAACAAGAAGGAAATGATGTCTTTTGCAGCAACATGGATGAACCCAGAGACTGTCATAATAAGTAAGTCAGAAAGAGAAAGAAAAATATGATATAATATCACGTATATATGGAATCTAAAATATGGCACAAACGAACTTATCTATGAAAGAGAAACTAACTCACAGACATAGAGAATTAGACGTGAGGTTGCCAAGAGGGAGGGGGAGGGATAGAGCAGGAGGTTGGAGTTGGCAGATGTAAACAATTGTACACAGAACGGATATACAACAAGGTTCTACCGTGTAGCACAGAGAACTATATTCAATATCCTGGGGTAAACAAAAATGGAAAAAACTATGAAAAATAGTGTATATATATGTATAACGGAGTAATTTTGCTGTACAGCAGAAATTAACGCAACATTGTAAATCAACTATACTTCAATAAAATTAAACAAAAGACAAATAGCACGAGAGAACTGCTTTGTGAAGGTGGAAGAGTGAAGTCCTGGATCCTGAGAGTGCTGGTGGGCACACACGGAACAAAACTACATAGAAACAAATACACACACACATGCAGGTTAAAAAATAATGCCATCTGAATACTGTCCTCTAATTAACAGTACGAGCCCAATGTCGATTTCCTGGCTTTGATACTGCCCTACAGTCATAAAGAAAAATGTCAGCACTGGGGACTTCCCTGGAGGTCCAGTGGTTAAGAGTCCACACTTCCAGTGAGAGGGGGAGGGACACGGGTTCCATCCCTGGTTGGGGAACAAAGATCCTGCACACCAAGCGGCCAAAAATGTCAGCACTGGGGGAAGCGTACTTAGCACTCTATGTACTATTTTTTGTAACTTCTTGTTTTTTTTAAAAAAAAGGTTAAAAAGCAAAAAAGACAGAGCTGATTCAGTTCAGTTCAGTTCAGTCGCTCAGTCGTGTCCGACTCTTTGCGACCCCATGAATTGCAGCACGCAAGGCCTCCCTGTCCACCACCAACTCCCGGAGCTGATTAGCAATGGGTTAAGGGCCGGTGGGTTAAGGCGCTTGGCAAAAGTCAAGGAACCTCAGCAGGGAGGGGTGCCCGTGCATAAAGCCCCCATGATTATTTGCACGATAAAATCTAAGAGGCATAGAGAGGTGTGTGTCATTCCAGGGTGCAATTTGTTGGAAGAAAAAGTATGCTCAAATTGTCCCCAACACCTGATGGTTTCTTTTTTTTAATTTGAGGATCCGCATATAGTGGCAAGACTAAACTTTATGGACCACAGGATAAAACCAATTGCATATTTTGCTTTTACAGATAAAGTCCTCAGTGAATGCCTCTGACTCTATGCTTCAAATTCTGGCATCTGCCTTGTGTGGATGTTCTGTCTGACGGTTGGTAGCATCTTGGATCCTATAAGCTTAGGAAGCCCCAGAGCTCCAGGGGCTGGGAGCTTTCCAACTTGTCCTAGTCGGCTTGAGCTGCCATAACAAAATACCATCAACTGGGTGGCTTAAACAACAAGAATGTATTCCTTACACTTTGGGAGGCTGGAAGTCCGAGATCAGGGTGCCAGCATGGTTGGATTCTAGCAAGAGCCCTCTCCCTGGCTTGCAGATGGTTGCTTTCTTGCTGTGTCATATGGCCCGGAGAGAGAGAGAGAGAGAGAGTGTCTGGTCCGTTCATCCCTTTGCATGCATGCATGCTTAGTCGCTTCAATTGTGTCTGACTGTGCAACCCTTGGAGAAGGCAACGGCACCCCACTCTAGTACTCTTGCCTAGAAAATCCCATGGACAGAGGAGCCTGGTAGGCTGCAGTCCATGGGGTCATTAAGAGTCGGACACGACTGAGTGACTTCACTCTCACTTTTCACTTTCGTGTATTGGAGAAGGAAATGGCAACCCACTCCAGTGTTCTTGCCTGGAGAATGCCAGGGACAGGGGAGCCTGGTGGGCTGCCGTCTATGGGGTTGCACAGAGTCAGACACGACTGACTCGACTTAGCAGCAGCAGCAGCAGCTGTGCGACCCTATGGACTGTAGCCTGCCCGCTGTCCATGGGATTCTTCAGGCAAGAATACTGGAGTGGGTTGCCATTTCCTTCTTCCCAACCCAGGGATTGAACCCTCATCTCTTACACCTCCTGCATTGGCAGGTGGGTTCTTTACCACTAGCACCACTTGGGAACCCCTTATAAAGGCACTAATCCCATCACAAGGTGCCACCCTCATAATCTATACCAAACCCAATTACTTCCAAAAGGCTCCATCTCCAAACACCATCACTCTGAGTCTTAGAGCTTTAAAATTGGGATTCTGGGAGACACACAAACATTTAGTCTATGGCAGAATTCTCCCTGAAATAGAATCACAAGCTTACAACCCACACCCCCCCACTTCCAAGGGCTGTCCCCGGGGCCCAGGAAACTCTCCTCTCCTAAAAATAAAACCTGGGATGTGGGGTTTTCAGGACAAGCCTGAATGGAGATCAGAGCTGCTCTGAGTATGGAGAAACTGGATCACACGCTGTGCTGGTGAGAATGTAAAATGGTACAGTCCCCCTGGGACACAGCTTGGCAGTTTCTTAAAACACTAAACACTTACCATAAGATCCAGCAATTGTACTCCTGGGCATGTATCCCAGAGAAATGAAAACTTATGTCGTTGCAAAAACCTGGACATGAGTGTTTGTCGCCGCTTTATTCGTAACAGACAAAAACCTGGCAACAACCTTGATGTCCTGTGATGAGTACACCAGGGCCCATCCACACCAGGGAATACCACTCAGTCACGAAAAGGAACAGACCACCCAGCACTCAACCATTAGGTGAATCTCAAAGGCATTCCTTCAAAAGAAAAAAGCCATCTCAAAGCACAACTGTACTGTACCATTTCCTTTCTACAACATACAGAGATGCAGGAGAGATCTTTGTGGGGGTGACGGAACAGATATGCATCAAGAGGGTGGTTACAAGAGTCAACACACCTGTGTGATACAATCGCATAGAATGAGATACAGTGTATCCATGTCAGTTTCCTGCTTTGGATATTATACTAATGGTGGGTTATTGAGGTGGGTTATGTAAGATACAGGCTTCCCTGGTGGCTCAGCTGGTAAAGTGTGTTCCTGCAATGTGGGAGACTTGGGTTCAATCCCTGGGTCGGGAAGATCCCCTGGAGAAGGAAATGGCAACCCATTCCAGTATTCTTACCTGGAGAATTCCATGGACAGAGAAGCCTGATGGACTACCGTCCATGGGGTCACATATATTCGGAGACGACTGAATGACTAACACTTCACTTTCACATGTAAGATACATACAGTCATATACATATATTCTCTCTGTGCTATCTTGGCAATTTTCTATAGATCTAGAAATCATTCCAAAATAAAAAGTTGGGTTTTTTCTTTTTTTTACAGTTTTTTGTTTGTTTTGGCTGCACTTATTGTGAGGCATATGTAATCTTACTTCCCCGACCAGAGATGAAACCTGTGGCCCTTGCAGGGGAAGCACAGATTCTCAACCACTGAGCCACTAGAGAAAGCCCACAGAATAAAAAGTTAAAATAAAAAAGAATGGACTGAGGTCTGTGGTCTTATAAATGACCAATCTTCCCAGCAGCAAAGATGCAAGCTGAAATCACATGACTCCCTGGGAAACCCCAGCACAAAGAGTGAGCTAGCTCTGGGACTTCTACAGAAGCACTATACCACCTGCCCAAAAGTGGGGTGCGCAAGAGTCTGAGATATTTAGCACCCAAGCTCTAGCACCAACTTGGAGGCCTGGGCACCCCCAACAAGGTCGCAGATCAATTGTTGCTTGCCCAAGGGCACCATGAACGTGTATGTGAACATGCCCACGATCTTCTCCATGCTTAACTGCCAGCAGGCCATTCAGCTTGTGCTCCATTAGGGGCAGTGCCTGCATCCCCTCTTTGTGGGGTACACCGTGCAGCCAGGCTCGGTGCCCATGACCCCAGTGCCCCTATTCTGGGATGGGCTACAGACAAATCCAGGCCTCCTTCCCTCATACCAACAGCGAATGGAAGATGTACCCAGCAGTGATCATGTAGCACAGAGTGTGGCTGGCGTCCTGGACCAGACAGAGGGGAGTGGAAACTGTGGACTTGGGAAGGATGCTAGCCTGGAAGTCTGCACCTGTTGGTGGTGTTTATGGCACAGTTCTGTTGGATGGCTTCATTTGCCCCCAAACTGTATAAAAACATCTTTCTCCAAATGAGCATTTCTAGATAGGTTTTAAGCTTCCCTTGTGGTTCAGCTGGTAAAGAATCCACCTGCAATGCAGGAGACCCCAGTTGGATTCCTGGGTTGGGAAGATCCCCTGAAGAAGGGATAGGCTACCCACTCCAGTATTCTTAGGCTTCCCTGGTGGCTCAGACGGTAAAGAATCTACCGGCAATGTGGGAGACCTGGGTTGATCCCTGGGTTGGGAAGATCCCCTGGAGGAGGACATGGTAACCCACTCCAGTGTTCCAGCCTGGAGAATCCCCAGGGACAGAGGAAACTGACAGGCTACAGTCCTTGGGGTAGCAAAGAGTCAGACACGACTGAGTGACCAAGGACAGCACACCTGCCTGCATTGCCCATGACCCTGGCCGAAGCTGTATGGGAGCAATCAGCATTACCAACCACAGGGTGAGCAGAAGCACAATCTACATCACCTGCTGATTGTTTTTTACTGCGCTCTGGGCGACAGCAAGCGGCCACGAAGCGTGTGCATAGTATGATGGCGGTGCTGTTCTGGGCCCAGATGCATGGGGTGGGGGGCGGGACAACTCCCTGCAAAGTCCATTCTGGCAAGTCCTACCTCCAGGCCTTTGCTCAGGCTGGTCCTTCCAGCTGATAGCTGTTCTCCTGTCCTGCCAAGCCTTTTCTGGCTTCCATCCTGGGCTGCAGGTTCAACTTCCTCTAAGGATTTCAGACTACCCCCACATAGTCCATCAACATACCCACAGATTGAGATCTAAGCAGTGAACACAGCTGTCCCTGGCAACCAGAGCTCACAGAGAGAAAGGTTCACACAATCTGGCAAAATCATGGGGGCAGGGAGGGCTTCCCGGAGGAGGTGACCTCCAATTGAGAGTCAAAGGATAAACAGGAGAGAGGAGATAGGTCAAGACTGTGGAGTCCTGCCCCAAAGCCACAGAAGTCAGAGACAAGGTCATCTCCAGAATTGACTGAGCCCCTGTGTGACCGTTGCCCAAAGCCCCTGATCATCACCAGCAGGCTTCCTGACCCCAAATTAGGCAAAAACGCTCAGCTGGCTACTCACCCTCTAGTGCCCTAACCCATTACCTAATGCCACCCTTCCAGCAGGAAGTTTCTGTCTTGAGGCTATAAAAAATTGGCTATTAACCCACAGAAAGCATCAGCTCTCCCGGACCCACCACACTGGCAGTGCCCTCATTATTTCTGCTCCTTGCTCTTAATAAACTCTCTCCCTTCTGAAATGCTCTGTGCCTGGAAATTTCTTTTCCAACCTACGCTTGGACTGCCATGACAAAGAGAGAGGCCCAGCATCCCAGGCAGAGGGAACAGCAAGTTCAAAGGTCCAGAGGAGGTGAGTCTGGGGCCTGCGAGTCTTGCCTGGAGTATAAAAGCAAAGGCGCAGGGAGGTGTTGCCAACCAGATGGGTGACCACATCTCACTCCTAACTTCACTCCACCATCACAGGAACAAAAACAAAAAACTATTTATGGACAAGGCACCGCAGAGAACATCCTAGAATGTACGCTTAAGGCCAAGCTGCCCTTGTGCCACAAAGACCAAGGCAGGCTGCACGGGAGGGTTGACGTACTGACCACATGGCCCCTCACCGAGGTGGCTCCCTCCGAACCTCTGGTTCCCCCAGCAGGGAAAGAGAGCCCAGGGTGGACACTTAGATTCCCCAGGGTTGTGGGTCCATTCCTGGGAACCCCCACTTTGGTCTCAGCCTATGGGAGGTGCAGGAAGATCTCAGGAGCTTGACCACTAGGAATAGGACCAAGATGGCAGAGTGGAGAGGCCTTTGCAATAACCAGCCCTGGGATCCCGTCAGACTGAGTTCCTACCTTCAGCATCCTAGGAATTGTCATCTCAGCCAGCAGCTTTACTCATCTGCAGAGCCAGGATACTGACAATATGACCAGGGAACTCGGAAGGGTGCAGATCTGCCTGAAGGAGACCCTCAAAAAGAGGAGCCCTGCGGGGGCCCTGGAACTGAGTCTGGCCCCCTCCTGCTCAAGCTGGGAGGCTAATTCACAGTCCCACCCACTTTCGAGAGGAGCTCTGGGGCCCAGTGGATCAGAAAGCCTGAGTGGTAACAGCTGTGGGACTGTGTGGCTCAGCAAGGCTGGAGGCCAGGGTCTGGCAGGAGGAGTTGATGGTCTGCAGAACAAAGCCAGTAGCCCCTGCACATACTTAAAAAGGAACCCCTATAACACTATAAGTGGATATTTCAACAAAACCTTTTCAAGTCAGGAGAGAATAGGATCATAGATTCAAAATATTGGAAGAAAAAGAAATTGTCAACCAAGAATTCTATATCTGGCAAAGCTGTCTCAGAAATGGAGAGACAGACTGCCCCAAATGCACAACAGCTGAGGGAGTTATTACCAGGCCACCTGCCTTACAAGAAATGTTACAAGGAGTTCTTTAACAGGCAGCAAAAGGACTCTAGTTAACATTATTAAAACATAAGAAGGTAGCATGAGACTCACTGGGAATGGTTTATATATGGTCAGAGAGTCTGTGATACAGTGAAGCTGTGTGTAATTCACATACCACTTGAATTTAAAAGTTAAAAAGCAAAGGTAGTGAAAAAAAATCACAACTATAATAATCTGTTATTGGATACACAATATAAAAATATTTAAGCTGTAACTTGAAAGGTGAATGAGAGGAGAAGTAAAAGTGTAACTTAGGAATGCTATCCAGTTTCAGTTATTAGCAGTTTAAAAACAGGTGCTACAATTTGAAGATGTTTTATGTAAGCCTTGTGGTAATGAAAAGGGAAAAAACCTGTAGTAAGACTGCAAAAGACCCAGATACAGAAATCAAAGCACATTCATACCAAGGCATCAAAACACACAAAAAGGCAGCAGGGATCAAAGTGAGACCTAAATAAAGAGGTAGAGGGCTTCCCTGGGGATCTGGGGGATGAGAATCCACATGTCAAGGCAGGGAGCATGGGTTCGATCAGATATTAGGAACTAAGATCCCACATACCGTGCATCATGGCCAAAAGATTAAAAAAAATTTTTTTTTAAAGAACTGGAAAACAAAGAACAGAATGTCAACTGTAAGTCCTTATCTGTCAATAACGATTTTAAATGGAAACACTGAAAAGAGAGTCGGGGCAGGGGTAGTGGGAAGGTCAGGAGGGACCAGATTCTGAAGGCCCTCGTAAGCCACAGTCATGATAGTTCGGACTTTATCCTGGGAGCAATGGGGAGCCATGGAAGATTCTGGAGTGATGGAGGCGCACTGCCAGCTTTGTGATTTAGATGGATCTCTGTCGCTCTTGGTTGTGGTGAATCCTCTGGACAAGGGGTTTGAGATACACTTGCATCTCTGGTTGCTTCAAGCTCTGATCGCCTCACCCCACCTGACATGGTGGGGTCTCTCATCTTTCCTCCCTTCTCCCCAAAGAACTCCTGTCCTCCAAAGCCTGGCTCCTTCAGTGACTCCCCAAGCAGCCTTCTGGGGTCCCCACTCCAGCCTGCTCTGGCCTCCCCAAGCTCTGACCCCAAAGGACTACAGATGTCTGGTTCTAGCTCAGTCTGCCCCCATCTGGGGTTCCAGTTCCAACCAGCACAGGAAGGACACAGGGGGACACGGTTACATATCTGTTGCCTATTATCAAACGTGAGCCAAGGAAGAGAACATTAGCTGTGTGATCCTGGGCTCAGCTCTTGACCTCTCTGAGCTCAGAGCATGAAGGAGGCCTGCCCATCAGGCATTTATAGGGCAGGGGTCAGCAAATATTTTTTTTTTTTTAAATCCAGAAAATAAATACATGAGGCTTGACGCACCAGAGGGACGACTTCTCAGAAATGTCTAAGTCAGCCCCAGGCAATATGCAAATGAATGGGCATGGCTGTGTCCCAATAAAACTTTATTCATGGTACAGAAATGGGAATTTTATACAATTGTTATGTATGGTGAGATATTAGTCTTCTTTTGGTTTTTAAAGATTTTTTTTTTATATGGACCAATTCTCAAGTTTTTATTGAATTTGTTGCAATATTGCTTCTGTTTTTTATGTTTTGATCGCAAAAAATGTGAGATCCCTGACCACAGACTGAACTCATACCCTATGCATTGGAAGCTGAAGCCTTAACCACTGGACCACCAGGGAAGTTAGTACTCTTGGCTTTTAAAAATTCACTTAAAAATATAAAAACATTCTTAGCCCATAAGCCATACAAAAATAGGCAGGGGGTCGGACCTGGCCTGTGGGTCAGGGTTTGCTAACCCCCATTCTATTTTGGGGGCTCCCCCAGTGGCTCAGCTGGTAAAGAACCCGCCTGCCAATGCAGGAGATGCAAGAGATGTGGGTTTGGTCCCTGGGTGGGGAAGATCCCCTGGAGAAGGAAATGGCAACACGCTCCAGTATTCTTGCCTGGAGAATCCCATGGACAGAGGAGCCTGGAGGGCTACAGTCCATGGGGTCACAAAGAGTTGGACACGACTGAGCGCCTATGCATGCATTCTACTTTTTTGGGTAGCATGTCTCTATGCAAAACTGTCAAGCTGTACTCTTAAGGTTGGAGCATCATTTTGTAGTTAAGTTCTAACTTGATTTGTAAGAGCAAAAGGGAAAAATAAATGCAGGTAATTTCATGCGGATTTTCTAGAAAAACAAACAAGGAACACAGCCAAACTTCATTAGAGGTGAGATTTCATCTTTGTGAAAACAGTCGCTAGATAGTGAATGTACCTCCCTGGAGACACGTGGACATATGTCAACACACAGAGAATGGTATGCTGGAGGTGTCCACAGATGCAGTGGGGTCTTACTCCAGAGAGGAGGGGTCTGGGCTGAGCAAAGAGGAAGGAGGTGGAGAAAGATTAAGCTTTATTTCTAGTTTTCAGTGGCAGATTTGCATTTGATGTGTGCAATTAAAACAAACAAACAAACCCACAGGACTTCCGTGGTGGTCCAGTGGTTAAGAACTGGCCTTAGAATGCAGGAGACACTAGTTCAATCCCTTGTCTGGGAAGATCCCACATGCCATGGAGCAACTAAGCCCACATGCCCAACTAGAGAGCCCAAGTGTCACAAGACCCGACCCAACACAGCCAAATCAATCAGTCAATATTTAAGAAAAAAAAAAAAACCTACATTAAAAATGAATACAGGACTTCCCTGGTGGTCCAGTGGTTAAGACTCTGGGCTTTCAATGCAGGCGGCAAGGGTTTGATCCCTGGCTGGGGAACGAAGGTCCCACATGCCGTGTGGTGTGGCCAAAAAAATTTAAGAAAAAATGAATACAGAGCTTCCCTGGTGGCTCAGTGGTAAAGAATCCACCTGCCAATGCAGGAGACACAGGTTCGATCCCTGACCCGGGAATATTCCACGTGCTGCAGAGCAACTAAGCCCGTGCACCACAGCTACTGAGCCTGTACTCTAGAGCCCAGGAGCCACAATTACTGAAGCCAGAGCACCGCAGAGCCCCTGTTCATCAATAGGAGAAGCCGCCGCAATGAGAAGCCTGTGCGCCTCAACTAGCGAGTAGTCCCTGTTCACTGCAACTAGAGAAAAGCCTGTACAACAACAACAACCCAGCACAACCAAAAATAAAAAAATAAATAAAATTTTTAAAAAAGTGAATACAGACCAAGAGAATTGAAAACATACATCCATGTACAAACTTGTCCAGAAAAACGAGAGAAGCCCTGACACTCGCTACCACGTGGACAGACCCTGAGGACACGGTGCTCAGTGAGAGAAGCAGACACAGAGGACACTCAGGGTGTGATTCCACTGACGGGAACGTGCAGAACAGGCCGATCCGCAGACATAGATTCCTGGTTGTCAGGGGCTGCGGAGAGGGTGGCAGTGACTGCTTATGGGGATAGGGTTTCTTTTTTTTGGGGGGGAATATGTTTCTTTCTGGGGTGATGAGAATGTTCTGGAATTAGAGCAACGGTTGCTCAACCTTGTAAATACAATAAAAGCCACTGAACTGTACAGTTTAAATGAATGAACTTGCTGATATGTGACATATCCCCACATAAACTCTAAAAGGAAGACAGTGAAATCAGAATAAGGCTTGTGCCTGAGTTAACTGTATGATGCCAATTTGGTTTGGATAAGGTAGAATGACTGTGTAAAACAGGATTATAGGGGGAGCTTGGGTGAAGGGGATGGGGGACTTCTCTGTGTTACTTTTTGGTAAAACTTCTTGTGTCTTCAGCTATTTCAAAAGAAAAAGGTAACAATAACAATTATTATTATTGAAATGGGCTTTCCCGGTGGTTCAGCAGATAAAGAATCCCCCTGCAATGCAGGATTGAACTTGGGTTCAATCCCTGGGACAGGAAGATCCCCTGCAGGAGGAAAATGGCAGCCCACTCCAGAATTCTTGCCTGGAGAATCCCATGGACTGAGGAGCCTGGTGGTCTACAGTCCAAAGGGTCGCAAAGAGTCAGACACAACTAAAGCAACTGAGCATGCACCTCATGGAAATAGACCTGAGATTTGACTGTGGACCAGATTTGGCCCTGGGCAGCAAAGCAGGAACCAGAATTAAGAGGTCAAATGGCTCCCCAACCACCCGCTCCCCCCACCCCCGTCACCTCGCCAACCACGCCCTTTGCAAGGAACAGAGGACCCAGGATCTTACAATGGCAACACCCAGGCATGCAGCAAACACCTTTAAATTCAACAGCCCAAATGGCATGAGGAGATTATTACTTTTCTGTAAGATTTGATTCAATTAATTAGTTCCCAAATATCAGCCTATCCAGGCAAGCAAAAGCAAACAGAGATAAATCCCAGCCTGGTCTTGCTTCATCTTTTAAAGGCAATTAACTCTTCCTTATTAGCTTTTAATTAGGGAGTAATAATGGCCTCATTAATACACTTTATTATACTTGTCACCAGGCAGCTGTTCTGAACAGATTCTATGATCAGATGGCCATGGCCCTGGTGTCAATGCATTGAATCCAGCAGAGGCAGGGGTTCGAGGGCTGTGCTCAGCCCTTCTCCAGGGGATACAGGGCTGGTCCATTGGCTCCACCTAGTTCTCTCCTTGTGCCCTTTTTAGGGGATTCACAGGGTCTCCTGACTCCTGCTCTGGGCCGATTCCCCACTCAGAATCCTCCCAGAGACCCCAGTTCTCTCCGAGCAAAGTGGACAAAGGCCAAGCTCCTCCCTGAGGCCACCTCCCACTCACCCATCACTCAACCTGGTGGCCATGACAGCCCTGACCCACCCGTGCATTGTCCCTCATTCACTCTAGAATCAGATACAAGCGAATCATTGCAACCTTCGTTGGAAGAGCTCCATGCTGGAAACCCCAGCTGGAGAAGATTCAGGAAGAAGCAGTGAAAAGCTGAGATTGAAAGCCTCATGAAATGCCCACAAGTGGCTGAGGCCACGAATGAATTCACCTGGTTCCACCTGCAATCACAAATGTCCATTTACTGGGGAGCCACAAACTGTGGTCCAGCCACGCCGTGGAGTACTCTACAGCTGTGGAAAAGGGACTCTGTGCGGCAACACCCAAGAAGGGTGAGTCTCGAGTGCATCGTGCTGAGGGAAGGAACCCTAATACAGATGGTACATTCCTCAGGATCCATCTGCAGAAAGTTCTAGAACAGTTTACACTAATCTAGAGGAATGGAAAACAGAATAATGGTTTGGAGTTTGGAGGGAGACGAAGAAATACTGTGGAGGGAAGGAGATGCTCCATATCACGTTTTGCTTGGTGGTTTTTCATGAGGATGCATTTGCCAAACTTACAACCGCATGACTCAAGATATATTTATGGACTGTAAATTACAGTTCAGTCAAAAAATGTTAGATGGGTGTTAAAATGTAGACCAAGTATATTTAATGATATGAAAATGTCCACAGTGTAAGGCTAATTGAGAAATGCAGTTCAAACAGGCACAACCATACAATCCTCATTTTATGGGGGAAATATACTTTTCTGTTTGTGTGCTATACTTTCACAGAAAGTTTTATAAAAATTGGATCAGTGGCCTGGAAGTGATTCATTAAAGTGTAAAAGCCATGCTAATACAAGGTAAATACCTAGAAATATGCTGGAAGCATGAGTGGGAGCTACAGATCAGCCCAAATAGGAAACAAAGAATCCGTATGTTCCGGGACTAGTCAAGTTGTGAGCGTGAGGAATTCTCACGACCACTGGAAGGAGTGTGAATGGAAAGTACAGCGATCGATTGGTATTTATCAGCTCTGTGGTCACTTGAGCCCTGTTCCTGGGGAGCTAATGATTAGGAAATACTTTTGAAAGATGACGTGGGGGCCCCAGCAATCTGAGCTGCAAAAAAAAAATCACAGAACGTGAGGATATACTTTTCAAACAAAATACACTGGCTTCTACCAAATGTTTTTATCCCACTCCCAGACCTGAGCAAAATAATGCAGTTATTGTTGTGAACTGGTTGTTAAACACAGCCATTAAGAAAAATAAAATTATATAAACTTCCAATGAAATTATATTAAAACCAAAGCAATAAATATTCAAAGCTTATCACTTGCTACTTATGTTTACTAACATTTTTCTATTATCTATACTCTTGAGGTATTTTACAATATTTATTGTATTAATATCTGTTTGGTGGAAACATTATATAATGGTGGGCTACTGTGCTTCTTTTTCCAATTCTGCATTTAGTGACATCATGCTGATGGTTTGAAATCAGCCATGGTAAGAGTATTTACATCCTGGAAATAAGCAAAAACTACCTACCCAATAAATGAATGAATGATGTAAAAGAGATCTCAGCTTCTCTCCTGTGATAGTAAAATGGCTGCCATGGCTCCGGCCATCATGTCCACATCCTGTATGTCAGGAAGAGATAAGAGGAATGGGGAAAAAACAGCACCAGCCTTGACTGTCCCTTTCATGAGGAAATAAAAAACTTCTCCAGAATTCCTAACTCTGAGGACAAATTGGGGTTTCTTAAGAACATGGAGCTTTTGCACATATGGCTCCATTACCAGAGGTCTGAGCCTTCGGTGATTATTCTTTTCCTGCTGGAGAACAAGATGGATGATTCATCATGGGGGTATATTTTAAAACTATATCCAAATGCTTCAGCAGACACAAATGTGGGATTCTTTGCAGCATTAACACAATCAGAGTTGGGGTGTGGAATGTGTGGTCCTTCCCCAAGTGGCAAGGACCAGTTTTCCAGCCCACAGTGATGGTCAGGGGTTTTTGGCGAGAGATGCCTGCATTTTCCCAGTCCTAGTTTGAGCTGATGTCCCGCCGCCAGCCACTTGCTCTACAGTTATTTATGAGCTTGCTGTTTCTAATTTCACAGAATCAAATAAGAGAAGGGTAAGCCTAGGTGCAGGGCTTCCCAGAAGAACCCGCCCACCACTAGGTTAGATCCCTGGGTCTGAAAGATGCCCTGGAAGAGGAAATGGCAACCCGCTCCAGTATTCTTGCCTGGAGAATCCCATGGACAGAGGAGCCTGACGGGCTACAGTCGTAGGTTGCAGAGTCAGACACGACTGAAGTGACTCAGTATGCACACACATAAGCCTAGGTGTGGCACCAATCCACAGCTCTGCCAGCGACCTGGAACTGGACGGATACAGCATGGCGAAACATGAAACATCAAATCAGCCCTATTGCTGGCAGGAAATGGTCATAGGGGAATTTTAAATACTTTGTTTCAAGACTGTCCTGACAAAAAGCTTTTAATCATTGGAAAGAATGCTCAACCTGACTCTTTATAAGAGAAATAAATGTTAAGGTCATCATCAGTTGCAGCTTTTCACTAATCCAGTAGGTGGGGATCACAGGTTAGGTGGGAGCATTTACCCTAGAAGTTCTGGGGAAGAGGCAACTCTCCCATCATACCTCAGGGCGCACAAGGAGTTTGGGGGTCACCTGGCTGCGGGAATTACAAGTAAAATGACAGAAGCGTCCACCCAGCAATCCTCCCCACCCCACACCCATCCTTAGGAATTTATTCTAGAGGAACATGCACACATGAGTACCAGGAAAACTGCCCTGCTGCAGCATGGCTTATAGCTGGGAAAAACTGGAAATACCCTCCAGGTCCATAAATTGATTAAACAAATTACAGTCTATCTGTACTAAGGAATATTACTTTTTACCAGAGAACAGGGCAATTCTGTGTAAAAATGTGGACCTTCTCTAACCCGGCATTCATGCCCCTGCTCTAACTGTCCCCTTTCAGGGTCTGCAGGGACCTCTACACTGCTCAACCCAGAGAATGGTCATTGATTCCACCTGGTCCAGCCCCCAACATCACCCATCTGGACAAGCTCGGTTGCCTTCCCTGGGGTTCCAGGCTCCTGTCCGGGTCACATACTGCCTGTCCTCCCCACCACAGCCATCAGGGTGTGCCCGTGAACACGTGAGTCAGGCCCCGGTCCTCCTCTGCCCACAGCCCTCTAGGCTCCCACCTCCTCGGGGTAAAAGCCCGAGTCCTCCCCCTGGCCCACAAGGTCCTACAGGATCTGCCCCATCCCCTCCCTGCCCTCCCTTCCACCCTCTCTCCTCCTTGCTCACTCTGCTTCAGACACAAGGAGCCACCAGGAGCTCTTTTCTAAGTGTACACCTGATTTGTTCCCTAACTTCCTTCAGGTCTTTGCTCAAACGGCACCTTCTCGATGAGACTGAACATCCTATATAATAAAACAGTATCAACTCTCTGCCCTCATCTCTCCCCCCCTTTTTTTTCCATCTACAGCCTTCTAATCTGTTCCATAGTTTGGTTATTCATCCTGTCTGCCTCCCTTGAGAGACTGTGAGCTACCATGGACAGAAATGTTTTGTTTTTTTGGCCTGTTTTCTTCCCCTGTGTGCCCTAAGCTCCTGAAATGGAACCAGAAGCAGTGGCCCCCTGCCGGAGTTCACATTCAGAGTGACTGAATGCAGACAGTTCGAATGCAAACTTTCACCCCTACATTAATGAATCAGGATTCATCTGTAAGGAAGATGAATCCCTTCTCCCTCAGTCCATTTATGGATTAAGTCAATTATTTATAGCAGTTTGGATATTTCACTCTATTACATTATAACCTAATACTATCACTTTTATTATTCAAATTCTTCTAGTGTTGGTTATTGGGAGTGACTTTGGTTTGGGCTGTTTGTGTATACAAATACATATTCACACACACATATATCTCCTTACTTTCTGGCAACACAAGATGCTCCAGATTTACCTTGTTTTTCCCCTGCTCCATGCAGCATAAAGTTAATGATTTCTCCAAGAAGTTCTTGCTCCTTTTATTGGAGAATGGTACTTAGAAACCAAATTGCAGGTGCCAGGGATGCTCATTGCTGCAAGAGAATCAGACTATCCATGCATACAGACATCTATATTTACTTCCATGTCTACCTGTACTATGTTACTATATCTATCTATCTAATCTTTCTCCATGTATCAAGGACCATGAATTAATACTGGGACTTCTGGTTCCAGCCCAGCACATGGTTTGTTCTACCTTCCCGCCTTCTTGACTTATTTATAATTTCTTTCTCTGACTGAGAGGAACACAGCTCTCATAATCTACAATTTATTGACTTATTTGTCCAGCTCCAGGATTCACATAGGTCTTCCCTGGTAGCTCAGCTGGTAAAGAATCGCCTGCAATGCAGGAGACCCTCGTTCAATTCCTGGGTTGGGAAGAAAGGCTGAGAAGGGATAGGCTGCCCACTCCAGTATTCTTGGGTTTCCCTGGTGGCTCGGCTGGTAAAGAACCCACCTGCAATGTGGGAGACCTGGGTTTGATCTTTGGGTTGGGAAGATCCCCTAGAGGAGGGAACAGCTACCCACTCCCGTATTCTGGCCTGGAAAGTTCCATGGACTGTATAGTCCATGGGATTGCAGAGTCAGATACAACTGAGTGACTTTCACTATAAGGGAGCTACAGCTCGGCCTACTTGGGAAAACCAGGGTTTCTACTGGAGAACAGAATTGGTGTATAGGTATTTTTGTTTCTAGCCTAACAGTAGCCACTCAAGATACCATTTTGAAAGTTACTTCGATCAGCTCCTTTCTCTCTCCCTCCTTTTCATCTACAACGCAGTTGGGTTCATGTGTTACTGCTTTCCATTTTGGGGTTCCCACCACATTCTGGATGATTTTAACTAGTTATTGTTTGGGGCATGTGAAATAAAGACTGTAAGAGTCAGAGCTATTTCAGAAAGTATACTCAGAGTGGGTCATCCCCTCTTTACTCCAGCTACTGTGTTCCCCTCTCCTCTAATTATTTTATACCCCATCCCACCAGCCCTTGTAGGTCACCAACCTCCTTAAGCTCTTTAGGACCCATCTGCCTGTCAGGATCTAGGCTGAGCGTGGGGGTTGCCGATGGGACAAAGACTGTGTCTTTATGCTCATGGGGTTCACAATCATGTAGGGGGTCACTGCGGCTGCGGTGAGGGGAGGAACCTGGAGTGGCTTGCCTGGGGGCTCCCCCCAAAACACAATCATGCCCTACTTCCCCTAACTTGTGATTGTGACCCTGTTTGGGAAAAGGGTCTCTGCAGCTGTGACTAAGTCAAGGATTTTGGGATGACAAGCAGGTCCTGGATGATCCAGGTGGCCCTAAATCCAGTCACTGGTGTCCCTGTACCAGAGAGAGGCTGAGGGGCACTGGAGACAGAGGGAAGACACAGTCACACAGATGGCGTGTGAAGACAGAGGCAGAGGGTGGAGCGACACCTGGGGCCACCAGAAGCTGGAAGAGACAGGAAGCATTCTCCCCTGGAGAGAGTACAGCCTTGTGACACCTCGGTCTCAAGCTTCCGGCCTCCAGGATAGGCAAGGAATGAATGTCTGGTGTTCTAAGCCACCGGTTAATGGCGATTTGAAACTAATATGGGGGCAACAGGGCAGTAAGTGTCCTGGGGCCAGTGGAGGTCACCTGGAAGAGCAGGGAGGGAGGCTGGCCTGGCCTGGAAGGACCCCTGCCCCCTCCCCCAGGAAGCTGCTGGGAAAAGAGCCATCTGTCCATCGCCCAGCAGGATGGATGCTGCACCAGAGAGACGCCAGGCACCCAGACACTCATCCCTCCTGGCCTTGCCTCCGCCGGCTGCCGGGTGTCACCCCTTGCGCTGCCTATGGCAGCAAGTAATTCTTATTTTCTCCATTAAGGGAGCAAAAGTGCTCTGGAAATCTAATCCATAAATAACACTCCCTGGCAATGGTCCCCCAGCCCGGCTGAGAGCTGCAGGGCTCTCTGAGCCTGGCCTCTGGGCCTTTTAGGGTCTGTCTTGGGGAATATTTCTCCCTGTGGTGATCTCGGGACTGTGGTTCTATGTCCCTGAGCTGTCTCTCTGGGGTGTGGAGCGGGGCAGCCTGGATGGGTGGCCAGTCGAGGAGGCGGGACAGTTGGTGCTGGGGAGAGGGAGGAGCAGGCACACCAAGATTTCAGCACCAGCATAAAAGCTGTGGCTTCCCTGGTAGCTCAGCTGGTAAAGAATCTGCCTGCAATGCAGGAGACTCTGGTTCGATTCCTGGGTCAGGAAGATCTGCTGGAGAAGAGAGAGGCTACCCACTCCAGTATTCTTGGGCTTTCCTGGTAGCTCAGCTGGTAATGAATCAGCCTGCAACGCAGGAGACCTGGGTTCGATCACTGGGTTGGGAAGATCCCCTGGAGAAGGGAATGGCTACCCACTCCAGTATTCCATCCTGGAGAATTCCATGGACTGTATAGTCCCTGGGGCTGCAGAGTTGGGCACGACTTTCACTTTCACAAAAGCTGTGAATCGTGACAGTGGGGCTTAGAGCCAGGGCTTGTGGACCACAGAGGCCAACAGAGGCCCAGACCCACTGTCACTCTCTGCACTGGCCAAAGGGAGCAGCTTGGGGAGATGGGGCAGCCCAATGGGCTGGACGTGGGGCGTGTTTGGGCTTCCCTTCAGCAATCAGCAGGATGAGCAGGCATGCTCCAGATGTGGAGGGCGGAGCCCCTGGTGGATGAACGACAAATGGATGGAGGGGCCCAAGCCAAAGTCCTTCTCTTTCCACCAAGCTCTTTGCAGGGGTGGTCTGGGGTGGATGCTATAGACAGTGAGCCTAATCAGGGGCCTCTGGGAGGTAAGGCGGGTCTGGGCATTGAGGGATGCCCCACGGAAAAATGATTCTGTCACAGGCACAGATCAAGTGTATAGAGGCTGCCATTTCTCACTTGCTCTATGTCTAAAATGAGCACAACTTTTTCTGTAAAGGGCCAGATAGTGTATGTCTAGCTCTTGGGGCACCAGGCGGTCTCTGCTACTACCGCTCAGCCCTCCCTTGTAGAGCAAAGGCCGCCATAGATGGTACTCAGTGAATGGGTGTGCCTATGTGCCAACCAAACTTTATTTGCAGGAGAGCCGGATTTGACTTGAGGGCTGCAGGTTGCAGGGATCTTGACCGAAGAGGCTGGGGTATTCCATACCATGTACCACATCCCTCGCCTCAATCTGACTGATCTCCCTTGAGGGGTCAGATCTAAATATCACCTATTTAGGATCCTGACAGGTCTCTGTGACCATGGCTTACCTTCCATCTCTGCTCCCTTTATTGTCTTTCAGGGCATATGTCAAAGTTGTGTTTATGATGCCTTATGCTTTCATCACTTGCCTGCTTTCCTGAACTCTATAAACTCCAGAGAAGCAGTGACCTTGCCCTCCTCTTCCTCAGACACCTCCCAGGTCCTGGCACAGGGCAGTTGATATTTGCACCTGATAAATTTATTTCTCAGACTCCAGCGTTGGGCCCAGTGCCGGGATGCCACAGATGCTGTAGGTTCCATGCAGCTGCTCAGTCGTGGAGTCAGGCTGGTATCTTGGCCCTGGCCTCAGTCCACGATGGCCTGTCCCAAATTACCTCCCCATTTTATGATGTTTCAGAGAGCATGGAGAACAGAGATCCATCTGCAACCGTGCTGAGACCACCTGGGTCAGCCATTCACGCTGCTGCTGTCTGTGGCCCCCTCCTCACCACTGAGGACGGACATCCGCCAGGCCCCGGGGAGGGTCAGAGGATGCTGACTCACCTGGTCAGTGTTGCAGAGTCCCCTGTAGCAGATGGGGAAACTGGAGTCCTGGGGGCTTTGTTGCGGGTGCCGGAGGCAGCATCTCTGCAAAGGGGTCGGAGAAGCAGGCTGAGGGTGGCAGTGGCTGGGTGGATACATCATTGGAGGAAATTTGCTCAGGACACAGCACCCTTAAGGATGCCCATTCTGCAGAAGAAAAACTGAGGCCCTGAGGGGCGGCCTGTCCACAGCCCCCAGGCCCATCTGCTGATGTCTCCTAAATGCCTTCTCTCAGCCGTCGGCCCCATGTCCAGCCGTGATAGCCCAGCTCACCTCAAAAGCCATCTTTTGGGATGCTCTGTGTTTCCATTCTGCCCTGGTCCCCAGGCTCCCACCCCGCCCCATGGTCTGTCCTCCTCTCAGGGGTCAGAGGGCACCAGTGAGCAGAGGCGGAGTCAGGCCCCGCCTCTCCTCTGCCCACAGCCCTCTCAGGCTCCCACTTCCCTGGGGTAAAGGCCCCAGTCTTACTGCAGCCCACAGTGCCCTGCATGACCTGTCCCATCGCCTCCCTGCCCTCGTCTCCTCCCTCTCTCCCCCTCCCTTCTCCCCCTTGCTCTGCTGTAGTCACATGGTCCCACTCAGCTGTTCCTCCAAAACACTAGGCATGGCTACTTCCCTGGTGGTCCAGTGGTTAAGACTTGGTGCTTCCACTGCCAGGGGTCACGGGTTTGATCCCTGGTTGGGGAACTAAGATCCCACAAGCTGTACAGGAGACGAAATCCAGGCACGGTGCTGCCCCAGAGCCTTTGCACTGACTGTGCCCCAAGATGTCCCCATGCCTCACCCTCTCATCTCCCTCAGGACCTCCTCCTGTTTACATCACAACTGACATCCCGTTTTATATACCGTCTATTTCTCCCCCTGCTGTCCCACCTACTGCTGTATCCTGGGTACCGGCTGAATGAGTAACACATTCATGAATATTGGGGGGGGGACAGCCTCACCCCACGAGGACCCTGCCGTCTCACATATGCCCAATGGCTGCCCGCCACAAAATACGATCCCTGGCTCAGGTGTCACAAGAACTGGGCAGGGGCTGGGAGGGCAGGGGAGAGAGGGCCTCGCCCCAGGGAGACTCGAAAGCCTCGGGGCCAGACGTCTGTGTGGACACAAGCTTCTGATGCCTAGCTCTGTAAGGAAATTTCCTGCATCCTGGAGGCAGAAAGCAGGGGCTGTGGGGCCATGTGCCGCCCTTTGGGGAAGAACCATGCCTGTTCCCTCCTGGAGGGGGCACCCAGAGCCCACCCCAGCCTGGAGACCGCTGCCCGCCTCCCGGGCACCCACTCAGAAAAGAAGACAAAAGAAGACGCTGCAACCACCTGGAGCTGTAATTCGCAGTGCTCACGAGCCTTTAATTCATTATGAACCTAGAGGCAGGGGAATTAGGCAAAAATACAGCGCATCCTTAATCTCAGGTGGAAAAAAAATCAGGGTGGGTGGGGGTTTTTATTTCTTGCTTTCACACATAGACACAGATACACCTTCATGGGGAAAGCACGCTCCCCCTTTGCTGCGCCACTGCCTGTCTGCACAAGTGGTCCAGGAACCCACCATGGATGGAGTGGAACCCAGAGGGACTGGCCACAGGGGTGGCCCACCTGCCCGACCCGGAGCCACAGGGGCGTCTGCCTGCTTCTTTTTATTCTCTTTACAATATAAATAGCATTTTCAAACTACATATGAACACAGGGACAGCGCCCCGGGGCAGGGGCCTGCTGCATGCAGAGGGAACCCCCACATTCCGCTGACTCCCCGGCACCTCCCGCCGCCCCGCCCGCCCCTCTAGGGCACCTGCCCTTCCCCCCACCAAGGGAGCTTCTCTCCACTTTCCTTACTTGGTTCTCTCTGGCCTGGCAACTGTTAGAACCTCTTTTTTAAACTTAAAAAATCTTTATACAAGCAAATGACGCTTTCACCCCCTCTGCAGGGACCACGGGGTGGCTGAGATGTGGTGGGGGCACCATTCCTCCCCTAGCCTGGAATGACCAACATGTTTTTCTGCCTGGAAATTCAGCCCATAAGCCTTCCGGGGCAGATTTCCTCCAAGCTGAAAGCCGTGATTCCCTCTCGAGAGCTCTCTCTCCCAGACACACAAATCCACGTGTCACAGAGATCGTACAGGATGTACCAGGCCCTCGGGGTTGGGGAAGACCCTCTGCACATGTGTGAGCCGCAGCCAGACCCCTGAGGGCCGCCCACCTGCGGCCTCAGCTGGGAGATGGTTCTTCCCAGGGGAAGAAGCAGAAGATGGAGCCACCAGAAGAGAGCGCGTTTATTTTGCAAAAGGCCACGCAGAGAAGGGGGAGGGCCACCAGAGGAGCTGCCAGCCTCCTCCCGCTGGGTGCTGGCCGCGTGGTGCCCACTGCCCAGACCTTCTCGATCGCATGACTGGGAGAGAGTGAGTGACCTGGCACCGCCGTCAGGGTGCCCAGGCATCCTGCCCTCACCTCCCAGTGCCCCCAGGCCTCACCGCTGCTACAGAGCATCCCCACCGCTCACAGCGAGCGAGACCAGAAAACACGACAAACAAAAAGCTGAGCTGCTTTTATCTTGGGCAGCTCACCGGGTTCTGAGAAAAAAGGACGTTTTGTTTCATTTCGTTTTGTTTTTAAAGCCACAAATCTAGAAAACAACTTTGGGGTGTGATTTTTCCTTTTCTTTCCTTTTTTTTTCTTGCATTTTTTTTTAAACAATAGTATTTATAGAAAGAACCTCACAAAGGTGATGTATGTACAGAAGTCACAATCTCCACGGCTGCTCAGGAGGCAGGCAATGCAGTAGCACCTTTTACGAGAAGAAGAGCTTACGTGGTTTACGAATCTGGGTCAAGGGGGTGGTGCGCGCACCCCCGCCAGCCCCCCAGAGCCCGCGTGGCCCTGCTCCCTGAGTCCGGGGGCGCGTACGGCGTCCTGCTCGCTCCTGTCGCCGAGGTAGCCTCTTGGGCTGGGAGGCGAGGACAGGGATTCACAGCAAGCAAACGCCAGGGCCCGCCGCGCCTGCCTTGCTGGGCCGAGGGCTCACGGGCGAGCGGCGGTCCTAGTAGGGGGCTCCGGGCCAGCACTGCGCCTGCAGCAGGCTCTCCACGAAGGCCGGGTAGTCCGGGTTCCGCCCTGAGTCCTCTGCGGCGCGAGGGGTGCCCACCCGAGGGCGCTTGGCGGCCTTCACCTCCTCTCCGGAGAAGACGCTCTCCTGTGGGGCCCCTGTGCTGACCGACTACAGGGGAGCAGATGGCGTGGGGGTTAGTGCGGAAAGGGCACTGTGGGCGGAGATCTGTGTCACCCAAGGTCCAGTCCTATGCTGAAGCCCCGCCCCAGCACAGCATGAGGGGGTCAGAGGTGAAGAGGTCATGAGAGAGTGGCCCTTGAGCACAGGATCAGTGCCCTTATAAAGGGACCTCTGAGAGCGCCCTCTCTCTCTCCACCACGTGAGGACACAGAAGGCAGCTATCTGTAAACCAGGGTCTGCCCTCACCAGACCCTGAACTTGCTGGTGCCTTGATCTTGGACTTCCAGCTTCCAGAATCCTATGAGATTGTTTAAGTTGTCCAGTGTGGTATAGCAGCCAGAATGGATTGAAATACAGGCTGTGCTTGGGGGCCTGGCTGGAACAAATGCCTGCCCTGCTGGAGGCCACTGGCCCTTGGCTGCTGGGGATAGCCCCTCCTGCCTCTGCCTGAACCCCCATGCTGTCCTGTGAGTGACCCCCCCCACTGCAGGCAGAGGAGGGGCCTAGCCTCCCAGCCACTGGCCCCCTAGCAGGGTGGAAGCCCTGCCGTCCACAGAACGTGGGAGGCAAGGCTGGGTTGCACACAGGCCGTTGGTCTGCCTGGCAGCTCCTGTCCGTCCCCCAGGGAACCTTGCATCTGGGACCCCCACCAGCTCTAACTCGGCTCTCCCACCCACAGCCACAGCCCCTGATCCTCAAAAGTTTGCCTCTGGGTTAAACCCAAAAGAAAGAAGATAGCGAAAAGTTGTGAGAAAAGGCCAGCTTCTCTCGTTCGTTTTTGCATCGCCATCGTGCAGCTGCGATCCATGCTCAGGTGCTGCTGTCTCCTCCTTACTGGCTGGGCCAACTCTCCCACTGCCCCTCCTGCCTCAAAACCAGCAAAGGCCAAGGCGGGACTCCAAGGCCGCCTGGACGGGTCGCTCCCCAAGGCAGCTGTGCCTCCACCCCCGCCCCAACTCCTGGCCACTTACCAGCCGGGACCGGACCCTCTTGGGGAGCTCCTCATCCAGGGTGAAGATGTCACCACGCTTCACCGTCAGCTGGGACCCATCCTCAAACTCCACCTGCCAAGGGGGATGCAGTTCAGCTTGTGGCCCACCCGGTCCAGCCCCGCGCCCACCCACTCACAGTCGGCTTGCAGGGCGACTGCTGGGAAAACAACACAGGGTCACCCAACATTGTCTTTGTCACTGGGATAGGGGCTGATTTTTCTTCTAAGATTTCACACGTCAATAACTTTTCTTCCATGATCATGAGAAAAAACTCACAATCAACTTGATTCTTTTAAAAAATCAGGGGCACTGAATTGTACATTTAAAAAATGGTGAAAGCAGTAAATTTCGTTAAGTATGTTCTACCATACACACACACAATCGAAAAGACATCTCAAAAGGGGAAAATATGGGGCAGTCAGAAGGCCTTCCCGCCTGCAATGACCTCAGAGGCTAGCTCCACAGTCCCCAAAGGATCCTGCTGAGGGCCCCACCCCGGGCCCCACCATACCTGGCAAACAGGACCCCCTCACCTGGTAGATGTGACTGGTCACAGAGGAAATGAATTTGGCCCTGTAGAGGTTGCCGTCAGTCCACCGGAGCTCCACGAACTCGCCCTCGGGTGGTGGGCCCAACCGGGCACAGTCTCTACTCTGTGGAGGGAAGGATGGGATGGAGTGAGGGGCGCCCTTGGCCTCGGCCACCACGCTGGCCTGGGCTAAGAAAGGCCCCATTCGGTAGAAACGTCCCAGCCAGAGGAAGGCGGTGCTCTCAGCTTAAACTGTTAGGGCGAGCTATGGGCGGGTGCCTGGGGCCTGCTGCCACCCTGCCCTGTGGCCCACCCTCCTGCAGGCAGAGCTCTCCAGCAGGAGACGCCTGTGAGGAATCGGCCACCTCCCAGCATCCTAAGGGCAGTGCCTGCCCCGTCCCTCGCCGCTCACAGTGATGCTCTCTGGATACAGGTTGTCGCTGTAGGATCCGTCATCAAAGTTCACTTCATAGAAGGTCTGCGTGGTGGTGCCGATGACGCGGCACCGGTAGTAAAGCCCGTTGCGGTTCTTGGTGATGACCACCTGGCCCAAGGACACGGCCCTCATGACCTGGACCTGCAGATGGAGGGGATGTCAGAACACAGCAGGACAGAGGGGCCGGGGAACAGACTGCGGCAGACGGGCACTCACATTGTGGCCCCCCGACTTGTGCTTGAAGCAGGTGATGGAGACGACGTAGGGCCAGTCGTCTGGCTCCATGAGGACGCCGGCGGCGTGGGCGCAGGTCACGTGGAAGGAGGTGGAGCAGTGCTCGCAGGAGCACTGGACGCAGGCGCCCGACACTTTCTTCATCCGTTTCCGGCAGTACACACATTTCTGTGGGGACACGGCAGTGGGAACAGGGCTCTGGCTGGCACCTCTGCCCCCTGGTGCTGGGAGTCCCTGCCCTACTGGGCCCCTAGGTCTGTCTCCTGGGAGTGACTCTGAAACCTGAAGGTGGTGCGCAGGGGCCTGGCCCCATGGAGGGTCATCCTGGGAGAGTCTTGACCACCCCAGGCCCACCAACCCAGCCTGCAGCTGGTCCCCAGGAGCACCTCTAGACCTCTTTTCCACCAGCCCCTCCACACAGCTGCCTGAACAGGCACCTTGCTACCATGTAGAGGGACCCTGAAAACAGCACACTCAGTGAGAGAAGCAGACACAGAAAGACGGTGTGATTCCACTGATGGGAAACGTCCAGAATAGGTCGAGCCACAGAGATAGGCAGCAGGGTTAGGGGTTTTCAGGGGCTGGGGTGGGGTTGGCAGTCACCCAATGGGGGGGGGGGGGCGTTCTTTCTGCGGTGATGGAATGTTCTGGAACTAGCTAGAGATGATGGTTACCTAAATCTGTGAATGTAGTTAAAGCCACTGAAATGGGGATTAAAAAAAAAAAAAAAAACATAATAGGAGATTTTATCTTAATTTTGAATGAAAGATGCTGCAGTGTAACCCTTCATAAGGAGGGGCAGGGGGCCCACACTGTGGGAACACCCGCCTGGGCGACCTGCCCTGCTGGGCATCAGCTCCCAAGCCATCGACACTGTGCCCGTGCCCACACCCTGCCGCCACTCAACAGCCACCTGCCGATGACTCTGGGCATTTAATAAGCCGGCCTTTATCGCTCCGTAAACCACGTTCAAAAGCCAGAGAAGCCCCACAGCAAGGGCGCTGCAGGAGTGCAGCCCTGTGCCGATCAATGGCAATGAGATCTCATTATTAAACTGTCGATCCCTGATTCTCCCGCTGGCCTGTGTGAGGGGAGGGAGACACATGACATGGCCCTTGAGAACTGGGCTCCGCACCAGAAGGCAGAAACCCCACAGCCAAGGCCCGAGAGAGACCTGACAGTGTGGTCAGAGGGGGCAGCTCGTTGCTCTGAGTTTCCACGGCATGAGGAAAGCAGGCCAGGCCCCCATGGGGCCATCTGCTAAGCGATGAACTCAGGCTGCCTTAAGGGTGAGTCCTGTGTCCGGATCTCCCTCATTGGAGGCTGTGAGGTGGGGGCAGGAGATGGGGGGTCGGGGGATGGTACAGGAGGGACCGTGGGAGAAGGCTGAGGGCCACAGCTGCTGTGCCATCAGCCATGGAGGCCGCAAGGCAGTCTTACGTCTCAGGCCTTTCCCCCTCAAGCCATTCCCCGCCGCCCCTTGCATTCCTGCCAATCTTGGCAAACGCATCCACTTTCCTTCCCATCAAGATGTGACACCTCAAGGCAGAGCTGAGGAGAAGGGCAGAGCTGGTGTGAGCACCTGCCCTGACAGCCTCACTTCTACTGCCCCCTAAGCTGATCCAGGCTGGTGAGGGGGTGAGCAGCAGGCTCAGGCTACCAGCTGGCTGGGGCAGCCACCACTCACCAGGACCAGCGCCCAGAGAATCCTGGGGACAGAAGGATGGGCGGATGACCAGGTATGACTGTCCCCAAGCCTGCGGCTAGCATGTGGCCCTGGGAAGGCAGGCGGGCGGCCTGGCAAGCAGGAGTTAACTGCCAGCTTCCTTGTGAGGCTCCATTAGGCAGTACAAGCGAGCTTCGTGTAAAAGGATTTTTAATTCATCGTTACAAGTGCCGGTAATGAAGAGGCTGCAAGCTGGAAATGTCAGATGATCCATAAAGCGTCTGGGAGGCAGGATCTATCCGGCGCCGCACACTGCGCCATCACTCCACCTGAATAATGAGGTCTCTGCCGCCTGCGTTCCTGGAGGAATCACTGCCGCTGCGGCCTCTTCCTAACACCCATCCTGACCAGGCGGGGCTGGCACTGGCCTGAGCCCCACGTTAACTGACCATGCCCCTTCCCCTCCCACATGGCTCCCACTAGCCACCCACTCTGCCCTGCCTGGAGGCCCCACACCTAGAGGCTCCAGGGTGGTGCCTCTGAGCCTTCACTTGGGCCTCCTCACCAGGCTCCCCAATTGCAGCCCTGTTTTTCTGCCTCCTGCCTGCTGGAGGCCTGGAAGAGCCTCTGTACCCAGGCCCCGTCCCAGGCAGCTGGGAAAACCAGGCAAGAACAGCCAGGATGCTGTCCGTACCCCGGCCAATGACCCATCTCCTGGGGCCCGTAAGACACATCCCACTCCCCACATGTCCCCCACAAGGCCACCCTGCAGACTCATAGGTGGTGATGACCTGGGAGCAGGAGCTGGTGCTCAGACGGCATGATCATCACTTCCCGCTGTGGCCCAGCTCATGCTCCCCATGCAGGGGATTGTTAGCAGCCCCATTTTATGGAGAAGAAGACTGAGCACAGAGAGGTCAAGCAATCTGTCTGGAGTCACACAGCTGGCTGGTAGCAGAGCTGAGAATGAAAGCCAGTGTTTGCTTACTGACTACGGCCCACTGCCCTGAAGGCTCCCCCAGATCCGGGGAGGGTGGTGAGCCATTATCAGAAAGAGCCGGAAGAGTGAAACTTGCAAGACCACTCCTGCCCAAGGATGGCTGTATCCTTAGAGGAGCCAGAGACACTGCTCCCACAGCTGAGGAGCAAAAAAGGCAAAAAAGCCCAGTTTAAAAATGGGCAAAGGACTTGCCTAGACATTTCTCTAAGAAAACATATAGGAGGTCAACAGGTATGTAAGCAGATGTCAACATCAGTAATTATCTGGGAAGTGCAAATCAAAACCACCTTTAGAACGGCCACCATCAAGAAGACAGGAGATAGCAAGTATTGGCGAGGACAGAGAGAAAAGCAAACCCTCGCACACTGTTGGTCAGAACCCACATTGGTGGAGCTGCTACGGAACACAGTATGGTGGTTCCTCAAAAAGTTAAAAACAGAACTACCATATGCTCTGGCAATTCCACTCATGGGTCTTTTGCTGAAGGAAAGAAAATCACTATCTTGAAAAGATATCTGCACCCCCATGTTCACGGCAGCACCAGTTACAACAGGCACGACCTGGCAACAACCCAAGCATCCGCGGAGAGAAAACGAAGACGATGCAGTGTAGAAACACAATGGAATGCTACTCAGCCATGAAAAAGAAGGGAATCCTGCCATCTGCAGCAACACAGACGCACACTGAGGACGTTATGCTCCGTGAAATAAGCGAGTCACCTGCTGCAAATCTCCATGTCCAGGAGGAAGCGAAAACAAACTTACAGAAGCAGGGAGGACAGGCGGTTTCCGGGGCTGAGGGAGGGGAAACTGGCAGCTGCTATTTATCGTGTGTGAGTTTTCAGTTAGGTCTGATGAAGATCTTCTTGGCTATTATGTTCTTAAAATTCTATTTGGCCGCCGATTGCAAGTTAAGCAAGAAAGAACTGGGCAGAGCGCCGGTGGCTTTTCTGTGTAAAAAACCAGGAAATGGAGCCACAGAGAGGCACCCCCTGCCTACTCAAAGAGTAACTTGCCGGCCACACTGAAACTACCTCCTGGCTCCGAAGCAGCTACCCCACGCCCCCGGGGCAGCACTCAAGGGCCCCTACCAGCTTCCACCGCTGCTCGGGAATGCCGCTAATGTCCACGGGGTGACGCTCCATCATGTTCAGGAACCGCACTTCCGGCACGGCGATGGCGCAGATCACGTGGACCCACCTGGGGGAGGAGCGGAAGGGGTCGGGGTCACAGGCGCGCCTTGTCCCCTCTGGGGTCATCTCAAAGCTGTGGGCATGGGCCTCCCAAGCCGTAAGGACCTCATCTGCTCCTGCTGGTCCTGCCCCTGCCCCGAGTCGCCCCTCAGGTACCCCCGTCCCCTAGAAGGGGCCCTTCCACCCACCTCCGGTCGGTTGTCATCTGCAGGGCGCCTCCCCGGAGGTTGCACAGGCAGCACTCCTGCGGGGACCAGACAACTCGTTGAGGGGTGTGCAGGGCGGGACCGCCCGCCTGCTGCTCCGGAATCTGCTCCGGCCCCCGCCAGCGGTCCTTACATTTCACACTAGCGGCCACCGAAGCGATGGGCTCCACCCGAGACCCAAGGAGGTGAGGCAGCCAGCCCAAGGTCTCCCCGCGGGATCGGGCGAGCCCGGGGCCCAGGCCCGGCTCCCCCACGGGCCGCGCCGGCTTTCAGAGCACCACCCCAGCTGCAGGGGCGAGTTACCGCAGTCCAGGCGTGGGCCGTGCACCGGGAACACGTCCAGCCCTCGTTGACCAGCTCCGGGCGGATGCCGTAGCAACCTACAAGACAGGGCAAGCACGTCTGTCACCATGGCTGCGGGCAGGCTATCAAAGGCCGGTGGGGGGAGGGAAGGGGGTTCCGGATGCAGGAACTGCGCTCACCACCTGCTCGGCCTCAATCTGGACCACTGAACACAGAGCCCAAGAGTCTGGAAAGGGATGGGGAAGGACAGCAGGCTCCCCCCCACCCTCTGCCGCCAGAGCTCCTCCAAGTCTGGAGGCTCAGCCTGGCCCTCGCCCCCTACCCCAGTCTGGGAGGAGCTGAGAGTGCAGCAAGGGGACCCAGACGTTGCATAAGTGGGCCTTGGACAGTTAGAACCATTGATTCTGAAAGCATAGTGAGAGGCTCTGGAATTACCCAGGGAGTTGGCTGTGGGTTGTGGCTGGGTTCACAGATGGGGAGGGGGAATGCAGGAGGGGTGGAGGGCCATGCCCCAGGGCCCTGCCTCATCGGCGCTGCCACCCAGCAATACTGCAGGGACCCTCAAGCAGCTGGGGCTTGTTGCCCACCAAACGGGCTCTGAAGTCTGAGGGGGCCATCAAGCAGTACCAGGGGGGTCCCAAAGGAAACTCCAGGAGAGAGCAGGACAGCAGGAAGAGGGCTCTGTGTCCTCACCGAGGCCCTGAGGGCCAGCAAGGTACCTGAGAGGCCCCCGCTCTGTCCTCTGGGCCCTCAGCCGAGGTTGGACCCCGGGGTGTGGTCCTGGCTCCTGGAGAAAGTGCGGGCTCCCCCTCTGCCCACGGCTGGGTCCCAAAGGAGATGCCTGTCCTGAGCCTTCTGACTCCTAAGCCTTCTCTCTACTGATGTACCTGGGCGGGGCCCCTCGAGGGAAGCAGGGTGGTGGGCTCCAACTGCTGCCACCCGCTCTCCCCCAACACCCAGGGAGTGTGTCTCAGAGCCAGACCCCAGCCAGGAGACAAAGCCAGCTCCGGGCAGGCCTTGGCAGGGGCGGGCGCCAGACAGAGATGTATGGCCAGCTTCCTCCACAGGCCACACCGAAATTAAGCATCTCCAGGAAGCTTTCTCCCCATCCTGGACCACAATCTGATGTTCGCCACCCCCTTCCACCCAAGAAGGGAACAGACATCCATCTTCCTATCCCTGGTAGGTTAGGCTTTCAGGATCTGGGGGAGAGGTGGTGGTGGGGGGGGATCACCGACAGCAGAGATAAATCAGACTCCTGGACCTCTGCAGAATCTCAGCTTTACCATCAATTCCAGCCTCAGCCCCAAGGCATGGCATTTAAAAGCGTCACAGACCCTGATGGGGACCCGATCTGCTGCCCCCCCCAAGCCCTGGGAGGGGAGGGCAGGCCACAGCGGAACCTTCCAGAAGGAAGTGTCAGGCAGGCCTACCTTGACTGGGGGGCAGCAGGACGTCTGCCCCACAAGGATGGAGACCCCAATGCCATGACACCAGGTCCTGCTATATGCCGGAAGCAGCAGCCAGAGGGAGGGGCGGCCCTGCCCCGCAGACACTCTGCCCACCTGCAGCCCCCCAGGTGTTGGCCCAGCACTCACTGGCATGGACCTGCAGGCAGCACTTGGCGCAGGCGATCAGCGGGCTGGTCCCGTCGTCGCCAATGTAGGAGTTGGCGGGGAGCGGCTCCGTGTTCTCCCCGCTGGCCGTGAAACACATCTCAGGGATCAGCGGCCGCGTCTTCTGGCCGCTTCTGGAAGGTGGGATGGCCGAGGAGCCCTCCCCGAGGGCAGCCTGGGGAGCCTCCTTCTCAGTCTGCAGGGACTGCAGGAACGGACGCCTTCAGCAGACAGCCCAGCCTAGAGCAGGCGGGACCTCCAGCCCCAGCTCACCCTACTGGGACACCTGTGGCTGCCTCACCACAAGTTCTCCCTGACACCCTCCCAGATCCCAGCCCTGCTTCAGAAGCCCCCTGAGAGATCCTCCTCTAGACAGTCAGATGGTGTCCCACCCACCCGCAAGCTCTCCCACTTAAGAGTTACATCCTGACCCAGCACAGACGCCGCCCCACAGTCCTCGACCAGTTTGCCCCCACTGCCCTGGGCTTGCTCTGCTCCAGCCACAAGGGCCTCCTTGCTGTCCCTCCCCAACACCCCAAATGCCAGGCTGGGTCCTGCCCCAGGGCCTTTGCACATGCAGTTCCCACTGCCTGGGGTGCTCATCTCTCGCTCATGTGACCAGCAGCCCCCAAGCCTTTGCCCACTGTTGGCCTTGTGGTCCTGACCATCACCTGATGCCATGTTACCTGTGTATCTACACTTACGACTTGCATGCCATGACAGCTGTACCCCAGTCCCCCAAGCCCCCCAGATCAAGTCAGATGAAGAGTCTGTGATGAAAAATCCAGCACTGGGCCTGTCACAGGATGGCGGGGCTCCCAGATGAGCCTCCTTGGTACCCCCAGAGTGAGGGGAGGACGCTGCCCAGCTCGAGCAGAAGGAAAGCGGTCACCAGGACCACTGGTCTGATGTACTGTATATGCGTGTATGGGGGGGGTCCACCTTGGATGAGGGGACTGGCTAGTTTCCAAACAGGTACAATGTCCCGCCATAGCTCTTCCCATGACGCGGGACAGGCAGAGCCTGGCCCTGATGCTGAGGGCTGTAGCCGTGGAGGCCCACCAGCACCATGGGCATGATTAAGTTCAGTCATGATGCTTCACCTAGCCACTGGAATGAAGGAGTTGCGCCTCTGAAGCAGACGTTCCCAGCGCTGACGCCAGCAGCACCGAGGAGGTCACACCTGGCGCAGATGTCCAGATGGTACATCTTACTTGTTTCCACTACCAGCTGTTGAATCGCTTAGGGATGGCAGGTCCCGGCCACTCAGAGCAGCAGGGCTCTGGAGACAGGCATGCCACCCCAGCATGGTGCACAGACCTCGGTCAGCCCAGCTAATGCATGGAAAACATCTGGCACTAGGCTAGGAGCTGGGGATCACAAAGCAAGTGAGATCTGATTCTGTCCTCCAGGACTGATAAACAGAGGGCAGGAGCAAAAGCAGAGGTGGGCCTGAGTCAGCCAGGGACAGCAGATCCAGGAAGGCTTCCTGGAAGAGGTGGCAAGTGGGATGGAACCAAAGAATGTACAGAAATCCACCTGGTCAGGCAGGGAGCTGGGTGGGTACGTGAGAGATGCTGGGGGACAGCACAGGGCATACTATGAGGGGGTGGCGGCAGATGTCACAGGAGATAATGGCTGTGGGGCACGAGGAGAGGCCAAGGACTGGGCGTTTCCATCCGGGCCGTGCGTGGTTGTGGTGAGACGCTAACAGGAAGGGCAGGAGGCAGGCAGCGGTCAGGGCCAGGGCCGGAAACAGGTGAAGAAGGAAACCTGGCCGCAGACGGCTCAGGGCAGAACACAGGGAGAGGCCAGGTTCACAACTTGGGAACTCAGGACGGAGTGGGGGCTGTGTGTGGGCCAGGCCACATGGGGAGTCGTTGCCTGGCCCCAGCCCACTGTCACCAGCCCCATGCTGGTCAGGCTTCCAGACCCCTGTTCACCACGCAGGCCCTTCCGTGGCCCCACTCCTGGGCCCCGGGGTCAGGCTGAAGGCGTCTCAGAGAACAGCGCTTCCTGCACTTGTATCCTCTGTGATACCTATGAGTAAGTTACCTTCCAGTGAAACTCAGACCCCAGGCTCTCTCCCCGTAGCCCTCACTGGGGCCTTAGCTTCATGCCCCGCCAGCCAGGCTCTCCCCTGAGCCCACTGTGGCCCCAAAAGCAATGGGTTCTTGGTCCCCGACACCCTCTCTTCAGGGTGCAAGGGCTGGCTTCCGGCAGAGCGCCCACAGGAGCAGGCAGACACGCCCGGCTTGGTGTGGACCTGGGGTCCCACGGTGCCTGCTCACCTGACTGTACGGGTAGAAAAGAGTGCAGATGGCGCAGTAGGGCTCTGTCAGAGCAGCTGCCGCGTTGAACTTCCTCTCGGCCTGGAAGTTGGACGCTTTGTTCTTCCACTGCAGGGCCAGCAATGACCTCAAGGCCTCAGGGTCACCCACGTCCTCGTCCCCGGAGAAAGGGAAGGATTCTGGAGTAAAGGGGAGTGGGGAGGGGCGTCAGCACTGAGGACCCCACCGCCCAGTGTGCTCGGGGATGGGTCCCCGTCTCAGGGCCGATCCCATCTCGGGACAGGACACAGGGTGGTCAGGCCGTAGCAGGGGGACAGAGACCCCTGGAAGTCGAGTGGGGACACCATCACCCCCACGTCCTGTAAGATGGAGGCCACAATAGACATCCATCCCGCCCAACCTGCCATCTGTCACTGGGCGGGCCTCTGCTGGCCGTGGTTCCTGGCCAGCTGTCCCTGAGCCCCCACGGCCCATTCCTGAGTTCCCTGAGGACACTGGGGCGCCATCCACCCTGGTCTGTGTTGGTGGTCCCCAGGGATCCGCCCAAAGCAAGGTGCTCATTTATGGGGCCTGGGAGCTGTAGAATAGGCAGCGGACACTTCAGCCCTGAGGCATTTGAGGAGAGGGTCTGATGCTGCGCAGGGGTGCTGGGGTAGGAATGAGCAGGCTGGATGGGCAGGCGGCAGAGGAAGGCGGGGCAGGGACCCAGCAGAGCCAGGGACCCCCTCACTCACTCACCCTCGTCACTCGAGGCCTCCTGCTTGACCACGGACAGCGGGGACCGGGTGGGCGGTCTGCCCAGAGGGTGGCGCCGGCTCTTCTTGATCTCCATTTTCAACTTGGAAAAGGTGGACGGATTCTAAAACAGCACAGGAGGCCTCTGAGGGACCAGCTCTGGGGCCAGAGCCCAGTTCCAAAGGACCCCAGAGTCCCCAGTCAGGGGCAGGAGACCCCAGGAAAGTGCAGTCCAGATCCGTGGTGGTTGCTAAACCACATCTGTGTCACTGGCCTCCGGGATGGGAGCCACAGGGCCCATTTGGGACAAGCAAGGCCATGGTCAGCACACAGGGGTGGGGGACCGCCCGACCAGTACCCACTGCTCCTTTACCTGCCCCTCACTAGCTCTGCTCTCCTCCTCGGGCCCCGTCAGCTCCATGGGGGTGGCCTGCTCCTTCCAGGTGGGGCCTTTCTGGGCAAAGTGCTCCGAGGCCTGCTGGCAGGACACGCGGCCCTTGTTGCCGGTAGGGCCGGGCCGAGGTACCACGTACAGCATGGGGATGACAGGGCGTGGCTTTGCCTCTGGCTCCTCGCCGGGGGCCTTGGGGGGCACCACATTGAGGGGTGGTGGCAGGGGGCTCTTCTCAGCAGCCTCAAGGCCGGGGGCGGGTCCTGGGATCTCCAGCAAGGGCGCCTCCTCGGTGAACTGAGCGGACGGGGGCGGTGGCAGCAGCGGGTGGTGGGGGTGTGGGGAGCCGTAGCTCTTCTTCTTCCGGTCACTCTTGGCCTTGGCCAGCTGCAGCTTGCCCCTCCCGTCCTCTGCAGGGACAGAAGAGAGACGAGTCAGAGGCAGGGACTGGGGCACTCCAGGGTCAGTGGCCAGGAGTCCCCTTCCAGCCCCCTTGCCCAAGACAGGCCACCCTCCCCAACCCTGCCCAAGGAACCTGGGCTTTGGGCAGTCCCACCTGCAACCAGGTTCCCTGCCAGGCAGCCTAGCTGGAAGCAGCGGCACCCTGGCCGTGGAGTTCTGCCCCGGGCCCAGGGAACCCTCTGGAAGAGCACCGAGCGGTGTCCTCACACGGGGCACCGAGTCGAGCTGTTGGCAAGTAGCTGGGGAGAGACCCACTCTAAAGGTCCTTCCAAAGGGGAGGGGGCAGAAGCAGGATACGTTTTCTTTTCATATATCTGGGTTTTCCCTCTTTCTGTGGCTAACACACACAGCTTGAAGAATTTTTTAAAAGCAAAACCTTAAACAATAAGTGGTTCCATGTGTGGGGGACAGAAGTGTCCTCAGGGCCCGGAACACCCTTTGGCCTCTGGGGGCCAGCACTGGGAGGGCTTCCTGAGAGGTGGTAGAGTGGGGAGGGAGGTGGGCAGTGTCTTCAGCAGCATTTTAACTCAGGGCCACAGTGGGCATGCAGCTCCTGAAATAAACGGAACTGAGTGGTGTGGCCGGAGGAGTCACAGCCCCCAAGGCCGTTCACGCCGTAGCCCTAGGACCTGAGGACGTGGAACCAGACACTGGCAGCGGGGACTCTACAGACAGGGTGAGCCAAGGATCCCGAGGTGGACCCCACTGCTAACAGGGGTCCTCAAAAGCAGAGGATCCCTCTGGGCTCAAGGAAATGCTGGGCTGCTGGCTGTGAAGGTGGGGAGAGGCTGTGAGCCAGGGAGGCGGTGTCTCTAGAAGCTGGAAAAGGCAGGAGCCGGTGTTCCCTGGAGCCTCCGGAGGGACTAGCCCTGCCCATGCCCGGATCTCAACTCAGTGGGATCTGTGTGGGACTCCTGACCCTTAGGAGCGTCAGACAAAAAGAGAGTTGCTTCCAGGCACCAAGTCCGTGGTCATATCATCACACGGCCACTGGGGACATGTGCAGGTGGGGGTCTCCACAAGGCCTGCACAGCCTCAGGGACCCCCGCCCACGAGGACCAGCAGCCCAGCACAGCCCCTGGGCTCCGCCTGCCCGCCTGGAGAATGGGCACCGAGTTCAGGCCCTCCCTGCCTGGCCTGCGTCCCCATTCTCGCGACATCACATGTGTGACAGTGGTTGATGCCCAGAAGACAAGTTGGTCATCCTGCTGCTGGTACCCGTGAGCCGTCAGTGCCGACGTGTCACCATCTGGGCCCCCGCAAACCAGGCTGGGAAAGTAAGGGCTGCTCGAGGGGACGCACTGGTCCTTCTCCCTGCTAAACCCGTGACAACGGGGTGTGTGACAGGGTCAGGTCGGCCACCCAGCATTCACGTTACCTCATGCTATGAAAACCTGTCCAAATGTTACCCACGTCCCTCAGCCAAACACAATGGCACACGTGGGATGATGTTTCCGAGGGCAAGGCCATCGTTTAGTCCTTGACTATCCCGACCCGGGAAGGGGTCAAACAAGAATCCTCTCTCCCTTCCTCCAGGCAGACCCCTGGCCTGAGCACTGGGAGGGAGCCAACTCCCACCAGTGGCCCCCACCGGGTGAGCTCAGAGCCAGCCTGGCCCACAGTGATGATGGCCCCTCCATCCACTGCTCACCACGGCCCCACAGTGATGGCGGGCCAGCCCGCAGGTCCTGGGCAAGCAGCCACGCTTTTCAAGAGATGCTCAGAGGAGGGAGTGCTCGCCAGCCCCCACGCCCTCTGGCCCTGAACCTTCCAAGGGCAAGGACAGCAGCAGGATCCCTCATGCCTTCGCCTACCCAGAGGGACCCCAACCACCAGCATCCCAGAAATCGTGATCTGGCTGAGGAAAGGGCAGACAACCTGCTCCTCCCTGACAGATGCTGCACTTGGAAGGTCCTGGCAACGGAAGGTCAGCCCCCTGTCCCCGGAGACGGGGAGGGTGAGACGGGGGGAGCACTACTCAGAGAGCTTGGTGACAGCGGCCGGCCCCAGGAGGCAGCCACGGCTGAGATCTTCTGACTTACAGAAATGGCCCTGGGGCTGCCCAGACATGCAGCACGGGCTGTCGGGTGAATGGCTTTGTTTTCTGAGGAAACCACTGTTCCCTCCGTCTCTCAGACAGCACAGGCACACGGATGTTAGTCTGAGGAGGGGGCACACCCAGAGGACCCTGTGAGGGGACAACCCAAGGCCAAGAGGGACACTGCAGGGGGGAGGGCTCCGTCCTTATGCCATGGGGACCACCGCAGCCCAAGGGGAGCCGTGTGTGGAAAGCCCCTCAGCTGGCCTGCCTGACAGAGCTGGGATAGCACACAGTCTCTCTCACGCCCCCGGGTGTTGTGGGAACAGAATGGCAGGGACCCCCTCTGCCGGCAGAGGCGTGGGGGAAGGGAAGTGACCCAGGATGGCTGCAGGCCCCTCCCCGGCCCTCGGGCAGGATTCTGCCTGGGAGACAGGACAGCACTGTGGGGGACAGGCAGGACTATGAGCTCTGGAACCAGGCCTCCTGGAGTCCCGGTGCAGCTCCTGCCACCCCCAGCTCCAGAGCTGCGAGAAGGGACAGCGGCCATGCCTAGCCAGAACTGGCCAGACAGCCAGGCAAAAGGAGGGAGACCCCATGGACCCAGCAGGCCAGGTGGACACGGGCTGCCTTTCTGCCTTCTGTTCAGGGCTTGGCCCAGGGCCAGGCTGGGGGCAGGGGAAGCTGATGGAGCAGGGTGGGGGCCCGGGGCAGCCAAGAGGGGAAGCAGCCCCCGTCCCCAGGCCCAGCGACACATCAGCCAGCCTGGCTCCTCTTGCCTTGTGGTGTCCAGGCTCCTCCATCCTGCCCACCCCCTGCCTCCTCTGTCAGGCAGCCTCCTGGGTGTGAGTGGCACATGCTGTCCTGATGCAAACATAGAACAAAGACTATCTTCATGCCCAAGGCGGTCCTTACACTCATAGCTTTGAGAGACATTAAGCTGGCATGAAAGCAAATCTAGAAACCACTTTAAAGTCTTCCACTCATTCCTGGACATGTTTGCTGACACCCCCAGCTGCGAGCACTTATTTATCTGATGCGTTCAGAGCGATCTTCTACCAAGGGCTCAAGCGACAGCCACTGACCAGAGTGCGGTTCCTGGCTGTGGGAGCCTCCTGCCATACCCTGAAGGGACCCCTTCCTCTCTCAAGGGGCCCATGTTGCAGAAGATGCCCCAAAACTCCAGCTCCTTCTGTTTGGGGAACAGGCTCTGGGTTGGAACAGGGACGGGGTGATGAGTCGGGGAGCAGGGTCGCCTCCCTGGGAACATCCCCACTCTTCTTGGGTCCATAGCCACAAAACACGGAGCTCACCAAGGAACGTAGGCCCTGCAGCCCTTTGGAGAAGCCCTAGGGCTCTGGGCTGGGGCCCTGGAAGTAGAACAGAGGGAGCACAGAAGCCATGGAGGCGGGCACGCATCCTGCATGGTCCTCTCTGCAGCATGTTTCACTCTCAAAGGACACAGAGCCCACCCACCACATCCCCCACTGTTTAGGTGGCAATCTGCTTAGAACAGGGAAAACCAGAGAGGAACCGGAGTCTCACCATGGAAGAAGCCTTGCTGAGCATGGGCATGAGGCCAGCTCTTGGGATCCCGAGACATTGAGGCTGGGGCAGTGTTGCTGCAAGGGACTGCGTCCAGCAGGTGGTGATTGGGGCGGGGAGGGGGTGTCCCTTAAGAGTCGATGGGGTGAGTTACTAAGATGAGGTCATCATCGGGATGGGCCCTCTGCCTGCGTGACCAGTGTCCTTGTGAAAGGGCAAGACAGAGATGGGCTCGCTGTGTGAGTGTGAAGCTGGCTGTCTACGAGCCAAGGAGCGAGGCCAGAACAGACCTCCCCCCACGTCCTCAGCAGGAGCAGCCCCACAGCCACCCTGACCTTGGACTTCCTGCCTCTAGACAGGAGACACTGCGGCGTGGTTCCTGAAGCCGACTCAGGGCCTGGATCAGGGAGGCCGAGCAGACTCGGATGCTCCTTAAACATCCACTGTCTGCCTGGCCTGTTTTCAGAACTTTAAGTAACTGGGATATGGGTGCAATATTACATACGAGGCTACATGTGAAGATCGGTGGCCCTGGGGAGGAGTGGTGGTCTTCACTGCAGCCTGGGACAGCTCCTGCCTCTGGTCTTGCAGCCCTGACCTCGCCTGACTTTTCCTCGGGCCTCCATCCCTCTGGCTGCAGTGAAATCAACATCCTTGATCCTTGAGCTGGGGATCCACCTTTACCACCAGGCGTCCTCCTAACACACGCAGCCCCATTTGTGTTTGGTTCCTCCTTGTCTTTCAAAAACATCTCTGGTTTTCCCCATAAGGTCTTATTTCTGGGAAGATTTGCTCCAGGCTGCATCACTCTCTGGTTGCTTTTATCACAAGTGGGATCTTTGTGAAAACCACGTGTTCTGTAAACAAGTGTGATGCGGCTCTGGGTCTATTTCTATGGGGTGATCTCGCCTGCGCCCAGATGGTGCCAACATGTGCTTCCCTCCTCCTGGGCTGCCTGCCTCCCCAGGCTGTCCAGACTCTCCTGGGTGGAGTTGGGCTGTTTCATGATGCCCACCGGGTGAGCAGCACGCCAGGCTATCTGGGGACATGCACCAGTGTATGATTCCCCAGGAAACTTTCTCATCTCCCCTGTCTCCAACTCAGGAGGCCCCTCACAGGGACACGCCCTCTTCCAGCCAGTGGAAACATCCGGGGTTCATGCCTGCCACACACAGAGCCTCGTGGACAGTCACCTCGAACACCATATCATCTGTGACACCAGCCTCAGGACCCCAAAGAAAGCCTGACCCCAAGCTGGGCAGAGACCATTCTGGACTCATAAGCAACAAGACACAGTCCTGAGGACAAGCCGGAGAGCCTGAGTGGAATCCTCCAGCAACCTACAGCCTGTGAAGGGGGCCTGAGGCAGGGCTGCCTGGAAATCTGCCACCAGCCCCTAGCCTCACCCAGCCCCTCCTTCACACCTGGGGGGCAGCTGCTACGTGCAAACATGTGAGCAGCTGAATCTGAAAATGAGGAAAATGAAGCCAGCTGTGGAAAAGAAAAGGAGCACATAAAATGTGGATGTGGTGGATGTTCACACACTGAAGGAGCAACACTCCGTGGCTAACAGCCCCCAGGCGTGTAAAGGGCACAGTTCTGAGATACCCTACCATGGCGCCCAGATACACTTTTCTGTCCAACACCAGCAGGGAGGCAGGCAGCCCCACCACAGGCATGTCCAGCTAACAGCAGGCTGTCCTCTTCCCTGACTGACCAGACAGCACCTGTTATGGACTCAATGTCTATCTCCCCAAGTTCACGCTGAACTCTATGCCTCAGCGTCACAGGGCTGGGAGGTGACTGAGTCATGAGGGTGGGACCCTGGCGAAGCATCAGTGACCTTAGCGACAGAGGGTCACGTGCACACCAGGAGGCAGGCCCTCCCCAGAACAGGGCCACACCAGCACCCTGAACTCCAGCTTCCAGCACCAGCAAGTAAAGCCTATGACTCTGAGCTGCTGGCCTGTGGATGCTGTCCCAGCCGCCAGACGGGCTAGGACAGCCTCTCTTCGGTTTCTGGGAGGGGAGGGACTTTCTGGAGCGCCCCCACCTCCAAGAATGTGCATTTTTAGAAAGCACCGTTCCTGCCCATGAGGCACACAAGCTGGAGTGTTAAAGCGTGGGCCCTCTGGCCCGGCCAGCGCAGGCAGCCAAGCCGGACTGACCTTCTGAGCCCTCGGCCTCCCGGCCCTGTGGCAGCAGCTGGGCTTCCTCTTCCTCCTCCTCTGGGTCAGCCTCAGGTGCTGCCTCCTCTTTCGTGCTGCCTCCTGCCTCCTCCAGGAGGGCTGCCCCGGCTGCCCCCTCTCCAGGAGACCTGGGGTCGTCGGGCTTGGGCTTCTTGGGCTGGCTCCGTTTCCGGTGAGACCTGGAGAGGGAGACGCATCAGAGGGGAGGTGAAATGATGCAAGTGAGAAGCCCTGGGCTGTGCGCTCTGCCCAGAGAGAGACCCCAGACAAGCGCCCCCCAGGAGGGCAGGGGAAGCAGGCCCCTGGGTGGGGTTGGCTCCTGGGGGCAGGGGCGGTGGAGGGAGAGAGGCCTGGGGGAGGGGAGGATAATGGCGAGGGTGGGCAGTATCAAGCGGGTGCGATGGCAGCTGGCGATGGGATGCAGGTATGGATGGCTCTAAGAGCCTCTGTGCGGAGGGCGCGGGGGAGACAGGAGTGTGAACCCGGGTGGAAATAGCGGCTGGTGGAAAATGCCTGCGTGACGGACAAACGGTACACTTACGAGAGCCCCGGCCTCCTGGTCTGCTCTCTCTTCCTCTCTAGACTGGGTTTTCTCTCCTCCTCAGTCTTTTTCCAGTGTCTGTTTTCCTTCAGACTAATTTGTCTAGAATGTAAACGTCAGGGGGTTTTTCTCTAGGGCTCGTGTTAACCCCAGATGGCTCACTGCAGGGCCTGGCCCCGCCCGGGCTTTCCCTGCGTCTTCTCCACCCGCAGGAGCTCTGCGCCCAGAGCCTGCAGTGACCCCGCGACCCTTCGTCTAAGCTGCACCCGGCCCCCAACCCCTGCCCCTGCCTCCAGGGACTGAGGGAAGTCCTCGGGCCCCAAGTGAGCGTCCCAGATAAGGCTGAGCTGCAGCTTCTTAGTGAAAACCAGGGGGAATCAGGGTTAAAAAGAAAGGAAAGCGATAAGGGGGGGCAGGCTGCAGGTTAGTGGCCAGGGCACCTCTGCCAGGCTCGGGGCTAGGGGGATGTCCCTGCCAGTTCCCAGAACCTTCCAGGGAGGGGACAGAGCAGCTTAGAGACCACAGGAGGTGTGTGACTGGCCCAGGATTTGGGGCAGAGGTGGGGTGGGGAGAGGCGCTGCCTGAGGCAGGGACAATAGACCAGCCCAGGCTGCAGGCTAGGCCTTCCAGCCCGGGAGGTGACGCTCCAGGTGCCCTGGTGGGCTCAGACACCAAGGCCTTCCAGGAGAGTCTACGTACTAACAAGGACCAAGCGCTCACTGAGGAACCATCTGACTGGGGCTGGGTGGGTGGGGTGGGCAGGGCCCCAAGGGCTCCAGATGCCAGGACCCCACCTCCTCCTGGGGCGTCTGTGGTGGCCCTAGCCCTTGACACTGGCTCCCGGGATGCCTACTTCTAACTGTCCCCTGATGCTAACCACTGACCACTGCTGGTCCTTTGCTTCTGGCTGCCTGACCCGCAGGCCCCTACCCCTGGCTGGCAGCTGCTCTATGCCCTGAGCCCAGGCATGGCCCAGCGTGCAACACGCCCTACTTGATGTTGGCAGCATGGACCATCCCGATGACCACACGTGGGAGTGGGGAGCATTCCAGGGAGGGTGTGTCATGGACAGAGCATGGCATCACACACAGCATGGCGTGCAGGGGTGCACGGCGATGTGGAGGGGTGCGGGAGGACAGGCAAGCAGGGCAGGGTGAGAGGGAGCCCAAGAGACTCAGGCCCACCGGGGGATACTCTCCACACTGGGTAAAGCCCTGACTCAGAGACAGGCGAGAAGCTGCGGGCTTTTCACCCGCAGTCACCTGGAGGCTTCTCTCAGGATCTGGGGATGCTGCAGGGCCAGGTGCCCAAGTGAACCCCTACGCTGGCCACCACACCCAGAAGGGTGTCCTCCTCCTGCCAACTCACCTGGCCTCTGTGTCCTGCAGCACGTCCCCTCCCCCCACCTGGAACCAGCCCCAGAGGCCACTTCTGACCCTGCCCTGCCCACTTTCAGGGTCCCTAGAGAGCCCAGACTCTCCTCAGCCCCCAACCCATTACTGAGGGGCTTCCCCAGTGGCTCAGCGGTAAAGAATTTGCCTGCCAATGCAAGAGACACAGGTTCAATCCCTGATCCGGGGAGATCTCACAAGCCACGAGGCAACTAAGCCTGTGCACCCCAACCACTGAAGCCCATGTGCCCTAAAGCCCATGCTCCACAAGAGAAGCAACCACAATGAGAAGCCCACGTATCGCAACTGGAGAGTAGCCCCTGATTGTCGTAACTAGAGAAAGCCTGAGTAGCAATGAAGACCCAGCACAGCCACAAATACATAAATATATAAAATCAGAAAACACACCACTGGGCTCAGAGCTCTGTCCCCAGCACCAACCCCCCAGCAGCTCCTGGGCCTGGACTCCCCATGGTAAGTGAAACCAGGCACAGAGCTGGAGGCAAAGGGCCGTGCCCTCTGGCAAAGGGGACAGCAAAGCGAACGCTGCATGCAAACAAGAATCTGTTTCGTGAGAACAGAAGCTGGGAACAACACTGGGGGGATCTGGGGCTAACTTTCTGACAGCTGGAGGAGGTACGTCACCTCACACACCCTGATCACTGGCTGCAACAGGAGCCCTGGGGCCACCTCCATAGTATGTCTTTCTGATCCCATAAACATAGTTCGTCCATGAACAACTGATCTGCTTGTGCTGCATTCTTTGCTTTCTCGTCCTGGAGTCAGTAACTGGCCTCCTATCCCTGATGCTTAGTGTTCTTAGCTATCTCCCAGTTCTCGGTGTGGCCTCCTGGGCAGGGGTCATTTGCTTCTAAATGACAATCCGGAACCATCCCCTTATCTGCGGCTGCCTTGGACTCTCCTGGATTGGATCCAGTTTCCTCAATCGCGTGTCTCTTGCAGTTGATGCCCTTGTTTAGCTGGAGCACATCCTCCAGCAGCTTTCTCAGGTAGGAGGGGAAACCTGGGACTTGCTCCCTTCCCACACGTGGTTGGTAATTTGGCCGGGTCCATGCTTCTGGGCTGAAATGACTGCTCTCCTGACCTTTGAGGCCCTTGTCCTTTGTCTATTAGCTTGCAGCATCACAATCGCCAAGTTCGATTCCGTTTGGGCCCCGTGTTCTTTCTGTTGACCTGTTTATTTGTTCCACAGGCTTGAGTGTCTTCTGTTTAACCCATGTTGTGAAGTGTCTCCCAATCCACCTCTTATATCTCTTTTCTCTCTTAAATGCCCAAGGGCCACCTCTTCTAAAAGTCTTTTTTTTACACAGCAGGTTCTTCCATAAATGTCAAGCCACCCACTCTCTCAGAGAAGAAGTAAGTTTTCTTCTGCTCACTGTCAGCCTCTTCTGTGAGGTCCTGCTTTTTGTCTGAGACCCTTTTGCAGTGAGTTTCCTCAGAGGTTTAGGGGGCAGCCCATGGTCATGGGCTTCTGAGAGGCCAGGAGGTGGGGGAGGGCTCAGGAGCACGGCAGGGTCAGGGTGGCCGGTGGGAGCAAGCTGGAGGTGCAATGGTGTCCAGTCTGGCCAGGGCATCAGGCGCAGGGAGGAGGGGAGACCAGGCCAGCCCCTCACGGGTCTGGGGGCAGCAGAGGGGACAGGGATGTCCTCTCTAACTCCTCATTTCCATGGTGAGTGAGGATGGTAGGTAGAGAGGAGGTGGGTGGGAGCTGCAGGGCTGGATAAGTGAGGCTGGCGGGCTCTTGCCTCCTATGGAGGCAGCTGGAGGTCCCACCAGAGGCAGCAGCAGAGGCTGGGGAGGGACAAGGACCATGTACTCAGAGACGAGCACGCCCCCCTCAACTGAGCCTGGCTGCTCAGATGCTCTGTGCAGGGTGCACATGAGGGGCAGGCGGAACACACACCTGCGGCAACATGTGGGTGACGCAGTGCTCGTTGGAAATAATCAGGAGCCGGGAGGAAAAGACTGTCTACATATGGAGAAGGGCTGCTCAGGCAGGAGTGGGGGCGGGGGAGTGCGGCCAAGACACCAGCTGGGCAGAGCACCAGCAAGGACAAGGTCACAGGTCATGGGTCCTGTTTGTCACAGGGTGGGGTCGGCTCACTAGACAAGATTTAGGAATTAGAAGTAAATCCACAGAGAGCGTGGTTTTCTCCCAAAGGGGCCAATACCAGACTGCTCTGTAGTGACATCTGTGTGGTACTGGGAGAGGGGGAGGGAAGGCTGGGCCCTCGGGGGTGGGGCGGCTGGGTGAGCCGTCTGAGCCAGGACCAAGGAGCCACTGCGGTGACCCAGAGGAAGCGGCGAGGGTACACAGGGACGTGCGGGGCAGGTGAGGAGCCCGCCCCAATGGGGGCGTGTGTGGTTGTCACACTTCGGGGGGCGCTCCTGGCACCGAGTGGGTGGAGCCAAGGATGCTGCTCCACCCCCGCCAGAGCCTGGACGGTCCCCTCAGAGGATGTCAGCAGGCCTGGAGGGAGACCCTGGTCTAGGGATAGACCCAGGTTTATCCCAATCTGAGATCGTTGTCTCAGCGTTCCCTGCTACTCCTGACAGCCCGAGTGGAGGAGAGGCTCTCTTCTGATCTCTTCTGTCGTCTCTCTCCCCCAATCTGTTCTGTTCCCCCCAATCTGGCCCGAGACAAGGATATTCTGGTGGTGCCCCCCGCCCCCCCAACCAGCTCTCCAACAAGGGAGGATCAGGGAGCCAGTGGCCCTGGAGGCCAGGCACAGCTGGGTGAGGGCAGGGCGGCCACGCGGCCAGCAGGGAAGCTCACAAGGGCCTCTGCTGCTAGCGGGGGGCCTCAGCACCCAGCTGGGGCTTGGGGCTCCACACCTGAGCCCTTCCTCTGTCAGCCTCTTCACAGAATGCCCCCCGACAAGTGGGGGACTGGGACTTATCTTACATACTAAATGTATCCTTGGGAACACGACCTAATTGGTCATTCAGTCCCAGGCTGGCACACCGAGAGAGAAGGTGGGAAGGAGCCCTGTGCTGTGGGACACATTGGCGGGGGTGGGGTAGCGGGGCCGCGGGGCTCCTCCTCTGTACACAGAAGGTTCCAGCATGGTCTGGCCCGAGGCCTTGTCCTCATCCTCTGGGCAGGCTGCTCTCACAGCCCCTCATCCCTTTTCTCCCTGGAGTGAGCCCTGAGTCGCTCCACTGACCAGTTAGCCTGAGCCACCACCAGCCAACCAGCCTGCAACGCTGGATTGGGTTGGGAGCCGGCAGCTGGACAGTCAGCAGGCTCACTTCCCGCTCTTGGGAGAGAGGAGGAGCCACCCTGAGGCAGAGCTCTCGGGGAGGAACACACAGGAGAGCGGGAAATCAAAGACAGAGACAACAGAAGCCATCAGCAGAGCGCCTCCCTCCCCCGGGCTGCCAGGAGCAGTGGGGAGAGCGGAGGCAGCGTCTCAGAGAGGCCGTGACAGCACGCGGGAAGGAGGCCAGCCCCTGGGGGAGAAGGCGCTGGGCGGTGTGACCACTCAGCCAGGACGGTTTCTCCCAGTGTCGGCAGAGTGTGGGGGCGCCGCCGGGGAGGCACTGCCCAAGGAATGACGTGGCCGAGCCCCCCCACCCCTCAGGAACCAGGCTCTGGGGAGGCACCATCCGAGGCCAGTGGGGACAAGATCTGCCAGCAGTGACCGAGGGCCACAGACGGAAGCCTCGCGGAGGCCCGATCTGCTCACTGTCTGTTTTGGTGTCGCCCGTAAACTGGGAATGGTGTTCATGTTTTTCAGTGGTTCAAAAGTTAAAGGATAATACCATTCTGTAGCATGTGGCAATGGTATGAAATTCCCACTCCAGTGTCCATAAATAAAGTGGTATTGAGACACACCGCGCTCACTGTTAACAGACCGTCTACAACCCAGGGTGACCTCCATCGAGCTGAGAGGTCACAGGAGAGCCCGCTGGGCCTCGAAGCCCAGACACAGACTCATGTGATGCTCTGGGCTGCCCCACCTGCTAGCCATGCCCCAAGCCCGGTGAGGACCCGCTGACCGTTCCTTGGGCACCAAAAAGGAATCTGTTTCAACTCTGTCCATGGGCAGCTCAGGCCCCGAGAGCCGCAATATTCCCAGAGACAGAACACGATGGAGATGGACACTTCCAAGGCTGCACGATGCTGTCTTGCCCTGCCACCCACAACCCCCCGGCCAGATGCCAAGCACAGATGCCAGGAGGGGGTGGCCACTGTGCCCTCTCCTTCCCCACCTGACACCAGGCAGGAGCTGGGCAGGAACACGCATACTGGGTGGAAGGAGGGCTGGGAGGAGGCCTCTGAGGTGGAATTGGGGGCGGAGAGCATCCAGGCGACAGGTCTGTGTGACCACCCCCAGAACCCCCATAACCACTGTCTGGAACCAGGATGCAAGGAACACATTACCCGAGGCAGCAGAACAAGCAGCCACAGACACGCTGGGCAGGAGTGAGGCTCCCATCTGGGTGGGGGGAGACCTCAGGCCCCACAGCTCCTGTCCTCGCTCAAGAGGCAAGAAGGGTCCCACAGCTCCAGTGCAGAAATGAGGCTCTCACACCCAGGACAGTGAACCAAAAGCCTGAGACAGACAGTGTGTGGGGCCCTGAGAAGGCAGACAAGGAGTGAGAAGGAACCTGAGACCCCGACAACATAGACAGAGCGGGCGGCGATGCCCTAAGAGTTGGAGGAAGAAGTCAGCCTGAGAATACACTTTGCTTCCGAAGCAGGAGAAATGGCGGAGGAGGGAAGCGGTGGGCGGTGGAGGGGGAGGAGAGATGAGAAGAGGGAGAATGGGGGACCGCCGGCCTGGAGGAGCAGCGGCCGCAGCGGCGGGCAGCTCACCTGCGCAGGAGCTTGGCCTTGAGCGAGGCCCGGGAGGCGCTCCAGGTACTCAGCTCGGGGCTGCTCAGGGCCGTGGGCCGCGTGTGGTCCAGCACAGTCAGGTCTTTGCCCTGCTTCCACAGCTCGTAGCGCTCCGGCTGCAGGATGCGCACGAAGACGTCCATGGAGATCTTGACCATGTCCTTCCGGCACGTGCACTGCGTGGGGGCAGGAGAGAGGGCTGAGCCCACGAGCTGCGAGCCCACACCACCCGCGGCACGCCAAGCCCACCCTGTCCGAGCCGCGAGCCCACACCACCCGCCGCACACCGAGCCCACCCTGTCCTCCCAAGCTCTCTCACGAGACAGGAAAGGGCGTCTTCTCATCCGGTGAGGAGGGGGAGGGGACGCTGCTGCATCCCCACTGGGCACCCCTGGCCCACCCCCCGGAGTCACACCCCATCTGCACACGGTTCACTGCGGTGCTCAGACCCACTCAGGAGCCCAGAAGCCACGTGGTTTGAGCTTCGGCCGCCTGAAGTCACTTCAAACTAAAACCTGCCCCCAGTCAGACACACGCGCCCCCGACCAGGTAAAACGCCCGTGCAATGTTTTATAACAGCGGTGATTACAAAGGTTAGGAAGAGGGGAAAGCTGTCCATCTCCATGGGGCAGACAAAGAAGTGAAGGTGATGTGGAGAAGGTGCTCACACAGCCCAGAGTCCCCACCGCCAGCTTCAGGGGAGGAGGCTGAGAGTCTGGGAGGCTTGGCACTGGACCTCAGGCGAGCAGAGCTCGCCGCAATGCCAGCCTGGCCAGGGGAGCCCCTTGTGCCCGGGCATGGTAAGCGAGGGGCAAACAAGCCTGAGGGGGATGGGCTGAGATGGGGTCCTTCCGCCCCCTCCTCTGCTGTGTAGACTCTCAACACCCCAACACACACACACCACGTGTTCTGGGAGCCTCTCCCTTGTATCGCACTGTCAGAAGCGCCCCGGAACCAGGACTCAAGCAGGAGCCACCGTGGTCGTCCCAGGGAGCTGGGGGCTGGAGAAGCCCGGCAAAGACTGCAGAAGCTGGGCTCAGGACAGAGCACCTTCAGTCAAGAGAAGGAAGCCAGGCAGCCCTGGCCTCCCGCTTACCTGTGGGCCGAGGCCATGGGCAAGATAGTAGGAGGGACAGAGGGGACCGCTGTTTAGGGCAGGGCTGGTGACCTGCCCACAGAGAGTGGGAAGGACCAAAGACTGGAAGCTTCCAGCTCCATGGGTTACTGAGCTCTGCGACAACCTCTCAGCTCTGTCGTCACTTGGGAAGCAGCAAGACCAACTTATAAACGCATGGGGGTAGGCGAGTGCCAATAAAACTATTGCCAAAAAAGGCAGAGGGCTGGATGTGGCACAGGCCATGGTTTCCCGGCTCCAGATGCAGACTCCAGGGCGGGGATCCCCAACCCAATACTGGTCCACAGCTTGTTATTAACCGGGCTGCCCAGCAGGAGGTGACCAGGAGGCAAAACAGAAACCATCCCTCATTCTCAGGTCCATGGAAAAATTTCATCTTCCACGAAACTGGTCCCCGGTGCCAAAAAGGTTGGGAACCACTGCTGGAGAGGAAAGGCCAGCTTCGGGGAGAGGTGCTTCCTCAGGGTGGGCTTGACCTGGGGGGCTGTGCTTGCCTTCCTCTGAAGGGGCATGGTCCTCGCCTCCTTAGGGGGCCACACCTGTCCCAAGAGTTGCAACAGGAGGTCGCAGGGCAGCTGCCCCTGGGGGACACCCGCACTACCGCCTCTGCAGCTCTGCTCCAATGCCCGCCTGTCAGAGAAACAGGCATAGGATATGCTTACTCCCAAAACCACGGTTTAAAAATGTCTCAGGATTTTTATTTCCCAGGTTGAGTGTGTGTGCACACGCCCCCGCAGGTAAATTCAAGTGTGTGTATGGATGCGCATACGTATGAATGCATTTATAATTGAATATGCACTTATTTTTTCACCCCGTACAATTTCAAAGGATGTTATGAATGCGTTTCCATGTTAAATGCGCGTCTTGCCTCCGTGTACAACCATCTCTATGTACAACCACCTCCGTCACCGCCACTTTCTCAATGGAAATGAAGGGAGCAGAAGGAAAAGACTTAATTGAATGCAGCAATTATGTACCTACCCTGACAAGTCCTTCCCAACCTCCCTCAGCTGGCTCAGAAACAGTGAGATATTTACAACCTGGAAGTCTGAGGATGCTGGGCAGGGAGGTGGGGGGCAAACGCGGTATTTCTTGCAGCCCCTACTCCCCAACCCTGCCCGCTCCCAGGCCAGATCTGAGAGCTCAGCATGGGGACAGCAATAAGCCAACCACACCAAGTGGGAGGGAATACTTACGACCAAGCGATTTCCAGCAAACTCAATTCATTTAATGAAAAATTGCACAAGCGAGAGAGGCTGGCAGAACAATCTGGCTGCGGAGTGGCAGGGGTCCAGATGGCACCTGGGTTCCAGGATCCTGGCCGGCTGCGGCCTGGCCGGCGTGGCCACCAACAGCAGCTTTAGGGATTTTTATCGAGTGGCCATGCAATTGCTTTTCCTTAAGTGATTAATAAAAGCACCCCTGTGTGCCCTGGAGCGGATGGAACAGACCTGGGGCGTGTCACCATGGCCTATAGCCCAGCCAGGGTCAGCGCTGGGAGCAGCAGCCCTCACGTCTCCGTGTGGTCCTTGGTGGGGCAGGGCGGGGCTGGTCGCTGGTGGGCATGGAGGTGCGAGGAGCATGGGCACTGGGGAGGAAGCAGTGGGAGGGACGAGGGCAAAGCCCCACGGGTCCTGGGGGACAGAAGGGACACCTCTGGTTTAGGACAGGGCAACAGTCACCTCCGTGGGCAGAGCAGCTGAGCCCAGGGTGCAGACACCATAGACCCATCGCCTTGTTTTAGCTCACAGTTTGGCAGAGGAATCTGCTAAGACCAGCGAAAAGAACGTGCAGGGCTGAGCGCACCAGAGCACCCCCTCACCTCCACAGCCCCTACCCTTGCCGTCTCCTGATTTATGACCCCTGCACAGTGGAACTGCCTGCAGCGCTGTTTCATTTGGGCCTGTGAATAAGGATGGGGCCATGAGCTGCAGGGCTGGCCTTGAAAGAGGGCTCGGGCCATGACCCTCAGGGCAGCCCATCTGGCTCCCAGCCAATCCTGAGGCCTTGCCAGAGCCACTAAAACTGACTGCGTCTTCTGCTGTCCCTCCAGTGCCTGTGCTCAGCAGCCCTGTCAGCTGGGACCAGCCGGAGAGCATTCTCCCCGGGTGCCTGCCAGCTATTAGTTCTGATGGAGAGACGGGCTGGAAGGGGAGGAGGACTGCTGGCCCCCTGTAGCCTGAGCGTGCCCCAGGGGCCTCTGTACCTTAAAGACTCGGCCACCAGAGCTGCAGGGCGGGGCTCCCGTTTTGGAGCATCCTGCACCAGGCAGCACTTGGGGCAAGGGGCCATCTGCAGACAGCAGGAGCAAAGGAAGAGGCAGGGACCGGGGTGGACACACGCTGCACTGGGCCTGGGTCCCATGGCCAGGATGTGAGACAGGCTGCATTGGCTGTGGGTCCCTGACTGCCTCCAGGGTGGGCCTGTCCACTGGGGGCTCTGGGCCCCCATTGACTGGGCCCCACCCCAAAATTCTAAGCCCGGAACTGTGGCCTCCCCCCATGTTGCAAGCAGAGGGAGGCAGTGCCCCAACACTCAGAACAAAACAGGCTCAGACGCAGCCTCTCATCAAGGGGGTCCGACAGCCCCACAAAAGCGCAGCGCAGAGAGCCCTTGACTGGCCAAGTTAATTAACCAGCGGGACGCAGAAGGAACAGAGCTGTTTAAAGTGACAGCAGAGAGGAGACACAAGGCCTCCGCCCCCACACCCCCCACCAGAGGAGGAGGGACAGGATGACCCCCCACCTGCCCTGGCAGCAGACAGCGGCGACCTGCAGAGCGGAAGGCTGGCAACAGCGAGGGTGAGGGCGCAGCTCTGACCGGCCGGAGAGGAGGCCTCCCCTCCCAAGGCCCACACCCAAGGGCGTGAAATCCAAAGACTGTCCGCGGCATCACACAAACACACTGTGTGTGCACACACACACCACGTGCACACACCTCAGGACAACTCTAATCACACCACTCTACACCTGTGGACCGACCAGACAGGTGTGGAGCCGGCAGACAGCCCTGCGGGGGCTGGTGACTAGTTCAACTACAGAAATGGTCTCAGGAGGCGTCTGCTGTCATAAGAATACAGCACACACAATCACAATTACAGTACAGTCCCAGTTACAACCAAAAACCTTCAGAGAAAGCCAAGGGCATTTGTCAAACCCCAACCACAGTTCTTTTGATGGGAGAATGGGGATTAAATGATTTTGTGGCTTTTTTTCTTTCCAAATCTCTTTATTGAGCAGGTACATCATTTAAGTTGGTTGAGAGCCAGGCAGATAATGGAATCTGGCTGTCCACATGTTTTTTGTAAATAAAGTTTTATTGGCACATGGCCCCGGCTACAGTCCCATTAATGCTGATACCACAGAGCCAAGCAGTCACACAGAGACTGGAAGGCCCCCAAATCCACAAATATTCACTATATTATCCTTTACAGAAAGTTTGAAAAACCTTGATTTAAGTCACAGAATCCCTTTTACAAGGTATCCTGAAGCCTTGACCCCCTCAATGTGTCTATACATACAGAGAAGGAATTAGGAGGTGAAGAAGGTTAAATGAGGTCAAGAGGCTGGGGCCCTAACTCTATTAGAACCAGTGTCCTTATAAGAAGAACAGGCTAGACAAACAGGACTCCAGCCCCTGCCACCCCCAGGGTGAGGACATGGCAGGAAGCTGGCAGTCCACGTACCAGGACTGGAGTCCCTACCAGGAAGCCAACCCCAGTGGCACTCTGGTCTCAGGCTCCCAGCCTCAGGAAATGTGAAGGATAAATATCTGCAGTTCAGCTGCCCAGTTATCAGTACTGCGATCCAGCAGCCTGAGCTAATGAAAGACAGGTGTCTATGTGGAAACCTACTATGGGCCCGGTGTTCACTAAGGAGAGTGAGCTGCACACTCCCCACCACCTGCTGCCAGGATCTGGTGCTCACAGGTGCTAGGAAGCACCTAGAACCTGGCACGTGGAAGCCCAGCCCTGGAATCACCTCTTCCAGGCTGCACCTGCCCTCATACCAGCAACCCAAGCCAGCTGCTCTTGGGAGAACACACCCCTACCCCTAGAGCTCATTGGGACCTTGGTGGGCCTGGGCCAGTGGCGCACACCCCCTAGCTGGGCCTGGACCCCCCTCAAAGGGGACCAGGAGGCTGGACAAAGGGACCAGCCCCATGTAGTCTGGGGGCACCAAGTCTGCTTCTTACAGAGGTGCTAGCTCCTAACCTCAAGCCACAGATCTCACACATTCTGCCAGGCCAGCCCGAGGTTTTCTGACTTAACAACGCCAATGCTCACAAGTGGAGGAACACAGGAATCAAGGCCCCTGAATGACACCTAAAGAATGAAGGGGTCAGTCCCTCAGTCACCTCGCCGGGGCCTCTGGCAGAAGACACAAAAGGGCCAGTCTTAGGGGTGAGTTTTATTCCCTTTCTCAGGCTGGTAGGTGTGCAGGTGCGGTCCCTTTTCTTACTGAATCCACCCTAACACGCTGCACCCACCAGCAGTCACGTTCTAGTCACGCCTCAGAGATGCATCTAGGACGAGGCCCCAGGTCCAGGCTTGGCTCCCTCTCATCTCAGAGCAGGACGGATAGGAACCTTCCTGGAGCTTCAGAAGTCTGACAAGCACATTCCAACACTTCAGTTTCCCGAGGTTTGGATGTTTAAAAAGACAGGCTCTGATCTAAATTAGATTTGGCAATTGAAGCCGTCAAGTCCCAGAGCAAAATGGTTTCCCACTTTCAGCTCCCACATTGGAACCGTCACGCCCTCCTTACTACTCAAGCTAAATGGCTGTGCCCCGCAGCCCAGTGACAGGTCTGGCCCTGTAGCACTTCCAGGGAGATGGGGAGAAACTTCCCTAAATACCAGCGGAGGTGGGCAGGAACTCAGGGCCAAGATGGGCCACACCCCCCGAGGTCCAGCTGAGCTACCCCCTTGGCTGCCAGGACCAGGAGCCCGCTGTGTGCTCTTCCAGTCCGGCCCCTCCAGTTCTGGGCACTCTCTGCCTTTTCAAGGCCCTGGCGGGGGGTAGAGGGGCTCCTCCTGCCTCCTCCCCCTCCCCCCAGTTACTGAGCCCCAGGGACTCGCCAGGGTCCCCAAGGACCCCAGTGTACATGTAGCCAGCCTGCTTCAGTTCTGCAGAAGGAAGGGATTCAGAAAGAGAAGGGGGTGAATGGGGGAGGGGAGGGGAAAGAGGGGCTGGGAAGGAAGGGGGCAGGGAGGATTCAGGGGCATCAAGGTTTCCACACAGGGCAGCACCCCAGCCGCTGGGGCCTGGGCTGTTCCCACACAGGGTGCCCCCAACAGGGCGCCTCCTGCCATGGAAGCACCCGCCTACGTGAACCCCCTACCCAACAGCTCGACCCCATCACAGCCTTGTACAGAAGGCCGAGTCTTGACAGCACCTGCCAGAGGCTCAACAAGACACACACCTGTCACTTCCAAATGACAAATGGTGAGAGTTACAACCGTGGAGTTTAGGGGCCCTGGGCCTGCTCCAAGTGCCCAGCTGGGGCAGGGGGGTTGTCACCCACGTCAGAAGACTGCCGCATCAGAGCAGTGACATGAGTGCCTGGGTCCCGCAGGGCCTACAGCCGAGTTTGAGGACAATGGGCAAACAGGCAGACCAGAGGTCTGCCTCTGGCGATCAGAGCAGGAAGCCAAGCAGCACAAATAGACTTTTTTTTCTCTCCATAGCTTGAAAAAACAGAAATGAGAATTGTTGTGTGGATCAGAGAGGATGGCCCCTGGGGTCCAGCAGCGCTTGGCATGAGCTGTCCAGGCAGAGAAGGAGGAGTGCCCCACATGGAGGGCATGGAGCAGTGGTGCCTCCTGGGGACTCCTGGTTCCTCTGGGGAAGGAAGCTCTTAGTCTCTGAGCTGCAGGGCCCAAGTAAAGCCAGGCCTCAGTGGAGAGAGGGGAGTGGGGGCCCCCATTCCATTCCTCCGTCCACCCTCAATCATCTCTGGCCTTGATCCTTGACAAGGTCCAACTCCACCTGCTGACCCTTCCAGGCCCATGAAGCTCTCCCTCGAGCCATCCCACACCCATGGCTGCAGGGCAGGAGGAGGCCAGTACCATGGCCAGATAGTTGGGGTCTAAATGAGCCATTTCCTGCTCTCCTGAAACCACAGCTAAGGCACTCGTAAGACATGTGTGCCTGGGGCTGCATGGTGTACTAAAAAACTCACACCACGGACGTAATAAAGAAACTTCAGAACACAAAGAGGATTCAAAAGGTTTCTAGAACGGAGAAACACCTGCCACCCACCCAGGACAGGGGACTGGAAGAGCAGCTGGCCTTCTGCCACGGTAGAGAACAAAAACCACGCGTGAGTCAGGCCTCCAAGTTCTGGAGGAAACCATCGCCCACAGAGACTCCACACCCAGCCAAACCATCAGCCCTGTCCTCAGCAGCAACTCCTGGGAAAAGTGCCTCAGACCCCAGGGTCAGCCTTTCCACTGTGCTGTTTTTCTGCCCTTTTTGTTTGTTCTCTATTTCCAGAGGCAGAAAGTCTCAGAAAACATTACTGCTCTGCTCCTTTCTCCGAAGTCCCCGGAGGATGCCTACTTCCAATGTAAGGTCAGAGCAGGGTGTCCACAGAGAAAGGGAGTAAGGGTTCCTTCCAGCACCCTGGCATCCTACCCTTCCCCAGGGCTTCCCAGGACATGCCCAGCCACTGACAGTGCTGGAGTGGGTCCCACTGAATCCGGGGTCCCCTCAGCAGGCATTGTGCTAAATGTAAAGAAGGCATCAGAAAGCAACATCCCACAAGCTCAGATATGCGGCCTGCACCTTCCCTGGGAGGGTGGCGCTGGCTTGCCTTGGAGACAAGGATCTTGTTTTAGGGTCAGGATGCCCCAGTACTGGGAGCTTTGCTTAGTGATCTCATTTCCAACCGTGATGGCATGAGGCTGCAGATCCTCTCCTTGGGCTCATGCCATCAGGGTTGGAAATGGGATCACTAAGCAAAGCTCCCAGTACTGGGGCATCCTGATCCTAAAACAAGACCCCTCCAACACTCCCTCCTCTTCCTCTGGACCTCTCCCCTCCAGGCCCCCTTCCTCCCATTCATCTGTACCGTGAAAGGCATCCTGGCTGCTCTCTGTCTGGTTCCCCAGCCTGCTACTGCATTCTCAATGCCTAAGGAATTACGCTTTACAAACTGTAATAATCCCCAGCAAAACTGAAATCATATAAAACGACGTGCTTTGGGAAAGTGTAATGAAAGATCAAATGAAAAACCTACTGAAAGCCAGACCTTCCTTTAACACCTCAGCACAAAAGGAAACTCTTCCCTCATGTCAAGCCCCACAGCCAGGAGAGGGGTTTCCGCTGACCCCGCCCTCACGTGAGACGCTCCCTGACTCCAGCCTGTTCCCGGTGACCCTGAGGCGCCCCCCATCTGTGGATCTCCCTGGTCAGGACTTCAGACAAGACCCCCGGAAGGCACTGCCAGGGGTTCTGTATTCATCTCAAGCTGGGGGCCTCTGGGGAACAAACACACAAAAACCAACCGTGAAGCCACGCATTGGACCAAACCATTTGGGCCCTGAGGCCTGAGATCTAAAGAATGTAGGGGCCCAGGATTCAGGCGGATCCTCACCAGAGGCCACTGAGGGCTCCCATCTCCTGGCAGGTGTTCACCAATGCGCCCCTCCCCGGCCCTGCCCCCACACGGGGAGCCCAGAGCTGCACAGAGATGCAGCTCAGGATGGACTGGGGGAACAGCCAGCCCCTCGCAGGGTGCAGAGTCTGAGGAACAGAGGGCAGCAGACACTCAGCCCTGCTCCGCTCCCCGACCCCACTCCATTCCCAACCCCAAAGTTCCCACTTCCTCCTTCCAGGCACATCCCCTGCATCCCCACACAAGACAGAGGCATCCTGTCCTCCCGGAGAAGACCCGCCCACCACCGTTCCCACGTGCCTCCCCCTGGAATGGAGCACCGCGACCAGCCCCTCATTCCTCTCGGGGTGCAGTGTTTCGGTGCCTGGATGGACGGCCCATCCGCACGTGGGCATCAGGCCATTTCCAGTCTCCTGCCACGTGGTTCAGAACCCACAGGCACTGAGTTAACACAGCCCTGGCCATGGTGACTATTAACTTCCCTCACTCGGCAGACTCTTTGCTAACGGCAACCATCTCCTTGCCTCCTGATGGATGTGACCTGCTTTTTCCTTTCCGTTCTACTTTCTTTACTCCACATGTTAAGTCCACAGTATTCAAAGCTCCTATTCTAATAGAAACCCCCCCTCACATCCCTACGGCCCTCCCCACCTCAGGGTGTCTGCCCTCAGTTCAGGGTTCCCTCGGCCTCTGAGCTGCAGAAGGCATCGCAAAGGGAGAAGAACCTGGGCAGCCACTAATACTCACAGTCACCCCCGACTCCAGGTACACAAATGCCCCAACTCGTGGAGGCAGAGGACGGGGTCTGGGGCTGTAGCAGGGGCAGGAAGCCAGAGCTCCGCACTGAGGGTAAGAGCCCCCTGTGCTGTAGGATGCGGGCGGGAAGGACCCCGGGGGCACTCTGTGAAGAGTCACTGTACTCCCTACAGGAAGCTCCTGTGGGCCACCTGACCCGCCCCCTCCACCAGGGGCCAGGAACTAGGCAACTGGGGTCCCACTGGCACCTGATCCCTAGGAATGCACACACCCTGCAGCATCTCTGCTGGGGGTGACCGGCCCTCCACCCCTTGTTGGAGAAGCCCTGCTCCAGTCTGAGCAGGGTTGGCAGCATCCTCGGAGGACTTGGGTCACATCCCTGCTCCTTTGGTGGATGGAAGCGTTCAAGACTCTGGTGTATTCATGTCACAGAGTGCCATTAACAGGGGAGAGGGCCTGAAAGCCACAGGATGTTGTCCCCGCCCAGCCCTGGAGGCCAGAAGTCTGAGATGCAGGTGTGACAGGGCCAGGATCTTGAACGTTCCCTCCTCCAGAAGCCCCTGCTGGCTGATGCTGCCTGTCCCCCACATCGTGCCTGTTGTGGTCCCCTGGAGTCTGAGCATCCCAGGCGTCCTGTTCCCCATCCATGTCCCCCCTCTGTGCAGCTTTTTCCTGTCTCCCAGGATTTGCAGGGTGACTGCTGCTGAGCAGATGCAGACAGGGGAGCAACACACATGCTTCCGAGGGAACAATCCCGGGGTGGGGGCAGGGGGCACGTCAGCCCACAAAGCGTTAAACACCCAGGGACGTGGAAGATTCCCCGTTGAGGAGCCGGCATCTGCCAGGCCAGCTCGCAGCCTGGCCCCCGTTTCTGATGTAATCACCCGCACGCTGCAGCAGGAGAAGGGATAACAAACCAGTTCATTAGGAAATCCGCTGGAAGCCCTCAGAAGCGCTTCATAAACAAAACCATTAGGTGCAGGGCTCCTGCTGGGGAGGCTGCTTCCTGGGGGCTGGGCAAGGTCATAGGTCGAAACTTTGACCCCCAGGATGCTACCCCCACCACAAGGTCACTCTCTTTCCTCCTCCACACAGAAAAGCCTCATCCGTGTAGCACTGTGGCTGCAGCCTGGCAGCTGGCAGCTGGTCCTCCTGTGAGGGTCCCCACCCCTCTCCCCTTCTCAGTTCAGTTCAGTCACTCAGTCGTGTCCGACTCTTGGCAACCCCATGGACTGCAGCACGCCAGGCTTCCCTGTCCATCACCAACTCCCAGAGGTTGCTCAAACTCATGTCCGTGGAGTCAGTGATGCCATACAACCATCTCATCCTCTGTCATTCCCTTCTCCTGCCTTCAGTCTTTCCCGGCATCAGGATCTTTCCTAGTGAGTCAGCTCTTCATATCAGGTGGCCAGAGCCAAAGCATTGGAGCTTCAGCTTCAACATCAGTCCTTCCAATGAATATTCAAGACTGATTTCCTTTAGGATGGACTGGTTTGATCTCCTTGCAGTCCAAGGGACACTCAAGAGCCTTCTCCAGCACCACAGTTCAAAAGCATCAATTCTTTGGTGCTCATTTTTTACTATGGTCCAATTCTCACATCTATACACGACTACTGGAAAAACCACAGCTTTGACTAGACATACCTTTGTGGGCAAAGCAATGTCTCTGCTTTTTAATATGCTGTCCAGGTTTGTCATCGCTTTCCTTCCTCCCTCTCTACCCAGATGCTGATAAACTAGGCACTCTGGGCCATGCTTCCCAATGGTATTCTGGCTGAGGACCCCACTAGCTCCTCAGCTCTTCCATTATCCCAGCCCTTCACCCACAGCCCCTCTGGTGACCAGGACACCCGGTGGACTTCTCTCCCTGTGTTCTCCAGGTTCCAAGGGGAGCCAGCCCACCTACCCTCTGTAGAAACCAGGCCAACCCAAGTCGCAGTGTTGATCATGGCCAAGAACCAAAGTCTGTCCACAGCAGGACAGTAGAAAGGTCCGGGTGCTGGTGTGCCCATGAAGTCCCCTGATCCAGACCACAGCCTGACCTAAGAAAGGCCTCTATGCTTTTCCTGGGCCAGATGTGGCCATTTCTCCCAGAGCAGACCCTCCAGCAGCATCTCTGGGCAATACGAGGTGGATACCTTGGCAGGGCAAAGATGCCCCCCTGAGGAGCCCTGCTGGCCCATGGCTCTCACACAGGGGATCCAATCGCCCTAGGGGACACTGGGCGATACCGGGATGCCTGTGGTTGTCACACTGGGGGGCTCCTGGCGCTGAGTGGGTGGGGACAGGGGAGGGATGGCCCACAGATGGTGCAGTCCTGCAATTCACAGTGCTGAGGGGCAGAAACTCTGGTCCGTGGATCTGAATCACAAGCTCCCAGTTCTCATGGGAAAACGCAGCCAAACCATGAGGACGAGGGGCAGCAGGCCCAGTGGGGTGAGCAAGCCTGCAGCGGCCAGCATCCGGGCCAGAGCCATGTGGTCGTGTGCTTGCTGGTGGGGACCACCCAGCGCTGGCAACCCACCAAGGGAACAGCGGCTGAAGTGGCATGGTGAGGAGCGGGCAGCCCCCAGAGAGGCCAGCGCAAGAGCACTCAGTGTGTGTCTCTAGGGCCACCCTCTGAGTGGGGAGCCTGAACACAGCTGCCTGTAACCCAGGCGACAACCCCAGGCGGCTGGGCGGGAGGTGGGGGGCTGCAGACAGGAGTCAGGGAGAGGGGCTCTGGGCTTAAGGCGGGGTGGGGGGTGGCCCCCAGAATGAACACAAGCCAGGGGAGCAGAGGGGACGCAACAGACTGGCGTGCTCCCTGGGGGAGGGGCTGCAGCTACAATGCGTTTGTGATTCTTTGCAACGACTTCCCCAGAAGACAAACAGAAGGCTTCTCAGCTGCAAAGCTGCCTCGGAGGGCCTTGGGGCATGTATGTCCCCCACCAACCCCCCAGACACAGTAGCAGAGAGTGGGGCAGGGGTGACAGGTGGGCTCTGAACCCTGGGCTGGTGGAAGTCCTGCCTGCATATGAGCTGGTGGGGGTGTCTCTCTCTGCCTCCAAGGCTGCTCCCCAGACCCATCCTTGGGAATGTCCTCATGGGGGTACACAGTCCCCAGGGGAGAAGACTCCTTCTCAGGGGCAGAAAGGCTTCCCTCTGAAAAGACATGGGGTGTACCCACGGAGTCAGAACCTCACGATGGGCAGAGGACAAAAGTGTCCAAGTGGTCTGTGGGGGCAGGGTGGTGACAATGGAAAAGATGGCGGGACAACTGCCCCCAACCCTCTCTCCAGACCAGGCTCTCACCCCTGCCCAGGGGACATCAGGTCACAACCAGGGGGAGGAGGGAGCTCCCCCCCACCCAAGGTCACAGTGACACAGGGAGACTCTGCCTGAGACCCCTCCTTCCACATCAGGTCGCACCTGTCCTAGATGGTCAGCGTTAAAGCCACAGCGGGCAGGGAGGCAGAGCGGGGCCGTGCTCTCCGCTCCATTCCTCCCCGCAATGCTGTGTGCCTCCTGAGTTCCCAGGGAGGGATATGGCAGGGGACGGGCTTCAAGCTGCTGCGGGGACAGAGTGACAGGAAGCCCGGGGGAGGCTCAGGGGGAGGGAAGCATATTTTATACGGCAATTGACCACAAACCCTGAGCACTGGCCACCACAGCTCCATAAATCAGGGAGGCAGGGAGGCGCAGTGGTGCCCAGGCCAGCACCTCGGATGTGGGTGGGCCAGAGAAGCATCTGTCCGTCTGGGTGGGACAGACGTGGCTCTGTCCTAGGCCCTCCTCTGCCCGCCCCCACCTCCCCCTGTTCTGTCTCCTCCCCTTGTGGGTTAATCACCCAGAGCAGGCACAGTGTCACCAAACAGAAGGCAGGCATCCTTGGAGCAATGGGGACAATTTGGTTCACATTTCACAGCAGTGAAGTTTGAGGTAGCCCAGGTGGGGGCTTTCAGGGGAGGCCCCCCAACCCAGATCCAGAAGTGGGGGGATGTGGGGGCCAGGTCTTCCCGCCCTCCACTCTCAGCAGACACCTTGCCGGGGAGCAGACTTGCCTGGAGGCTGAGCGCTGCCAGGCGGCGGCCCAGACAATGGGCGGAAAACCAGCTAAGCGTGCGGGGCTCCCAGCGTTCAAGCTGGGTTCTAAATCTCTCTTGCTCTGTTTAATCTGAAGTCAACTCCTGCGCCTTGTTGGGGCGCCCTCGGTGGAGGCAGGAGGCCCTTGTCAGGCTTCACCCAGTGCTACCCACCGCGGGAGCAACGAGACCGCGCAGCTAATCCAATGTGGCGTGCAGCCTTGTAGGACTAATTCGAGCTCAGACCTAAAAGGCTGATGTGTGCACACTTCATTTTCTGCAGTGAAGACGGAGCAGCCCTCTCATCTTCCCGGTTGGTAATCCCACTACAACGCCTGCCTGGGGAATTCTGTTCTTGAAAACGGAGCACAGGCCTGTGGAGGTGGCCCCTGCAGCCCCAGGCAAGCCCTGGACACCTGCCTGAAGGGGGCAGCCAGGCCTGGTCATGAGGCCCAGAATCAGAGCTTGATGCAGGCAAGATCCATCAGGAAAGCTGGAGAGAGAGACAGAGCTGCAGGAGGGGGGTTGCAGAGCTTGGGGAGGAGGTCAAGGGAAAGGGATAGCTCAAAACCAAGGCAGCAGCACGTGACCTGAGGCAGGACTGGCCGCTGCTGGCTCTGATCTCAGGCCCTGCTGAGTCCTCAAATTCTACCCCATGGAGCTAACATTAATCAACATTTGGTAAGTTTCCTCGCCCCAACACACACACATGATGGGATGATGGGATTACCTATTCATGATCCAAAACCTAGTTTCTCCACCCAAAATGCCGTGCCCATTTTTCCATGTCAGTAAACAGTGAACCTAATTTTGTGGCCGCATAATATTCCATAGTCCACCCAATCCCCCAGTCATGGGTATAAATTTTCCTTGGTTAAAATCAATGAGGCAGCAGCTGGAGGCCAACATGCTGGAGGGAACAGCCCTCTGATGCCACAGACCCTGGGGGCTGTGGAGGAAAGAGTGAGGGGGACCCTTCAGCCCTGACTGCCTGGAGCCAGGGTGTCCACAAAATTGATTCTTTAGACCAGGGACTGCAAACTCCTGACAAGAGCCAACAGCAAATATTTTCCACTTTGCAGGTGAGATGGTCCTGTTATGACTTCTCAGCTCCACACCCGAATGCAAGCAGCCCCTGCACAGCATGCCAATGAGCGGGTGTGCCTGTGCCAATAAGACTGTATTATCGGGACTTCCCTGGTGGTCCAGTGGTTGAGACTCCGAGCTCCCAAGGCAGGGGGCCTGGGTTCAATCCCTAATCAGGGAAACATCCTGCAACTAAGACCTAACACAGCCAAATACATAAATTAATTTAAAAAACTTTATCAATGTGAAATGTGAGTTTCATCTAGTTGCCATGTGTCAGATATAACTTCTTTCGATTTTCTTTTTCCCCACCTCTTTAAAAACCTAACACTCGGCACTCCCCTGGCAGTTCAGTGGTTGAGACTCTTAAGCTTCCACTGCAGGGGGCGCAGGTTCAACCCCTGGTTTGGGAAACTAAGATCCTGCATGCCACGTGACGTGGCAAGAAGAACAACAACATCTAAGCATAGCTCTGTTTGCAGACAGTACCAAAAATAGTCAACCAGCCAGGTTTTGTCTGTGGGCCCCGTTTGCTGACGCTGATCTGGAAGAAAGAACAGGCACACCTGAAGTTCACAGAGGCTGGCGAGCCTGGGCATTTAGCATTTCATGTGTCAACAGAGAGAATGACAGAAATGGGTCGATGGGGGGAGCAGGGGGTTCACCGGGAGCCTGAGAAGCTAATGAATCAGCAAGTAAAAAGGTCTCTAGAACCTGGGAAGTGGACGTTCTCCCCCTGGGCTGTGTCTGAGGAATGTGCTATAAGGGGACACAGATTAGGGGGGCAGGCACTCAGGCTGCAGGGAGAGGGCCCAACTCAGTGGGAAGGGGGCTCTGGCTGCCCCTCTACCCCACCCACCCGCTCCCTTAAATCCATAGCCTTAGCACCACGGAACCTGAACAGTCCCCTGCCCCTGATGCCTCAGCTTGTCATCTGTGAGGCCAAGCGCCCAGGCAGCCTCTCCAGCCTGGACTAGTTACAGGGCAGCAGAGCTCGGAGGGTCACCACCAAACAGCCCAGGAGCTGACATCAGGTGGCCACGGGTGGGCACCCCAGGACCAGTGGCCACTCCTGCAGAGGCCCTACCCCAGCTGCCAGGCCCCTGGAACCCTGGGCCGGCTCAGAGCACCACACTGGTTCACTAATTTCACGCTACGCCGCCCGGCAGTGTAAGCGTGGAGCCCCATCTCAGGCTGCACCTCCCAGATGTCACTTGTTTGTGAACACATGGCTGAACCCAAAATTGCTTTTAATATCCGGGCGGTCCCCACTGGCTCCGCAGCAGGGTTGGCTCCAGCAGTGCCTCCAGGACAAGCCCCCGCTAGGCTGACAACTCAATCCAGCGCCCGCTGCGGCCAGGCGGCCCTGTACACGTGGAACGCTCGGCGACAATGTGAACACGCCCCGGGAGGTGTAATTATTCCTCTGGATCTAAGCGGACAATCCTGACGTCCCCATTTCTCCTCTTTTAGCCAAGTTGGACTCTCTGCCAAAGACACTCTCACCACGATTTTCTGAATTAAGTCTAAAAGCCCAATGCTTCACATCCTGGGGCGCTTCTCCAGTCTTCCTGGCTGCAAAGCCTGTTTCCTTTTCTCAACTGCACTGACACAGCAAAGTTAGAGAGAGAGATCATTAGAAAATCAGAGATGAGCCAAAACATCTAGCCCGCCAACCCGTCTAGACCGCGCTGTGTAGCCGAGATGTGCCACAAGGCCACCCCCAGAGCTTAATTTTCTTAGTCTTTCACCCTCTTCCCCAGTAGCTCAGTGGGTAAAGAATCCACCTGCAATGCAGGAGACACAGGAGACGCAGGTTTGACCCTGGGTTGGGAAGATCCCCTGGAAGAGAAAATGGCAACCCACTCCAGGTTGCTTGCCTGGAGAATCCCATGGACACAGGAGGTTGCAGAGCTGGGCACTACTGAGCGACTAAGCACATACAATCTTTCACCCCATTCAAACATGAAATGAAACAGATGTTCCCTTTCAGAATGGATCTCATTTAACCCTGTCTACTCCCAAGCTCCAGTCTGTGAACACCCTGAGAACCCTCAGTCTGGGCCTTCCTGCTCTTTGCCACATGCTGCACCTGGATGCCAACTTCCCTCTCCATGGGGCCGTATCTCCAGGCCATGATGCCCAATCGTCACAGCCTAGACCCTCTTCTGCCAAGATCTGGGGTCAGGGGTGGGCTGACCAAACCACGATCTGGGCTTAGGGTTCACCGCCCCCACTTCCGCGTCTGGGAGAAACCCACCATGCTCCCTAATCCTAGGCCCTGACTCTGAACAGCTGAGTGATTCCATGGAAGACCCCCAGGGCTCTGCTGAGGAGGCTGGGAGGAGGCACCCCGATTTCACTGAACAGGCCCACGCAGGAGGGGCCTCTCCTGTTCCTTGTGCTCAGCACCAGAGTGAGATGTGTGCACGGCTGGGCCCCTTTCTGCGCTGGAAAGAAAAGGTTAAAGCAGCTGAAGCCTGAGAGCCAGGGCTGCTCGGCCAGAGCCCAGCCGGATGGGTAGAGCTCACTGGCTTCCTCAGGGTGGTCGTGGTGCCAGTCCTGGGAGGAAGGTCACTGGTCCCAGCTGCCAAGGAAGGGCTGGGCCTGCTGCATGCCCAACAGCCCTCCTAGCGGCCTCCCCTTCCCAGGGACCTGCCCACTATCCAGCTGCTCCCTGGACACGCCACTGTGGGGCCCCGAGCCCCACTGAGCTGCCCATCAGAACCACAGATGGGTGCATGCAGGGGAAAAAGAAGCTGAGAACAAGCACTTGGGTCAAGCGTCAGGTCTGCAGGCTGATTATCGTCTCTCTGGGGGCAGGTCGGCAAAGTACTGTGGAAGACAAATGAGGCTCCTGGGCTCTGAGTGACCACTGAGGACGACGAGGCAGCAGGAAACCCTTGGGCTCGAGCACGGGGCCTACCCTGCCAGGGCTCTGCTCTCTCTTGCACATGCACTCACACACACGTGCGCGCACACACACACACACTGCAGACTGGTAAAGACAGGCTCTGGGGCCGGAGCAAACCCCACACCTGACCAAGAGGCCCCTCAAGAGTCAACTAACACAGAACAAACCTTCCCTGGCCCCCAGATGATGGGGGCATACCTGGGCCTGCCAGGACAGAGGGAGCCCTGAGCCAGGCCTGGCCAGGCCCCGGCTGCTGCACACCACCTGACCTGCCCATGCCCTCTTCCCTCCAAGTGAGGAATGAGCTGAGGACACATTTGCTGAGGATCCAGGAACAGACCGTGATGGAGAGCCTGAGCCCCAGCCTGAATATAAGTGGCTGTCACCTAGGCCCTGGGCTGGGGGAGCAGGTGGGGAGCCAGCGTGCACTCACCTGGGTGGCCACCTTGCCGTAATCGATCCACCGCAGTGTGGCAAAATTGGTGGACTCGGCGCAGTTGAATCCGTGGTTGAAGCCAGCATGGTAGCCGTAGGGGAACGTGATCATGAACTCCCCTGCCTCCTGTGTGATCTGGGGAGGAAGGGGCGACAGGTGAGGGATGAGGCCCGGCCAGAAGAAACGCCCGACACGGGGCATCACAGGCTGGCAGCAAAGCCACCAGGAGCCACTGAGGGGCCCAGCAGGGGGATGTGGGCTCCAGGACGTCCCACCAGGTGTGGGGACCTGGCTTCAGGAGCCAACGGAGTTGGCCACGTGAGAGGCCAAGGTTCTACAGGCTGCAGCCTGGTTCTCATGGAGCTGGTAGAGCAGGTGAGGTGAGCAGCTGGGGTGGCTGCTACCAGCCCCACCGCTCACAGAGGCCCCACCGGGCCCAAGGGGACAGTCTGGACTCTCAGACAGGTGAGTTGCAGCACTAGGATTCTAGGTGCTTTCTGTTTGGGATGGGGGGCGGCTTCTGCTTTGGAGGCAGGTGGCTATCACACCTCCTGTCCACTGTGAGATGTTCCCACACGGCAATAGGGCTGGCAAGGTGGGCCGGTCAGCTCTGGGGAAGCTCAGAGCCCTGGGAGCTCAGGACACGCGTGAGCCTGCAGCACGGCATCCAGTCCTCATGTGAGGAAGTAGGCTCACCCATGAAACAGCCCCAGATCCTGGCCTGAGTCACCCCACCACTGTGAGCAGGGAGCCTATCCACTAGATCCTAAGACATGGGTCCTTCCAAGTGAGAACAGAGCAACTGAAGTGATGTATCGGTGGGCTGGGAGGACACGTGTCAAGGTCAGAACCCCACAGGAGGAGCTGATGTTTCTAGGCATATTCAAAATGGTCTGGACAGCCAGACTCTGGTCCGGCCTCTGCATCAAAGACGCCAAACCCAAGAGCTGGGCATGAGGGAAGGGTGATGATGACACCACACAAAGGCGCCCAGTACTGCCGCCCTGAGACTTGGAGGAGGAGGTGGGGGCTGCAGCCTCCTCCCCAGGGCCCTCCCCACTGACCGCCCACAGCCATCAGCAGTCGTCCCAACAGCAGACTGTTGTGAAAGGGATGAGAAGTTAACAGTAGCCAGCATGCCCGCTCGTGGTGTCCTGCGACACAGGTAGGGCTGTTGGAACGGAGGTGTGTGCAGGAGTGACCTCTGGAGTTGGGAGGGCCATCATTTCCTGGATTGAGCTGGGAGCATAGATCAGCTTGTCTGGAGTTCCAGGGACTGTGGCCCCAAACGCCGGCCTATCCCATCCTCCAGGTATCTCTAGGGTTTCACAGGCACTGACCACACCGTCTGTACTCTGGGTCTGGCCTCTTCTGCTTGGCACATCCTCAGGGTTTATCCGTCCCAGTGGGTACTCCGCTGTCTCCTTTTTGTTCCTACAGGGCCTCCTGTCACGAGGACGTGTCCTACTTGCTCATCTGGCCTCCTGCTGACAGGCCTGCGGCTGTTCCCTGGTCGGGATGCAGCGAGCAGAGCGGCGGGGCCAGTGGAACCACTTCTCCAGATGGTGCTGGTGTTTCTCCAGAGTAAACAGACACGGAGGGGGAACCGGGGGCCCCAGGAAACTGCCCGGCAGCTTTCCATGGCAGCTGCCCATCTTGCACCAACGTGGCGGTGACGGTGAGATCGTGGCCCGGGTGGGGAGTTCAAGGCTCCAGCCCTGCCCCCAGGTTGGCAGGTGCCACCCACCACATCTGGTCCTGGTGTGTCTGGACCTGCCGTTGCAGGCGTGTGCCTCCTTTTGCCAAGTGTGTCTGTTCAATTCTCCTGCCCGACTTGGAGGCCGTTCACTGCTTTGTCACTGACTGTGGTTCTGCGTCCTGCTAATAACCCCAGAGAGATGAGTAGAAATCGCTGGATTTATCTAAGGAACTGACGAGGAGTCAAACCTCGGCAGGGGAAGGGGAGCGGTGGGAGGTGGGGGGGGGGGGTGAGACGTCCAGAAACCAAGCACAGAGTCAAAAATCAATCAAAACTGATGTAGCCTGGAGGAAAGCCAGTCCTTAGGAACACGCTGATATTTTTCTTTTCAAATAATGAATTGCACCAATCAAGGGAAGTCACTGTGGATTAAGTTATATTTTTAAATTCCAGTCCAAGTGACAGCTGTGTGCAGGGATGAAGCAACGGTAGGAGAAGGGGGAGGTGGGGATGGGCAATGTCCCCAGGACCAGTGGCCAGCATCCTCGGTCCTCAGGCAGGGCCCCCTGGGTCGGCTTCAGTCGCAGGACTCAGGAGCTCATGAGACGGTAAATAAACTCGGGTTTGGGGATGGCCCGTTAAACCCAGTTACTAATTTTCTCATCCTACTCGAGCTGATCCTAGAGAGTGCTGTCTCACTCTTCCTCCGATGCCTCTGAGCAAGGATGGTCTGCTCGAACCTCGGGGAGGCAGCGGGGTTCCTGTAACCAAGCTGGAGCCCCCAACCCGACCCCTCCCATAAATCAAGTCCCAGAAGGGAAGGTGTGCTCATTTGGAATGACAAGAAGATTATGCTCCCGTCAGAAAATCTACATCTCGGTGGCTCCACCTCAGGCCCACGGAGGCTGTCCTCCATGTCGCCACCATCAACGTTAGCCCGACAATAAATTAGAAGGCGTCGGGGATGATGGATCGGCCTTGAGGCGGAGCAGTCGGGAGGGGAGGGAGCTCGGGCCCCGCATGCCGGTCACAGAGGAAGCCCAGAGCTCGGCTGCCCCCCGAGCTCTCGAAGAATGAATGAGGAAGTCCGTGGCAGATCACAGAAACACACACTTTTAATTATTAAAAAGCTCCGCTATTGATCTGCTTTTTCTTCCAGAAGTAAATACCATTACGAAGATTTATAACTGGAGTGTGGAGTGACTCTTTTACCAAGAATTCAGATGAGGGGCTACACGTGGAGCCCTGAGAGAGGCGTCCATCCATCCCTGACTCTGCGGGGCCTGGAGCCTGCTCCCCAGGCCTGCAGCCCATGGAGGGCTCTCTGCTGCCAGACAAGGGCCTGGGTCCCACAGCCTCAGGGTGAAGCTCTGTCCTGCCCCCTGTGGGAGCCGGTATGGCCGCTGAGCCCTGCCTCTCCTGGGTCACCAGCAGGGTCACCAGCAGGAGGCCCCTGCCTGTGGGTCGTGCTTAGATATTTCACAAATGAGCTGCAGGACCACGCTGGCACCGACCTGGGCGGATGGACAGCACCCACCAGCTGACTCCCACAACCAGCATCCCTCTCCAGGACGCAGGGCTGTGGAGGATCTTCCTGACAAAGCGATGGGAAACAAGGACCTCTCAGTCCTGTGAGCAATGCTGTGATCTGTCTGCAAGGTTCCTGGTAACGAACAACGTTCCAACCAGAAGACAGAGGGGGCAGAGAGAAGAACAGGGACAGCTGCTACCTGAAGAGCATGAGTGGTGGGGGTGGCCCTGGCAGGAAGGCCACACGCCCATCTGCGTGGTGATGCTGCGGCTGCGTGCCTGAAACATCAGAACCAGTTTTCGACTTGCTGACACCCGGGGCCAGAGGCAGGCATGAAGTCTGCTCGCAGAGCTCGCTCTGCGCCTGACAGATCACTCTCTGGGGAGACCTGCAGGAGCTGGGCTGCCTCTGTCCTCGGGGCCATGGCCCACATGCCTTCCAGAAAGTTCCAGGCATGGGCCACTCGCCTGGACCCTTGTAACCAGGAAGCCTGTCTGTGGGGAGGGGCTGGCCTGGAGTGACAACGGCTGGGCCCACTCCCAGGACAGAGGCGCCCAGCCCCAGAACTCAGTCCCTGTTGCCCACCCCACGCCCCCAGGTGGTGGGGTCCCTGCCAACTTCGCCCCCAGTGCGGCCTCACCCCTCACAGCCCCATGTGGACACCTTACAGGAAACTGCATGAGATCGCAGCTTTCATGCTGCGGGCGAGTCAGACGCTTCATTTCTAAACAGGTACTCACTCCCTCTGGAGTGAGGCCATCTGCCCTGGGCATGGGGAGGGGTGGGCAGGGGGCTCCCACAAAGCAGGGCCCAGCTCCTCAGCACTTCCTGCAGGGTCGTCAGGAGCTGCCCCCGCCATCCACTCCCCAGTCTGACCCTAGGACCAACAGATATTCAGGTCTGGCTTGGGAGGGACTGGGAGGGAAGCCCCTCCTGATACCCACCTCCACCCTCACCGCCACTGTGGAGGAGCTGACGGCCCAGCAGTGTGGCCCGAACCCAGCCTGCAGTCCTTCTAGAACCTTCTCCAGCATGAAGACACCAGTTTCCTGGGGCACTCATGGTCAGCAGGGCCCGGGCCCAGAAGCCTGACCATCAGCAGACTACATACCCACCCCTACATACCCGGCTGAACGGGATCCCATACTTCTTGAGGATAATGGGCGAGATGAGAGTCATCTTGTGCCGAAGGAAGGCATCGCAGCCCTGGGAGCTTCCGGGGAAGAAGCCTGGAGCAGACGAGACAGTGTCAGCCGGACAGGGCGGGGTGGCCAGGCAGCCCTGTCCTCCTGTAGCCCCGCAGGAACGAAACACACAGGGGCCCGCCAGGTGGAGTGTACCCACGCATGGCACCACATTCGTGACTACAGACAAGGTGTGCGGTTGGGGTATGGCTGCCCACAGACTGCCCCCCCTCAGGCAAAACCCACTGGGGCCTCCACACGGTCACTCGGCCATATGAGAGAGCAGCCGAGAGACAGGACGGCGGAGCTGCTCTCTAGAGCCTGATGAGTTGTGGGGTGAGGAGTGAGTGGAGTGTGAGACCCCCCCACTCACTGACCAAGTCCACAACAAAGAGGGAGGCTGCCTGAGTGGGCAAGGGCTCTCTACCCACGTGGTCCCATGACCCACCCACCTGTGGCCCAGACCCACAGGCATGGGGGCAGAGTGGGCGACCCAGGCCTGCGCCTCTATCTGTGCTCACAGCCCCTCTGCTTTCTGCCCCAGAGCACGCCATGCAGCTAATTTAAAAGATGATCCATGAGTCCACGGGAGGCCCAGACACCTAGACCCAGACACCAGGCTTCATCAGCACAGCTCAGCACTGTTCCCACATCACATGTTGGCTGAAACTCAAGTCACTAACAAGCCAGTCTCATGGTTAAGGAAAAGCCAACCTCAGGTTCTGCCCACGGTGGCTGAGCTTCTCACCCCAAACCGCACAGAGTGGGCACAGGAGGGCCACACGGCTCCTCGAGGTATGGGACACGTCCCCAAGGCAGCAGCATGAGGGCTGACCCCCAGGCCCGGGTGGCCCCGGGGCCCTTCCAGTGAGACCAGCCAGCACACATCCTCGATGGGCACGTGTGCACGTGCGTGTGTGCATGTGTGCATGTGTCTGTGTGCACACATGGCCCCACCCACACGCCGAGGCTGGAGGAGGCTCCTGATGGCAAGGACCCAGTGTGGACGTTCTGGAAAGAGCCAGGACGACCGAATCCCACACTCTGCTCTGCACTAAAAGCATTTCCATTAGAGTTACGGCTGCCTGCCGCCCGGCCCGCCGCCCTCTCTGCAGTTCCTCTTTTTAATGCACAGTTTAAGTGGCTCTCATTAAAGCTCTAATAAAGGCGCACATTTTAAGTGATTAGCACCAATAATGCGCCAACACATTAACGCTCTCCCTGTGGGCTGCACAACCCTCCCAGCGAGCCCATTCAGAACGCAGCTATTCATTTTCCATATTAATTACAACCCCCTTCCACCCATCTCAACAAAGCAGCCTGGGAGGCACGCCCCCAAAAAGTTTGGAAGGGACGCCCAGGGAGGGCAGTGAGTCACCAGCCCTGGAGTCTCCTCCGCCCTTCCTCTGAGGAGGGGAGAGCAGCCAAGCGAGGGACTCTAGAGGAACCATGAGGTCCCCCACCCCTCCTCTGGAGCTGTCGGCCCCGTCCCTGAATTCCAGGTACGGCCTGACTTCACAAGGGCCGCCTTCCTGCTTGCCCACCCACCCATCCTCTCCCAGCCCCGGCCACCAAACCAAGCCCTCCACAGATGCCCAGGCAGCGAGCCAGCATACAGGTCCGGGTGTCAGAAAGGCCCTGGCAGCAGTTCCAGCTGCCTCCTGCTTCTCTATTTGGAGCTCAGATCACCCCACACTCTTCTAGTAGAGAAGGCACATTCAGGGAGAACAACCGGGCGTGGCTAGCTGCAAACACCCTTGGCCCCCCACCGAACAGCAAGAGCAGAGATGCTGAAGACAAGGCCCAGGGACCCCAGAGAGAGAGCACCTGCGCTGATGCTCCTGGCTCTGCAGGTAGGGAGCTGAACTGTGGCTCCCCCAAGACGTCAACGCCCCGATCCCTGCAGCCCGTGTAAGGTACCCTCCTTGGAGAAAAGGGCTCTGAAGATGGGATCAAGTGCAGGCCCCTGAGGTAAGATGGGCCTGGACCCCTGGATGAGGGGGGCTGTGGCATCCTGAAGGTCCTTCTAAGACGGGGGCAAGGGAGGCCGGACCATAGCAGCGGAAGCCATGGACCAGGGAGACAGGATGAGAGCGGCATGGCCCCCAGTCCAGGACAGGGCACCTGCAGAAGTCAGAGAGGCCGGAATTGGGTTCTGCTCCACCCCACCCCACCCCACCAAGGGGGCCTCAGGAAGGAGCCAGCCTGCTGATGTCCGGACCTCAACCCCAAGAGGCTCGCTGTCTGACCTCCACAAGCAAGATTTGTGTGAGAACAAAGACCTGTGGGGGTTTAATTAGGACTTTTTTTTAAAGTGTAGTTTAAGGTTCACAGCAAAATTGAGAGGATCTGTGTTGTTTTAAGTCACTGAGTTTGTGATGCGTGCGTGCTAAGTTGTGTCCGACTCTTTGTGATACCAAGGGCTGCAGCCCACCAGGCTCCTCTGACCATTGGATTCTCCAGGCAAGAATACTGGAGTGGGTTGCCATTTCTTCTCCAGGGGATCTTCCCTTTCCCACCCAGATGGGACCCGGGTCTCTTACGTGTCCTGCACTGGCAGGCGGGTTCTTTACCACTAGTGCCCCCTGGGAGCTTGTGGTAATTTGTTACATCAACCAGAAGCTAATACAACAGGAAAAGACATTTTTAATTGGCATTTTAAAAAGTCAGATAATGGGGAAAAAATCGAATTTGGCTTTCCCTTTAGATCTTAGGAAGTAAGTGCAATTGGCCTTTGCCAGGACTGCCTGTCCTGGAGTTTCCACCAGGAGAAACATGCTCCCCAGAGTGGGAATGGCTCGGAGGCCGGCGGCGGACCATCAGGGAGCCTCGCCAACACCACGCCATGGCTTTGGAAGGTTCCACGGCCTTGAGGGTACCGGCTGCCTGCTGCTGCCACAGAGGTCAGGGTGGCCAGAGGCCCGGCGCTGTCTGAGAGGCAGACCCTCACCCCCACCTGGATACAACCTGTGCCGGAGGGGCCACTCTTGGCTGTGCAGCAAGGGCTGATGGATGGGCCAGTCGTTGTTACTGTCTGTCCAGCACTGAACAGCCATCCACCCTCATGACACAAGAGCCTCCGTGGGGACAGGGCAGGGCCATGATGAGAGTGACTCAGGGCCATGGCCTGGCCCTCCGCTGGGGCACACAGAGGCCTCAGGAGCTCCCAGCCGGGGTGTCTGCTTGTCTCGAAGGATTCCATGCCCTGAGGGCCTTCCTATACCCAAGTGGTCAGTGGCCCCCTGTCCAGACACAGCCCAGGACCCTCTCTGATAAATCCGGTCAGCCCAAGAGGCCCCAGCTAGGGCCTCAATGCAGATAGCGGGATGTTGCTGAGGAAGCCTGGGTGATCCAATCCTGCATGGACAGCAGACGGCCCCACGGCCCCCACTCGGCCGTGCAGCACTGTGAGGGCCTCCGAACTGACCTTCTCATGCTCAAGACTGAGCAAAGGCTCCACGAAGACAGAGGAGGGTGGGATGGAGCCCCAGGAGCTGAGGGGTGGGGGGCGAGAACACTGGCTGCCTCCAGCCTGCAAAGCCTGGGGTCACATCCCAAACCCCATGCCCAGAGTCTGGAAAACGAGAGTGTGAAGCGCCAACACTCGTGCAGCATGCCTCAAGTGACAGACCCACAGAGGGGGACCATGGCCTGACCCAGAGGGAAGGAAGTGGACGCGGCGCGGGACACCGACACCCAGGCAACAGTGGGAAGCTGGGGAGGGTGGGGCTGCCAGCCCGCTGCCCACCCAGCCCCAGGGGCCCCGGGCACCTACCGATGGCCAGCCGCTCCAGGCGCTTGCCATGCTCCGGGGGAATGGCATACCTACGAGAGAAGGCAGGCACGTCAGAGTTGAGAGCGTGTGGCCAGGTGGATACCTCCATTTTCAAACAAATGTGGGGTGTGTCCTTTGTCCAGAGGAGGAGGGAGGGTGGTAAAGGGTCCGACTACAGTCACCAGACCATCTGCCTCCAGACCTGTTGTGAGAAACTCCAGACAGTGGCTCTCAAGCCAGCGATCCTCCCCCCAGGGAACGCCAGGCCACATCTGAGACATTTCCACTTGTCACCACTCGGTGGGGGGGGGGGGGGGGTCCTGGCAGCGAGGGGGTGGGGGCAGGGATACTGCTCCATGCCCCTCCCCCACAGAGAGTGACCTGCCCAAGGCCACAGTGCAGAGGGGGAGGGGGACTGTGCTCCTGAATAAGCCCAGCAACACCTGGAACTCTAGAACAAGACCCTATGAGGGTGCATCCCCCTGCCCCACCCCCACCCCCGGAGCAGGAAGCCAACTGGGGGAACCACAGGGAACACTGAAGACCGCGCAGACACGGCAGCCAGCTGAACCCACCCCAATGGAGAGGTTTATCACTGCTTTTGATAAAATAAAAGGGGGCGAGGGGAGGAGATAGGTGAATGCTGTGCTGCCTCATTTATCCAACAGGATAAAAACAATTAATTTCCGAGCATGCTCGGGGCCCTGGAGGCAGCGGCCATGGCACCTTTAATTCTGCTATTGTCAGAGAATTTCCCATCATCTGGACAAAGAGGAGGTGACTCTTTTCTTAAACGGCCTTTTATCGCTTACATAAAGATGATTAAAGTTAATCCCAATCCAAGGCACCTTGGTGGGATTAACGTCATCCCCCACAAATAGCAGAATGAAACATTCCATCCCTTCTGGGAAGATGCCCAGGGCCGGGAAGGAACTAATTTACGGCTCCAAGGCTGTGATGATTAATGCAATATCGCGGGTCTACAATGCTGCTTTCACTTAATTACCGCCTGTAATTGGGAGTTGTAAAGATAAGATTAATTGAATCTGGTGGATGTTAAAAGTTGAATATGTTGGCATGTGGCTCCTCTGTTATCAGAAAGTACAGACTGCAGGACGCGGGCCGAGTGTTCAGAAGGGCAGCCCCTGGAGAGAGGAGAAGGGACTCATGGACGTAAGCCAGGGGCCATGGGGATGTCTGGACTCTGACAGCCAAGAGCATGTGGTGCCTGCCACGTGGCAACCACTGGGCAACCCCTGGGCAACCCCCTCGGGGCGCTGAGGGGCCCCAGAGCTACCCTCTCCTGCCTCCAGGGACCCTGCAGGATGAAAACCTCCATCTTCAGGGGAGGGCAGGGTGCTAGTCCTGACTACATAAGCGCTGAGCGTGGACCATCCATACAAAGGAGACAGGGAGGGTGTTTGAGGCTTCATCGGTGCAGCTGTGAAGGCTCCCCGAATTCTACTGGCTGTGGCATTGTAGGTACCCACCAAGCCCCCACCCAGCCACAGCCCTCCCCTCTGGGGCCCCCGAGCAAGGCCAGTGCAATGGAGGCCCAGGTGAGTGGGCCACAGGACTGGCCTCCCTGGCAGAGCAGACATTCACCACTGGAGAAAAGTCCCCAAACCGAGGGGCTTTCATGGCAGAACCTCATGGGGTCTTCAGCCAGGGCCCGGGTTATGTTATATCATCACAGCCCCACCCAGCATCACACCACCGGGTCGGGCTCGGGTCTGGGAGGAGAAAAATAAAGTAAGAAGGCAGAGGAGGGGCTCCTTGGGTTGAGCCAGGCTGCTTACTCACCCTCAAGGTGGCAAGCATCTGTCTGGCTATTAGAGAGCAGGTTCCAGGGCCATAAAACAGAGTCAGCTTTATTGGTCACCAATATGGGGGCAGTCTGTCCTGCTCCCCAGGAACTCTGTCCCCAACACAAGGTCAAACATCAAGGCCAAAATCAATCTGCTCTGCCCGCCTGTGATCCCAGGCAGCTGCTCCCTGGACGTGGCAGCCCTGGTCACTTGGGTGGCAAAGGATGCTTGCCTATTTTGATGGACAAACTGTCTGCCGGGACCACATCCACCTCACGATTGGGCTGGTGTGAGGTCTCCCAGCTGGCAGGCAGCCCTGCCCCAACCCACCCCCGCTCCCCCCTCGTTCCCCCATCCTGCTCTCTGCCAGCATGGGCGCCCTCTCCAGCAAGGCTAGTTTTCTGCATGTCTTGCTGCACTATAGCCATCTCCCTGGTCCAGTAACCCCTCGCTCCTCTCGGGGGTAGGGTCCAGTCCCAGACAGCCCAGTGACGGCAGAAGAGCCTGGACATGCCAGACAGGATCGGGCAGTGCCACTCCCAGAATCTGGGGACCACTGGGAGGGAAAACAGACTGGGGGTTTGAGGGACAGAGTCAGAAACAGGGGAGCTCCGTGGGGGAGGCTGCAGAGGGACAGGCCACCCGCGGAGGCGGTCACACAGGTTCCTCCACCCACAGCACAGGGAGCCTCAGTCCTGAGGCCGGCCAGGCAGGTCCCTCTGGACCTTCCCACGTGTTTTCCCAGCCCTTCCTATGCACCCCTCTTCCTCCACCCTTTCCCTCTGGTGGTGATGGTTCTTACACAAAGTACTCTGGCCAACACTCAACCAGAAAGTTGTGGAAAATCCGGTGCTCTTGGCTCAGTGGCCCTGGCAACCACAGGCATGGGACCCCACGAGGCTGCAGCAAGCCCGGACAGGCTCCATAACTCCAGGTTTAATGTTGTGGAATCGCTGAGAAGGCCGAGAGAGATGAATTTGAGCACTGTTTGCCAGATGCCTTTTTCAAAAAGGCAGTCATCTGTAAGTATCAAGGGCTTCAGTGAGACAATAAAATGTTTTTCGATCTGCTATACAGTCATGGAGGTGATGGGAAAGACCAAGCCAGGTCTCTCTGGAGCTGGCTCCCAGGCGGGGACACAAGATGTGTGCAGAGCCACGTGACAGTGAAGAGACAAGCCCCGTCCAGCAGTTTCACTGTTCAAGTGACCGGCTGATGAGGACAGATGTTTCTGGGAACAATGGTATCATGGCCCAGATGTCATAATCCAGAAGGAAGCGGCCCCCTGGTGTGGGGAGAGACAGGCAGGCTGCACCACAAGGCGGGCATCTGCCAGCCTCTCCTCCAGGTTCTTCTTTTGCAACTGAGGCCTGGAGGAGTGGATACACGCCCCTCGCCCCCAGTCACAGCCACCCCCCAAAAGGCAATGCAGAAACCGCACACCTGGCATAGGGTGAGAGGGAGGCCTGGGGCCATGGTTGCCAGCAATCATGTCCGAGACCCACATCCTGACATGCGTGCTTACAGGGGGCCAGGGACACACTGAGACGGGACGACAGAGGTGGGCATCCCACGGGCCCTGCTGAAACCAAGCCGGAGTCCAGTAAGGAAGCTGGGGCTCCTGGGTGCTGGTGGACGGAGGCCTCAGTCCAGCAGGAGGGCGGCTCTTGAGCCCAGGAACACAGGGCAATCAAAAGGAAACGCCCTCTGCGGGCAGCTCTCACCTCGGGCCGGGGATGGGCGCCTGCATTCCCGCCGAGACCGCGGGCCGGAGGCTCTTCCCGTCCGCAGCAGAGCATGCTGTTAATAGTGTCGTTGTCTTGGTGTTTTGTTTATTCCCCTGGAATGGCTTGATGGATGTGAATAATTATCAGACTATAAAAGCCAGCAAATGTGCTATTTTCTATCGCTCTAAATCATCAAACAAATAAAGTGTGAAACAGCATTTTTGAATATAATTTTCCCCTCTAATGGCTTAGAATTATTATCAAGAACAATGAAAATAAATAAGCAAATGCCTTGTGAGTTAAAAATTAAATGAGTGTGTCAGGAAGAGGAACACGGGCCGTCGTGGAGAGTAGGGACCTGCTCGGGGGTCATCACTTCTGCCGACGGAACAAGTGGCTTCGGGCTTCAAGGGTACCCGGGCCTCTCTGGGTGTGGACTCCCAGCACCTGGTGCCCTCTGGGCCGGGAGTGGGCACCTGGGACCACCTCCCTGGAGGGACGGCTACACTGGCAGGTGTGCACCACAGCACCTGTGTGTCCAGGTAATTCCCACAGGTCCAGGGAGTCGTGTGCCACTGCCCTGGGACGGCCACATGAGACCTCAGAAGACGAGGCAAGTAGGGGGCTGGCCTCTGCCCCTCCTCTTCCGGGCCATGGACGGACAGTGCCAGGTGGGTACTGCCTCTCAGACCAGCAGGAAAACCTGAAGTCCTGGGACAAATCCCCAGGACAAGAAACACCCATTTCAGTGGGAGACAGTGTACCCCCACAGGGCCCACTGGCTCAGCTGGCCGCCCACCCTGGACTGCAGGGCCCGGCAGAGAGGATCGAGTTCCCTGCGAGCAGGGCGTGTTGCCATGGTAACGAGGTAATTCCCACAGGCTCCTGCCAGCTGCCAGGGTAACGAGGCTAGAGGGGGCCTGCCTCTCACACCCTGTTGCCCATTCCCGAGGCCCCCGGCCTCTGCCCGGGCCTACAGGACCGTCCTGCTTGGAGCCAGGGTGGAAGCACCGTGACACAGACGGTATCTGTTCCCGGAGATGCATGTGACTTCGCTGGTGGCAACAGGGCTCGGGATTTCTTCCATCACTGGCCTGACAGCTCCCCCAGCATGAGGCTCGGCTTCCCTCTTCCTCTCCTGAGGAACGTGAGCCAAGAGCAGGGGTCCAGCCAGGAGCCCTTTGGAAATGTCAGTTCAGCCCAACGCGAGTCGGAGGGCGAGGAAGTTAATTTCACAGTGTTTGCACAAGGCCGGGGCAGACAGGCCCCTCACCGTCTAACAGGCTGTAATTACGGGAACAGAAACAAGAAGGCAGAGTCCAGGGAAGTGCTGAGACCACGCTTGCTCAAGGCACGAGCAAGCCGCCCGCACACGCCCTGGGAAATCCCGGCAGCTCCCAACACCAGTGGCCCCAGAGCCCCACGCGCTGGCCAGACAGAAGAGCTGTTTACTGTGACCCTCAAGCACAAAGCCCATCGTGGCCCATGCCCTCTCCAGCCACACGTCAGTTGGACAGTCTCAGCTCACTGCCCCGTGGTCTGGGTGGGCCAAGCAGAAGAACCTGGTCACAGAGCAGACTTCCCCTCACACTCCCAGCTCCCCAGGCACCATCTCCATGCTGGTTAGAGATGAGCCCGGCCAGAGCAGCCACGCTCCACTCCTCTGCAGTGCAGAGCCTAAGGGCCAGAGAAACAGTTACCCCGAATGTGATTATCACAGAGACGAGCCCCAGGGAGATGACTCACAGAGACTTGCTCTACCAACCCATCCCTGCACTTCAGATGACTTTCATTTATATAAAACTCCAAACCATCCAGTACAAAAAATTCTTAGCTATCTAGAACTAGAAGGGACCTTCCCACGGTCACACTTCACTGGGGTGAGGCAGGAGAGGCACCCCAGAAAGTCGGGGCAAAGCGGTCCACAGTACTGCAATGGAGACGCTGGCCAGGTGAGAAGCCAGCAAAAAGATATAAGGGGAATAATGGTAAACAGGGACGAGACAAACTTCTCACATAAAGTAATATAACCTTCCACCTGGGGAAACTAAGAGAACGAGCTGGGAAATTAAGAGCTGAATAGTCCAGGGACTTCCCTGGTGGGTCAGTGGTGAAGAATCCGCCTGTTAATGCAGGGGACACAGGTTCGATCCCTGCTCTGGGAAGACCCCACATGGCGTGGAGCAACTAAGCCCTGAAGCCACACTACTGAGCCTGAGAGCCCTAGAGTCTGTGCTCCACAACAAGAGAAGCTGCTGCAATGAGAAGCCTGTGTACCTCAATGAAGAGTAGCCCCTGCCCGCCGCAACTAGAGAAAGCCTCCTTGCAGTAAAAAGACCCAGCACAGCCAAAAAGTAAAGAAAAAAAAAATTTTTTTAATAAAATAAAACATTTTTTAAAAAGAACTAAACAGTTAAGTGAGGGTGCAGAATTTAAAAAAAAAAAATCAGTACATAGATAGCCAGGCTTCGTCTGTACTTTCCCAGAAGACTATAAAAACCACTAAGGTAAACCCTCTCCCTTGTCTGGGGTCCAGAAGCAGGAATTCTTGGCCACAAACAAGGGCAAACAAAAACCTGGGCAGGTCCCAGCCCCTCACAGAATCCCCAGTCTGGTGCAGGAGACTGGCAAGCTCTCAGCGAGGCCGGCAACGAGCCACACGGTGTGCCCGCCCGGAGCAGGCCAGGGCAACACGCGCGCAGGCAGAGCTCAGAGATCGGCGGGCTTAGTTCCAGGCCACCGCGATGAAGTGAGCCACGTGAGGTTTTGGCTTCCCAGTGCGTAAGAAAAGGTACATTTAAACCGTACCCTTACCGTAGTCTATTAAGGGTGCAATAAAAGCATTATATCTAAAACAAATACTGCACATACCTTAATTTTAAAATGCTCTCTTAAAGTGCTAACCATCACTGGACAACACACGGTTGCCACAAACCTTCAATCTGTAAAAAAAATCGAAGCATCTACGAAGCACAATAAAACAAGGCGAGCCTGTACCACAAAACGCCTCCATGCCCCCAACCTTGTCCTTCAGTAAAGGAGGTAATACTGGATGTGATCCTAACAACAGTGACTCCAGAACGCACACAAGCCGGGCTAGCCTGTCAGGCACGAGCGGGGCGGCCGCATCGTTATGGTTCAAACGTGAAAGACGCGTTACTAGCAGTCACACTGACAGCAGGGTTAAAGGGGGACAAACGATCACCCTGCACCAGGCAAGAGAAATGAAAGATGTTAGAAAAAGCCGACAGGCTCGCTCGCCCTTCAAACATGAGGGAGTGGGTCCGAAGGCTGGGCAGACGGACAGCCCTGGGACTACCAAGATGCCTGGGGTCCCCTGCCTTCCTGGGGGGGGCGGGCAGAAGAGTTGCCACCAACCCCATCTGCCTGGGCAGGTGAGGAGAGCTCCCGCTGGCATGGGGAACGGGGACTGAGCCCTTTCTAAACACTCAGGAGAGCAAGGGAAGTGCGCCCCCAGGTCAGGCTCCAGCCCGGGGTGGGGGGGGGGGTGGGGGTTGGGGGGGAGGGTGGGGAGGGGTCCCTTGGGGGGGACCCCCACCTCCCCTACTGGAGCACCACTGTGCAGAGTCGCTAGGCCGGGCAGCATGGCTCCCTGAGAGTGACTGAAACTGCCTGACAGCGAAAGGAAAGGATGGCGGCCCTGCTTCTATCAGGAGCTCCCATCTCGGCTCCGAGGTGCAGCCTGCAGGAGGAGGCCGCCCCCGTCATCTGTCCCGGAACCGGGGCCCTTTATGTGACAGATACAGACACTTGCTGGGGAGATAGGATCAGCCAAGGACCTAGGAGGATTGTCCCCAGGATAGAACCTTATTGAGCTGCGGGCGGTTTTATCTTTAATGGATCGTTTTACGGGACAATAGATGATGGAATTTGGTATCTCACACCAGCAGTGTCAGTGATTTCAAATAATGACATTTTTATTGAGATGGGCACAAGATAAACAGAGTCCTGGGAGCATCTGCTCAGAGAAAATGGGGAGTCTCAGGTGGGGATGCCAGCCAGGGGGGACGCTCTGCAGGCGGGCCGCCTAGGCCTCTCAGGGCGCAGGTGGACGGTGCCCTGGCCTGCACACTCGCCCTGTGAGGGGCCAAGGAACCTGGGGGTGGCTCAGCACCTCAATGACCCCCAGCCCCAGGGCCCGGTTCACAAGAGCCAGTCACCACTTTTATTAAGGAGCAGGCTTTACAAGGCAAGTGTTAAAGGCAACTAAACACTGAATTGGAGGCATCTGATCTCCAGCCCCGGTCTATTTCAGGTCCTTGAATTATTTTTGTTATACAACACAACCAAAAAATGCCGAGTCACATGTGAACTGGGTTTCGACTTTGCTTTTGAAGCTGTGGGGGCCCTTCTCAGGTGAGGTTTTAAAGGCGAGCCGATCAGCACAGCCTCGGGTCAGAGTGGGGAGAGGGCTCGTGCTGCCAGTGATGGGGGTCAGTGCGTGGGGACACAGTGCCAGTGAGCACCCGATGCCACCCGAAAAGCCATCGCCATCTCCCCCTCGAACTGGCCTCAACTGCTGATCATAAAACCAGGAGGCAGCCTCCCAACGTGCCAGGGCCCATGGCCTCCACTCCAGTGGGGGACACCCCTCCCTCGATTTATTTCTGCAGAAACACCCAGGAAGGTGTGAACAGGAAAGAACAGAGGGAGGTCCACAGAGCGCAGGAGCATCCACAGGGCAGGACTTGGACATCACAGGCCAGGCCAGGGTGTGCAGGGAGCTGGGGGAGCTGGAGAGGGTGCCCAGGGGTCCAGGTCTGTCCTCGGGCTGCGAGAGCCAGGGCGGCCTTAAAGCGGAGCGGCTCCGGGCCTATTCACATGTGGGGACCTTGGTGCTTCGGGAGAGTTAGGGTCGGGAGAGCACACACACTGAGAGGAGTCGCAGAGAGAGCACCTTCAGCTCGTCTCGCGCCGGCCACGTGAGCTTGCCGGTTGCGCAGCCCGGCTTCCATCTCCTGCTGCTGTGCCCACGTGAGGGGAAACTCGTCCTCAGCCAGGTTCTGAAGCGAAGCTAACGCAGACGCCCTCAGCTCAGATTCGCAGGGATCTCCCTTCCGGGGAGCTGAAAGCGGCCAACAGCAGAGAAGTTTGCCATGGAAACGAGACCCAGCACACAGAGCCGGATCTACAGGATGGGTGGGAGGGTGAGCGACTCCTGGGTTTGAATCAACCCCTAATCCAAACACTACTGGTGGGGGCATCTCAGGATGGTCAGATGCCCAGCGACGACACTTCTCTAGACCCAACGGTATCTTACGGCGACTAGCCTGGTGCCCCAGCCTGGAGTTCTGGGCGGCCGGGTTGGCCCCTGCTACCCTAAAGCAAAAGCGCAGAGATCACTCAAGCAGCCTGAGCCAGCACAGCCTTGGCCGTTCCAACCCCAAAGCGCCCACTCTGAACAAAAAGACTCCAAAATGAAGGACCATCTGCTCCTGCCAGACCAAGCCAGCGGGCCGTGCGACAGGCCAGCCACGCCTGCGGCCATGAGTGACAGACAGACAGGAGATGGCTGTGCCCACAGAGGCACGCCTGCCCAGGCAGCAAGGGCTACCCTGACCTGCCAGGCCAACCCCCACGCCCAGGCTCGCATCCCTCCCTTCCACAGCTAGCGTCCCCCTGGCCAGAGGGCTCTTTCTGGAACTGTGGGGTAACTCCCTACTCAGGGCCCTCCCATCTCCCTGCCTCTGGTCTGCCTGCCCGCCTTCCATCAGGGCCCTTCCATGGGCTTCCCAGTGGCCTCTCCTCCCACAAGCCTCAGCCCAGCAGCCTTCCTGCCTCCATCCATCTCAGTGGTCCCAGCTGCTGCCTGCCTCCTGCCTGGCCCCCTAGGCCCTTTTGGGGGTGGGCATGGGGGACAGCGGGACTACACACACAAGCTCCTGCCCTGACAGATGGCATCTGCCCTGGTGTGGTTCATGCTCAGCCCAGAGTGAGCACCTCGTCAGGGCCTGAGCTGACCCAGCTCCTCTATAACCTCAAAACCGCCTTCGTCCAGCATCCACAGGCGGCAAAGCTATGGCTCACCTGCCCTTTTCCCTCCCTGCACTCCCAACACACGGTCAGACCATGGCTCCCAGGCTCCAGTGCTGGAAGGTGTGGCCCCATGACCCAGCACTGGCCGAGGAGACGTGGGCAGAAGCCAGGTACTGACTCCCTGGCCCGCCCATCACAGTTCAGGAACACGCCTCCCTCTGCCCCACAGGAATGTCTGCCCAGGGTGACCTCAGAAGCCACGTGTTTAAGGTGGCAGAGCCTCTGCTGGCCTGGGTCCCAGAGCCCCGTAGCTCCCCCATCTCTCACAAGGATCCGCAGGCTTTGATTTCAGCTCAGCAGGCCTGATTCAGAGATGTCTGGGGGACTATAAGAAAAGGATCCGCTCTCTCCCACACCTTGGAGTTTGAGCCACCTCTGCCAACTGGGACACACGCTGTCCCCATGGGAGCACCTGCCTGGTTTGTAGGATGATGCTTCAAGGGGCAGGGCAGAGCAGTGGTTAGGAATGTGGGCTCACCCCACAGCCTGGACCCGGCCCCAGCCCCACCACTCCCCAGCTACAGTCTCACCAATCCAGTCCTGTCTGTGAAGGAGCTGCGGGCAAGACAACGCGGCTACTGCTATCGCTATTTCTTGTCGTGTCACGTCGTCACGTACAGTGACTGACTTCTTCACGAGCAGCAGGTAAAAAGTAGCACAAAGTGTGGCCAGGCCCCAAACTGGAAACATCCCAAATGTCCACCCACAAGGGGACAGACACGCAGATGGAGGCACGGCCACACGACAGAAAACGCTGCAGCCGTGAAGATGGATGGTGTCACCACACGTGGCAGGACACATCCTCACAGATGCAGAGCAGAGACGCAAGAGACCAATCAGTCCATGATTTGGGGTTTCAAACCCAGTCGGCACGCAGCCGTGTCCCCCAGGGACTCAGACACACGTGGAAAACAGCCCAGAGAAGCAGTGACAAGACCACCAGAATCGGGAGGATGATCTCAGTTCTGGGGGTGGGGATGGGGCCACAAAGGAAGGGGGCCCAGGACAGGGAATGAGGGAGTTCATTTTCCAACATCGTCCTTCCCGGGGGCTTACACAAAGGTGGACGGGGGAGCCATCTGATAAACTGCATGCAATTATCTTTCCTTGGACAAGTACATTTCATGTGGTTTTCTGTTCTGTGTTACATCTCATGATAAAAACATCCACCGAGAAGAGAATGCACCATGACAGGCACCGTTCTCGAGGCCCCTGGGCTCGGTCATTCCAACACCCTTCTCAGTGCCGCTGGAGGGGGGCTTGGCTATTACAACTGAGGCCCCAAATCAGCAGAGCCTAAAATAGGGAGGTGACCCTGGGTGGCCCTGACCTAATCAGGTGAGCCCTGGAAAGGCGCTGGGCCCACCCTAAGCCAGAGGGTCCAAGTGTGAGAGGACCCCCAGTGCCAAGGGGACCTTCTCCAGAGCCCCAGGTAGGGGCCTGGCCCGCCACCACTCGACTCTGCCTCAGGCCCTGAACTGAGGCCCCGGCAGGCCCGCTCCTGGGTGCCGTGAGATGTCCATCTGCAGGATCAGCTATGGAGCAGCAGGGAATGGAGACCACCCAGCGGGAGGGAGCGGGGAGGAAGACAGAGATGAAAGACGCCCGATCGGCCACAACTGTCCAATCTGGGTATCGGACACTAGGCTGTTCTGTTCACTATTCTCTTTTCTTTTCTGAAATTTGAGGTATTGAAGAAAAAAAAAAAACGTATATTCCAAAGGGAGACAGTATGGGAAGGGGGTGGCATGACTCTACAATGGAGACACCTGACCAGCATGACCTCAGCCGGGGGACCCAGGTCAACACCAGCAGGGAAGAGTCATGCTGACGACAGGCACCCCAAGGTGATGGATGAGATGGCCCCTCACCTGTGTCCTCCCCCCACATCCAGCGCCCCAGTGCCACGGTGAGAGGAACACCGAACAAACCCCCATGGAGAGAAGTTCTATAAAATCTCTGACCCCAGTCCTCCTCAAAATCATAAGGGCATCAACAACAAGGAAAGTCTGGGAATCCTTCCCCACTGTTGGTGGGAATGTAAGCTGGTGCAGCCACTGTGAAGAACAGCATAAGGGTTCCCCCCAAAAAACTACAAATGAGTTACCACATGACCCAGCAACCCCACTCCTGGGCATATATCCAAAGAAAACTATAATTCGAAATGATCCATGTACCCCAGTGTTCATTGAAGCACTATTTACAATAGCTAGGACACGGAAACCCCCTAACTGTCCATCCACAGATGAATGGATAAAGAAGATGTGGTTTATATATACAACGGGATATTACTCAGCCAGTAAAAAGAATGAAATAACGCCATTTGCGGCAACATGGATGGACCTACAGAGGATCGTACTACATGAAGTAAATCAAACAGAAGGACAAATACCATATGATAGCACTTAAATAGAATCTAAAATACGACACAAATGAAATTATCTATGAAAAATAAACAGACTCACAGAGAACAGACTTACGGTTGCCAAGGGGAGAAGGGTAGAGTGGGAGTTTGGGATGAGCAGATGCAAAGTATTATGTATAGGATGGACAGACAACAAGGCCCCACCGTAGAGCACACGGAGCTATACTCAATACCTTACAGTAAACCACAATGGAAAAGAACATGGAAAGCGTGTGTGTGTGTGTACATATATATATAAATATATAACTAAATCCCTTTGCTGTACATACTTCAATAAAATAAATTTCTAAAAAATAAAAAAGAGCAAGGAAAGTCTGAGGACTATCACAGCCCAGAGGGTCCTGAGGAGACAGAACATCTGAATGTCACGGGGGTCCTGGGACAGAAGAGGACACCAGGGAGACACGAGGCAAGCTGAATGAAGCAGGACTCCAGTCAACAAGAGTATCTCCATAAGGTTCATTAACTGCAACAAATGTTCCAGCCTCGTGTAAACTAAGAAGGAGCTGGGTGGTGGGTGCACAGGACTCTGCGCTAGCTTCTCAGTTTTTCTGCAAATCTAAAACAGTTCTAAAATACAAACTCATTTAAAAAGAGCGAGGGAGGGAGTATGCCACCAAGACAGTGGGTAAACAGACAAGCTTGTGGCAAACACGCAAAGAACAAGGAAAACAGTCTCTCAGTGCATTGTGAACCACCTGTGCAGGGCACCCTGCGTCACGAGCCCTCCCACCCCTGCTCACCAAGAAGCCAATTGGGCTGGAGTGCCGCCTGGCTGCCTAGGCTCACCACGAGGCATCAGATCATCGGGAACTTCAGCGGATCACCCCTCTCAGCCTCACTGGCTCCGGAGTAGAGCATATGGTGAGATTTTCCTCCGCAGAAGGCTGACCTAACTCTGCCTAGCGTGATGTGAAAACCACTTTGCATCCCCTGAACAAACACCAACTGTGCCTGTCCCCCCAGAACTGTGAAACTCCAGGAAGCAGCCTCCGGACTGGATCCCACTGCCAAGCAGGCGGTGAGAGGGCACAGGCCCCCTGGGGTGCCCTGGGATCCCCTGGGTGCCCAATCCAGCCCAAGCCACCCGCAGCATGGGTTGTCAACTGACACAGCTGTCCAGCTCTGCAGGGGCAGCACCAGGCTTCCACGGGGCCAGTGCGAGCGAGGCTGGCAAGAAGCAGTCCGATAACCGGGCTGATCTGTGATTCAAACCATGCTGAGCCACGCCATACAAACCCTCTGAAGCTGCGTGCTGTCTCACCCTCCAGCATAAGTAGTGATGCCATCCTACCCTCGCAGCCTGATGATACTCAATGCCCTGGTTTGAGACTGGAAGGTCTCTCCAACTTCAGGAGTTAATTTTCGAATGCCAAGGCCAGCTTTTGGTTTTAGAGTTCTGACACAATCCTGACAAGCAGAAAGGTGGGGTTGGTGGCATCAGGGAAGACAGCGTGGTCCGGACAAGAAGGGGCCTAGGGCTTTATGCGGGGAGGAGGAGAGGTCCAGGAGTGAAGGGGAGTAACAGCTGCGCTTCCCATAAGCCCCAGGGGCTCAGCTCTCCTGGGCTCCTGTTAAACTGCTTCTCCCAGCCCTGTGCCAGCATCCTGTGCCTTCAGGGGGCCGCTTGGGGTCTCTTTGCTTGGCTCCATCCAGCATCAGAATTCCCAGTTCTGCCACCCGGGACAACAAAGCCAAGGCCCTCACAGGGGCCGGCACTGTGGTCCAGCAGCGCCACCTGCAGGCGGAGTGGGAGCCTGCAGCCTGTGGCCAGGGAGGGAGGCAGGGGACGGGTGGGGGAGTTGGGGGGCGGGGCGGGCAGGGCGGAGGAGCTGGTCCCCTGGAACAGGAGGCGCAGCTGGGCACTGGACCCCTGCTGCCTGGGCTGGGCCTGCAGGGGGGTCCCCAGGGGCCAGCAGGGCGCCCATCAAAGGGGAGGGGAGCAGCCCAGCAGTCCCCGCCCCCAAATAGCAACAGACTTGAGCCCAACTTACAGCCTTTTCCCCAAGCTGCAGCCAGAGGGCAGGGAACATCAGTTGGCCTCCTCCCTGGGCCCCAAGGCAGGGAACACACCTTCAAATGTGCCTGTGCACACACAAGCACACTCATGCCCAAGCATGCGCACACATGCACACTCTCACACACACACACACACACACCTCCAGAGTATCAAGTGCAGACTCAGCTGATTGCCTGCTTGGCGTTACATTTCCCAGCAGCAAAAGAAAGCCTGTCTGATCCCTCTCCTACAGAACTCCCCTGAGCAAAGATGCCAAAGAAAAACTGCAGGTGCCAAGGAGTCAAAAGGAGAAATTCTCACCGCGCCTAGAGCAGCGCTCAGGCTCCTTAAAGGTCAGGGAGAGGGCCAGGCTCTCCACTCCCAGGCTCTCCCACCTGCACCCCCTTCCACCGACTGCCTGCGGCAATCTGCCTGTCACACCCCAGGACTGAGCACAACATGAGAGCCTCTCCTCCGTGCCCTGACTCGGGTGAGCCTGATGCCCCAGCAAACACAAGCAGCTGGGGAAGCCGAGGAAAACCAACCGCAGAGTCCAAAGTCATGGCCAGGACAATCCCCACAGGGAACACAGTTGGTCCCGACCGGTCCCCCCACCCCTACGTGTGGATATGTAGCCCTATGTCCAGGCAGCAAGCATAGGCAGGTGTGTCACACACTCATCTATGGTTTCTGGCGGTGTGCTGCCCAGGGAGCCCAGGCAGACGCATGGACCCTGGACGCTGACCCAGCACCACCTGCACCCAGGCCCAGCCCAACAGGAGGGGTCCCCAAATCACATAGAACTGCAACGCCCACCTCCCGCCACCCACGACCTCCTGGCCTCACTGCCCGACGTCCAGGCTGCGGGGAGGCCAGGTCTATTTTAAATCCTGTCTCTAAAGGGATCTGGAACCTCAGATCTGCAGGTATTCTTAGCCTCGCTGCCTGAGTGCGGCACGTGCCGGCCTCGCAGAGTAAATTGCACGACTTGATCGACACCAGGCTGTTCGCATCATGCTCACACTCAAGTCACACTGCCAAAGTAACAACAGGCTCAGAAAGGCTCAGGAAGACATGCAACCTGAGTAAGTCAACACTTATAAGAGAGTGCTGCCACCGTAACACTGAAATAGTTGCAATTAAGCTCCTGCAGACACAAGAGCAGTGGTGTGATCAGGGAGACAGATGTGGGCGCACGATCCACTGGGGAACACTCAGGGCCCAGGGGAAGGGTCGGGAGCAAGGCACCGCCCTCCCAGGATCCTGGGTGGCTCCTGAATCCCCAGCCCAGGGACGAGGACACCTCGGGAGCCCCTGCCCCCCTGCCCCCAGGGTGATGTCTGTGTCGGCCCAGGAGGGAATGTGGCCTCCACACGCCATGAACCTCCATGCCCGTGGTGCTCCCAGCTCTCCTGGTAGTCAGAGCCCTCCCTCTCCCATGCAAGGCTGCTGGAGATGGGGACGCAGCAGGGACCAAAGGCCCTGACTCCATGGGGTCCATGTTTAGCAGGGAAAGACTGACACCTGCATCACACACGGCCTGCACGTGATCACTGAAGGACGAGCATGGGGTGCCATGCCAGCATCTGGGGTCCCCACCCTGTCCAGCTGAACTGGCCACACTGGCAGCGTGAGGGACTCCACGTGCACTCCCACCCCCTCTGAACCAGAAGCCAAGATTCAGGTCCCTTCCAGAATGTTCTTCCTTCAGGAAACCAGCGCTTTGTTCAGCACACCCCTCTGGCTGCTTCTTAGCACTCAGGAATCGGGCTGGAGGGGGCAGGTGGCGGCGGGGACAGCAGGGCCACCCCAAGCAAACCAGGGGTGCAGCACAGGGGGCAAGGTGCTGGGGGCCGTCCTGGGGGCCAGGGAGTGTGCAGAGCCAGACACCACCCTGCCCGTCACCCACGGCTGCTGGCCCTCGTGTCCCCAGCGTCCCCTCTCTCAGGGACCTCCCTCGAATCCAGTCCCACTGCTTTCCAACCGCCCTGGACCCCAGTGGGCCTGCTCGCTCCTCTTGCAGGGGGCCCTCCCTGCTCTTCCCCAGCCGCATGTCCCAGAGAACACACCAGGGCCCCAGTCTCCAGGGGTCACCCTGCGCCTGAAAGCTCCAGCTCCCATTCAGAGCACACGCCAGGACCTAGCAGCCGCGGCTTGCTTTTTCATCTTTCTTTTCTTTTTTATAAGGAAGAGGTGGGTTTTCTCCCCTTAGGACCCCTCTGGTGAGAGACCCCAACCAAACCCAGGCTGAGCAGAGCTGAGCGGTCCCACTGCCAGGAGGCAGACTCTCCTCCTGCCATTGTTCCCAGGGGGCCGTGGGGGCGACAGATTGCTGCCCCTACCAGGCAAGGAGTCTAGAGAAAGAACGTGGGAGATTTCCACCACTGTGCCTGGAGCCATGGCCAGGAGGGAAAGGGTGAGAGCGCCATCTAGTGGTCATTGGGGAGCAGCGTCAGGGCAGGACTGGACAGTTCAGTTCAGTTCAGTCACTCAGTCGTGTCCGACTCTTTGCGACCACATGGACTACAGCACGTCAGGCCTCCCTGTCCATCGCCAACTCCCAGAGTTTACTCAAACTCATGTCCATTGAGTCGGTGATGCCATCCAACCATCTCACTCTCTGTCGTCCCCTTCTCCTGCCTTCAATCCTTTCCAGAATCAGGGTCTTTTCCAATGAGTCATTTCTTTGCATTAAGTGGTCAAAGTATTGGAGCTTCAGCTTCAGCATCAGTCCTTTCAATGAATATTCTGGACTGATTTCCTTTAGGATGGACTGGTTAGATTTCCTTGTAGTCCAAGGGACCCTCAAGAGTCTTCTCCAACACCACAGTTCAAAAGCATCGATTCTTCGGCACTCAGCTTTCTTCACAGTCCAACTCTCACATCCATACATGACTACTGGAAAAACCATAGCTTTGACTAGACGGACGTTTGTTGGCAAGGTAATGTCTCTGCTTTTTAATAAGCTGTCTAGGTTGGTCGTAACTTTTCTTCCAAGGAGCAAGTATCTTTTAATTTCATTTAATTTAAAGGACTGGACACAGCCACTCAAGAGACCCTGGTGGCTGTTCTTCCCTCCACTGACCAGGCCAGGGAGCTGGGCCCAGCAGCACACACACAATATACACACACAATACACACACATACACAGGTACCTGATACACATACACTCACACACGCTTACACTACGTATATAGATACCTGACAAGCATATACACACATACACTCATATGCACACACCCACGTGTATACGTTCACCCTCACATACATATAGTCATATACACTAACACACTCGTTTGTATACACACAAACACAAATACCCACACAAATACTCACATACAAATGTATTCACATATACACAGACACACGCTCACATGCACACATGCAGCCCCAGCCTGGGTGTCTGTCCACACTGTGCCCACCAGGCCCATGGGGAGCACACTCCCTGTGGGAAATGGTGCCAGAGCCCCCCTCACCCCAAAACGTGGGCCTGGGCAGAACAAGGGCCCTCCCACCAGGCAGTCCCAGCCCAGTGCTGCTGTGCAGGGAGCTGTGCTGTTGGGGAGCCTTGGGGGCAGCTCTGGGCAGCACCCAGACCAGGAAGCCCCTCTGCTCTGTGCAGAGGACCACACCATGGGCACAAGACTCAGGCCACCATCACCAACCCCACCAATTTCTCTCCAAATCTCTCTCAAAGACAAATAGCCCCAGTGCCTGGAGGTTTCGATCATCATGGGCTCATGGGAAGCCACAGAGAGGCACACAAGAAGAGACACAGGTTGAAGACAGGAAGCCTGTGGACGGTAACAAGAGCCTGGCATCCCACGATGCTGCACAGCTGCCAGACCAGAGAGCCCGCGGCCAACAGAAAAATGGCCCCAAAGACGGCCGTGGCCCGGTCCTGTGATCTGACGACGTGTCACCTCTCACGGCAGAGGGGACTGTGCAGGAGGCGTTAAGTAGAGGCCCCTAAGATGGGGGCGACCTGCATTCCTAGGGCCCCAGTGTCATCACAGGGCCCTTGTGAGAGGGAGGGGGAGGGCCAGAGGCAGAGCCAGACGGGAGGTGCTGAGCTTATGGCTGTGAGGACCCAGGGAGGGGCCGTAAGCCAGGGCTGTGGTGCCTCTAGAGGCTGCAAAAGGCAGGAGCTGGTGCTCCCTGGAGCCTCTGGAGGGACCAGCCCTGCCCACGCCTGGATTAAGCCCCATGATGTCCAGGTCAGCCTCCTGGCTCCAGGACTCTCAGAGAACGAATGTGCGGGGAGGTAAAGCCACCAGACCTGTGATCCTTTGTCATAGCAGCCCTGGGAAACCACACGCCCCAGCTTCCCCTGCCCAACTAAGCGGGAACCATGGCCAGACTGGGGGGGCACGGGGGCTTCGCCCTGTCCACGGCAGAGGCAAGGAGGGGTGGTCACAAGCCAGCGGCCAACAGGGGGGCCTGGCTTCTGGGCCCTCTGCCCAGAGGGCCTGTTCCCCACCCCTCAGCAAATGGCCCAGGATGTCCCCATGACTTAGGGGTGGAGGGTAACCTTCCTCCCAGGGCTCAGCTCTCTGCTGGGATAAGGCAGGGCACCTGGGCCAGGGCCCACCTGGGTCCCTGCTGCCCCCCAAACAAAGGCGAGCACAGCTCTCCAGCTGAGCTCCTGAGTGTCTCCCTCTGCTCCCCAGCTCCCGTCCCCTTCTGAGCTGCAACAACTACTGTGACAACAGAACCAACCTCCTAACAGCTGGGGAGAGGCAGAGAGATACAGCGGCCCCAGCTCAGGAGTCTCTGCGGGAGATGCAGGGAGCACTGACAGCCGCTCGCCATCCTACCAGCAGAAGCCGTCAGGGGAGCACTCAGCTCGGAGCTACCAGACCACTGCGCTGGACATCCGGCCCAGCCTGTGGGGCCCGGCACTCACAGAGTGCCTTTCAGGGGCCTGCATGCTCCCCCCATACTGCAAACGGAAGGTGGATCCCACCCCCCAGAAATCAGGAGGGGCAATACTAACCCCACTCCAACCTGGAGGCCAAGAGGGAGGTACAGGGAGGCTGAAATCGCGGTCCCACGAGCCCCAAGACAACAGCCCCACACAACCCCACGAGGCACTATCGGAAGCCTGGCCGCGGGCACGTTCAGTGTGAGGCTCTCCGGGTGAAACCACAAGCTCTGCGGATCTGAAGCTTGTTTCTGGGGGGCTTGCATGGCCTCGTCTAGTGGGGGCTGGGCTGGCAGAGCACTATCCAGCATGGCAGCCATATCCCCCCAACCTGGGGAGCCCCTCGCGTCTCCCTGCCTGCCCTCACCAGGACTTGGGCTCCCCGAAGTGCAGGTAGTTGATGCTGTACAGATCCATGTCCTCCGTGTGCCAGGCGAAGGTGGTCTTCCACATGCCGAAGTACAGGTAGGGGGTGTTAACGCCCTCGATGATGGTGCCGCACTCACGCTCCACCATGTCCAGGATGGTCCGCAGGTTCCCGATGTTCCACTGGGCCACGTCCTGCAGGGCGAGCACACGGTCAGCCCACGGGCCACCCTGGGTACCCAGCTCCCCTGACCTCGCCCCCAGACGCCAGCAGTGACACACCTACGTCATGCCCTCTGAGCCCCCCACAGCAGCGTGACCCCCACACACGGACCGAGAGGCAGCAACCGCCCCACACCCGCCCACCTCACAGCCTCGCCCAGGCTGGTGTCCAAAACCCACCCTGGGCCGCGCACAGCCCCCGCCCTGGGCCAGATGGTCAGACGCAGCTGCCCCCAATCCTGCACTGAGCTGTGCGTGGTTGTGTGGGAATCGTGGGCAGTGAAGGCCACGCTGCAGAGGCCATGGCCAGTGAGGAATAATTCACATGCCTTGAGCTCACTGACACACAGGGAGGAAGGACACATCTAATGGGACCTCGCAGTCATGAGCCAGACAGGCCTTCCTGCACCTTCCCACCACGGAGGCGGGATGGTGCTCAGAGCCAGGCAAACGCGGGAGGATCCCCGCCAACCAGGTTCATCTATTCCTAATGCCACAAGCAAACAAGCCCTGTCTTGTCATGAGAACTTGTCAAACATGCTTCCATTGACTCTCAGTCCCTGGGGAAGCCTCAGGGAGATGCTGAGCACACGGCGGTGTTCCTTCACACCCCAGATCCAACCCTGCCTCACGCCACATCCACGTTCCAGGCCCTGACTTCACAGGGCTGGTGGTAGGTCTCTACAAGGTGAGCTGTGGCTGGAGCCCAGGATGCAGGGGAGGGCCCAGATCAGACCCCCACCATAAGCATGAGAAGCCCGGGGTCACTTCCAGTAGAAGCTGCCTGAGGTTAGGGGGCACCTCCCAAAAGCACTATGCATTCACCCTGCCGTCGGGCCTACACATCCACAATGTAACTCCAAAAAACACTGAATTATACACTTTAAATAGGGCTTTCCAGGTGGCTCAGTGGCAAAGAATCTGCCTGCCAATGTATGAGATGCAGGTTTGATCCCTGGGTCAGGAACATCCCCCGGAGAAGGAAAGAGCAACCCACTCCAGTATTCTTGCCTAGAAAATCCCATGGACAGAGGAGCCTGGCGGCCTATAGAGTCCATGGGATTGCAAAGAGTCGGACACAACTGAGCAACTAAACAGCATCAAACATGTTTTAAACGGGTGGTTTGTATGGTATGTGAATTATATCTGAATAATGTTTTAAAAAAAATGACTCAAATACTCAACAAATAAGCAAAGCAACCCAACTGGCACTAACTTTTCAAAACTCTATGTGGAAAATGACAGGTCATTTGACCAACAGGCGTACAACTCCACACCCACCCTGTACTCAAGCACATGAACTTCCGTTCTTCTGCCCCATCAGGCTGCTGGGGTCAAATTCCCCTCCAAGAAGTCACGATCCATAAACTGAGCAGCAGAGCGGCCAGCTGGGGCAGGGCTGTTGGGGCGGGGCAGGGAGGCGAACACTGACCACCCCCACCCTTACATGGAGGCCCACACTGTGGCCAAGGCAGGATGGCAGCCGGCTGGAGGCGCAGAGCACAGGCAGCTGGGGCCGCCAGCCAGCCAGCTGGATTTTAACACCGGCTTGGGACTGGACATGGAGCGGGACGCAGCAAGGTTCCTGGCCATGGAGCCGCGACGTCCCCACTCAGAGCTAGGGAAGCTCCTGTAAGGACTAAGCATCGAAGGGAAAGGGTGCTAGTTACAGAACAGAGGCTCCGTCCTGCCCGGGGAAATCGCCCTCTTTGTGTTTAGAGACCAGATGCGGCCCTGGGGACGCCCACTGCGGTGCTCTGCCAGAGCTGCTCCCAGGAGGAGGCGTGAACATGATGAAACCAGAGAGAGGTGGGGGAGCCCAGCCCTGATTCTGGCCTCTAGGGAGGGCAGCTCAGGGCCTCAGCGGCCTGATGTGGGAAATGGGGGCCTGGAGCTGAAGCCCCTCTCCCTGGGTCTGGAGGCCCTTGAGGTAAGCAGAGAAGCAGGGGGAGCAGTGAATGGACCCCAAGGAGCCCCAGGAAGTGCAAGGCACACAGCCCCACTAGCCCCCCATCAATCTGACACTGGAACCTCTGCAGTGGCCCAAGGGCGAGCTGGCTGGTGGTACAAAAACACACTGGTGTAACTGCAAAACTCGACATCAACCAGGTGACGGATCCCGGTGTTCAGAGGTGCGGCCAGGAGACGGGGCAGGTGCACGGGAGGCACACAGGGCAGGGATATGCGGGGGGCAGGGATGTGGGGCAGGGATGTGGCGCAGGGGCAGTCATGGGCCCGGGCAGCAGTGCATGTGACAGGGCATCTCTGACCGTGTCCCCCAAGTAGGCACTGCCCTGTTCCCAGGGGCTGCGTGCTCGTCCAGAAGAGGGCTGGGCCTGTGGCTCATCTGACTCTGGGGTCAAGGCCAAGAGGACGAGCTCAGGGTCTGGGGTACCCCCAGTGAAGGGCTCCTTGCACTCACTGTGCCCCACTTTACTGATGGGGAAACCAAGGCCCAGGAAGGAGGAAGCAGGGGTGGGGGGCAAACTCGGTACTGGACCCAGGATGAGGGTGTCTCCCTGGGTCCTAGGGGACGTGGGTGAGTCACTTGAAGTCTGACCCGCACCTCCCAGGCAACAAACGAATGCCCTTGGCGCCCTGCACCACAGGGCAAACCCGCTAGAAGAGGGGAAAGCCGCCGCAGGTCAGACGCGCTCTGTGACGCCGAAACACCAGCAGGGACTCAGCTCGGGACCGAGCAAGGTCACATGTTTCCCATGCTTCTTGGGAAACACAAGCCGCTGGTTCTAACAGGCTCCTGCCCTGAGCGCCCCGAGGGTCCTGACCCTTCTCTCAGGAGGGGCTTTATTCCCACCCTTACCTCCCAACCCGAGACCAGGTGGCGCCCACAGCCGCCCTCGGGGGAGCAGGGCTGAGTAGTGTGTTCTCAGCAGACAACCTTCAGAGCGACAGAGTGTGGGGCATGCAGGGGGCACAGGGGGAGTGGAGAGGCCTGGATCCTACCAGTGCAGAACACCTAGGAGCCAGTCAGGCTTCGGAGCCCTGAAATGAACCCCATTAGGTCCATCCCAGGGTTATCCGAGGTCCCATCAATATCTATAAACCATCCCCCCTAATATTCGAGGTCCCACAAATATTTACAAACCATCCCCCCAAAACATGGTCCCACTCTGCTGGCCACCAGCCCTGCCCGAGGCCTTGGCATCAAGCCTCAGTCAGGGGAGCGGCCCTTGGACAGGCCTCGGGAAGCACAGGCCCGAAGGCAGCACAGGGGCAGGATGGGACGCAGCCAGGGGCGGCTCGGCTGGCTGGGAACTCAGCTCCCAGGTCTCAAGGAAGACGCGGTGATAGAAACTCGAGCAGAAAAGCACTCAAATGAGAACTGACAGAGGCCCTGGGAGAAGGTCAAGACTGGGAGCCCTGGCAGGCTGCAGGCTGCTGGGTTGCCAGAGTTAGACACAACTGAGAGACTGAACAGCAACGGGGACACGGGATGGAATGCCGGCCGCTGTCTTTTTAAAACTGCCTGTGGTCAGGCTGAGGTCAGCAGCCGAGCATGGCGCCCGGGCAGGGCTGCACTCTGACTTGGCAGGAAAGAGTCTACAGACCTCCAGCTGCCCTCTCTCGTCCTCAGCTCGGCACCCACCTGTAAGTAGCGCCCCAACAGAAGCCCAGAGGAGCGTCCTGCATCATCCCTGCCCTGACCCTCTGGGGGGAGCCCACTCGCCCCTTCGCCCTCACTGTCCACCCAGATGCCGGGTGGCCTCGGGACTTACGTCATCGTACAAGGAGCCACTGATGTCGGCCCCGTAGATGGGTGACACGAACGTCAGGTTCTTCCAGTACTTGCGCTCCAGGTCATCAAAGTCCTGGTGCCGGGGCGTGCAGTACCTGGGGACAGACCGGGTGTGGGGGCTCAGGGCGCCTGCTGGGTGGACCAGGGGAGGAGCTCTGCTCAAGCGCAGGCCACCCTGCTGCGGGCACGGCCCCGGAGCATGAGGACAAGGTGTGACGACCGTTAGGGGAGGTGGGTGGATGGGCGGGCGGTCCAGCCTGGAACAGTGTCCAGCGGCCCCGTCTCACCAGCTCTCGGGGCCCAGGACCCCCCCATCAGACCACAGGCCAGGGGCATGGGAGCTGGAGGAGGGACCTGGTCTCTGACGGTTCTTGTCTGCCTACCCCTTAAAGATACAGACGGTACCAATGACAGGCCGGGCACCATGGGGTGGGGGCAGACGATGCCTGCCTCACAGGACACTTGTTTGAAAGCAAAGAAGTAAACACACTGCCAGCAACACACCAATGGTTTCAGCAAGCCAGGGAGGCTGGGAGCTCCACAGAAAGGGAGAGCGCCCACGAGCTCCTGGAGTGTGTGCCCATGTGGGCCCTGCTGAACCAGGAGCTCGGAGAGACCCTGCCGGGGAGCCTCCCTCTGAGGAAGTGCCGCAGAGCTGAGACATCCCAGGAGGGGCAGGGAGGCACTCCAGGGCCGGGGGACATGGCGGGCCCTGAAAGGCTGGCCTTCTGCAGTCAGTGTTGAGGGCAACACAGCGTTCATGCATGGCCCTGGGTCAGATGAGGGTCTGGATTTCGCCCCCCAAGAACCCGGGGGCTGAGAGCCTTGGGTGCTGAGGCCCACCCGGGGCACACAGGCAGGCTCTGTGGACACTGCGTCTGCCCCAGCCCGCGTACTTCTCGCTGTTGGCCAGGCGCCGGTACTCGCCGACCGTCATGGCCTTCTTCTGGATGTTGTACTGTGTGAAGAGGCCCGACTGGCCCGTCACCACCTGCTGGATGGGCGCTGGGATGACCACGTCATCGATGTCGTCATATGTCTGCCGCGGCTTCCACTCCTTTGGGGGGATGATCTGTAAGACCAGGAGAGTGGTCAGCGGCCCCTCCCTGGGCTCAGCTGCTCGGGACCAGGTGCTAGATGGAGAGAGACCAAGGCACTGGACACCCTCCCTCCACATCACCGAGCTCCTGGGAGCCCCAGGGCCAGGCCAACCTGGGCATCACCAGCTTGGGTGGTGGGGGGACTGTGCGCAGCTGCCTAGGATCTGTGTGATCACAGAGTGAGCAGCCGTGGGCAGGGTGGACTGTGGGTGCTGCCTGGCACAGCATGCACTCGCTGCATCCGGGGGCTCCACTATCATACCCTCTGGCCACCGCGTGCCCAGCTCAGGACTCCGCGTGGATGAGGCCCCAGAGCAGAGATGCGGATGCTGCAGTGCACACCCATTCCAGGAGCCCCACTTCAGGGACACCTCCTGGGAAGAGATCACGCAGCCCAGGGACAGGGACACGGGACAAATGGGCCAAGCCGGGGACAGTGGGCAGCTGGGGTGCACATGGAGGGGACCCTGTGAAACGCAAGGCAGGGGCCAGCCTCTGCTCCTGGGACCCAGCGGAACCCAAGCCGGCCTGAAGGTGGCAGGCCTGGTGCTCAGAGGAGCCGGGCAGGGATGCACCCAGGACCCCAACCACCCTTAACCCCAGCCCTGGGACCCCAGGCCACGCCCCCTCCTGACTCCTTCCCCCTCGGCCCTTCCCCAGCAGCCTGAGGAAAGGACCCCAGCTGGGCAGTGGCCCAGAGCACAAGAACAGCTGAGGAATGTGGCTGGTCACCCCGAAAGTCCCACACATACCCAGAGTCCCCCACCCCCTAGAGCTCCAGGGCCCCACTCACAGTGAGTGCTCACCCCACCCCCACCCAGCTGCCCTGAGCCCGGCAGAGCTTTTGCTGGTGTTGGGGGGTGGGGGGTGGTCATCAAACGTAGCTTTGATGGTAAAGGAAACCCCAACACCACACACACACCCCGACCCCAGAAGGGCAGTCACGGCCGGGGGGACTAGAGTGGAGGGGACCTGGCGTCTGCAGAGCTCGCTCAGGTCAGCAAGGCACCCGGCCCCTTCTCCAAGGAGGCTGGCAGGGCTGAGGGCTGCGCGGGGAAGAAGTGATACGCAGTATGGGGGGTAGTTGAGAAGAGGGATGTGGCGGGGCGCCTCCCTGGACCCGTCTGTCCCTGCAGAGGCGCCGGCACTGTCCCTGAAGGTGGGGGCAGGGCGGGTACGTGTGCAAGCGTGTGCGTCGGCGTGACTCTCCTCACAGTGTCTCTCAGTGACAGCGGGGGAGTTCTCCCAGCGGCCACGCCTGCCCCTACCCTGCCCTTCCAGAGAGGCCTGCCCGCCCATAGCAAACACAGCGCAGAAAACACCACTTGAGACGAGTGGAAAGGAACCTTCCAACAAAGGGCAGAGAGAAAATGTGCCTGAAAACATCTGACGCGCAAAAATATCCAGGCTGAGTGGTTTCCCATCGATTCAAGTAAGCTGGCAAAAAGTGGGTCCAGTGGCTCGAAGAGCTTAGAGCAGAGATGCAGAGCCCAGAGGATATAGGCTGGCGAGGTCTGTGCGGATACTCGGTCCCAGCACACAAGGCTGCACCCCGAGTGGCCCCGCAACAGAAAATACTGGAAACACCCAGAAGTGGGAGCCGGAGGTGACAGCAGAGGACAGAGAGGAGAGGCTGGGGGGAGCGCCAGGTGCTGCCGGCAGAACATTCCATGATGTTAACAAGATTCCTGGCAGAAAGCACGACTGGGATCCAAAAACAGAACTGGCGCCGCATCCCAGCAGACGCGGAACGAGGTCAGGGACAGAAGACATGCCAGATAAAGGGAGGCCCCGGGCCTCAGGAGTCCCCCTCCACCCCAGACAGACGGGGCACCTGGGGGAAAGGGGCCCGACAACTGCCACCAGCCAATCTCTCAGCCCCAAACAGAGGCTCTGAACCTACAAGAATCAGGCAGGGGGCTACCAGAGCCAGGGCCCTTGATGAGAATGTTCTGCTGAGTCTGTGCAACGGGATTGGGGGGGAGGGGGGTGTGCAAGGAAGAGAGATCGGGGGAGGAGGCCCCACAGGCCCACGGCGCTCCTCTTGCTCTCCATGCAGCTGAGACGAAAAGCATGGGTATGACACGGCCACCAAAGCCACCCGAGGACGGGGGAGGCCAGCGCACCTGCCCCTCACGGCAGACCCCGCCTGGGGGACAGACCCCAGGGCCTGCGGCCCAGGACCACCCACCACCTGCTTCTGTCCAGCCAGCAAGCTGACACCGTGTTCTTTTTTTTCATTTTTAAATGGTTAAGGGAAAATGACAAAGAAGACTTATTTCAAAATGGGTGAAAATTCTATGAAACCTTCACTTTGATGTCTATACATCAGGTTTTACAGGCACATAGCCAGGCCTGTGGGGATGCGAATCAACCACAGCTGCGGAGCTGAGAGGTGGTAACAGACAGTCCGGCCCAAGAATCTGAAAATACTTCCTATCTGGCCTTTGCAGAAAAGGCTGGGCGACCCCCAACATCACTAACAGAGGACTGCATGTGAGATGCAATGACAGGCATATGGGAAGCAACTCAAATAACCCCAAACAGGCTCCCAGATTAATCTCCCAGATTATGTGCTGGGCAGAACCATGTATACACAGGTATACACAGGCTCACGAGCACACGAAGGGGCTCTCCGAGACCTGTCCCCTGCACAGAAGGGTACGGGCAGCCATCTATGGTGCGCGCGCATGCTCACATCCGTGTGGGAAAGGCATGGGAAGACGCAGGAACTGGTGCCCTGCTGCTCCAGGCGGGCGGGCTGGAGTCGGGGGGCACTCGCTCTCCTTGGACCCCATCACAATGTTTGAACTTGCCCATGTACATGACAGTCTCCCAAAAAAATGTGTCTAAGGAGGAATATGAAGGCAGAAAGTCAGCCCTCTTCAGTATCAACTCCGCGAAGCCCCAGGGAGGTGAGGTGGCTGCCCGTTCCATCATGATGCGCTGAGTCCCACCCTGCGTCCACGCCCTCGGGGATCCCGGTGCCCAAAACAGTGCTGGGCTTGGGGAAAGAACGTACAGGTGTCCTTAATAAATAAGGGGCTCAAGGAGCGGATTAATGGATGCCTCATGGGCCCCAAGTCCCGGGGGTGTAAAGGGCAGCAGCCATGGAAAGTGGCTACAGGGCCGGGGGTCACTCACCTTGGCCAGGCCCGCCCGGTGGGCCCCCTGGGACTCGATGTAGGCCACATATTTGTTGAAGTCCTTGAATTCCTCCATGGTTGGGCGGAACGTCATGATCTTACAGCTTGGGTTCTGGGCCCCATGGTCCTCAGACCCCATGGCTGCGGTGGAGGGATGACCACACCTGTGAGGAGACAGAGGAGGTCAGCACCACCACCACCAGCCGGCCCCCTGCCCCCCCACCGAGGGCCCAAAGCATCCCACCCAAGGACAGAGGCTGTGCAGCTGAATGGGGCCCAGGGGAGCCAGGGCTGCTTCATCTCCAGCACAAAAGACCAAATGACTTCAATTAGTTACAGACAGAGCTGGCCTTGTCCTAAGAGCCCCTGAGATGCTAGAGGCCTGAGCCCCCATTTCAAACAAGAGGCCTTGGAAATAAAAATCTTTTCATATCAGGGTCACGTCCAGATTCACTGACATTGATCGTGGAGCTGGAATCCAGGGGCAGCGGCATGGGGCAGACTGGAAAAGGGAGTAAGGTCATATGTGTGTGTGTGTGTTTCCTGAACAGGAAGCCCTCCTCGGGCAGGGCCACCATGGGCAGGCAGGCAGGCAGGCGAGCAGCGCCTGGGTCCCTCCAGCACTGGACCGGCTGCTGTCAGTGAACCCAGGCCCCAGCGACCCACGTGAGTGACCCACGGGCTGCACAAGGCAGGACCCAAAACCAGGAGAGCAGAGCCCCATCACCCCGGGCTACAGCCAAGCCTGGACCACGTGGCACAGAGGGGGAGAGTCAGTGGAGGGGGGGACCTCTTCCAGGTGACAAGGCTGCAGGCTACAGAGGCCCCTCCTGTTTTGAGAGTCACAGGGACCAGCAGGGAGGCTGTGGACCATCCTAGTCAGGGAGACACTTGAGGGAAACACAATGGGGAAGGGTCCCTGTTGGCAGATTAAATTCTCCAAACGAGAAAACCAGACTTGCTCCAGGATGTGGACAAGGTCAGAACCCCAGCGCACGCACACCCAGAACTCGGAGGAAAACTCACCAAGTCCACACCCCAACAAAGTGAGTGGGGGCGGGGGGTGGTGAGAAGGGCAGGACTCCTGCCTGTCTGGGAAGTGGGGGGCGGTATCCATTCACCAAGTCACAGCCACCAGCTCTCCACATACACTCCCCACAGTGGGCACTAGAGGGCAGCACAAGCCCAGGAACAGCCGCCGAGCCCGGCAGCTCCTTGGAACCAGGCCCTGCCCTGGGCCACCCCACGCCACACTTGGGCGCACGGGGCAGGGGCAGGGGTGGCAGGCAAGGCCCTGCTGTGAAGGTCACACTCACAGCTGGCAGGACTGGTACAGACTCTGGGGGTCCTGGCACACGCAGGGTCACCACTGCATCACCAAGCGGGGAGCCCACCCTTCCTCAGGGACTGCCCCCCACCCCCGCCCCACATTGTTGGTGGGAGATGAGCCCAAGCAGGACACCTGTCTCCCCGCAAGACCAGCCTGTCCTGTGCAGAGTGGGGTGGCCCCAGGGTCCTGCCCACCCGAGCGCCCTCCGCTTTCCCATTGAGGGGCGGGGATGCGAGCAGGTGGAGCTTCCTACAGCTGCACCCAGCAAGAGCCCCCGCTTCTCCACCCGCCACCACCATGCAGGTTCAGCTCAGAAGGGAGGCGGGTGTGAGGTTTTTCCTCTTATTCATGCCCTTTGCAACGAAGCTCTCAGTAAGTAAATATGAAAAAAAAAATCTAAACGGTTTATAATCCCAAAACTCCATAACCCCTGGCACGTTTCTTTGAAGAAGGGCAAATGAAAATCAAACACATGCATACTTAAAAAGATAACACAAGGAATCCGACTGAAATCCAGCCCTGGGCCAACCTTCTGGGAACACGGGGGGACCGAGGACCCCCCATGAGGGAACTCACAGGACAGTCCAGAAAGACGGACACACTCTTGACCAGACCATGCCGTGCCAAGACAAGTGGGGCTCTAACAACTCAGTCATGAACAGACAAACAGCACAATTAAACAGTGGGCCAGGGACTCGAACAGACATTTTCCCAAAGAGACACAGATGGCCAATAAGCACATGAAAAGATGCTCGAGGCGGTCAGCCACCAGGGAAAGCAAATGGAAACCACAGTGAGATACACCTTGCCCACAACAGCCAGAGCGAAAAAGCAGATAATGACAAGCGCAGGCGAGGAGGCGGAGAAACAGGAACCCTGACTCCCAGCTGGCGCTGCCGCTGGGGAAAACAGCCCGGCAGTTCCCCCAAAAGATGAATGTGGCACTGACCACACAAGTCAGCAATCCCACTACTAAGTATACACCCAAGAGAAACATCTGTCCACATAAAAACCTATACACAGATGTCCACAGAAGCACGATTCACAGCAGCCAAAAGGTGGAAGCACCTCGAGTGTCCATCAGCAAATGAAGGTACGCAAACCAAGCCCCTCCACTCAGTGGCACGTCGGGAGTGTCGCTCAGCCATGGAAGAAAAGGAAGCCCTGACACTTGCCACAGCGGAACGGAGCAGACCCAGAAGGACCCTGGAGGCTAAGGTCGGGTTTCTTCAGGGAGCGATGGAAATGTTCCCCAGTCAACTGTGGCGATGGCTGCACGACTCTGAACACACACGTCCGAATTATGTTTTAAATGGAGGAACTGGCTGGCGGGTGGAGTCAATCTCAATAAAGCTGCTGCTGCTGCTGCTGCTAAGTCGCTTCAGTCGTGTCCGACTCTGTGCGACCCCATAGATGGCAGCCCACCAGGCTCCCCTGTCCCTGGGATTCTCCAGGCAAGAACACTGGAGTGGGTTGCCATTTCCTTCTCCAGTGCATGAAAGTGAAAAGTGAAAGTGAAGTCGCTCAGTCGTGTCCGACTCTTCACGACCCCATGGACTGCAGCCCACCAGGCTCTTCCATCCATGGGATTTTCCAGGCAAGAGTACTGGAGTGGGGTGCCATTGCCTTCTCCGAACAAAGCTGCTACTCCCACCAAAAAAGAAACAGAGGTTGGGGTGGAGGAGAAGAAAAGAAGAAAGTTCTGCACTTGCAAAGATAAATAAAACCTCTGGAGCCTGGCAGGATGGGCGACTAGAGCCCTCATCTCTTCAGCCCACAGGAGGGCTCCCCCAAACCTGAGCCCTTCACCCCATGAAAGACGGAGGACATCCCCTGGGTCGGCCATGGAGGAGGTGTCTACAGGAGGTGTGAACTCCAGAGACACTTGGTGGGTCCCCCGCCCACTCCCACCCCAGCTCTCAAAGCCCCGAGCAGGAAAGACTGTGCCCCTCTCTCCCCACTCCTCATCCTGAGGCTACGGGCAGAGCATCCACACAGGCCACAACTGGGGAGTTTTACACAAGCTAAATGGATAAACTGCTCTGTGAATCACCTCTCAATGAAGTGATTATCTCTTTTTAAAGTCATGTGCTCAGGAGACCCTACATGACTCAGCCTTCCTGAGGCCCCCCAGGCCCCCTGCACCCCACCACCTGGGACGGAAGAGCAGGACCACACGGGACAGGCATTTCCCGGCCGTCCTGGGCAGCTCCTCCTCACCAAGACACATCTGACAAGAGGGGGCACTGAGTCAGGCTGACAGGTGATCCCCACTCTCTAGGTCCCAGTGAGTCCAGCCCAGAGGGGCCCTCCTGCGCTGGTACCTCCCCTCAGTGGCCTTCAAACTTGGGGACTCGTGGGCTGGGCCGTGGGGGTACTCTGGCTGCCCCCCATGAAGGCTGCCACCCCACTTGTGCTGCACCAGGGTGACCAGGTAGGGCTCTTTCCAGCCCCTCCCAGGAGCAGAAGGCTCTTTGGATCTGGACCCTTGCCTGGGGTAGGCACCCCCAGGAGCCCGGGACAGGAGAGGGTGGGTAAGAAACACTCCAAGGGGTGGGCCTCCTACAGCCAGGCACAATCTGTCCATCTGAGACCCAGGATTCAGACAAGAGATGACTGGCAGGGACGCCGCCTCCCCAGGAGACAGTCTCATCTTTCTCACCCAGTGGGCCCTGGACTAAGGGTTTCTGAGGCTAATGACAGATGTTGTCCAGGAACTGGACGTTGGGAACCTGCAACTCTGGGGTTTGACAATACAGTACTCAGTGTGTGGGAAGGTAGGTCCTCTGGAGAAAACGTAACCTCACAACACAGCTAAACCTTGAGGAGTGCACCGTCTTTGAAAAGGATTCCAGGGCTCTCTGAGTACAATATGCCCCCACCCCAGAGGTGCCTCTTCCCCAGATTTCTCCCCCGGCCCCTCCCTCTACCTGCTCCGCCTGCTGCCAGGTAAAGCCCCAGCCTCCCTGGGACTCCTGGCCAGCCCTGGGCCTGCCCCCATCTTGGCTCAGCTCCTGCCACCAAAGCCCAGTTCCCAACAGGGGATGACAACCAGGGGCTCCTGAGCAGGCTTGGGCCCAGGAGGAACGGCTGCCCCTCCAACAAGAGTCAAGACGAAACCCACCACGGAGGCAGAGCATGATGCTCCCAGCCCTGTCCCGACCCCCTCTCCAGCCTACCACGTGGACCTGGCACTCTGTCACATGTCCCTCAAACCTGCATACAGTTCCCCACTTCATCCTTCTCTGCACGGAGCACTGTCTACCACCTGGGTTCCCTGCACACCAGGCGTACTCCCTGATCACACAGAGCCTGAAGTCCAGGGGGCACTCGGGGCCACTACCTGCTGCCCTTCCACATCCCCAGCCCAAGTCAGAGAAACCTTTGCCCCTGGCATGTGCAGCTGGATCGGGGGCTCAGGGTGCCGTCTCCACGCAGCAGGAGCAGCAGCACTAAGATGGTGGAGCACAGGCACCAGGGGCCCCTCAGAGGATGTGAGGACATGGCCTCAACCTGAGTCCGCCCCATGAAACTGGACTGAACCTGCTCCAGGGGTGAGATGGACAAGGCGAGCAGAGCCCAGAGGCAGGAAGGTGGGGGACCTCGGCCTGACGGGGCTTGTGTGGGCACAGGGTGGGGTCGGGGCCCGAGCGCCAGGTGGGGTCCAACCTGACGCTTATCTGAATGACGCCAAGACTGAAACGCACAAGGCCCACAGCTCTGTGCACATTCCTGCCAGCTACCAAACAAGCTCCACAAACCTAGGACTCCAACGGCACAAACTGCCCTCCGAGTTGTGAGGGCCAGGAGTCCTGTGCGGATCTCTCGTGAGCTGTGTGCCTTCTGGGGGGTTCCTGACTTTCCCAGCCGCTAGAGGCACCACCTGCCTGGCTCGGGCCCCTCCCTCCATCCTCACAGCCAGCAGTGCGGCATCTCCCGTCTCTCAGACTCTTTTCTCTGACCTCTGCCTCCATCACCAGGTCTCCTTCTCTGAACCCATCTCCTTCTCAGAAGGACTCCTGTGATGATGTCAGACAGCTCAGATAAGCCAGCCTGAGCACCCATCTCCTGATCTGTAACATCGCCCCAGCCGCTGAGACCCTCTTGCTATGTCAGGGAACATCTTCACAGGTCCCATGATCAGGGCCTGAGCATCTTGGGGGGCACTATTCCATCTCCCTCAAACACCACAAGAAAAATCTAGCACATAGGGCTTCCCTGGTAGGTCAGGGGTTAAGAATCTGCCTCGTGATGCAGGCAACATGGGTTGGATCCCTGGTCCCGGAAGATTCCGCATGCCTCTGGACAACTAAGCCCCATGAGACACACTACTGAAGTCCACGCGCCCACACTGTGCTCTGCAACGTGAAGCCCACACTCCGCATCAAAGAGTACCCCCACTCGCCGCAACTAGAGAAAACCACGTGCTCAGCAACCAAGACCCAGCAGGGCCAAAAATAAATTTTTAAAAAAGAGTATTAAAAAAAATCCATCACAGAAAGAAATAAGTAACAGCCACCACGCCCCCGCCACCTGGGACTGCAGCTGTGAGGGGCGGCCTGGAAGGACAAACACCTCTGCCCACTCGCTCAGACAGAAGTTTCCAGAAAACCAGGAAGAGGACCAAGCAGTACCCAGTGGTCTGCAATGCTGCCCCCCCAACCCCTTCCGTCCTCCCACCACGCAGACACAGAGCACCCCAGGCACAGAGCCTGGAGTCTCTCTCCGGCCGCAGAGCTGACTCACGGGCACAGCCTGTGGCCCCAGAAAGCCTTGGGAGCTGCTTCCAGCCGCTCGTCCCCCCAGGTGACCTTGGCCTGCATCTTCACGTTGGTGCCGCGCAGGCTGGGTACAAGGCTGTCGCCTCATCAGTGCCCCTGCCCCTCGGCTGAGCTGTGCGGAGGACTCAGGAGGTGTGAACTGTAAGCTGGGCTGTGTGACACCACAGGCAGAGGTCCTGCCCTGGAGCTCTATCCCCAGGCTCAGCCCATCCTCCACATTCCCAGAGCCCCTTGGCTGATCCCAGAGCAAGCATGTACCACCCAGAACAGCCAGGATCAGGCCCACACACTCGGAAGATGCTGCAGGGCCAGCAGCACTGGTCCTCAATAAGAAACCTCAATAAGCCCCATGGACGGCGTGGTCGTGGTCACAACCTCAGGCAACTCGGGCAATAAGGGTGTCCTGGTTCAACACCCAGTCTTTCCACTTAAGTACCTCCCCTCAAGCTGCAGGCGGCAGGCGAATCAACAGTCATGTGTACCCTAGGGTCGGGGCCTTTGCTCAAAACGACAGGCGCAAACAAGAAACATTTAGCTCATTTCTCCACTGAAAAACTTGGGCTAAGACCACCTTCTGCTGCTGATCTTCAGTATCTGTTTGAACTTTGAAAAAAAAGCTCTCCTTGTCACGACCCTCTCAAGAGGATGTGCCCAACATGAGGCTGCCCACAGAGCCCCTTGGGCACCACTCAATCCCACCACTGTGAGAAGGGAGACATCAATGAACAGTTGCAGCTATGCACCAATAAAACTTTATTTACAAGAACAGACGGTGGGCCAAGGGGTCCTCAGGCCACACCCTGGACTCAGAGGCCTGACAGCTACCCTTTAAGGAGCAAAACCTGCACGCCACCCCAGGGAGAGGGGAACCTGAGCTCCACGGCCCAACTCCTGGGTTCCTAAATCATGGTAGAACACACACAACCACGCTCTAGTCCATGCTGGGCCCTCATCAGCCACGAGGCCTTGGTAGGAGCCTCTGGATCAGGTAAACAGTGAACACGAGCCTTCTTCACTGTGGCTTGGAGCATGGGGCCACTTGTCCCACCCTGAATCCTCCGCAACCCGTGGGTGCTGACCACGAGACACTCAGGCTGCACCCTCTCCTGTCACCAGTGATCCCCTCAGGCCACCTTCAGAGGCCACCCTCTGTGAACCCTCTGTCCCTGGTTAATTAGAAAAGTCCAGGAGAAGGTGGAAAACCTGGAGCTGAAACTCAGAAGCAGCTGGGCTGCAGGATTCTTTGCAAAGCATTCAAAAAATAATTCTTCATTTTTAGAGACCCTCCCCTCCCCATGACTGCGGTGGGGTGAATATGCCCCTCGGTGAAGCCAGATATGGCATCCCGCCCAGGGACACGACACAGACAGGGCTGCTTGTCCTGAGCAAGCCTGGTGGTGTCCCCTGAAACGCACGAGGCTTCTCAGGGCTTTTAGAAGTGAGGGGCCAACGTGCAGACATGGAGCCCATAGGAGAACAGACCCACCCAGCAGAACCACCCTGAGGGCTCTGGGCTCCTCTTGAGGCATCAGGTCCCTGGACACCCAGGAACTCAGAACCAAACAGGGCCGCCTTCTCCACCAGCAGCCCTGGGGACGGAACCGCACACCACTTACTTCACGGTTCCTTGTCGGTCGGGGGGAGCGAGGCCGCAGAGACCAACAGGCCAGTAAGTGGCTTCTCTTAGGGTTTCTGCTGGGTTTCAGCAACGGCGATGGTTTCTAAAACGCACAGAATAAAAGCACGGTGAACAAAACTGATGGCTGCTGGATCTCAACTCCAAATTATGCACCTCGCAGCTGCGTGTAGCTCAGGCATGCCTGCCTCTGTTCAGACATTTCCAGGGACATGAAAATCCACAACCATGAGCACCTTTCCCCCGAAGCCTCCCGAAAACGGCCCAGTCTACACTCAGCTCCTAAATATCAGCTGAGGAAGTGAGGGCCTCCATGAACAATCGCATCAGACCCAAGAAGCTTCTGGAAGCCTTAGGGTACAGGCACTCCTGGGAGATGTACACGAAGTCCTGCCTCCTCGGGAACCCCGCAGGCAGGGAAGGTGCCCCTGAAGGAGGACAGTCGGACGGGAACTGCCACACGGTGACTGCCATCTACACCCCCAGGGGCAGCCGTTGTGCAGCTGAGACCCTCGCAGGGCACAGGGTCCCAACCACAGCACTCACAGCCGAGCTCAGGGACACTGGCTGAATGGACACAGGACAAGACTCCAAACGTGGTGCGTGGCGCCAGGGCCCCAACAGTCTGGCCTCCCCACCCCCGTTTTCCAGACACCCGGGCTTGGGGTCTGCCAGATCCTTCCTGCCAGTGCCATCGCACATGTTGCCCAAGGCTGGACTGGTCGCTGGGGGCTGACCTTCTGGGCTGGGCAGCTAGGTCCTACGGGCCTGGGGTCCTGGCTGCATGCAACTAGGTCCCCTGTACTTCCACCAACTCAGTGGTAGCTTTAAATAGCATGAGTCCCACAAACACCATTTCAATAGACAATGCCTATTGACGTTTTCTTATTTTAATTGGGTTACTAAAATTACTGGGCACAACCCACTAAATTGATTTCATGGTCCTCTGTACATTTTTTTTTTTTTTTTTTGGCTGAGCCACATGGCATGTAGAATCTTAGTTCCCTCACCAGGCTTTGAACCTGTGCCCCCTGCACTGGAAGTATGGAGTCTTAACCACTGGCCTACCAAGGAAGTACTGATTTAACTGCCTTCTAACAGGTCCCACCTCCAGGGCTGAAAGGCCACACCAAGCTGTGGAATTACCAGCCTCGGGTGCTTGCCGCATCCTCTGAAACCTGCTAAGCCACCCATGGCAACGTGAGATCCCAAGGGCTCCCTGGCCTCTCCCACTTGCCCGGCTGCCACCTGCCCCGCCAGCAACAAGAGCTGGTGTCTGGGGATTCGATTACTCTGGCATCCCCCTCTCTGCCCCCACGCGGCTGTGCCTGGCAGAACAATGGCCCCCGGCACATTCTCATCCTGGTCCCCGGGAGCTGTGACTATGCTCTCTTCGGCGGCAACAGACCGCAGGCAGGATTAAGCATCTTGACATGGCAGATGCTCCTGGATTATCAGGGGGCCCAGTGTCACCCAAAGGTCCTTCGGAGAGGGAGGTGAGAGGGTCAGAGTCAGCAGAGGTCAGAGCGATGCGCTCTGAAGACGAGGGCCCACCAGCCAAGGATGCGGCGCCTCTAGAAGCTGGAAATGGAGAGGAACAGATTCACCCCTGGGGCCTCCATGAGGAACACAGCCCTCCCTAGGCCTTGGTCCCAACCCAGTGAGACCCGGGTCAGACTTCTGGCCTCCAGGGAAGTGAGATGACAGACTCACGTTGTGTTAAGCCACTGTGTCTGTGGTCGTTTGTTACAGCAGCAAAGAGAAACTGAGCCGGAGGCTTCCACACGCATCCCCCTGACGATGGAGGAAGGGGCCCTTTGACTCCCAGTGCCCACAGGTACGCCCCCTTCACACATGTCTAATGGACCATGTGTCTCCCCGGTCACTTGTCACTGCCTCTTGGCACACTCTCTCCCTGGAGGACGATGACGACCCGGCAGCACGTTGGCGGTTAGGCAGAGACCGCCTGAGCCTGTGGTCCTCGGCTGGACAGACCCCAGTCTATTGCTGCCCATGGCTGCAAGGTCACCAAGACCATGGGGCCTCCTGCCCTCATGCTCTGGGGGATGACAGCATTGACCCCAGGAGAGGAGGCTGCAAGCTCTGAGGCTGAGGTCAAAGCTCAGTTCTCAGGCCACAGGCAAGGCAAGGCCTCTGTCCACCTGGACCTCTGTCCATGCAGGGCTAGGCTCACCCACCTCTCCTGCTCCCATAAGGGTTGAGGACACCGTGGCCAGCCTATCACCACCAGGGGCTTGGACTCCTTCCCGGCCACAGCCAACCTGGCAAAGGGGAACCAGGACTAAGGGATCAGAGGGGGCTTAAGTGTCAGCTGGGCACAGTGACCTCCTTCTAAAGGGGACAGCATGAGAAGGGGGTGGCATGACTCTACAGTGGAGACACCTGACAGGCATGACCTCAGCCCGGGAACCCAGGTCAACACCAGCAGGGAAGAGTCATGCTGATGGCAGGCACCCCAAGATGAAAGATGAGAAGGCCCCGCGCGTGTCCTCTCCCCACACCCAGCGCCCCAGTGTCTCCATGAGAAAAACACCAAACTCCCAAGGAGGAAAGTTAAACAAAATCTCTGACCCCAGTCCTCCTCAAAGCTGTCCAGGGCATCAACAACAAGGAAAGTCTGAGGACTACCAGAGCCCAGAGGAGCCTGAGGAGATGGGACATCTCAACATCACAGGGGTCCTGATCAGGGTCCTGGGACAGAAGAGGACACCAGGGAGACATGAGGCAAGCTGGATGAAGCAGGACCCTAGTCAACAAGAAAGTCTCCATAATACAGGCATACCTCAAGAAACAAGAAAAAAGTCAAATAAATAACCTAACTCTACACTAAAGCAACTAGAAAAGGAAGAAATGAAGAACCCCAGGCTTAGTAGAAGGAAAGAAATCTTAAAAATTAGGACAGAAATAAATGCAAAAGAAACAAAAGAGACCATAGCAAAAATCAACAAAGCCAAAAGCTGGTTCTTTGAAAGGATAAATAAAATTGACAAACCATTAGCCAGACTCATCAAGAAACAAAGGGAGAAAAATCAAATCAATAAAATTAGAAATGAAAATGGAGAGATCACAACAGACAACACAGAAATACAAAGGATCATAAGAGGCTACTATCAGCAATTATATGGCAATAAAATGGACAACATGGAAGAAATGGAAAAATTCTTAGAAAAGTACAACTTTCCAAAACTGAACCAGGAAGAAATAGAAAATCTTAACAGACCCATCACAAGCACGGAAATTGAAACTGTAATCAGAAATCTTCCAGCAAACAAAAGCCCAGGTCCAGACGGCTTCACAGCTGAATTCTACCAAAAATTTACAGAAGAGCTAACACCTATCCTACTTAAACTCTTCCAGAAAACTGCAGAGGAAGGTAAACTTCCAAACTCATTCTATGAGGCCACCATCACCCTAATACCAAAACCTGACAAAGATGCCACAAAAAAAGAAAACTACAGGCCAATATCACTGATGAACATAGATGCAAAAATCCTTAACAAAATTCTAGCAATCAGAATCCAACAACACATTAAAAAGATCATACACCATGACCAAGTGGGCTTTATCCCAGGGATGCAAGGATTCTTTAATATCCACTAATCAATCAATGTAATACACCACATTAACAAATTGAAAAATAAAAGCCATATGATTATATCAATAGATGCAGAGAAAGCCTTTGACAAAATTCAACACCCATTTATGATAAAAACTCCCCAGAAAGCAGGAATAGAAGGAACATACCTCAACATAATAAAAGCTATATATGACAAACCCACAGCAAACATTATCCTCAATGGTGAAAAATTGAAAGTATTTCCCCTAAAGTCAGGCACAAGACAAGGGTGCCCACTTTCACCATTACTATTCAACTTAGTTTTGGAAGTTTTGGCCACAGCAATCAGAGCAGAAAAAGAAATAAAAGGAATCCAAATTGGAAAAGAAGAAGTAAAACTCTCACTGTTTGCAGAAGACATGATCCTCTACATAGAAAACCCTAAAGACTCCACCAGAAAATTACTAGAGCTAATCAATGAAAATAGTAAAGTTACAGGATATAAAATCAACACACAGAAATCCCTTGCATTCCTATACACTAATAATGAGAAAATAGAAGGAGAAATTAAGGAACAATTCCATTCACCATTGCAATGAAAAGAATATAATACTTAGGAATATATCTACCTAAAGAAACTAAAGACCTATATATAGAAAACTACAAAACACTGGTGAAAGAAATCAAAGAGGACACTAATAGATGGAGAAATATACCATGTTCATGGATCGGAAGAATCAATATAGTGAAAATGAGTATACTACCCAAAGCGATTTATAGATTCAATGCAACCCTATCAAGCTACCAAAGGTATTTTTCACAGAGCTAGAACAAATAATTTCACAATTTGTATGGAAATACAAAAAACCTCGAATAGCCAAAGCAATCTTGAGAAAGAAGAATGGATATGGAGGAATCAACCTGCCTGACTTCAGGCTCTACTACAAAGCCACAGTCATCAAGACAGTATGGTACTGGCACAAAGACAGAAATATAGATCAATGGAACAAAATAGAAAGCCCAGAGATAAATCCATGCACCTATGGACACCTTATCTTTGACAAAGGAGGCAAGAATATACAATGGAGAAAAGACAATCTCTTTAACAAACGGTGCTGGGAAAACTGGTCAACCACTTGTAAAAGAATGAAACTAGAACACTTTCTAACACCATACACAAAAATAAACTCAAAATGGATTAAAGATCTAAACCTAAGACCAGAAACTTTAAAACTCCTAGAGGAGAACATAGGCAAAACACTCTCCGACATAAATCACAGCAGAATCCTCTATGACCCACCTCCCAGAATATTGGAAATAAAAGCAAAAATAAACAAATGGGACCTAATTAAAATTAAAAGCTTATGCACAACAAAGGAAACTATAAGCAAGGTGAAAAGACACCCTTCAGAATGGGAGAAAATAATAGCAAATGAAGCAACTGACAAACAACTAATCTCAAAAATATACAAGCAACTCCTGCAGCTCAATTCAAGAAAAATAAACGACCCAATCACAAAATGGGCCAAAGAACTAAATAGACATTTCTCCAAAGAAGACATACAGATGGCTAACAAACACATGAAAAGATACTCAACATCACTCATTATCAGAGAAATGCAAATCAAAACCACAATGAGGTACCATTTCACGCCAGTCAGAATGGCTGTGATCCAAAAGTCTACAAGCAATAAATGCTGGAGAGGGTATGGAGAAAAGAGAACCCTCTTACACTGTTGGTGGAAATGCAAACTAGTACAGCCACTATGGAGAACAGTGTGGAGATTCCTTAAAAAACTGGAAATAGAACTGCCTTATGACCTAGCAATCCCACTACTGGGCATACACACCGAGGAAACCAGAACTGAAAGAGACACGTGTACCCCAGTGTTCATCACAACACTGTTTATAATAGCCAGGACATGGAAGCAACCTAGATGTCCATCAGCAGACGAATGGATAAGAAAGCTGTGGTACATATACACAATGGAATATTACTCAGCCATTAAAAAGAATACATTTGAATCAGTTCTAATGAGGTAGATGAAACTGGAGCCTGTTATACAGAGTGAAGCCAGAAAGAAAAACACCAATACAGTATACTAACACACATATATGGAATTTAGAAAGATGGTAACGATAACCTTGTATGCAAGACAGCAAAAGAGACACAGATGTATAGAACAGTCTTTTGGACTCTGTGGGAGAGGGAGAAGGTGGGATGATTTGGGAGAATGGCATTGAAACATGTATATCATATAAGAAACGAATCGCCAGTCCAGGTTCGATGCAGGATACAGGATGCTTGGGGCTGGTGCACTGGGATGACCCAGAGGGATGGTACAGGGAGGGAGGTAGGAGAGGGGCTCAGGATGGGGAACACGTGTACACCCGTGGTGGATTCATGTTGATGTATGGCAAAACCAATACAATACTGTAAAGTTAAATAAAAAAAAAAGAAAGTCTCCATAAGGTTCATGGATTGCAACAAACGCACTCATGTAATACGGAGAAACTGGAGACTGGGTGTCAGGGTCAAGGGTATAGGGAACTCGCCCTACCAGCCTCAATTTTCTCTTTAAATCTATAACTGTTTAAAAATTAAAGTCTAAGTAATTTTTTTAAGGAAAACAGAACAGAAAGCCCTGGTGTCTCCGGCTGTACAAGCTGGCAGGGCCGGAAAGCCTGTGCTGAAGACAGAACTCCGCGTAGACGGGGGTGTCCAGTAGGCAGGGGTAGGCAGCAAGGTGACAGGTTAGGCGGTGACCCCAGGCCTCAGAAGACACCACCTCGAAGAGGCACAGTCTGACCATTTCTCCTTTAAAAAGCGTCATGTGGCGATCAGATGATGTCGCTGTTGGAGGCACCTGCCAAAGCCCCAGATGCTGATGGCTCCTCCTTCACCTCCTCCTCCGCCCTCCGCACTGGGCAGGCAGGTGGGGCGGGGAAGAAGCGGCAGAACAAGGGACGAGCCATCTGTTCCTACATGCTGGGGCACCGGAACTGCCACCGACTGCTGGCATCTCTGGAGACCCCACAGGGGTACCTGGGCCCCTGGTCCTATACCAGCTCTGGGCACCCAGGGCTGGGCCTCAGGTGGAGCCACCCACACCACCCACATGACCTTGGAGCTGGGCCCAGGGCCTGAGAGACGGCAAACTGATCAGCGTCTGTTGCCCAGAAAGGCAGGAAGCATGCGCCTGTGTGTTACCTGACCCAGGAGGGCTCAGGGCCCGATTTGGCCTGGTCCGCCCTCGGCCATGAGCCCTAAGAAGCTCTCAAAAGGGGTCTGGAGCTTCCTGTCACTCAGCCTGGCCTGCAGGGGCTCTGTGTGCCCATCACGGGGCAAGGAGACCACCCAGAGCCTCCATCATCAAAGCAGCATGAACTCAAGGGCTTTTGAAAAACATACACAGAAAGATACAGAAATAAGCACAGTTGTCCCCTGTGCAGGGATTCACACTCACAGTTCCAGGCTGTGTGGACCCAAGGGCCCGGGAAGCCATGCCACCTACAGCACTGAACATACCAGCACCTAGATGTCAGCTTTTAAACACGCTCCCCTACAGCAGGAACCAGGGCTCCCTGGAGAAACACTCAAGTGCGGGGCGGGGGCAGGGAAAATACAAGGTGAGCTGGAGCCCCTTGTGGGGGCCGGGAGGGTGCAAACGCTCCTAAAAGATGGGGGCCCCCAGCAACAAAAGTGAGGGCAAGATGAACAGCTAGCATCCTGGACTGTAACCCAAGGGATACTATAAACACATGCCCATCCTTAGGTATGAAATTCAAAACGCAATGCAAAGGGGAAGAAGGGACAGCTGTCTTCTACAGAAGAATTCTAGTTCATAGGAATTTCCCTGGTGGTCCAGCGGCTAAGACTCCAGGCTCCCAGTGCAGGTGGGCTGGGTTTCCTCCCTGGTCAGCGAACTAGATCCCCCATGCTGCAACTAAAGATCCCGCATGCCACAAGGACAATCGGAAACCTCAGGGCTGCAACTAAGACCTGGCACAGCCAAGTCAATAAATATCAAAGGAAAACAGAAGTGTTCTAGTTCATAACTGCAGAAGGAATGCAGGCAACATAAACGCAATGCACCGTGAGATCCACACAGTGACCACTGCTGCCAGGAAAATCCACGGTGGACACTGAAATCGACATGCAAATATTTAATAAGAAATAGGTGCGCTGTCTCGAGGTCCCAGCGGGAAAACCTGAAACTTCGCATCAGAGAATCCTGGCCAGGGCCACCTTATCTGAGGGGTGAAGGTTGACCCCACAGGCAAGGAGACAATCAGCACATCACCCCAGGGCAGCCTCCAGCAAACGCACAAGTTTTGTGTAACCGTGAGAAACCAAGCCAAGGTGAAGGATGCTACAAAACCCAAGTGTCAAGGTCATGACAAACAAGCAGACTGAGAAACAGCCTAGGCTCTGAGGAGTCTAAGGAGGCTGACACCTTCACTGTGCGGTCCCGGCTGGGGTCCTGAGCAGAAATGGGGCTGAGAGAGTCAAGCACTGGGATCCTAATCAAATCTGAAGTTATTATTATCACTTCTTCCGGTCATCCTTCTGCAGTTATGTCAGATGTTAACATCCAGGGAGGGTGGCTGAAAGGAACACAGGGAACTCTCTTTACTGTCTTTGTAACATTTCAATGCCTCTCAAATTATTTCAAAATAAAGTATCAAAAGCACACCCACAAAAAAACTTTAAAAACACAACCACCTCTATCTCCTTCCTCTGAAGCTCACTGCACAGCAGGACTTAGTTGGAAGAGGAGAGCCTGGATGTCAAAAGATCCAAACCTCTAAGAAAAGCAGAAGCCAGCTGACAGCAGCCTGCAGTCCGGTTTCAGGGCCGATTAAAGACCCAACCTGCTGAACATGAGTTCCCAGTGCTTCCTGTTTGACAGACCTGAAAAGCTAGTGTTTTCATCAGCCCTCACGTCCTGGGAAAAGAGACTCTCGTGTACAGATATCTCACCAGATCCTCTGTGTCCTTATGGACAACAAAATGCCCCTGCGGAAGTGGTGATGGCTCAGAGAGGAGGTGGGTCCCCCGGGTTGTCTGGATCCCCACTAGGGAGGCTCTCATCTCATCACTTGGAGGCATAAGAACTGTATTGTTTCTCTTTAACGTCCACCCCGAGACTAGATATAAAATAGTTTGGGGGACTTCCCTGGTGGTCCATTGAGCTAAGACTCCACATTCCCAAAGCAAGGGGCTGGGGTTCAATCCCTGGTCAGGGAACTGGATTCCACATGTTGCAACTAAAGATCCTGCATGCCACAACACAGACCAAAGATCCCGCCTGCCGCAACTAAGACCCTGGGCAGCCAAATGAATTAATGATAAAATAAAATAACCTGGGGTGACAAAGGCACAGTGATTAAGACAATGTGGTCCCGGCCTCAGGATGGACAGAGAACTCAGTGGACAAGAGTGGACAGTCCAAAAATAAGCATGTCAAGTTAGCTGGTTTTCAATGAGGTTGCCAAGAGTGGCCAAGGGGTGAAGAGCAGTCTTTTCCACGATGGTGCTGGGACGACTGGATGTCCACGTGCCAAAGAATGAAGCTGGACCCCTACCTCACACCACAGACATAAACTAACTCAAAATTAACTCACGGGTTTAAATGTTAGTGAAAACTCTGAGAAGAAAACACATGAATTCATCTTTGTGACCTGGGATGAGACAATGGTATCTAGATATAACAGCAAAAGCACAAGTGACTAAAGAAAAATTAACAAACTGACTCAGTGCTTCAAAGGACATAATCAAGAAGGTGAAGACCACCCACAGGAGAGGTGAAGATATCTGCAAACCTCAGATCTCAAAAGGAACTTGCATCCAGAATATATAAAGCACTCTTACAGTTCAACAACAACAAAGACAAATTCTGATTCACAAGTGGGTAAGGGATGCTGGACTGGAAGAAACACAAGCTGGAATCAAGATTGCCGGGAGAAATATCAATAACCTCAGATATGCAGATGACACCACCCTTATGGCAGAAAGTGAAGAGGAACTCAAAAGCCTCTTGATGAAAGTGAAAGTGGAGAGTGAAAAAGTTGGCTTAAAGCTCAACTTTCAGAAAATGAAGATCATGGCATCCGGTCCCATCACTTCATGGGAAATAGATGGGTAAACAGTGGAAACAGTGTCAGACTTTATTTTTCTGGGCTCCAAAATCACTGCAGATGGTGACTGTAGCCATGAAATTAAAAGACGCTTACTCCTTGGAAGGAAAGTTATGACCAACCTAGATAGCATATTCAAAAGCAGAGACATTACTTTGCCAACAAAGGTTCGTCTAGTCAAGGCTGTGGTTTTTCCTGTGGTCATATATGGATGTGAGAGTTGGACTGTGAAGAAGGCTGAGCGCCGAAGAATTGATGCTTTTGAACTGTAGTGTTGGAGAAGACTCTTGAGAGTCCCTTGGACTGCAAGGAGATCCAACCAGTCCATTCTGAAGGAGATCAGCCCTGGGATTTCTTTGGAAGGACTGATGCTAAAGCTGAAACTCCAGTACTTTGGCTACCTCATGCGAAGAGTTGACTCATTGGAAAAGACTCTGATGCTGGGAGGGATTGGGGGCAGGAGGATAAGAGGACGACAGAGGATGAGATGGCTGGATGGCATCACTGACTCGATGGACCTGAGTCTCAGTGAACTCCGGGAGTTGGTGATGGACAGGGAGGCCTGGCATGCTGCGATTCATGGGGTTGCAAAGAGCCGGACACGACTGAGCAACTGATCTGATCTGATCTGAAGGGACTTAAATGGACACTTCCTGGAAGGAGATCTACAAGCAGCCAACAAGGACCTGAGAAGATGCTAAATGCTGCAGCAATGGAGCCAAGGACAAAAAGAAGCTACACCCCAGAGGCGGCCTCTGGAGCCCACTCCTGGGTGGCAGAGCTTCACACAGTTTCACAATCACACTTCCCACGGTACATCCTTCTGTACTCTCTAGAGACCACAGTGGGGATCTAGAGACCAGCACAGATCCCCAGAGGCCTGGTCCCAACCCATCACATGACTGGGAGCAAGTTCCTAATCCCTGTGCTTCAGATTCCTCGCCTCTCAAGTGGGGCACCATGGCCTGCTCGTGGTGTTGACCATAGACAGAGGCATCCGAGAACCCTGGCGCAAGGTACACCCTCGTAAACGACAGCTGTCCTGGGCCATGTCACCTAGGAGCCTCAGCAGGACCAGGAAGGAAGATCCGATGACAGGCCCCCAGGACCTCTCCGAAGGGCAGTCTGGCAGCATCTCTTTTTTGAAAAAAATACCCCCACCCCCTTCCAGCAGGCTGCCCTCAGGCCTTTATGACCTGGACACACAGCCTCCCTGTCCACCCTGGCTCCTCTGCAGGACCGGCCCCTGCAGGGCTGGGAGCACAAGGGCCTGGTGACTGGGGTGTTAAGAAACAGACTTCTGAGCGAGCGCCAGGCCCGGATTTCGTGGGCCCGAAACACAGGGAAGTGACCCACCAAGTCCTGAGGGGCGCACAGTATGTGTGCTGCATGCCGCAAAGGGAGGTGCGTGCACACAGCTTTCTAGAGGGTGACCCCCTCCGGGGACTGGGGGTGGAGGTCACAGGTCAGGTGGCGGGGGACGCAGGGTGGCATCTCAAAGCACTGGGGAAGGATGGAATTTAAACAGCGGGGCTGGGACGGGGGTCCACCACTGGGAGGAAGGTCAAGTCAGGTCCACAAGGAACTCCCGAGGAATGAGGACCCACACAAGCACTGACAGGGAACACGGAGGAAAAAGCTTTCCAACGGCAGCTCAAAACCCAGAGGCAGCAGAAGGAAAGATTCGGGTACCTCCCTGGCAGTGCAATGGTTAAGCCTGCACTTCCAATGCAGGGGGCGCGAGTTTGATCCCTGGCTGGGGGCCTAAGACCCCACATGCTGCTCAGTGCAGCCACAAGAGAAAACAAAAGGCTCGTAACTTTGACCATCTCAAAAAAAAATTAAACCACCATTAAGAAGTCAAAATGCACCCAGGAAACTGAGATTACATGTTTGTAATACATGATACAAAGGGCTCCCTAAGACATATTATTACTAAGTTTACAAAATTAGCGGGGAAAGGGCACAAATCCAGCTGAAAAGTGGGTGAAAAGCATCAACAGACTATTCACAGAAAAGATATCAAACTGGCTTTTCACATATTAGGTGATGCGCAACCTCACTCCTCATTTTTGGAAATTCCAATTGAAACTACACAGAGACCCTGGTACTGACGGCTCAGGACAGCAGGTCTGTTCTAAACAGAACAGAGCCCCCTGCTGGTGAGGCTGAGGGCCCAGCCCCTCTCGGTGCTGCCGGAGGAACAAACCCATCAGCCCTCCTGGGAGGGACCCTGGCGGATGCTAACACCTGAGCTGATCTTCTGACCCAGGAAACCCACTGTGGCACTTTTCATGAATGAGAAAATATACATGGGACTTCCCTGGATGTCCAATGGTTAGGACTCTGGGCTTCCACTGCTGAGGGAGTGGGTTCAATCCCTGGTCAGAAACCTAAGATCCCGTAAGCTATGCTGCACAGCCAAAAAAAAATGTCTGCTCTTCTAAGACATAAGCTAATGAGATGGTTCCTGAGGAGGGAGGAGGGGACTGACATCTCGCCAGACACCCTTCTGCACAGTTCTGACCTTGAACCATGCTATGTCCCACATATTGAGTGAAAGAGAGAATGAATGAAATCAACAAGAATTGGGCTGGACAGAAATCCTACAATGAAATACAAACAGAAGCAAACCAAACCGAATTTCAAGTAAACAACTCAACCACAAGGATGAGGAAAAGGAAGAACCAGCCCACGTGGCTTTTAAGCATGGCTTTGGAGCTACATGCCTTTGAGATCAAGATAAAACAAATACTGACTTATTCCAGAGGCTTCTTTTACTGTGGGTGATGCAGGGTTCTCAGCGACAGAGTCAGGGGTTACAGAACAGGAAAGGGGAGGTTGGCACGCAGTCCGCACGGACGGCTGGAACTGCAGGTGTTGACGTGAATTCATGGGCACTAGTGTGTGTGTGCCAAAGCAGAAATGGATGTGGTGTCTGTGTGGTATACATACACAGATACACTATGCACGTGTATATTTATTTACACATGTATTTCCCAGGCGAGAGGGCCCAGAAGCAGAGACATCCCTTTGGCAGTGAGCACTCTAAACACCCAGGTCTTGGTTTCTAAATGCACCACCCACCAGAAAAACCAGGGCTCCCTGGAGAAGTCAAGCCCAGAGCTGAGGCCCCAAAGCAGGGAAGTACGTGCCCAGAGGCTCTGGGCACCTGCCAGAAGGACACAGGAGCCACAAGGTGATGAGACCCCCACGGGTGGATCTGGGACCACTGGAGTAACCAAAACCAAGCACAGCCATGGGTTACAACCCAGAGTCAGGTGAGGATGCACACAGCCTCGCTGACACCAACAAACAAGTAGGGATGAAGAGACAGCTGCTATTCCCAGGAGAAAGCCGAAGAACAGGTGCGGAAAGAAGTGGTGAAATGAAACGACCCCCTGCTTTTCAAGAATCAACTATGACTGCAACTTCCCTGGTGGTCCAGTGGCTAAGACTAGGCACTCCCAATGCAGGGGGCTCAGTTTCGATCCCCCATCAGGGAACCTGATCCCACATACCACAACTAAAACCAACTAAGACCCAGTGCAGCCCAATTAATTAATCAATTTTAAAAAAAAGAATCAAAAAAAAAAAAAAAAAAGAATCAATGATGGTTACCCAAACAAACAGTGATTGTTTGGGGAACAACAGAGTGTTTACACGGTCCCCAAGGATCTGCCGCAAGAAACTTATCAATTATAAATGATAAAATTGTGACTTCAGGGTGGGGAAATCTGAAAGACACGCCCTTACCGTAGTGGGCCAGGCTGACGTCAACGGAAGTGGGCTCCAGACACCAAGGGCTCCATACCACTTCCAGGACAATCCTGACACACGCGTGGGAACCACCAGACACACCCACACCGAGCACCGCCCCACAGGACAACAGGCCTGAATCCTCCCAACACCCAAGCCATGAGCTTAAAGGGCAGACAAGGAAACTGACCCAGATGAACAGAAATGAAAGCAACGTGATGGATGAAATGCAGTGAGTGAACCTGGACTCTCCTCTGGGAATTCACTTTCTGATTTTGATAATGTGATTAAGAGCATCCCTTGTTCAGAAGAGATCAACAATGAAATGTTTGGAGGTAAAGAGGCGTGTATCTGGAACAGTTCAGGAAAAAATGCACAGAGAGAGACCAAAAAAGAAAAAGGAATAATAGCCAACAAATTAAAAGGCGAACTCGTAGAGAACTAGAGAACAGGATGAAAGGCGTCTGGGAATTCTTTGTGCCATTCTCGTGACTTTTCTGGAAAACTGAAATCACATCCCCAAATAATTTTATTCAAGAAAAAGAAAGAGAGAGAGAAAGAAAGCACTTGGCTTGGAAAGATAAAAATAAAAGGAAGCACGTGGGCGAAAGGCCAGCGAGCCCCGGAGGCTGCCAGCACCAGCTTTCGGAACGTCGTGGACAAGAACACGGCCTACCGGCCCACCTACATCTTCACTGGGCTCGGGGGGTCACAGAGGCAGCCTGGGTGAAGGCCACCTGTCCCCCTGGCCCAGAGCCCGGGCAAGGGACAGGCGCCACACAGAGAGAGCAGTGGATGCCAGCGCCCTGGGAGGGGGCGCCCCAGCAAGCCTGCCTGGCCAGAAGGCCACACCTGGCAGACGCTCAAAACACCAGCCCATTCTCTATTCGTGTGTGTAGGTCTTAGACGCTCCATGACTAACCACTAAAAACAGTAATCACTAAGAGAATCATCTTCCTATTTCTCTGTAAATGTGCCTCTAATCTCGTGGGCATCTGTGTAGGCGCGGGGTGAGGCCAGAGGATGAACATGTACACACGTTCCGTGCCCAGAGAGGCCCCTGCCCATCATCCACAGCCCCGGGCAGGGACCCTGGATGGGCTCCCTGACCTCCTGAACATCGCTGTCCTTCTAGAGTTTGCCTGGGGCTTCCCTCGGAGCTGGTGTGAGGGTCAGGGATGACCAGGACAGATGAAAAGGCCAAAGATGGGGATCGGGGTCACCAGGCGCAGGCCAGCTCTAAGCACCGGGCACATCCAAGCAGCCCCCAAGATCCTCGGAAGCAGGTACTGATGTCACTGCCCATTTCACAGATGAGCAAGCTGAGGCACGGGGCAGCTGGCATCACACAGCCAGCACCAGGGGAGCCAGCTCGAGATCCCAGCCCCAACAGGGAGCCTCACCAGCCCGCACAGACCAGCCCAGCCAGGAGCCACACGGAAAAATAGGCAGCTCAGGCCCCACCTGGTGCCTCCAGACTGGATCCTTCTAAAACTGGAAAAATGGAGGAGAAAAAAAGTGGACCAATGTTGTGGTAATCTTAAGGAATGGAGGACCTCTCTGGGCTGGTCACAAGACCAGGCACTTTAAAGGAAACGACAAATTTGGCAATAAACTTTAAAATATTCAATGTAACAACACATCAAAAATAAAGTTGGACAAGAAATGAGAAACTGACAAAAAGTGTATAACACAAGAGACGCTAATAGCCCTAATATAGAAAGGGTTGTCAGAGAACACTGGTTCTCAGCCAGAGGCGACTGTCCCCCAGGGGACACTGGTGGCATCCGGGGACGTCTGTGGCTGTCACAGTGGGGGATGGGAAGAGGCCCCTGGTGTGGCGGAGGTGGGGGTCGGGGCGCTACTCAGACCCCCAGGCCCAGGGCAGCCCCACAGAAGGGTCCGGCTTAGACATATCCACAGGCTGAGGCTGAACATCCTGTTACCAGTCAAAAAACAAATACCCCAATTTAATACGTGGGGGATGGCTATGAACTGACAACTCTAAAACAGCTTGACTAGGAAGTGACAGATTAGAAGGAGGGACAAAAGCTGGGGCTGCAAAAGCTGGGGCTGTCACCAGGATGATGAGAGCCCCCAGCTGTTGCAGAAGTGTCCATGTGGACCAGCTTTCTGGGGACAACAGAGAAACACTGTTCAAAACAGAAAAGGAGCCTGAGCAACAACGCTCATGGAAGTCTACCTTGAGGAGACGGCAGCCAAGGTGTTTACTACAGTGTTAGAGAGAAAAAACAGAAATAATTTCAGTGCAAGTTAAGAGAAGCAGTGGGACTTCCCTGGTGGTCCAGTGGCTAAGACTCTGCACTTCCCATGCAGGCGGCGCAGGCTCAATCCCTGGTCAGGGAGCTAAAATCACACATACCTCAAGATGCAACCAAAAAAAAATTATTAAAAAAACAAAAGAGAAGAAGCAGTAAGAAAATCATACCCACTCACACAAAACGCAGGAACGTGGAGTTGATGAACTAGAAAGACGTCTACCGGACACAGAGTGACGGCCAGACAGTCGACACCGAGAACGGGTCTCTCTGGGGGGCAGGACCTGGGGAAACGTGTAATTCACACAGGCTTCTGTCTCTACTGACAACACTTATGTGTTGCTTCTAAAAAAACAAAGACGATTCAGAGCCGCCTGGAGGGCTGTACCTGGGACCCACGGTCCTGTCCCTCCAGCAGCTCCCTGGCTGGTCCATCTGGGTGGACAGGAGCTGACCTCAGGATAAAGAGGCAGAGTATCTGGAAATAAACCATCACCAAAATGATCATGGTCCCCAACCTAATTCAGATTCAAAACACCAAACCACACTGGAACCCTCGTCTATGGCTGGTAGGACTGGACCGGGGTGCAGCTGCTTAAGAAGACAATGTGGCAGTTTCTTAAAGCCTCAAACACAGTTCCCATCTGACCTGGCAATTCCACTCCTAGGTGTCTACCCGAGAGAAATCAAACTTGTGTCCACACAAAAACTTGCACATGAATGTACGATGCGTCACAGGCGCTATTCACCACAGCCAAATAAAGTGGAAACAGCCCAGATGTTGCTCAACGCGTGAGCGGATAAGCGAAAGGCGGTCTGTTTGTACAGTGGAATGTTACGCAGCCAGGAAGGCAGAGGCGCGCTGACACTCACTGCAGCACCGAGTCTCTGAGAACACGAGGCTCGAGAGAGGCCGGACACCAAAGGCCGCACAGCGTGGGGTTCTCTCTATATAGAGCGCCCACACAGGCAAGCCCACAGACAGGTAGATCTGTGGGGGGCTCTGTGATTACACGGATGGGAAACGTCCAGAAGAGGCCGATCCACAGAGATATAGAGTGGGTTCATGCTTGCCAAGGAAGAGCGGGGAATGGAGAGGGACTGTTTAACAGGTACAGAGTTTCCTTCTGGAGTGATGAAAACGTTCTAGAATTCGAGGGTGGTGACTGTCACACATCCCTGTACGTATATGCAAATATATATATATGTATATATAATACAGCACATTATATATACTAATAATCACTCAGCTGTACACTTTAAAAGGGTGGATTGTGTGCATGTAAATAATACTTAATAATCTGCGATTAAACAAAATACCAAGGGACTTCCCTGATGATCCAATGGTTAAGAATCTACTTTGCAGTGCAGAGGACATGGGTTTGATCCCTGGTCACAGAACTAAGATGCCACGTGCAGCTGGGCAACCAAGCCCATGGGGTGCAACAACTGAGCCTACACAACACAGCCAGGAGCTGGAGCACCGCAACAAGGATCCCGAGGTGCATCTAAGACTAACACAGCCAGGAGCTGGAGCACCGCAACAAGGATCCCGAGGTGCATCTAAGACTAACACAGCCAGGAGCTGGAGCACCGCAACAAGGATCCCGAGGTGCATCTAGGACTCACACAACCAGAGAGCTGGAGCACCGCAACAAGGATCCCGAGGTGCATCTAAGACTAACACAGCCAGGAGCTGGAGCACCGCAACAAGGATCCCGAGGTGCATCTAAGACTAACACAGCCAGGAGCTGGAGCACCGCAACAAGGATCCCGAGGTGCATCTAAGACTAACACAGCCAGGAGCTGGAGCACCGCAACAAGGATCCCGAGGTGCATCTAAGACTAACACAGCCAGGAGCTGGAGCACCGCAACAAGGATCCCGAGGTGCATCTAAGACTAACACAGCCAGGAGCTGGAGCACCGCAACAAGGATCCCGAGGTGCATCTAAGACTAACACAGCCAGGAGCTGGAGCACCGCAACAAGGATCCCGAGGTGCATCTAAGACTAACACAGCCAGGAGCTGGAGCACCGCAACAAGGATCCCGAGGTGCATCTAAGACTAACACAGCCAGGAGCTGGAGCACCGCAACAAGGATCCCGAGGTGCATCTAAGACTAACACAGCCAGGAGCTGGAGCACCGCAACAAGGATCCCGAGGTGCATCTAAGACTAACACAGCCAGGAGCTGGAGCACCGCAACAAGGATCCCGAGGTGCATCTAAGACTAACACAGCCAGGAGCTGGAGCACCGCAACAAGGATCCCGAGGTGCATCTAAGACTAACACAGCCAGGAGCTGGAGCACCGCAACAAGGATCCCGAGGTGCATCTAAGACTAACACAGCCAGGAGCTGGAGCACCGCAACAAGGATCCCGAGGTGCATCTAGGACTCACACAACCAGAGAGCTGGAGCACCGCAACAAGGATCCCGAGGTGCATCTAAGACTAACACAGCCAGGAGCTGGAGCACCGCAACAAGGATCCCGAGGGGGCATCTAAGACTCACACAGCCAGGAGCTGGAGCACCGCAACAAGGATCCCGAGGGGGCATCTAAGACTCATTTACATAAATATTTTTTAAAATAAATAAAAATTAAATTTTAAAAACACCAAGCCAGAAGAAAAAAAAAAGAAGCATGAGAGCTCCCCAACATTCTGATCAAAACTCTGATGCTATTATGAAGCTTTAACTGAATGTATCCAAAACTTCGTGGCCACCCATGATGTCAGTGACCAGAGGCGCCCACTCTATCTACCCCTGGTTCTCTGCCCAGAGCCATCCTGGCCGCCACCCGCCAAGCTGCCCACCTGGACTCTCACAGAAAGAGCCACAGTGAACAACCAAGTCAGAGCCCCACCAGCTTGCTGGCCTGCCACAAATTTACCTCGAGGCTGACCTGGGACTCCTTGCACCGGGCACTCCTTAAGCCCCAAGACCCACCTCCACGGGGGTGTGGCACATTGACCCAGATGTGGATCCCAGGGCAGAGTCAGGGCCGCAGACCAGTCAGCGTCTATGGGCAGCTTGCCCTGCAGCAGCAACTGAGCCCACATACGATGGAGCCTGCGCCACAGCTAGAGAGTCCGTGCGCTGCGACGGGAGATCCCACGTGATGCAACGTAGACCCTGCATGCTGCAACTAAGACCCGACGCAACCCAAATACATAAATATTGTTTTAAAAATACTTTGAGGTGAATGAAAACAAGGACACAGCAAACCAGAACTTATACAGCGCAGCTAAAAGCAGAACTGGGAGGGAAATTTATAGCTGTCTATTTGAAGCAAAGACGAAAGCTCCCAAATCAATAATCTAAACTTCTGCCTTAAGGCATTGGAAAGAGAAGAGCAAACGGTACCTAAAGCAAGCAGAAGGAAGGAAATAACAAAGATCAGAGCAGAAATTAACAAAACAGAAATAGAAAACTGAGAAAATGAACTAAACCGAAAGTTGGTTCTTTGAAAAGATCAACAAAACTGACAAACGTTTAGGTAGAAAGATGAGGAGAAAGAGGAGAGAAGACTCAAACTGCTAAGATCAGGAATGTCAGACGGGATGTCACTACGACCACCTACCTTACAGAAATAAAAAAGATGGTAAAATAATACTGGAGGGGCATTCCAGGCAGTCCAGTGGTTAAAGATCCACCTTCCAATGCAGCGGAAGTGGATTTGATCCCTGCTGGGGCAATGAAGCAACTGCCTGACCAGGGCAGCTAAGACCCAACACAGCCAAGTAAACAAACAATAAATATTTTTAAAATAACAATACTCGATAATTAGAGTGCTACTGCTAACTGCCAAGTCACGTCAGTCGTGTCCAACTCTGTGCGACCCCATAGATGGCAGCCCACCAGGCTCCCCCGTCCCTGGGATTCTCCAGGCAAGAACACTGGAGTGGGCTGCCATTTCCTTCTCCAGTGCATTAAAGTGAAAAGTGAAAGTGAAGTCACTCAGTCGTGCCCGACTCTTAGCGACCCCATGGACTGCAGCCCACCAGGCTCCTCCATCCATGGGATTTTCCAGGCAAGAGTACTGGAGTGGGGTGCCATTGCCTTCTCCAAATTAGAGTGCTACCGAACAATAAAAAAGGAATGGAATGTGGATACACAAAACAACTCAGATGGATCTTATGTGAAAAAAAAAACAATCCCAAAAGGTTACCTACCATTCCCTAAATCTCTCACAATGACGAGGTTACACACCTGGAGAACAGACCCGTGGTTGCTGAGGGCTGAGGGTGGGAACTGGGGGGGAGATGCTTTAAGGAAGGAGCAAGAGGGAGCCAGTCTGTGTTGATAAGACAGGTCTGTAGCTTTTTTTTTTTTTTTTTTTTTTGACAGCTCTGTATTTTGATTGTGATGATGGTTACACAAATCTGCTCGGGTGGTGGTATCACACAGAAACACACAAAAACGAGTTCAAGCTAAAACGAGTGAAATCTGAGTCAGGTCTGTAGTGTTCTGTACCGGTGCCAGTTCCCGGGTTTTGACAGTGGATTCTGGTCATGCAAAATGTCACCACCAGGGGAAAAGTACATGAGACCCACCCTGTTCTATGTTTTGCAAGTTCTTGGAAGTCTACAACTATTTTTTTTCTTTTTTGATGCAGACCCTTTTTAAAGTCTTTATTGAATTTGTTACAATATTGCTTCTGTTTATGGTTTGGTTTTTTGGTCAGGAGACGCATGGGATCTTAGCTCCCCAACCACGGATTGAACCCACACCTCCTGCATTAGAAGGCAAAGTTTTAACCACTGGACTGCCAGGGAAGTCCCCATAAGTTTTTAAAAACAAAATGTCTGGGGACTCCCCTAGTGGTCCAGTGGTTAGGATTCTGAGCTTCCACTGCAGGGGACATGGTTTCCATCCCTAGTCGGGGAACTAAGATCCCACAATCTGCATGGCACGGTCTAAATAAATTTAAAAAGTTAAAAAAAAAAAATACAGGGGATAATCCATCATGGATAGGAGGGCAGATTGCCACGCAGGTTGATGGTCTGGGGTTGGGTGATGAGGTCTCGGGGTTATCTGATTCTGTGCACTTTTCTGTGTGTTCAAATTCCTAGTAATAAAAAGTCGTAAAAAATAAAACAAAGGGAACCATAACAATGTTGACCCCTTCCTCATTCGGATTCACGAATCTCCTTCAGAGACTCCCACCATCAGGACTGCTGCCATCTCATCTGATGTCTTCCCCAAAACACCTACCAGAGTATTTTCACAACACAGATCATAATGAGACACGGGACCGCCATGAAGCACTGCTGGGAAGAACGACAGTGTTAAAAACAGCATTTGAGATGGCGGGAGGGAGTGCCCCGGGTTCTGCAAAGGTTTCTCCATTTCAAAATCCCTGCTTCCAGGTGGAAATGATCTGCTCAACAGCAAGGTCTCAATTCCCCCCAAATGAGAAGATTTTAAAAGGGAGAACAACAAAGGGACAGCCGGCTGACTCAACCAACAGGACGAGCGAATGCGGCCCAGGAGCCAGCGCTGCCCCTGGGCCGGGCACGCGGACCACAGCCCGACCTCCCAGGGGAGCGGAGCGTGACACCCCACACGCACGCACTCACTCACTCCCACCCACAGCAACCTCCCCGGCACTTCCACCTCAGGACCTCTGCACAAGTTCTGTGCGTCAATGAGGAGCTTCCTGCCCCTTCAAGTCATTCAATCTCTACCCAGTGTTACCTGGGAGGGGCCTTCCCTGTGCACCATGAAGGAAGCACCACCCACAGCTTTAGTGATCAGACCTCTCCCTGGTCCCCATCACACACAGGGCCACTGCCCCCTGCCGGCTCCTGGGCTCCTGGCCTGCAGGACTGATGCAGAGCCGGCCGGCTGACGGCAGAACCCAGGCCACGGGGGCTGTGGGTACCTGCTGTTTGCTCCACCACAGCCCCCAGGAGGTGAAGCCACAACCAGGGGTGAAAACCAGCACTTACTAATGCACACACCCCGTTTACAGCTCGCTATCAGCTAACAAGGAGGGCATGTGAGGACACCAGGACCCCAAGTTGGTGGCAGTGACAAGGTTCAGGAGCTCAGGTCACTTTCTGAGCTAGGGCTCTAGACTCCAAACCAAGCACTGCCTGGGGCTAAGGCCCAAGAGACCCCTGCAGAAGCTGGTCCCCCTCCCAAAGTCCCCTGGCCCTCCTGAGAGCCTGGACAGCTAGGGGTCTCTGTACACAGGGGCGCTAGGGGACCCCAGCAGAGCCCCCCTTTCCAGGGAAGACTATTTACCAAGCCCCATCACTCGGGCCATCACTGCCCCCCTGCTGCCAAGCTCATCTGAGAGCCACAAGGGGTGAGCACCCCAGGGCACCAGAGCAGCATTTAGGGGGCACTAGCAAGGGCTGTTTATCCCAGGGGAGGGCTGTGGGGCTGTGCCCAGGGAGAAAACCTTGGATGCAGATCTACGGGGGTAGACAGACTAGAGTTCTGGTAGGTTCCAGAGAGGGCCACTCTTGGGCCACTCTCTCCACTCAGGCCCATCTCCATGGCCCCGATCTAAGTTCACGGCAGCCCAGTAAGGCTCAGACGAAACCACAGGTCTGGGGGACATTCTCAGCCAGCACTACAGGCAGAAGGGGAGCATGGGTTCAGGCTCTCTCCCGTGTGTGGCGAGTTGGGGGCAGGCCCATCACTTAGCAACGCCCACTCCCTGCCCCTTGACTGATCCAGAGCACAGTGGAGTCAGGAGCCCAGCCTGTGTGACAAGACCCCTGCCTGTTGGTCCCAGGGTGACATCACAGGTCCCCCACGGGGGTCCCTGCCTCCCCAACCACTGCCTGAGCCTCTCAGGGTCACAAGAATGTCCTGACACCCCCCAAGACAACCACTGGATCCTGGCAGCACACAGAGACCCTCGATGCCACACCGCCCCCTGGACGCACATCAGGGACTCAGCAGGGACCAAAGGCAGCCTTCACTGACTTGGTTTTGCCGCACTGTAACTGCTGATGCCTACATGGGGAAGATAATTATTTTTATAATGACTATCTCTCTTGCAGGCTTATTAGAAAAAGAGTCACTCTGGCTTGGTCAGTCCAAAGTTCTCAGACCTTCTCTTGGCTAAAGACTAACCTAACCAACACGGGGAAAGCTGAGGCCTCAGGAGCAGGTGCTGGAACCCGAAGCAACAGCTCCAAGTCCCCATCTTGGCGGCCACACCAAGGACGCCTAACCCAGTCCTCCTCCTCACCCGGAGCCCATCTGCAAACTCCACCATCCCGCCCAAGGGGACACAACTCACCCAGAAACCCCATCCTCAGCCAGGTGGCCCACAGCAAACCCCAAGTCACCAGATGAGGACCCTGGATGAGGCATGCAGGACAGGCCAAGGGGCTCTGAGCTCTGGACTGGCTGCCTCCAGTCCAGCCGCCCCAAGGACCACCACCCTAGCTTCCCAGTTCAGAACACGCCAGCCAAACCCTCTCACCCACCCCTTTAACATAAAGAAGCTCCAGGAAGAGAAGAAACCAACTTATTTTCAAGGTGCCTTTGAGTAATCTCCGTTGTTCCTGAACTTTCTTCCCTGCACGAATACAGAACAGCAGTGTGAAAACACGGGCTATTCCAGGATGGAAAGTGATTTTAGAAACTCCTCTTGCAACGCCTTGAGTCACAGTCAGGGAAAGGCAGAGGCCCAGAGGAAGATCGCCACTGTCATCTCTGAAGGCTCTCCCTGGGCTGGAGAGACAGTGGCATCAGGGCCGGTCACTGTCCATGGGGGTCGCCCTGGGCCCCAGGGGGCGCTGAGCAGTCTTCCTGGCCTTCACCCGCTTGATACCAGAAGTCCCTACTAGTCGTGACAAGCCCAGATGTTCCCAGACATCACCCAGTGTCCTCTGGGGGCAGGACTGCCCCCGGGGCGGGAACTACTTCACTGAAGGATTTCCATGGATTAACTCAGTTAAATCTCATCCACCCTTGAAGCAGAGCTCTCTACTGTCACCCCCACTTTGGCGATAAGGGCACACACCCAGCAGAAGTGGGATCCGTGGGTACCAGCCTCCAGAGGCCGATCCCACTGACCGTCCTACCTTGAGACCTCAGGCCACTTAAGACTGCCTGGAGCTCTGGGATGTGACTGCCGAACTCTGCTTGTACACAGGTCTCAGCTTTCCCACAGCCAAAGCAGCACCCCAAGTCCCTACAGTTCTCTTCACAGAACCACCCTGAGCCCCAAGTTGAAAGCCCCCAGGAGAACCAGCACCCATGCCATACATGCAGTGTCTTGCGCTCTGACCTGGGCGGGACAAGGTTAAAGAGGAGAGGCTGCGTACAAGGGTCCATGGGAAGGATCAAGGCCCAGGCCAGGCCACCCCGCCCATGGGGACTGGCCCTCCAGCCGACATCCTAGGGGCCAGGCTGCTGCGCTCACCCCTTGCTGCTTTCTCCTGGGTCTCTCTGGTCTCCCCAGCTAGAAGCTAACAGATCCAGAACTTCTGATGGACTGAGAAGGCAGGTGGGAATGGGGTGGGGGATGGGCACCCCCATATATAGCATCCCCACCACCCCAGCGCTCAGCTTGCCCAGGGCCAACTCAAGATGTGAAATGTACACAGGATGTTGAAGACAGCACCACAAGAAAAGGAGAGGAAAACAGCTCGTTAACAATTTTTATAACAATCACAGGTTGGAATGGTAACATTCTGGGGTATAATATGCTATGCTATGCTATGCTAAATCGCTTCAGTCGTGTTGGACTCTGTGCGACCCCATAGACGGCAGCCCACCAGGCTCCCCCGTCCCTGGGATTCTCCAGGCAAGAATACTGGAGTGGGTTGCCATTTCCTTCTCCAGTGCATGAAAAGAGAAAAGTGAAAGTGAAATCGCTCAGTCGTGTCCGACTCTTAGCGACCCCATGGACTGCAGCCTACCAGGCTCCTCCGTCCATGGGATTTTCCAGGCAAGAGTACTGGAGTGTGGTGCCATTGCCTTCTCCACTGGGGTATACTAGGTTCAATAAAATACATTATTCAAATTAATTTCTCCTGCTTCCTTTCACCTTCGAGAAAACTTTAAAGGACACACGGGGCTCGCTCTGCATATTTACTGGGCAGCGATGCCTCAGAAAAGCCACTGTTTACACTTTCACCTGTTCCTCTTCTGAGGGTTCTGTAGTTTCAGTTCTCACGTTCAAGCCTGTTTCGGTGCCTGGCGGGGGGCACCGTACAGTCTGCTGTTCCCCCCAGTGACATTCCGTCAGCATCCATGCGTGTCTCCCACGGGGTCCTCCCAGTGCCATGGGCAGCTAGCTCCCTGGCACTCAGGACCCCCCAGGTCTCCGATATCCTCTGCTGGGGGCTGGGGGGGACAGCAAGTGTCTCATACGCATGTCACATCCCTGTGACCACTGGGAGGACTGACGCTAGCTGGCTGGCTGCACTGTGTGAGGCTATGAAACCACACCCCGTCCGGCCCCTTGCGGTCCCTGGAGAGGCCAGCTGCATTTCCGAATCGCCCAGCATGGTGACGGCGCTTTCCCTGGAGGCAAGGGAGCCTGGGCAGGACTCTGCTCGGAGGCTAGTGGACTTCACGGGGCTCTGTGGGGGCGGTGGGGATATTTACAACCCAGGGGACTGCCTTCTAAGACCCAACCCATAAACCCTTCATGGCCAGGGCGAGCAGACCAGGAAAGGGAAGTGGCCCAGGAAGCAGCTTGTGTGCAAACTCACTGGCCATACAGGCACGAGATGCGGGGCGGGGAGCGGGGCGCAGAATCCTGGAAAGGATGGTACAGGGGGTCAGGGGGGTGGGAGGGCACAGCACTGGGTGAGCATTCTGAATGCCCAGCCCTGAAATTCTGGAACTCTGAGATGGTTCAGAGAAGAAGGGGCAGGAAAAAGTAGAAACTACCAACTCCCCACACCAGGTAGTGAACACGCAACGTGTCCACCCACACATGGGAGCATCACCGTGTCACAGAGAGGACAGAAGCCCTGAGACTTGCTCCCACGTTAACAGATCCTGAGAACATGATGCTCAGTGAGAGAAGCAGACACAGAAGGACACACAGGGTGTGAGTCCACTGACGGGAAATGTGCAGAGCAGGCCGATCCACAGACACAGAGAGTGGGTTCCTGGTTGCCAAGGAGGAGAGGAACATGGGGAGTGACTATCTAACTAACAAGTGTGGGATTTTCTTTTCGGGTGAGGAAAATGTTCTGGAATTGGATAAAGGTGACTGTTTACAATTCTGTAAATGTTCTAAAAACCACTGAATTGTCCCCTTTAAAAGGATGAATTTCATGGATGAATATCACAATTAAAAACATATTTTTAAAAAGGCAGGGCAGGCGCATTTGCAGAGTGGCTGTCCCAGAAAACTCAAGGTCTGGTCAGTACACCGGAGCCAGTCACCAGGCAGCCGTCCATGGCTCCCTCTGTGGCCCCACATGACTCAAACAACTCTGGTCTGGCTTCACTGACTAGACTCTATGCTCCCTGAGGGCAGAGCTGCTGCCCCCTCCCCTAACCCTTGGAGCCTGGCACGGGGAGTCCCCAGAGACGCCTAAGGGGCTGGAGGGCTCCCTTCTTCCCTGGCTTCCTCCAGCGGGTCTCCCGGGCAGAACCCCGAGTGCCCGCTCCAAGTCCTCCGCTTGGTGCCTTCACCCATAACAACAAGGTTCAGCCCAGGTGGCAACTCTTCTGCCGCCCGCTGGCCGCCACCCTAGCAGCATATGCCACCCCGGCCCTGTGCTCCGTTTGCGTCTGTCTCAGCCACTCTGCATCCCCAGTCCCTGCTGTCCCCGATGCTGCCGAGAGCCTGGCTCCAGGCTCCCACTGCGGGCCCTGACCCCCACAGGCAGGAGAGAGATGCAGTTCACCTGGCCATGAGCACACGGGCTGGACCGCGGGCTGGACCAGCGGCTGGGTGACAGCAAATATGTGAATGGACCCAGGCTCAGCACACGCCCGATGGCTGCGGGTCTGCTGTAAAGTCAGGTCTGTCGGATCGAGAAACCAAGCTGCCGGCCACCAGGCTGAGACCACGTGAAGGGCTGCGTCAGGGTCAGATTTTGTGTCTTCACCTCAAGGTTGAAGAACAGCATGGCTGGATATTTGTAGAGGCCACTAGGGCCCCACTTCCCACCCCGGTCAGCCTAGACCTGCTTGCACCTGCCCCCCCCCAAAGCTTGTCCACCGGCCTTCTGACTGCCCTTCCTTCCATGGGGCCTGGTCTGGGGGTCTAGACGTGCAGAGGAGCCCGTTTCTCCAGAACAACGCTGCCCCTTGGTCTCCAGCTCAGCTTGGGCTCAGGCCACCGGTGAAGCAGCCAGGAGGCCAAGAGATGAGACACCTTCCTTCCCAGGAGGGTGACCTTCCTTCCCAGGAGGGTGTCAGAGCTCGCTTTCCTTACTGCTCCCTCCTCTTCTTTGGGGAAAGGAGCTGGAGCAGAGCAGGGAATCAGGAGTTTCAGCTCCAGGGTCTTTGCTCACATGCAAGCTGGAGACCAGCAAGGCTCTCTCCTGACTCGTGACCAAGATAATCAGATCCATGCAGGGTAGGGAGCCGGCTGGCAGAGGCCGACTTTTCTGCTGGAGGGGGTTGTAAAGGACAGATGGGTGAAGAGCAGGGGTCTGAAGATGCTAGGAGCAGGTCGCAGTCCAGCTGCCCAGCTAGGGTCTTCCAGACACCCTGGGGGCAGCTCCTAGGCTGCCGCCTCACCAGACAGGTTGCCCAGACAGGCCAGGGTCCTGAGCTCTGGCCGCGCATGCAGCCCCTCTCCAGCCCACTCAAGAGCCCACTGGCTGCTTCGGGCTGGCTCCTGCTCAAAGGAGGCCCCCCGGATCCCTGCTTTACTTCTGCACAAAGCACCATTCCAGGTCCCCTGCCAGCTCATCCTCTGCAAATCACTTCTCTCAACATTCTCTCCCCTGAGACTAGGGCCAGCAGCCATGAAACCATGAAAGTGGGCCCACCTCCACACCTACCTGCCCAGGAGCAGCCCTTGCTTGGGCCCAGTGGCAAACACAGAAAGGAAGTGGGTCAGGGGACAAACCCTGCCTGCCTACCCCCAGATCGCCTCTTCACAGATTGCCCTCCAGGCTTGTCTGAGACCTGGAGTACCAATCACCAGTGCTGGCAGCTGGGGCCAAACACATTACCTCTGGCTCCGTGCTACAACCAGAGACCCATTAAGGGTGCAGCAACCCTCAGAGCCTTGCTTTCTGATTCTTACTCTTTGTCCACTAAACAAACACACACAAGGCCCAGAGGGATCTTGCTTGACCACTGCGAGAACCACGGGCCGCCCTTGAGGCAAAGACAGCAAGGCAAACTTTTCATCAATGCCCTTGGGGCCAAGGGAGCCACAGGAAAATAAAAGAGAGGTGGGAAGTAAGAAGGAAGAGGGAGATGGCGGAGGGGCAGAGAAAGACATAGACCAGCAAAAAAATTTAAAAAGCAACTTTGGGAAGCCAAGAAGTTCTGAGCAACACTCTCCAGGTTGTTTGTTTCAATCAGCTGGAGAAGCCATGACCGTAAATTAACGGTATGCTTCCTTGACAAGTCAGAACACTCCTGGGACAGACCCAGATCTAAGCCGCTAATGATCTGCCCGGCTTGGAAATCACTCGTCAGCCTGTCTCCACTCCCAAAAGTCGTGGAGGGGGAGCAAAGCCACGGGCACTCAACCGATTCAATTCTTCTCCACAGCCATCCCTCGTCTACTCACCCCACAAAGCTCAATTCTCACACCCACAAGCGTCCCCAGGCAGGCAGGCAGCTGGGTGGCTGCAGCCTAGGACCACGCTGTCCTTTCTGAAGGGGCATGATGTTGGTAAAGAGGGTGGGTCACATGTGTGTGCTAAGTCGCTTCAGTTGTGTCTGACTCTTTGCAACCTTGTGGACTGTAGCCCAGCAGGCTCCTCTGTCCCTGGGATTCTCCAGGCAAAAATACTGGAGTGGGTTGCCATGATCTCCTCCAGGGGATTTTCCCAGCCCAGGGATCAAAGCCACATCTCCTGCATCTCCTGCACTGCAGTCAGATTCTTTACCACTGAGCCATCCAGGAAGGCCACAGGAGGGTGGGTCTGATGTTTACAAAACAAAATGACTGGGAAAAGAACATCTTTCTTTTAAACCCTCAGCCTCTGCCGGATCAAAACAGACAGCTTAGGCCAAGTACACGCCTTTCCAATCTTCTGCTGCGGGGCTGCAAAAGAAAGGGGACACTCTGGAGAGGTCGGCAAGGCCAGCCATGAAATATTAATGTTTGCCTTTGTTTACATCCAGTTTTGGTTTTTTTTTTTTTTGGTTGTGGCTTGCAGCATGTGGGATCTTAGTTCCCTGACCAGGGATCATAACTGCACCCCCTGCAGTGGAAGCTCGGAGCCCTAACCACTGGACCACCAGGGAAGTCCCTACATCTACACTTCTCAATTTTGAGATTGTTTTGGTGGATGGGGCCAGAACATTTTCTTATATTCCCTGCTCTTTAAATTTCCTCAAAACAACCCAAGACCCATTTTTAACATATAGAGTACAACTATACTTTGTTGTAGGAAAGATGGAAATTTATTCATCCAACAAATGAATGCTTACTGAAAACCCACTGTGGGTCGGAACTGTCTAAGATGCTGGGGGTACACATGGCAACCAAGACAGATGTTGTCCCCACAGTGGGGACCTCGCATCCTACTGTGGGTGCGCCCAACCTATGGCCCACGGGTCAAACCCAGCCCACCTCCTGTTTCTGTATGGCCCACAAGCCCCAAATGGTTTTAATGGCTTTTAATGGTTGGGTGGGTGGCAGGATCAACAGAAGAAAGATAGTTCATCATATGTGAAATGTATGTGAAATTCACATTTCCATGACCACAAATAAAGTTTTATTGGAACAAAGCCACAATCACTGGCTTCTGTACTTTGTATTATAAGGGCAGACAGGAGTGGTCAGAATGGAGACTGTCCAGCCTGCAAGGCTGAAAATCATTACTCTCTAACCCTTTACAGGAAAACCTTAGGCCCTACTGGATGAGAGAGACAATAAATATGTAAACAGACTGATGTGCATCTCTGGTAGTGCTGAATACAAAGAAGGAAAGGCAGCACGGAGAGAAAGGTGGACAAAAGGGTGAACTTGGGCAGCAGGGTCAGGGATGGCCTCTCTGAGTCCTGAGTGACCAGGAGCCAGCTGGGTAGAGACCTGAGGGAACAGCATCCTGGCAGAGGGAACAGCAAGTGTAAAGGCCCTGAGGCAGGAAGAGAAGGTAGTTAAGGTGGTTTCAACTGAAAGGAGCAGGCATGGGGGCTGGGTGTGAAGTGGAGCGCCCCTCAGAGGGTCTGCAACTTTTTCCTAGGACAACAAGAAGCCCTTGGAGGGTCCTGAGCAAAGAAAGATGGTTTTTCAAGTTTCTAAAAGGCCTTCGAGGAAGCCGGAGTAGGAATTGACGGACTAGTTGGGACGCCTTGTCCAGCCCATGAGACACTCCCTGAACACATCAAAGCCGGGAGTAAACTCAAAACCAATTCCTCCAACCACACGGTCGATTCCCGGATTCCCTCGGGCCTTGAGGCGGCACAGAGCTTTGTGAGTAAGTGTGGTAGTCCAGTGAATTGTGCAGAAAGCACCTGCAGCTGGCACAGTAACAGTCCCGGAACCGCGGGCACCACCCTCAGGAAGAGAGATGACATCAGTGCCTCACCTCAGAGCCGACCTGAAGAAAACGGCCAAAGCCAACAGACAGGTAGGGCTCACGCAGCTCGAAACCTGCCGCCTCCTACACGCTTCCAGATCCCATGAGTGGGTGGAAGCCTGGGTGGGGGCCGTGTGGGGGTCAAGAGACCCCCACTTCACACCTGGCCGGCCCCCTGCTGGGTGCATCTGCAGGCGAGCTCCTCTCCTCCAGGGGGCGAGCCGGCAGAGTGTGGGCTGGACACACTTTGCAAATAGGAGCGCCTCCCTTTTGGAAGCGCCTTTCTTTTTGGAAGAAACAAAGGGACTCAGAACTTGAGGTTGATCATGGTCAAGGTTAAATATTTTATATATATCAAGCTGTTGTGAGGTTAAAGATTAAGTGAGAGGGGGTCGCTTGGGGGGGGCAACTGCGCCCCCTAGAGGGCACTGGCCCACGTCTGGGGACATCCGTGGTTGTCACAACTGGGAGGGAGTACTCCTGGTATCACCAGGATGGGGGCCAGGGATGCTGCTCAATACCCCAGTGTCCGGGACAGCACCCCTCCCACAAGAGAACCCAGCCCTGAACGTGGGCAGGGCAGGTCAGGGAGGGACATAAGGGCAGTAAGAAACCAGCTCTGGATTCAGAGCACAGAGCACCCTGGTGCCTGTGAAGCCCTTCCCTGACTCTCATCCCCTTTGATCCCTGGTATGGGCTCTTATTATACCCATTTTACAGATGAGGAAAGCCAGGCCCAGAGTCATGAAGGGACCTGCCCCAGACGAGGGCGCTGAACCCAGTTCTTTTAGACTCTGGGCAATGGAGATCAGGGCAGGAATCCAGGAACACCAAAGAGAACACAGTCAGAAGGGAATCCAGGGTCAAGCCCTCTGCTGGGTCAAAGCTCTGGTGCTAAGGCCCCCCTGAGCCTGGGAGCAGGTCTCTGGAGCACAGCCAGGAGCCCCCGGGGTGGGGGGGGGGAGATGCAAGGGTGGGGGGCCTCACAGCCCTGCAGTCTGCCCACAGTTTGCTGTCCACCCCACCCACCAGCCCTGACCAGGAGGTTTGGGAAGGTTGGGTGACCACCCCCTCAGCTTTACTCTTGAGCAAGTGACCTGTGCAAGGTCTCACAACTCCGAACCTACCACCCCACACACACTTCCAGATCCCCAGAAGAGAGTCACCCAGAAATGGTCGTTCGACCATATTTCAGCCCTCACCCCTCTCAGCCTGTCATGCCCACTCCCTGAGCCCGTGAGGGGGTGCGGGGGCGGTGGTGGGCAGTATGCCCACACCTCAGTATATTCACCCGCCAGACCCAGCACCCCGTGAAGTTAGGGACCCAAGCAACCTGCCCCAGAGCTCAAAACACAACGTGCCCAGGCCAGGTGAGTGTCAGATGGAACCAAGAAACAGACGGGTTCCCTGGAGCTGAGGTTCTGATGGGCCAGGAAGAGGCGGGGCACAGGAGGGCAGGGGCAAAAAAATGCATAGGAGGTGGGGAAATTCGAGGTCAAGTACAGCAGAGAGGCCAGCCTGGAAGAGAGGGGCATGGAGGGCCCCCAACATCACCCCAGAGGGACTAGGGACTAGTCTCGCCAGGAGACAGAAAAGTACAACAAAGGGAGGGCGGGGTCCGGAATGACCGATTAGCCCGTACCTTTAAGCTCTTAACACCTCTTTAGCAGCCCACTCCCCAGAGAGGCAAGAATTAGAAAAGGTGAGAAAACCAATTGTTAGTAAGACCTGTATACCTATCATCTCAGTAGCTACACGCACACTCGCTCGCACACACACGCACACACATGCACACACGCACACGCAGCGCGTGACACAGTATCGCTGCAAAACCTGGGAGCATTTCTCTAACTGCACCTCCACTCCCCTCGGAGTGACCTCCCCTCAGTGACCTCCCCCCGGGGCGGGGCAGTCTGACCGTGGAGGTGCCCACTGCACCAGAGAGGAGGGCCAACGTTTGCCAAGCGTCCAATCAGAAACACGGAAAGAGGGCCGGCGAGTTTCAGAACCCCTCCCCTCAGATCATCGCAAGTTGACTCCAGATTCTTACACTCCATCCTTTCGGGGTTCCAAAGAGCAAACTGTGGGAGGAAAAGAGGCTGCCCTCTGCTTCTGCAAAGGCGGCGAGGAAAGGCTGACCCAGGAGTTGACAAACCCTCCCAATGCCTCATAAGGAAACTATTATTTCAGAATTAGGGGAGCCATCAGCTCTTGCAAGGCAGCGAGCAAAGCCCAGAGGACTCTTGTAATGAGCCCCTCTTAGGGCTTTCCTCCAGCCTGGGGACATTTGGAGAAATGGCTGCGGAGGGCTGGGGAGAGTAACCTCCGACCCTAAGACAGTGCTGGCACCCAGTGGGACCCGAAGGAGCTTCTGAATCGATGCCGCGGACAGAAACACATGGAAAAGGGCACACACTACATATTTACAGGATCGTTCGGCTCCACTTAACAGAACCTTCTCACTAGTTTCATAACTGGGGAAACAGTTCCCAGGTGCACCTGAATTATTAAAACAAGAGATCCTCCAGGACCAAACAGATGGGACACGCCAGGGCGCAGTCCACGTCTCCCCCGCCCCCGGGGGAAAAAAATTCTTGGTAGAACCTTCCACCTTAGCCCCCTTGGACCTGCACACCATTCTGCCTGGTGTCATCGCGCCCACTGGGTGGAGACCCAGGCCCTGGAAGATCTGGGGCAGGTCCCTTTGGGCAGGAATCCGTCCCCCAGCTCCCAAGCGGCTGCAAAGGGCAGCCCAGGGGGTCCCCGTGGGAGCGACTCCAGGATTTACCTCTATAGAGAAGGGGGGCTTTGAGATGGCGACAGGGCAGAGATGGGTAGGCCCTGGGGGAACGCGTCTGGAAACTGTTCTGTGCATAGCAAGTGGATACATTTTTTTAAATGAGAAATCCAGACTGCATGCTTATTTTAGGGGAGGCTCAGGGAAATGGGGTGCGAGTTTGGAAGCCGCGATGGCACCGCGGATTGACTCGGGCAGTATGGTGAGATGCAGTGATGGACATTTCGGGGGACACCACTGGGAAGCGCCCCGTTTACCCCGCCGATTCCCAAAGGGCCGGAAATGCAGGCGGGTTGATCCCAGGGCCTGGGATCTCTGTCTCTTTATTATTTTTTTTTAATTATTAGGATTCTTGTGAATAATGGAAGAGGAGGGCCCCGCCAAGCAGGGCCAGCCGGGCCGGGCCACCCACGCTGTCATCTTTTGTGCGGGGCCGGCAGGGACGCCCCGGCCCAGCCCCCGCACGCCTCCGACCCGGGGAGGGCACCCCCGCCTCCCGCCCCTGGCCCCGCCATTGTCCAGCCGCACCGCCCCCGCCCGAAGCCGGGCGGGCGCCCAGGGCCGGGCGGTTAACGCCCCCAACCGCCTCGCGGGCCCGGACAAAGCGCGGCGGCCGCGGCCCGAGCAGGCCGCGCCCGAGGCCTGGGCCTCGAGTCCCGGGCGCCCGCCCGCCCGCCCGCAGCCCCGGGCGCGGCGCGGGGGCGGCGGCGGCGGCGGCGGGGCCCGCGCTCGGACGCGGCGGCCGCCTCCCCGCGGGCTCACCTGAGGCGGCGCGCGCGGCCCGGTCCGGAGCAGCGGCGCGCGCTCCCCCGCCCTCGGCGTCGCACCCCCAGGCCCCACTCGGGCCGGGCCCCGCTCGGTCGCTGGCGGCCGAGCCCTCCGCGAGCGCCCCGGGCGGGGCTTATAAGGCCGCGCGCCAGCTCCGCCCCGGCTACCATTGGCCCCCGAGCCCACGCCCGCGCGCCTATTGGCTGTCGCTGACAGCTCCGCCCCTCCCCTCCACCGGGCCCATCAACACTTCACGGCCCGCCCCCCGCGCGCCTCGATTGGGCGGGCGCAGCCACCGGCCTCGCCTCGCCATTGGCCGGCCGCTGGGGACACGCCGGCGCCTACCCACGTGCCCGGTGACCGGCTCGGTTCTCATTGCAGGCTGCGCACGCCAGCTAAGAGGCTGCGACCAACCCGACGGCGCTAGGCCTCGGATTGACAAGGGCGCCTCGGGGACCGCCCAACGACCGCAAGGGGGCAAGAGAATATTGGCTTACGGGATCAGCCCCAGGCGCGGACTGGCAGGAGCGGGTGCCAATCACGGCCCGAATCCCGCCCCGGTTATCAGGCTGCAGCTGAGTACGTGAGACTCAGCACAGCATCAGCACCGCGCCTGAAGACTTCGGAGATGGGGTTCGAGACCCAGAGCCGGAAACTGGGCTCAACGTTTTCCAATTCTCACAGGCAGGAGGTAGCAAAGATAACTTGCACTGAGAACTGGAGAAGTAAAACTCAAACAGCAAGCGCCTCTGCCTCCATTTCTCCTATCTCCCCTACCACCCAAAAATTTCAAGTTCATTTCTGTCACAATCTACAAAACTTTGCAAAGGCTTTCGGATAAAGCTAGGTGACCTTCTGCGAGATCCCTAAAACGTAAGAGAGGCGAGGAGTTTGGTGCGTCCTGACTTAAATTCAAAGCTCAGCTGGGCCCACAAGCCTCACGATGGTCGGCCCCCAGCGAAGTAACGTCGTTGGGCCTCGTTTCCCCTGTGAAATAGATACAAGAGCGATAGAATCCCTCACCGTGTGCCCCTCTCCTGGAAAGTTTAAGTCAGGTGAGAGGAGGCAGGTAAATCGTTTGATGATGTGACTTGGCAAAGTGAGCATGTAATTAAGGTTTGTACCATCATCACCATGACGGTTATTAATTGCATGCCAGGCAGTAGCTGGCCACGCCCCTTTTCATCTGGCAGAGTATCAATCGGACAACTGGACATTTCCTAATAACGTGGCTAGGGCATCTACGGTCTATTTCTGGAGGTCCTGGACTCTGAAAAGGCTGCGGAGTTTGGAGCTTGCCTAGTTCAAGGATACTGCTGCAGTTACGTGGAGAAGGCAATGGCACCCCACTCCAGTACTCTTGCCTGGAAAATCCCATAGACAGAGGAGCCTGGTGGGCTGCAGTCCATGGGGTCGCTAAGAGTCGGACACGACTGACTTCACTTCACTTTTCACTTTCATGCACTGGAGAAGGAAATGGCAGCCCACTCCAGTGTTCTTGCCTGGAGAATCCCAGGGACGGGGGAGCCTGGTGGGCTGCCATCTATGGGGTCGCACAGAGTAGGACACGACTGAAGCGACTTAGCAGCAGCAGCAGCAGCAGCTGCAGTTATGTACTCATGTGTTTCCAGTGTTGTGCTCTAATCATCCACCTGTAGATTAGATAAATAACTAATTTTGGAATATATTTAACTATGTAGCCATTAAAAAGGGGGTAGATTTACAAGTACGCTCAAGGAATGACCCCCCCCCCCCCCCCCGCCCACACCCGTGTGGACAGCTGCAGGATGGTGCAGAACTCAATACCTTATGGAAAGGAACGCAGGGCAACTCATGGCTGTGTGGTTTCTAAGGGCCACCTGCCTGTAGCCCCACGCTGAACAAGGCCATCCCCAAACTGAGAAAAGTAAATCTTCGGGAGAGGAGGGATCCAGGTTGGTTTAAAAAGGGTAGCTGGTGAGGAGGTTAATGTGCTCTAGGGTGTTTTGTGGCCTCGTGGGGGCTATATTCAGATATTCCCTTGTGCAGTTAAAATTTAACTTAAAAAACAGGAAACAGTAACTGCTCCCAAGGAACTCCCTAACCCGTGGGAAAGACAGAAATATAACCTGGTAGCCTTAATAGGGCCTCAAAAATGCAATCCTAAAGAGATTCTCCCCCTCCCACCTGAAGTGTTTTGTTTTTTTTTTCTACTTAGTTTTTTACCCCATATGACAGTGAATTCCAGGTGTTTGGATTTCACAGACTCTGATTTTTTTTAAATCAGAGTACCTAAATAGGTTGTCAGCTTTCCAATTTTGCTTAGGGGGAGTTAAATTTTTTCTCAAGTTCCTTTTTTTAAAAACAATTCTAGTGTAGTTGACTTATAATACAGTATTAGTTTCTGGTGTACAGCAAAGGGATTCAGTTTTTATATATATTTATCCCTTCCTCCACCATCTTTCCCCTTTGGTAACCATAAGTTTATTTTCTAAATCTGAGTCTATTTCTGTTTTGTAAATAACTTCGTTTGTATCATATTTTAGATTTCACATGAAAGTGATATCATGTTTGTCTTTGTCTGGCTTACTTAGTATGAGAATCTCTGTGTCCATCCATGTTGTTACAAATAGCATGATTTGGTTCTTTTTTATGACTAAGTAAGACATCCTGGAATGTGAAGTCAAGTGGGCCTTAGAAAGCATCACTACGAACAAAGCTAGTGGAGGTGATGGAATTCCAGTTGAGCTATTTCAAATCCTGAAAGATGACGCTGTGAAAGTGCTGCACTCAATATGCCAGCAAATTTGGAAAACTCAGCAGTGGCCACAGGACTAGAAAAGGTGTTTTCATTCCAATTCCAAAGAAAGGCAATGACAAAGAATGCTCAAACTACCGCACAATTGCACTCATCTCACACGCTAGTAAAGTAATGCTCAAAATTCTCCAAGCCAGGCTTCAGCAATATGTGAACCGTGAACTTCCAGATGTTCAAGCTGGTTTTAGAAAAGGCAGAGGAACCAGAGATCAAATTGCCAACATCCGCTGGATCATGGAAAAAGCAAGAGATTTCCAGAAAAACATCTATTTCTGCTTTATTGACTATGCCAAAGCCTTTGACTGTGTGGATCACAATAAACTGTGGAAAATTCTGAAAGAGATGGGACTACCAGACTACCTGACCTGCCTCTTGAGAAACCTATATGCAGGTCAGGAAGCAACAGTTAGAACTGGACATGGAACAACAAACTGGTTCCAAATAGGAAAAGGAGTACATCAAGGCTGTATGTAACTTGTACTGATTTGCTATGCACTGACCTGTATGTGGGGAGAAGGCAATGGCACCCCACTCCAGTACTCTTGCCTGGAAAATCCCATGGACGGAGGAGCCTGGTAGGCTGCAGTCCATGGGGTCGCTAAGAGTCGGACACGACTGAGCGACTTCACTTTCACTTTTCACTTTCCTGCATTGGAGGAGGAAATGGCAACCCACTCCAGTGTTCTTGCCTGGAGAATCCCAGGGACGGGGGAGCCTGGTGGGCTGCCATCTATGGGGTCGCACAGAGTCGGACACGACTGAAGCGACTCAGCAGCAGTAGTAGTAGCAGCAGCAAGGCTGTATATTGTCACCCTGCTTATTTAACTTCTATGCAAAGTACATCATGAGAAACGCTGGGCTGGAAGAAGCACAAGCTGGAATCAAGATTGCCGGGAGAAATATCAATAACCTCAGATAGGCAGATGACACCACCCTTATGGCAGAAAGTGAAGAGAAACTAAAAAGCCTCTTGATGAAAGTGAAAGAGGAGAGTGAAAAGTTGGCTTAAGGCTCAACAGTCAGAAAATTAAGATGATGGCATCTGGTCCCATCACTTCATGGGAAATAGATGGGGAAACAGCGTCAGACTTTATTTTTTGGGGCTCCAAAATCACTGTAGATGGTGATTTCAGCCATGAAATTAAAAGGCACTTACTCCTTGGAAGGAAAGTTATGACCAACCTAGATAGCATATTCAACAGCAGAGATATTATTTTGCCAACAAAGGTCCGTCTAGTCAAGGCTATGGTTTTTCCAGTGGTCGTGTATGGATGTGAGAGTTGGACTGTGAAGAAAGCTGAGCGCCGAAGAATTGATGCTTTTGAACTGTGGTGTTGGAGAAGACTCTTGAGAGTCCCTTGGACTGCAAGGAGATCCAACCAGTCCATTCTGAAGATCAGTCGTGGGTGTTCATTGGAAGGACTGATGTTGAAGCTGAAACTCCAATACTTTGGCCACCTCATTTGAAGAGTTGACTCATTGGAAAAGACCCTGATGCTGGGAGGGATTGGGGGCAGGAGGAGAAGGGAACAACAGAGGATGAGATGGCTGGATGGCATCACCAACTTGATGCACATGAGTTCGGGTGAACTCTGGGAGTTGTTGATGGACAGGGAGGCCTGGCATGCTGTGATTCATGGGGTCGCAAAGAGTCAGACATGACGGAGCGACTGAATTGACTCATCGGAAAAGACTCTGATGCTAGGAGGGATTGGGGGCAGGAGGAGAAGGGGACGACAGAGGATGAGATGGCTGGATGGCATCACTGACTCGATGGACATGAGTTTGAGTGAACTCCGGGAGTTGCTGATGGACAGGGAGGCCTGGCGTGCTGCGATTCATGGGGTTGCAAAGAGTTGGACACGATTGAGCGACTGAACTGAACTGAACTGATGCCAATACTGCAAACACCAGACCACACACGGCTCATGTGGTTGTTTAGATGCTGGATAAAGTGGCTACCCCATCAACAGGCACAAGAAAGTACATACACTACTGTCCTAATGTTACTCTTTAAATTTGCATATAAAACATAGAGAAACATCTATAAACAAGTATGTACCCTGGCTTTGCCATGTGTTCGGGTAAGTCACTTAACCTGTCTATGCCTCAGGTATTCCGAGGTTGAATGTTGCCATGCCAACACACACGTACAAATGAAGTCTAAAAATATTAACCCTCTGGGGTCAGGATCATATACTTTGGCTTTTTCTTCATCTTCAATTTACAAATGTTCTAAAGGATTATTGTTGTTCAGTCACTTAGTCATGTCTGACTCTTTCTGACTCCATGGACTGCAGCACAACAGGTTTCCATGTCCTTCACCATCTCCGGGAGTTTGCTCAAACTCATGTCCATTGAATCAGTGATGCCATGCAGCCATCTCATCCTCCATCGGCCCCTTCTCCTCCCGCCTTCAATCTTTCCCAGCATCAGGGTCTTTTCCAATGAGTCAGCCCTTCACACCAGGTGGCCCAAGTATTGGAGCTTCAGCTTCAACATCAGTCCTTCCAATTAATATTCCTTCCAATTATTATTAAAATCAGGGTTGATTTCCTTTAGGACTGACTGGTTTGATCTCCCTGCACTCCAAGGGACTCTCAAGAGTCTTCTCCAACACCACAGCTCAAAGGCATCAATTCTTTGGTGCTCAGCCTTTTTCAAGGGTTATTAATTTTATAGCATGGAGTGGAGGGAGAAAAGGGAAGATTTACATTATAAAAAGAAAAAAGCAACCACATAAATTTTAAAAGGTGGTCCAACCTCAAACTGGAGTATTACTCAGCCACGAAGAATGAAGCCCTGACACTTGCTACAGTGTGGATGGGCCTTGAGAACACGATGCTGTGAGATGCCAGACACAAAAAACTGTGTCTTATGAATTACACGAAATATCAAGAACAGGCAAATTGGCAGACAGAAAGTGGGTTGATGGTTGCCAGGGGCTGGGGGAGGGGTGGGAAATGACTGCTAATAGAGACTGGGTATCTTTGGGGGGAAATGAAATTCTGGAACTAGGTAGAGATGATTACACAACTGTGCAAATATACTAAAACCCACTGTGTACTTTAAGTGGATGTTAGGGCATGGGCAATATATCTCAATAAAACTGCTATAAAATTAAAACTACCAAAAGTCAACCAGGAACCCAATACACCTAATATTGGAATTATTTTCTGCATAGAAGTTCATATACACTTTTCTGGGGTTTGTTCATTTTTTAGGCTTTTTTAAAATATTTATTTGGCTACATTGGGTCTTAGTTGCAGCACATGGGATCTAGCTCCCTTGCACTGGGAGCACAAAGTCTTAGCCACTGGTCGACCAGGGAAGCCCATGGGGTTTGCTCACTTCTAACAATGACAGCTTTGTTAACTTTTGAGAAACAAAAAATATTCTACACTCTTGACAACATACCTCGGTGTGTCCTGTTCCCATGTGTGGCCCCCCTGCAGACACATAAGCCCACTTGGGGACATTATTTCTTGGCTCCTCATAGGAGGGCCTCTTTCTTATTTTTATTTCATGTTCACACTTTGACTTGAGATACAACTCACATACCGCACAATTCAAAGGATTCTAATGCATTCACAGGTATTGCAATCACCACCAAATTTAGGACATTTTTATCACCTGCAAAAGAACCCTGCACCCTTTAGCTCCCCACCTCCTCCATCCCTCACCACATCCTGTCATCACTACACGAATCTGCCTTCGGTCTCTATAGATCCCTGTTTAGCATTTCCTACGAATGAGAAAATATATGATCTTTTGTAACTAGATCCCCTGGAGGACATGGCAACTGATTCCAGTATTCGGGCCTGGAGAAGGCCGGGGACAGAAGAGCCTGGGGGACTCTAGCCCATGGGGTCACAAAGAGTTGGACACTGCTGAGCACCACTAGCGCTACTTTGACTTATGATGTTTTCAAGAACACACTTGAAGGTCCTGAAGAGGCAGAGCTTTCTTCTTTCTTACATCCACCCACGGCATTACAGAGCCATCAGTACAAGGTATCAGTGGTAGGTTGGCATCTGCAGAACTCACCACTGTTAACTTCCCTGGAACTCTTAAGCTTGCCTCATGGTTGGGGAATTCCCTGGTCCAGTGGTTAAGATTCCGTCCTTCTATTGCAGGGGGCATGGATTCAATCCCTGGTGGGGGAACTAAGATCCTGCAAGCCAAGCCATGAAGGCACAGCCAAAAACAGGAGAAAACCTGCAAAATGTGCCTCATCCTTGGACTCTGGACTCCACTGGAAACGGCATTTCAGGTCATCTGTCGCCACACCCTACGTGCACCCATCCCCCCAGGCCTGCAGAGGGCCCCCCAGGGTAAACCAGTTCCCTAGCTGATGGTCCTGGCTGCTGACGCCCACTTAAGGCAGGGCCAGTCTCCTTCCTTGTGAGGGTCCTATGACAGCCTCTGTTTCTTCAAGTGTAAATGGGGACAGTGCCATCCCCCTTAGTGACACTAAATGACCTCTGGTTCCAAGCTGGAAGGCCCAGTTCGGCCCCTCTGGACCACTGCCCATCACTTGGATCTTCTGGGCCTGTTTTCACACCTGCAAAGTGGAAATGATGCTACTTGTCTAGCATCCTGGGTTTTTCTGGATAGAGAAAACATGTTACAAGTTACAGAAGTGCCTAGTAGGCTACAGGGCAATTTGCAGACAAAAGACACCATCAAATGCATCTGTAAAAGGCATTTATTCTGAGAATCTAAAACCTGGACAAAGAATATTGAACTTTGTAAAAAACAAAAAACAAAAAAAGCCTACACAGGATTTCGGTGTTTATTCCTAATACATTAAACCACCTAATAATGAAGAAAAAAAAGAGAAACTTTTAAAACAGTATTGCTCCAGTTTGTCTGCAGTTATGTGACTTAAAAATATCCCTGTTCTGTTGAGGTATAAGCTGCAAACTTTGGTAAAGTTAGAAACATTAACAAATCATTCCCCAAATACAAAACTCCCCCGACAAAAAAAAAAAAAAACACAACCAAACCCTAAAGTTATTAGCTTCCTTGGTACATATACAGTAACTACAAAAAAAATAATAATTTCATTTGGAAAAGGTGTTTATTCATTTTAAAAGGTTTCCCTCTTGTAATTCCCAATTGGTGAATTGAAAATTCAATTTCGAGGATCCACAAAACCCTGATCGTCCCCACTTGCTCACCTGGGGTCCCCAGGGAGGCACTGGAGGACCCGAGTTTGAGAATCCGGTTGGCAGTGTCAATAATTCAGTGCTGAGAAAGAGCCCCAGGTTGAAAAGGAAGGAGGGACCAAAGGCACTTGAACGTGGCCCCGGGCGTGGCTTCCGTGACATCAGGTTGGGACGGCGCTGGGCCAAGCGTCGGCCCCCACGGAGGGGAGGGTCCGGTGGAGGTAGCTTCGGTGTGGCCCCAGGTTTCTGCTCCGGTGGCCCGTGGCCTCTGTGTGCGGTGGGGACGCGGAGGCAGCCCAGTGGGGGATGGCTTGGAGGTGAGGATTTCAACTGGCCCCAGTGGGACTTCTCCGCTTTTCCTTGGAACAGTTTCCTGCTGGTGATGCAGGGCCAACACCTGGGTGTGGTGACATCCAGGACCACAGCCTCGCTGGGTCTTTGGCGATGGAACTTCACCTCTGGGGGCCCGACCCACCAACCTTGAAAAGATTGTTCTAGGCAGCCCGGTGCCTTCTTGCAAGTCGGTGGCGGGGATGGCTGAGAACTCAACTCTGGGAACTCAAGCAGCCTTCACACCAACTCGTTTCTAATCCCATCCTCAGAAGAAAAACCATTTTTTGAAAAACTTTGTTTTGGGTTTTTTTTTTTTTTTTTTTTGCTCATAAAATTGCAGGCTTTTTGTTTAAAACCAAAATAAAAACACTGAGAAGTCCAACTTTGTTCCTTCCTTTGAGCCATAATACAAACTCCTGAAAAAATTCATAGATTAAACAAAAAAAAACAAAAACGGGAAGACGAGGCAGTTTTAGGGAGTGGAGGAAAAAACTACATGTTTAAGTTAAGCCCACTAAAAACGAAATGGGGGCCACGGACCCCTCTGATAACGTTTGTTTTTTTTCTTTTTTTAAAATACTCGGCGAGAAGTGCTTGAAGATCACCGCCCGCTGCCATAGCCGGGGAAGAGCTGGCTGAGGACGGCCTGCAGTGGCTGGTTCACGGTCATGGCGTAGCTCCGGCCCAGGTCATAGCGACAGGCCGGGCAGCTGAACACCTGGGCCTTGAAGGACCTGTCCAGGCAGTCCTGTGGGAGAATGGGGCGGGTGAGAGGTGATCCTGGCCACCCATGGTCCCCTGGGGCACCACCAGGCACCCAGAGGCCCCTGGCAGCCCATGACCAGCCTGGCTGCCCCAGGCTCATCAAAGACACCAAGGTCGGAACTTCCCAGCGGTCCAGTGGTCAGGACTCTGAGCTCTCACTGCCAAGGGCCCACGTTCGATCTCTGGTCAGGGAGCGAAGATCCTACAAGCTGATCAATCAGTGTGGCCAAAAAAAAAAAGAGACTCCCAGGTCATCCTAGCTGCCAGGCTCCTGCACCTGGAGGTCACACCACCTGACGGATCTACCCCGGCTCTCTCGTCACTGGTGCTGGAGTCCCCTGCACAGAGGACCCTTCCCCAAGGTGCCCTGGAACATCAGGATGGTCCTGCACCACCACACCCTGTCTGCTTTCAAAACAGCACCTTCCTCCTTCTGGAACTGTCTGATGGACTGATGTGCTTGTGTGTTAACAGAGCAGACGCTCCCCACGATCGGGGGTTGTATCTCCCTGATGTTCCGCACACCAAGCACAGGACCCAGCACAGAGCACAGGCTCAATAAAGACGTGTCAGTGAGAGGACAGGAGGAAAGGGGGGGAAGGATGGAGTTTGGATTCTGAGCCAGACTTCTGGGTTCGAACCGCTGTCAACCAAACAATGCAGGGGGCAGTGTGTGGAGGAAGAGTCAGTGGAGACTGAGCTGCAAGCCTGGGGGGCCCTGGACAGCTGACCTCCCCATGAGAGGAACAGGCCATAGATGATGCCCACAGGGGCACAGACACCTGCACAGGTATGCACACCTGAAGGATGGCACAAGGCAGCTGGGTGAGGGGCAATGCCAAGCAGGTGAAAACCTGCTGCCGTTGGAGGAGGGCAGTGGCTTTTGCTTCCTATATTTAAAAATCCCTGCATTGTTTTCCAGTATAAAGTCTATAGCTGATCGCAGACCAAGAGATAGTACTTTGTGCTCAATGTGCTGACTCAGGTTCAAAATCAGGTGCTGGACTGCTTCGAGCTTCACAGTGGCCAAGAGGTGGAAACACCTAGAGCTCACTCACAGATGATGGATCAACACAACGTGGTCCATCTGCATGCTGCAGTGTGACCCACCCTTCACACGGAAGGAGATTCTCACCCAGGGAACAACACGCGTTCCCTGATGCTTCCGGAGAGGAGCCAGACCCAGAAGGACACATACTGCCTGATGCCACTCACAGGAGTTCCTTGGAGGAGTCAGATCCACAGAGACAGTAAGTATCAGTAGAGGGTGGGGTCAGGGGCTGGGAGTCAGTGTTTAACGGGGACAGGGTTTCAGTTTGAGAAGATGGGAAAGATCTGGCTATGGGGCCTTTTAAAGTCCCACAGCCAGAAAGGAGAGAGTTGGAGGTCAAACCCAGGCAGCTGATCCCAAAGATGTGCTCTCTATGCCACTCCGCCACGCCTCTGAACTTGGGCCCCACGTGGCCTGGGGCACCGGCGGGTATCTTTCCCAGCCTCCATCAGGCCACATGGGATGTGAGCACTGGCTGAGTGCTCCACGTTCTCAGGGTCCCTCCCCTGGTCTGACAACTGACCCAATGCCCTGGACGCAGCTCGGCGACCTAGAGTGAGCAGGTGGCAGGGACAGTCCCTTCTGAGCCGCCTGCCTGTAAATTCCTACAGACTGACTCTGGCCAGAAGGCGTGGCAAAGATGCCGTGCATGCATCCCAGTGCTTCCCAACTCCAGGGACTCTTGGAACCAAGTAGGTGGGGCCAGGGATGCTGCTCAGGTCCCAGGACACCCCCACGATAGAGAACGATCCAGCCCCAAAGCGGGGAGAGACCCTGGTCCAGGACCCATCTCAGCCTCTCCCAACCTCTCTTTCAAAAGCTTCAGACTGGAGACCGCTTCCCTCCTAGAACTGACCGCTGGCTGGAGGCTCCAGCCCCACTCACCAGCCCTCATTGTGGGGACAGGCCCTGGCTACTCCCAAGTGCCGGGATGCTGCCCCGAGGCCCCTCTCAGGGGGCAGGTTAGTGCCACCTCATCCTCCAGAACGCCTTCCTCCCAGCTCCTCTAGGTGATAAGTGCCTCACACCTCTCTAGCCCTGCCTGAGGCCCACTTAAATCATTTAGTGTGACCAGACGGCAGGAGCAGGAGAGCAGCCCATCCTCTCCCACCCTGGACCCCCAGGCGGGAAGATGCTGGAGAAGACCAGTGTGTGACCCCCACGAAGGTAGGCATGCGCCAGCCTGCTGAGGGCCCAGCAGAGGGCCAGCGTGGCTGGAGGCGCAGGGTGGTGGCAGGGCAAAGGGCACCTGTGATGAAGGCTGGTGGGGGAGGGGAGAGCAACTGTAACCCAGGCAGCCCGGGCAACAGACCCTGAGGGCCAGGAAGGGCAAGGGGCAGGTGTCCAAGTGAAGCCAGCAGCCCCAGGGTGCCGGCAGGGGTCAGCGCGCCCTCCGGGGCCTCCCGCCGCCCGCGGCCGCCCCTCACCTTGCACACGTTGTGCTGGCACACGGTCGTGATCGGGCGGAACACCAGCTCCTGGCAGCAAATGCACTGGAACGTCTCCTCCACTGTGCTCAGAAACTTCTGAAAGCGGGAGAGCAGGTGTGTGAGTCCGGCAAAGGCTCGGTTCCCCAGAATGAAGGAGCATGACAGCTCTCCAGATGCCTGCTCGGCCCTCGCCCTGGGGTCCCAAATCTCATCTTCCTGCCCCTGCCCTGGGAGGACACGAGTCGCTGTGACCCTGTCTGAGGACCAGAAGACAGGGGGTCTGGAGCCGGGCGGAGCGAATGTAGGCTCGAGGCCAAGACCACACTCCGGCAGCACCTGTCTCAGTGCAGAGCCCAGTCCTGCGACACGCAGCGCCACCGGCCCGCCGCTCAGACACCCAGGTCCAGCACAGCGCCACCTGCCCACCGCTCAGGCACCCAGGTCCAGCAGGGGCCAAAATGGAGAAACACCTGCTTTCTTGGAGCCTGGGGCCCAGCGGGGAAGGCCGAGGATAGGCAGGTGAAGACAGAAATACAGCAGGGAGCAAGGCGGGGCTGCCCCGGAAGGACAGGGCGGGGGCACCAAGAGCCCTCCACGGAGAAGCTGAACTGCCAACAGAGAGACCTGAAGGACTGAGCCTCAGGCCTCCTGAGACCTCACATCTGAATCCTGGGACCTGAGGACCTGTCACCCACCATGCACAGCAGAGGGGACTTGGCAAGAGGGATTAAGTTAAGGCCCCTGAGATGCGGATGACCCCGGATTCCCAGGAGGCCCAGTGTCATGACAGGGTCCTTATAAGAAGAAAGGGGGGGTCAGAGGCAGAGAGACAGGAGGTGCTGAGCTGCTGGCTTGAGGATGGAGGGAGGGGCCATGAACCAGGGATGCAGCGCCTCTAGAAGCTGGAAGAGTCAGGAGTCGAAACTCCCCAGGAGCCTCCAGAGGGACCAGACTTCCCCAGGCCTGGGTTTTACCCCTAAAGGCTCATTTGTTAGGGCAGCCACAGTGATTTCACACAAGAGAGAGGTTGAGCCAGGAAGGCTGTGAGGGAAGGTACTCTGGGCAGAGAAACCCATGAGAGAGAAGGCTGTGAGACAGGATGACAGGGAGGAAGAGACCAGAAGCAGAGGATGTCAGAAGTAACAGGCAGTGGGCCCAGGGCTCAGGAGGGTTTGGGTTTGATCCTGACCATGAGCCAAAGAGAAGTGGTCCCCCACCAGGCAAGGACAGAGGACGCCAAGGCCAAGATACTCACCTGCAGTGACCCATCAATGTCACTCTACCCACTAAGGCAGGAGGACCAAAAAAAAAAAAAAAATAGTCCTGGTTTGGCGGTTTCTGGGAAATTTGAAAACAGAATGATCCTAGGATCTGGCAATCCCACTTCTAGGTTTATACCCAACAGAGCTGAAGGCAGGGTCCGAGAGTCACCTGCCCACCCATGTTCACAGCAGCCAAAGCTGGAAACACCCCAAGTATCTAATGAGAGACAATGGGGAAGCAAATTCCATTCATGTGGTGGAATGCTACTCAGCCTTAGAAAGGAAGGAGGTTCCACATGGATGGACCTTGAGAACGTGATGCTCAGAGAGAGAAACCAGACCCAGAAGGACACACACTGTCCGATCCCACTCACAGGAGGTCCCTGGAGGAGTCAGATGCACAGACAAGTAGATGGTGGGGCCATGGGCTGGGGGAGAGGATGGGGAGTCAGCGTTTCACAGGGACAGTTTCGCTTTAGGGAGATGAGAAAGTCCTGGAGATGATGGTGGCAATAGTCACACCACAATGTGAATGTGCTCAATGCCACTGAGCTGAGCAGTGGAAAGAGTGAAGATGGCTGATTTCACATCACCTCCATCTTATGACAGTGAAGAGGAGAGGCCCCGGCCAGGCAGGAGAGCTCACCGGCCCGTCCTTAAGCGACTTCAGGATCTCAGTCCACAGCTTCATGTTGCTCTTGTCCTCCTTGATAAGGCTGCTCTGCTGGGTGGTGAGACTGTAGGGCTCCACCTTGGTCTTCTTGGGCGTCCCTCGCGAGGACCCATCACCTCCTGGAGCAGAGCGGGGGCGGGTTGAGGATGGAGAGTGGAGGGGGGCCCCCGCCCCTGGGTGCGAGGGTGGCCGCAGAGACACCCACCAGCCGACTTGCTCTTCCGCTTGCCCTTCCTGGGGGATGTGAAGCCCTCCTCCCTGTCCTCCTCCTCCTTGTCCAGGGCTGCCTGCTTGCTGTTCTCCTTCTCCTTTCTGGCCAGGGCCTCCAGGTAGCCCTCGGGATACTGCAAGTGGGAGAAGACAGGCCGGTCACCCCTACCCGGTCCGGACCCAGAGACAGACTCCGTGCTCACTCAGCCTCAACCCAGAGGTTTCCACCGACCCGACTCTGGAGCAGTGACTGAGCACAGAGACTCACGGGGGCAAACACAGACACACAGCCTGCGCCTCGGGGTAGGGGTGGCGGGGGAGGGGGCAGAGTGAGATCCCGCACATTAGAGGCAGCAAAAAAGACAGTCTTGTGTTGCTGCTGCTGTTGTTTAGGCTGTGAACCCACACAGCATGGGGGATCTTAAGTTTCCCAACCACGGACTGAACCCAAGGCCTCAGCAGCGAAAGCCCTGAGTCCTAACCACTGAATTGCTAGGGGATTCCCAAGATAGCCTTTATTAATTTATTTATTTTGCCACATACCCCAAGGCTTGTGGGATCTTAGTTCCCAGACCACGGATTAAACTAGGGCTCTTGGCAGTGAGAGCTCGGAATGTTAACCACTGGACTGCCAGGGAACTCCCCCCAAGACGGTCTTAAGTTTTCCATTTCTAAGAGAAGAAGTAGGCAAACTTTTTCCAGCCAGGCAGTAAGAATTTCAGGCTTTATGCTGCCAAGAGCCAGCCCAACCCCCGTGGGGATGATGGGCATGGCTGGCCCCCAAGATGATCTCATTTACTAACCACCAGCCCCAGGCCTTAGCTCCAGGACCCTATTCTGATGGGTCTTACGTTCCTCCAAGCCCCAGAAGGCTTTATTAAAACCCCACTTCCTTTTTGTTTCAGTTTGGCCTGAGAGGCATGTGGGATCTACGTTCCCTGACCAAGGATTGAACCCACACCCCTTGCAGTGGAAGCTCAGAGTCATAACCTCTGGATCGCCAGGGAAGCTCCTAGAAACCCCATCTCTAAGGCACCTATGGGAGAAGGCAATGGCACCCCACTCCAGTACTCTTGCCTGGAAAATCCCATGGACGGAGGAGCCTGGTAGGCTGCAGTCCATGGGGTCGCTAGGAGTCGGACACAACTGAGTGACTTCACTTTCACTTTTCACTTTCATGCACTGGAGAAGGAAATGGCAACGCACTCCAGTGTTCTTGCCTGGAGAATCCCAGGGACGGGGGAGCCTGGTGGGCTGCCGTCTATGGGGTCGCACAGAGTCGGACACAACTGAAGCGACTTAGCAGCAGCAAGGCACCTACAATCACGTCCAATTCTCCAATGTTCCATCAACAAACCCTCAAGCTTTTCCAGCAACGTGAATGTACAGTGAAGACTTAAGTCCTAAATAAAAATCTTCCTCCCACTAAACAGTTCCTGACCCTCGGCTGTCTGCCTCCTCAGTTCCTCAGCTTCTGAATTCCCTGCGGTATAAACACTGCTTCAAAAGACAACTCTCTGCGGCTCCCCCAGGGGGCAGGCGCTATCAGACTCTCAACAGCAATTAAGATTCCTGAAATAGCCCCACCACGACATATCAGCTGTAAAGCCGCTCACCGTGAGGAACAGAAAACACCGTAATTATAGTGCAAAAAGGCAGTGTTCCCCAGGCACTGGGTAAACTCTTGGGAAAGGAAGATTCTGCAGCCATAGAGGTAAGCAATTGGTCCAAGGGAACGATCCACCTTATCTTTACACTTAGACTTCTCTCCATCTATTAGGGCTTCCCAGGTGGTGCTAGTGGTTAAGAACCCGCCTGCCAACACAGGAGACATAAGAGACCTGGGTTTGACTCTGGGTTGGAAGATCCCCTGGAGGAGGGCATGGCAACTCACTCCGGTATTCTTGCCTGGAGAATCCCATGGACAGAGGAGCCTGGGGGGCCACAGTCCATGGGGTCGCAGAGTCGGGCACGACTACAGTGACTTAGCACACATGCACTCCCTATTAATATTAATATATTTAGACCAATTGTGCTGGTTTGTCAGCTTTGGGGTTAGGAAGGGGTGACAGACAGAAAGGAAGGAGAGATGGGGACTTCCCTGGCGGCCCGGTGGTTAGGACTCTGCTTCCACTGCAGGGTGATCCCACATGCCACATGGTGCAGTCAAAAAAATAAAGAGAGAGAGAGAGAGATGGAAGAGAAGAGGAGAAGAGAGGGGGGAGGGGACTGGCCAAGGGAAGAGATCAGACTCCAGATTGATTTCGGATAAGCGCCTCTAACATAGCACCAATAAGGAAGCCCAGCTCTCAGTTCTAACCACAAAAGCAAAGCCTTGGGGCTTCCCTGCTGGTCCAGTGGTTAAGAATCCGGGTGCCAACACAGGGGACACTAGTTTAATCCCTGGTCCAGGAAGATCCCATGTGCTGCAGAGCAATAGTCCATGCACGACAGCTATTAAGCCTGTGCTCTAGACTCTGGGAGCAGCACCTACTGAAGTCCGAACACCCTAAAGCCCATGCTCCACAACAAGAGAAGCCACTGCAGTGAGAAGCCCAGGCATCAGAGAGAAGAGTAGACCCCACTTGCTGCAACTAGAGAAAGCCTGAGTGCAGCAACGAAGACCCAGCACGGGCAAAAGATAATAAATAAATCTTTAAAAACATTATTAAAAAAAAAAGGCAAAGCTGCGTGCACACCTGAGCCACCATCCCCTCAACATCCTCTGGTTGAAGGACAAGGAGGGGAAAGCCAGGGAGGTACCAGCTGTTCACAACATGGAAATCATCCAGGATGAGAGAAACCCTGGAGAGCATGGCCCTGCCGGCCAGACGCTCCCTGCCCAGGCCCCCGGCTGGCTCTGGTCTGGCCTCGAGTGCTGGCCTGGACGCACCTGCATAGTCAGCCCCAGCTTCTTGATTCGGTCCTTGCCCTCCTTGGTCCAGGGTCCTGGCTCCACGTCATCTCGACGTAGGAGGAAGCGCCACACCAGGAAGCCGGACTTGCCCTTCTCGGGCCAGTACCTGACAACCTATGGAGGGAGTGGGGCAGGGGTCAGAGGGGATCATGCTAGCATGGGAGGGGGGGACAGGCAGGTGCAGCCACAGGGGCCCCGCTCACCTTATAGATGCCGTCGTACCGGTTGCCCTCGATGGGCGCATACTTGCTGTGCTTGCGGCCCTTGACGTTCCGCACCACGCGGACTGGCTTCCCCGACCGCCAGTCCTTGGCCTCGGCCCCTTTGAGGTCGTTGATGGGGGCAAAGCAGTTGAGAGCCAGAGCCCTGCGGGGCAAGGCGGGCCCATGCTCTGGACAGTGTCCCCCTGAGAGAGGGAGCTGATCGCGTCCCAAGCCCCCAATCACATGAATGCGTAACCTTCTTTTGAAAGAGGGTGCTTGCAGATGGAGTCAAGTTTGGCAGCGGTCAGAAAGGACTAGGGTAGGCCCTGAATCCAATGACCTTGTAAGGAAAGGGAAACTGAGGGACTTCCTTGGTGGTCCAGTGGTTAGGACTCCGAACTCTCACTGAACTATTCAGGGAACTAGATCCCACATGCCGTAACTAACAGTTCACATGCCTCAAATTAAAAACAGACAGACAATAAAACACGCATTTCCCATGCCACAACTAAAGACCCAGCACAGACAAATTGGAAAAAAAAAAAAAAAAAAACACAAATGTGGGCCAGGCCAACAGGCATGTTCCAACGGAGGGCACAGAGGCCTGGGAGCAGGGGGGTGAGAGGTCAGCTCAGCTGCCCTCCTTTCTTAAACAAAGATATTTAGGCAAAGAGTTTTCAGGAAAGCAAGAAATATCAATTTAGATTTCTACTAACAATGGAATGCTAGCCTATGCCTTGGCCTTTCTCAACACTGGAGAATCTGGGCAGCTTTACAGGATAAATAAATAGGAACTCATCATTGCTTCAACGTGTATTTCTTTGCTCACTAAAGATGAATACATTTTCATGGTCACTGGGGATCTCATTACATTGTGGAATGATTTGCACATCCTTTGCTTTATTCTGCTAGTTTTTCTTATTGATTTGCAACAGCTCTTTACATAGAATAGTATAACCATTAGGTATCCTGTTTATGGCAGACTTTTCCCCCCTTTTGATGGGTTTACTCTTACAATGAATTGTCTTAGGATGTGGGTACCTCCTGAGTCTTCTAGGCGCAATCCCACAACCCTCACCTGCCTTTTCTGCACACTTATGGCTTTTGTGCGATTTATAATATTTAAAGGTCATCAGATCTCTATCTTTTCCTTTGTGCTCTATGTTTATGCTTTATCCCATCCTGTAATTGGGGCTCAGGAAACTCCTGCCCACCTACTGGTGTTACAAATAAAGTTTTATTGGAACAGAGCCATGCATACCTTCTTCCGTGGGCTCTGTGGCTGCTTATGTGCTATAAGAGCAGAGTTGAGTGGCTGTCACAGAGACTGTGCAGCATGCAGAGCCAAATATGTCTATTATCTGGCCTTCTGTGGGGAAGTTTGCTTCACTGTGACTGCCTGACTGACAATTGGACAGAGCAGGGAAGAGATGGACCCTATGTACCACTACACTGGTTTCTGGCCATGATATGTGGCATGTGGGATCTTAGTTCCCCGACCAGGGATGAAACTCGAGTGCACTGCAGTGGGAGGGCAGTGTCTTAACACCGGACTGTCTTAACACTCTTAATGGGGATCTAACTTCCTGCATGTAATGCCTCCAAAACAGAACACAGCCCCTCCCCTGTGTAGCCAGCTGAGGATGAGGCAGATGTGCGCTTGAGAAACAGTAACACTCTGCTCTGCAAACCTGTTGGTGTTGGTAAGTTTCTGATCACAAGACTGTTCCGCAGTCCGCTTGTTTCCGGAAAGGTCTCGTCCACCGCTACCTGTGTACGTGAACGAGTTCCCATGGTCCTGAAAACGACACAGGGGGCAGGCTAAACCCTGCATGCACGGGAAAGGGGAGACACCCTCAAAACGAAGCCAGGCATGCCCATGAGGATGCCAGCTGCCAAAGAACCAAGACGTCAGAACCAGCAACCAAAGAAACAGATAACACCAAGAGCTGGTGAGGATGTGGAGAGACTGAACCCTGTGTGTGGCTGGTGAGGATGGACACTGGCATGGCCGCTGTGGAAAACGGTATGGACGTTCCTCACAAATTAAAAACAGAATCACCAAAGGCTAGCAATCCCATTTCTGAGTTTATACCCAAAAGAACTGAAAACAGGGACATGAAGAGATCTGTGCAGACCCAGGTTCATAGCAGCATTATTCATAGTGGCTAGAACGTGGAGACATCCCAGGCATCCACGGATGAGTGACTGGATAAACAAAATGTGGTCCAGCCACACATCAGAATATTACCCAGTCTTAAAAAAAGGAAGGAAATACTGACACCTGTTACAGTGTGGATGAACTCTTAAGAACAAGATGCTCAGGGAGATAAGCCAGACACAGAAGGATAAATATATGATTCTACTTATATGGCAGATCCACAGACAAAGAAAGCAGATGGTAGAGGTCTGAAGCTGGGGGAGGGGATGGGGACTCGAGTGTTTAGTGGAGACAGAGTCTTGGTTTCGAAAGATGGAAAAGTGTCTGTGGATGGATGGTAGTGATAGTCACAGGACAGCATCAATATGCTTAATCCCACTGAGTGGTGCACTTAAAAACAGTTACGATGGTTAAGTTTTCTGTTAACGTGTATTTGCCACAGTTACACACAAATGAAACCAGCTCCCCACACTCACCACATCGTCCTCATACCCTCCAGCCAGGACCAAGGAGTAGGCCCCGTGATTGCTCCGGCCGTGGATACCCGCCACGTGAGGTCGATGGACCCCCGACTCGCTGACCTGTGAATCAACCGAGAGGTAAGTGGTACCCCGTGGACCAGACAGTACAGATAAGCTCAAATGCCCTCACTCCCGCCTTCAGAGCCACAGTCTGACCCCTCGATCCAAACGCATCAGTCCTGTTAAAAGAACCCTCAGCCCCTGAAGGCCAGAGGCCAAGCCACACCAGGGAAGGATCTGGTGTGAATCCCAGCCTAGCCTCCGTGGCAGAGGGGCTGCTGGAAGGGCAGCGCCCACTGGCTGAGCCACAGACCCTGACATCCGCACATACCTGGACCCGGAACCTCCACATGGTGCCCACAGGGATGCCCGGGATGGGGCCAAAGTGATTGGACGGCACAATGGTGCACTCCTTGGTGCGGCCCACGCACGCCATGCCCTGTCCATTGCGAAACAGAGGGGAGAGCAGTGTGAGTGGCCACGGGAGGGCGGAGGGCAGCGGGGCCCTCCAGGAGCCCAGGGCCCCCTCACCTTGCCCCAGTCCCGCTGCGAGGACGATGTGGCCGATGCCATCTTCGCCTTCTTCTTACTCTCCTTCAGCTTCTCACCCGCCTGCACCACCTCACTGGAGTCGATCCGGCAGTCGGGGCAGTACCTGTGACCATAGGGATGTCACCCCCTGCCCAAGGCCGCATGCCCAGCCCCCTGCCTTCCTGCATAGCCAAGACTGCACAGAAGTGGGGAGGTGGGGAACGGCTTCAACTTAAATTCACGAACTCAACATAAGAAATCCATTCCCTTGGTCCCATGGGCCACATCGGAAGAGCTCAGTGGCCACATGGGAAGAGCTCGGTGGCCATATGGGGCAAGTGGCCCCCTTGGTGGGCAGCAGACGCTGACCCCTCCCACTGGGAACAGCAGTGCCCCCCACGGTGAAGCCAAGACCAGCCCCCATGCGGCCAACATGAAGGGCGATTCAACAACACCTACTCACTGCCGAGGACTCAGTTCCCTGTCTCCACCAGAAGGGCAGGGGAGGGGCAAACAACAGCCATCTCTGTTAGCACTCCCAGGCTCTCACACCAGAGCTGCACATCACAACTCTCCCACTCCAGGCCTGAGACACCCGCTCCCGCCTCTGGCCCATAGTGTCTCCCTCCCTGCAGTGAGCCAGGGCCGGGCCACATGGGAAGGACCCCACGTCTCCGTCGCCTCAGCCACCCGGGTGCACTCACCACTCCTCCTCAGGGGGCACGCTGCTGAGCGGTGGGCGCAGGCAGTAGATGTGGAAGGCCATGTCGCACTCGTCGCACATCAGCTGCTTGTCAGGGTCCTGCTTGCCCCCGCACACGTGGCAGGCGCACATGCGGCACAGCTTCCGCTCATCGTCCTTACAGTGCTTGCAGGAGGGTCCGCTCTTCCCTGCATCCCAGGAAGCGGGGGATGGGATCAGCTCAGGCAGGGCCCCACCCACCCACCCTACACCCCATCACGCACACAGCACGGAGGGGCTTTACAGTGTTTGCAGGAGGGCCCGCTGTTCCCTGCACCCCGGGAAGCGGGGGATGGGATCAGCTCTGGCAGGGCCCCACCCGCCCACCCTACACCCCATCACGCACACAGCACGGAGGGGCTTTACAGTGTTTGCAGGAGGGCCTGCTCTTCCCTGGAGGTGGGGTGGGGTGGGGTGTCAGCTCAGGCATGACCCCCACCCCTGCACCAACCCTCAACCCAGCACAGAGGGGCTGGATCAGAACTCACTTCTCATCGGGTTTTCCACCATGGGGTTCCCCTCGCCCGGACGCTCGATCTTGAAAACTTCGTCCACGAAGACAATCCGACAGTCGTTGAGAGAATCACCCCTACAAGAGAACAGGACTGTTAGGACAACCAGCGGGCCGGTCCCACCAACAACCCCAAAGACCCGGGCACTTGGACATGTTCTCAGTGCCCACGAACAGCTCTGATTCTAATTATATCGGAGAAGAGGTTTTCGCAGGGCCCTATGAACTCGCCTAGCTACTACCCTCGCAAATTCAAGTCCTACCACATCAGGAATGAGGTGAAAACAAATAAGCCAGAATTTCAGTATGTGATGCATTTGAGAGAATTATTTTTAACCTTTGGCAGGTGAGGCCCACTAAGAGGCAAGGCCCACTAAACAAGGCTCAATAGGCAAAAACTATAAAGCAAGTTCTGATCAAAATATGAAAATTTTTTAAAAATTACAAAAACTCCTCTAGGTTAAAACAACCGCAGGGATCATCTCACTGCTTCCATCAGACCATCTGACTACCTCCATCAGATCACCCCACCACTACGTCGAAAACCTTCCAGGGAAAGCAAATGTGAGTTGTGTATAATTTCACACTTTCCGAGAACCACATTTAAATAGTAAAAAGTAGATGGCATCAGTTTGAATGTGCTCCTTGGAAGGAAAGCTATGACAAACCAAGACATAGTATTTAAAAGCAGAGACATCACTTTGCCGACAGAGGTCCATATAGTCACAGCGATGGTTTTTCCAGTAGTCATGTACAAATGTGAGAGATGGACCACAAAGAAGGCTGAGCACTGAAGAACTTATGCTTTTGAACTGTGCTGGAAAAGACTCTTGAGAGTCCCTTAAACTGCAAGGAGATCAAACCAATCAATCCTAAAGGAAATCAACCCTGAATATTCACTGGAAGGACTGATGCTGAAGCTAAAGCGCCAATACTTTGAACACCTGATGCAAAGACCTGACTCAATGGGAAAGACCCTGATGCTGGGAAAGACTAAAGGCAAAAGGAGAAGAGGGCAGAAGAAGAGACGGTTAGATAGCATCACTAACTCAATGGACATGAGTTTGAGCAAACGCCAGGAGATAGCGAGGGACAGAGGAGCCTGGTATGCTGCGGTGACAGACGTGACTTAGCAACTGAACAACAAATGTACCCCATGTATACAAAATACCATTTCAACGTGCAATGAATGTTAAGGAATGATTAACAACCGCTAGTTTACACTCTTTTTCAGCACCAAGTTTTTGAAATCCAGGGTATATTTTACACTCACAGCATATCTCAGTGTGTCCTGGCCACATTTCAAGCGCTTGGCAGCATGTGACTCATGACTGCAAGGCTAGATGGCACATGTCCAGATCTACCCACCAGTTCACGGGGAACGCGGGGACAGAGGAACGGAGGAAATGACACCAGGAGGATGCTCGTGGGGAATCCAGACTGTGCAGATTTTATGTGACAACAACCCAGCCTCCCCAACAAACAAGGAAAAGGAGGAAAAAACAAAAGGACAGGAACCCTAAGATAACGGAGACTGAAAGATCTACTGCGGATTTCCCTGTGGTCCAGTGGCTAAGACTCCATCCCCGGGCAGGGAACTAGATTCCACACGCCACAACTAAAGATCCCGTGTGCTGCAACTAAGAGCTCACATGCCACAGCTATGGCCTGGCACAGCCAACGAAATAAGTAAATACAAATATTTTTAAAAGAAACAGATCTACCAACTTAACTGAAATCTGTGGACATTACTTAGAGCTTAAACACACAAATTATTTTTTTCTAAATGTGAGCCAACTGGCAGACAAAACAATGACTGGAGAGATGTTAAGAAATTAAGTTTTCTGTTGTAATAATAGCATTAAAACTGTTTCTGTAAAAGAGTCATTTTAAAGAAATATATTCAAAAGTATTAACAGACACAATGATTCGATGCTTGGGAATTACTTCAATCTAACCGGGTGGGTACATTCTCAGATGAAGGAAAATTAAAAGAATGTTGCTAGCTGATACTCCTTTATAGAAAAATGGAGGAAAGTTCAAGTAGATAGAAAATTACAAAGGAAGGCATCTGGGAGGAAAAAGGCAGACAGACAACAGAAAGGGCAGAAACATGGGTATGTACAGTAGATTATGTTCTTTATGCGTTTTCCAAGTCATACATGATGACAGAAACCAAGACACCGTCTGGCACTCAAGACAGTGAGTGTAAAGGAATGTAAATGCACGAGAGATTGCCACACTTCCCTCAAAGTGGTACAAGAGATACTGGTATGTCACAGGCGTATATGACAGAATCCAGAGAAACCACTAAGAAAACTGCAAAGCAATACATTCCAAAAGACCTTCAATAGGTCGAGACAGAATCCTAAAAGATGCTTACATAACCCATAGGAAGGACAGAATAAGAGACACAGGAAAAAGAAAACGGGGAAACAAACAGAAAACAAGCAACAAAATGGCAGGCTCAAGCCCTGATGACTCAGTGGTAAAGAATCCGCCTGCAGTGCAGGACACACTGAGATCCCTGGGTGGGGAAGATGCCTGGAGAAAGAAATGGCAACCCACCGCAGTGTTCTTGCCTAGGAAAGCCCATGGACAGAGGAGCCTGGCGGACTACAGTCCACGGAGTCAGACACGACAGAGAGGCACACAAGCCCTAACACACCGATAATCACCTTAAATGTGTAATGGGCAAGACACTGTTGATCCTTGGCCAACACGAATTTGAACTTCATGAATCCGGTTATTGGTGGATTTTTTCCAATAATAAATGCGACAGTACCATACAATCCCCAGCTGGTTGACTCCTCAGATGAGGAACCACAAATACGATGGAACCGCAGAAATGGGAGGATGGACTGTAAGTTATGCTTGGATTCTCAAATGCACAGAGGTTGGTGCCTCTAACCCCCTAGTTGTTCAAGGTTCAATAATGTATGCCAAGTGGTGGACTTTCCTGGGGGTGCAGTGGTTATGAGTCCAAACTTCCACTCCAGGGGGCATGAGTTCAGTCCCTAGTTGGGGAACTAAGATCCCACATGCTGTGTGTTGCAGACAAAAAAATATTTAAATAATGGCCAGAAAACATAACACATGCCAAGGAAAATGCAGACTTGATGAAGTGGATTAAAAAAAAGAGAATGACCCAACTATATACTGTTTATGAGAAACTCCAAATTCAACCATAGTGGTAAAGATACACCAGGCATATTCATTCATTCACTTATGGCCATTCTGTGTGGTTTGTAGGATCCTGGTTCCCTAACCAGGGATCAAACCCAGGCCCCCTGCAGTAGAAACAAGAGTCTTAACCACTGGACCCCCAGGGAACTCATTTACTTTTTTTTTTAGTGTGTCAATTCACATACACATATCTCAGATAAAGCAGTCTTCAGAGCAAAGGAAATTACTGGAGACAAAGAGAGACATTACATAAGGAACAGAAAGACATAACACACATGACTATGTCCACATCAAACAGCAGATCCTCATGATTCTGAAACTGACAGGAGAAAAAGACAAATCCAGTTACAGGTGAACACTGGGACAGCCCCCTCAGCACGTAACAGACGTACTAGACTGAACATCAGTAGGAATTAGAAGACGTGAACAACACAATCAGCCGACACAGTCTAACTGATATAAACAGAACATCTGCCCCAACAACAGAATATACTTTTTTTTTAATAACTGTGCAATATTCACCAAGACAGACCCAACTCTGAACCATAAAACAAACCTCGACAAGGACTAGAATCATACAATGTGTGTTCCTTGACCATAACAAAGTCAAACTGGAAATCAACAAGAGAAAGACAATGCAACTCCATATTTCTCAATAAGCCAGGAGACAAAGGGGAAGTGTCAAAGGAAATTGTAAAAACAGAGGTAACTGAATAAAAAGAAAAACAACATAGCAAAATATGCGGAAAGCAGGCAAGGCAGCACTGAGAGGGAAATTCGCAGCACTAAAATGCTTACACTAGACTTATAATAATCTAAGTGGCTACCTCAAAAAGACTGGAAAAAGAAGAGCAAAATCAACTCAGAAAAAGGAGAAAATGATAAAGATGACAAAGGGAATTCCCTGGGAGGGGTTGAGACTTCAGGCTTCCACTGCAGGGGGCAGAGGTTCAATCCCTGGTCAGGGAACTAATATGTCACCTATCTCAGCCATAACTAACTATATACTTTTTTTTTTAGATGAGAGCAGAAGTCAAAGAAACAGAAAACAAGAAAACAACATTCTAAGCAAGGAAACAAAAAGCAGGTTTTGTTTGCTGAACAATCGCATCAGTGCGCCAGGGCTGGTGCCTGGACCTGGCCCCCATCGGCCTCCTCCCTGGTGTCCCTGCCGCCACGCTGCCCCCTGCAGTCAATCCCCAGCTCGGCTGCCTGAGCGATGACTCTATCACAGGCGGCGTCGACGCTCTTCTGTGGCGGCTCAGACAGGAAAGAGTTTGCCTGCAATGAAGGAGACCTGGGTTCGATTGCTGGGTTGGGAAGATCCCCTGGACAAGGGAATGGCAAGCCACTCCACTATTTCTGCCTGCACAATTTCATGGACAGAAGAGCCTGGCGGCTTATGGCCCATGGGGTCGCAGGGTCGGACACAACTGAGCAACTGACACTTAACACTTACTCCAGGAGCTGCCAGCAACACAGAATACACAGCAGCTCTGCACCCCTCCCAGCCATGTCCTGAACGCTTCCTCCTCCCTCTCTCCCCTCTAGCCCACTGGCCTCCTCAAGGGGCCAGAAAGACACCAAGAATGGTCCTGCCCCAGGGCCTCTGCGCTCGCTGTGCCTGTGCTCAAGACACTTGCCCGGATACTCATGTCTTGTATACAACATATACAGTGGAGTATTATTCAGCCACCAAAAAAGGTTCATTGTGCAACATGTATGGACCTTGCGAAAAAAGCCAGACACAGAAAGACGCATAGTGTATGATTCCACTTACGTGAGGTCCCTAGGAGTCAGATTCACAGATACTGAAAGTAGGTGGTGGGGGCCAGTGGTAGGGGAGGGGCTGGGGAGTTCAGTGTTTCAAGGAGATAGGGTTTCAGTTTGGGAAGATGAGAAAGTTCTGGAGATGGATGTTGGTGGGGGTGGGGATGGTTTCCCCAACAATATGAATATGCTTAATGCCACTGAGCTGTGCACTTTAAAATGGTTAAGGTGCTAAGTACTTCCCTGGTGGTCCAGTGGTTAAGAATCTACCTGTCAATGTAGGGGACGTGGGTTTGATCCCTGGTCGGGACAGATCCCACATGCTGTGGACAGCGAAGTCTGTGCGCCACAACTCGTGGGAGCACGCACTCTAGAGCCTGTGCTCCACGGCAAGAGAGGCCACTGCAACGGGAAGCCCACGCAACGCCACGCCCCCCACCCCCCACCACTCGCCACAACCAGAGAAAGCCCACACGCAGCAACAGAGACCCAGTGAGGCCAAATAAGTCAACATATTTTTTTTTTTAAAAAGAAAGACATATTAAAATGGTAAAGATGTTAAGCTTTCTACACACACAGAGAAAAGCCTGGTAGACAGGGTTCAGCAAATATGTTCTCCAAAGGGCCTGGCAGTAAATATTTTCAGCTTTGTGGGCAGCCACCCAGCTCTCTTCTGGGCGCCCTCCTAACATAGAGCAGCCACAGTGAAGCAGTGAACAGATGGGCGTGGCTCGGTGCCAATAAAACTTTATTTGCCTGGCAGAGCTGGGGGCCAGCTCTGGCCTGTGGCCAACAGCCTGTTGACCCCTGATGTGAAGGGTACCCCGTATAGGAGTGTGTGGTTCTGGCCTGTCTGTGTGTGGCCTGTGTGTGGTTCTGTGCCTGTCTGTGCACACACACGTGGCCCCAGAAGGTGCTGGGACCAGCCATGTCTCCAGACAGGAGAACCGGGTAACCAGGGAACAGGAGAAGGGAGAATATTAAGTGTGGCCTTCAGTACTTTCCGGACTTGGCCACGTTTTTTCACCTGTTTGCCAAATTCAAAATGACAAGCACACGAGAACAAGGAAGCTTGAAACCTCTGCCAGGGCCCCAGAGACAGTTTCGCAGGTGGGGCGTAGAAGGCCCGGGAGAAGGTGGAGGCCAGGCAGACTCACCCAATCCTGACGTTGGCATGCAGCTCCCGCGCCGTCCTGGTCTCGCGTTTCCGCAGGATCTCGGCGTCGTACCAGAAGCCGCGGTCCTTGGGGAGGTCTGGGTTGTAGTTGACCATGACCACCTGGCCCACCTGCAGGTCCTCCCACTTGATGGTGTGTCGGGCTCGAGCCCGGACATTCTGTGAGGTCATCTGGACCACTCCGTTCTCTGGGTAGCTGGAGGGGAGAGCCCTGTGCTCAGACCTCAGGCGCCAGCAGGCCTCACTCCATCAGGAGAGAGGAGCCAGGTGGAGAGGGCCGCCTGGTGTGCGGGTTTGAGTTACGCTCGTCACAGCAGTCCAGAAAGGCCCCTCCCCGAGAGCTCGTCTGTTGGTGTTAGTAACACCCAGGCACAGTGACACGTCCCAGTGTGTCATAGCGGCCCCCAGCCTTTGCAGCACCAGGGACTAGTTTCCTGGAAGACAGTTTTTTCATGGACCAGGAAGGCGCAGATGGTTTGGGGATGATTTCAGGATGATTCGAGTGCATTACATTTACTGTGCCCTTTATTTCTCCTCTTATTAAAGCAGCTCCACCTCAGCTCATCAGGCATTAGAGCCAGGGGCTTGAGGACCCTGGCTCTAAAAAGCTACGCTGGGATCCTAACCCCTGGCAGCCTGGCAAGCGGTGCTTATTGGCACCTAATCTGGAAATAGGGGTTTCCAAGGTGGTGGCACTAGCAGTAAAGGCCCCCGCCTGCCAACGCAGGAGACTTAAGAGATGCGGTTCAGTCCCTGCGTCAGGAAGATCCCCTGGAGAAGGAACTGGAAACCCACTAAAGGATTCTTGCCTGGAGAATCCCATGGACAGAGGAGCCTGGTGGGCTGCAGTCCACAGGGTCGTAGCGAGTCGGACACGACTGAAGTGGCTTAGCATGCCACGCACCCTGCTCATTTAGGGACACTGCTCAATCTGGAAATAGGATTGCTGCAGACAGGAGGAGTTAAGATCAGGTCCTGATAAAGAAGAATGGTCCTAAACCTAGTGACTGATGAAGAGGCAGACAGAGGAGAGCAAGGCAGGAAGAGGAGGCAGAGGCAGGAGGGGGGACACAGCCATGAGCCAGGACAGCCAGTCGCGCTGGAAGAGGCACAAAGGATTCTCCCTCCAGGTTTCAGGAGGGTCTCAGCCTTGTCATCATCTTGGTTGGGGCTTACGGCCTCCAGGACCGTGAGAGGATAGACTATTCCAGCAACAGCAGCAATACTTTGTAGAGCAGCCATAGGAAACTAAGACAGAAAGAAATGAGCGGGAGGTGGGGGGGGACTTTTTTTCATACATGTGTGTTGATGGTGACTTTTGTAAAGGGATAGACATTATATTAAAAAAAAGACAGGAAGTCATTATTCTGGATATACAGGAATTCCAAGTAACCTCAAAAAAGGCCTAAGACAATTGGCTAAAGGTAGCATATTCTAAGTAACACAACATTGTAAAGCAACCAAACATCAATAAAAATTAACAAAAGATACATAAGTAAAAAATTTTTTGAAAACCTAACATTGTAAAGCAACTATACTCTAGTAAAAGTTATTTTAAAATAAATTAAATTAAAAAAAAAAAAGCATATATGATTAGTAACAAAGTTTAGCCTCAGCCTAGAGCGGGGACAATCCCAACTCTACTGTGATGAGCTGGTTAGCCTGGTGTTCATTATTTTTGCTAATAAAGCGCCAAGAACAAGGGTTGTCCAAGTGGTGCTAGTGGTAAGGAACCTGCCTGCCAATGCAAGAGACATGGGTTTGACCCCTGGGTGGAGAAAATCCCCTGGAGAAGGAAATGGCAACCCACTCTAGTACTTTTGTCTGGGGAAATCCCATGGACAGAGGAGCCTGGAGAGCTGCAGTCCATAGGGTTGCAAAGGGCTGGAAATGACTGAAGCAACTTAGCATGCACAGCAAGGGTTGCCAAGGACCAGATAGTCAATGCTGACAGCTTTGTGAGCTGCAAGGTGTCTGCTGTGAACACTCAACTCAGCTATTATCACAAGAGCAGTCACAGATAAGATGTAAACAATGGGTACTGGTGTGTTTCAATAAAGCTTTATCGTCAAAAACAGGATGTGGGCCAGGTCTGGCTTGAGGGTAGAAGCTTGTGAACCCTGACCAAGAGGATGGGAATCTGGCACCTACTGCCTTTCACTCCTCCCATTACTCCAGTAATTTTTAGAGCTAAGCTTAGAATGTGCCAGAAACTGGTGTGGGCAGTAAGAGACTCTGCAGGGAAACAGATGAAGCCCTAGTGCCCTCATACAACATGAGCTCCCTATAGGCAGGGAGGCTTGCCCTGTTATGAACTGCATCCCCCACATACACATTCTGAAGCCCTAACATCCACTGTGACTGTATCTGCAGACAGGGCCCTTAGAGGTTGTTATTGTTTAGTCACTAAGTCGTGTCCATTTCTTTGTGACCCCCATGGACTGTAGCCCACCAGGCTCCTCTGTCCACAGGATTCTCCAGGCAAGAATACCGGACTGGGTTGCCATTCCCTTCTCCAGGAGATCTTCCCAACCCAGGGATCAAACCCGGGTCTCTGCATTGCAGGCAGATTCTTTACCATCTGAGCCACCAGGGAAGCCAAGGCTGTAATCAGAGTTAAATGAGCTCATAAGGACAGGGCTCTAATCTAATAGGACTGGTGTCCTTATTAGAAAAGACACCAGAGCTTGCTCTCTCTCCCCAGACTCAGAGGAAAGACCACGTGAGGATGCAGTGAGAAGATGGCTGTGTCTAAGCCAGGAGAGCCCTCACCAGGAGCTGACCCCGCCAGCACACTGAGCTCGGACTTCCAGCCTCCAGGACCGTGAGAAGGTACATGCCTAATGCTGAAGTCGCCCAGCCTGCAGCATGTGGTCATGGCCGCCAAGCCAACTCAGAGCCCCTCTGTGTTCACAGACGGGAACTCCCTGGGCCCATCACAGGGCTTGCCACATGCTAAGTGCTCCATAAACACTCTGAATTCCTACAACGGAGGGAGGGGACATCACCACCCAAGCAAGTCCAAACACCTGCTGCTGTCCCAGGCCCACCCCAAGAACACTCACTCATCGTATTTCACGTGATAGATGATGTCGTCCTCTGGCTTTGAGCTGGAGCTGCTGGGCTGGTCGTGAGCCGGAGCCTTCCTTGTCACCCTGATGACCTTGGCCTCAAACCACGCGCCCATATTCGTGTCCCTCGCGTCCACGTACTCGCCGACCTGCCGGGGAAGGAAGCTCTCATTCGGCCCCGGGGAAATCTGAGAAGGGTCATGGTCTTAAGGGGAGGAGGGCAGCGGATCAGAACTTAAGACGGCCCCTGCAAGGACCACTGGGAAGACACCCGCAGGTCCAGTTACAGGGTTCTGCTTTAGGGGCGGAGAAGGAACCCCTGAGCATTGATGTTTCCACCAAGGGACTGTGAGGACATAGGGCAGGACAGGGGGGTACAGGAGGCTGTCCAGCCACGGGGATTGGAGGCTGCACGGGGACAGCGATGCATGAGCCCCACCTTGTAGAGGCCCAGCTCCGTCTCGTCACACTCGTCCTCGTCTGCCTTCCCTTCTGGCTCGTTGGCGGCCTCGCCGCTGTTGGAGGACTTGTCCGACTCGCTCTGGGCCAGCCCGCAGCCGGAGTCTGTGTCCGAGAGCTCAGAGTCCCTCTCCTTGCTGCCACCGCTGCTGCTGGGAACAGGGACGGGCAGCACAAGGCTCTGCCGGACCAGGAGCTGGATGGTGTCGTTCAGGCGGACGTCGTAGTCAAACAGCGTGTGGCCGTCCTCCATCTGCAGGGACGCAGGCCAAGGTCACCAGGCAAGGGAGCTCACTGGAGGGGGGGGGGGGGTGATGGACCACACCCATCCTGGCGAAGGCCTGCCAGCTCCTGGGGACAAGATCACCTGAAGCCCTCTCCAATGAGGACGCCTGCTGCCACAGGGGGGCGTCCCCGGAAGCATGTGGCCTAACCCGGCTGAGCCGTGGCCACACATCAGGTGTCGGGGGAGGTTTTAATACTTTATGTACTTTGGAACTTTTATTACAATAAACAAGCACTGCCTGTACCCTGGCTCTCAGGCAGAGTGACCTGCCCCCGGGACAATGCTGTAGGGACATTTCTGGTTGTCTTGACAAGGTGAGGGGTGCTGGGAATGCCTGGGATGGCCCCCAGAGAGAACACCTTTCTGTTATTTCCACCCACACTAGGCACTCACTGATGGGGAGGCTAGGAGCCAGCAGGGCCCCATGATCCATTGGCACCGGGTGACTCACCAGGTACGTGAAGAGGTTTGGCTTCGGAGCCCATCCCTAGAGCACAAAAGTCTTTTTGCTGGGCGTTACCTTTCCATGAGCAACTGCCCCAGGGCACCCCACCAACACCCAACAAGGACCCTCAGCCCTCGGGATCCAGAACACCCTGCGGCAGACTCTGCTGAGCTCTGACAGCTCTGGGGCTGGGGGGCGGTGGGCAGGGGCTCTCATGGACACCGCAGGAGCGGCAGCCCTGCCCCCACCCTCTGGACGCCGGGAGCACCCCAGTTGTGCCAACCATGGAGGGCCTCCAACATCACCCAGTGTCCCCTGGTTCAGAAGCAGCGCCTTCAAGAAAGGAAGGACAGGACCTCCCTGGTGGCTCAGTGGTAAAGAATCCATCTGCCAACGCAGGGTTCAGTCCCTGGTCTGGGAAGATCCCATGTGCCTCAGAGCAACTAAGCCCGTGCGCCACAAGTACTGAGCCCTCGTTCCTAGAACCCTGCTCCTGGAGAAGCCACAGCAATGAGAAGCCAGAACGCCGCATCTAGAGAGTAGCTCCCGCTCACCCCAACTAGAGAAAAGGCCTTGCAGCCATGAAGACCCAGCACAGCCAAAACAAATAAAATTTTTAAAAAAACAAAGAAAAGGAAGAACACGCAAAAGTCAACTTTCCCTCCTTCCCAATTTTTAACCGGAAGCTGCTGGTTCAAAGGGCTGATTGCCATTAATATGCAAACTGCACCCGGGGTCATGGGGAGGGCACGTTCCAGGTAGTGGTTGTTAATCCTTATTCATCACAAACCTGAGAACAGAATGGCTGAGAACCCCTCTCCCCCAGAAAGGCACATGTGAACACACTTGCTGCAGAGGACACCAGGGGGCCCCCCCGCCAAAGCCCACCCTGCATAGCCAGGCCCATGCTGCCTGCTCACCCAAAGCCCAGCAAGAGCCTCCGATGTGCCTTGCCCTGCCTGGCTGCCACAGGGGATCAGAGAGTGAGACAGCGCCAGCCCTCCTACACGGGGCGACAGCAGGGAGAAGAGACACACACGCGATGTCACAGCCCAGGGTCCACACACTGACGGACAGACCAACACCACACTGAGGCCATCCTCACGCTCGGATGTTACTCATCCCTAAAAAGGAGAGAAGGGATGTCCCTGGCAGTCCACTGGTTAAGACTCTGCATTTTCACTACAGGGGGCACAGGTTCAATTCCTGGTCGGTGAACTAAGGTCCCCAAACCACATGGCAAGGCCAAAATGAGAAAGTCAACATAGGTTTCTCAGTTATACCAAATGCACTGTCTGGCAGGAGACAGGTGGGGGGGTGGGGGCACAGGGTATATGAGAAATTTCTGTATCTTCCTCTTAAATCTATGAACCTAAAACTGCTCTAAAAACTAAAGTTTATCAGTTTAAAAAAAAAATGGTGGAGAAATAAGTGTCCCCAGCACCATTATGACAAGGAAACCAGCAGAATGTCATTAAAATGTCATTAAAAAGGATGACGACAAGAGGCAGGCACCTGGTGCCCAGCACCTGCACAGTTAGGCAGACTCCCCTCAGCACTGCGGACAGTAAGCACCCCGACCCTGATCATTCTCTTTGTGGGGAGGTGGAGCAGAATCCCTGCTGCCCCAGCTTGATGTCAGGAACCCCCCAGTTGTGACAACTGATGTCTCCAGACACTGCCCAGAGCCCCAACAGGGCCAAACAGCCCCCAGGAAGAACCACTATGCTAGAGACAGGTAGCCTGGTGCTTACCATGCTCAGGGCAGCCAAGCAGCGGCTCATTCCTACAAAGACACAGGACACAGCTGTGCATGACAGCTAAATGCAGGAGAGTAGAGGCGTTTCCACACACATCAGGGGAAGCAAGGGTGGTTTCAGAGGATGAGAACTAATAAACTGAAGAACCAGGATAGGGGAGAGGCAGTGGAGACTCAGGGCCAGTAGGGGGCATGTGGTCGGACTTCTGTTTTACCAGGAGCACCAGGATGGAGGCCCAGGGGGAGCCAGGGTGGCAGAGCTGGGAGCGGGAGCAGAAAGGCAGCTGGGGGTGCGCAGGACAAGCGGGTAGGGGGGAAGATCAGGACCTGGCTGAGGGCTGTAGCTAAAGGCAGCAGGAGGAATATTGATGGGGCCATCTGTGATGGGTCAGGAAGCTAGATGGACGGGAGGGGCCTGCACACACAGACGCAGACACACACAGACACACACACAGACACACACACACACACACGCCCCTCCTGGTGCAAGAGTGCAGCAGGCAAAGGTGCAATCAGGAGGGCTGGGCACTGAGGAGGCTGCACGCTGGGCCATGCTAGCCTGGGGCTCCACCTCCAGGATGGAATGCAGACTGGTCTGACAGCTTCAGAGGACCACTTCTGGAAGGTTCCAGACGGGCCCCGCAGTGGGCAGGAAGGAGCTTGCACAACCACTTGCTATGACGAAAGGGCGTGTGTCGGATGCCCCCCTCCCCGACCCTGCTAGCCTCAAGTTGCACACAGCAGGGAGGGGGGCTGGACCCAGTGAGGATATGGACATGCCAAGCCCGGGGTTTCTTCTAAGATCCTAAAACTCCAACGGAGGCTAACAGCATTGATAAAAGCCATACAAGGGACTTCCCTGCCTGTCCTGTGGTTAAGACACCAAGCTTCCAACGCAGAGAGCATGGGTTCAGTTCCTGGTAGAGGAACTAAGATCCCATATGCCATGCTGCAATAAGTGGAAAAAAAAAAAAAGGTGAAATTAACACATGCAGTTTAAATCCCTGGTGGCTCAGATGGTCAAGACTCTGCCTGCAATGCAGGAGGCTCAGGTTTAATCCCTGGGTTAGGAAAATCCCCTGAAGGAAATGGCCACCCACTCCGATTATTTTTTCCTGGAAAAATTCCATGGACAGAGGAGTCTGGTGGGCTGCAGTTCGTGGGGTCGCAAAGAGTTGGACAGGACTGAATGACTGACATTTCAACACAACGTTGTAACGACACTGAAAATCAACTATACTGGAATAAAATAATTTTTTAGAAAATTCAAAAAACGAAAGCTATTCAAACTGAATGGCAAGCTGGATCTGAGGTTGCAGATTCTTATGTTAAAAATTAAACATGCAGTTAGAATCCTGTACAACCAGAATTGCAGGTGAAAATCCCTTAAGCTGCCTGGGGTGGTAGCGTAGTCGCTCAGTTGTCTCCAACTGTGTGCAACCCCATGGACTGCAGCCCGCCAGGCTCCTCTGTCCACGGGATTTCCGAGGTAAGAACAGCGGAATGGGTTGCTATTTCCTTCTCCAGGGGATCTTCCTGACCCAGGGATCAAACCCAGGTCTCCTGCATTGTAGGTGGGTTCTTTACCACTGAGCCACCAGGGATTTAAACTGCCCCTAGTAAAACACAAGACACGTGGTTTGGGGCACATTCAGGTGTAAAGGCCAAGATGCCGGCGGCGTTTAGATCACATCCCTCTTTTAAACCAGAAGCTTCCTGGACTTGGGGAATTCTGGGCATGCACATGGCAGTAAATGAAATAAACACAGAGACCATCTGACCACGGAGCTTCCTCCCAGAAGCCTAGATTCAGAGCCGCCCACTTTCTGTCCCCCTGGGGCATTGGGGGGACACTTTTGAGGTGTGAGTACTGCTCAGAGCACAGGAAATAAATGACCCTGGGTCTGGCAAGGGGTGGTTCTCCTGGATTAGGGAGAGGTGGAGAGGTCATAAACCAGACCAGGGCGTGTGAACCTCTGGTCAAGAGGGACCTCCGGCAGGAAGAGGCCAGGAGCCTCTATAAAGACCCTTCCTGCGGCTGTAGTCCCTCCCAGCCCCCACAGTCCCGTCTAAGACTCCAGGTCTCCCCAGCAATGTGGGGTTCAGGCCAGACAGACAGATGGACAGACAGAGATGGGAGAAGGAAGAAAAGGTATGATTCAGGCCGTGGCAGAGTGACATGCTTCCCGCTCTGGGGGGAGAGGTGGGTGTACAGGCATGACCCAGCCTGTCCACCAATCAGTCCTGGCAAGTGAACTCTGCCCTCTGACCCCACCACCCTGGCCACAGCCCAGGTCATGCCCTAGAGTGGCATTTCCACTTCGGGGGTCTGTGAGGCCCAGGCTACCTACCCTGTCATGACACTGTGATGTCACCGGCCAGCCCCATGACCTTGCAGGGGCATGGAGCCTGTGTGGTGTGGGCTGACGCCACCATTCCAATGCCTAAAGAAACATACATCTGTGTTTTCTCTTGCTTCATGGGGTCGCAGGGTTGGACATGTCTGAGCAACTGAACAACAACAAATTTTTCTCCACTTCCGAATTCTAATAGGGCAAAAAATGATAGACGTGATGCACGTCCACAATGCTCTCTGGGGTCCTCCTTCGCTTTGAGGGGTGGAAGCGGTGCTGAGTCCAAACAGTGTGACACCCGTGCCCTGGAGGGACACCTGCAACACCCACGGCGCCCTGGGTACTCAGTCCAGCACGTCTCACAGTACAACCCAGATCTGCCACCCCGGGAGGAAGCCTGCATGTAACTGCCACACTTCAGCCAGCAGGACAGTTCCCACTAATCTACCAGGCCTCAAATCAGGACATGCCCACGCCTTTGGGCTCTGGATCTATTCCTGGCTTTCAATGGCAGAGGTGAGTGGACAGACTGCCCAGCCACAAATGGTTTCCACTGGGTCCTTAACAGAGTTTGCTAACCCCCGACCTAAAGGGCGTGTCTCCAGCTGTGGGGAGGGTGTTTGGGGGAGAAGGAAGGAAGGGACCCTCCCTCCTGCAGCCAGAAGGACAGGTCTCAGCAAGGGGCTGTCCAATTTACAGCATGACTCTGTCCTTTGGGAAAAGGGGCAGACCTTCAAAGAAGGCCCAGCAGGACAAGGCCATCTGGTGGGGCACTGCGACATGAGTGACCCTCGGAAGGCCACTCCCAGGATGACATTTCCCCTGATCCTTCGGACAGCTCTCCTACGTAAATCACTGACTAATTAATTTGTTCTCTTCTCAGCTGGGAGCAACTTTGCCTCCAGGGGGCACTTGGCAATGTCTGGGGACCCTATAGACCTTATGACTGGGGCGGGGAAGGGGGTGCTCCTGGCATCAAGTGAGCGGGACCAAGATGCTGCTCCACACCCCATACTGCTGGGGGATGAATCCCCCAAGGAGGATGATCAGGCCCTGACATGCAGTGCCCAAGGGGAGGCCCTGCACTAAATGATTTATCGCCCCTTTATGTGAACCAGGAGGGAAGCTCAGCCCCCACCGCACATCCGTGACCTCACTGAATCCCACCAAGTACACGTGGTGGGCCCACAATTAGCCCCATCTGACTGCAAAGCACAGACTGTTCCCGGCCAGAAAAACTGGCGGGGCACTTGCGACGATTAGGCCCAAGCATTGCGCCTGAGCACCGTTACCAGCACCACGAATGACAGCTATTGTGATTTTTCTGGGCAGCCAAAAAAAAAGACAAAGAAAGAAGCACCAGACGCCTCTCACCCCTGCCCAGGCTGGGCCAGCCGCCCGGGGTCCCTTCCCCCATCCAGCTCCCTGCATTTCCGCCAATCAAACGACATAACCGCCAACCTATTCAGCCTAAGCTAGCTCGCCACGGGACCCTCCCATATCCTGAAGACAGACTCTGCTTGGTTCTGCTTTATTGGCTCGAGTGACCTTACCGCAGACCTGGGACTGCATGCGATGCCCTGTTTCTTTAAAAAAAGGGGGGGAGGGAAGGACTCTCGAACACTCTCTAGAACGTTCTATAAAAACAACAGCTCTTTCGCACCCGCTGGAGGCTGCACGGCCTCCTACGGTGATTAGCCCGGTCTGTTTGCAGACCTGACTTGCTTCAAGGTGCCTTGGTGCCCCACTCGCCTGGCACTGTCCACACCTCCCTGAGGCTGGGCCACTTCCTGGTCGCGCAACCTTGGGGAAATTGCATCACGCTGAGGCCTGGCTTCCTCACCCGGAAGACAGAACTGACTACGCATTGGCCCAGTTGAGCATGGGGAAGGGGATGAACAGCGGTTAGAGGAGGTTACTCAGGAACAAGGAACCCTCTGAGATCTTCAGAACCTGCACTGTGAGAAGACAGACAGACAAACCTAAGGATTAAAGGCACGCTGCTTATCATCAGCCTTTATAACTCACACAGGTAATACCAAGACTTTGATGTGGATCAGCTGCCATGTTGCGCATGCAGGAAGAGAGGGGTTTGGTTACACCAATGTACGCATTTGTCAACAGGCCAAACCATCTGCTTGGGATGTGTTTCTCACTGTATGCAAATGTTCTCAGAAGAAACAGGAGCTACAAACACACACTGTACTCTAGTTAAGGACTGGCCAGCTGGAGGGTCTACTGGTGACGTGAACTGGAACTTTCTCTGCAATGCATCTCCCAAAATAAGATGGGCTGGTGGACGGATAAAGGCAGAGACAGCTGCGTGATGTCGGTGACAAAAGCCACGGGTAGGTGTTCAGGCGTTCATAGCTCTTTCGACTTCTCTGCATGTTTTTGAATGTAAAAATTAAAGTGCATGGCGCCCAAGCCCACAGCAGGCATTCAGAAATAGTCACTGCCTTGAATGTAAGGATTCAATCCAATCTGCCTTTGCGTGATGCCACGAACTGTATGGCCCGTGCCCATGGGATGTCTTCAGAAATTCAGAAGGACCTTTTGCTGAACACAAAGACTGGGGGGCAAACTGAAATCAGTATGGACGTCCCCCAAAATGAGCCTCTGTTGGAGGAGGCAGGAAAGAGGCTCCGCTCCCCAGACTGCATCCCAGGGGAGCGCCACTCCCAGCCCTGCCTCTTCTCCAGCCGCACAGCGCGCGTGACCACAGTGAGTGAGTTCCCCAGCTTCCCTTCCCCAGGCGGGGCGCGTTAACTCAGATTGTTAAGACATTCAATTCCTCATATCTCCCACAGGAAGGAGGCGAGAGGTCTCAGAGGGCGCCTTGAGCCCAAGAAATTAATCATCAGGTCTCATTTCCAGGAGGCAGGCAGGATCCTCCCAGCCCCTAAAAAAAAAAAAAAAAAACTCCTGGCCAGGCGGACAGCATCTATTTTTCAATTTAGACAGCAGATGGCGGCAGCACCCAGTTTAAGACCTGACAACAACAAAGTCAGAGCCCAAAGGAACACTTTTAATCCTGGGTAGTCTCTATACCGAGGTCGCCGAGGTCCCTACAGGCCACTCGCCTTCCAGGGTGGCCCCAGCAGACAGGAAGGACACTTACCGTGGGACCATCTTCTCCCACTCAGCGACACCCCAATACAGCCTGGCCTACTGTCCCCTCTGAAGACACCAACAAGAATGAAAACTCCCAGGGGTGTCACTGGAGAAAGCGTCTCCAAAGTGGGCAGCTGATAAAGCCAATGGGTAGGGGGCATTTTCAAGGGCTACAGGAGCTGTGGTGGGAAATCTCGAAGAAAGGAAACAGGGCCAGCTGAGCCCGCGCAAAGCACAAACCCCGTTCAGGGGCAGCCCCACCGCCTCCGCCAGAGAGGAGGCCCAGGAGTGGCGGAAATTCCTGATTAACAAGCACCGTCTCTGACTCTGAATAAGCTGATCCCAATTTCTAGAAAACCCCATGGGGGTCGGAAAATAGTAAGGTGCTGACCGACCGTAGACCTTTGGTGTGTGTTTCAAAGAAAAATCTGGTCTCTTCCTTCCCGGTGTCTGAGTATTGATTCTAGGCTCTTCCTTGCAACGGCCACCTCCAACCTCTTTTTTCTAAATTATTTTGAAGGGAGCGTCCACAAAGGGGAGGGCTGGGAATTTAAAAGACCTCCAAACGCAACAGATTCGAGTGCCCGGCTGCCCGCCTGGAGTGTCAGTCTAGGAGTCGAGCCTTTGTTCCTCGCTCAGGCACTGGAGGTTTCTGTGGAGAAGCAGACCGGACGAGGTGGGGGCGGGGGGGGGGGAGGGGGGGGAGAGAGTGTGTGTGCCCTGCCTGGATAAGGCAAGAACAAAGGTGGTGGGCAGGCAGGCGGGCAGCCTGCAGAGCGAGTTTACCTGCTTGCCCCGGTAGAAAAGCCTCTGCAGGCCTGGCTCCACGTGGAATAGCTCCTGGATCTTCTTTCTCAGCTCCTCCACCTTGGTCAGCCTGGACAAGGAGTCCACCGTGTGGGCCACCTTCCCATCCATGGTGCGAACCTGGATCCACATGGTGCCTGCTGGTGCTGCGAGGATAAGGGAGCGAGACCCCTGGTCAGTTCTGCCGTCAATACCACCACCATGGCCGTGCCATGTTCGGGTCATCCTTGCTATTGTCCAGACTGTGGACACCAGGTAACTCTTGGAATGCCCTCCCAGCCCCTTACTCCCTATAGCGTGCCACAGCTGGCCCAGGCCCCAGGCCCTGAATTAAGAGATAATGCATTAATGAGTCGCACTGGTGGAGGATTAAGGAGGGACGGGAAATTAGGGGGGAGTAAAAGGCACCTTGGGCTACTCACTCAGTCAACGAACCCTGCCTTTCACAGGGGGGAAAAAAAAACACCAGGATTCAGAGGAAAAGGGGCACACAGTCAAACGGGCCGAGTTTGTTCATTCATTCATTCATTCATTCATTCATTCCCTGGATGAACACTGACGCGAGAGGGAAACCCAAAAGTCCCGCTCGGGTTGGAACTTACGAAGTCCCAGGGAACTCAACTAAGTAGGACCGAAGGGGAAGGAACCCACTCGAGACCGGGGAGCTCGGGACTCCGGGTGCCCGCGGACCCCCACCGCACCCCACCCCCGCGCGCGCGCGCTTGCGCGACGCGGCGGGCCCCGCTGTGGCCATGGCAACCGGCCGCCCCGTCCCGGCCACCCCCGCGCGGGCAGCGCTACTCACTTCTGCCCCACGGCCGCCCGGAGCTCCAGCCTGCGTTTCCCGGACCCAGACGCACGGCCCCGTAGCCCCTCTTGTTCTCTCGCTCGCCCGCGCGGGCCACGCCAGCAAGCCCACGCCCACCCCCACCGCCGGGACAGCCAAAGGGCCCGCGCGCCAGGTCCCGCCCCCTTCACTTGAGCCGCCTCACTGATTGGCTCCACCGCGGTCTGCCGCCCCGCCCCGCTCGCTCCTCATTGGCCCAGACGCGCCCGGGGAACTAAGGGCGCGCGAAATCGGGCTCGGGCGCGACAATTGAATCGCGGGGCGCCCCGCGCGCAGGCGCGGAGCCTGACATCCTCCCCCGCGGCTCACCGGGCCCTCCCCCACCGAGGCGGCGCGACCCCCGCGGGGCGCCTGGGATGTTCCGCTCGCCCCTGCCAGAGCCTGGGCTTCCGGGGCGACTTCTAAGGGCCGGCAGGGTGGGGGGCAAAGTCGGAGACCGCGTGTAGGGTAGCCCTGGCGCGGGGGAAATGTACTCCCGTGCTGGCAGAGCGTCCCGGAAAGTTTTGCAAAGTCAAGGCGCCCGGTGCGCCGAGTCGGGCCAGCCTCCCCCCGTCCGCGCCCTGGCCCGGGCTGGCACCCCAAACGGCCTGACCGCTCACGATCCACTCGCCTGCTTGCGCGCTGGCCCTTCTGAGGATGGCAGAGGAGCCGCGTGTGTGGCCAGGACCCTGCGCAGACGTGCGTGCGATCCCGAGCGCCCGGACGGCCACCACTGCCCGCTGCGCTGCCAGCTGCTCTGATTTTTTTCCCGCGAAAACTTGGCGTTTGGGAGTTGCGGGGCCACAGGAGGCCGCGCCGGGGGCGGGCGCCTGCCTGGTGATTGGCCGCCTCAGTGGCGGGAAGCTAGAAAGGGGGTGGGGGGCGCCCCCGCCTCTGTCCACCCCCCCACCTCTGCCCAGCGGGCCACGGCCCCGCCCAGCCCTGCGCGCTCTGCTGGGCTCGCCCAGCGTGCAACGGGGCCGGTGGCGGGACCTGGGCCCCCTCATCATGGGTGCTCTCCATGAGACCTAAGGATCACCCCCAGGGTAGACACCCCTGACCTCCTAAGTCCGTTCCTTCAGCCCCTCTTACCAGGCATTCACTGACCAATTGGGCAGGAAGACCGGAATCAGTGTCTAAATTATGCAGGAGAATTTGGGGGTATCCCCCCAGGAGACCTCCTGCACTCCGATGACGGGCCTTATGGCCCCAGCTCGGTTTCCTTGCGCCACGGCCCTCCAGCGCTCCCCACCCTACCCACCCGCAGGGCTTGTTTGCTGGTTTTTCCCGCCTCGTTTTCCCGCCTTCTCCTGGCTGTCCAGGCGGGCAGGGCTGCCCTCCCCCCTCCGCCCTGCCTGCTCTGCTCTGACCAGTCCTGGCGGGCACACAGTGACCCATTCTGGGCACCTACAAAATGCCTGAACAGGGTGTTCAGAGCTGGAGGCCCAAAAGTGGGCAAGGCCCACCCTGTTGGTGGTCTCCGAGAGGTTAAATTCTTATCTGGGGAGACCAGCAAGAAATGAATCAATAAAGCAAATCATTTCAGATACCACACGTGCCATGAAGACAGGACAAGAGCTGGAGAGTGACCAGCAGCCATGTGGGAGGGCGGGGAGAGGAGGCACTCTGGTTGAGGTGGAGAGGTGGGCCTCTCTGGGCAGATGACATTTGAGCTGAGATCTGAGATGAGAAACCGAGGACAGAGGGATGGAGGCGGAAAGAACAAATGCAGAGGCCGGAAAAGGCTTAGAGATGGACAGAGAGCCGGGCAGATGCAGTGAAAGGGAGGGCGGGCGGGAGCGGATGAGGTCACAGGGGTGTCATGTAAGACCTCACAGGCCACCAGGAGGACTTTGGTCTTTCTCTGGAGAGCAGTGGATAGAGTGGGAGGGCTGTGAGCTGGAAACAGATGAGCTCCAATGTGTGTCTTCACACGGTTTCTCTGGCCACACATCGAGTTCCTTCTATCTTGGCTCTGGTGTTTCTGCTTTTATTTCTCCCAGCGGTAGACAGATGAATGGCCCCCAAAGATGTCCACATCTTAATCCCTGGGGTCTGTGAATATCATATCTTCCGTGGCAAAAGGGACTTGGCAGATGGGATTAAACTAAAGATTGTCAGATGGGGAGATTATCCCAGATTATCTGGGCTGGCCTAGTGTCATCATGAGGGTCCTAGTAAATGAAAAAGAGTGGCGAGAGGATCAAGTCAGAGAAGTGAGAATGGAAATAGAGGATGGAATGATGAAAGCAAAAGGCGCAGGATATGGGAAACCTCTAGAAACTGGAAACGACAAGGGACAAATTCTTTCCTAGAATTCAACACCTTGACTTTAGCTGCATTTCACGCTTCGGACCTCCAGAACTGTAAGAGAACTCAGTTGTCTTGTTTGAAAGCATGGAATTTGTGGACATTTGTTACAGCAGCCATAGGAATACACTCCAATCACAAAGTCGAGATGCTCCTATTAATTTTCCCTCACCTTCAGGACTTCACCAACACAACTGATCGCGTTTATCGGAACTAAGCCTTCAGCTACGTGGCAACCATGTTGCAGATGTGAGCAGGTAGCCAGGCCTCCCCAACCTTGTGTGGCAGATGAGGTCTTCCATACTGACAACATCTCTGACAGAACCCAGCCCATTCCTGGCAAGTGCATAGCCTCTCTTTGTGCCTGCTATTGTCAAAATTCAGCATGGCTGAAAAGGAAATAGACCCTATATTCCTTGTGTACATTTGGTGCAGGGCACACAGTCCAGCCTCCTTGGATATCTGAAGTTAAGCAACACAGAAAGAGGTGTCTGGTTTTCCCTGCAGAAAAGACCTTGAGCAGTGGTGATGAGGGGCCCCACCCAATCTCTCTACTCATTTCAAGAAAGTCAGAGGGGTTGCTTGGGTTAATTAACAACCATGAACAAGAAACTATGCCAAGCATCTTTAAAAGAAGCTTACCAACCAGTTGGAAAAGCAAAATGTTGATGTCCGCAAAAGACATCACATCAAATACAGCAAGATATGACATAGTCATGAGGCCTGCCAGAGCCTGGAGAACAGACACTTCCTAAAACTTCTTCTGTTTTGCTGTCCCTCCTACTTAGGCACCAGCCCACGTGCAGATCAGGCACCGTGAGGGTGCAAATGGCTTCAGTTTCCCTTTTGCAAAATGATATGCACTTGACAATCATTAAGTCATTGAACAGACTTTAATTGCCCTCCCTTGTCTGCACCAGGCCCTGGGTCCAGCAAACCAAGTCCCACCCTATAGGGACTTCTTGTGCGGTGGAGAAGCAGGAGGAAAGACAGCCATCAGTTGTGCAGGGAGATGGTGCTTTGTGATGGTATCCATGATCACGTGGAGCCCACAGCGTTCTGAGCATCTCCAAGACACAGCAAATCCCATGTCCTAGCTGTCGCTATCATCTTCCTTCTAATACACATTAATAGAAATAGAGAGCTATTAAAGAGAAAATGATTGGGACTTTCCTGGCAGTCCAGTGGTTAAGACTCCACACTGTCACTGCTGAGGTCACAGGTTCAATCCCTGGTCAGGTAACTAAGATCCCACAAGCTGCATGGTGTAGCCAAAAAAAAAAAAAAGTGAAAATGATTATCTGCATAGGACCCAGCATCCATGTGTGAACCCTGAGGAGGGTGCACAAGCCACATCTGGGGGCCATTCGATGGGGCAGAAGATACCCCTGGGCTCATCTCCTCTCCATCTGTAAATGAAGCTTATGATGCATGTCTCACCAGAGAGCCTGGGAGAATTCTTCCCACCCAGGCCCCAGACATCTGGCAAGATGACAGGTGCTCCCTGTCTGCCAGGAATATTGCTATCTTGTGGTTTTCTTGTTTGTTTGTTATTTCCTAGAAAAAAAGAAGTCAAGCTACCATTTCATCAACCAGTGAGGCATTTGGGATTCCCAAACTGCCACCCACCCCCAACAACCTTGCCCCCACCAATCCTGGCCACTAGGAACCCCTTCCCGGAACCCTGGCTGGCTGATGTCACAGACAGATGACCTCACTGCGGCCGAGGATCTCTGTGACATGGGGGAGGGGAAAGGATGTTTCTCCGTCACCCCAACCCCCCATGTCTGTGGTGAAGTCGATCGAATTAGTGCTGCCCAAGGATGCAGTCTACCTGGCCGGCTGCATCATCGAAGGACAGGTGGTCCTAACTCTGAACAGCACCCTGGTGGACCCCATCGTGAAGGTGGAGCTCGTGGGAAGAGGTTACGTGGAGTGGAATGAAGAAACTGGGGCGTCCCGCGATTATAGCCGAGAAGTTATTTGCAACAACAAGGCTGACTACGTGCACAAGACAAAGACATTCCCAGTGGAGGGTAAGGACCGGTATGACTGCCAACGTTAGCTAGAATAGGAAACGAGGGTCTGGAAGATAAACACATCTGTCAGTCAATCAACAAACCCCCAGAGATATGAGAAATGGGCAGAGGCCTGGCTCCTGTGATCACAGGAAAAGAGAAAGGAGGGAGAGGATTAGGAGAGATCCTCGAGGGAAGCACTGATGAGCCCCCAGCTCTGCCAGATTCAGATCTAAAGTCTGGACAGACTTCAGGGAGCCTGGGCTGCCAGGGAACTATAGGTCCTTTCCAAAATGAGTGTTTCCAGGTAGTCCATGGTCAATCAGAACGCTTGGCAAATGCTTGGTTGAACAAAGTTTCATTTCAGATTTTTTAAAAAAAATTTTAGATAGGGTAGCTGGGGAAGGTCACCAAAAGACTATGGAGCTCAGATCTAGTGATGGAAGGGGTCCCTGACTTGCAGATACCCAGATATTGTTTGTGCATTAGTTGCTCAGTCTTGTCCAACTCTTTGTGATCCCATGGACTTTAGCCCACTAGGCTCCTCTGTCCATGGGATTTCCAAGGCAAGAATACTGGAGTGGGTAGCCATTCCCTTCTCCAGGGGATCTTCCTGACCCAGGGATCGAAACCAGATCTCCCGCATTACAGGCAGATTCTTTACCATCTGAGCCACCAGGGAAACCCATCCAGATACCACTGGACCTTAATACTCAACAATCAGGCCGCCTCTCTCTATCTCAGTTAACCCACCTGGAAAACGGGAACAGAAAGAAGTCCTGCCTCCTGAGATTGTCTTGAGGACTTGATGATTTAATGGCATGTCTCAGGCTCAGAATAGCAGGGGTTATATAGTAAGTGCTGAATAGCTGTTACTTCTTTCAACCAAAACAGTTCTTCAGCTCCTCAACCCCCACAGCATCGGGTACCACCCTTCTCCATTTCCAAGGGAAGCATCGTTTCCCCTCAGGAGCATCAGCCTCAATTCATTTACACCACAAACAAACAAGTATTAAGCACCTACTGTGCACAACAACCATGCCAGGTACCAGGGATGCAGCAGCAAAGGAAACAGAAAAGGTCCCTGGCATCCCTGGGGTTGCCGTCAGACTGGGAAGACACCCTCATAAGAGGGTTTGGGGGAAATGTAGGAAAAAATAAACCAGGGAGGTCACAGAGATGAGAGGGCGGTATGAGTCCCTCCCTGGTCCACCATCATCACTCAGTCAATCTGCTGTATGCTGTGTAGTGAAGGCCAGCCTCTGCCAGGGCAGGGACATTTGCCTGCCTCGGGCCCCAAGATGTGTTTGTTGAATAAATGTGTGATCAAACCTGCAGGCCAGACCCCCAGTTTCCCAGGCCCAGAGCAGGGGTGAGCAAGTCCCGGTGGGTAGTTTGGGGTGACCACCACCCACCCAGAGCTTCCATCTCCAGCCCAACTGAGGTCTAATATTTATGAGCCTTGGCTTTTTCGTCCCTAAAACTCAAGAGCTAGCTCAGGGACAGAGGGGCCAGATCCAGAAAAAGCTAACTGCCAAAAAAATAAAGAAAGAGAAGGGGGGTGAGATTCTAGAACCTTCTGATGGCATTGGTGTGTTTTGCTTTCAGATAATTGGTTAAGTGCAGGCAGCCACACCTTTGACTTCCATTTCAACTTACCTCCCAGGCTCCCTTCCACCTTCACCAGCAAAATCGGCAACATCTTTTACTTCGTGCAGGCCTCCTGCATGGGTCGGGAGCACATTCTAGCCAAGAAGAAAATATACTTGATGGTTCAAGGCACTTCCTCGATTTTCCACACAGAAAAATCATTGCAGGTAAGAGGGGAGCAAGGGGGAGCAGGGGCAGGGCTTGGCCTCAAAGTTCCCCAGAAATAGGGGATGGGGCAGGAGCGGCCAAGAGATAGGGAAGGCCCCAACCCAGAAAAAGAAGGGAAGGTGTTGGCCACTCCTCCAACTCAGGAGTTTTGCAGAAAGGGGAATCAGAAACCAGGGCAGGAACTAAGCCAGTGGCTCTCAACCAAGGTGATTCTGTTGCTGCAGGGGACACTGAGCAATGATGTCTGATGACATGTGTGGTTATTGCAACTGGGGAGGGGGATGAGTGCCATCGAGGGGGTGGGGACCAGGGAAGCTGCTCAACACCCCACAGTGCCCCTCACAGAGAACGACCTGGCCGCTGAATGTCCTTGACCCCAGGATAGGTAGGTCAAGAGTGAGCAGATGCCCCGCTCTGACCCCCTGACTGAGTGTCCCAGGTGCTCAGTGACTCTCTGGGAATGGATAATGAAGATGGTACCCTCTCCCCACCAAGAAGCACAGCAAGGGGTGCCCTCCAACCAGGGAAGGAAAGGTCTGGTAGCATCGGTCACCTGAGTGGAGGAGTTTTCTGTATGGCTTCCGGAGGCCAGGTGCAGAGGCAGAAGTGAAGGAGGGTGGAGTTCCGTTGGCCAAAGTCACTTCACCTCCCTGGGGGCTCCTTTGTCATCAGAGCATGATGGCTGAGAGTGCCAGCATTTTAGTTCTCAAGGTCTAAGTTAAAATCCCAGTGTCCCCACCTACCTGCTGTGTAACCCTCTGCAAGTGATGTGGCCTCTCTGTGCTATTTCCTCATCTGTCACTTGGACACAGAGAGGGTGCCTGTCCTCTAGGTCTCAGGAGGAGCAGTCAGTGAACTTCCTGCAGCTTCAGGGCCTGGAGTGGTGCTCGGCACTGGTGTCCAGGGAAGCCTCAAAATATTTATGCCCCATCGGTCCTTTTATTTTTAAGATTTTTTTTTTTATGTAGACCATTTAAAAATTCTTTATTGAATTTGTTATAATATTGTTTCTGTTTTATGTTTTGTTTTTTTCTGAACTTGAGGTATCTTAGTGGGATCTTAGTTCCCCAACCAGGGATTGAACCCCAGCCCCCTGCATTGGAAGCACAGATTCTTAACCACTGGCCCACCAGAGAAGTCCCAGGTGTAGGCTTACCTGTGTAGTAGGGAATCATCTCTACCCTGGCCAACCTCAGAGGAGGAGGATTCCAGGGCAGATAGATGCTTAGAGGGGTGGATCAGAGGTGAGCAGATCTGAGCTCAAGGCCAGTTTGGCCACCTGCTTTCTGGGTGACCTTGACCAGACTCTGGCCCTCCCTTGAGAGCTAATCTAGAGTGCAGGGTGCACAAAAGAGAAATTGAAGCAAAATGCTGGTGTGGGGCCAGAACTGGATTGAGGTCTCTGCTGCTGGATGCTTCATTAGCAAATGCTCTTGGGCAATTAACAGCACCTCCTAGAACCTCGATTATCCTGATCTGTATGATGGGTATAATGAAAACAACACTTTCCTTGATCGTGAGGGTCATGAAGCACCCAGCACGATGAGTACACATAGAGGACTCCTGGTGCGTGGGAAGAGCTCAAATCGCTACTACAGCAACAAAGGGAGTTATTGCAGATACATTTTGAGACTATGAAAATATTGTGTTTTGTCAACTAAGTTCAGTTCAGTCGCTCAGTCGTGTCCGACTCTTTGTGACCCCATGAATTGCAGCACACCAGGCCTCCCTGTCCATCACCAACTCCCGGAGTTCACTCAAACTCATGTCCATCGAGTCAGTGATGCCATCCAGCCATCTCATTCTCTGTCGTCCCCTTCTCCTCCTGCCCCCAATCCCTCCCAGCATCAGGGTCTTTTCCAATGAGTCAACTCTTCGCATGAGGTGGCCAAAGTACTGGAGTTTCAGCTTTAGCATCATTCCTTCCAAAGAAATCCCAGGGCTGATCTCCTTCAGAATGGACTGGGTGGATCTCCTTGCAGTCCAAGGGACTCTCAAGAGTCTTCTCCAACACCACAGTTCAAAAGCATCAATTCTTTGGCGCTCAGCCTTCTTCACAGTCCAACTCTCACATCCATACATGACCACTGGAAAAACCACAGCCTTGACTATGATGGACCTTTGTTGGCAAAGTAATGTCTCTGCTTTTAATATGCTATCTAGGTTGGTCATAACTTTCCTTCCAAGGAGTAAGCGTCTTTTAATTTCATGGCTGCAATCACCATTTACAGTGATTTTGGAGCCCACAAAAATAAAGTCTGACACTGTTTCCCCATCTATTTGCCATGAAGTGATGGGACCAGATGCCATGATCTTCGTTTTCTGAATGTTGAGCTTTGAGCCAACTTTTTCACTCTCCACTTTCACTTTCATTGAGAGGCTTTTTAGTTCCTCTTCACTTTCTGCCATAAGAGTGGTATCATCTGCATATCTGAGGTTATTGATATTCCTTCCAGCAATCTTGATTCCAGCTTGTGCTTCTTCCAGCCCAGCGTTTCTCATGATGTACTCTGCATATAAGTTAAATAAGCAGGGTGACAATATACAGCCTTGACGTCCTCCTTTTCCTATTTGGAACCAGCCTGTTGTTCCATGTCCAGTTCTAACTGTTGGTTCCTGACCTGCATATAGGTTTCTCAAGAGGCAGGTCAGGTGGTCTGGTATTCCCATCTCTTTCAGAATTTTCCACAGCTTATTGTGATCCACACAGTCAAAGGCTTTGGCATAGTCAATAAAGCAGAAATAGATGTTTTTCTGGAACTCTCTTGCTTTTTTCATGATCCAGCGGATGTTGGCAATTTGATCTCTGGTTCCTCTGCCTTTTCTAAAACCAGCTTGAACATCTGGAAGTTCGCAGTTCACGTATTGCTGAAGACTGGCTTGAGAATTTTGAGCATTACTTTACTAGCGTGTGAGATGAGTGCAATTGTGGGGTAGTTTGAGCATTCTTTGGCATTGCCTTTCTTTGGGATTGGAATGGAAACTGACCTTTTCCAGTCCTGCGGCCACTGCTGAGTTTTCCAAATTTGCTGGCATATTGAGTGCAGCACTTTCACAGCATCATCTTTCAGGATTTGGAATAGCTCCACTGGAATTCCATCACCTCCACTAGCTTTGTTCGTAGTGATGCTTTCTAAGGCCCACTTGACTTCACATTCCAGGATGTCTGGCTCTAGGTCAGTGATCACACCATCGTGATTATCTTGGTCATGAAGATCTTTTTTGTACAGTTCTTCTGTGTATTCTTGCCACCTCTTCTTAATATCTTCTCCCTCTGTTAGGTCCATACCATTTCTGTGCTTTATCGAGCCCATCTTTGCATGAAATGTTCCCTTGGTGTCTCTAATTTTCTTGAAGAGATCTCTAGTCTTTCCCATTCTGTCGTTTTCCTCTATTTCTTTGCACTGATCGCTGAGGAAGGCTTTCTTATCTCTTCTTGCTATTCTTTGGAACTCCGCATTCAGATGCTTATATCATTCCTTTTTTCCTTTGCTTTTCGCTTCTCTTCTTTTCACAGCTATTTGTAAGGCCTCTCCCAGACAGCCATTTTGCTTTTTTTGCATTTCTTACTGTTTTAATTGGATTGGAGAGGGCAGGGTGAGGGCAGGAGCTGGTGGACCAGGGCAGAGGCTACTACTACTCTGGTCCAAGCAGGGGCAGAGACCTGACCCCCACAGTCTGTCCTTCTCAGACCAGCTGAAAGGAATCAGGTGATGACCCTCCTCTGTCTTCCAGGGCTCCCACCTCCCTCGGAGTAAGAGCCCATGACCTCCCCCTGGCTCACAAGGCCCTGCATGACCTGCCCCGTCCCCTCCCAGCCCTCCCCGTCCTCCCTCTCTCCTCCTCTTACTCTGCTCCAGCCACGCGGGCCTCCTCGCTGTTCCTCCAACACCTTCCTGCCCCAGGTCCTTTGCATGTTGTGTGCCCGCTGCCCCAAACCCTGCGATAGGACCTTCCAACCCCTCCCCTTCCTCCTTTAGATCCTTCTCGGAAACTACATCTTCAGTCACCTGCTTCGATGATGGCCGGACGAACTGCCACAACCCCCACAGAAGGCAATTTAGCCATATCTATCCAGACGAAAAGGAACACGCACTTTGCCCCAGCCATTTCATTTCCCTTCTAGAAAATTCTCCTACCAGTGTCATTTCATTTGTGTGATAGGACCTTTCCATGCGTTGCCTGGGAGGCCAGCAACTGGTAACCACTTAAATGTTTGTTGCAAAGGGAATTAAAGTAACAGTTCACTGTCAAAGGTCAACTCTATAGATAGAGCAGAGAGAGAGAGAGAGCAAGACACAGCCAGAGACAAAAGAATGAGGCAGCTCTCGGTATCAGCACCTCCTCCTTACTGGGCTGGACACATAAAGCAAAGTTCAGAACAGCGTGTCTAACCTGCACCGTTGGTGGTAAAAATAAGAAATGCACAGAACTTCCTTGCAGGTGTAACAAACTGTCTCTTTCCAGAGACCAGAGAAACTGGCAACAGACGGCTGCTGGCTGCCTCCTGGGAGGGGAGGCCACGGGGGGGGGGGGGGGGGGGGGGGCAGGGGGGGAGGGAAGCAAAATTTTTCTCCTTCCACTTTTTTTTTTTAACATCTTGATACAATTCACATACCTTATTTTTCTTCCCTTTAAAGTGTCCAAATCCATGGCTTTTCATGCATTCACAGAATTGTATAGCCATCACCGCTGTCCGTGTTAGAACACTTTAATGCCTCCCCTCCCCCGCCATAAAGAAGAAGGCTGAGCGCTGAAGAACCGATGCTTTCAAACTGTGGTGCTGCAGAAGACTCGAGAGTCTCTTGGACAGCAAGGAGATCAAACCAGTCAATCCTAAAGGAAACCAACCCTGAATATTCATTGGAAGGACTGATGTTGAAGCTGAAGCTCCAATACTTGGGCCACCTGATGCGAAGAGCTGACTCTTTGGAAAAGACCCTGATGCTGGGAAAGATTGAAGGCAGGAGGAGAAGGGGTCGATAGAGGCTGAGATGGTTGGATGGCATCACCGACTCAATGGACATGAGTTTGAGCAAGATCTGGAAGATAGTGAAGGACAGGGAAGCCTGGTGTGCAGCAGTCTATGGCGTTGCAAAGAGTCAGACACAACTGAGGGACTGAACAACAACCAAAGAAGTCTTGCATCCCTTACCTGTTCCCCTCAAACCTCCCTTTCCCCTCCCTCAGCCACCACTACATTCATTCTCTGTCTCCGGGGATTTGTCTGTTCTGGACACTTCCTGTTTTAATAAATGGAATCAGACACTCTGTGGCCTTTTTGTGTCTGGCTTATTTGAACATAGTGTTTTCAAGGTTCATCCAGGGACTTCCCTGGGGGTCCAGTGGTTAGGATTCCACCTTCCAATGCAGGGGGTAGGGATTCAATCCCTGGTCAGGGAACTAAAGTCCCACCTGCCATGGGGTACAGCTGAAAAAAAAATTTTTTTTTAATTTCTTTTTAAAGTTCATCCACATTGTAGTGTGTGTGTCAGTGCTTTCTTCCTTTTTAAGGGTGAATCATCTTTCTGTGGCATGGATGGACCACCTTTTATATATCTCTTCATCACTTGATGGACATTGGGTTGTTTCCATGTCTTGGCTGTTAGGGACCATGCTGCTGCTAACATAGGTGTCCACATGTTTACGTGGATGTATTTTCATTTCTCTCAGGTAGCCATCTAGGAGTGGAATTGCTGGGGCAGATGGTAATTCTACATCTTACCTTTTGAGGAGCAATCAGACTCTTTTCCACAGTGGCCACTTCATTTTACATTCCCACCAGCCATGTACAAGGGTTTCAATTTTTCTACACCCTGTGTACCTTTAGAATTTTGAAAGACGTGACCCATTGTCTTGCAACAAGCAGTCCCGTTGAGTACAGCACTTGTCCCCAAGACATCTCTCTCCTAACCAAGTCTGAGGGAGTCTCCCTTTACCTTAGCCCCTTGCCATAGCCTCATAACTTATCTTAATCAGAAACCTACCGTTAAAGGACTTCCCTGGGGGTCTGGCGGTTGAGACTTCGCCTTCCAAAGCAGGGGGTGCAGGTTCGATCCCTGGTCGGGAAGCTAAAATCCCACATGCCTTGCAGCCAGGAAAAAAAAAAACAAACATAAAACAGAAGAGATACTGTAACAAATTCAATAACCTCTAAAAATGGTCCACATTAAAAAAAAAAAAAAAGAACTTAAAAAATGTACCATTAAAAAAAAAAGTGTGCCATGTTTATATCTATCTTTCCAATCAGAGTAGGGACTGGACTGGTCTTCACTGCTGTGGGTTTTCCTTGAACTTGGCACCAAGTTGATAAAATCATACTGCTTGAATGAAAGAATCCTCCCAAAGTTTCACATATGCCAAAAAAAGAGGGAGATAGGGAAAAACTCCCAGGTACGGAAAATCAATGTTGAGTTTGTAACCTAACATTCTTGGAATTCTGGGCTCTTGGGCCACCCCACTTGGCCTGGCATGGGAGTCTCCCCTTGGCCACCACTGATGTCTCTTGGCACCTCCTTCAGGACCAGGACAGAACTGCTGGCTTGGTCTTGAGTTAGGGCAGCCAGTCCTTTCACACCTGCAGGGTCCTAACGCATGCAACGAATTTTCGAATAAGACTGGAGGAGCTTAGAATGAAATGGCCTGCAATTAGCCTTCCAAGAGGAGAAAAAGCATGGGAAGTCTGAAGATAGGCAGGGGCCAGAGGCAGAGGGCAGGAGGTGAGGCTGAAGAGGTCAGGGGTCAGCCTGAGGTCTCTGAGACAAAGGGTATTGGATCTAGAACACGGTCCTTCAGTCATGATCCTTTAGTGTGGTATGAAATCCATTTAGCAAGTTGCAAGGCATATTTCTACAAAATGAAAATGCAGGCAAGCCCAAAATAAAAAAATGTTTTTTAAAAAATATCAACTTTGTAGGTTGCAAATGTTGTTTTCTGAAAACAGTACTAAAGGATACTATTTTCCTATTTTATATTAACAACGTTTGCAACTCACAAAATACATTCAGCTCAGTTCAGTTCAGTTCAGTCACTCAGTCGTGTCCGACTCTTGCGCAGGGCAAAGGCTAATAGATTTTGCCAAGAGAACGCACTGGTCATAGCAAACACCCTCTTCCAAAATACATTACCATATGGAAAATAGATAGCCATTGTGAGGTTTAATGTATGAGGCAGGGAACCCAAAGTCAGGGCTCTGTGACAACCCAGAGGGGTGAGAGGGGGAAGGAGGTGGAACCAGAGTTCAAGAGAAGGGGGACATATGTACAGCTAATGCCGATTCATGTTGATGTATGGCAAAAACCATCACAATATTGTAAAGCAGTTGTCCTCTAATTAAAAAAAAATTAAAAAAGAAAACAATACAGAGAATAAAATAAGTAGAATAGAAAATATCAGAAAAAATCCATTTGTTGGGCTGCCATTTATTTTTTAAAATGAAAGAACAGAATAGAAGAGGTAGGAAAATATAAAATTTGCTGGGTTGCAACAAACTTTGTTTTTATAAAATCAATGTGTGGGACGGAAAATAATAGTATTAAATAAGTAAAAAAGGATAGAATGCAGCAGAAAAAAATTAATTTGATGGCTTACAACATTTTTGTTTTATATAAAACAAAACGATAGCATAGCATAAGTAGACTAGAAATAACAAAAAATCAATTCAGAGGGTCCAATCAACATTTTTTTCAGCTGCACCATGCGCTGTGTGAGACCGTAGTTCCCTGGCCAGGGATCGAACCCACATCCCCTGCAGTGAAAGCATAGAATCTCAACCGTTGTACCACCAGGGGAGTTTTTGTTTTCTCTGGATATATACCCAGGAGTGGATCATCTGGTAGCTCTGTTGTTAGTTTTTTGAGGAACCTCCATACTGTTCTCTATAGTGGCTGCACCGATTTACATTCCCACCAACAATGTACAAGGGCTCCTTTTCTCCACATCCCCATCAATGTCTGCTATTTGTAGACTTTTTGATGGTGGCCATTCTGACGGGTGTGAAGTGCTATCTGACTGTGACTGTGATTTGCATTTCTCTGATGATCAGCAGCATTGAGCATTCTTTCCTGTGCCTATTGGCCATCTGTATATCATCTCAACTCCTGGGCCAGGGAGATTCCCTGGAGAAGGGATAGGCTACCTTCTCAAGTATTCTTGGGCTTCCCTGGTGGCTCAGACGGTAAAGAATCCACCTGCAATGTGGAAGATCTGAGTTTGATCCCTGGTTTTGGAAGATCCCCTTGAGGAGGGCATGGCGACCCACTCCAGTATTCCTGCCTGGAGAATCCCACGGACAGAGGAGCCTTCCAGGCTGCAGTCCAAGGGGTTGCCAAGAGTCGAACACGAGTGAGCAACTAAGCACAGCACAGAGCAACTCTTCCTGGTATGTAAGCCCAAGACGTGTCTTCACCATGCTCCTTCTAGCTCTTTTATGATATCAAAGACATAACAACAATATAAATGTCCATCGTGGAGGGGGGATGGGTGAATAAGCTATTTTTCAACATACTTCATTGCCGTTGTGAAAATGAATGAATCAGAATGACAGCCGCCAACGTGAATGCCTTTCAAAACACAGAATGTTAGGCTAGGAAGGCAAGTTGCTGGAAAACATATGAGGATTAATTTATACAAAGCATTCAAATATGTAAAACACTACTGTATAATTCAACCACAAATAAATGTATTTCTAAACAATGCAAACATCTGCATGAGAATAACAAATGCCACACAGACACACAAACACACATGCATACACACATATTTGTAAAAGTATCCATTTCGTCTAGAAGAAGACACAGGAAGCCAGCAAAACTGGAGAGTAATTCATTGTAAGCACACCCCACATCGCATCAGATCTTTTTAATTTTACTTATTTTTAATTAAAAAAAATTTTTGTTACACTGCAAAGCTTGCAAGATCTTAGTTCCCTGACCAGGGATGGAACCTGGGCCCTGGCAGTAAAAGTCCTGAGTCCTAGCCATTGGACTGCCAGGGAATTCCCTCAAATCTTTTTAAGTAGTATCCACTCATAAAAAGTAAAGTGTTACCCCAAGTGTTCATCTGCTCAGTCATGTTCCACTCTTTTCGACCCCATGAACTGTAGCCCACCAGGCTCCTCTGTCCATAGAATTCTCCAGGCAAGAGTACTGGAGTGAGTTGCCGTTTCCTCCTCCATGGGATCTTCCCAACCCAAGGATTGAACATGGGTCTCTTGTAGGTGGATTCTTTACCATCTGAGCCACCAGGGAAGCCCTAAAAAAGAGTAAAATGTTACTCAAGCCACACATTAAATATAATGTATATATGAATTTATTTGCAATCCAGCAGCTAACCAGTTGATATAGACAGCATTTTGAAGTTTTTATTTAAACATGTTACATAATTTCAGTTCTACAGTTTTCATGATACAGAGCCCATAATATTTTTTCCTTAAGTCTGAACTACTTGAGTAAGCCCTAGGTCTTGGGTATTGACTATAAGACATTCCCTGTCTTCCAGAAAACTAGGGTTCAGAGAAGTCAAGGCACTGGTTCAAGGTCACACAGCAAGTGAGTTATGGATGTAGAGATAAAACCAAGGTCTTATGAATTTCTTAGGTTTATGTTACAGACAAGGACATTGACACTCAGAATGGAAAAGGGCTTTGATAGTTTATTTTTCTAAATTGAAGTATAGTATAGTTGATTTACAACTGTGTACCAATTTCCGCTGTACAGCAAAGTGACTCAGTTATACACACATACTGTTGTTGTTTAGTCATTAGGTCGTGTCCATCTCTTTGCTACCCCATGGACTGTTTCCCTGGCAATGATACTGGAGTGGGTTGACATTTCCTTCTCCAGGGGACCTTCCTGACCCAGGGATCAAAACCCCATCTCCTCCATCGGCAGGGGAATTCTTTACCACTGAGCCACCAGGGAAGTCCATACACATACATACATTCTTTGTTTAAATATTCTTTTCCATTATGGTTTATCACAGGATATTGAATATATTGCCCATTCTATTCATTAGGACCTTGTTGTTTATCCACTCTAAATTTAATAGCTTTTATCTACCAACCTCAAACTCCCAATCCACTCCTCCCCCTCCTGCTTGGCAGCCACAGTCTGTTTTCTGAATCTATGAGTCTCTTTCTGCTTTGTAGATAGGTTCACTTGTGCTGTATTTTAGACTCCACATATAAGTGACATCACTTGGTATTTGTCTTCCTCTTTCTGACTTGCTTTACCTAGTATGGTAATCTCTAATTGCATGCTTGTCGCTGCAAATGGCCTTTATTTCATCCTTTTTTGTGGCTGAGTAATATTCCACTGTGTATATGTTCCACATCTTCTTTGTCCATTCATCCATCCATGGACATTTAGGTTGTTTCCATGTCTTGGCTGTTGTAAACAGTATTACTATGAACGTAGAGGCACATGTATCTTTCTGAATTAGAGTTTTGTCCCGGTATAGTCCCAGGAGTGGGATTGCTAGTTCATATTCTATTTTTAGTTTTCTGAGGAACCTCCATACTGTTTTCCCATAGTGGCTGCACCAGTTAACATTTCCACCATCAATGAAGGAGGGTTCAAAGGGCTTTGGAGAGTCCCAAAGACTCAAGACCAGGTGGACTGTTAAGTGAGCAAACAGACCTTGTGGCCTCAATTCCTCACAGTTATCCCTCCCCGCTCCCACTTCTAGAACCCTCTGTTCGTGGAGGCTGAGAAGAAGGTGTCTTACAACTGCTGCAGCCAGGGCACCATCTGCCTGCAGATCCAGATGGAAAAGAATACCTTCACGCCGGGGGAGAGGGTCATTTTCACCACTGAAATCAACAACCAGACCAGCAAGTGCATTAAGACGGTCATCTTCGCCCTCTATGCCCACGTGCACTACGAGGGCTTCACGCCAAACGCGGAGCGCCGCTCCAGGGTGGATAGCAGTGAGCTGCTCAGGCAGGAGGCCAACACCCACATCACGGCCTTCAACACCACCAAGATCGTCAGCACTTTCCACCTCCCACCCGTGCTGTCCGTGAGCGGTAGCGGCTCACAGGACAGCGAGATCATGAACACCCAGTACGAGCTGGTCAGCACCGTCCACCTGCCCTGGACCCTGACCAGCGTCAAGGCCAAGGTGCCCATCATTATCACCAGCAACCCCGTGGACTCAAACCAGACCACTGAGGGCTGCCGGACCAGGGCGGCATTACCCGTGAGCCCAGATCGACAGAATTAAATGCCCAAACGTCTAAATATTAAAAGTTTTATCAGACTCTAAGGTAGATCTTTCCTTCACCTCGCACAAATGGCCTTTGGATGAGTCTGCCTGTGGGCAGCATGTGACCCAAACCTCACCAAGCTCCAGCCGTGCAGGCATCCGCTTCTCCCATCCCAAGAAAGATCTGTAAATGACAGGAGAGGCCAAAGCCTTCCAGCCTGACAAAACCTTCCAGGACTTGCCCCGGTTAGCACCCCAGGCCCACCTCCTTGCTTACTCTTACACTACCTAGATGAGGGATCCCCCACTGGGAGTGACTCTGCCCTCCAGAGGATATTGGCAAAGTCGGGTTGTATTGGTTGTCCCGACAGGAAGGAGCAGCGTGTGCTCCTGGCATCCATTGGGTGGGGGCCAGGGATGCTGCTCCACAGTGCCCAGGACAGCCCCCCATGAAGGATGTGTGCAGTCACTCAGTCGTGTCCAACTCTTTGCAATCCCATGAACTGTAGCCCGCCAGGCTCCTCTGCCCATGGAATCTTCCAGGTAAGAATACTGGAATGGATTGCCTTTCCCTTCTCCAGAGGATCTTCCCAACCCAGGGATCAAACCTGGGTCTCCCCAGGTTTGCAGGCAGATTCTTTACCATCTGAGCCACCACGGAAGCCCATAGTGTATGACCCGGCTCGAAACGTCAGCAGTGCCGAGGGACAGAGACCCGGGCTGGGGCCATGCCTGGGGACAGATGGTTGCTGAGTCCGCAGGTTGGGTCTGTGTGCCTCTTACCCATATCACATCCCTTCTGTCCTCGCAGCTGCTCCCCTGGGGCTCCCCCACATCACTCAGGGTAAAAGCCCACGTCTTCTAGGTTCATCCACCCATATCGCATCCATCACCAAACCACAGAGGCACTTCTCCAACCTGCCCCCGGGACCCCCTATTTCTCTCCCCTCTGCCTCCACCTGGCTCCCATCCTTCACGTGGGCCACCTGCACCTGGGTCTCGAGACTCCTAACCTGGTCCCTCACACTCTGTTCTTCCCAAGAATAAAAATCCAGGACACCTGGGTTAATTGAACTTGGATTTCAGAAGAATAATTGTTTTAGCATAAGTATATTCCCCACCATATTTGGGGTCTCCTGATGCTTTTTAAAAATCATTCATGAATCACTCATCGTGTATCTGAGATGCCAATTTAACTGAGCATCCTGAATTTCATCTGGGATGGGATTCCCCAAGCCACTAAAAGACACCGCACACAAATCAGGCCATGAAAATCTTTAAACATCTGATGGCACTAGTGGTAAAGAACCCTCCAGAGACGTAAGAGTCAGGTTTGATCCCTGGGTCAGGAAGATGCCCTTGGAGGAGAAAATGGTCACCCACTCCAGTATTCTTGCCTGGGAAATCCCATGGACAGAGGAGCCTGCCGGGCTGCAGTCCATGGGCTCGCAAAGAGTCAGAGATGACTTAGCGACTGAGCACAAGCACTGCTCTGTCAGGTCCCCAAAGCACAGGCCAGGTCCCGCGCAGTCAGGAATGAAGGAATGGGCCAGACTGCTTCTTCTGGGCTAAGGACTCTGAAATATTTCTCTCGGAGTGCCCACAGGCTAGGAAATATCCACACCTGCCCCACCCTTGCCTCAGGCCCTCGGTCAGCAGACAGGAGGCTTAGACACTTGAATGGCTGGCCTGCGGCAACTCATTCGGAGATGCTGTTTTAGATCTAACTCTTTTGAGGAGCGGCAGTGCAGATAGAATGCACAGATTTCGTTCTTTTCTGATTTTGTCTTTGCAAATTTTTTTCATGGGAGAGAGCTCTCACTTTCATATACTTTAAAAAAAAAATTTACTTGTTTGGCTGCTCCAGGTCCCAGTTGCAGCATGTGAACTCTTAATTTACAGCGTGTAGGATCTAGTTCCCCGACTAGGGACTGAACCCGGAACCCCTGCATTGGGAGCGTGGAGTCTTAGCCACTGGACTACTAGGGAAGTCCCTTGAGGCACTGTAAAAGCAGTCTCCAAAAGAGCTTGAGTGGCGTTCCTGGCTCCCTTGGTGGGGGGCGGTCACTGCTGGGTCAGGATGGGGATGTGATCTACTGATCTACCCTGCTGATTTGGGTATGTGATCTACCCTTTGCATTGGATAAAGGGATCCAAGTCTGGGGTGGCATCCTCCAGCTGCTGGCTTCCCCCAAATTCAAAAAGGCTTATTTTAGGGATGAGTGGGATGATCTTGCTTGCCTTCGTGTCCTTGGCCCTGACCTGAGCATCCTTGAGGCTCTGAAGGCCAGGTCTGGGCCATCCCCACATCCCCAGAACTAGGTCCAGAAAGACTGTGTTCTTCAAAGCTGCAGAGCCAATGCTTCCTCCAGGAAGCCTTCTAGTCATGCCTCTTGCCCTCCACTGGGTTCCCCCATTGCAGTCTCTTCCTCCATCTGGTCCTGACCACTGCAAAGGCCTTTGCCCAGCTTCATCCCATGTGCGGGGGAAATTAAGGTGGGGGTACCACAGCAGAGTCCTCCTCAGGGCCCCCTGCACTGTGCCAATCCCCAAGTGGTTGTTAAATATATAACAAGTGGTTGTTAATATATAATAACAGTCTTCGGGACTCCACTCATTCTGGATGGTGGGACGAAGCGTTTTAAGAATGCCAGAGATGGATCATAAGATAGCTGGTGAGTGCCCTTCACAGCTGGGGTTTCATCAGACTGGAGGAGGGTGCCAGTGAACTGGGGGACAGGGGCGCAGATCCTTTCCCATCTCACTGTATATCCTTGCATGTTTGTGTGCTAAGTCACTTCAGTTGGGTCCAACTCTTTGCGACCCCATGGACTGTAGCCCACCAGGCTCTGCTGTCCATGTGGATTCTCCAGGCAAGAATACTGGAATCGGTTGCCATTCCCTGCTCCAGGGGATCTTCCCAACCCAAGGATCGAATCCATATCTCATGTCTCTTGCACTGGCAGTCAGGTTACTTACCACTAGTGCCAACTGGGAAGCCCACACTATGCTTACTTCATTCTATTTGGGACAAGGGACTTCTCCTCTCGGCCTCAGTTTCCCCATCTGTAAAATGGGAGGAACAATAGTGTTCACCCCTAGAGTTTGGAGAAGATTAAAAGGGCCAGTACATGCGCCCCTTTAGGAGAATTTCTAGAACACAGCAAGTGCTGGCTGGATGTCAGTTATGAGTTTTAGGATTTATTTCCCTTCCATGGTCTTCTCCAACTCCAATAGCTCACCAATCAGGTCTCAGTGACCTCCAAGTCATTGGACTAATGGCCACCTTACTTCCTGGTCCTCCTTTTACTGTCTTAGGCTTTTTACTTGGAAAAATTCCAATTCCTATGGAAAAGGCTTGGAAGAATGATACAACGAATCATGCACCTCGAGCCTCTAGGTGTTGATTTGGGCCATATTTGCTCGTTTCCTCTTTCCCAGATTGTTTTGCAGTAAATTGTAGCATCACGGTGCTGGGTCACTATACTTTGCATTTCATCCTGTAGTTTTACCAACCTTCACCATTTTTATTTTACTTTTTTTAAAAAATGTATTTATTTATTTGGTTGTGCCGAGTCTTCACTGTGGCATGAGGGATCTTCAGTTGCAGTATTCGAGCTTTTGGTTGTGGCATGTGGGATCTAGTTCCCAGACCAGATATGGAACCTGGGCCCCTTAATTGGGAGCATGGAGTTTTAGCTGCTGGACCACCAGGGAAGTCCCCTCATCATTTTCACATGTACAGTTCAGTGGCACTAAGCACATTCATGTTATTGCAGAACCATCCCCACCATCCAGAGTTTTGCCACCTTCCCAAACTAAAACTCTGTCTGTCCCCATTAACCATCAATTCCCCATTCCTTTCATCCCCATTGCCCTCTTTTTTAAAAAGGCTGAATAATATTCTATCGCCCATGTATTTCACTTTTTTTTTTTTCTCCATTAATCCATTGGTGGGCATCTGTTTCCATCTTTGGGCTACTATGAAAAATTCTGCGACTTCCTTGGTGGTCCAGTGGCTAAAACTCTGTGCTTCCAACACAGGGGGTTCAGGTTTGATCCCTGGTCAGGGAACTAGATCCCACATGGGTCAACTAAGAGCCCTCATGCCATGATAAATATCCTGTACTCTGCAACGAAGATCCCGTGTGCTGCAACTAAGACCCATCACAGCCAAAGCAACAGAAACAGCAAAAAGAACTATTCAGGTTGTGCATTTTGAGCAGTGAGATTGCAGAGAAGGTATGGAGCAGCACGTTAATGTCGATCTATCGTCCCCTTATGGGTGATGATGTGAACCTTGATCACTTTCTTCTGGTGATACTCATGAAAGGTGCCGTTTTCCCTTTATAACTGACAAGCATTCTATGTGAAAGATAATCCTAGATTATAATCCTTACCTCTTATAAATTTTCACCCAATGTTTTTTATATCCGGGGATGCTCCCAGCTTGAATCAGTTACTACACTCGTGATTGCAAAATGGTAATTTTTCTCATCCCGATGACTCCTGTAGGATTTCCCTCGTGGTCCAGTGGTTGAGAATCCACCTGCCAATGTAGGGAACATGGGTTCGATCCCTGGTCTGGGAGGATTCTACGTGTCTTGGGGCAACCAAACCCATGAGTCGGAACTTCTGAGCCTGCGCTCTAGAGCCTGTGCTCTGCAACAGGAGAAGCCACCACAATGAGGAGCCAGTGAATGTCAACTAGAGGGTAGCCCCCTCTTGCCCCAACTAGAGAAAGCCTGTGCGCAGCAATGAAGACCCAATGCAACCAAAAATAAATAAATAAAATTTATTTTAAAAGACTCCTGTATTTGCTACCTGAACTGTAGCAAAGAGAGACTTATCCTATTTCACTCTCTCACCCTGGATATCTCTCTAATCTCTTGCCAGCATTTCTTGTAGCTGATCATTTCCTCTTTACTCATATATCCTCTCCCCTTGACTTCCCTGACTCCACACCCATCTCATCCTCCTCCAGCTTCTCGGATTTTGGATTTGGGGCTTCTGCTTTCTTCAAAGTCATAGCATCCATTTCTCCTCTTCCAGGAAGCCTTCCAGTGCCTCTCAACCCTCCTCTACCAGGTCCTGAAACATGGATGACCTTTAGGGTTCATTTCTGCAGGCATCCATATCCTACTGCTTGGTCAACATTTTGTACTTTGGAACACTAGGCCAAAGGCATTGGACTTGATTCTTTGGCTGAGGCAGAATTGATTGGAGCGCTTTTTTTACAGGGGGCTAGAGAGCCAGGATTTGAGAGAGGAGATTTGAAAAAATCACTCCACTGACCCTGTGGATGGACTAGAGTTCAAAAAGAATGCAAGAGTAGCAATACATTCAGGAAGCTGTTGCTGCTGCTGCTGCTACGTCCCTTCAGTAGTGTCCGACTCTGTGCGACCCCACAGACGGCAGCCCACCAGGCTCCCCCGTCCCTGGGATTCTCCGGGCGAGAACACTGGACTGGGTTGCCATTTCCTTCTCCAATGCATGAAAGTGAAAAGTGAAAGTGAAGTCACTCAGTCGTGTCCGACTCTTAGCGACCCCACGGACTGCAGCCCACCAGGCTCCTCCATCCATGGGATTTTCCAGGCAAGAGTACTGGGATGGGGTGCCATCGTCTTCTCCGCAGGAAGCTGCTAGGTCTAGAGGAATAATAACAAAAATAATGAGGACAATAATAATACTGTGTCACAAAGTGGCTCCTTTTCCATCTGTTTCCTTCTTCCGCCTAGGCACATGGCTGGACTACATTTCCCAGCATCCCTTGCACGTAGGCAAGACCATGTGACTAATCTGGCCAATAGGGTATAAGAGGAGGTGGCTTAAGTCTCTTTCATCCTGATTCTTTAAAAACTTCCCACCTGTGGCTTGTTCAGGCTTTCATCTTTTGCTAGCTGTTTGGGGATAGCTATTTGGAAGAGAGCTGCTCAGGAAACTTGATCTGTACTTGACTGTTGCATATTCAGAAAATAAAACTTAAAAAAAAAAAATGAAATAAAACTTTACTGAATAACCGACCTCCGCTGAAGTTGGGATTTTCTTATTCTGGCCATTTGTTTACACAAGAATTTCTCCAATTCGGTACCATTGAAATTTGGGGTCAGATAAATCTTTAAAGGTGATCAGTCCTGGGTGTTCATTGGAAGGACTAATGTTGAAGCTGAAACTCCAGTACTTTGGCCACCTGATGCGAAGAGCTGACTGATTGGAAAAGACCCTGATGCTGGAAAAGATTGAAGGCGGGAGGAGAAGGGGATGGCAGAGGATGAGATGGTTGGATGGCATCACCGACTCGATGGACATGAGTTTGGGTAAACTCCAGGAGTTGGTGATGGACAGGGATGTCTGGCGTCCTGCGGTTCATGGGGTTGCAAAGAGTCAGACATGACTCTTTGAACTGAACTGAACTGAAATGAAATCTTTTTATAGGTGATAGTCCTGTGAATTGTAGGATGCTAAGCAGCATCTCCAGCTTTTACCCACTAGATGCTAGGAGTACCCCACTCCCCTGCCCCTGTGCGCCCCTCCCACCACAGTTGTGACAACAGAAATTTCCCCAAACATTGTCAAATGTCCCTGGGTAGGCTGAATCACCCCCAACAAAGAGCCTTTTTTTGTTGTTGTTTTGGTTCAGTCATGTCTAACTCTTTGCAACCCCATGGACTGCAGCACTGCCAGGCTTCCATGTCCTTCACCATCTCCTGGAGCTTGCTCAAACTGATGTCCGTTGAGTCGGTGATGCCATCCAACCATCTCATCCTCTGTCGTCCCTTTCTTCTCCTGCCTTCAATCTGTCCCAACATCAAGGTATTTTCTAATGAGTTGGCTCTTTGCATAAGGTGGCCAAAGTATCAGAGCTTCAGTATCAGTCCTTCCAGTGAATATTCAGGGTTGATTTCCTTTAGGATTGACTGGTTTGATCTCCTTGCAGTCCAACGGACTCTCAAGAGTCTGCCCCAACGTCACAGTTAAAAAGCATCAATTCTTCAGCACTCAGCCTTCTTTATGGTCGTACTCTCACATCCATACAGTCTATTCTTATTATACAAGTACATACATTTAGGGAGACCCTTGAATATTTTGGGAACAGGGACTCAATGTGGCCGCAACTAAACTCACCATGTCATCCTCCCCCATCCCCAACTCCACCTACTCCTCCCTCAGCTTTCCATTTCAGTGAAGAGCCCACCTTAGGGTCATCACTGACATTTTCTTCTCCCAAGTCCTGTTTGTCTCAATTCTTGAATAACTATTAAATGCGTCCATCTAATTCTCTCCATCTCCATCCACGCTTGGTTGCCTGGACTGATGCAGTAGCCACTTCCCAGGGGGCTCTGCTCTCACTCCTGCCCTCTACAGTCCATTTGCCACACAGCAGTCAGAGAGACAGCTTTTCAAAATGCAGTTGTGGACTTCTCCAGTGGTTCAGTGGTTATGATTGCACTTCCAGTGCAAGGGGCACAGGTTTGATCCATGGTGGGGGAATTAAGATCAAGCATGCCGGGTGGACAAAACAAACAGACAAAGCAAAATGTAGTTGTGATTATAGGCTCAGCTGGGGCTATGACTGGTCCCATGACTATTGGTGGGAGGCGTCAGTTCCTTGCTAAGTGGGCTTCTTGGGCCTCCTCACAACATGGCACCTGGCTTCCCCTGCAGCAAGTGACAAGAGTGGTGATGGGGAAGGCTACGGTGCCTTCTATGATCTGGTTTCAGAAGCCTCGTAAGTATCAGACACAATCAGTTCTGCCATATTTTGTTAGAAATAAGTCACTAAATTCAGCCCATAGTCATAGGGAAGAGAATTAAGCTCCATCTTTTAGTTTTTTTTTTACATTGATGCGGCATTATTATTCTTTCTATTTTTTATTTTGGCCACTCTACATGGCATGCAGGATCTTCATTCCCCCACCAGGGATCAAACACATGTGCCCTGCAGTGGAAATGGGTCCTAAGCACTGGACCACCAGGGGAGTCCCAGGTTTCACCTTTTTAAAGCAATGTCCAAAATGTGTGGACATAGTTTTAAAAAATCACATTTCCCAGTCAATTCCTTGGCAAATTCTGTTGAATCCACTTTCAAAAATCCTTCTAGATAATTACCCTTTCCCTTATCACTATCCTGGTTCAGCAACCCAAGTGTCCATCAAAGGATGAATAAACACACAAATGTGGCCCATCTATATGGGAATATGCTGCTGCTGCTGCTGCTAAGTCGCTTCAGTCGTGTCCGACTCTGTGCGACCCCATAGACAGCAGCCCACCAGGCTCCCCCGTCCCTGGGATTCTCCAGGCAAGAACACTGGAGTGGGTTGCCATTTCCTTCTCCAATGCATGAAAGTGAAAAGTGAAAGTGAAGTCGCTCAGTCGTGTCCGACTCTTCGAGACCCCATGGACTGCAGCCCACCAGGCTTCTCCATCCATGGGATTTTCCAAGCAAGAGTACTGGAGTGGGGTGCCATTGCCTTCTCCAGATATGGGAATATAATTCAGCTTTAAAAAGGAAGGAGATTTTGACACCTGCTACAAAAAGGATAATCGTTGAGAATATCATGCTCAGCGAAATAAGCCAGACACAGATGGACAAACACTGTCTGATTCCACTCACAGGAGGTCCCTAGAGCAGTCAGAACCATGGGACAGAAAGTAGGATGATGGAGGTCAGAGGCTGGGGGATGGGGAGTCAGGGTTTCATGGGCACAGAGTTTCAGTTTGGGAAAGTGAGAAAGTTCTGGAGACGGATGGTGGGGGTAGCTGCACAACAATGTGAATACTTAATGCCACTTAGCTGTGCCCTTTAACATGGTTTAAATGGTGAATTTTATGTTGTGTGTATTTTACCATGGTTTAAAATTTGTAAAAAGTACTCAACCCTTCTATGGTGCTTCCCATGTCCCAGGCACCCTGCTAGGTTCCCTGTTACCTCATTTAATCCTCTCCATCATCTGTGAGTTAGGGATCACAATCCTCAACCCATTTTACAGTTGAGACAACTGAGGATCAGAGAGGAGCAGTGATTTGCCCAAGTGCTTGTAGCCAAGATTAGATGCCCTAATCCCTCTGCATGCTGCCCTCGGCAGTTATTATTACTGTTTCAGCTTAAAGTTAAGGACCTGGTTCACAGAGGCACAGTGCTGAGGCAGCTGACTTTCCCAGCCAGAGTCCCTGGGCATCAATGAGGGGCTGAGCTGGAACAGAGACCCTGGAGGGTCTGAGTCCACACAGCCATTGCAGGCTTTCTTTGTGAAAATGAGCAAGGGGGCCTGCACTGGGCTGCGGGCTCGAGTCTCCACTTTAATCTCCTCTCTGGACTTCAGCTTTTCTTACTGCGAAGCTTGAAAGGATGCTAAGGAACCAGAGAAACGGGTACCTGGAGCCCAGGAGTCCAAAATACAGGCTCTCTGGGCTTCAGTTTCATCTTTAAAATGAAGATTAGGGAGTCGCCTGGTTGCTTAGTGGTTAACATTCTGAACTTTCCCTGCCATGGCTGGGGTTCATTCCCTGGTCGGGGAGCAGAGCCTGCAAGCCATGCGATGTGGCCAAAAAAATCCTAAAAGCTACTGAGATTCCCAGCTCTGTGGTTCCTATGCTGTGTGACCTCGCCAGAGTTGCTTCCATGTCTGAGCCTCAGTTTCCCCATCTATAGAACTCAGATTCATCCACCACCTCTCCCTCCAGATGTCTCGGGATTAACATCTATAAACAGTATCGGCCTGAGTAGGCGCTCACTCCGGTGGCGGTGGCGTCACCATTGCGACCCCAGCTGAGGGTCTTCTGCAAAATTGTGGCCCACACCTGGGGTGGGGGGTGGGCTGAACCCTCCCTCCCGGCCGCCTCCCTGCCGGGCCTCAGATTCAGGGGACCACACAGGCGGGCGTTGGGAACACTTCCTGTGCGGTGGCCGCCAGGGCCTACTGGGCCAGGTGTGCCAACCGGAGAAGCAGCTGGGGCCGCCTCACTTCCTGCCCCGGGTGGGGGCACCTATCATGCTCCTTTGCCCCCATCCCCAAAATAACATCCCCCCCGGAACTGAAGCCACCCGGCACCAGCTGCAGCCTTCAACTTAGGGGCATATGACAGGCGGCGCAGGGGTGGGGGGTGGCCAGCAGCTGCCGGCACAGCGCCTGTCTCGCTGGAAATGTCCCCCCCACCCCCCTCTCTGCTGCCACCTCCGGCATTCCAATCCCAAGGGGGTGACCTGGCCTCCCCCAAGGTCCAGACACAGAAATCCTAGCAGGCAGGACTGGCTTGGGGGAGGGGACTTCTCTGCCACCCTGGGTGACAAGGGACCCTCTCTGGCCAGACCCCTGGACCCAAGGTGCCTCCAATCTTCACCTCAAGGGACCATTTGAGGGGGAAGGGGCCGGTTGCCAGGACAACAGCACCCCACCTCCACCGGGGAACAAAGGGGCAGCCGAGAGAGCCAAGGACTGCCCGTTCTCTCGCCGCCAACGTGACTGGCACATCCTGGCAGCTGGCGCTCGCAGGGCCGGGCCAGAGCCTCCAGGCCTGGCCACCCCACACAAGGCCACTTAGTGTGGGGGCGGTGGGGGGCAGGTGGCTGCAGCCCCGAGGGATCTGGTTCCTGGTTAGCAGCCCCTAGGCCTCTGTCCTTCCGGTACTTTCTGACAAGGAAGTCTGAGCTGCAGAACTTCACAGAAAGGCCAGGGGGCCTCCGATGTCCGGCTCCGAGCTGGATTGGCCACCAGGTTGGAGGGGACAAAGGCCTCGTAGAGGTCCTCCTGCTTCCCAGACCCCTGGCCCTGCATTCTGGGCCTGGGGGTGCCCAGTGTGGACCCCCCCTCCCACCCTGCGCTGGCCTGGGAGGGGCTGGTCCAGGAAACATCTCCCCTCCCCCAAGCCTCGCAGGGGGCAGCGGGCAGCTGGCGCCACCCGGGCGGGGGGGCGGGGACAGGCCAGGGCCTGCATGTTAAAAGACCCCCAGCTTCCCGCAGTGAGCAGACCGTGGAGACAAAACCTTGCCTTCCGCCATCAGACCACAGTCGATCAGGCTGTCCACCCACTGGCCATGGGTGGGGGAGACAAGGTGGGCAGGTCTGTGCTGGCCCGGGTAGGGTTACCAGAAAAAAGTACAGGTCCCGCAGGTAAACGAGTTATTTCTCAACGTAAGTGTGTCCCTTGCAATCCTTGGGACATATTTATACTAAAGAAATATTAACTGTGTAACCTGAAATTCACATTTAACCAGGGGTCCTAGATGTTTATATGCTAAATCTGCAATGATAGGCCAGGAGTTCTAGGACAGGCAAAACTGCTTACCAGTGTCCCCCCAGACTTTCTCCACTGCCAGTCCCAGCCTCAGGGTCACCCCGCGGTATGCCCCACCGCTGGATTCCCAGCCACACATCCATGTCCACCTTACTTTCTAAACCTTGGCCTGTCACCCTCCAGAAGTGTCTCTCCCAACTTCCCACCACCCCCAACAGACAGGCCCATGAGTTCCTGCCTGCCCCTCAGATATCCATTTGCCCTTCCCTGAATTTCGAAGCTTCTACCCTTGTGTCCCCAGAGATCTGAACAGGGCCCCTCCTCTGCTCTGAATCCAAAGTTGCACCCACTATTCCCACAATTAAGGCCCCAAACCTCTGCTCCACACAGGAAGCCCCTTCCCCAGCAGGGCTCCAACCAACCCCTACTACCAACTCCCAGTCCCTCTCTCCTCAAAGGAGCCGTGGTTTCCCCAAAGTCTCCTGTTCTCTCAGGCCCCCAGGTAGGGCCCATCGCCCCAACCTGAGTCAGGTCCCATCCCTCCTCTGCCCACAGCCATCCATGGCTCCCACCTTCCTTAGAGCAAAAGCCCAAGCCCTCCCCTCAGCTCACAAGGTCCTGCACGACCTGCCCATCCCCTCCCTGCCCTCTCCTCCTCCGTCTCTCCCCCTTGCTCACTATGCGCCAGTCATGGAGGCTTCCTCGCTGTTCCTCCAACACACCAGGCACAGTCCTGTGCCAGGGCCTTTGCACACCTGTTACTACCAGCTGGAGCACACATCCTCCTGAAAGCCCATAGTTCCTCCAAAAGCCTGCCTTCCTCCAGGTCTCAGCTCAACTGTCACCTCCATGGTAAAGCTTCCCAGGTCTACCTTATTACCCATCTCCTTTTCTGCTATATTTTTCTCTGTACCTCCTACCATGTTCGAATACACTAAGTGCTGAGAGTTGTGTGGGCTCTGTCTCCCCCTTTAGGATGTCAGCTCCATGAGGGCAAGGAGGTTCTGTCTGGCTCACAGCTGTGTCCTGAGGAGGGTACACAAGAGGCGCTTAATAAATACGTCTGGAATGAATAATCATCACTGTTTCTGGAATATCCTCCTGTGCCCCCTCTTCCACCTTTCAAGACTTACCTGAAGCAGATGGGCTCATTTTCCTCTTCCAGGTTTCCTCCATCCACAGGATGACCTAAGAAATCCTTCAAATGCTCCAGCATGCCCCTGCTGCCCCTGCTCCAGAAACTTCTGTGGCTCCCCAGTGCCCTCAGGATTCTGCCAGCCTGGCCCTTGTTGCTGACCTGTCTAGCTCCGTCTCCCCTCCCTGACACTCCCCAGCCCATGGCCATGGTCTACCCTCTAGCTTCACTCTGCACCTTCACCCTCTCTATTCTCTCTGCCTGGAACAGCTCTCTAGTACCTTCACCTGCCTGACCCCTGTTCCATCTCTCAAGCCTCAGATTAGACATCACCTCCTCCTAGAAGGCTTCCAGGACCACTCCCCACATCTAAGTCCAGTGCCTTCTCTGGACCCCACCATCCCCAAGCACCCCCATCACAGCCCTGACCAACTCTATTTCATCCATCTGGTCACCAGGGGAAACTTGTAATCCATCAGTCACAGGAGACCCAGGGCCCACAGCACTTTCAGGGACCCACAGAATGGTTTCATTTTAATTTCTCTTAAAATCAAAAGAAAAAATGAATAAAATAATACCAACGAAATTGTAAGAGATCATTTTTCCTGAAGGGAGGCATCTGATACAGAACAAGGGTCTCAGGCCTGTCAAGGTCTAAATGGGGGCCCTGCTGACCCCATGTGGGTCTCCCCACTGGACTATAAGTACCATGAAGGCAGAGATCTAGACTGGGTCCCCACGGCTGCCAGGCAGTCCTGGCACACAGCAAGCACTTAATAATTGTTTGTTGAACGAGTGACTATCCAGTGAGTTGCTGGGTCCTCACAATCAGATCTGACCTGCCTGGTGCATCATAGGAGATGCTTGATAAATGGATGGCTGGAGACAGGGTCAGATGGCAGATTGACCGCGGTCCCAATCTGGGAGCAGCAGCGCCACCTTGTGGCATGATTCTGGCCTGCCTTTCCCTGTTCAGTGGGAAAGTCCTGGGAGTTTTCAAAACCCTTCCACTGGAAGGGAATTGAGAAGAGGAGAAGGAGAAAGAGAAGGAGGAGGAAGCAGGCAGTGATCTCAGAAACAAAGACCTTAGATACAAACCCAGCAGCCATCCATTTGTGGCTGTGTGTCCCAGAGCTGATTACAACACCTCTCAAATCTTCAGTTTCCTCATCCAGAAAATGGGAACAGTCAAAATCAGGCCACTGAATAATGTAACAAAATCGCTCAGAAAACAGCAGCAATTTCTTACCTGCCACCCTAGGGCTCCTGGGAACAGGTGCTGTCCTCAGGGGAGCCCCCCCCCACCCAAGGCCGAGAAGTGACAGAGTTTTCAGGACCACGAGGCTGGAGCAGAGAAATGGACATGAGTTTGGGTCTGGGTTGTCAGGTTCAGTCAAACAATAAAATAAATAGGATGCCCTGCTCGATTTGAATTTTAGACCAACACTGAATAATTTTTTAGTATAAATAGATTCAGTACTTCACAGAATACACTTAAACCCCCAAAAGGTATATTTTTGTTGACCTGAAATTCAAATTTAATTGGCCATTCTGTGTTTTATGTGGCAACCTTAGCCTGGACGAGCCTGGGGAGGCAGGCAGGAAGGCTTCCAGGAGGAAGAGGCAGTGGTGCTAAGAGCCCATGGTGCGGCCACCTTTCCTTCCATTCCCCCACCCACGCGTGCGCTCTTGGCTGTGCTCACAAGAGACTGGAGGTGGAGACGATCCCCATGCCAGGGTTGAAGATGTGGAACAAAATCATCGAGACCTTATTTTCCAAATCAGAATTGAGTTACATCCCCTTGACCAGAGGTATTTTGGCCACATCCCAGCACTGAAGGCCACTGATAGCTGAAGGCTATCAGTCACACATATATCCTGGTGACTTCCCAGCTGTGTGACCTTGGACAAATCACTTCACGTCTCTGAGCTCTGCCCATTCCAGACCCATTCTCCTCTAGCTCTCTCCCTCTCCTCATTTTGCCTCAGTCAAATCATTTTTAAAAATATTTAACTAATTTATTTGGCTGTGCTGGGTCTTAGTTGTGGCATGTAGGATCTAGTTCCCTGACCAAGGATCAAACCCAGGCCCCCTGCTTTGGGAGCACAAAGTTGTAGCCACTGGACTACCAGGGAAGTCCCTCCATCAGGTTTTAACTGCATCTCCAATTCAAAGGTTCGTCTAGTCAAAGCTATGGTTTTTCCAGTATTCACTACAGATGTCAGAGTTGGACCGTAAAGAAGGCTGGCTGAGCGCTGAAGAATTGATGTTTTCGAACTGTGGTACTGGAGAAGACTCTTGAGAGTCCACTGGACAGTAAGAAGATCAAACCAGTTAATCCTAAAAGAAATCAACCCCAAGTACTCATTGGAAGGACTGATGCTGAAGCTGAAACTCCAATACTTCGGCCACCTGATGTGAAGAGCTGACTCATTGGAAAAGACCCTGACACTGGGAAAGACTGAAGACAAGAGGAGGAGGGGGCCACAGAGGATGAGATTGTTGGATGGCATCACTGACTCAATGGACACGAGTTTGAGCCAACTCTGGGAGATAGTGAAGGACAGGGAAGCCTGGCATGCTGCAGTCCATGGGGTGGCAAAGATTCGGATATGACTGAGTGACTGAACAACCACCACCAATTGACTAGGCGTGGTCAATGGGCTGTTTCTATCATCAGAGATCTCCCCAGATTTCTCTGTGGCTCCCTCCTCTCCTCCGTCCTTTCTGTACTCAAATGGCACTCTAAAAGGCCACCCTTGTCTACCTTATTAAAAAGTGCAACTCCCACATTCTCAATCCCAGTCCTTTGCTTTTCTTGGTAGCATTTACCACCACCTGAGCCATTGTGCATCGCACTCACTTATCTTGTTTATGGCCCATTCCCCACTGGGTGGTGAGCATTACAAGGCTGGGAGCTGCCTTTTGCTCCCGGGCTCCCCACGCCCAGCACAGCAGCTCAGTAAGAACTGTCAAATGAATGAGTAGGAAAATGAATGGATGGGAGGGGGGCGGAAAGCATGTCACAAATATGAAGTTTTTTTCTTTGATAATTGTATATACCTGATTTAATCATCCTGGGGATTCAGACTCAGAAATCTGACAAGTTGCTTGTAGTTACTTCAACATGTATGCTCAGTTTCTTGGTGTGCAATAGCCACATGGTGTTGGTGGCATAGAGTTCGAGAACATTCCCCAAATCTCTGAAAACTCTATCACACAGCTCCATTGATTTTCATTTGGTCAAATTTTTTAAGAGGAAGGACACTGTCTAAGTCTGGAATCCCCATGGATCTGTGAATACCTTAGAGTGTCTCCCTCGGGGTTAAAATTCTGCTCCCTGGAGAAAAGGCATGCTGTCCCTTTTTTTTTTTAAACAGAAGCACTTACCTTCTGCCTGGTCCCTGGGGCCATCTGAGTTTGAGAACTTGGTTTATAGGCAAAGAAAATAAAGGATGTGGGGGACTGGTGGTGGGGTGGGGGAATCCAAATGATGCACCTTCAGGAGGGAGTTGATCCAGGAGTCAGAGAGGGTTGGCCCCTGCACTGTCCCTGGTTCCTGCTTTCTGAGCCTCGGCTTCAGTTCAGTTCAGTTCAGTCGCTCAGTCGTGTCCGACTCTTTGCGACCCCATGAATCACAGCACGCCAGGCCTCCCTGTTCATCACCAACTCCCGGAGTTCACTAGACTCACATCCATCGAGTCAGTGATGCCATCCAGCCATCTCATCCTCTGTCATCCCCCTCTCCTCCTGCCCCCAATCCCTCCCAGCATCAGAGTCTTTTCCAATGAGTCAACTCTTCGCATGAGGTGGCCAAAGTACTGGAGTTTCAGCTTTAGCATCATTCCTTCCAAAGAAATCCCAGGGCTGATCTCCTTCAGAATGGACTGGTTGGATCTCCTTGCAGTCCAAGGGACTCTCAAGAGTCTTCTCCAACACTACAGTTCAAAAGCATCAATTCTTCGGCGCTCAGCTTTCTTCACAGTCCAACTCTCACATTCATACATGACCACTGAAAAACCATAGCCTTGACTAGAGGGACCTTTGTTGGCAAAGTAATGTCTCTGCTTTTGAATATGCTATCTAGGTTGGTCATAACTTTCCTTCCAAGGAGTAAGCGTCTTTTAATTTCATGGCTGCAGTCACCATCTGCAGTGATTTTGGAGCCCAGAAAAATAAAGTCTGACACTGTTTCCACTGTTTCCCCATCTATTTCCCATGAAGTCATGGGACCGGATGCCATGATCTTCGTACTCAGCTGTAAAATGAGGTGATAGATGGGCACACAGTGTTGTGAGGATTGAGTGGCACGATACAGGTCAGGGCAAGTTGTTCATAATGCTAGTTGGGGCCGGCTCCATCACCCTCGTTCGGAGGGGTCGGGATGGAGTGGTGGCGCCTCACGCAATGATCTCTCAGTTCTCACAGCCTCGATTGGGTAAGGACAGGGGACCCTAGGATCATCTCCCATCGCCGAGTTCCCAGGGTCCCAGACGGGGAGAGAGCGCTCCTGGGCTGGCTCTGGGGTCGTACGGGTGTCGCCAACTGGCTGCGCAGTCGGGAGGGCGCCCTAGTCCAGCCTTTCCTGGACTTAACTTGTGGCTCCAATGTCCCAAGCCGGGCGAGGGGCGTGGCCTGGCGGCAGGCGGCCCCCAACCAGATTGGTCCTCCGACCCGTCACTCCCGGGAGCCCGCCCCCAAGTATAAACGCTGGACTTCGTCCGGCCCAGGACGGTTTTGGAGCTGGCTTTGAAGTAGTGGCAGCTGCGCCCCTGACGTCCCGCTGATCGCGGTGAGAGGCGAGGGGCCCCGATTGAGGTGGGGGTGGGGTCCGCTGAGTCCTGGGGTGCCCTAAGGGAGGTAGGGACAGGGAGGGCCTTCCTGGGGACTCTGCTCGTTTCCGCGGCCTGGGGAGGGGGTCTCCAGCCTGGGCTGAGCACTCTTCCCTCCCCAGAAAAATTCAACTTCTGGAACAGGCTTAGACTTTCAGACTTTCTTCTCTCAATATCTAGGACTTTGGCGGGGGGGAGGCGCACGAAAGAACACCCTAGAAGTGGCAGCATGGGGCGGGGGGCTAAGTCCCCCGTCCCAAACCACATCCTCCTGCATTGCTGACGCACTTTGGAGACAAGCCGCAGACCATTCCGCGTAGAAATTCCCCCCCAACCCCCACCAGGGGAGCAGTCCCTCTGCCTAGCAAAGCCCCTTCCTCTCCAAATGGTTTTGGCGCCTGGGGACTTGGCCCCTCCCTTGCGCTCCTTCTGGCACCCCAGCTGACCCTGGGAGGGTCTGGGGCCAATCCCGCCTGCTTTTCCTGGGTGGGTGTGGCCAGTGGATTGCATAAAGTGGCGGTGGGAAGGCCTACCCCTTATCTGAGTCCTTGGGACGTTTGTAAAACCGGAGCCGAGGCTTGGGTTCCTTCTCTGGAGAATTCTGGAAGTTGGATCTGAGCATATCCTGGCTGCAGTTGGACGGCTGCGTGACTCCAGTCTCAGCCAGTTCTTGCTCTCACAGCTGAGGCCCGCTGCAGGCAGGTTGCTGACCTCCCTCTTACGGGGGAGGGGGTGTGATATCTGCAATGGCCGTTCTTGGTTAAACCAGTTCCGGAGGGATTGGATGGACAAAACGGATGGGAAGGAGGACCTGTGTGCTGTCCAGGTGAACTCAGGCTCAGGGGAAGGGGAGGAGAAGAACAGGAGTCAGGTGATGATCACCAGGGGTGGATGCGCCTCCTCGCCCCACTTCCCGGGTGGGGGACCTTTGTACCAAGCAGAAGCTCAATCCTGGCTGGTTTCACCAGTTTCTGTGTGGCAGACAGAGTGGTGTGAAATGGATCCGTTTACTGAGCGCCTGCTACGTGCCAGGTCCCAAGCTAAGTGAGCACGTGCAGTCTCTCCTCCAATCCGCAGGGACTCTGTGCTAGGAATGGTTACCCCCATTTCATAGATGTGGGAAATGAGGCTCCAAGAAGGGGTGTTGCCTTCCTAAGCTCCCACAGCTGGCAAGTTGCAGAGCCGGGATTAGAACCAAGTTTGGACACCAGAACTGGTGCTCTCAAAACATTGGTTTGCTGGGTTCCACTCGTGTGTCTGCATGTGCACGCTAAGTCACTTCAGTCACGTCCAGCTCTTCGTGACCCCATGGACTGTAGCCCGCCAGGCTCCTCTGTCCATGGGATTCTCCAGGCAGGAATACTGGAGTGGGTTGCCATTTCCTCCTCCAGGGGATCTTCCCAAACCAGGGTTCAAACCCTCCTCTCTTATGTCTCCTGCCTTGGCAGGCAGGGTCTTTACCACTTCCCAGATTCTGGGAAGCCTGGGTTCCACTTAGGGAATGGCAAACATATGTCTGGAAGAAAATGCTCAGGCTCGAGGTCAGGGGTTCACCAGAGGCTTCTAGAATGACCTTGGGGGTCCTTCATTGTGGGGGGACTTCTCTGGTGGTCCAATGGTTAAGACTCTGAGCTTCCACTGCAGGGGGGCACAGGTTTGATCCCTGGTCAGGGAACATGCAGTGTGGTATGACCAAAAAAAAAAAAAGAAGCACTTGGGGAACCTGCCTTAAGGAAGGTTTAGCCCCATTTTACAGATAAGAGGACTGAGGTTATCAGGTTATGAGGTTATCGGTTACGAGGTTATCAGCTCCTTGCCCACTTGCCCAGCATAGGTGGGGCTGGGACTTCTGAAATGTAATCTGACGAGGCTCTAGTTTTTCCACCTGGCCAGGAAAGTGGAGCACCTGTGGCTGCTGTCTTGCCTGCACATGTGTGCGTTAGAGTCACCCAGGGAACCTCTCTTTTGATTTCCCCACATCCCTGAGACTGACGTGATGGACATGCACTGGGGCCAGGCATGGTCTCTCTAGCTTTTTTCTTTTAACATTAATTTTTTTTTTTAACAGATAATATTATCTACTTGGCTTACAAGTTAGAGGCTTGCCCCAGCTACACGATCTTTCTTCCTGTGTCTCTTTAAAGATTTATAAGCAAAAACTTTAGCCCCACTCACACCTTTGGTCTCTTAACAATATCTTGTTGTGTTAGTCGCTCAGTAGTGTCCGACTCTTTTGCGACCCCAAGGACTGTAGCCCGCCAGGCTCCTCTGTCCATGGATTCCCCAGGCAAGAATACTAGAGAGGGTAGCCATTCCCTTTTCCACGGCATCTTCCCAGACATGGGCTGTGTCAATTACGTGTAAGTTTTACAGTCTTCAGCCACTGCCCTGGGCTACCATTGTTATCTATCTTTATTGCCCTTCTTTTTAGCAACACAGGTACACACGTCTCTGTCCACGTGGCAGTACCAGTATGAGACTGTCCCTGCAGTGAGGTTTCTGGGTCAAAGGGAAGATGTCTTGAAACCCAGTAGTAACTCACAACTTGCCAACTCCAGGGGTTTTGCACCATAATATTGATACAGGTGGGGCTTCCCAGGTGACTCAGCAGTAAAGAATCCATATGCCAGCGCTAGAGCCTTGATCCCTGGGTGGGGAAGATCCCCTGGAGAAGGAAATGGCAACCCACTCCAGTATTCTTGCCTGGGAAATCCCACGAACAGAGGAGCCTGGTGGGCAACAGTCCATGGGGTCACAAAGAGTCGGACACCGCTGAGTGACTAAACAGCTGATACAGGTGAGCCCTTGGAGGGCTGTGCGCAGACCTCGCCCTTTAAGCTGTGGCCCCAAGACCAGCTGCTTGAGCAGCAGCTGGGAGCTTGTTGGAAATGCAGACTTCTGACCTCATGAATCAGCACCATTTTGAACAGGCTCACAAGTGCATGGAATTGATCTAGAGGCAGAGTTCTAGGAAATGGGGGGGTGGGGGAGCCCTGAGGGCAGGTGTGAACCCGGACTTGCCCATGGAGGGAAGCGAGGAGCCGGCCGTACCCTGACTAGTCCTTCTGCTCACAGTGCGTGCTTCTGAGAAATGTCTGCTGACGAGACTGAAGCCCCTGCCAGCACGCAGGTGACGGCAGAGGAACCGGTACAGCAGGTGAGGAAGGCCTGGGATCTGTGGGAGGAGCCTTCCCACACACGAGCCTTGGCAGGAGGCTGCTCGCAGCACAGTGGGGTCGAGAGACACCCTTCCAAGTGGGTCGAGTTCTAGACCCTAGCAGGTACCCCATTAACAAGCGAAGGCGGGAGAACTTGGGGTTCCAAGGGCTCTTGGGAGAACAGGGGTGCAGCTCTGTTTGAACTGCCTGGCTTCCCCAGGAAGATCTTTCCTGTCTCTGCAGGTTCTCTTAGAGTCCTCCTTCTAAGAAAGTCAGTTTCTATTTCCACTTCTTCTTCCCAGTTTAAATAGAATTCCCCCTGCTACATTTTTTTTTTTTGGCCGTGCCAGGACTCTTGGGATCTTAGTTCTCCAACCAGGGATCAAACCCGAGCCCTCAGCAGTGAACGCTAGGTGTCTTAACCACTGAACTGCCAGGGAGTTCCCCAAAGCCCCTTTTAATAAACAGCTTTTTAAAAATACCTAAATGATATTTTAAAAATAAGGTATCATTCAAATACCATAATTGGAGAAGGAAATGGCAGCCCACTTCGGTGTTCTTGCCTGGAGAATTCCATGCAGAGAGGAGCCTGATGGGCTACAGTCCATGACTAAGCATCTAACACACCGCACACACACACATACCATAAAATTCATCCTTAGGAGGACTTCCCTGGCAGTCCAGTGGTTAAGACTCTGCATGCCCACTGCAGGGGGTGTAGGTTCAATGCCTGGTGGGGGAACTAAGATCCCACATACCCCATAACAAGGCCAAAAAAAAAAAGATGATGAAGCATTTTTAAAAAGTTTACCCTTATGAAGAGTACTACTCAATGATTTTTAGTAAACTACCCATATGCAGCCGTCACCACCACACTGGACATTTTTCATTCACCCCAAAAGAGACCCTGTACCCACCAGCAGTCACTCCTCATTTCTCTTTCTCCTGGGAACCCCTTATCTAGGTTCTGTCTCTACTGATTTGCCTGTTTTGGACATTTCATATAAATGGAGACACACGCTACAATACCCTTTTGTATCCCACTTCTCTTACTAAGCGTTATCTGCTTGAGGTCCCTCTGTGTTGTATTGGTAGCATCTGTTGGTGCTCTGTCCCCTTACTTTTTTAAAAATGAATTTTTATTGGAGTATTTTGACTTCCCTGGTGGCTCTGTGTAAAGAACCCTCCTGCCAATGCAGGATGCAAGAGACGAGGGTTCGATCTCTAGTTTGGGAAGATCCCCTGAAGAAGGAAATGACAACCCACTCCAGTATTCTTGCCTGGAGAATCCTATGAACAGAGGAGCCTGGTGGGCTACAGTCCATGGGATCACAAAAGAATCAGACATGACTTAGCGACTAAACAACAGCATCAGTTGACTTATATTAATACAATTAATAATATAATTTATTAATACAATGTTCATTTCTGCTATACAGCAAGGTGAGTCAGTTATACGTATATCTACTGTTTTTTAGATTCTATTTTCATAGGTGATTACAGAATATTGAGTAGAATTCTATGTGCTGTATAGTAGGTCCTTATTAATTTTCTCATTCCTTTTTAAAAATTATGGTAAAATGCACATAACATAAAAATATACTATTTTACCTGTTTTGAAGTGTGCAGGTCAGTGTCATTAAGTACATTCACAGTGTACAACCGTCATCACTGTCTTATTCCAGAAGTCTTTCCTCACCCCAAATCGAAACCCCACACCCACTAATGGTCATGCCCGTTCCCCTCTCCCCCAGCCCCTGACAACCACTAACCTGCTTCCTGCCGATGGATTTACCAAGTGGACATCTTGTAGAAGTAAAATAAGTAGAATCATGTTTATAAAAGTAGAACCTTCTGGGATTTCCCTGGTGGTCTCAGGACTTTGTGCTTCCAGTGTAGAGGGTGAGGATTGGATCCCTGGTCACGGAGTTGAGATCTCACAAGCCACAAGGCACAGCCGAAAAAGAAGTAGAATCTTCTGCGTTAGGTACCACATAAGTGGAACCATATAGTATTTGTCCTTCTGTGTCTCGCTTATTTCACCGAATATAATGTCCTCAAGATTCACCCATGTTGCATCAGAATTTCCTTTTTAAGGCCGAATCCTATCCCACTGAGTGCACAGACCACAGGACACTTGGCTTGCTTCCACGTTTTAGCTGTTGTGAATAAAGCTTTTTTGACCATGGGTATACAGATGTCTCTTTGAGATTCTGTTTTCAGTGCTTTTGTCTATATACCCAGAAGTGGAACTGCTGGGTCATATGGCAATTCCATTTTTAGTTTTTTGAGGATCACCATAGTGTTGTCCATAGGGGCAGCATCATTTTGCTTTCCCACTGATAGCACACAAGGGCTTCAATTTCTCCACATTCCCACATCGCTTATTAATATCTGTTCATTTGATAGTAGCCATCACAGTGAGTGTGGGGTATGAGGTGGTATCTCATTGTAGTTTTGACTTGAATTTTCCTAACGACTTGTGATGTGGAGAGTCTTTTGTGCCTGTTAGCCCTTCGAAGGCTCTGTGTGTGTGTGCGCGCGTGCGCGCAGGCTTTTGTCTAGCTGTGGCGAGCGGGGGCTACTGTTCATTGCAGTGTGGGGGCTTCTCATCGCCGTGGCTTCTCTTGTTGTGGAGCACGGGCTTTAGGACGCAGGGCTCGATAGTTTCGGCTCCCGGGCTCTCGAGCACAGGCGATACAGTTGTGGTACACAGGCTTGGTTGCTCTGTGGCATGTGGGATCTTCCCGGACCAGGGATGGAACCTGTACCTCTTGCATTGGCAGGTGAATTCTTTACCACTGAGCCACCAGGGAAGTCCTTGGAGGCTATGAATTTTTAAAAACATGCTTTCTACCACATTTTCTTTATCCATTCACGAATTCATGGACATTGGGATTTTTTTCCATTTCTTGGCCATTGTGAATAGTGCTGGTGAGAATATTCATGTACAAATCTTATGTGGACATGTGTTTTCCTGTCTCTAGGGTAGAATCATAGGAGCAGCATTGCCGGATTTTGTGGTAACTTTGTGATTAACTTCTGAAGAGACCTCCTGGGCAAACGCTGAAGGAGGACTGCCTGAGTCCAAGGTCCAGCTTTGCCATTGGCTAATTTTGTGGCCTTGGATGGCTTACTTAGCTTCTTCTTGCCCCAGTTTACCTGTCTGTAAAGTTGGAATAATACTCCCAACCTCCTGGGACTGGCGATTACACAGATTCTACAGGCAGCACCTATGAGACTTAAGTCTTCTGTATGCGTCTTCACATGGGTCACCTTTGCAACTCCTTTAGGACAGAAATGAGTTCTCATTTTATGGGTCAGGAAACTGAGGCCCACAAGGCCTGACTACTCAGTTCTGCTCTTGTAGGTTAAGAATGGCTATATTCAATACATAAATGAACGGGAATAGCCATGTGCCAATAAAACTTTATTTACAAAAACCAGGTAGCATGGACTATCATACCATGAAACAATGAGGGACTGACATGCAGTGCAGTGTGGACGAAACTTGAAGGTATGTTCAGTGAGGGAAACCAGGCACAGAAGGACAGATACTGTCTGATCCCACTCACAAGAGGTCCTTAGAGGAGTCAAATCTATAGAGACACGTGGACGGTGGGGCCAGGGGCTAAGAGAGGGGAGTCAGTGTTTAAAGGGGACAGAGTTTCAGTTTAAGAAGCTGAGAATCTGGAGACAGATGCTGGCAACGGCTGCACAACAATGTACGTATACTTAATGCCACTGAGCTGTGCACCTAATTATTTAAATGGTAAATTTTATGTGTATTTGACCACAATTTTTAAAAAAAGGAGTGAAGCACCAGCACGCGCTACTACATGGAGGAACCTTGACAATGACACTGAGTGTAAGAGGCCGGACACAAAAGGCCACGTGTGATTCCATTTTTTTTGTGAGGTGTCCTGAACGGGCAGCAATCCACAGAGACAGAAAGTGGATTTATGGTTCCCAGGGGCTGGTAGGCAAGGGTGTGACAGTCAATGACAACAAGTTTCTTTTGAGAGCGATCAATAAGTTCTGAAATTAAGACAGTGAGAGTTACACAGCCTGCGAGCAAACACACTAAAACCCTCTGAATCGTGCATTTCAAAATGGTGAAATTCTATGACGTATGAACCAGATTTCAATAATGCTGTTAGGAAAAAAACAGGCAAAAGGAAAAGCAGGTAGTGGGCTGGCCCTGGGGGTGGGATGGGGGGCATAGTTCACTGAGGTCAGTTTTAGACCTGAGCTCCAGGACAGTGGAGTTCTCATGTCTTGTCACTGCCTGGCACACCGTGGGTGTCAAGGTCATGTTCAGACAAGTGGGGTGCCGGGCCAAGATAGAGGAAGCGCTTGGCGGAACCAGGGAGTGCCTGGCTTGTGCAACCGAGTGAGTGCAGAGGGAGGGGGAGGCGAGCCACGTCCCCGGCCTGAGTCTCCCTGCCCGTAGCCCAGCGTGGTGGACCGCGTGGCTGGCATGCCCCTCATCAGCTCCACCTGCAACATGGTGTCTGCTGCCTACACGTCCACCAAGGAGAGCTACCCCCACGTCAAGACTGTCTGCGACGCGGCCGAGAAGGGGGTGAAGACCCTCACGGCTGCTGCGGTCAGTGGGGCCCAGCCCATCCTGTCCAAGCTGGAACCCCAGCGTGAGTGAAGCATGGGAGCCCATGGACCGTCCACTCCGGCCTATTTCCGGGTGGGGGAGGCGGGGCAGTGTCTGTGGACCCTCCCAGAGCCCCTGAGGGATGTACATGCGCAGTAACCATCAGCTGTCTATTGCCCTCACCCCACCCCCACCCCCACAGTCACCTCGGCCAGTGAATACGCCCACAGAGGGCTGGACAAACTGGAGGAGAATCTGCCCATCCTGCAGCAGCCGCCGGAGAAGGTGACTAACCGCCTCCATGAGGGGCGGGGTAGGGAGGATGCTCCACTAAGACTGGGGGCCTACCTGGGTAGGGGGTCTGTGGTCTCAGCTTAACCCATAGCAGACAAATGTGACCACATTTATTCTCCCACCCTCTCCCCACTGGGCAGCTGGAGGAACATTCTGAACACCAGCCAGGTATGCGCAAAGCCCCCTAGGGTCTTCCACCTTGCCCCAAGCAAAAGCCAGAGTGTTTCTGGTGGTCCCATCTGATCTGGCTCCACTGCCTCCTGACCCTCTATGCCCACCTCAGTTGCTCCATTTAGTCTGTGCTGGCCTCCGTCCTCCAGTTCAGTCACATTAGTGCCCACATGTACGGGACAGGGTGATGAATACAGAGCCCTTGCCTTCATGGAACTTTCATCTTGGGGAGGCAAGGGAAAGCAGAGACAGTGAACACACCCATCTCAGAGCTGCCTCAGGACCTTTGCACATGCCGTTCCTTCTCTGTGGACCAGGCTGCCCGGTCTCTGAACTTTCTCTGCACATGTTCTTTCTCTGCACCATCCAATATGGAAACCAACAACCAGATGTGAGTGTTGGGCCCTTAGAAGGTGGCCAGTATGACTGAGGAACTCAGTTACTAATTTTAATTATTTTAAATTTTATTTAATCTACTTTCTCTGGATTTTTTGATGTGGACCGTCTTTAAAGTTTTTATTGAATTTGTTAGTATTGCTTCTATTTTATGATTTGGTTTTCTGGCCCCAAGGCATGTAGACAGACTGGATTAGGATCCACTATAATGGCCTCATTTTACCTTAATTGCTGCCTTAAAGTTCTCATCACTATATACAGTCACATTCTGAAGTCCTGGGGGCTTCAGTACCCTTTAGCCCATAACACCATGGGAAGAAGAAGTGGAGGCCCAGAGAGGTTGAGTGATTTGCCTGAGGATACACAGCTAGGATATATCAAGCCAAGGACTCTAATTGGCCCATCCAGCCCCAGAGCATGTGATCTTAATTGCTCTCACCCTTCAGGGTCACCCGGGAGCTGGAGCACCTCCCTTCAGCCCACCCCTTCTAGAGGTTGGGGTGCAGGGGTCGGGGCACCCAGGTACGAAGGGAGAATGGAGATGCTGACGCTGGCCCTTCTTGTAGGTCCTGGCAGACACCAAGGAGCTTGTGTCGTCCAAGGTGTCAGGGGCCCGACAGGCTGTGTCCAGCACAGTGTCCAGTGCCAAGGACACTGTGGCCTCCCGAGTCACCGAGGCAGTGGATGTCACCCGGGGTGCTGTGCAGAGCGGCGTAGACTTGACCAAGTCCATGGTGACCAGTGGCGTCCACTCAGTTGTGGGCTCCCGTGTGGGCCAGATGGTGCTGAGCGGGGTGGACACAGTGCTGGGCAAGTCGGAGGAGTGGGTGGACAACCACCTGCCCATGACAGACGCTGAGCTCGGTGAGTGCAGGCCTTGACTCTGGGGCCCCTCCCCAGACCATCTGATATGCGTCCCTCCTAGCCACCTGGAGTCTGTCCCTCACAGGCTGTCATCTGGTCCCTGCCCCATCTCTCCATCTGTCTTAGCCCACCTCAATCAGCTTGGTTCCTCTGCCCTGGTGCATGGTATCTGTCCTCCCTGAAGCAGCCTCCAGAGGGCGCCTGTGAGCATTCAAGTCAGGCCCCCTCCTCTCCCATGGCAGCCCTCCAGGGCTCCCATCTCCCTGTGGGTAACAGCCTCAATCCTCCTGGAAGCTCCCTTGTACTTACCCACCTGCCCTCATTTATTCTGCTCTAGCCTCACTGGCCTCCTTGCCCATCCTTGACCATGTTCCCACACCGGGACCTTTGCACTGGCCTTTTCTTCTACCAGGAACCCATGCATGACATCTAGATGGCTCATTTCCTTCTACCTCCAGCTTTGTGCTCACATGCCACACACCCCCCACACCCCTCATAAGACCTCTAAAATCACACCATTCCTTGTTCATATTGTGTCCTGAAACCTCCCCCGGCTTGGCTCTGATTTTTCTCTAGTCATCAATTTCACAAAGCAGAAGCTGTGTCCCTTGTCTGGTGCCCAGCAGGTGCTCAAGTCTCCGAATAAAATCACTGAAACTCTTCTCTGTCATTCCACCCATACCCAGGCATCTATCTGTTTGTTCAAACCCTGAGCACCAGTTATATGCCAAACCTGCTTCCAGGTTCTAGGGATATGTCAGTGAACAAAGTTCTGTCCTCATGGAACCTAAAGGGTACAGCAATTAGATTAAAGGAGATGTTTCTGAGGAGGTGACCTTGCCCTGAGGTATATGAAGCTGTGCTGATGTCTGAGCAGAGAGACCAGGGGACAGGGTGGTGCCTGATGTGTGTGGGAGGAGCAGGGAGGCAGCATGTGTGGCTGGAGCAGAGTGAGCCTGGGAGAGAGAGGGAAGAGGGAAGGGCAGCAAGGGTACGGGAGCAGATTGTGAAGGGCCTTGTGAGCCATGGGAGGACTTGGTCTTTTGCCCCTAGGGAGATGGGAACCCTGGAAGACTATGAGCAGAGGGGGCGGGGCCTGACTCAGTGTTCACAGGCGCCCTCTGGTGGCTACTATGGGAAAGACACCGGGGGTGGGAAGCGAAGGAGACAGGTTCAGGTGACCCTCCTGGTCTAGGTGAGCTGTGATGGGGCTGGACCAGATGGTGGCAGGAATAAACCAGGGGTGAAAGAGTTGAGACAAAGCGGCCAGTCCTACTCGTGGTTTCATATACCTATGGCTCGTGGAGTTGGCCTTGGCCCTGCATTCGAGGCACAGCCATCCTTTGCACACTGTGATGGGAACTTCCAGCCGTACCAGTATTGCACACACCAGTGCCCATGGCAACAAGGGTCCCCGAGGGCCACGTGTACCCAGACACCACGCTCCATCCAGGGGGAGCAGGGCCAATGATCTCAGGCCCTGCAGCTCCTGGGTTGAGGATCTCATGTCACTTGGCCTTTGAGTTTTCAAAACTTTTCCCTGCATCTCTTGAAGGAAGGGATCCGGCTGATGTCTTCCATCTTGTACACCAAGTTCAGTGCCTGCTGGCCCCTCCTAGTGCTCAGACGGAGTAAGATGCAGCTGTGAATTTTGGTCAGCAGAAGGCAGGGGAAGATGCCGAGTTTGCAGGGAGGCAGGTTGTGAGCCAGGCCTGGGAGCCACTTCAGAGAACAGATCTATCTGACCAGCTTTGATTTTCTTTCTTTTGTGTCCATCTGCTAAGGATGAACAGCTTCCCTGGTGGCTCAGTGGTAAAGAGTTCGCCTGCCAGTGCAGGAGACGTGGGTTGGATCCATGGGTGGGGAAGATCCCTTGGAGGAAGGAATGGCAACCAGCTCCACTAATCTGGCCTGGGGAATCCCATGGACAAAGGAACCTGGCGGGCTACAGTCCAGGGGATCACAAGGAGTTGGACACGACTTAGTGAATAAACAACAGCAACTAAGGATGAAATCATTGTGCTGAGAGGGGCTTCAGGTGCTGGGGGGGTCTGTGAGTTAAGGTGCCATGTTATAGCTGGGACGCTACTCATGGGCTCCTGCCAAAACAGCCCTGTTCCCCCCATCTCCTGGGTCTCCCCTTTGCCAAAGGCACCTGCCCCCTCCAGGGGCCCTGCCGGCTTGCTCCCACATGCCTGGACTCTGCCAGACAGTTCAGGTCAGTTGCTCAGTCATGTCTGACCCTCTGTGACCCCGTGGCCTGCAGCACGCCAGGCTTCCCTGTCTGTCACCAACTCCCAGAGCTTGCTCAAACTCATGTCCATCAAGTTGGTGATACCATCCAACCATCTCATCCTCTGTTGTCTTCTTCGCCTGCCCTCAGTCTTTCCCCACATCAGGTCTTTTCCAATGAGTCATTTCTCATTGGTCTTTTCCAATGAGTCAGTTGCCAGACAACCTTGGCCTAAATAACAAAGCTGCTTTCACTTGCGAGGGCAGAGCTGCAGGTTCCCAGAGGGCCATGGAGAAGTTGTGACCAGTAGCCTGGGTTCAGAATGTTGTTGGTTTGGATTTAGTCTTTGCAGACTTGCCTTTGGTCAGGAGAATGGGGCAGGTTTGTTTTTCCCAAGATGCCAACTTTTGTTTTTGTTGCTTTTAAATGTCCCGGGTGTCTAGTATTTTTGTTCAGCTATTTGTTTTATACATTGTATAATCCTTTTTTGGGAAGTTTAAAAATTTACAATGTTGTGGTAGTTTCAAGTATACAGCAAAGTAATTCCATTTTACATACGTATATGAATATATTCTTTTTTAGATTCTTTTCCATTAGAGGAAAAGAATATATTACAGGATATTGAGTATAGTTCCCTTTGCTATAGAGTAGGTCCTTGTTAGTTGTCTTTCTCATTTAGTTTTTACTTTTATTTACTTTTTAAAAAATGATTTGTTTATTTATTTTATTTGGCTGCTCTGGGTCTTAGTTGCAGAATGCAGAACACACCTTCAGTTTTTGTCGTGGCAGGCAGGATCTTTAGTTGCAGCGGGTGAACTCTCGGTTGTGGTATGTGGGATCCAGTTCCCTGACCACGGATTGAACCTGGGCTCCCTGCACAGGGAGCTTGGAGTCTGGACCACTGGACCACCAGGGGGGTTCCTTTTTTTTTTTTTAGTATACCTTTTTTTCAGGTGACCACATTTTCTTGACAGGCCAGGTGGTAAATAATTTGGGCCTTTTTGGGCCATACAGCCTCTGTTCCAACTATGCAACTCTGCCATTGTAGCACAGAAGTGTAGTCAGTAGGTAAATGAATGGGTATGACTACATGTCAATAAAATTTTGTTGACGAAAGTAGGTGGCATTCAGCCCAGGGGCTGTATTTGCAGACCCTGCTATAGGGCATTTCAAATCCAGATAAGGCTACTTACAAAACTCAAACTTTAAGAGCTACTATATTAAAGTCTACAGGGAGCAGAATAAGATAGGATCAAACTATCAAGACAGATGGATTTCCATTCCTGTTTCCTTGTAACTTTACGAGTATTTTCTGGACTAGACAGTCCTAACTTTTCCTTAACTGCTGTGAAGATGGTTCTCTTGTGGCTCAGACTTCTCATGGAGAGTCAAGTATCGTGGTTAAGAACATGGGGCCTGGCGTCAGATCTTGACTTGTAGAGCCCCAGCTGTGTGACCTTCGGCAAGTCAATTAATCTCTCTGAGCCCCAGTTTCCCCACCTGTAAAAATGGGATGACAGCGCTTCCCTATTAGAAGTGTTAAGATTTTTTTTTTTTAAGAACTGTTAAGATTTAATAAGAATACATGTGAGGAACTTGCCTGGTGGTCCAGTAGTTAATAATCCGGGCTCCCAGTGTAGGGGGCACAGGTTTGATTCCTGGTCGGGGAACTAAGATTCCCGAATGCCACACAGCATGGCCAGGAAAAAAAGACAAAACAGAAAGCATGCAGAGTGCCTAGAACCTTGTAAAAGATTGACCACTATTAATATATGCTAGGACCTGTACAGGCAGCATTGGCCAACTCTTTTTGTAAAGGATCAGATAATGAATATATTTTTTAAAATATTTATTTATTTGGTTGTACGGGGTCTTAGTTGCAGCACACGAGATCTTTAGTTGAGGCATGCAAACTCTTGGTTGAAACATGTTGGATCTAGTTCCCTGACCAGGGATCAAATCCAGGCCCCCTGCATTGGGCGCAGAGTCTTAGCCACTGGACCAGCCAGTAATTCCCAGACAATATTTTAATCTCTGCAGGCTAAGAGGCCACATACTCTGCCACTATAGTTTGAAAGCTGCTGTAGACATCGTATAATGAACATGCACAATTGTATTCACGGGTTGGATCATATAAAACTGGAGGCAGGACAGATACAGTCCAAGGATCGTAGTTTTCAGACCCTCACAGTCTAAGGCCTCTTAATCCCAGGATATTTGGCCCCCATCCTACCCATTTCACAGATGAGGAAAAAGCCAAGGCAGGGAGATCCTTTTATACTTGCAGACCAGGGCATAAACTCTGCCTTCACCACACTTTTCCTGCCTCCCCACCCCAGCCCGCCTCGCCACATCCCTTGAGGGCTTCGACATCGCCTCGGTGGCCCAGCAGCGCCAGGAGCAGAGCTACTTCGTGCGTCTGGGCTCCCTGTCGGAGAGGCTGCGCCAGCGGGCCTACGAACACTCTCTGGGCAAACTGCAGAACACCAGGCAGAGGGCACAGGAGGCCCTGCACCAGCTGTCACAGACGCTTATCCTGGTGAGGTCCATGGTGAGAGGGTTCGGTGGCGAGGGCAGTGGCAAGCAGCATATGCATCAGTGAGCCCGCCCCAAGTCTGCTGGCTTACTCCTCCCCATTCTGCATATCTGCTTGGGCCGGCTCATGCGGTTGCAGTCCTGGTTGAGTTTGCTGGGGCTGCTGTAACAAGTACTCTGAACTGGGCAGCTTAAACAACACACATTCATTGCCTCACAGTTCTAGGGGCTGAGAGTTCAAGATCCAGATGTCAGCACGTTGGTTCTTTCTGAGGCCTCGCTCCTTGGCGAGTGGATGCTGTTTTCTCCCGGTGTCCTCACCTGGTCATCCCGCCATGTGTCTGTGTCCTAACATCCCCCTTTTAAAAACAATTCATTCGTTTATTTTCTTTTTGGCCACGCTGTGCGTCATGCAGAAGCTTAGTTCCCTCCCCGACCAGCAATTGAACCTGTGCGCGCTGCAGTGGAGCCTCAGAGTCTTAATCGCTGCACCACCAGGGAAGTCCACCCAACAGCCCCTTTTTATTTAAGGACACCAGTCATACAAAAACGTTGTTCAGTCACTAAGTCATGTCTGACTCTTTGTAACCCCATGGACCCTAGCACACCAGGCTTCCCTGTCCTTCACTATCTCCTGGTGTTTGCTCAGATTCATGTCCATTGAGTCGATGATGCCATTCAACCATCTCATCCTCTGTGACCTCAACCTTTCCCAGCATCAGGGCCTTTTCCATTGAGTTGGCTCTTCACATCAGGTGGCCAAAGTATTGGAGCTTCAGCATCAGCATCAGTCCTTCCAATGAATATTCAGGGTTGATTTCTTTTAAGATTGACTGGTTTGATCTCCAAGAGTCTTCTGCAACACATTTCGAAGGCATCAGTTCTTCAGCACTCAGCCTTTTTTATAGTCCAACTCTCACATCTATACATGACTACTGGAAAAACCATAGCTTTGACTATATAGACCTTTGTTGGCAAAGTGATGTCTCTGCTTTTTAATATGCTCTTTAGATTTGTCATAGCCTTTCTTCCAAGGAGCAAGCATCTTTTAGGTCCACCCTAATGATCTCATTTTAGCTTAATCACTTCTTTGAAGACCTGTCTTCAAATGAAGTCACAGCCTAAGGTCCTAGGGTTCAGGGCTCCAACCCCCTGGGCTCCCTGTGGATTCCTGCCTCTTCCAGCATTCCTGTGGATCCTCAGGGGCTCTGCCAGCTTCATTCAAGCCCTGAGGCAGCCACCATCTATCTCCCTCTGCCCCAGATGGAAACCATCAAGCAGGGCGTCGATCAGAAGCTGGTGGAGGGTCAGGAGAAACTACACCAGATGTGGCTTGGCTGGAAGCAGAAGCGGCTGCAGGGCCCAGAGGAGAACGCAGCCAAGCCAGAGGTACCCACTGGGGATGGCACTGGGTGCTTGGGGCCCTGGCTCCCCTCTCCACACGCTTTCCCCAGCCTCTCCTCCCATTAACTGCCTTCAGGACCTGATGACAACTCCTCCAGGATGCCTGCCTGGATTTCTACTCTTGGGTGCGCATATTGCTTCTGAACCACAGGGCACTTGATTGGGATGGGTCTCTGCCTGCTGAATTCTAAGCCATGCTCCATTTTCTTGAGTCCTGACTCCTCGGGCTTCCCAGGTGATTCAGTGATAGAAGAATCTACCTGCCAATGCAGGAGGTGCAGGAGACACCGGTTCAATCCCTGGGTTGGGAAGATCCCCGGGAGGAGGAAATGGCAATCCACTCCAGTGTTTTTGCCTGGAAAATCCCATGAACAGAGGCACTTGGCCGACTACAGTCCATAGGGTCACAGAGTCAGACACGACCGAGTGACTGACTCCTCTCCCCCATCCCAGTGTCCCATGATATCCTTCATATTTACCCGCCAGGCTCCTCACGATAGCTCCTCACTAACACGCTCTGGCCCCTCCAGTCTGTGGCAAGTGCTGGTCTCCTGAACGAGCCCTGACTTTGCCACCTGTGCTGTCACTCACAGAGAAGGCGATGGCACCCCACTCCAGTCCTCTTGCCTGGAAAATCCCGTGGATGGAGGAGCCTGGTGGGCTGCAGTCCATGGGGTCGCTAAGAGTCGGACACGACTGAGCAACTTCACTTTCACCTTTCACTTTCATGCATTGGAGAAGGCAATGGCAACCCACTCCAGTGTTCTTGCCTGGAGAATCCCAGGGGTGGGGGAGCCTGGTGGGGGGGCTGCCGTCTCTGGGGTCCAGCAGCAGCAGGTGTCACGCATCCAGGCTTTCACTGAGTTGCTGCCTCAAACAATCCTCGTGCCTTATTCTGAACCATAGCCTCTCTGTGTTAGGGACTCTTTTAATATCCTAGCACTGTAGGTTCTCAGCCTAACCTTGCTGGGCCTCAGTTTCCCCATCTGTGAATGGGGTGCAGGACCATCTGCAGGGTCATTAAGGTGAAATGAACATACGTGTTTATAGCAGTGTTTGAGGCACAACAGCCACAAAGTGGAACAGCCAGATGTCCACCAGCAGATGATGCATCACAAAATGTGGTCCTTCCACACACGGGAGCATCACTCAGCTGTGAAAAGGAGGGGAGCCTGACACTCACTACCATGTGGGTGGACCCTGAGAACACGATGCTCAGAGAAGCAGACACAGAAGGACACACAGGGTGGGACTTCATTGATGGGAAACGTCCAGAACAGGCCGATCTGTTGACACAGAGAGTGGATGAGTGGTTGTTGGGAGCTGGGAAAGGGGTAAGTAGGGAGAGAGTTTGTTTTTCTTTCTGTTTTTTTTTTTTATTTTTTGGTCAAGCCAGGAGGCTTATGAGACCTTAGTTCCCTGACCAGGGATCAAACCTGTCGACCAGGGATCAAACCTGTGCCTCTGGCAGTGAGAGCTCAGAGTCCTAACCATTGGACTGCTAAGGAATCCCCCCTTTTTTTTGGAGTTTCTTTTGGGGTGATGGAATGTTCTGAAATTAGATAGAAGGGCTGGTTGCACTACCTGGTGAATGTACTATAAAAAAAAAAAATCACTGAATTGTTCACTTAAAATCATGAGTTTCCTGGTATAAGAGTTATTTTACGTACACACACACACATTGACACATAAGGCACATAGTGTTTAAAAAATGATATTTCTAAAGATATTGTGAGTATCTCTGTAAAACTGTTGCGCATTCAGACCCTAACCACTTAAAACCATCTTCCCCAACCCCCCAGCTGCCGAAGGGAAAATAGATATTGATCCTGGCAGCACCTCCTGGCCAGGTTCAAAGCCAGAGTCCTCAGCTGACCAGGCTCAGGGCAGTCTAGGGTCCCTACCTGCTTTGATTTCCTCCCCAGACTCAGGAATTTTCAAGGACTCTTATCTCAGCCATGGTCTCCCCCACTACTTACAGCTTCGGCCTCAAAAGTTCTTCCAGACCTTCTCATTTAAAAAAAAAACAACAACACTTTTTCAAAAACAAATGTATTGAGGTGTAAAATTCAGTATCTTGTACTTTAAAAGAGTTTTGAGGGAAATCCCTGGTGGTCCAGTGTGTTAAGGACTCAGGACTTTCACTGCGGTGGCCCCGGTTCAATCCCTGGTTCAGGGAACTAAGATCCCACATACTGTACGGTGAGACCAGAATTAAAGAAGTTTTGAGATATAATTCGCATACTGTACAACTGACCCATTTAAAGTGTATAATTTATTGGTTTGTAGTATATTCATGGGTTGTGTGACTATCACCTGTGTTAATAATTCAGAGCATTCCCATCACCCCAAGAGGAGACTGTCTCCCCAGTATCATAAGAGCCCATTTCTATCTTCCTCCATGCCCTGGAAACTGCAAATGTACTTTGTCCCTATGGATGTTTCATATCAATAGAATCATACACCATGTGGCCATCTGTGTCTGGCTTCAAGGTCCATCCACGTGGCAGCAAGTGTCAGGGCTTCACCCCTTTATATGGCGCAAGAACGTGGCGGTGTGTGAATGAACATTTTGTGTCCCCGTTTGCCAGCAGATGGGCATTTGGGTTGTTTCCGCTTTCGGCGGCTGTGAATAACACCCCTTTGAGCATTTGTGTACCCAGTCTTGGCACAGACATGCATTTTCTTTTCTCTCGGGCGGAAGTCTAGGGGGTGGAATTGCTGAGTCAAGTCCTCACTTAGGCTTACAGTTTACCATTTTGAGGAACTGTCAGAATGTCTCCCAGAGTGACTGCTGCGCTCCAGTATATGAGGGTTCCAATTTCTTCCCATCCTCACCAGCGCCTGTTCGATCTTTTTTTTTTTTCAAATCTATTTGGCTGTTCCAGGCCTTAGTTGTGGCACTCAGGATCTTGAGTTGCAACATTCAGGATCTAGTTCCCTGACCAGGAATGGAACACGGACCCCATGCATTGGGAGCATGGAGCCTTAACCACTGGACCACCAGGGAAGTCCCATATATGTCTTTTTTTTAAACAGTTTTTTTTTTGTCTTTTGGCTGTGCTGGGTGTTTGTTGTTGCACGGACTTTCCCTAGTTGCAGCAAGTGGGAGCTATTCTTTGTCTTGGTGCACAGGGCTCTTTCTGCGGTGGCTTCTTTTGCTGCAGAGCACAGGCTCCGGGGTGCATGGGCTTGGTTGCCCTGAGGCATGTGGGAACCTTCCCAGACCAGGGATCGAACCTGTGTCCCCTGCTTTGGCAGGCAGATTCTTAACCACTGGACCACCAGGGAAGCCCCCATGTCCGTCTTTGACCCAAATCATCCTAGTGTGGGTGAGGTGTGTCTCATCGTGGGTTTGAGCCACACTTCCCTAAAGTCTGATGAGGTTGAACATCTTTTCATGTGCATATTGTTCTGCGTATCTTCTTTGAAAATATCTCTGTGCCTGTTTTTCAATTTGACCGGCAATTATCTGGCACGGTTTGAAACTCGAAGCGCTGGTATTCTGAGCCTCCATGCCCTGGGGATAGGCTTTCCCCAAGCTGGGTGGAATACCCCCATTTCCTCTTTCCTGGTCTTTAGGTCCTGTTGTTGTGGTTCAATCGTGTCAAAAGTCGTGTCTGACTCTTTGTCACCCTGTGGACTGTAGCCTTCCAGGCTCCTCTGTCCATGGGATTTTCTCAGGCAAGAATACTGTAGTGGGTTGCCATTTCCTTCCCCAGGGGATCTTCCCGAACCAGGGATCAAACCCACATCTCCTGCACTGACAGGTGGAATCCTTACTGCTGAGCCACCTGGGAAGCCCCTTGAGTCCTATTACCCCCAAAGCAAAGGGTGATATCATGCCCCCACCCGCCCCTTCTCAGCAGGTCGAGTCTCAGACGCTCGCCATGTTCCGTGACATCACCCAGCAGCTCCAGACCACCTGTGCCTCGCTGGGCTCCAGCCTCCAGGGTCTGCCCGCCCACATCAAGGACCAGGCTCTACAGGCTCGCCAGCAGGTAGAGGACCTCCAAGCCACCTTCTCTGGCATCCACTCCTTCCAGGATCTCTCCAGCAGCGTCCTGACACAGAGCCGCGAGCAGGTGGCCAGGGCCCGAGAGGCCCTGGACCACTTGGTGGAGTATGTGGCCCAGAACACACCCATCATGTGGCTGGTGGGCCCCTTCGCCCCCGGAATCGTCGAGAAAGCCCCAGAAAAGAAGAAATAGGAGAAGCTGGAGGAGGGCTCAGAGGGCTCCGGCCTTCTCCAAGGGGCTGGCGAGTGACAGGGGCCCCCTCACTGGGAACGCACCTCAGGAAGCTGAGGTTATCAAATCTGACCTGTCCCTCATCCTCTCCATGCTTGGAGGAAGTGTGTCCTGAGCATCACATCCGTCATTAGGATAAGAGTTCTAGGGAAAAAAAAATTTTTTTTCTAGAGGGTTCCAAATTTTTTTTCTTCCTTAAAAACCAGCAATATAGTTCTTACATCCCACACCCTTTTTCTACATTGAGGCCCCTGGATATCAGCCTGAAGCTAGTGGACTTGGACCTCTGGGAGGTGAGCCTCTTATGGGTGAGGTGGGGCAAGGGCAGCTGACACTCAAGGGGGCTCAGGCCTGCCCAGCGAGCCCTGGGTGCGGGAGGCTTCAGTGTTGCCTTAATAAATTTTAGCTGCAAAGTCCAGGCCTCATATATATGTGTATATGTGTGTGTGTGGTTTTTTTATTTTTCAGCAGCTGAACAACTCTGGAGTCTCTGTATGGCCTTCTTGGGCAGTGGGGGTCTTTCATCTCCCCCCCACTCACCTGCCAGAGTCTTGCCCCCGTTGTCACGTCCCAGGCAGCCAAAGGAAGGGAAAAGCCCACTGCTTTTCCTGTACTGGGCCTTCCCAGGCATGTCAGGGAACTGTGTGACCCCCGAAAGATGCTGATGACCTGATTTCTCACATGGCAAAGGAGACTTTACAAATGGGATTCAATTAACACGTTACTTACCAGACATATTAATATGTCTTTTTTCACCTGAACGTTATTGACTGGAGACGTATCAGTATGTTTTTAGAGAATGATACCGTTATTATCAGGCTTCCCTGGTGGCTCAGGTGGTAAAGAATCCACCTGCCAATGCAGGGGACACAGGTTTGATCCCTAGGTCTGGAAGATCCCCTGGAGAACGGAATGGCAACCCACTCCAGTGTTCTTGCCTGAAGAATCTCATGGACAGAGGAACCTGGCAGACTACAGTCCCTGGGGTCGTAAAGAGTCAGACACGACTGAGCAACTAACACACACACACACACACATATATATACATATAAATTATATATATATAAAAGACTCCAGACTTCTGACCTCTAGAACTGTCAGATGATAACGTGTATGGTTTCCAGCCGCTGTGTTTGTGGCCATTTATTACAGCAGACTCAGGGAACTTGTCCTGGCTTTGAGGAATTCAAGGTTGCCAGTTTGGGCTTTCCAAAATTTCTATCCATTTCTGGGACTGGCCATGTTCCCACTGCTGTGCTAATATTTGCTTACAGAGAAAACACAGCAACCAAATTCTCCACCCACTTTGGCCGGGGCCATTCCGTACACTTCACGTACAAACCTTTTTGGTCTTGTGCTTTTTTATTTCATTTATTTTTTTAGGTTGTGCCCTGTGGCATATGGGGTGTTAGTTCCCCTGCCGGGGGTCGAACTCAGGCACCCTGCATTGGGAGTGTGAAATCTTGACTACTGGACTGCCAGGGAAGTCCTTGGTATTGAGCTTTATAGATGGAGCACACAGTGGGGACGGGTCCGCCTACCGTCAACCATGTTGGTGATGGCAAGACTGTGCTCATTCTGTTTACGACACACTCTCAAGGGCTCGGCGTCCTGTGCTGGCCTGGCCATGCTGGACTCCAGCTTGGTGATGGGACGTGGGTCCACTGGCCAGCTCCTTGGTCCCTGCTGTGTGACCCTGGGTGGGGTCTTTTGCCTCTCTAGCCCTCAGTTTCATTGATAACCAGCTCAGTGCAGTTCTGTGCAAAGATTCTGTGGAGTGCTGTACTTAAAGATCCTAAGGTCAGGACCTCCCTGGTGGTCCATGTTAAAGACCTTCATCTTGCAATGCAGGAGGTGCAGGTTCCATCCCTGGTTGAGGAGCTAAGATCCCACATGCCTTGTGGCCAAAAAAAACACCAAAACATAAAACAGAAGCAATGTTGTAACAAATTCAATAAAGACTTAAAAATGATTCACATCAGGGGCTTCCCTGGTGGCTCAGTGGTAAAGAATCTGCCTGCCAGCGCAGGAGACATGGGTTTGATCCCTGATCCAGGAAGATCTGTGCCGGGGAGCAACTAAGTCCACGTGCCACAACTACTGAGCCTGAGCTCTGGAGCCCTTGAGCTGCACCTCCTGAAGTCCAGACACCCTAGAGCCCATGCTCTGCAACAAGAAAAGCTACTGCAGTGAGAAGCCCGTGCGCTGCAACTAGAGGGTAGCCCCTGCTCAGCACGAATAGAGAAAAGCCTGAGCAGCAAAGGAGATCCAGTGCAGCCAAAAATAAAGTTACATTAATAAAACAATATTGCATTGTGTATTTGAAAGTTGCTGAGAGTAGGTCTTAAAGTTCTCATCATAAGAAAAGAAAAACGTTTAACTATGTGAGGTGATAGGTGTTACCTAGACATATTGTGGTCCTTTCACAGATATATTGTTAATATATTGTGTGTGTGTTAGCCACTCAGTCGTGTCCAACTCTTTGTGACCCCAGGACCTGTAGCCCACCAGGATCCTCTATCCATGGAATTCTCCAGGCAAGAATACTGGAGTCGGTTGCCATTTCCTTCTCCAGGGGATCTTCCCAACCCAGGGATCAAACCTGGGTCTCTGGCATTGCAGGCAGATTCTCTACCATCTGAGCCACCAGGGAAGCCCAATATATACATACATCAAACTGTTATATTGTACGCCTAAGTTTAATGCTCTATTGTACGTCAATTATTTTTCAAAAATAAAAAACAAAAGATTAAACATTTTGGGGTAGTAGTAAGAAAAGGAACACATAAAAGTAAATTCAAAATTAGATGCCATGGAAAATTTGCCTGTCGACTCTTAGAAATGAATACTTGCTGTGTGTCAGGCAGTATGGTAAAATGATTTAGAGTAAAAGTCTGCAGACCAGCCCAAGGGCCAATACTATCCAAAGAATTTGTCTGTTGGCATGACTCACAAGCTAAGAATCTGTACATTTTTAAAGCAAAATTATACAACAGAGACCTCCTGAATCCTGTAAAGCTGAAAAGACTTACTATTTAACCCTTTACAGTAATAGCTTGCCAACCTGCTTGAGACCACCATACTGGCCTTCTTCCTGTTCCATCTTACTGCTTAGACTTAACTGTTTCTCCCAGTACCTAAAGATGGGAACAAGGATGAATTACTGATATTCACAAGGACGTGGTTGAAACTCACAGGCATGGTGCTGAGGAAAAGAAGGCAGATGCAAATACACCCACACACTGGTTTTCTTTGGATGAACTTTCAAAATCAAAACTAAAGCTATGATGAGAGAAACCAGGCGGGCTGTTGTCCTGTGGGTAGGGACAAAGAAGGGGCCCTCGGAAACTTGTAGCGGTTGGAATCACCTCTAATATAGCTCAGTAAGGAAGTTGGTTACAGGGAGTGTGTGAAATATGAAGAGCTTCCCTGGTGGCTCAGACGGTAAAGAATCTGGCTGCAAATGTAGAAGACCCAGATTTGATCTCTGGGTCGGAAAGAGTATATAACATGCCCCCAAACCCACTGAGCTGTCCCTTTAAGGTTTATAGACTTTAGTGCTTGTGAATTACACGTCAATACAAATTAAGAAAGAGAAAGTAGCATGGTGGTAGAGATGTGGGAAGTAAGCCCTTCTGTTCACTTCCGGGGGGAGTACAAACAGGGATACTCTTTTGGACAAAAAAAAAATCTCTGGCAGTGTTTAGTAAGAGTGAGAGTGTTTCTTCTCCATGTCTGAAAAGGTCCAGAAGTTCCTGTTCTTTGTAGCTACCCTAGAAACTCTTAGAAACCCTTTCAATGAAGTCATCTAGTCGTTTTTGTTTTTTGTTTTTTTTTGGCCCCAGTTCAGTTCAGTTCAGTCACTCAGTTGTGTCTGACTCTTTGCGACCCCATGGACTGCAGCACTGCCAGGCTTCCCTGTCCATCACCAACTCCCGGAGTTTACCCAGACTCATGTCCTTTGAGTTGGTGATGCCATACGAACATCTCATCCTCTGTCGTCCCCTTCTCCTCCAGCCTTCAATCTTTCCCAGCATCAGGGTCTTTTCAAATGAGTCAGCTCTCCGCATCAGGTGGCCAAAGTATTGGAGTTTCAGCTTCCACATCAGTCCTTCCAATGAATATTCAGGGTTAATTTCCTTTAGGATCGACTGGTTGGATCTCCTTGCAGTCCAAGGGACTCTCAAGAGTCTTCTCCAACACCACAGTTCAAAAGCATCAATTCTTTGGTGCTCAGCTTTCTTTATAGTCCAACTCTCACATCCATGCATGACTACTGGAAAAACCATAGCCTTGACTAGATGGACCTTTGTTGGCAAAGTAATGTCTCTACTTTTGAATATGCCATCTAGGTTGGTCATAGCTTTTCTTCCAAGGAGTAAGCATCTTTTAATTTCATGGCTGCAGTCACCATCTGCAGTGATTTTGGAGCCCAAAAAATAAAGTCAGCCATTGTTTCCACTGTTTCCCCATCTATTTGCCATGAAGTGATGGGACCGGATGCCATGATCTTCATTCTCTGAATGTTGAGCTTTAAGCCAACTTTTTCACTCTCCTCTTTCACTTTCATCAAGAGGCTCTTTAGTTCTTCTTCACTTTCTGCTGTAAGGGTGGTGTCATCTGCATATCTGAGGTTACTGATATTTCTCCCAGCAATCTTGATTCCAGCTTGTGCTTCCTCCAGCCCAGCATTTCTCATGATGTACTCTGCATATAAGTTAAATAAGCAGGGTGACAATATACAGCCTTGACGTACTCCTTTACCAATTTGGAACCAGTCTGTTGTTCCATGTCCAGTTCTAACTGTTGCTTCCTGACCTGCATACAGATTTCTCAAGAGGCATGTCAGGTGGTCTGGTATCCCTATCTCTTGAAGAATTTTCCACAGTTTATTGTGATTCACACAGTCAAAGGCTTTGGCATAGTCAATAAAGCAGAAATAGATGTTTTTCTGGAACTCTCTTGCTTTTTCCATGATCCAGAGGATGCTGGCAATTTGATCTCTGGTTCCTCTGCCTTTTCTAAAACCAGCTTGAACATCTGGAATTTCACGGTATTGTTGAAGCATTGGAGAATTTTGAGCATTACTTTACTAGCATGTGAGATGAGTGCAATTGTGCGGTAGGTTGAGCATTCTTTGGCATTGCCTTTCTTTGGGATTGGAATGAAAACTGACCTTTTCCAGTCCTGTGGCCACTACTGAGTTTTCCAAATTTGCTGGCATATTGAGTGCAGCACTTTCACAGCATCATCTTTTAGGATTTGAAATGGCTCAACTCTTTTGGCCCTGACCAGAGGTCAAACCTGTGCCCCCTTGTGGTGGAAGCATGGAACCACTGGACCCTCAGGGAAGCCCCATCACCTGATCCTTTCATCAATCCCATGAAGCAGGTGCTGTTACCGTGGCTATGTTACAAGGGATGGAAACTGAGGCATGGCTCAGAGGACTCGCCCGTGGCCCCATCTCATAGCTGGTAAGTATCAGAATAAGGATTTGAACCCAGCACTCACTCAGACTCCCCCTCCCCCTCCCCTGCTCTGTGTTCATAGCCACTAACGTATAAGGTGTCCATGCCTGTTTGAGGGGGAACACTGGCAGCAACCAGCTTGTCCAATAACAGCTGCTGTGCTCAGTCATGTCTGACTCTTTGTGACTCCATGGACTGGAGACCCCAGGCTCCTCTGTCCATGAGATTCTCCAGGCAAGGATACTGGGCTAGATACTGGGTTGCCATTTCCTTCTCCAGGGAACTTTCCTACCCAAGGATGAAACCCGCATTTCCTGCATTGGCAGGCAGAATCTTTACCACTTAGCCACCTGGGAAGCCCCTGAACAATGACAGAGGACTCAACAAACTGTGATATAGCAATGCTTAATGAGACCACAACACACTTTAAAAGAACAGGGTTTGGGGACTTCCCTTGTGGTCCAGTGGTTAGGTCTCCATGCTTCTACTGGACGGGGAATGGTTTTGACCCCTGGTCAGGGAGCTAGGTTTCCCCAAGCTGCATGGTTTGGTCAAAATAAAAAAGTCTGGGTTACATACACTGGCTTAGAAAAATGCTGGAGACAGTTACCAGTGCCTGTGTGCTAAGTTGCTTCAGTCGTGTCTGACTCTTTGCAACCCTATGGACCATAACCTGCCAGGCTCCTCTGTCCAGTGGATTCTCCAGGCAAGAATACCAGAGTGGGTTGTCATTTCCTACTCCAGGGGATCTTCCCGACCCAGGAATCGAATCCAAGTCTCCTGCCTCTCCTACTTTGGTAGGTGGGTTCTTTCAACTAGCTCCACCTGGGAAGCCCATAGTCACCCAGAATAAAGCTAAATATTGACACCATCGATGTCCAGGGCCAGCAAACTACTATCACTGTCCATCCCACTGCCTGGTTTAAATAAAGTTGTAAATAAAGTTTTATTGACACACAGCCACACTCATTTACTGACGTATCACCTGTGACTGCTTTGGGGTTACAAGGAATGGCAGCATCAGGTAGCTGTAATAAAGACACTATGGTCCGTAAGACGGACAGTATTTTACTCTCTAGTCCTTCACAGGAAAAACTTTGCTGACTTCTGGCCAATTTGGATAAACCGCAAAGCCAGACCAAAGTGAGCTGAAGATGACTGAGTGACTGAACAACAACAATAAACCTACCAGGAACGGTTGTTTTAAGACATGGGTCAGATGACCACCAAGATGTGTTTGGTGTGGGAACAGCCACGTAACGGGTGCTCCAAAAAGTGGGTGTGCGGGTGTGGGAAGATGGGTTGGATGCCTTCTCCCCGTCCAGCTCTGGAGGCCCCAAGGGCATGGACCACTTCTTCCCTCACCCCGACCCCAAGGTGTCCCCAGGGCCTAGGCATGCCTAGCACAGAATATGGGTTCAATAAAATTTCTCCCTCTCAGGAGACTAGGAATAAGTGAAGCATTGTGGTGGGTGGTGGTGCGGGCAGGCCGACGGAGTGGAACTTAGCATCTACATAATTTACATTTCATCTCTCTCCCAAAAACCTTTCAGTGAACTTTGGCCTGGAATCCATACACTGCTTGGGAGATCTAATGATAAAATTCGGGGTGTCCAATGTACCAATTAGGGGGAAACCCTCATATCTTTATTTTCACTGACTCTAACTGATATTTATCATTTCCTCAATTATGAATGAAGTTCTTGTGGCTTTGTCTCAAGTAGAAAGCCACAGACATTTTCATATCAGGTCACATTGCCTCAGGTGGCTCAAAATATGGTTGACCCTTGTTACTATTGAGAAATCACCGGAGGGATGAGGTCTTGTTAATGTGGTGATACACACAGAGGTGGAACCCTAAGTTCTGTTTGCTTGGGTATAGCTCTATTTCAGAAATCTTTTTGAAGTTATTGTCTTGCAAGTGTTTGAAAGCAATGCTTTATTGTGGTGAAATATAAACATGAAACTTACCTTTTAGCCTTTTTTCTTTTCCCTTTGGTTTTTTTGTTTTGGCGGCACCATGTGACATGTGGGATCTGTGACATGTGGGATCTTAGTTCATAGACCAGAGATCATAGCCACACCCCCTCCGGTGGAAGCAAGGAGTCTTAGCCACTGGACCACCAGGGAAGTATCACCTTTTAACCATTTTTAAGTGCAAAGCTCAGTGACATTAAGTACCTTCACTTTGTTGTGAAACCATCCCCACCATCCGTCTCCTGGACTTTCTCATCTTCCCATACTGAAACTCTGTCCCCACGAAACACCGACTTCCCCTCTTCCTGCTGGTGGCACGTACCACCTCCTTTCTGTTTCTATGAACCTGACCCCCCTAGGGGCCCTGAATGGGATCACACAACATTCGTCCTTCCCTCTCTAGTTGATCTCACTGAGCACAATATCTTTAAGGTTTCACATCGTTGTAGCCTGTGTCAGAATTTCCTTCCTTTTTAAGGTTGAATAATACCTCATTGTGTGGGTAGACTCCATTTCGTTTATCCATTCATTTAAGGATGAATCACTAAGCTGTATTTTTTAAAAAGTATTTTAATAAGTATATTCCATATACATGGCTGAGTCCCTTTGCTGTCCATCTGAAACTAGCATAACATTGTTAATCGACTATACTCCATATAAAATAGAAAGTTAAAAATATATATATTTCAACATAATGGACTTTGTTGTAACCTCCTGTATTGGGTTTGATGAATCTAACAAATGGTACTTTTAAAATCGAAGTGTTGTTGCTCAGTAGCTAAGTTGTGTCTAACTCTTTGAGACCCCATGGATTGCGGCACACCAGGGTTCCCTGTCCTTCACTATCTCCTGGAATTTGCTCAAACTCATGTCCATTGAGTTGGTGATATTATCTAACCATTTCATCCTCTGCTGCCCCCTTTTCCTGCCCTCAGTCTTTCCCAGCATCAGGGTCTTTCCCAATGAGTCGACTCTTCGCATCAGGTGGCCAAAGTATTGGAGCTTCAGCTTTAGCATCAGTCCTTCCAATGAGTATTCAGAGTTGATTTCCTTTAGGATTGACTTGGTTTGATCTCCTTGCAGTCCAAGGGACTCAAATTGAAGTATAGTTGATTTACAATGTTGTGTTAGCTTCAGGTGTATAGCAAATTGAAAAACATACATATATTTTTCAGATTCTCTTCCATTATAGGTTATTACACGATATTGAACACAATTCCCTGTGCTCTACAGTAGAACCATATTAGCTGGTTGGGAAGATCCCCTCGAGGAAGACAAGGCAACCCACTCCAGTATTTCTGCCTGGAGAATCCCATGGACAGAAGAGCCTGGTGGGCTATAGTTGGCAGGCTGCAGTCCATAGGGTCACACAATCGGACACAACTGAAGCAACTTAGCACTCATGAACCTATTAATCCTAAATTCCTGATTAACCCCACCCACACTCCTTTTCCTTTGGGTAACCAGAAGTTTGTTTTTTATAACAAATGGTATTTTGGTAAGAGATTCCAGGTGACAAAGGGGCCCAGTAGAAGGTATTATTTATGGCTTTTGTAGGCACCTTCCTCCATTAAAAAAAAAAAAATTACATTTTACAACTGTGTTGGTTTAAAGACACATGTAATTTAAGCTAGATTATACATTTTTTTCCTTTCTGATTTGAAAAGAAATTAAAACATTTTCATGGGTCCCTCTGAGCACGATTGGCTCTGAGCACTGTGGTTTAATTGTGCCAGATAGATATGTAAGCCCTGGGTCTAGGACCTTCCAAAAGGTTAGGACCCCTGTGAATTTAATTTTATATGTATTTTTTATTACTTTTTTTGTTTGTTTGTTTTTGGTTACAGGCTTTAGTTAGTTCTGCTCCCGGTGAATTTTAAAACGTCACGTTTGTGGCTTTAAGATAGGCCCTCTTGCAAATTCCCTGGCGGTCCTCTGGTTCCGACTCTGCCCTTTCATTGACGAGGGCCCAGGTTCAAGCCCTGCTGAGGGTACTAAGATCCCGCTGGGTGACTCGGCCAAAAAAAAAAAGTCACCACTGGGTGACTTTGCCATCATGCTGTCTGTCCCTCTTCCAACCACAAAAGCGTGCCCAAACCCCTCCAGGGTGGCCATGATTCCCACCCTCACCCCTGCCCCCAATTATCCCATCCCTTTAGTTCATTTCCTGGAAAACATTAATTACCCATTGAGATGCACTAAATTGTGGTTCTTTCTCACTAGACTGTGGGTCCCCGCAGACAGGGTTTTTGTCCCTGTGGAGCCCCGTGGTGGTCTCCCGGGCTCGGGCCCCCCAGAGGTCCCCAAACACGGTCTACGTGGCAGCCGGGGAGGCAGAGAGGACGTCGCTGGGGAGCCTCAGGGACTTTCCCTGTCCCGCTGGGAAAGCGTGATCTCACCCGGTTCCTCCCTCCTCGCCGGACGCGGAAGGGGCGGGCGGAGGCCGTGCGCCTGGGGCTACAGGCGCGCCCTCCGCGCTCTGCCATCCGCGGGCATCGCCACCAGGCCATCAGGCCACCAACCTCCGCCCCGAGGACGCGAGCAGTGCGGCCGGTCGCCCCCGCGACCCCAGGTAGGTGAGGAAGGGGCGAGGGCCTGGGGGGATGGGAGACCCCGCAAGCCTGCATGGGCAGGGGGCCTGGCACCCCGCAACCCTCACCACGGGTCAAGGCCAGCTGCCCTCCTTGGGAGCTTTGACCGTCCTTGCGATGCATGTTCAGGTCCCCCGCCCCAACGCTGCAGCTCCCCTCCCTGGCCCAAGTCCTCCTCCCCCCTACTCTTCCTCAACACCTGGAGTCCTCCCCAGCAGGCTCTGTTTCCCTCCCAATACCCCTTTCCTCCTCCTCCTTTCTGGTATCTTCTCCAAACGGAGCGCTGTCTCTGCCCCAGCCCGGGTTCCTCCCGCCCCGGGATCGCCACTCACACCGCCTTCTCCTCCAGGGCACTGAATCCCCACTTTTTCCAGGGGCTTCAGGGACACCTTCCCAGGCGCAGCGCACTTCTTTCAGTGGGTCTCATCCATCAGATGGGTGCCATCCCATTCAGATGGGTCTCTGGGAATGATCAGCTCCTCACTCCCTAGACCTCCCTGTGGGGTACCGGGTTAGTTGGTACTGGCCCAGGATTGGATCCAGGTCTGCTCAGTTGTGGCTGCTGGCACCCCTCAGGGCCTGGCTGGCCCCAGACCTTCTTCTTGGCACCTGCACTCCTTCCCTCTCCTTGTGGTTGAGCAGGGCTTTGGGGGAGGGGCACCCCCTGTGACCTGGGCAGGCTGAGGTGTGGGTTCTAGAGTTTGGGGGAAGATTGGTGGAAGCCCCAGGCTCCAGAGCCTGCCCGGGGCTTCTGTGTTCTCCTCTGAATTAGGGCCATTCATTCATCCTTCAACAAACATTTATGGAGCACCTGCTATGTGCCAGTAGACAGTGTTCAGTATGTTGGGCACACAGTAGGGGCCAAATAGTGTCCTCATGGAACTACAGTGGGCAGAAACTGTGACCCGTGTGTGTGCTAAGTGCGGAGGTCAGGTATCTGATCCCTTCTTTAGTGGACAGACTTGATAATTCCTCAGATCCAGGCGTGGGAAGGGGACTGCACATAGTAGGTGCTCAGTGAATAAAGGGGGCTTTATTCTGATGGCTCAGATGGTAAAGCATCTGCCTGCAATGCAGGAGATGCGGGTTCAATCCCTGGATCCGGAAGTTCCCCTGGAGAAGGGAATGGCAACCCCCTCCAGAATTCTTGCCTGGAGAATCCCATGGACAGAGGATTCTGGTGGGCTACCGTCCATGGGGTCGCAGAGTCGGACAGGACTTAGCAACTAATGCCCGCAATGAATAAAGGCAAGGACCCTGTAGCCAGGCTGTCTGGTTTAAATTCCTGCCTCTTTACTTTCTACCTGTGTGATCCTGGGCAAGTCACTCAGCCTGTGTGTGCCTCCCTTTACCCCTGGTAAACAGGCAGTTTTTGAAGTAGTCTTAACTCACAGGGTTGGCTTTTGCTTTGCAGAATGCATGGCGTATAGCAGGTGCTGAAGAAACACTTATTGAATAAATGCCCTTTGAGTCTCCTACATGTTTTCCAGAGATAGTCTGGTTATATTTTAACTTCCATATCTCTTTGGAGCTTTTTAAAAAAATATCTATTTATTTCACTGTACCAGGTCTTAGTTGAGGCAGCCAGGACCTTGGGTCTTGGTTGCAGCATGCAGGATCTTTAGTTGCAGCAAGCAAAAGTCTTAGTTGCAGCGTGTGGAATCTAGTTCCCTGACTAGGGATCGAACCTGGGCTCCCTGCATTGGGAGTGCATAGTCCTAACCACTGGACCACCAAGGAATGCTTTATTATATTGTTACTCTAAACCCTCACACATGACAAGGGCCCCTTTCCTGCCGGTTTTACACACAAGGAAACTGAAGCTGAAAAACAGGCTCCTACAAGCTGGCAGGTGGCAGAGCCAGGTTCCCCACTCTTGTGGCTGCTCCCCTGCCGCCCAGGTGCCCACTGTCAGGCTTGAAGTGGACTTTGTCCTGGACGCCGTGGAAGGTAGGGCAGAATGAAAGCCAGGTTTCCTGAAGGCTGGGGTGACCGCTGGGCAGGGCATGTTGAGTGGATGGGGAACACGCTGGGGGAGACAGTGTCTAGGGAGGGGACACTGAGTCTGGGCTTAGGCTGGCAGACAGGGAGATGGAGAAGAAAGAGGGTGTGATTTTAGGCAGTTTGCCAGGAGGGCAAGCAGGAGTGGTTGTGCCTGGGTGGTTCTCAGTCTGGCTGTGCTGCGTACTTTTGCACAAACCCAGCCCTGAGCCTCTGCTGCGGGGGCCTCTGGCTTGGGGCCTCAGCTGGGGCGGGGGGCCAGGGTGGGGCAGTCATCATGCACTTGAAGGCTCATGGGGCAGTCAGGATGTGCCAGGCATTGGTCTATACCATCTCTACATGGATTAACTCATTAGACCTATGGCAGCCCTCGTAGGAAGGGCTTATCTTTGTACCCAATCCACAGAGGAGGAGACTGAGGCACCGACGTGTATATGGCCAGCCCAAGGTCATAACCTGGGGGAAGTACAGCTGAGATCTGAACCCCAAGGGCACGCTCTCTCTGACTGCTCTCTGTTGCCCTGGAGGTGACTCATTTCAGATGCGTGATCTGTAAAAGGGGGCAGCCTTTGGCTCCCAGACCAGCACAGCCGGCAGGGTCTCGCTGACCGTCCAAATTCCAAGAGAAACCAAAACATCTGAGTTTCACACAATCTTCTCTGTTTAATGTTGGCAGCTATTTCAGATTGACTTCTCACACTGTTGCTGGTGTAGTCGGGAGTTGGTAAGTTTCATTTTTCCTTTTTAGCATTTTTTAAGATTTTTTTTTTAAATGTGGACCATTTTAAAAGTCTATTGAATGTGTTACAACATGGCTTCTGTTTCACATCTTGGTCTTTTGGCCATGAGGTTATGTGAGATCTTAGCTCCCCAGCCGAGGATCGAACTTACACACCTGTCATTGGAAGGCGAAGTCTTAACCACTGGACCACCAGGGAAGTCCCTTCTTTTAACATTTTATAGATGTAGAACCTGAATTCTGAATAGGACACAGATCCTAAGTATTGAACTTCAATTTTCGGAGTGAACACTGCATGAAATAGAACTTAATGTCCAGCCCCTCTCGTGTCCCATCCTTCACACTCTATCAGCTGTTGCCCTTTATCGGTTAAAAATTGGAGGGTGCATATCAACACGTGTCTGATTTTTTTTCTTTTTTTAAAATTAATTTTTATTGGAGTATAGTTGATTTACAATGTTGTGTTAGTTTCAGGTATACCGGAAAGTGAGTCAATTCTACATATACATATAGCCACTCTTTTTTTTTTTTAAGCTTCTGTCCCTGTATATGTCATTACAGAGTACTGAGTAGAGTCCCCTGTGATTTTTTTCTTTTTAAGTTACTACACACACAGCTGTTTCTAGGAGCCACTGAGAGGTGGAAAGATAGTTGATCCAAGAGTCAAACTACAAGTAATTTTGATATTTCCATAAGTTTTGGCTGACTTGGGGACCCATCTGAAAGTAAGATTGTTGTCCTTTTTGATTCCATGCTGTCGATGATGGTAACTCACATTGGAGGTAGGAGAAAGTATACACTTTGCCTTTTTCTTACTGCTCACTTGTGCCTGCTTTATAGCAAGTTGTCTGTCTTCCACTTTCCTCCAGGACTACTCTGGCCGTGAGCTCATTGCACGGGCTATTTTAATTATAACTAGATAAATCTGTTTCTCAGGCCATGTAACCAGGTCCATGAAAGCTAGAATCTCTGGTGATACACTTTGGAGGCCACAGGGTTAATGGGTTTAGATTCAGGCAGCCTGGGTTCCCGTCCACCTGTGCTCCTTACATACCTTTTCTCATACTAATTCTTTTTTTCCCCCCTAATATTTATTTATCTGGCTGCACTGGGTCTTAGGACATTAGTTCCCTCACCACTTATCAAACCCAGGCCCTCTGCCTTGGGAGCACAGAGTCTTGACCACTGGACCACCAGGGAAGTCCCATTCTTGTACTAATTCTTCAACATCTGGTATGTATTTTTTCAGATCTCAATTCAAACTCTTTTATATATATATATATATATATATATATATATATATATATATAGTTTAAGTGAAATCTGAGCCTACTGAAACAAAGTTGGGTTTAACAGGGTGAAATTTTTTCTTTTTTCACACTGCCCAACTTTTCCATTTTCATTTCAGTTCAGTCACTCAGTCGTGTCCTACTCTTTGCAACCCCATGAACCACAGCATGCCAGGCCTCTCTATCCATCACCTCCTGGAGTCCACCCAAACCCCTGTCCATTGAGTTGGTGATGCCATCTAACCATCTCATCCTCTGTTGTCCCCTTCTCCTCTTGCCCTCAATCTTTCCCAGCATCATGGTCTTTTCCAGTGAGTCAGCTCTTTGCATCAGGTGGCCAAAGTATTGGAGTTTCAGCTTCAACATCAGTCCTTCCAATGAACACCCAGGACTGATCTCCTTTAGGATGGACTGGTTGGATCTCCTACAGTCCAAGGGACTCTCAAGAGTCTTCTCCAACACCACAGTTCAAAAGCATCAGTTCTTTGGTGCTCAGCTTTCTTTATAGTCCAACTCTCACACCCATACATGACCACTGGAAAAACCATAGCCTTGACTAGACAGACCTTTGTTGGCAAAGTAATGTCTCTGCTTTTAATATGCTGTCTAGGTTGATCATAACTTTCCTTCCAAGGAGTGATTTTGGAGTCCAAAAAAATAAAGTCAGCCATTGTTTCCACTGTTTCCCCATCTATCTGCCATGAAGTGATGGGACCAGACGCCATGATCTTCATTTTCTGAATGTTGAGCTTTAAGCCAACTTTTTCACTCTCCTCTTTCACTTTCATCAAGAGGCTCTTTAGTTCTTCTTCACTTTCTGCCATAAGGGTGGTGTCATCTGCATATCTGAGGTTATTGATATTTCTCCCAGCAATCTTGATTCCAGCTTGTGCTTCTTCCAGCCCAGCATTTCTCATGATGTACTCTGCATAGAAGTTAAATAAGCAGGGTGACAATATACAGCCTTGACGTCCTCCTTTTCCTATTTGGAACCAGTCTGTTGTTCCATGTCCAGTTCTAGCTGTTGCTTCCTGACCTGCATACAGATTTCTCAAGAGGCAGGTCAGGTGGTCTGGTAGTCCCATCTCTTTCAGAATTTTCCACAGTTTATTGTGATCCACACAGTCAAAGGCTTTGGCATAGTCAATGAAGCAGAAATAGATGTTTTTCTGGAACTCTCTTGCTTTTTCCATGATTCAGCGGATGTTGGCAATTTGATCTCTGGTTCCTCTGCCTTTTCTAAAACCAGCTTGAACATCTGTAAGTTCACAGTTCATGTATTGCTGAAGCTTGGCTTGGAGAATTTTGAGCATTACTTTACTAGCATGTGAGATGAGTGCAATTGTGCGGTAGTTTGAGCATTCTTTGGCATTGCCTTTCTTTGGGATTGGAATGAAAACTGACCTTTTCCAGTCCTGTGGCCACTGCTGAGTTTTCTAAATTTGCTGGTATATTGAGTGCAGCACTTTCACAGCGTCATCTTTCAGGATTTGAAATAGCTCAACTGGAATTCCATCACCTCCACTAGCTTTGTTCGTAGTGATGCTTTCTAAGGCCCACTTGACTTCACATTCCAGGATGTCTGGCTCTAGGTCAGTGATCACACCATCGTGATTATCTGGGTTGTGAAGATCTTTTCTGTACAGTTCTTCTGTGTATTCTTGCCACCTCTTCTTAATATCTTCTGCTTCGGTTAGGTTCCTGCCATTTCTGTCCTTTATTGAGCCCATCTTTGCATGAAATGTTCCCTTGGTATCTCTAATTTTCTTGAAGAGATCTCTAGTCTTTCCCATTCTATTGTTTTTCTCTATTTCTTTGCATTGATCGCTGAGGAAGGCTTTCTTATCTCTCCTTGCTATTCTTTGGAACTCTGCATTCAAATGGGTATATCTTTCTTTTTCTCCTTTGCTTTTCACTTCCCTTCTTTTTACAGCTATTTGTAAGTCCTCCCCAGACAGCCATTTTGCTTTTCTGCCTTTCTTTTTCTTGGGGATGGTCTTGATTCCTGTCTCCTGTACAATGTCACGAACCTCTGTCCATAGTTCATCAGGCACTCTGTCTATCAGATCTAGTCCCTTAAATCTATTTCTCTCTTCCACTGTATAGTCAGTCATAAGGGATTTGATTTAGGTCATACCTGAATGGTCTAGTGGTTTTCCCCACTTTCTTCAATTTCAGTCTGAATTTGGCAATAAGGAGTTCATGATCTGAGCCACAATCATCTCCTGGTGTTGTTTTTGCTGACTGTATAGCGCTTCTCCATCTTTGGCTGCAAAGAATATAATCAATCTGATTTCGGTGTCGACCATCTGATGATGTCCACGTGTAAAGTCTTTTCTTGTTTTGTTGGAAGAGGGTGTTTGCTATGACCAGTGCATTCTCTTGGCAGAACTCTATTAGCCTTTGCCCTGCTTCATTCTGTACTCCAAGGCCAAATTTGGCTGTTAAAATTGAATAAAATGTAATATTTACTTTCTCCCTGGCAACTTGTAGCCACATTTCCAGTGCTCAGTAGCCACACAAAGCTGGGACTGCCATAACAAAGTCCCTCAGGTGTGGAGCTTAAATACCAGAAATTTATACTCTCATGGTCTGGAAGCTGGAAGTCCAAGATTACGGTGTAGGCAGGGCTGGTTCCCTCTGAGGCCTCTCTCTTTGGCTTGCAAATGGCTGTCTTCTCTCTCTGTGTCCTCAAGAGATCCTCTGTCTGGGGTGTCTGTGTCCTAATCCCGTTTTATAAGGACACCAGTCTTTTCGGATTGGGCTTCCCAAGTGGCTCACTGGTAAAGAATCTACCTGCAATGCAAAAGATGCAGGAGACCTAGGTTTGATTCCTGGGTGGATAGACCCTCTGGAGAAGGAAACGGCAACCCACTCCAGTATTCTTGCTTGGAGAATCCCATGGACAGAGGAGCCTGGCAGGCTATAGTCCATGGGGTTGCAAAGAGTAGGACACGACTGAGCGACTGAGCGTGCGCGAGTGTGTACGCATGCACACACACACACACACACACACACTTAATGGATTAGGGCCCCACCCTAGTGACTTCCAGAGAAGGCAATGGCAACCCACTCCAGTACTCTTGCCTGGAAAATCCCATGGATGGAGAAGCCTGGTAGGCTGCAGTTCATGGGGTCACTAAGAGTTGGACACGACTAAGCAACTTCACTTTCACTTTCACTTTCATGCACTGGAGAAGGAAATGGCAACCCACTCCAGTGTTCTTGCCTGGAGAATCCCGGGGACGGGGGAGCCTGGTGGGCTGCCATCTCTGGGGTCGCACAGAGTCGGACACGACTGAAGTGACTTAGCAGCAGCAGCAGCAGCTAGTGACCTCATTTTTACCTGATTACCTCTGTAAAGATCCCGTCTCCATTGTAGTAACATCCTGAGGTCCTAGGGGTTAGAGTTTTAACATCTAAACTTGGGGAGGGGGACCCAATTCAACTAATTACAGCCAGTTAGGATTCCCTGGTGGTCCAGTGGTTAAGACTGCATTTCCAGTGCAAGGAGCAGGGATTCAGGGCTTGGTCAGGGAACTAAGATTCTGAATGCTGCATGGCAAGGCCAAAACAAACAAACAGACACAACCAGTTATGCTCCATGATAATTATATGGGCCAGTGTGTGTTTCAGTCATATTCAGCTCTTTTCGATCCTACGGACTGTAGCCCAGCAGGCTCCTCTGTCCATAGGATTCTCCAGGCAAGAATACTGGAGTGGGTTGTCGTTTCCTTCTCCAGGGGATCTTTCTGACCCAGGGAATGAACCCGCGTCTCTCATGCCTCCTGCGTTGACAGGCAGGTTCTTTATCACTAGCGCCACCTGGGAAGCCCATTTGGGCTCCAGTGACAGGCATTTTGGTTCTAGGATGAGAAACACCAGTGGCGTCGCACTGTTCTGCCCATCCCTAACTGTGCAATCGAAGTTTGCCCCTCCGTGGAATGGAAAAAGAAAAATCTTATACCTCTTTTGTAGCCCAGGTGTTGGCAGACTTTTTCTGGAAAGGACGAGAGTATCTATTGTCATCTGTAGGGGCTACATGGTCTCTGTGGCAGCTACTCAGCGGAAAGCAGCCCTGGGCCCCAGGTCAATGAGTGAGCGCGCCTGTGTTCCAGGACAGCTCCACTCAAACAGCCTGTGGGCTGCGCTTTGCGACCACTGTCCTAGGCAGTTGTACACAGTGTCATCGGGGCAGGCCTGACCAAAAATCTGACAGAGAAGAGGGACTGAGCTGTGGGGATATCAGGGGATACACAGTGTTCTAGGCAGAGGAGCAGCCCATGCAAAGGCCCTGAGATAGGACCGTGTCTGGTGAGTTTGAAGGACCGCAGGAAGGACAGTGTGGCAATTAAGAAATATAATATACTAGGTTGGGACTTCCCTGGCGGTCCAGTGGTTGTGACTCTATGCTTCCACTGCAGGGGGTGCAGGTTTGATCCTTGGTTGGGAAAACTAAGGTCCCACAGGTGGCGCAAATAAATACACTTGTTTGTATATTATGTATATATATGGCTTCCCAGGTGGCTCAGTGGTAAAGAATCTGTCTGCCAATGCAGGAGACCCAGGTTTGATCCTTGGATCGGGAAGATCCCCTGAAGAAGGAAATGGCAACCCACTCCAGTATTCTTGCCTGGAAAATCCCATGGACAGAGGAGCCTGGTGGGCTACAGTACATGGGGTCACAAAGATTTGGACACAACTGAGAATGCATTTTTTATATATATATACCTACTTTGTTGCCATATATTGCCATATATTTGCTTTTGACAGAAGTAAAAACATTTATGAAAAGAAAAAAGGAACTCTTTGGAGAAGGCGATGGCACCCCACTCCAGTACTCTTGCCTGGAAAATCCCATGGACGGAGGAGCCTGGTAGGCTGCAGTTCATGGGGTCACTAAGAGTCGGACACGACTGAGCGACTTCACTTTCACTTTTCACTTTCATGCATTGGAGAAGGAAATGGCAACCCACTCCAGTGTTCTTGCCTGGAGAATCCCAGGGACAGGGGAGCCTGATGGCCTGCTGTCTATGGGGTCGCACAGAGTCGGACACGACTGAAGCGACTTAGCAGCAGCAGCAGTAACATGGCTCATATTTAGTCTTTATGGAAAAATAATTCAGAAACCAAGGAAGCACATAAGCAATACTTGTTCTCCTTTTTATAGTTATGACTCTACTTAAAAAAAATATTTATATTATTTATTTGGTCGTGCTGGGTCTTAGTTGTAGCATGTGGGATCTAGTTCCCTGATCAGGGATTGAACCTGGGCCCCTGTATTGAGAGCTTGGAGTCTTAGCCAAGGGACTGCCAGGGAAATCCCTTTACTATTGAAAAATGAAGCACTGAAATGTTGACCTTCAGTCTAGTGGACAGAAGTGGTTTTGTCACTTTGCTTTTGTCATATATTATATATAATAATGGTATTTTATATACAGTTTATAAATTGGACTGGATTGTCAGCTCCAAGAGGGAAGAGTATTCCTTTTTTATTCTTCTTTCTGTCCTGATATGATCAGTAGTGTCCAATAGATGGCAAATGCTGGAAAATTACCTCTTGAATGAATAAATGAATGTTATGTATATATACTTTCCTCCTCTTCACAGACTTCCTTTATTACTTGCAATAAATATGTTTAGAGTTTTTAGCCTGTGGATGGCACAATGGCTTGCTTTTTTTTTTTTTTAAGCTCACCAGGTCTCTTAAAAATATCTGAATCGATTGCTAATTTGGCACAGCTGAGCGGATTCCTGAAAATCTGCATTTCTGGCTTGTCTTGAAATGTTAGCAAATGTGGTCCCGCTGAGCCCATTTGTCTTCTTGGCAATACGCATGAGGCAAGGCCACCACATTTAGACAGGTTGAGGTGGTTCTAGGTTTTCGAGTTAAAGCCCAAGTGCCCTCTCCCCCACACCCCGAGACCCACAAAACCCTGCATGACCTGCCCGTCCCCTGCCTGTTCTCCCCTCCTCCCTCTCTCCTCCTTGCTCACTCTGCTCCAGCTACACAGGCCTCCTCGATGCTCCTCCAACACACCAGACACAGTCCAGCCCCAGGGCCTTTGCACAGGCTATTCCCTCTGCCTGAATCTCTCTTCCCTCAGATGTTCGATGGGTGACTTTCTCCCCATGTTTGTGTCCTGTTGAAATCTCTCTTCTCATCAAGACCTTCCTAAACCATGTTGTTTAAAACTGCACACGGGACTTCCCTTGTGCTCCAGTCGCTAAGACTCTGTGTTCCCAGCGCAGGGGTCCCAGGTCAGGGAAGTAGATTCCACATGCCACAACTAAGACCTGGTGCAGCCAAATAAATACATATTAAAAACTGCACACACCCACCCCTTGATTCGTGGAGTCCACGACCCTCCTCCCCTCCTTGTTTCTCTGTGGCATTTATACAGTATAAATGTGATATACCGTGAATTTCACTCATGTCTCTGTTGACCACTCGGCCCCCCTACTAGGAAGTCAGTGCCATTTTTGGGAGTCTCTGTTATTTCTCCATCCCCATAAGCATTTCAACATGTCAGGCTGCTTCACTTTTCAAAAACAACCCAACAGCTGCTCCCCTCCTCGTGGGTTTCCCCCAGCACCACCTTACCCTCTGCCCCTTCTTGGCTACTTCTTCTCTGCCCACTCTGCTCAGTCACGTCTCCCTCAACCCTCCACCCTCTGGTCCTCTCTGCTCTGTGCCTGGCTTTCCTGGAATCATTGACCTTTGTCCTGGGCCCTATGACATTTGCTCAAAATGAATTTGCAAAAAAAAAAAAAAAAAAAAAGCTGAGTCATTTATACAGTGACGTGTGTGATTTGTCAGTCAAGGGGATTGATGGATGAATCAGCTCTTGATCCAGACCAGGGATCCTCCACATCAGGGCTTAGCAGCATCTAGGGCCAGGTCATTCTCTTGGGGACAGGGGGGTCATCCTGGGTGCTGTGGAATATTGAGCTGCATCCCTGGCACCCACCCACCCAATACCAGGAGCCTCCTTCGATGCAGTTGTGACAACCAGAACTGTCCCCAGATGTTGCCAAGTGTCCCCTGTGGGGATAGAGTTGTCCATAGTGGAGATGCACTGGTTTTGGCTCTTGGGGGGGGGTGCAGTTCTCATCATGAGCACCAGGGTAGAACAGGCAGTAGGCATAGTTGAGGGGCAAAGAATGTGTTCTTAGCCCCCTGGACTGGGAGTGAGGCTGTGCATTTATACAGGTCTGAACGTGATATACCTTGAGCACCTGGGGACTTAAATTTGGGGGTTTGGGACACTTTTCATGGTGTCTTGTTCTGTGCCCTTGGGAGAAACCTTCTCTCTGTGCCTGCCTTTTTGTTTTGCCACACCACGTGGCTTACGGGATCTTAGTTCCCTGGACTGCTGTGCTGTGCTGTGCTGTGCTGTGCTAAGTTGCTTCCACTGTGTCTGACTCTTTGTGACGTCCATGGACTGTAGCCCACCAGACTCCTCTGTCCATGGGATTCTCCAGGCAATAATACTGGAGTGGGTTGCTATGCCCTCTTCCAGGGGATCTTCCCGACCCAGGGATCAAACCCAAGTCTCCTGGGTCTCCTGCATTGCAGGTGGGTTCTTTATCACTAGTGCTACCTGGGAAGCCCTTAGTTCCCTGACCAGGGATCAAACCCAGGCTCCCCTGCAAGTGGAAGTGCTGAGTCCTAACCATTGGACCACGAGGAAAGTCCCTCTTTGCCTGTTTTCTTTTTTTACTTATTTTTGGTTGCACTGGGTCTTTGTTGCTGCATGGGGGCATCCTCTAGTTGTGCCAAGCGGGGGCCACTCTATAGCTGCAGTGCCAGGGTTATTCACTGAGGTGGCTTCTCTTGTTGCGGAGCGCAGGCTCTAGGCACTCAGGCTTCAGTAGTTGCAGCCCAAGGGCTTAATTGCTCTGAGGCACGTGGGATCTTCCTGGACCAAAGATTGAACATGTGTCTCCTGCCCTGGCTGTGCTGTGCTGTGCTTAGTCACTCAGTCATGTCCGACTTTTTGCAACCCCATGGACCATAGCCCACCAGGCTCCTCTATCCATGGGGATTCTCCAGACAAGAATACTGGAGTGGGTTGCTATGCCTTTCTCCTGGAGATCTTCCCAACCCAGGGATCAAACCCAGGTCTCGTGTATTGCAGGTAGATTCTTTACCAGCTGAGCCATAGGGAAGCCCAAGAATACTGAAGTGGGTAGCCTATCCCTTTTCCAGCGGATATTCCCGACCCAGGAATTGAACTGGGGTCTCCTACATTGCAGGCAGATTATTTACCAACTGAGCTATCAGGAAAGCTAGTGGTTGTGAGGCAGACAGAAAATGTAAAAGGTTTGACACACAGGAAAAGGTCACCCAGTGGCCAGTTCTGTTGTGGGGGGACATGGAGAAGACAGACTGGGATAGAGAACCAGGGTGGTCACCGAGGGCTCCCTGAGGTGGTGTCACTGTACCTGGGGGCTGAGGATGAGATTTGGGTCACCCAGGCAAAGGTCTCGGTGCTCCAAGCCGAGGGAATGGTGTGTGAAAAGAGCCTGTGGTGGGAACCAACTTGGCATTTTTCAAGAAATGGAGAGAAGAGGAAAGATTAACTTCATAGTAATAATGAAACATGTATCAGTTAGCTATTGCTACATAACAAATTACCCCAGAACTATGTGGCTTCAAAACACAAACATTTATTATCTCACACAGTTTCTGAATGTTAGGAATCTGGGGGTCAGATGAGCTGGATGATTCTGTCTCTAGGTCTCTGATGAACTTGCAGTCAGGCTGTCGTCCTGGCTGCATCATCTGAAGACTCAACTGGGGCTGGATTCTGAGATTGGCGCCCCCATGTGGCTGGTGGTGGTGGTGGTTTAGTCACAATTGACTTTTCTCTCTGTACCACTGTTTGGTGGCGGTGGTGGTTTAGTTGCTGGTGGTGAGAAGCCTCACTTCCTCCCCAGGCGGGCCCTTTATATCATGGTTTGCCCCTGACAGAGTGACAGAGAGAATGACTAAGAAGGAAGCCAGTGTCTTTTATTTATTTTAAAAAATTTTATTTATTTTGGCTGTACCATATGGCATGTGCCATCTTAGTTCTCCAACTAGGGATTCAACTCACATTCCCTGCAGTGGAAATGCAGAATCTTAACCACCGGACTGCCAGGGAAATCCCAAGCCAGTGTCTTTCATAACCTAATGTCACAAGTAACGCCTCATCACTTCTGCCACATTCTATCAAACTCACAGAACTCTAGGACCACATTGGAAGGACCACCCCAGACTGTGAATACCAGGATGTGGGGTCACTGGTGTCACCTAGGAGACTGACTTCCTGAGTGACAGGTATTGAGTGCCTCTGGGCTCCATTCATGGGACTCAGAACTTTCCATATGTTAACGCTACTCAGCTCCCTGAAACACTCCTGTAAGTGGGCTTATTAGCATCCTAATAGGCAGTGTAGTCTTGTGGTTAAGCACATTAGCCCCAGCCTCTGGAACCAGACAGCTGGGGTTCAAATCCCAGCTCTGGGATTTCTCTGGCAGTCCAATGGTTAAGACTCTGTGCTTTCACTCAAGGGGGCGCAGGTTCCATCCCTGGCTGGGGAATTAAAATCTCCTATGCCATGTGGAAAATATCAAACAAACAACTAACAAACCCCAGATCTCTCACTGGCTATGACTTGGGGCAAATGACTTCACTTCTCTGGCTTACCTTTTCCCTCTGTGAATGGAAAAAATTAGTTGCTCAGTCGTGTCTGACCCTTTTCCACTTCATGGAATGTAGCCCACCAGGCTCCTCTGTCCGTGGGATTCTCCAGGCAAAGATACTGGAGTGGGTAGCCATTTCCTTCTCCAGAGGATCTTCCTGGGAATGGCTACCCACTCCAGTATTCTTGCCTGCAGACTTTCCAATTGTGGCACTTGGGCTTTAGAGCCTGGGCTCAGTAGCTCTGCTGCACGTGGAATCTTAGTTCCCCGATCAGGGATCGAACCCACATCCCCTGCATTGCAGGGTAGATTCTGAACCACTGGACCACCATGGCAGTCCGGGTCTGCTGGGTTTTGGTGGCATTGTGGGGGGTGACGTCTGTACTGCCTCTCAGAGCCCCCTTTCTGGTGATAAGCATGTCTTTCTGCTTCACAGGTCAGCTCTACAGCCCCCAGGGGTCCTGGTGCCCGTGAGCAGGGTAGAGACACCGGGCCTGCAGCGCAGCGGGGCGGCGTGCGGAACATGACTTCATCATCCAGTGTTTCTCCCGCAGCCGCTGGAGGCTACGCCCACCTGAGCCCATGGCCTGCACCGGCCCTTCCCTCTCTGGCGCCTTTGACATTCTAGGCGCCGCGGGTCAGGACAAGCTCTTGTATCTTAAGCACAAACTGAAGACCCTGAGGCCTGGCTGCCGTGGGGCGTATCTCCTGCACGCCATGGTGCTCCTGAAGCTGGGCCAGGAGACCGAGGCCAGGATCTCCCTGGAGGCGCTGAAGGCGGATGCGGTGGCCCAACTTGTGGCCCACCAGTGGGCTGGTGTGGACAGCACCGAGACTCCAGAGGAGCCCCCAGACGTGTCCTGGGCCGTTGCCAGGGTGTACCACCTTCTCGCCGAAGAGAAGCTTTGTCCCGCGACTATGCGGGAGGAGGCCTACCGGGCAGCCCTCCGCGCTTTCAGATCCAGGGACGACCTCCAGCTGCGGGAGCTCCAGGAAGAGGCCCGGGACCGGTGCGGGTGGGACGTCCTTGGGGATCTGGGAGGAGTCCAAACACTGCGTTCCGATCTGGGCTGCCTCCCGCCGTCCTCGGCCTCACTTTCCCGGACGCGCAGCGACCCGCGGCCCATAGAGCATCTTTCCGGCTGGAGCACAGCGTGTTCCCTGAGATCCACTGGCAGCCCGGCCTCCCTGGGCAGCAACTTGGAAATCAGTCAGTCGCCCACCATGGCCCTCCTCAGCGTGCACCACAGCCACCACGGGCCCAGCAAGCTGTGTGACCATCCCCAGGCCAGCGTGGTGCCCGAGCCTGCCCCTATGGGTTGCCAGGAACCCGAGGAGATGAGCTGGCCCCCATCGGTGGAGGCTGCCGACTCCCCGGTGCGGCCGAGCAGCCCAGGCCCCGGGCTTCCCGAGGTGACCACCGATGCCTGCCCCGCCAGCTCGCACGACCCACCGGAAGTTCCGGAAATCAGCGCCCACTATCCGGTGGAGTGTACGGATGTGCCAGCAGCCCCGAAATCTCTCCCCTCGCCTTCCAAAAACGCCTGCCTAGTCACAGATCAGACGCCAGTCCAACTTTCAGAGGAAGACACTGCTTACCTGTTGGCTCAGCCACGCCCACCGACTCCTTCCGTGCCCCAAACATCCCCGTCTTTTCCTTCCCCATCGACGTCTCCCTTTCCTTCTCCATCGACCCCTTCTGAGGCTCACCCGACCCCTTCTAAGGCTCACCCGACCCCTTCTAAGGCTCACCCGACCCCTCCTAAGGCCCACTCGACCCCTCCTAAGGCTCACCCGACCTCTCCTAAGGCTCACCCGACCGTCTGGAACCCAGAGCCCCCTCCTCCGGAGCTGGAGTCGTCCGAGCAGAAATTCTATAACTTTGTGGTGCTCCACGCCAGTGCAGACGAGCACATCGCACTGCGAGTGCGCGAGAGGCTGGAGGCGCTAGGCGTGCGAGATGGGGCCACGTTCTGCGAGGATTTCCAGGTGCCCGGGCGTGGCGAGCTGCACTGCCTGCAGGACGCTCTAGACCACTCGGCATTCATCATCCTGCTGCTCACCTCCAACTTTGACTGCCGCCTGAGCCAGCATCAGACGAACCAGTCTCTGATGAGCAGCCTCACGCGCCACGGATGGCAGGACTGCGTGATTCCCTTCCTGCCCCTGGAGAGTTCCCTGGCCCAGCTCAGCCCCAGCACGTCTAGCCTGCTTACCGGCCTGGTGTTGCTGGATGAGCACTCCAAGATCTTCGCCAGGAAGGTGACCAACACCTTCAAGCCCCAGATGCTGCGGGCCCGCAAGGCCAAGTGGAGGAAGGAACAGGATGCCCGGGCACTGCGGGAACAGAGCCAACAGCTGGAAAGTGAGCGGCAGCACGCAGCGGCATGGGGCGCGGCGTACTCGGCTTACGTCCATAGCTACCTGGCCTACCAGACGCAGGTGGAGAAGCTCCAGGTTGCTTTGGCGAACTACATGCCATTTGGGACTCAGCTGCCCTTCGGGGGACAGGGGTCCCTGGGAACCGCACCATCACCCTTTCCCACCCTGCCCGGTCATCAGCCACCTCCCCTACCTCCTTGGCTGGGGGGCACGCCCCCACCGATCTTCCAGCAACCCCCGCCGACCTTCCCGCAACCCCCACCGACCTTCCCGCAACCCCCGCCGACCTTCCCGCAACCCCCACCGACCTTTCCGCAACCCCCGCCGACCTTCCAGCAACCCCCACCGGCCTGCCCACAGCCCCCGGACTTCTCACAGGCACCACCTGCGCGCCCTCAGAGCCCTGGGCTCCAGCCTCTCATCATACACCATGCACAGATGGTACAGCTGGGGGTCAACAACCACATGTGGAATCAGAGAGGGACCCAGGCACCAGAGGACAACACGCGGGAAACGGAATGACCTAGTGACTGGACCTGATGACCTCGGCTTTGACCACCCCCCTTCATCTCTAGGGGGCGGTGGAACACGGGATTGTTTGCTACTTTCAGGACACTGCAGGGGAGAACTTCCATCTCAGGAAATAGGGCAAAATGGGGCCCATGACTTTCTGGCCCTGCTGCTGCTGCTTCTAAGTCGCTTCAGTCGTGTCCGACTCTGTGCGACCCCATAGATGGCAGCCCACCAGGCTCCCCCGTCCCTGGGATTCTCCAGGCAAGAACACTGGAGTGGGTTGCCATTTCCTTCTCCAGTGAATAAAAGTGAAAAGTGAAAGTGAAGTCACTCAGTCGTGTCCCACTGGAACTGGAGGTGGCCAGAACTGGATATGAGTTTACAAATTCTCTCTCTTCCCCTCTCTCTATGGGGAATGAGCTGGGGGTATGGGTATGATGTTTCAATTGTAATAAATATTTATTGAATGCTTTGATAGCACCATTGTACTCAGGAAGGCCTGCTCCTTGCCATTTGTCAAGATAAAAACGTGGCTAGTGGGACTTCCCTGGTGGTCCAGTGGTTAAGACTCTCCGCTTCCAATGCAGGGGGCACGGGTTCCATACCTTGTCAGCGAACTGAGATCCCACATGCCATGCTGTGTGGCCAAAAAGCAAAACAAAAACCAGGTGGCTACTATTGCCATAAAAGGAACAGGAGCTGAAAATTTGGTTTCACTTCATTGGTCAGGATGTAGTTGCGTGGACCATCCCCAGCTGCAAGGGAAGCTGGGAGATATAATCTTCTCACGGGCCATGTGCTTTGCCAAGAGTGTTGGTTCTAATGCTAGAGAAGGTGGGGAGAAAACACGTTGAGAGTACATTTGGCCATTTCTATTGCAGCCCTTTTTCAGGGAAGAAGGGGTCTGCATTGATGCTCTCACCTTGAAGGCTGGGCTCTGATCACACTGTGTATTCTTGTACAAGTGCCTTCACCTCTCTTGAGTCTCTGCTTTCTCATCTGTGAAATGGGTTTATGAGGCCATTGTTCCAAGGTCATCAGCAGATTGTGGGCGATTGCACTGAAATACCAGGGACAGTGTAAGTACTTGTTAACTTGGTGTCTGGTATGAAGGGGATTAATTTTTTTAAGGGTCTCTTATTCTCTTTTGAGAATAAGAATAGAATTAACGTTTGTTGAGCGCTTACCATTTATCCATTCTGGAGGCTTTACATATGTAAACATTCTAATCCTCAAAAATGACCTCCCTGGGACTTTCAGGGTGGTCCAGTGGTTAAGACTCCAGTATCCACTGGAGGGGATGTGGTTTCGATCCCCGGTCAGGGAAATAAGATCCCACATGCCCTGCGGTGTAGCCAAAAAAAAAAAAAAAAAAAAAAATTGACCCTCCTCCCGGAGTAAAAGATTTTGTTACTGGGCCCATTTTGCAGATGGGGAAAACCGAGGCTGAGAGAGGTGAATTCTGGCCCCAAAACCACACTGATTGTAAATGGGGAGACTGCAATGCCGTAGTCGGATTTCCGAGGGAGGAAATGAAGACCAGCCCAGGAAGGGTGTATGTGGGTCAGGCGTGTAGGCCTTCTCTGGCCCAACAGCAGGATTTGAACACTGACTTAGCATGCCCTTTCTTCCACCAGCCGCCCCAAAGGGCGGACCTCGTGTGAGTCAGCCAGGCTGTCACGCACCATTTGCTATTTTAGTAGCTGACTCAGATTTTGTCGAGGATCTGCTCCTGGACTGGCCTTCCCCCAGTGAAGTGAAATCTGGAAAGATTAGATTCTTGGTTGGGGTGGGGTCAAGGGAACAGATGGTTTCCATTTTTTTCTCTTCTTTTTGACCCTGCAGCACGTCTTACAGGATCTTAGTTCCCTGACCAATGACCGAACCTGGGCCGCCCTAGTGAAAATGCTGAGTCCCAACCACTGGGCCACCAGGGAAGTCCCAAACAGAAAGTTTCTGATGACTGAGGCTAGGATCTGCCACAATTCACTGGACACTTGCCATTTTTTCAGTTGACCAATATTTATTGAGCTCCTGCTGTGTTCCAGAATCGTCCCAGATATTGGGGTGCAGTAGGGGCAAAGACAGATGTGAACTGTCCCCTACTCTATTTTCAATTGCAGGCGGAGGTGGAAGGGAGGGAGCAACGAATGAGTCATCAAATGAGGAAGTGAGGTAGTTTCAGTGAGGAGACTTAGAGGAAATAAACAGGGCACCTAATGGTAGTGCCTCACGAGCAAGAACTTTGGCCCAGATAGCCAGGAAGGGCTTCTCTGAGGAGGTTGCATTACAGCCAATATCTAGAGAAAGAAAAGGAGATGGTCATCATGGGAAGAACTTGGAAAGGAAGGTGATCTTCTGAGCAGAGGAAACAGGCTGTGCGAAGACCCTGGGGCAGGACCGCATATACTGCGTGAACAGCAAAGACAGACAGAGTAGGTGAGGGGGGAGAGAGGGAGGAGGTCCGGGAGAGAGGGGACAGGCAGGTCGTGCAGGGCTTTGTGGGCTGCAGGAGGACTTAGGTTTTTGCTTTCAGGGAATTGCGAGCCGTGGAGGGCTATGGGCAAAAGAGGGGCGGAGTCTGACTCAAGTGCTCACATGCGCCCTCTGATGGCTGCTGCAGGGAGGGCAGACTGGGGAGCGAGGCAGAAGCTGTGAGTCCAGGTCAGTGAGGCTGGGGGCTAGACCCCGGTGGAGGCAGAAGAGGGAGGAGAAGTGGGCACATTCAGAACGTGAGCTTTTATTTCGTCCCTGAAATGTGAGTCACAAGTCACAGCCCTTTTCTGGGCCGCATCTTTCTCACCTGTGCCATGGACCCGGCAAGCTTCGGTCTGGAACTCTGGTAGGTACATCACTGCATCAACCCAATGTATTTAAAAATGATCATTTTGAAAGCCCTGAGCTGAGGGCTTCACGTAGTGCATGGCATCCCAGGTGGCTCAGTGGTATAGAATCTGCCTGCCAATGCAGGAGACATGAGTTTGATCTCTGGGTCGGGAAGATCCCCTAGAGGAGGAAATGGCAACCTGCTCCAGTATTCTTACCTGGAAAATTCCGTGGACAGAGGAAACCTGGCAGGCTAGGTCCATGGGGTGGCAAAGAATTGGACACGACTGAGTGACCGAGCTTGCATGCCTGCACTCACTTCATTCTCTCAATGGCCATGGGAGCTAGAAACAGTGTTCCCAGTTTACAGATGAGAAAACTGAGGTCAGGAGGGGTGGTGTCATTTATCTAAGGTCATACAGCTCACAAGCAGTCTTTTGGGGCAGGATAAGGAGCCAGGTGTCTCTCTACTGGATTTTAGCAGCTTGTGAATTTATGGCCTTGATTTTTAAAAATTCTTTGAAATATTCCTGTTCATTACTTGCTAATTTCTGGCTTCTCCACTACAGCCTGCCCACCCTGAGGGAGCTTGGGGCTGATCTGTCTTGCTCACTGCAGCATTTTCAGAACCCACCACAGACCGTGGCACACAATAACTATTCAGTAAAGTGAATCCTTTTGACAGACAGTTAGTGAGCACGTACTGTGGGCAGACCCTGCTGAGCGCTGTGGTCACAGGCCTGGTCCCTGCCCCCATGGAGCTTACTGGGCAGTAAGTGGAGAGGATGTGGATTCTTCTATCCATTTAGCCAACCAACATTTACTGAGCTCCTACAATGTGCAGGCCCTTTGACATAGGGATGACTGAGTGGTCACCCCCTTAGGTGACCTGAGACACCTCTGTTCTGTCCTTCCAGGGGTCATGGAGCAGTTTCAGAGACAGAGTTACAGGGTGGTCAGGACTGTGATAAAGTGTAGGGGGCTCAAAGGGGATCCTTGACCAGCCTGGGGGGAATTAAGAGGACCTTCTGGAAGGAGGAAGTCAGCTGACACCAGAGGCTTATGTCAGAATGAACCATTGGTGGGCAAAAGTGTCCCTGAGGGTGGGCACAGCACTGGCAAAGGCCTGGAGGGGATCCTGTAGGGAAGGTCAACGTCACAGGAGGCCACAATTCCTGCTGCCCCAGCGCCCCCTGGTGGCCACCTCCAGCTCAGAGACCAGCCTACCTCACATGGCTCCAGGGGCCTGGGGTTGCTTCCTCTAGACCAAACAGCCTTGAAGGGAAAACAGAGGAGGGGCTTCCCTGGTGGTCCAGTAGCTAAGAATCCACCTTGCAATGCAAGAGACACTGGTTTGATCCCAGGTCCGGGAAGATTCCATATGCTGTAGAGCCACAACTACTCCCAGCCACAACTACTGAGCCTGAGCGCTCTAGAGCCTGTGCTTGGAAACAAGAGAAGTCACTGCAATCAAAAACCTGAGTGCTGCAACTGGAGAGTAGGCCCTGCTAGCCATAACTAGAAAAAGCGCTATTGCAGGAGCAAAGACCCAGTACAGCCCCCCTCCCCCGCAAAAAAAAAGGGGGGGAAGTTTTTTGAATTTTTTCCCTTTTTAAAAATCTAAAGCTTGAATTTTTTTTCCTATGAGAATTATGTTATTTTTTTAGTGTACACTTCAGTGGTTTTTAGTATAATCAATATATTGCAAAGTCATCACCAATTCCAGAATGTTCTCATCACTCCTTAAAGAAGCCACATCCCCAATAGCAGTCACTTGGCAGCCGCCTCCTCAGCCCCTGGCAACCATGAATCTGCTTTCTGTCTCTGGACATTTCATATCAATGGTATCACACAGTATGTGGTCTTTGGCATCTGACTTCTTTCACTCAGCAGAGCATGAACATGCATTCTTAGGCCACCCCTATTATCAGGAGCATGGGCTAGCACTGTTTGTATGTTCTTATTCTTTTTCATGGCTGCATAGTATTCTTCCCCCCAAAGCCCCTTCATAACCCGTATGAGAAACACTCTTGGAAGCTGGATAGCTAGAGCAGTGGGGTGCCTCGGGGTTGATCAGGCAATCCATTGCAGGGTGGGACAAAAATATGAGAAATCATACTTTTACTCTTTATTTTCTGGTTGCACCATCGCCACCCAGTGATGGCCATGGAGTGTCCAGGCTGTCGCCTCAGGTGAGGTAATGAACAAACGCATGCCTGGGCAGAGTTGTTCACCAGGGTGCTGGTGTGGAGGTCTGCAGATGGCCCGTGATGAGGCAGCCAGTGTCTTGTTTCTTCTAGAAGCATCTGCTTCCTGCTCAGGTCTGGCTCTGTCCTGGGCCTTTGCCAGAGGTCTTGATGCTGGTTGCCCTGACCCACAACTGGGCCAGACAGGCCCTCGCTCCGGAAAATGAAAGTCTAGTGGAGTCAGAAGGAGGAAGTTTCTGGAGGCTGTGTAGCCACCTCCTGCCCCACTCTTCTGCCCATGCAAATAGAGGGCCTTCTAGAAAGGGGGCTCCTCCCTGAGAGGGGCCAGGGTGGGGTCTTTCCTGAAGTGCTTGCTCCGTAATCAGCCTGCCTTCCTCCCAAGGCTGCAGAAACCGCCCTGGTCTAGGTCATTAGTACTGAGTTGTGAAGTCCAGGGATCACTTCTCTGTCCTCCTCCCCTTGTCTGAAGTGTCTACGTGCTTGTTGGCCTCCAAGACCTCCGTCCTCACATGGCTTCACAGGGCCCATATTCTCTCACCCCTTCACGCCCCATGCCATCCCTCCCCACTCTCCTGGACCCCCTAGGGTCTCTCCCCTCCTCAGTGGCCTCAACTATATACTCAGCCCCGTCTCCAGCTTGGACCTCCCCTGAGCTCCAGGTTCCAGACGCCTCAATGTCTCCAGGTGCTGGGGGTTCATGGGGGGCATCTCACACTCAGCATGGCCACGCTGTGTCTGACCAGCCTCTCTAACCTATTCCCCCTACGTCTCTTCTTTGTGGATAGAAGCTCTGTCCTGGGAGTTGCTCAGCTAGAAGATGGCAGGCACCCTCGACTAACCTGTCAGTCAAGGTTTCTGCTTCTGCTTTCAAAAAACTGTCCAGAGCCCACCCACTTCTCTCCCACTTGGACCAGCGCCGTCACCTGCATCCTGGTCCCTAGACTCCCAGGCTCACTACCAGTCTGCCTTCCCTGCAGCATCCACAAGAGGGCAGACCCTGCCCCTCCTCTGCCTTTGGCCCTCCGGGGTCTCACCTCCCTGGGGGTAAACCTCCAAGTCCTACCCGCACGACCTGTGCATTTCCTCCGTGCCCTCCACTCCTCCCTGTCTCCCCCTCGCCCACTTGACTCCAGCCATACAGACTTCCTTGCTAGTTCCTTCCTTGTTAGTTCCTCTACCACACAAGGCACAGTCCTGCCCCAGGGCCTTTGCATATGCTCTGCTCACTGCCCAGTGTCCTCCCTTCTCACTCTGCCACAGCTCCTTCTCTCACCTTCTCCAGATCTTTGCTCAAATGCCACTCTCTCAATAGAGGCTTCTATGAGGTCCCCCCATTTAAAATTCATTTTCAATGGCACCCACCAACCCCCCTGACTCTGCCTTCTTTTTCCATAACTCTTAGCACTTTGGGACAAATAGAAGTTACCTGGTCATCACACACATTGGTCTTCTTTCGGAGGGCACAACGTTTGTCTGACTTCATTGTACCTGGTATACAGTAGGCTGTCAATAAGTGAACAAACATACCTTGTTGTATCCTGTTTCACTTTATTGCCCTCCACAAATATTGCATTTTTTTTTTTAAACAAATTGAAGGTCTGTGGCAACTCTGCGACAAGCAAGTCGATCAGCACCATTTTCCCAACAGCCTCTGCTCCCTTTGTGTCTCGGTGCCACATTTTGGTAATTCACACAGAATATCAGACTTTTTCATCATGATTGTATTTGTCACGATGAGCTGCGATCAGTGCTCTTTGACTATTGTAATTTTGGGGATGCCATATAAGACTATGAACTTAATAAATATGTGTTAAAAATTTTTTTTGATGTGGATCATTTTTAAAGTCTTTATTGAATTTATTACAATATCACTTCTGTCTTATGTTTTATTTTTTAGACTGCCTGACCAGGGATCAAACCTACAGTCCCTGCATTGAAAGGCAAAGTCTTAATCATTTGACTGCCAGGGAAGTCCCCACTGTGTGTGTGTGTGTGTTCTGACTGCCCCACCCGCTAGCTGATTCCCCCTCTCTTCCCCTCTCCTTGGGCCCCCTTATCCCCTGAGACACAAGAATATTGAAATTAGGTCAGTGAACAACCCCACAATGGCCTCTACATGTTTTAGGGAAAGGAAGAATCACACATCTCTGTAAATCAGAAGCTAGAGATGAAGCTTCATAAGGAAGGCATGCCAAAACCAGAGAGCGGCCGACCGCTGGGCCTCTTGCTACAAATACTTAGCCAAGTTGTGAATGCAAAGAAAGGAAAAGGCTTTGAAGGAAATCAAGTGCTACTCCAGTGAATGCACGAACGATAACAGAATGAAATAGCCTCACTGCTGATAGGGAGAAAGTTTCTGTGGTCAGGATAGGAGATCAAACCAGACACAGCATTCCTTCCTGTAAGCCAAAGCCTCATCCAGACCCCGGCCCTAGCCCTCTTCAGTTCTGTGACGGCAGAGACAGGTGAGGAGACTACAGGAGAAAAGTGTGAGGCCCGCAGAAGGGGGTTCATGAGGTTGAAGGAAAGAGGCCGTCTTCATAGCAGAACAGCGCAAGGGGAAGGAGTGAGCGCTGGTGTAGTAGCTGCTGCAAGTCCTCCAGAAAATCTGGCTCAGGTCATTCAGGAAGGCGGCTATGCTAAAGGAGAGACTGCTGCACACTTTTATTTTTATTTATGTTTATTTTGGGCTGTGCTGGGTCTTCATTGTGGCAGGCAGGGATGACTCTTCGTTGCAGCACGCAGGCTTCTCGTGGCGGTGGCTTCTCTCGTTGCAGAGCTCGGGTTCTAGGGCACCTGGGCTTCAGTAATTGCAGCCGGTGGGCTCTGTAGTTGCAGATCCCGGGCTCTAGAGCACAAGCTCAATAGTTGTGGCGCACAGGCTTAGCTGCTTCTGAGGCATCTGTGGGATCTTCCCGGACCAGGGATAGAACTTGTGTTTCCATTGGCAGGCCGATTCTTCACCACTGGACCACCAGGGAAGTCCTGCACATTTAATAGAATACAGTCTTAGTGTAAATATAACTTATATACACTGGGAACTGGAGAAGGGAATGGCAGCCCACTCCAGTACTCTTGCCTGGGAAATCCCGTGGACAGAGCAGCCTGGTCCATGGGGTTGCAGAGTCGGACACGACTGAACGACTGAGCGCACACACACACATGCACTGGGAAACCTCAAAATTTGTGTGACTTGGTTTATTACCATATTCACTTTATTGCCATGGTCTGGACCCAAACTTACAGTGCCTCTGAGGTCTGCCTGAATTTGCATTACTGCTTAAGTCTGTTTTTGTCTTTAAAACAATTTCTTTTTCTGGTTTACAGCAAGGTGATCCAGTTATACTTATGTATATATTTTCATATTATTTTCTGTTATGGTTTAATACAGAATACTGCCATCTGTGGGGTCACACAGAGTCGGACACGACTGAAGCGACTTAGCAGCAGCAGCAGCAGCAGCAGTATCCCATTGTATACAGGTACTGCTGCTTCTTCATCCATTTATCTGTTGATGGCTACTCAGATTGCTTCTGTGTCATGGCTATTGTAAATAGTGTTGCTATGAACATACAGGTACATGTATCTTTTCAAATTAGAGCTTTCTTCATGTATATGCCCATTAGTACAGTTGCTTCCCTGGTGGCTCAGAGGTTAAAGCGTCTGCCTGCAATGCGGGAGACCTGGGTTCGATCCCTGGGTCAGGAAGATCCCCTGGAGAAGGAAATGGCAACCCACTCCAGTATTCTTGCCTGGAGAATCCCATGGATGGAGGAGCCTGGTGGGCTACAGTCCACGGGGTTGCAAAGAGTTGGACACGACTGAGCGACTTCACTTAGTGGAGTTGCAGGTTGTTCTATTTTTATTTTTTTTAAGGAACCTCCATACTGTTCTCCATAGTGGCTGCACCAATTGTACTTCCCCACCAAAGGTATAAGAGGGTTCTCTTTTCTCCACATCCTCTCCAGCATTTGGAGAGCATTTTTAACGATGGCCATTCTGACCAGTGTGAGGTGGTACCTAATTTTAGTTTTTGAACTTCATTTCTCTTATGATCAATGATATTGACCATCTTTTAGGTGCCTATTTTCCATCTGTATGTCTTCCTTGGAGAAATGTCTATTTAGGTCTTCTGCCCATTTTTAGATTGGGTTGTTTGTTTTTGTTATTGAGTTGTATAACTGTATGTTTTGGAAATGAAGCCCTTGTCAGCTGCATCATTTGCAAATATTTTCTGGTAGTCTTAGGTTGTCTTCTTTTCCTCTTGTTTATGGTTTCCCTTGCTGTGCAAAACAGACTCTTGATATTATGTTTCCTTCTTGCCTGCCAGTGAGTGAACAGTGTGTATTGAACACTGTTCAATACACAGTACAATGTATTTACTGAACAGTGTGTATTGGCACCGACTGTATGCCAGGGACTGTTTCAGACACACTGTTGATTAAAGCAGACCCTGTTTCTGCTCACACATCTGTGGGGGAGATAGATATTAGAGTAAGTGGTTACAACAAAGATGGTCCTGGGTGTGGTGGGACATGGTGGAAGGGGAAACAGGGATAAGAGTGGCTGTGGGAGGCTTCCTGGAGGGGCTCATTCCAGGGAGAAAGGGTGTTCTAGGTAAGGGGCAGAGCCCAGCATAAGGCCCTGTGGTGGGAAGGAGCATGGGGCTTGGGAAGGGGAGGGCAGAGCCAGTGTGGTCCAACCTGGTACAGAACTGTGTCCAGCGGTGGGGGCGGGGGGACAGAGGGGAGAACAGGATGGCTCCTTTATTTGTGGGGATCCAGAGTCACTGACTCAATGGACATGAGTTTGAGCAAACTCCAGGAGGTAGGGAAGGACAGGGAACCCTGGCACGCTGCAGTCCATGGGGTTGCAGAGTCGTACAGGACTTAGTGACTAACGAGATGCTGCGATGAGCATTCACTGACACTAGAGGGCACCCTTGAACAACAGCTCCTGCCTCTCCTTCCCGGGGCTGGGAAAGGGCTTCTTCCTAAAAGAAACCAGGCAGGGAGGGAGTCAGAATCGCCAGAGAGTGCCAGCTTCCAGGCCATGCCAAAGGCCACTCTCCCTGTTAACAATCTCTGTAAATAAGATCAGCGGCTGTATAAACATGCCCATTCACTGGATGTTTGGAAATCGTTCAGTCTAATGCTGTTGGGGACCAGAGGCCAGAGAGGGCAGACACCTGCCTTAGGTCACACAGCAAGACCTACCCTGCCTTGCCTACACAGTGTCTCTTCCCAACCCCAAATGCCCCTGGGTGGGGATCTTTTATTTTTAACCTGGTCAGTGGACACACCGCCTTTTTATAGCCCTGGAAGGAGCCCAGGGTTTCCAATTTCCAAAGGAAGTTTTTTTTAAAAAAAATGGTCCTCTTCCTGAGAAAAGGAATGGCCTGACCTCTCAGAGGGCCCTAGCCCCATCTCTTATTTTTCCCCGAGGCTCCCTGGGTTCCCCCAGACCCCTCAGCGGCTGCTGTACACATTCGCATCCCTGGTGGTTCTTAGAGGCCCCTTCTGTCAGTCTGGGCCATCACGCCCTCTCAAAGCCTCCCGGGGATTCGCAGGCTTTGCTTACCTGTCTACCGTCCTCAGCATTGCTGCTGGCCATCTGCCCTCTTACTTAATTTCTATTCCTTGAGTCATTTAATATTTTTCTTTAAACAGATTTAAAAACCAACTTTTTTTTTTTTGCTTCCTGGAATTAGATAGGGCTGATGGTGGCATTCTTAAGGTTATACTAAAGCCACTAACTGTACATTTAAAGTGGTAAAACTTGGGACTTCCCTGTTGGTCCAGTGGTTAAGCCTCCACATTTCCAATGCAGGGGAGGCGGGATTGATCCTTGGTGGGGAAACTAAGATCCCACATGCCTCATAGTGCAGCCAAAAATAAATTTAAAAAAATATATTTTTTTTAAATGCAAAAAACCCAAAACACCCCAAACCCTTAAAAGAGTCATCATAAGACTTTAAAATAAATAAATAAAATGGTAAGGTTTTATCTCAGAAAAAGATTGTAGAAAAATATGAACTCGTCTTTATTTTGAACTTTTCAAGTATTAACATCTATGAATTCACAATATTGGAAATAGAGGGCCTAGCCATACTTTGTTCCCCAAAACACATTCAAATAAATGTATAATTACTTAAGTTTTTTTACAGGTCACCTGTGATTGTTATGTATAAATGAGTGTGCAGGCAGTAGGCGCCTATGACAGCTTCGCTGAGCACTTTCCTGTGTGCCAGGGTTTCTTGGATAAACTCACTCCGCATGCCCACTCCAGTATTGTTGCCTGGAAAATTCCATGGAGAGAAGAGACTTGTGGGCTACAATCCCTGGTGTTGCAAAGAGTTGGACACAACTGGGTGACTGAACCCACTGCACTGCAATGCTGGTAGGCAGCTGCTACCACCAACCCCATTTCACAGATGAGGAAACTGAGGCTCAGGGAGAGGAACTGCCATTCCCAAGGTAATACGGCCTGTGTGCTAAGGCACCACACCACACTGCCCAGTGCACATGTTCATTCTGAGTGAGGAAGCTGGACTATATCGGAGGATTGATTGCAAGGTGGTAACTGCAGGGCAGAATCTAGAACCCCACCCCACCAGCCCATCTGTTTCAGTCAATATTTTTTTATGTGGTCATTTTTTTAAGTCTTTATTTAATTTGTTACAATATTGCTTCTGCTTTATGTTTTGTATTTTTGACCTCAAGGCATATGAGATCTTAGCTCCCTGAGGGACCAGGGATTGAACCCACATCCCCTGCATTAGAAGCAGGGTCTTCACCACTGGACCACCAGGCAAGCTTCCGTGTTTCATTCCATTTTATTAAACTTTCTAAAGAATCAGCTTTGCTTTCATTGGTTTTTACTCGATCATTTGCCCATTTCTATTTTTTTGATTTCCACTCTTTATTTTTTGGATTTAGTTGGCACTGAATTTTCTAGCTTTGTAAGGTGAGATTTTAGATCAGGCATTGGCATGCTTCTGTCTATAAAGGGCTAAACATTATATTAATTATTAATTTATTAATACTAAGTACATATTTTAGGCTTTGGGGGCCAGATGGGTCTCTGGCATAACTTCTCAGTTCTGCCACTGCAGCATGAGCGTGGCCACAGGGAAGGTGTGAGCACAGGAATGTGTCTGTGCCAGTAACACTTAATTTGTGAAAATGAGGCTGGATTTGGCCCATGGGCCACAGTTTGCAGATTCTGCTTTTCTTGTCTTCTAGCGCAAGCGCTTAAAGCTCCACGTTGCCCTCTAAGCACTGCTTGGGCTGCACTGCACACATGAGCATACCTTGTGCTGTATGAGGAGTCTAGCAGGCTATGGGGTCCCAAGAGAGTCGGACACGACTGAGCAAGTCAACAACAACAGCAAAATGCTCCAAGAATTCTCTAGTTTTCTTGGTGATTTCTTCTTTGACTGGAGCTGGGTCACAGCTGCCGACCCACCAGCTCACTCACATGCCTTCCCCAGGGCTAAAAGCCTTATATTAGTCAACACACAGTGACTCAACTCCCACTACCTGCCAGGCATTTTCCTAGTACTGACTAAACAGTGGTGAACAAGGCCGCTCCAGTGGAGCTCCAAACTAGGCCCTGGAGTCACCCTGAGTCAGCAACTCCGCTCCATTTGTCCCTGGCCCATCAAACGGGCCCACCATCCATCCACTTATTGGTTCTGGCCAACAAACTCAGGAGTCACCTCAGACTTTTCTTCCCCAAACCAGTTCATCGAGTCCTGCCAGCCCTCCTCCAAAGATCTGAAATATGTTCATTTCTCTGCATCCCACTGCCTCCCTCCAATCCGTTCTTCCAGCTGCAGCCAGTGATCTCAAGGCTTAAATCAGGCCATGTCTCTCCTTGGTGTGAAATTCTGCTTCGGTTCCCCACAGCCCTGAGAGCAAATATTACTCTGTTCTTTAGGGCCTTAAGGCCCTACACCATCTGCCTGTGTCCACCAGCTCTTCCTGCACTCCCCCCTTTCCTTTTGGTTACACCGCACAGCCTGTGGGATCTTAGTTCTGCAGTAACGGATTGGACCTGCATCCCTTGCAGTGGAAGCTCAGAGTATTAAACACTGGACCACCAAGGAAGTCCAGTCTCCTCACTCACTCTGATTCAGCCACACAGAGCTCCTTGTTCTTTTTTTTGAATGAACCATGTGAGCTCATTTATTCATTCAACAAATGCTTAATGAACTGAGTTAGGCCCTCTTCTAGGTGCTATGGATGCAGCATGGGATGAACTTGAGTAGCTGACATTCTAAGGAAGGGACATGATGAATAAACAAGGAAACAAAGAAAAAGGTGACAGGGTTAACGTTTTAAGGATTAAGAGGCAAGTACACAGGAGAATGGGGTAGAGGTTGTTTGGGGCCACATTATTGATGATGATCTGGGAGGGCTTCATGGAGGAGGTGACATTCCATCAAGACCACTGCTTGACGGGCTTTTAATAGAAGACATCAGGACTCAGGTCAGGGGGAGTTGGCTGCACTGGAGGATCTCAAATGTCCTGTTCACTGTGGAGGATCACCGTCTCTTTTGCAACCTACTAGAAAGACAGATGCTCAGGCCAGAGGAGGGAACACTCCCTCCCCCTGATTCCCCCCTGCCCCCAGGACGGATGGTGCTGCCCACATCTGGGCTGGGTCTTGCTTAACACTTGTTGTGGCAACAACTTGGTGGATCTCCCCCACCCCCGCCTTTACCCAGTCCTAACTTAATCTCCCGAAGGACTCCACACCCCCCAACCTTTCTGCAGGGACACGGGGTCAGCACCCTGCAGTGCCAGCCGAGTGCCACCATCCTGGGGGCTGGCCCGTCATCTCCTTTTGGGCCTGTGATGTGAGCCCCTGAGCTGTGCTATCTTTAACCTCGGGCTGGGACGCTCTGCTCCCTGTAAACACTGCTCAGATGACAGTCCTGGAATCCCGTGGGGGTGGCGGGTTCCGTGTGTGGCAGAGCCATCAGGGGTTGCTCCCCAGTTGTTAGAGGAGGACTGGAATCTCCAGAGGCAAGAGGCATTGGTTCTTTCACTCACCACAGGGGTCACTCAGTGGGGACCAGCACAGACACTCCCAGGGTTCCGTAAGATCTGAGGCAGACATTAACTGAACAGATGAGTCAGTGAGCAGAACTTCAGGCTGACTCCATTGTGTGGAGGCCAGAAGTGGGATAGGGGTGACACTGAGAGGGGCAGAGGCTCCCCCTGGTGGGGTGGGCTGCACACTTTCAATGCCTTCAACCTTGGGTCTCAGCCTTGCCCCCGGTGAACTCAGGCAAACCTCCTCCCTCTGAGCCTTTGTCTGCTGCGCCTACCAGCGAGGTGGGCCACCACCCTGGCTGTGTGACCTGGGGCAGACCACTTGGCCTCTCTGAGCTTGTCTCGTCACTGATAACTTGCACATAATAATTGACCTGGGTTTCCCAGGTGGCTCAGTGGTAAAGGATCCACCTGCCAATGCAGGAAATGCAGATTTGACTGCTGGATCTGGAAGATCCCCTGGAGAAGGAAATGACAACCCACTCATATGTTCTTGAGGACCCTGGTGGGCTACAGTCCAGGGGATCAGAAAAGAGTGGGACACAACTTGGTGGCTAAACAATAATCGACTGTCAGCATGACCCGTGCCTGGGCTGCTGTGGCCCGTCCAGTCCCAGTGAACGTCGCGATGTTGGCTGCCGCGTGGCCTTCCGCTGGCCGCCATGTCAGGACCCGGGAGGACCCGCGTCATTCCTAAGTTCTGAGCTGCTGGGTCAACCCGCGCCAGAAATCTGCCTGAGCTTTACAATGGCTTTCTCTGGAGAGTCTCGGGCTTGTCACAATTCTCAGGCGTGAGCTTTTAAAGCATGCATTTGGCCCACATGGGTTCCCCTCCTTGGTGAGTCCTGTCAGACACACAGAATGGGCCTACCATCCGGCCGGGGTCCAGTAGATGCTGCCAGTGCAGGTGTCTCCCGGGAGGCTGCTGGGAGCACCTGCTGACTCGAAACCCACTCCTCCGGGGTGACCACCATATATCCACAGGGCTGCTGAGTGGTGTGGGCTGGTAAAGGTCGTTGGGTCCCCATGAAATCAGGAGTTGGAGAACCCTCCAGCCCAATTCACCACTGGAAGTGAGACGGCCCCAAGGCACAGTCTCCCTGTTGTCTCGGGAGGTGAGGATGTGGGGAGATGCCTGCCTCAGGTATGGCTGGGTCAATCCTCTCCTCTACGGGGGCTTGAACCCGGCCTGGTGCAAGGCAGGCCCTGGGCAAACAGTCAACGTCAGACTCCCAGGACGGTGCTGTGGGCGAGGAGTTGACCGACCATGAGAGTGCAGAGAAAATCAGAATTTAACAACATGGCAGGACAAAAGGAAAGGGTGGGACTTTCCTCTGGGAAACCCAAGTTTATGCACAGACCTCTTGGGCCAGAGGGTTCATAGGCTCCATCACATGGTCTCAGGGAAGCAGGGCTGAGCTGGGGGCCTTCCTGTTCCCTTAGACCTTTCTGGAAGGTCAAATCATGCCATGCTCTCCTCTGAGGCAACCCTCCTGCACAGCAGAGTTGACAACTAAGTGGTTTTATGTTTTTTCTGCAGTAATACATTTTCCTGAGTAACTCTGACACTAAGCCCCAGGACATAAACTGGGATGGGTGCCGTGCTCCTTACCTGGGCCTTCCACACCCGGCAGAACCCTCCTCCCCCACCCACTCAGCACTCCCTTCCACCTGCCCCCCCAAGTCGTCCATTTAACACAAGGTTGAACAACAGCACCGCACATGCAGTTGACACTCCTCCTCTTTTTATTCCGGGCTTCAGGAGGGACAGTGAGGGCGGTTCCCGCCTTGATGGAAGGCAAAACCTGGTCTTGGAAATAAAAGAATGTCCTAACTAACACTGCAAATCCAAAGAGACCTGGTTCCCTCGCTGGGGGCGGGGCATCCGGGGACCCACTGTGCTGCGGAAGGCTTCCATCAGTGTAGCTGCCCCGTGACAAGGCTGCGGGAGGGGCACCGGCTCCAGTCCCCTTCCGCTCTCCCAACAGGCCAAGAACACTCTGCTGCTGGCGGCCAGGGCCATGGAGGACAGGCCCTGAGAATCCCACCGGGGAGGGTTCTCTGGCAGGAGGACTAACAATCCCCCTTCCCAGAAGCCCCCAGTGACGGGAGGCCGAGATTTCCTTCCACCTTAATTGGCAACCTGTCTCGACACCCACTGTCTATCTAGCTGACACAGTGGGTCAACAGTGTACCTGGCGTTGCCTCAGGTCACCTGCATCCAGGTCTCCAAGCAGCTAAAAACTGGACACAGCCACTCAGGATGATGGCCACGCACCTGTGCCCTTGGGCGTGACTTGTGACGTGGAAGCGGCCTGCGGTTTTAACTCATAAATTGTGAAAACCAAAGCCCAAACCAACCATGCTAGGTTTTGCTGGGCGAGAAGCAGCCTGGCCCCTAAAAAAGGCTAAGAGTGAACTATCATTAAGAAACGTACTGTCACCTTCGCTCTGGGGACGGATACGTGGTGCTGGCACCTCCCTTCCTTAACACGATAAAGCTCACCTCTGCCGGCTGGGCCACCTCGGGCACGACAAAACCCTTGCTGCATAAAAATAACTTAGCGAGTCTGACAAACCAAAAATTTTAGAAAAAGAAAAAAAAAAAGTATATGGCAGCAAAACTTCAGGACTCCTGCATCACATCTGTAACCTGCCCGCTTAGTAAATAAACAGAACACCAAACCACGAAAGCTACGCAAAGGGCAGGCTGCCCCTACCCGGGTGGAGACCCTTATCCACTGCAGGGTGGAGGGAGCAGGTGCGAACGTGCTAGAAAAGGCAGGTCTCCCAGTTTCCCCTCAGGGCCCCCCGTCCTAACCCTGCACTGGGGGGGTCTACATCTATCCGGAGGCCGGACCAACTCTCAGCTTCTTCCTGCGTTTCTAGGTGGGGGAGGAAGGCAATGGCTTCAACTCATCCGCCTCTGAGTCAGAAGGCAAGACCCTCCTTAACCCAGGCAAACGGGGCGTGTGGGAGGTTGAGCGTCTTCTCAGGCCAAGGATGGGTGCGCAGGCTCCTGCAATAAAGTCCATTCTCCGAGCGCGTCACCCTGAAGGCTTCTAGCACCGACAGCTCGCTCACTCCTATCCCCGCTCCCTGCGGAGGGGAGGGGGCCATGGAGGCGGGAGAGCCCCTCCCCTTTGTCGCTCTCCCAGGTTTCTAGCCACCGGAAGTGCTCCCAGAGAGAGGGCGGGACCGGTGCGGGCCCCGCCCTCCTGGGGTTCGCCTCTCCCACTGTGGTCAGTGTGGTCAGTGCAGCTCGATGAAGGCCTCCAGCTCCTCAGGGATGAAGCCCTTGTAGGGAATCTTGTTCTTGTCCAGGGCGCGGGCCGCAAGGCACTGCAGGGTCACGTAGTTGAAGGGCTGGATGGTGCTCTTGGCCAGCAGCTTCTCGTCCAGCAGCTCGTAGGCCGTCTTCTTGAAGGCGTTGGTGGCGTCCATGTGGGCCCCCGCCTCAATCAGGGCGTTCATGATGCCCGGGCAGTTGTTCTGTGCTGCGATGTGCAGTGGGGTGTTGTTGTCAAAGTCCCGGCTGTCTGGGTCGGCCCCGCAGTCCAGCAGGACCTTGACCACCTGCAGGGAGGGGAACCTGCCCACCGGGTAGCGGCCCACGTTGGTGGTCTCTGCATCCACGGCCATGTGCAGAGGGGTGAAGCCGTTCTTGCCGCGAGGGGCGCACTTGAGCAGCCGGTAGACTGTCTGGTGTTTCAGGTGCTCCTGGTCGGGCGTACACTCCACCTTCTCCAACAGGTAGAGCAGGTGGAGGATGATGGCCAGGGCCTTGGTAAACTGTGCCGAGTCCCCGGGCTCCTTGGGCAGCTGCAGGGCCCGCTCCACTTCCCGCACCCCTTTGCACAGCACCCCCATGAGGTCTGCGAAGCCGATGGGCGTGCCTAGGCTGCCCTTGGCCGAGCGGTCCTGGAGCACGTAGGAGAAGAGTTCGGCGAAGGACAGGAAACTGCTGGCCGTCATGGGACTCAGAGGCTCCAGGTTGTTTTGCTGCATGTCCAGGGCATACTTCCAAAGGCGGATGCAGCGCTCGAAGTTGCCCGAGTCAGCGTACACAGCGCCCCGGTAGCGGATGTAGTAGGACGTGTCTGGGTGGGAAGGACCTAGGATGCGCTCTCGGATCAGCAGGGCCTGCATGCGCATCTCATCTGGGTCGGTGATGAGCGCCTCCAGTTCCTCGGTGGTGTTCACCTCCCTCGAGTAGTCATAGGCCAGGACCAGTTGCGGGGGCTCCGGTTTGGGCAGATACTCGCCCCCCTGGTGCCGCAGCTCCATGGCCCGTCTCCAGTGTTTCAGGGCGCCGAGCAGATCCCGCTTCTTATCCACGTAGGTGGCTCCCAGCAGCTCCAAGGCTTCCACGGCGGCTTCCCTGCTGGTGGGGCAGCAGCTCTCGTACGATTCACCGCTCGGGGGTTCCTCGGGGGACGAGCGGGCGCCCTGGGGCTGCGCCCTGGCCAGCCCGGGCTGCGCCTGCTCGTCCCCAGCAGGCTGCTCCTGGATGAGGTACTCCACGATGTTGGTGTGGCCCGTCACGCTGGCCGCCAGCAACGGTGTCATGCCGTAGCCATCACGCTCCATGCGGGCGTTGCAGCCAAGCAGCAGCTGCAGAATCTCCAGGCTGCCGGACTCGGCGCAGTCGTGCAGGGCTGTGTTGCCCTTGGCGCTGCGCCGGTTCACCTGGGCGCCCTGCTCCAGCAGGTAGCGGGCGATCTCGCGGTGGCCCTTGTAACAGGAGATCATGAGGCACGTGTGCCCGTGCCGGTTGGCCACCTCCAGGTCCGCCTGGTGCTCGCCCACCAAATAGCGCACCACCTCCAGGTGCCCGTCGAAGCAGGCGGCGCGCAGGGGCGTCGAGTTGGTACGCGTGGTGCGGTTCACCGAGGCCCCGCGGCGCAGCAGGCTCCGCACCACGTCCAAGTGGCCGGCGGCCGAGGCGGCCCACAGCGGCGGCGCGCCCTCGATGATCTCTCCATCGAAGTGCACCGAGCCGCCCGCCTCCACACTCGCGCCGCACCGGTCCACCAGGTACTCGACTACGTCCAGGTGGCCGTAACGGGCGGCGATGAGCAGCGGCGTACCCCCGCTGGCCACCTCGCCCGTCAGCTCTTCCAGCTCCTCCCGGCTCCGGCCGCTGAGCAGCTTCTGAAGGAGCTGCAGCTTGCCGTCGCGGGCTGCATTGTACACGGCGGTGTGGAGGTCCATGATCTGGGCCTCCGCCAGGCCATGGGCCGACCGCCGGGGGACGAGGGGACCGGAGGACGGCGGACTAGCGCCCCGAGGGGCAGGCGGCAACCTTCACCGTCTCCCCCACCGCCATCTTAGGTGCTTCTGGGGCGGAATAAAATGGCTGCCGCGGCCTGTTTCCGTTGGAGTATGGAAATGTGTAGGGAAATGTAGTTCTCTGAGCGGGCACACTCCGTGGGACAGAAGAAGAACTGTAAGGAGGTAGAACTACAACTCCCAGAATGCCGCGGGCCAGCCGCGGCAAAGTGGGTGCACGATGTATAGCGGGAATAGCAGTTCCAATCCCAGCCAATTGTGATGGAAACTGGCTGCTCGCGGACTACAACTTCCGTCATCCAATGCTATCGCAATGGCTTGTGGGACCCAGGGAAGTTTGGTTACGTACTTCCTGTGGCTGTCAGTGGCTGTCAGTGCCTGAGCCGACGGGAAACGCTGACTCCAGCCAGAGGACTGTATTCCATAAAAGGCAGGGCCGAGCGACTTGGAGCCAACCAGAAGCGAGAACGAAGGCGAAGCCAGGCGAGTGGTCCGATTTGGGCTTCGCGAGGCTAAACCTCTCACTGGCAGGGGGCGCTCAGGAGAGACAGGAAAGTGAGTCGGAGTGGGTACATTTGGAGAGCAGAAAGTACAGGTGGCCCTAAGGGTCCGTGTCCTGCGCGCTTGTTCATTTCTTATTCATTTGTTCGTTCATTCACACACTTATATATTTATTTACTTACTCATTAATACCCTATTAAAATTTTAGTTTTCCTTCATTCACCCCTCAGCATCCTCAATGTTGTCCGGTCGCTCAGTCGTGTCCAACTCTTTGCGACCCCATGGACTGCAGCACGCCAGCAGCTTCTCTATTCCTCACTGTCTCCTGGAGTTTGCTCAAACTCATGTACATTGACTCGGTGATAATTTGCAAGGCCCAGTGCAAATGGAAAATGTACAGCCCCTTGTCCAAAAGTGATTAAAATTTTTCCAACAAAGACAGCAGGGCATTAAACAAAGCGTCAGGCCCTTCTGAGTGAGGGGTCCCAGATGACTGCTCACGTGGACACCCCTGTGAAGACCCACACTCAAAGACAGACCCTTACCTCCAGCACTGTCTGACTTCCATTTTGCTGCTGCCTGCCCCAGGGTTATTGAAGATAATGGGAAAAATGAGGAAGTTGTCATGTCCAGGAATGTTCAAGAAATGCATGCTGTTCTCTACACCTCCCGACTTTTGTGTGGGCTGTTCCCTCTGCTTGGAATACTGTTCCAGACCTTCTTCACTTGGCTACCCCGTGGGCCTTCTTCAGGTCTCAGCTGAGACTTCAGGTCTTCCTGGATGATTCCTTGACCTAAGGCTTAGTGGGTGTCCTCCCTGGCACCATTGGCATTCTGATCCCTGAATCTTAGTGAAATACTATGTTTTGATCAATTCAGGGTGTTGTAATAAATACCACAGGCTGGGTAGCTATATTAGTTAGGAAACTCCAGAGAAACTGGAGAAGGAAATGGCAGCCCACTCCAGTATTCTTGCCTGGAGAATTCCATGGACAGAGGAGCCTGGTGGGCTGCAGTCTACCGGTTGTAGAGTTAGACATGACTGAGTGACTTTCATTTTTCCAGAGAAATGGAACCCAATAGGCTATATGTATATTATATCCATATTCATATCTACACACACACACACATTACATTTACCAAACTCAGGATTTGGCTGCTGACTGATCAAAAGCCAATAATCTAGTGGCAAGTGTCAGTAGAAAGGAAAGATGGTTTATTGAGAAAAGCCAGCAGTTTGAGAAGAAGGTTAACTTCTGTCTAGAGCCCAACTCTGCAGATTCTGCTCAGCCATGACAATTTTTAAAGGGAAAAAGAGGGGAGTCTCAGTTAATCATTATGGTAGGAGCTAAGATTCTTCATCCTTTCTCCACTGTGTGCAGACCACTGACTTCTCCTGATCTACTTTTTTTTTTTAATTAAAAAAAATGTAGTCTTTTTTTCCAAACCCTTTGGCCACACTGCCTGTGTCTGAGATCTTAGTTTCTAGACCGGGGATTGAACCAGCACCTCCTGCTTTGGCAGTGTGGAGTCTTAACCACTCCACCACCAGGGAAGTCCCTCCTGATCTTTTTCTGGATGCTGTCTTGCCTGCATGGTCCACCTGCAGGTTTGCTATGGGGAAGCTGGGAGTAGAGAGCCAGTAGTTCTTCAGTCCTTCATTCTTAACAGCTTTTAATCCAGGAAAGGAATCAACAGGTTAGGCAAGGGCATTGTATACATTCTGTAAAGCAAAAGTCAGGAATGCTACCCAGTGATCTCATTTTTACGATTAAGGTTTAAGGGGAACAGAAATAGATAAACAGCGAAGAGGCAAATGAGATGCTTACAAATCCCCACGTGTCAGACATCATTCCACTTCTGTGAGATTAGGGGCAGAGGTCCATCTCCTGTAACTTCTTCGTGCTGACATAGAGCGCTGTGTTTTCAGAGAGGAAAATGTTGACATGGGTCTGTAGCATATATTTGCCAACAGTTTTAGTTGCCTGCTTACATATCTGGGCAGAGCAAGCTATGATTATTCTAATCCCACAAAGATATAGATTATTACGAGCAATAGTGTTAATCTCATTCTTTCATTGGACACTGAGACTATGCCTCTAGTGCCTACTCTGTGACTGCCTGTGCCTGCTCTTTTGTGACTCCGGGAGGCCCAGGAGACTTCAGCTTTACTATAGACAAGAGGCAGGGGGCATAAAGGGGCTTTGTATTTGGGGAGGGCCCTGCAGGGCCCCTGGGAACTTTCCTTCTCCAGTTTCTCTGGAGATTCCTGACTAATATAGCCCCTGAACTCGTGTGGCTATGGAGTCTGAGAAGTTCTGTGATCTTCCATCTGTAAGCTGGAGAACAAGCAAAGCTGATGGGGTAACTCAGACTGAGTCCGCAGCCCTGAAACCCAGGAGCTCTGATGTCTGAGAGCAGGAAATATGGATGTCCCAGCTCAAGAAGGAAGAGAATTAACCCTTCCTCCATTTCCTTGTTCTATTCCTGCCCTCCTTAGATTGGGTGAATCAAATGCTAACTAACCTCTTCCAGAAACACCCTCACAAACACACCCAGAAATAATGTTTTACCTGCTCCCTAGGCATCTCTTAGCCCAGTCAAGTTGACACGTACGGACTTCCCTGGTGGTCCAGTGGTTAACTTCCACTGCAGTGGGGCATGGGTTCAGTCCCTGGCTGGGGGAGTTCTGAATGCTGTGTAGTGCTGCCAAAAAACAAAACAAAACAAAACAAAACAAAACACACACAAACAATCGACACACACAATTAACCATCACAGTGGCTTAAACAACGAACATGTATTTCTTACAGTTTTGGAGGCTAGAAGTTGAAGATTAGGATGCCAGCCTGATTAGGTTTCTGGTAAAGACTCTCTTCCTGGCTTGTAGACGCCTTCTCACAGTGTCCTCACGTAGAGGAGAGAAAGAAAGAGAGCTCCAGTCCCTTTATCCCTTTCTAAGTGCACCGAGGACTTTGTTGGTGGTCCAGTGGCTAAGACTCTGCGCTCCCAATACAGGGGGCCCAGGTTTGATCCCTGCTCAGAGAACTAGATCCCACATGCAGCAACAAAGATCCTGCATGCCCCAACTAAGACCCAGTACAGCCAAAAAAAAAAAAAGAGCTAACTGTTAAATTGTCAGGATTTTTGACAACCAGAGATTAAACCCAGCCAGTATTGAACATTAAAACACAGAGATTTAACACTTAACAAGTCATATAAAAGCAAAAGTGGAAGTGCAAGTTGCTCAGTTGTGTCCAGTTCTTTGCAGCCCCAGGCCAGAACACTGGAGTGGGTAGCCTTTCCCGTCTCCAGGGGATCTTCCCAACCCAGGGATTGAACCCAGGTCTTCCGAGTTGCAGGCAGATTCTTTACCAGCTGAGCCACAAGCGAAGCCCAGTAAAAAACAAAGGTGACACTCAAAACCTCACCACCTCCTAAGTGTTCACTAAGTATTGCTGTTGACTGTCTTTCAAGGTGACTTATGCCTCTGAATCTACATGGCAGAAATACCACACAGTACTGTGGACCTGCCCACCTCTTTCCAGTTTTCCACTCTATGACTCCACTGGGTAGCTCAAAACCATTGATAGGAGTATCTGCATTCTCAGCAACCCTCCTCCCAGGGCCCCCGACCTTGCTCTGTTTTTATTATTTTCTGGGCCCTATGTGGGATCTTAGTTCCCTGACCAGGAATGGAACCAGTGCCCACCTCCCCAACCCCCTGCCCGGCACGGAAAGCACGGAGTCTCAACCGCTGAATGGCCCCGGAAGTCCTGCCTCACTCTATTTTGTTTCCCACAGCATGTTTCAGCTTGCTACCTAAGTTCCTATGTCATTTGCGTGTTTATGGCATGTATCAGTCTGCCTGCTTACCATGCCAGCCCAGACAAGCCAGGGAGGTTGGCTGTTCGTGTTCACTGCTGTGTCCCAGTTTCTAGCAGCACACAGTAGGCGCTTGATAAATATGAGTGGCAGTGAATAAAGAGGTCGCTCCAGGAAGCCCATTTTAACCACACCTCCACCCTGCCTAGGGCTTCTCAGGTGGCTCAGAAGTAAAGAATCTGCCTGCCAATGCAGGAGACTCAGGTTCGATCCCTGGGTAGGGAAGATCCCCTGGAGAAGGAAATGGCATCTCACTCCCAGTATTCTTGCTTGGGAAATCCAATGGACAAGAAGGACCTGGTGAGCTACATACAGTCCATGGGGTGGCAAAAGGTCCGGCACGACTTAAGGACTAAACAACAACCACCCTTGCTAATGTTTCCTGGCCCTGGCAGGATCCGCCTCCTTTTTCTGATACATTGGAGTTGGCCAAAAAGTTCATTCCTGGTCATCCATACCACGTGGCAGAGAACCTAACCGAGCTGTTCGGCCAACTCCACTATTTCTGCCGCCCAGCAGGCTTCCAGGGAGGGAGGGTTACGGCGGGGGCCTCTATTTGGCAACGACGGTGGCCCACCCAGGTGGCGGCCCATTCTCTCACCCCTATGCATCTGGGGAGCCCGTTCTCCCAGCGCCTGTCCCCGCGCCAGGCCTGGGCGGCTGCAAACGTCCGGGCCCCCATGCGCGGGCACATCCCGGGCGGCTCGCCAGGTGCGCACTGCGGGGCGCCCGCAGCTGCGCGCTTGCCCTCCCGCGCAGCCTAATCGCGGCAGCCGATGCGGGCCCACGGCCGGGCCACCTGCGCGGAGAAGCAAGGAAGCCACGGGGACCTGTGGGGCGGGCCAAACCCCAGCTGGGGAGGCTTTCATCAGAGGGCGCTTTAAAATCTTTCTAATGAGAAAATATTTCAAACGTTCAGGAACATAGGGAAAATAATATGAGAGACCCCCAAGATAGCAATGCCAAAGACAAGGCGTCCTCATTCAATCCCATAAATATTTCATGAGGTTACCAGTCGGTTTGGCATTGTTTTAGGAGCTGAGACACAACTGGGAGAAAAATACACAAACCCCCCCTTCTCTCCAGAATCTGGTTCAAGGTGGGAGAGGCTGGTATGAAATTAAATAACTGTGTTCATTTGTAGGCGTGTGTTACGGGCTGAGTTTTGTGCCTCCGTCCATCCCCAAATTCATATGCTAGCCCTCAAAGATGATAGTATTAGGAGGTGGGGTCTCTGGGAGATGATGAGGTCGTGAGGGTGGAGCCCTCCCTAATGGGATTTTGTTGTTGTTTACTCGCTCAGTCATGCCTGATTCTTTGAGACCCCATAGACTGTAGCCCACCAGGCTCCTCTGTCCATGGGATTTCCCAGGGGAAGAATACTGGAGTGGGTTGCCATCCCCTTCTGCAGGGGATCTTCCCATCTCAGAGATTGAAGCCACGACTCCTGCATTGGTAGGCAGTTTTATACCACTGAGTCACCAGGGAAGCCCCCTAGTGGGATTATTTCCCTTATAAAGGGGCCATAGAGACTGCTCTTCCCCCTTTGCCCGGTGAGGACACAGCGAGAAGACCCAGGAAGGGAGCCCTCGCTGGACTGTGCTGGCACCAGATTTTGGACTTCACAGTTTTCCCGTGAAAAATAGATTTATATTGTTTATAATAGGGGTCTGTGGTATGTTATCAGCCCAAACTGACTAAGACAGAGCGGGCACCTTAAGCAACAGGTTGTTTATTGTATCACCTTCCGGAGGCTGGAAGTCCAAGGCCAAGGTGTTGGAGGGCTGATTTTTCCTGAAGCCCCACTCCTTCCCCTTCCTCCTTCCTTGCTACTTCAGTAGGTGTTTGTGGCACTTCTGAAATGTGACCCCCACAGTCACTGACCCTTCTCCCATCGAGAGGTGAGGTCAGTGTCTGCTCCCCTTTAATGTAGGTGGACACATGCCTGCCTCGACCTCTACAAGAAAGCAGAAGTGGCACTGGGATTTCTTCTTTTTTCTCCTTTTTTTTTTTTTTTTTTTTAGTTCTCTGTGCTATACAGTAGGTCTTTGTTGCTTATCTATTTTATTTTTTAATTTTTGGCATGACCATGTGGTGCACATGGCATCTTAGTTCCCCGACCAGGGATGGAACCCACGTCCCCTGCATTGGAAACTTAGGACCTTAACCACTGGATCACCAGGGAAGTCCCTGTGCTGGGATTTCTGAGGCTAGGACACAAAAGGTCACCAGCTCTTCCTGGTTCTCTTGAGGTACTGAGTCTGAGAATTCAGCTGCCAGGAAAGAAGTCAACCCCCCAAAGACCATCATGCTGAAGGCACATGTAGACCCTTTGGTCTGCTGTCCCCACTGATCCCTGCCTTCCAACCCTTTCCCTTTAGGATGTCCCCCATCTAGGAGGTCATCTAGGACCTTCCAGACCAGCCATCCACCTGACCCCACCCACAGGTCACAGAAGCTGAGTCTGCCCAGAGTCCTGACCTGAGATACATAAATATCCAAGAGATATACACAAATGACTGTTCTAAGCCTGTACGTTTTGGAATAGTTTGATGCGCGGTAATAACTGGAAAAGCATTACATGTAGCTCGTGGCTTTAATTTGCCTGTCTGTAATTACTGAGCAGATCACAGAGTTCCCTCCCGAGAGTTTGTTTACTGTCTGCTCCCTCTTGGGGGCACTGCCTGTTCATCGGTTAAGATGCCACAATTTAGTTTCTAAGAGGTAGCCTCAACGTGCCTCTCTCCCCCAGAGGGATGGATAGATTGATGTTGTCTCTCACAGCCTGAGGGGTTATGTCTTTCATTCATTCATTGAGCCGTGCTGATTTATATTCTAAGCACTTACTGCGCGGTGGGCCTGGTGCTGGAAGCCGGGATGCTGCACTGAGCGAGACACACAGTGTTCTCAGGAGCCAGGAATCTGGTGGAGGGAGAGAACTTGAGTCAGGGGCTGTGGTCCAGGATGCAAGAGCCCTGGAGACCCATAGATTATAGCTGACTGGAGAGGGAATGAGGAAGTGGAGAGGGGCTTCATTCACGGACAGGGTTTTTCAGGTAGAGTGTTTGAATGAAACGGTGTTCCAGATCACTCGAGTCGTCCATTTTGGCTTAACAAACTACCTCAAGCCTAGTGTCTGCTGGGGACTGAATGGGTCCTCTCCAAATTCTTACATTGAAGCCCTAACCCCTGAAAGTGAAAGTGAAAATGTTAGTCACTCAGTTGTGTCTAACTCTTTGCGACCCCATGGACTATAGCCTGTCAAGCTCCTCTGTCCATGGAATTCTCCAGACATGAATACTAGAGTACCTAGGGATCGAACCCAGGTCTTCTGCATTGCAGGCAGATTTCTTTACTGTCTGAGTCACCAGGGAAACCCTAACCCCTAACGTGACTGTATTTGCAGATAGAGGAAGCATGCAGCCTCAGAAGTCACTTAGCATCACTTCCACCCCATTCTGTTTGCTGGAAGGAAGAAGTTGATAAGGCTTGCCCTCCTTAAGGGAGAGAGGGGCTTCACAGGTGGCTCAGTGGCGAAGAACCCAACTGCTAGTGCAGGCTCACTCCCTGGTCCGGGAAGATCCCCTGGAGGAGGGCATGGCAGCCCACTCCATTATTCTTGCTGGGAGAATCCCCATGGACAGAGGAGCCTGGCGGGCTGCAGTCCAAAGGGCCACAAAGAATCGGACACAACTGAAGCAACTGAGCCCATAGGAACGCATTCATTCAGTACCTCATGGAATCACTCCATACCCACAAGATAGAAGTTCAGGGACATTTGTTGCCAAAGGTGAGGGGACACGCTTCTCCTTAAAAGTCCCCGAATTAATCACACAATGGGGCCTTTTTGTAACACAGTGAGTGAGACTCAGAGTTAAACACATCCATCCAAAGCACATTTCAACAAAATCCTCTTCATTTTCCTCTCAAGATTAGACATCTCTGAGTAATAAACCAACATCATCCATACTACTTTCCTAGCTGCCTATGATGAAATGTCTGTTTTTCTAAATGGCAGGAGTCTGAGCTGTAAAGACCATTCCCTAACATTAATTAAAGTGTATTAAATGCATTTAGTATGTTTACTGTGTTCTGCAGCTGTCATTTTTATCTCATTTCAAAATATTTTCATCAGCCTCAAAGACAGCCACATCCCATCAGCAGTCACTCTGCACCCTCTTTCCACCAACCCACTCTGTGCGGCGGTGGATTTGCCTGTTCTGGGTATTTCGTATACATGGAATCACACGCTGTGTGGCCTTCTGTGCCTGGCTTCTCTCACTGAGCATCAGGTTTTCAAGGTTCATCTACATTGTAGCAAATGTCATTGTTTCTTTCTTTTTCATCATGGCTCAGTAATAGTCCATGATGTAGATGGACCACATTGTGTTTATCCATCCATCCATTGATGGACATTTGGGTCATTTCCACATTTTGTCTGCTGTGACTAGTGCTGCAATGAATACTTGTGTATGAGAATTTGTATTCCTTGTTTTAATTCTTTGGGGTATAGAGGAAAGAGTGGAATTGTGGGATCATATGATAATTCTATTTTTAACGTTTGGAAACACCACCATACGGTTTTCCTATGTCTCTGTTTAAAAAAAAAAAAACAAAAACAGTTTTGCCAGGACTTCCCTGGTGGTCTGGTGGCCAAGACTCCATGTTCCCAATGCGGGGAGGGGGGCTGGGGCTGGATTTGATCCCTGGTCAGGGAACTAGGTCCCACATGCCACAACAAAGATCAAAGATCTTCACAGTCAAATAAAAATGAATATTAAAAAATGGCTTTACTAAGTAAAGTTTGCATATAAGAAACTAGACATATTTAGAATGCACAATCATGTCCTCCACAAATAAAGGCAGTTTTTCTTCTTCCTTTCAGAGAAGATGCTGTTTGCTACAGGTTTTCATAAGTATCCTTTCTTGGGTTGAGAAAATTCCCCTCTATGACTAGTTTCCTAAAACTTAAGAAAAATCAAGAATAGGTGTTAGGTTTCGTCAAGTGCTTTCTCTGCACTTACTGAAATGATCACGTGGTTTTTCTTTTAGTTGTTCATATAGTGAATTATTTTGATTGGTTTTCAGGTGTTAGGCCAACCTTGCCTTGTTTGTAACTTTTTGTGTTCAGACTGTGCAGTCGAGTCCACTCTTTGTGAACCCATGGACTATAACTCTCCAGGCCCCTCTGGCCATGGAATTTTCCAGGTAAGAATATGGAGTGGGTAGCCATTTCCTTCTCCAGGGGATCTTCCTGACCCAGGGGTCAAACACATGTTGCCTGCATTGGCAGGCAGATTCTTTACCACTGAGCCACCAGAGAAGCCCAACCTGTACTCTGGGGTCTGTCAGATATCCCTTCTCTGCCCTGAGGAGCAAATTCTGTAAACTGCGTGGTCACTGTCAGTTAAAAAGTCTTACCTTGTCCCCAGCCCTGTTTACCACTTTCGCCTCACAGCTTTTTCCATCCCCTTTGTTGGCTAGATGCGTGTCTAGGAAAGCTCGGGTGATGTGGAGGCCCCTGGGAGCACCTCCTCCCGTGCCATGTCCCTTCTGCTTTGCTTTGCACGTGTGCCTGGTGTGTGCTGTTTGCGTCAATCCCTCCCTCGCGGTGCTGGGGCTGGGCCAAAGAGAGGGAGCTCTGAGCATACCTGTGGGTGTGAGCACTGACCGCCCACACAGCTGCCCTCTCTGGGCTGGGCTGGGCACCAGCTGGGATCCAGAAAGGCAGCGATGGGAGGGAACAGATTCCTGAGCCAGCTGTGAGTTGGGGGAGGAAACTCAGCCATCTCCTTGCGATGCTGCCTGCTTGTTGTCATGGAAACCGAAGCCACTCTCTTTTGAAGGACCCATTAAGGTACAGGATATAATCCACGTTCTCTCTGGCTGACCCCCCACCCTCCCTGGTGGGAGGCGACCACCCTCTGAGCAGCAGCCCCTAGATGATGAAGCATCCGAGTTCTGCCCTCACCCTCCCTTTCCAGCACTGGTTGGAGACCACGTGTGGTGACCTTATTGGCACCTTGGCAAACTCCCCCATGGAGATGACAGAGGGACACGGCACAGTCACCACACTGTCTCTGTGTACTACGCTATGATAGGGTAGTGGTTCCACATGCCTACCCTGGTCACAGAGTGCCCAAGTTCAGCTCCTGGCTCTGACACCCACTAGCTGTGCAACCTTGAGCAACTTGCTTGACCTCTCTGGGCCCTAGTTTTCTCTAAAATGGGGTATAATAATGGTACCTGATTGAAGGCAACAAGAGAAGGGGGCAGCAGAGGATGAGATGGTTAAATGGCATCACCGACCCAATGAATTTGAGCAAACTCCAGGAGTAGTAGAGGACAGAGGGGCCTGACATGCTTCAGTCCATGGGGTTGAAAAGAGTCAGACATGACTTAGCAACTGAACAACAACAACCTCATAGGAGGTAATGTAGTTAAAGTTGTGTGTCTGGATGAAGAAAATATAGTATATTCACATTGTGAAATATTACTCAGCCATGAAAAAGTAAGGGAGCACTGATACACACTACCTTGAAAAAATAATGTTCAGTGAAAGAAGCCACACGCCACAGACCACATGGTGTATGATGCCGTTTATATGAAATGTCCACAACAGATGAGTCCTCAGGGACAGGAAAAAGATGATGGTTGCCAGGGGCTGTGGGGAGAGGGAAGTGGGGAGTGACGGCTTAATGGGCATGGGGCTCCTTTTAGGGTGATGGAATGTTCTGGAAGTAGGTAGTGGTGCTGGCTCTGGATCGTTGTGAATGCACCAAATGCCACTGAATTGTCACTTTAAAATGGTTTAAATAGGGAATTTCCCTGTGGTCCAGAGGTTAGGACTCTGTGTCTTCACTGCTGAGGGCTCAGGTTCAGTCCCGGAGAAGGAACCGAGATCCCATCCCACAAGCTGTGTGGCATGGCCAAGGCAGTGGGGCCATCCCTAGTTACTGCTAGTTCCAAGACAATGGGGCAATCAGAGCAGCTGTGTGGGGGCCCTTGAGTATGAGAGCTGATACAGAAAGTGATCCAGGTGTGGACTTAGGCACTTTCTCGAGAAGAACTGGATCAGTCTCTGTCCAGGCCCTGAGAAATGGGTCTGTCGCTCTTCCTTCTCTCCTTTCATCTTTCCTCTCTCCCTCCTCTTTCCTGCCTCCCTTCCATCTCCCTCTCTCCCTTCCTTTCTTCCTTCCTTCTTCCTTTTCTCTTGTCTATCAAACCATCATTTGTCCCTCTTTATACTTTTGTCAGCATCATTATTTCCTCGGGATCATTTCCTGAGTCCATGGTGCCATGCACTTACACACACTATCTTCTTGATCTTCATAACAGTTTGAAGAACGAAGCTGTAATCACTCCATTTCACAGACAGGGAAACTGAGGCTGACAGAGGCAAAGCGCTTGCCCAATGTCCCTGCTCAGCATCCTTTACTGCCCTGCCCCATGCCTTGGAAAGGCTTCTGATCCCATCAGTGTGCTCGGCTGCTCAGTTGTGTCCCACTTTTTGCGACCGCATGGACTGTAGCCCACCAGCCTCCTCTGTCCATGGGGATTCTCCCGGCAAGAATACTGGAGTGGGTTGCCATACCCTTCTCCAGGGGATCTTCCCAACCCAGGGATTGAACCCAGGTTTCCCACATTGCAGGCAGATTCTTTACTGTCTGAGCCACCAAGGAAGTCCATCTAATCCCATCAGAGAGCAATAAATTATTTTTTCTGAAAGACCCTGTGGAAGGAGTCACTTTCTCTCTTTTTTTTTTTCAATATTTATTTCTGTAATTATTTATTTGGCCGTGCTGGGTCCTCGTTGCAGCACTCAGGATCTTTGATCATCCTTGCGGCGTGTGAACTCTTAGTTGTGGCAAGTGGCATCTACTTCCCTGACCAGGGATGAAACCTGTGTCCCCTGCAGTGGAAGCAGGGAGTCTTAATCACTGGACTGTCAGCGAGTTCCCTGCTGGTTCTTAAATATCGAATAAATGGAAGCATGCAGTATGTATCCTTTTGTGTCCACCTTCTTTTGTTCCGCGTGACTGTTCGTCGTCTGGGCTGCTGCCTGTGCCATCAACTTGTTCCTCCCCCTGCACCCGGAGAGGCCTCCCATGGTGTGGTTCTACCACAGTTTATCCATTTGCCAGTGGTCAGTTTTTAGCTATTCCCAGCAAAGCTGTCATGACTGTTTTTGTGAAATTTGCTCAGTGGAAATATTCTTTTCCCTTCTATGTAGATCTAGGCATTACATTGATGAGTCAAAGGGAAGAAAATACACTTCCATTTTGTTAGAAGAACTCCACTATCTTCCTATATATTGATGTCTCCTCCTTCTTTGCCTCACTCTGGTTTCTTCACATCTGCTTGCTTGGGACTACCTTCCAAATAAACCAAACTCGTCTCAGGCTCTACTTTCATGGATTTTCCAAATTAAGCTAATTGGACACTGATGAAATATAATAAGATGGCTCCATGGGTTGTACCTTCAGTTCCTATGTCCACAGCACCTCTGGTGACAGATGGACATCTTTATAGGTACATACGGGTGATGGCTCATCTTTGTAGGTACATGTGGCCCCCATGCTTTTGTGTCTGATGAATGTGACAGGGTTTCATACATTAGCATCTCAACTGAATACTTATTAGATGCTAGCACGAAGCTTGGCATAGGGGGGCTACAAAGATGAAACTGGTGCGATTAACTGGGGTTCCCCCCACCCAGTGGTCACTGGAAGAAATAAAAGGTTGGTGTGTTTTTGTTTATTTTTTGTGCCATTCCATAGAATATGGAATCTTATTTCCCAGACCAGGGGTTGAACCCACATCCCCTGCAGTAAAAGTGTGGGATCTTAACCACTGGACCACCAGGGAAGTCCCAAGACTAGTGGGGCTCTTTTTTTTAATCAAAGGAAGGATTTCCCTAAATAAGAATCAGTGGGGAAGCTGCTCAAAATGCAGATTCCTTGACCTACCCCACCCCTGGCTTATTGAAACTGAGAGGATCCTGGGAAGGTGCGTTCTCTATGAGTTTCCTAGGGGAATCATCCTCATACTAAAATTGGAGAATTCAAGCAAGAGGTGATAGTGGGCAGGCTAGTTGTTGAGTATACCTGGTGGGAAATGACAGGCTATTACTCTCAGCAAGGAGGGGCTATTTGAATCTTATCCTGCAGGTGATGGGAGTCTTGAAAGTGTTAAAGCAAGGGTGGGACATGGTCAGATTTGCGATCTAGAAAGACCCCTCACTGTATGTGGGGAATGAAGTGGCCGTGCGTGTGTTTTGAGGGAAGAAGGAAGAGACTATGAGATGACCAGGTAGTGATGGAGGTAGGGGGCTGGAAAAGGGGACAGATATGATGAGAATGACTTTCCCTGGGGAATATGGGAAAGGGTGGGTCTGTGGGATGTGGAGAGCCTGACACGTGATGGGGGCCTGGAGGGAGGGGCAAGTTTGGAGTTGGGTGGATTGGGCATTCAGCTTGACATTACTAATTTGGAGTGATGGAGAGACACCCAGGGATAGGTATTCTTAGAAATACATAGGCAGAACCTCCTCTTTCACTGGGGTCCCTAAAGGGCAGTCTCTGGGTGCCTTTCATATCTGAAAGCTCTCCCATTCCTAGAGAAGAATTCTAAATATACCAGAAAGTCTCTCACAATTAGCCTTAACCCAGATATTGAACTCTCTCTCCCCTCCCCATTCATGAAGAGCCTCTGGCATTTAGATATCTCGTAATCCTATTTTCTCTGCTTGTTAATGGACCCACTGAGGCAGTACTCCTGGGAAAGAGAAAGATTTCATTCGTCTGGAGCTGAGAAGGGAGACGAGGTTGCCAGAGCTAATGAGGAATCAATGCCTTGTAATTGCTAATTAAACGAGCCTGGCTCTCTCCTGGGGCTATTAGTTGGCTGGCTGGCCCTTGAGTGTCCACAAATTTAATTATTCTTCCCAATAAACACCTGCTGCAACCATCACCCTCTGGTATCTCTTCAGGGGAGACCAGAGAGAAGTGGGGTCTTCATGTATGTTCCAAAACCATCAATTAATTTATTGATGGGTGTATTGGTTTATTCCCAGATGCCTTTGTTGAGTCAACAAATGTGTTTATTGAGCACCTGCTGTGTACCAGGCCCTGGACTGGGTACCAGGGACACAGCACTGAACATACAAGCACAGTCTCTGCCCTCATGGAGCTCACAGTGTCATTGGGGGACAGTTCTGTAAATAGCTAGCACAAAAACAATTAGACCAAGTGCCAGTGGAAGCTTTCCCAGGTCTGTGAGAATGAATAATGTAGACTGGACATAGGGAATGGTCAGGCAACAAAGAAAGATTCCCTTGATGAAATGAGGCTTGGATGAAGAGGCAGAATGAGCCCTGGGGCACACTGGGTGGTGGGGGAGGTGCAGAGCAAAGGTGAAGGCTGTTCTGAAACTGAACTGAGTTGGATGTGACTTAACTGGGGGGTCAGAGAGAACTGGGGGTGAGCTTCAGTGATGCCACAACCCACCTACTAGACACAAGTTTGTACGTGTTCCTGTAATTGGTCTATGGAACTGATGGCAAGGTCGGGGAGGAAAAAAAAAAATCACTCCTCAGAACTGTTATTGAGAAGTCTCTGTAAAACCCTAACCTAGGAAGGCCTTCAAATGCCATTCCCACATTGATCCCCCAGGAAGGTGTAATGAGATGGTTAAGAGCCCTGAGCTCAGAGGCAGGTGTTTTGTATTTCCAGGCCTGTGGGATGCATCTGAGGGACATGGCCAACAGCATATATCGCCATATGTTCTTGGGGTGCATGCCCCCTATATTGTTCCCTCCTCTGCCCTTGTTCCATGGTATTAGTCAGCCCAACCCCTGGGTGGAAGTGATTCCTCCCTGAGTCCTCACCCCCAACACTTCCTTGTTCATCTTGGGAGGAGGTCGACGGGAGTCCACGCTATGAGGAAGCTGTGACTTGTTGTCATAGTACATCAGAACAACAAAATCACTAGTCTTCCACACAGCACTAGACCACAACCGCTCCAGTCTTCTTCGCCACCGTCTGCCCCATGTCTTAGATCCCCACTGAGATATCTCCCCTCACCTGAGCTAAGCCACGACACCTGTTATCCACTGTCTCCTGGTATCCATTTCTGGTCCTCCTGGAGAGAGGCAGGGTCTGATCCCCAAAGGCCCAACTCCCAGCCAGCTATATTGGAAACATGGAATTTGGAGTTGGGAAGCTGTGGGGCTGACTTGCAGCTTCACTCTTGGGCTTGTTACATCTCTTCCCCTCTTTGAGTCTCAGTTTCCTCAACTGTCACCTGAGTGTAACAAAAACTCATGTCCCAGGGCCAAAGAAGGCAAGATATTATGTATGTAAAATGCTTGGCACTATGCTTCTCACAGAAGTCTGGAAAGAGGACACTAATGCCATGTTGACAGGCCCCTGCCCCCCCCCCCACACCATACTACCGATTGTCCATCTCACCTGTTGTAAATTAGATTTTTTTGTGTGTGCACTTGTATCTCACCTTCTTGTCTGAAAAATAATTCGTTGAGAGATTCATTAAATGAAGAACAAGTCTCCAGAAACGTCAGACACTTCAGACCACCCTCTGTACCACCCCTCCCCCCCCCCCAACCCGCCACCCCGCTACCCCGCTACCCGCCGCCACCCGCCCCGCCTCCTTGTGAGTACAAGGGCTTCCCGCTACCAGGGAAGCTATCCAGCGTCCTGGTTCTGAAATGAAGTCGGCCCCGAAATCCCTAGGAGCTGTCCGGAGCTCTGGTGCTGAAGCAGGTTGTGGCTTGCTTCCTGGACCTCGAGCGGCGCTGTCCGGAGTCTCGGTGCTGAAATAAATAGCAATTTCCTTCCCCGGTCGTCGGAGAGCTGTTCCCCGCCTCGGTGCTGAAGAAACTTAATTTGCTTTCCTCTCCTCCCCAGGTCACTCCAATCCCCTCTGTTCTTCTCCCTCTTGGGAACCAGTACAGTTTTTTCCCCCTCCACTCCTCTTCCAGGCGCGCTTTCCGGCGCTAGGTAGGGGAGACACGGAGAGGTCTTAACTAGGACTTATACCTGCACCCCACCTCGTGGCATGTTTCCAGAACTTACCTCCCAGATAGTCAGCGCGGCTGGCCTCTGCTTTCCAGACCGTCAAACTTCACAGTCTTCGTCGCCTATTAGGAAAATGTCCATGCCCTGACCTGCAAACCAGCCCCATTCACAGGAACCCGGGTCCCTCAGACCACCCCCTCCCCCCACGCAGCTTCGTCCAGCCCTGTGTGCCTCACCTGCTTTCAGTCCTGTAGGCAGTTGTAGGTGTCCAGTGGCTGCCTAGGCGGGGGACCTGCGCTTTTATGAGCTTCAGGGAAGGCGGGGCGCCGGGAACCTGGGGGAGGGGCTTCGCCAACCTGCCAATGGGACTCCGCCTCGAATGCAACTCCAAAGATTACCTCATAGGTTGTGGCCTCGGCTTCAGAATAAGAGTCTGGCATCTGCCCAAAACCTGGGTTAGAGGTTTTCAGGAGAGGGAAGGGGCACTCATTGTGTTCCCCAGGGTCTTCCCCCAGGGCCCAACCCCCTCCTAGGTCTCTGAACTCCCTGTCAGCTCAGGAGCCCTGATCTGTATCTGCTTCTCCCCATCCCCAGCTTGTGCTATTGCTGAATCAGGAGAGAGAAAACTAGTGCAAAGTGCAGAACATTTAAGTCCAGTTCTAGATAAGGAAACTGCAGTCTGTGGGACTAGAGGGCTCAGAGGAGACTGGGGCTGAGGTGAGATTAAAGCCGAGAATTTTTTTTTTTTTAAACTTGCTGCTGCTGCTGCTGCTAAGTCGCTTCAGTTGTGTCCGACTCTGTGCGACCCCAGAGACGGCAGTCCACCAGGCTCCGCCGTCCCTGGGATTCTCTAGGCAAGATCATTGGAGTGGGTTGCCATTTCCTTCTCCAATGCATGAAACTGAAAAGTGAAAGTGAAGTCGCTCAGTCGTGTCCGACCCTCAGCGACCCCATGGACTGCAGCCCACCAGGCTCCTCCGTCCATGGGGTTTTCCAGGCAAGAGTACTGGAGTGGGGTGCCATCGCCTTCTCCGAAAACAACTTGCTAGGATTCTTTAAATATATATATTTATTTATTTGGCTGCTCCTGGTCTTAGTGTGGCATGTGGAATCTTTAGTTGAGGCATGCAAACTCTTGGTTGCAAGCCTAGATCTTTTTATTCCTTGATTCAAAATCAAACTCATAACTTTAGTTTATTGTTTTGCTTTCCTGAGCAGGCTCTGAGCCAAAACACACACGAACTTCAAACTCAGATTTTTCTCCTCCTTGCTGTGGGTATTCCGGTACAATCAAACCTCTTCATGCTTCAGTTTCCCCAGTTGTGAAATGACGGTGATGGTAGTACCTTCTCAGAGCATTGAGATGAGGAATTAATTATATTCTTGTGGATTGCATGTTGGAAATAAATAATCAGGACTGGGGCTAGGGTGAGGGAGCCAGTGGCCTCAGATGCAAAACTAAAGGGGCTACAAAAAAAAAAAAAAAAAACTAAATAATCCAGTGTTTTATGAAATAAAAATTAATGCAAAAAAATCCACAATGAACAAAATACCTAACTTTAAGTAAAGACTTGATCAGCATTACTGATTTCTCCTCTTGCCTCAAGCTCCAGTGCAGCTTGGCATGGCACTAGAAATCATGTCTGAACATGATAAGTTTCCCAATAGTGTAGCTATGATCATTTTCTGAGACATTCCACTCACTTACTGACTCAACAGACTTTTCTTCTATTAGAGAATGAGGACACATACATGAAATCAGCAACCAACACTACCTTTATGGAGGAAGACATGAAGATGCAACTATGCTTAGAAGTACTATGTGTGACAACAGAGGGACTTGTGTCCTGGCTTGTGCTGTCCATAGTGTGAACATCCCCTGAGGGAGCTGCTAATTGTGTGGAATCTGAGCTCACAAGTGAGCTACCTGGAGATCCCCTGTGAATTCAGGGGCATCAGATAAGGCACCTAGTGTTTGTCAACAAAGTGCCAAACCAAGGGTTAGCCCCATCCATGCATTGGGGAAAAGTTCAGTCAAACCCATAGGGATGGGGCTCCCCTGGTAGCTCAGTGGTAAATAGTTCTGCCTGCCAATGCAGGAGACAAAGGTTTGATCCCTGGTCTGGGAAGATCCCACATGCTGCAGAGCAACTAAGCCCAGGCACAACAACTATTGAGCCTGTGCTCTAGAACCTGGGAGCTGCAACTGTTGAGCCTGAGCATCACAACTACTGAAGCCTGAGTACCCTAGAGCCAGTGCCCTGCAACCAGAGAAACCACCACAATGAGAAGCTCAAGCACTGCAGCTAGAGAGTAGCCCCTGCTCACCGCAACTAGAAAAAAGCCCACACAGCAACAAAAATCCAGCACAGCCAAAAATGAATCATTAAAACAAAAAAAAACATAAGGATGGATGCAGAAGGGAATTCTGACACATAGTAGATACTCACCAAGTTCACTGTCAGCTACATGACTTGTGGGAGTGCAGCTGAAACACTCTGTCTTAATTCTTCCATTCTGCCTCCCACATGGAGGACAGCTCTGACTTCCCAGCTCCAAAGGAGGAGCATGGAGCCTGCCATGAAAGGAAGAGGAAGAAACAGGAATGAAGTCTGGGGGTGGCTACCTCATTTATTTTTTCTCCTCTTAAAAAAAATTTTTTTTAAAAAAGAAATTCAAACCCACAGGAAAGTTGCAAGAATAGTGCAATGAACTCGAATCTCATCTTTACCTGGATTAATCCACCCATTGTTAACATTTGGCCACGTTTACTTTCATGGCATCCGTTCCCATCACTTCATGGCAAATAGATGGGGAAACAGTGGCTGACTTTATTTTTCTGGGCTCTAAAATCACTGCAGATGGTGACTGCAGCCATGAAATTAAAAGATGCTTACTCCTTGGAAGGAAAGTAATGACCAACCTAGACAACGTATTAAAAAGCCAACAAAGGCCCATCTAGTCAAGGCTATGGTTTTTCCAATGGTTATGTATGGATGTGAGAGTTGGACTATAAAGAAAGCTGAGCACAGAAGAATTTATGCTTTTGAACTGTAGTGTTGGAGAAGACTCTTGAGAGTCCCTTGGACTGTAGGAGATCCAACCAGTCCATCCTAAAGGAGATCAGTCCTGGGTGTTCATTGGAAGGACTGATGTTGAAGCTGAAACTCCAATACTTTGACCACCTGATGCAAAGAGCTGACTTATTGGAAAAGACCCTGATGCTGGGAAAGATTGAGGGCAGGAGGAGAAGGGGATGACAGAGGATGAGATGGTTGGATGGCATCACCAACTCAATGGACATGGGTTTGGGTGGACTCTGGGAGGTGATGGACAGGGAGGCCTGGCATGCTGCAGTTCATGGGGTTTCAAAGAGTCAGACACAACTGAGCGACTGAACTGACTGATTGACTTTCTCTTTGTCTTTTTCTCTACAGATATCTTTGCCTCTGTTCCAATCATGTAAGCTGCAGACACAACTGCTCCTTCATCCTAAATACTTGAGCACACATTCCCCAAGATCAAGTTTACTATGTAACTTAATGCAATGATCCCAACTAAAAAGTTAAAGCTGTTACAACACCACTATCTAATCCAAAGTCCACATTCCAGTATCACCAGTCGTCCCAGTCCTGTGTGTTATTTTTTTAATTAATATAATTGCTTTACAATATTGTGTTAGTTTCTGCTGTGCAACAATGTGAATCAGCCAGCCATGTGTATACATATATCCCTTTCCTCTTGAGCCTTCCTTCCAGCTTCCCATCCCACCCCTCTAAGTCATTACAGAGCACAGAGCTGAGCTCCCTGTGCTCTACAGAAGCTTCCTGCTAGCTAGCTATCGCCAGTCCTGTCATTAACGGCATTTCTTCCCAAGCCAGGATCCAATTCAGAATCATGCATTGCATTTCATTGTCCCATCTTCCATTTCTTTTGCAAAGGGGTGGGCTTTGTAATAAGAAGATGAGTCAGACTCCAGGCTCTTCTTTTCAACCCTTTTGGCCCCATCTCTGTCTTCTACAAGGGTGTGCCGAGTACACAGGGTCTGCCCCCCACCCCCCACCCCACTTGTGTGCTTAGTCACTCACTCGTGTCCAACTCTTTGTGACCTCATAGACTGAAGCCTCCTAGGCTTCTCTGTCCATGGGAATCCTCCAGGCAAGAATACTGGAGTGGGTTGCCATGCCCTCCTCCAGGGGTTCTTCCCAAGCCAGGGATCTAACCCAGGTCTCCGGCATTGCAGGCAGATTCTTTACCAACTGAGCCACCAGGGAAGCAGGGGTTTGTTTAGAGGATTTCTTAAGTCCTCTCTCCTCCAAAATTCTGGAAAGACATGACCAGATCTGCACCTCACCTCCAAAATCTACTTGATACATTCATCTACTCCAGAAAAAAAAAGTTTGTTTGTTTGTTTGTTTAATATCTGCTATATACCAACTACTTTCCTGGTGGCTTAAACAGTAAAGAATCTGCCTGTAATGCAGGAGACCCAGGTTTGATTGCAAGGTCGGGAAGATTCCCTGGCAAAGGGAAGGGAATGGCAATCCACTCCAGTATTCTTGCCATGGACAGAGGAGCCTGGTGGGCTATAGTCCATGGGGTCACAAACAGTCAGACACGACTGAGCAAGTAACACACACACACATGTGCTAGGCACTGGGAATATAACAGCGAACCAAGCTAATATGATTTTTTTGCCCTCCGTTTAGTGCAGAAGATAATAAACAAGTAAAGAAATAAAGGAGCAAAAAAAAAAAAAAGAAATAAAGGAGCAGGATAACCTCACACATTGATGATTGCTATGAAAAAAAACAGACCAGGGGTTTGTGATAATGCAGCAGTCAGCAAAGTTTTCTGTAAAGGGCCAGAAAGTAAATATTTTCAGCTTTGCAAGCCAGCTGGTCTCCCTCATGGCTACTCCCCTCTGCTGTTGTTGCTCAAAAGCAGCCTTGAAGAATATATAATTGGATGAGTGTGACTGTGTGCCAATAAAACTTTATTTGTAAAATAAAGTGGCAGCTGTGGAGAAATTTAAAGGATAAACATGAGACTGAAGGAACAGTTGTTGTAAAAGCCCTGGGGGCAGGGGAACAGGTCCTGATGGATGTATTGGAGGATGACCAAGGGTGGTATTAGGAGATATAATCAGAGAGAGGTGTCCAGGGGTCTGGTCACTCAGGACAGGAGTCGATCACACAGAAAAGCCTCTCCCAACTTTCTTCCTCTCCCTCCTCAAGCTTTTACTTTGTGCAGGGTTCTGTGCCAAACATTCTACATGCCAAGTATTTCTAAGGCCTTGGGACAACCCCATAGGATACATACCATTGTTGTTCCCAATTTACAGATGAAGAAACTGAGTCTCAGAGTGGCTAAGAAGCTAATGCAAGGCCACCCAGAAAGCAAGTGAGCAAGTGACACCCTGGAATTTGAATATAGCTTTGACTCTTGTTTCCAAAGCTCATGCTCCTCTCCACTGTCCCTCCACATTCCCTTCTTTTTTTAAGGAAAAAATTATTTGGCTGTGTTAGGTCTTAGTTGCATGTGGGATCTTTAGTTGGAGCTTGTGGGATCTAGTTCCCTGACCAGGGATTAAACCTGGCCCCCATGCTTTGGGAGCTCAGCGTCTTAGCCACTGGATGACTATGGAAGTCCTTTCTCGTCCTATTAAAAAAAAAAAATCTAAGGAAGCATTCTATTCAAACCTTGCAAAATGCTCTTTTTTACTTACTAGCATGTGTGGAAGAACAAGACATAATATTTGACAAAACGTCTAAGAGAGACAGTCTCAGGCTGTTACAGCTCCAAATGAACAAAGCTGTGATGGAGGAGACTTGTGGGAACTCAGAGGAGTCACCTGCCCCCATTCAGGCCAAGGAAGGAGGAGTAAATCAAGGAGGGCTTCCTGGAGGTTGCCCCACTGTCTAAACCCTTAGGCCGAGGAGGAGCAAGCTAGGTGAAGTTGCAGGAAATGCATTCCTGATGGGGGAAACAGCATGTGCAAAGGTCAGGGGAGAATATGGACTCTGCACATTTGTAGTCAGGACCCCTGGTTGCTCCTCTTAGCCCTCTGAGCCTGCCTTTCAGTCTGACAGGTCCATTCAAAGAGATGGGGCCACTTTTCCTTGCAAACACTGGCACCTCAGGAGGCTGCATTCCGCCTTCCAGAATTCATCACAACTGGCATTTAAAAATCACTTACTGTGCCCTTGCTCATTGGAGCTCTGCCCTTGTCAGCTCACTGGGAATCTCAGCTTCCCGGAGCTGGGCCCCCTTTGTTCCGCCTGAGCCTCCTGGGTCCCCAAGATCCTCACCATTTGCATGTGTCCCAGGCAGGTGCAGGTGGGCATAAATGGATGAATCTCTTTAGAAAACGTTCCCCAGGAGACTCCAGTTAGGAACAGTAGTAGCTCATTATCTCTGGGGATAATAAGCCAGCAGTGAGAATTAATTAATAGCTCATCACGGCAGAAATAAAGGTTTAGGAGTAAGGGTTAAGGATCTGGGATGATTCTTCCTCCCTGTCCCCTGCCTTACACACACACACACACACACACTCACGCACACACACAAGCACAGAGAGGCACACGCACACACACAGCCCCTTCCTCAGCCGTTACTATAGAGACCTCCTTCCTGCCACCCTCATGAGCATTTACAAACCAAGACTGCACAGATGGTGGCCTCAGCGGGCCCGCTGTTCTCTCTTCTAAGGACAGGCCCTGGAGCCCCGAGGATTAAGGAAACAGGGCTACTCTGGACAACATCTGCCTGGGGCCCCGAAACCTGACCCTGAAGCCCAGGCAGGGGGAGATTAATGGAAGCCTTTATCCAGAAGGGACAGTGTGCACAAACAGGACCACACACAGGTCGCCCTCCCCACCTGAGGCCACCGGGGAATCCCTCATGAAGGTCTCAGTCCGCCCCCATCCCCTCGAGGGAGAATCACCCCAAAGGTCAGGCAGTTTAAACTTCAGACCCTGTGACAAAGGGGAACAGCTTGCGGTGTGTGTCCTGGAAACTACTGCAATAATATTACCTAGGGTTTCCTGAGCATCTATTGTGTGTCAAACACTGCACACTTTATACGTAATAAATGCATGGTGTGTGTGTGCGTGCCTAGTCACTCAGTCGCGTCCAACTCTTTGTGACCCCATGGGCTGTAACCTGCCAGGCTCCTCTGTCCATGGGATTTCCTAGGCAAGAATACTGGAGTGGGTTGCCATTTCCTTCTCCAGGGAATCTTAACAACCCTGCAATCGAACCGGCATCTCCTGCATTGACAGGCAGATTCTTTACAACTGAGCCACCTGGGAAGTCCAATCACAATGATACTAGTGCTCATTTATCTGTCATTAACTATATGCTTCAGAAAAGGCAATGGCACCCCACTCCAGTACTCTTGACTGGAAAATCCCAAGGACGGAGGAGCCTGGTGGGCTGCAGTCCATGGGGTCGCAAAGAGTCGGACACGACTGAGTGACTTCACTTTCACTTTTCACTTTCATGCATTGGAGAAGGAAATGGCAACCCACTCCAGTGTTCTTGCCTGGAGAATCCCAGGGACAGGGGAGCCTGGTGGGCTGCCGTCTCTGGGGTCGCACAGAGTCGGACACGACTGAAGCGACTTAGCAGCAGCAGCAGCAACTATATGCTTAGAGCTTTATAAGGGCAAGGATCTTGCCCATTTGTTATTCTTTTCTTTTAGAAATATTTATTTATTTGCGTTGGGTTTTAGTTGCAGCACATGGGATCTTCTGTTGTGGTGCGCAGACTCTCTAGTCGTGGCACACGGGCTCCAGGGTGTGTGGGCTCTGCTGCATGTGGGATCCTAGCTCTCTGACCAGAGACTGAACTTGCATCCTCTGCATTGCAAGGCAGATTCTTAACCACTGGACCTGCTGATCTCGCCCATTTTTACCCCAGTGCATATTTTCCAGTGCTCAGAATTGATAGCCATTAAGTGAATGAATGAATGATCGAATTTACTCCTCTCAGCCACCCTGCTGCATAATTACTGAATCCCCTTTTTTTCAGAAGTGGAAACTGAGGCTCAGAGAAGTGGAGAGATCCTTCCAAGGACACCGAGGAAGTAGGGAGCAAAGGAGGGACCTGAAGGGAGGTCTTCCTATTGCAGAGACCCCCTATGACTCATTTTGAGGAGGCTCAGAGAGGGAAAGGAACTTTCTCCAGCTTACACAGTCTGTCAGGGACACCAGCCAGGACTAGAATCCAGCTTTCCCAGCCCTCTCTCAGGTGCTCTTTCCCTTGGCTCTCCCGTAGTTCCTTGTAGTTCTAGTACTAAGTACAATGTCTGGAAAACATTGGGCCACAATAGATATTTGTGAGAGAAGCAGTGGGCCTTCCAGAACTTTCCAGAACCCTTCTCAGGTGGTTATCTCCGCTGATCTCACACCCTTGCCTTCCAGGTGGCCAGAACTTGGAGTTTTGTCCCTGTCTGAAAGATGAGGGGAGAGGGAAGCACAGAGCCTCTAGATGGCTAGTTCATGGTCACACCCGAGGTGAGGCTGGGGCTGGATGTCTCCACCGTCTGTCACCCTGCCACTCCTTTGAATGGCTCCTCTCACGGTATCCTCCTGTTTTCAAAACCAATTTTCTAGTTACTGAGCACCTACTAGTTGTGGGATCTTTCTGCTTCATCTCATCCTCATGTTAACCTACCAAGCTCTCTGCTCTTAGCCTCTTTTCCCAAAGACAGAGGCAGACATAGAGGCTGAGACACTTGCCCAAGCACGCAGGGCAGGTAAGAAGGGAGAGCTGCCATTTGAATCCAGAGTCCACATGCATGGCCACATTCTGTGGTTGGTGTTTGTGTCCTAAGTGGGGCCAGCCCCCAGTCTCTGAAGGGGGGTTCTTGGGCTGCTGAGTCGAGCAGTATAGCCCAGTCAGTAAAGACCTGGTTTCCCCTTTAGCCCTGAGTCCTGGAAGGACCCTGAATTAATGCTGTCTTCTCCCTTCTCAGCTTTTGGACATGTTTCAGAAACTGTATGGAAAAAATTTCCCATACAGCCCTCCCCACAACTGTCCTTGCTCTGACTGCCTGACCTAGTGTCCTAGTGGCCGTGGAGGAGGGGACAGGAACAGAATTCCTGACTGCCACAGTGGTGGAGGGGAGTGCATCAAAGCTGAGGCAAAGAAGAGATAAGCATGTTTCAGGAGGCCCCTCCATGCTATCTGTGCAGGAAAACACAAGGGTTGATCATTCAGAGGGTGCAAAGGCCTGGAGCGGAAACCAGCCCTGGACAAACTTCGAGAAGAGGCCAGATACATGCCCTCCCATCCACTGAGATCCTGGGTCATTCCCTGTCGTCCATGATAGAGAAGGTCTGTGGAGCCTCTGGTCTCTGTAATGAGGTTGAGGATTCAAACCCGCAACAGAGCCCAGTACACAGCAGGGGCTCAACTAATGCTTGTTGATGAAAGAATGAACAAAGCAAAAAACTGGAAGGAATTTAAGAGATTGGCTAGTCGAAGAATGGAAAACTCAAGTGCCCACAGGAGTGTTTCACGTTGAAAACCTCCGATTTGGGCTCTTTTAAAAAGAATTATTCAAAGAAATGAACTTCAGTGGCAGCCAACTCGCCATGAGGTCCCTTATCCAATCCCTTCATTTTATCTATAGAAGAAACTGAGTTCAGAGCCATTGAATGACATTTGGAAGGTCTCACAGACCATAACTGAAAGCTGGGACAGTGATGAATAGTTTCCTTTTACTGAATGCTTACTATGTGCCTCCCATACATTCTCTCAATGATACTTAAAATCCCCATGAATAGATACTGGGATTTTCCAAGTTGCTTTTTAACTGATGGGGAATCAGAGGCCCATAGTGGTTAAGGGAGAGTCACACAACGCTAAATGGAAGCGATGGGATTCGAACCTGTCTATCCAGAACTGAGTCTGTATACACTCCCTACAAGAGCGTATTTTCCATATCTTTCATACAGAAGGAAACCGAAACTCAGAGGAGGGTGGGTGGGAGGTGGGGGTTCGTGTGTGATTCAGTACAGCCAACCGCTATCGAACAGCTCCGTGAGACCACGAATTTTAGGAATCAAACCCATTGATCTGATTCTCGCCCCCAAACCCAGAAATACCCAAGCAAAAGGCTAGGGTTCCCCACCCCTACCGCTAGCGAGCTGGCCCTCCTCCCTTACAGTAGGTGTATACAGTAGGCGCTTAATGAACGCTTTGATGACAATTATGGAGGCAAAGGCGAGGTTGCTGAGGTAAGAAGGTCCTGCTTCTCTGCCCTGCATGCTCAACCTCTCGGGGCCTGCCCAGCCCCCAGCCCCAGCCCCCGCGCACTCGGGAGCTCTCCTACAGCAATTACGGTAATTAGCTCCGAGCGGCTGGCTGGGGAGGGAGGACAGAGGGAGGCGGACTTTGGCCCAAACTGACCTGCTTCCCGGCCGAAGCTCAGATTGGTCTGCGCCAGGCACGTGGCACCCGCCACGGACTTGTTGCTGGGCATCCCGGCGTTGCCAAGGCAACGCCTGCCGCGTGTCCTCTGTCAAGAGCCGGGGAGAAGTGCCTGTGCTGAGGGTCTCGAGACTCACAGGAGGCGAGGAGGGGGGATCCGAAGAGCGAGGCGAGCTGCGTCTCTCCCCCAGCTCTCTCCAGGCCCGTCCTACCCCCACCTCCCCGCAGCCCAGTCGCCCTTAGGCTCCTGAGAACGCGTCGTCTATAAAGACGGACCCAGCAGATTCAAGGTCGCAGACAGAGCCAGGGCACACGCAGCACCCTTGCCACGGACTCCCCCATGTGCAGACACGGTATATAGGCAGAATGGAGAGGCACTGATCCTGCATTAACAAGCACACAGTTGCTCAAAGCCCTCCAGCCTCATAGCCTGTATTCAGAGGGGTGACACCAGACAAGGCAGAGATGAGACGTCTTTGTGCCCCCAATCATTAATCTCATCACGGGACCCCGTGCACCTGATGACTCCCACCTGGAGGGCCTCAGCTAAGCACATCACCTGCATCTCATCCTCATTATCTGCCTATATTAATCCCATTTTACAGATGAAGAAACTGAGGCTCCTAAAGGGGCAAACATGTAGCCAGGAGGCAGGGACTCCACCCTTCAAGGGTGTGCCTATTAAAGCCCATATAATTCTTCCGTTTATAAAGTTAAGCTAATGATAACAGTAAAAGTAGTAATAATGATAGTGTATTAGCCATTGTTGTGTAACAAATTATCCCAAAACTTAGTGGCTGAGAACAACAATATGTATCATCTCACAGTGTCCGTGGTCAGAAATTTGCATGTGACTTGGCTGGGTTCTTTGCCTTAGAGGCTTTCCCACTGAATTCAAGGTGTTGAGCAGGGCTGTGGTCTCATCTGAGATTTGACTGGGGAAGGATCCACTTCTAATTCATGTGGTTCTGGGCAAGACTCAGTTCCTAGAGGGCTGTTGACTGGAGGTGGCTGTCAGTTCTTTGCCATGTGGGTCTCTGCATCACAGTAGATTGCTTCATAGCACATTAGCCCAGGAGACAACAAACAGTCTGCTAGCAAGATGGGAAGTCGGAGTCTTTTATAGTATAACCTGATCACGGAGATGACATCCCGTTACTTTATGTGTGTGTGTGCTTATTGTGGTAAAATAAATGCAACACAAAATTTGCCTTTATAACCGGTTTAAGCGTACATTTCAGTGGCATTTAGTACATTCAAAATGTGGTACAGCCATCACCACTATTTCTCACCCCCAAACAGAAGCAAAAGCTCCCCATTCACCTTTCTCCTCAGTCCCTGTGACCTCTAATCTACTTTCTGTCTTTATGAATTTGACTATTATAGGAACCTCATGTATAACAAATGGAATCCTACACTATTCTTTATTGCCTGGTTTATTTTACTTAGTATAATGTTTTCAAGGTTCACCCCTGTTGTAGTGTGTGTTAGGATTCCTTCCTTTGAAAAAGCTAAATAATATTCCATTTTAAGGGGTGGCTCACATTTTGTCTATCCATTCATCTCTCAGTGCAGACTTGGGTTGCTTCCACCTTTTGACTATTGTGAATAATGCTGCTAGGAACATGTGAAAATATGTCTCTGAGACTCTGCTTTCAGTTCTTTTGGATATATACCCAGAAGTAGGACTGCTGAATCATCTGGAAATTCTATTTTTAGCATTTTTGAAGAACCTACATACTGCGCATACAGTTTTCCACAGAGGCTTTACCATTTTATATTACCACCAACAGTGCACAACGGGCCCAACTTCTCTACATCCTTGCCAACTCTTGCTATTTTCTTTCTTTTTGGGGGGGAGATTAATTTTATTATTTATTTGTACTTTATTTTTTGGCTGTACCACGTGGCAGAGGGATCTTAATTCCCCAACCAGGTGTCGAACCTGTGTCCCCTGCAGTGGAAGTGTAGAGTCTTAACCACTGAAGAGCCAGGGAAGTCTCTGTTTGCTATTTACCTTTCTTTCTTTCTTTCTTTTTTTTAATGCTAATGAGTGTGGCAATTGGGTGCATTTTGCATCAAGGTCTTTCCAGGTGAGTTTGAAAGGCTTGAAGGACAAAGAGTGATTAAGGACAGGGAGACTCAATCAATCAACGTATTGGCCATAAGATAGGCATTACAGGTTCACCCCAAAGCTTTGGGGTCATGTGGAAGGATACCAAGATGATTATGGGATAAAAGGCAGAGAGGAAAGCTGTTGGAAGAGTTTGTTGGAGTGCTATGATATTGTGATTTATTTTAAAAATTAAAAAAAATTTTTTTGGCTGTGCCGCTGGCATGTGGGATCTTACTTCCTTGACTAAGGATCAGATCTGCTCCCCTTGCATTGAGTCCTAACCCCTGGACAGCTAGAGAAGTCCCGATATTCTGATTTATTATAAGATAGATACTGGTCCATATAGTCAAAGCTATGGTTTTTTGAACTGTGGTGTTGGAGAAGACTCTTGAGAGTCCCTTGGACTGCAAGGAGATCAAACCAGTCAATCCTAAAGGAAATTAACCTTGAATATTCATTGGAAGGACTGATGCTGAAGCTGAAGCTCCAGTACTTTGGCCACCTGATTCAAAGAGCCGATTCATTGGAAAAGACCCTGATGCTGGGAAAGATTGAGGGCAGGAGGAGAAGGGGACGACAGAGGATGAGATGGTTGGATGGCATCACCAACTCAATGGACATGAGTTTGAGCAAGCTCCGGAGATGGTGAAGGACCAGGAGGCCTGACGTGCTGCAGTCCATGGGGTCACAAAGAGTTGGACACGACTGAGCGGCTGAACAACAATAACAGATACAGACATAGATATATTTGGTCCGTCCCCCTGTTCCTGGCACAGAGCTGCTAAAACCCTTGGAATTTCCTAAATGGTAAGAGCAATTAAAGGTGAAATGGGTGTTATCTCAATAGCCAACAATTTTATCAGTTTTTCCTCCGTAATGAAACCTCCATAAAAATCTCTGTGGGTCTGGAGAACTTGCAGGTCGATGACCACGTGGAGATGCTGGGCGGGTGGCACCCCCCAGAGAGGGCGCAGAAGACCCTCCCCTCCTCCACACCTTGCCCTGTGCATCTCCTCCATCTGACTGTTGCATTTTTTCCATAATACCTGTGCCATCTAGTAAGTAAACTAAGCAAAACAGTTCCCTGACTTCTGTGAGCCACTCTAGCAAATTACCTAACCTGAGGAAGGCATTGAGGGAGCCTTATTTATAAGCTGGTCAGTCACAGGCCCAAGTGATGATGGCCAGGACTTGTGATTAGCATCTGAAGGCAGGGGGAAGTCTTTTGGGATTGGGTCCTCAACCTATGGGATTTGATGCTATCTCAGGGTTTGTGTCAGAATTAAGCTGAATTCAGGGCACCCAACTGGTCTCTGAGAACTGTTTTGTGTGTGATAAAACCTGCACATTTTGGTGTCAGAATTGAAGTATTAAAAGCAGTCCTAGAGAGGAAACAATGGAGAAGGCAATGGCACCCCACTCCAGTACTCTTGCCTGGAAAATCCCATGGATGGAGGAGCCTGGTAGGCTGCAGTCCATGGGGTCGCTAAGAGTCGGACATGACTGAGTGACTTCACTTTCACTTTTCACTTTCATGCATTGGAGAAGGAAATGGCAACCCACTCCAGTATTCTTGCCTGGAGAATCCCAGGGACGGGGGAGCCTGGTGGGCTGTCGTCTATGGGGTTGCACAGAGTCGGACACGACTGAAGCGACTTAGCAGCAGCAGCAGCAGCAGCAGAGAGGAAACACAGGAGTTCTTCCTTCCAGGTGGAGTTTCAGTGGAGGATCTCTGGTTGCCAGCAACAGAAGCCACACCAGTGAGCCCCACAGAAGAAATGGATTGTTCACAGGGTTGGCTGAATATAGGACCCAGAGCAGTTCTGGAGATCTGGGGAACAGGAGTCAGTGGATGTCCGCTTGAGGGAGCTTTGGTCACCATGGTTGACTGAATAATGCTGCAAAAGCATTATTCATCCTGACCTCCTCCCACTCAGGGGGAAAATTCTGAGAAATTTCTCCTAATTGGCTCAGATTCATGAAACTGTCACCTGCTTGAGTGGGATGTGTGGATTGACAGCCCATCCAGGACCCAGCATCTAGGGAAGGAAGTGTTCCCCAGCAGTAAATCTGGGTGCTGTGAAAAAATGAAAGTGTTAGTTGCTCAGTCGTGTCCAATTCTTTTCAACTCCATGAACTGTAGCCCTCCAGGCTCTTCTGTCCATGTAATTCTCCAGGCAAGAATACTGGAGTGGGTTGCATTCCCTTCTCTAGGGGATCTTCTCAACCCAGGGATCAAACCCAGGTCTCTCTCTTTGGAGGCAGATTCTTTACCATCTGAGCCACCAGGGAAGCCCTAAAAATCCCACCAGTTCACTATAAATAGTGCCCCAGGAACCCAGGCACTGGGACAAAGAGGAATGAGCTGACCCTCAAGTCCAGGAGAAAAGTGTCTGTGGTCAGAGTCACCCAAGTCATATAGTCTTACAAGGTTGATTATGTTCTTCCCCTGCTCTAAGCTCTTCCATTGCTCCCTATTGCCCTCAGGATAAATTCCATGCCTCAGTTTGCTCATCTGCAAAACAGGGCTATTGTTCTTCTTAATAGAATCAGCCTCCTCAGGATACAGTGAGAATAAAATGAGTTACCATAGGGAGGGCTCGTAAACAGTGTCAGGCATGTAGTCATCATTTAAGAAATGAAAGTGACCATGATGATAATTAAAGGCTTTCCTGGTGGCTCAGGGCTAAAGAATCTGCCTGCCAGTTCAGGAGACCCGGGTTCTATCCCTGGATCCGGAAGATCCCCTGAAGAATGGAATGGCTACCCACTCCAGTATTCTTGCCTGGAGAATCCCATGGACAGAGGAGCCTGGCAGACTACAGTTCATGGGGTCCCAAAGAGTTGGATATGACTGAGTGACTAAGCACGTATGAATGTGATGTTAATTATCTTTATGATGGATATTATACAGTCTTTTGCAAGCCTTCACATCCCTACCTCAAACACCCCTGGAGATTCTAATATACTTTCCTTCTGCTCAAAAAACTCCCATTATGCCTCAGAAACTATTTCTGCTTCTGTGAGATGGACACAGTGACACGAACCCCCCACCCGCCACCAACAGGTTTGTTGTTGTTGTTCAGTCACTGAGTTGGAAAGGTTGTGGTGCATATATTTTTAAACCCACGTGTCAAATGCTTAACCAGTGCTGAGGATATGAGAAGGGCCCAGAAATTTTTATTTTTTAAGAAAACATCTATTTATTTATCTGACTACACAGAATCTTAGTTGCAGCATGCAGAATCATTTTTTTTTTCCCAGTTGCGGCATACAGGATCTTTAGTTGAGACATGTGGGATCTAGTTCCCTGACCAGAGAATCAAACCTGGGCCCTCTGCATTGGGAGTTCAGAGTCTTAGCTACTGGACCACCAGGTAAGTCCTAAAATTTTTAGATAGTATTACATACCTTTTGTGAAACTTTTAATTTTGTGATAATTGTAGGTTCATATGCAGTTCTAGAAACACAGCAGGGTCTACCCAATGACTACATCTTGCAAAACTATGGATGTATATCCAGAAAATTGACATTGAACACTTCTGACACTGTGAGGGGCCCTCCTGTTTATCTTTTAAAGCTACCCCCAACTTCCTTCTACTCCATCCTTTTTTGGGCTCAGCATGTGGAATCTTAGTTCCCCAACCAGGGATCAAACCTGGGTGCCCTGCATTAGAGGTGTGGGATCTTAACCACTGGGCTGCCATGGGATCCCCCTTAGTCCACCCTCTAAACCCCTGGCAAGCACTAATACATCTCCTGTTTCTCCGGTTTTGTCATCTCAAGAAGGCCTGTTAGAGGAATGCATACAATGTGTGAGCTTTGGGGACTGGCTTTCTTTACTCAACCTAATTTTTGGAAGATTTATTCAAGTTGTTGCATGTTATCAGTCATTTGTTTCTTGTAACTACTGAGTAGTTCAATATATTAGATTTTCATTTTTTCTTTTGAAAAGAATATCAAAGGTTATAAGACTGGTACCATGACCTCTTGGGTACCCATTGCTCTACCTCACATTTTGTTGTTCACATTTTAATAAATACATCTTACACTGTCACCACGCTCCAGGGGATTTGGCACCTCTAAGAAAAAGGCCATCCTCTTACATAATCATACAACAAATTCATGCAATTTAACATCGAGTCGATGTTATTATCCAATATATGTAATCCATATTCAAATTTCTCCAACAGTTAGCATTGTGTTTGTTAGAGCCCTTTCCTTTTCCCATCTGGGGTGTAGTCAGAATCACATGTTGCACTTGTGTTCCTGTCTCAACCAGCTGCCATTGTCTTCCATGACATTTGAAGAGAGCAGAAAAGTTTTTTTTTTTAAGGTTGTACTGCGTGGCATGTAGGAGCTTAGTTCCACAACCAGGGTTTGAACCTGTGCCCGCTGCATTGGGAACACCAAGTCTTAACCACTGGACCACAAGGGAAGTCCAAAAGTTGTTTCATAGATGGAATTTGTCTGATGAACAAATTTGTCTGTCTCTAATTCATTTCATTCAGTCAGCACACACTTACTGAGCATCTACCAAGCCAGGTGGGCTTCCCAGGTGGCACTAGTGATGAAGAATCCACCTGCCAATGCAGGAGACCTAAGAGACACAGGTGTGATCCCTGGGCCAGGAAGATCCTCTGGAGGAGGGCATGGCAACACACTCCAGTATTCTTGCCTGGAGAATTCCACAGACAGAGGAGCCTGGCAGGCTACAGTCCACAGGGTGGCAAAAAATCAGACAGGACTGAAGCGACTGAGCACGCAGACACGCAATGATTGAAGCAATCCATGAATCAGACACCAAGCCCTACATATGTACTCAACCAAGTGTTGAACGATGCTGAGGAATATAGGCAACTGCTAAGCATCCAAGGGTCTCTGGTTCCACAAGGGTAAGATTTCCCAAGCTGTAGTCAGACTCTCTGCTTTTTGCCCAGCCCACCCGGTCCCCAGATCTCTACCCCTGGCTCATCCACACTGTGCCTCTATGGGTCTGGATGCACCTGCCTGCCCAGCCTCTATCGCCAGCCGTGGCCGAGAAGAGGAGCTCAGGTTTCTGCTAAGAGCAGCTGCTTGGAGGCCCTGGGCAGGTGAGGGACTTGGCAGTGAGGCCTTGCTGACGAGGAAGGAGTCAAATAATCCCTGTGTCACTCTTGTCCCTTGCAGTCTCCCAGGTCACCTGTGAGAGCCAGCTCAGGGGTCCGAGAACCAGTGAGAGCATATGTGGGTGGGTGAGCATACAGAAACAGCCAGTGGCAGTCAGCTGGACTGGGGGGTTTACCCCTCTCCAGAGGACATTTGGCAATGTCTGGAGACATTTTAAAACTTTTTTGTGCTTTCATTTATTTGTTTATCTTATTTTGGCTATACTGGATCTTTGTTGCTGTGCATATGCTTTCTCTAGTTGCGGCAAGCAGGGGCTGCTCTCTGATTGCGATGTGTGGACTTATTGCAGTGGGTTCTCTTGTTGCGGAGCACAGACTCTAGGGCACTCAGGCTTCAGCAGTTGTGGCACGTGAGTTCTAGAGCACAGGGTCAGTAGTTGTGATGCTTGGGCTTAGTCGCTTTGTGGCATGTGGGATCTTTCCTACCTTTCCTATCTTTCCTGGGATCGAACCCATGTCTCCTGCGTTGGCCGGTGGATTCTTTACCACTAAGCCATCAGGGAAGCCCTAGAGATATTTCTGATGGAGGTGTTGCTGGCGTATAATAGGTAGAGGCCTGGGATGTCCCTAAACATCCTACAGTGCACAGGACCATCCCTAAAAACAAGACTCATCTGGCCCCAAATGTCAATAGTACTGAGTGGGAGGAGCCCTGATCTGTGAAGATGAAAAGGGGTTCATTTCATCTCATCTTTTCAAAAATATTCTCCCTTGTTGTCTTCTTCTTATTACATGAGTGCAAGTTGCCTGCAGATAATTTAAAGATTAGAGAAAAACAATAAAGAACATAAAAGTCGCCCACAAATACCCCATGCAGAGGGAATTGCTGCTAGCAATTTTTTAATATCCTCGCCCCTAGTATATCTGTGTTCTCATTCATATAGTTACAAAAATTGAATCATTCAGCACACTATTTCACGTAAGAGATGGGAAAATCTTTTTGCATCTTAAAAAAAAATTTTTTTTTGACAGCACCCCTTAGCATGGGGGGATCTTAGTTCCTTGACCAGGGATGGAACCTGCACCCTCTGTAGTGGAAGGCAGACTCTTAACCACTGGATTGCCAGGGTAGTCCTGATCTTTTGCATATTGAAATTCTCTCCTATATCCTATTTTCTGATATGGCCACGTTGACACTTAAGTAGGAGCCTCATCATTGGACATCCCAGTTGGTCGCGGTTTAGAGCTAATGCACCTTTGTGACAAAGCTCTTTGGGATTAACTCTTTATACTGGTTCATATCTATTTCCTTAAGATAAGCAGTTGGAGGCCGAATTGCCATACTAACAAACATGCTCATTTTGAAGTATTTTTTAAATGACAACTTATCTGCTACCTATAACTGCAAGTAGTTGATAATTACATTGTTCACTACAATGCAATTTGTAAAAAAAAAAAAAAAAGGATTAAAGAAGGATATGAAGCAGGAAAGTAAATGTTTCAGTTAGCTCCACTTCTTAGTACCATCTCTCTAGCCAGTTTGGAGCACACTTTACCAAAGCTTTTTCTACATGGACACAAACCTCTGATCACCAATTTCACATCTCTAAACTGTGAGCTTGCTCTGTTCCTAACTATAAAACTCCAGAAAAATGATAAAGATGAACCTATTTGCAGGGCAAGAATAGAGACACAGACATAGAGAATGGATACAGTGACAGAGTTTGGGAAGTGGAGGATGGGAGGAATTGAGAGAGTAGCATCAACATGTATACACTACCATGTGTAACATAGATAGCTTGCAGAAAGCTGCTATATAGCACAGGGAGCTCAGCCCAGTTGTCTGTGATGAGCTGGTGGCATGGGATGAGGGAGCGGTAGAGAGGGGATATATGTGTACTGATAGCTGATTCACTTCATTGTTCAGCAGAAACTAACGTGACACTGTAAAGCAGCTGTACCCCCAATAAAAAATCCTAAAATGAGTAAGACCATTGTCATCCCCTCTTTTCGTCTCCTAATCACTTCAAAAGCATAGACCCATCTGATTCTCATTTTTCTTAAGTGTTGTGACCTGAGGGTGGAAAATGTCCGCATCCATTCATCCATTTATCCACCACGTATTTACTGAGCATCTGCTCTAGATGAGCAGTGAGCAAGACAGACAAAGATCCATGACTTCATAGAGGTTACAACTCAGACAGGGAGACAGACACTAAACGAGGAAGCATTCTAACACAGAGCATTGGAGAAAAGTATACGATATTGTGAGTAAATAACAGGTGACCAGGGCCAGCTTCTCTGATTGTGTGAGCCAACACAGAAGGGTGCATTGGCACAAATAAGAGGCCCAGGAGGAAAGAGTGTTCCTGGTGGTGGACACAGCATGTGGAAAGGCCCTGAGGTTCGAGGGAAAATGAACTATTTGGGGCACTGCAACCAGGCTGGTGAGGAGCAGAGGGTGTGGGGGGATCCCATGTTGCTGGAAGGGTCCTGATTGTGATGCTGGCAGAGATTAAACTGGGTGTGGGGAGGTGGAATTTCAGATGGGAGCAGTGGAAGTGTTGGGGGACTCCCAAGACCCTGTCCGGATGGATGAAGGCCAGGTTTACAGGGGATGGATCACGGGTTGGGGGTCTGTGAGGGTTCAAATTGCAGACCTTTATAACAGCCTCCTTTCTCTCTCCTAGAACTTTGAATATTTGTCTATGTCAGTTAAATCCAAAGCCTGTAAAACTTAAAAAAAAATTTTTTTTGGCTGTACCACATGGCATGAGGGATCTTAGTTCCCCAACCAGGGATTGAATCTGGGCCACCTGCACTGGAAGCATGGAATCTTAGCCACTGGACCTCCAGGGAAGTCCCCAAAGCCAGTAAAACTTATACCAAGGTAGCAAATGTCTTCTTTAAACAGAGAGAGAGAAAAAGGGGTGGAGGGAGGGAGAGAAACTGGCAAGTGCAGACTGTGTCCTCCTGAAACCATGGTGACCAGAATAATGACTTGGGGGTCTGCTGATGATATTAGTAATGAATCCCTGTGAGCTTGTGTGGATTTTTCCAGCATGGGTATTGTAAGGGCAAGACAACATGTTTGCTTGTGTGTGTGTGTCTGTGTATGCGTGTGTGCATGCATGCATGGATGGGGCTCTGTGTGTGTGAATGACTGTTGTGCATGGGGATTGCAGGTGTGTGGCTGTATGTGAGTTGTGCATGGGCGTGACTGCACGAGCATGCACTTTCACGTAGTTGTGTAGCCCTACGTGTGTTCAAGTGCCCCTTTCCATGCGTGTGTGTAATCAACTGTGTGCACATGTACATCTGTGAAGGCATCTGAATCGACTTGTACATATGTGTGTGTGCAATGCTGTGTGAGTGACTCACGCCCATGGATTCAGTTGTGTGTATGTATAGCATGTGTGTGTAACACCAGAAGTGTGTCTGCACATGTTTAGATGTGAGTGCCAGAGGGGAGCTTAATGATAATTGGAAAAATGAAGACCCACATCCTACCTAACAACTGGTCCCAATGCCAAGTTCCTGATTTTGAGAATGTACTAGAGTTATGTAAGATGTTACTACTTGGTGGAGGGGGAGGGCAGGGGGTACAAGAGAATGTCTGTGCTATTTTTACAACTTCCTGTAAAGCCTATAATTATTTAAGAAAACAAACTTTTTTTAAAAATCTGAAGATGAGAAACATGAATTTCACATATTTTCTTGTCTCCTCAAAACAAGCAGTAGAAAAATGGAAAAAACCTAAGCTGCCAACCAAAGATTTCTTTTCAGTGAGGTTTTGTCTGAGAACATGGTTGAGGTCCCCAAGTCTCCTGGGTGAGGGATGGAGATACAGGCATGCATGCTGGTGAGGCTGGGGGAGGTGGGGAGGCTCAGGCTGGCCCCAGGCAGGTGCAGTCAGTGTTAGCAGGCACGTGGCTGTCTACTGACCTGGGAGGGGACTGGGAACATGCAGAGTGAAGGGCAGCATTGGTGAACACGCGGAACTTCACAGGTGAAAATGAGGAAATTTAATCAAGGTGGAGAGGACAAGTCAGCAGTGTCAAATTGCTTGGGTTGGCAGGAGAGGGAGGGGCAGAGCAGCTAATCCCTGTGTTTCAAGTTGTCTGACCACCTGCCTTAGTGGAGGTCCTCCCTAGACCCCAGGGTCCCGAGTTGAGTGGGTGTTGGGGTACAGAGGGAGGCAGAGACATAGAGATAACATGGAGATACAGAGAGAGAATGTGAAAGAGAGGAAGAGAGACAGAGGCCAGGCAGAGCAGAGAAACAGACAGAGAGGCAGAGACACACAGAGAGAGACGAGAAAGAGAGACAGACAGACACGTAGAGATAGAGAGAAAGAGAGGCAGAGAGAAAGCAAGCTTTTATTGTCTCTGTTGAGCCTCTGTTTCCTTGCCTAAAAGGATAGATCAATTAATTGGTCCATCAGTGGCATTCTTGCAACAGGCCAGTAATTTATCAGTTATATTGCTGTATAACAAACCACCCCAAAACTTTAAGGTTCAAACAACAACAGTTTATTATTTTTCAATTATTCTGTGGTCTGGCTGGGTGGTTCTTGCCTGGGGTCATTCATGCAACTGGACTCAAAGGGCAACAAGTTGGGCTGAAGTTCTAAAATGGTCTCATCCACGTGTCTGGGGCATCATGAGGTTTCTGGAAGCCTGGAGTCCTCTCCTTCTACTTCTGGGTCTGGAAGCTTAGAAACAACATTTCCCAGAATCCTATGCAGCTAAACTTTGGAGGCAATTACATTCTGTTAAGGGAATATGGTGATGCAGAGGCTGTGTTTCTGTTTTATTTATTTTTGGCTGTGCTGGGTCTTCGTTGCTGTGTGGACTTTTCTCTAGTTTCAGAGAGTAAAGGCTACTCTCTAGTTGCAGTGTTCAGGCTTCTCCTTGCAGTGGCTTCTCTTTGTCGTGGAGCATGGGCACTAGGGCACTCAGGCTTTAGCAGTTGCAGCACATGGGTTCAGCAGTTGTGGCTCCCAGGCTCTACAGTACACAGGCTCAGTAGTTGTGGTGTGTGGGCTTAGTTGCTCTGAGGTATGTGGGATCTTCCCGGATGAGGGATCAAACCTGTGTCTCCTGCACTGGCAGATGGATTATTTACTACTGAGCCGCCAGGAAAACACGAGGCTGTGTTTCTGCCACACCTGTGCTGTATTTCTTGGAAAGCAGGGTGGTGATATGATATGAACAGAGGCATGAAAGTCCAGGTACCATTTTTTTTGTGTGGGCATTGAAAGGCAGGACATGGGGGAATCAATTTTTGTTGCTGTTTTCATGGACATTTATTGACCAATAACAACCTGTTTGAGATGGGTTTTCTGTGACTTGCAACCCAAAGAATCCCAACTGATGCGGTCAGGAAGGTGAAATCTTCACGGATGGATGTTTTATACACAAGGAAGCAGAGGAATTAGTTTAAGGAAAATTATTTCCATGAGGTCAGGTTCCCAGCTCAATCAGAGCAAAGAGCAAAAATGCTGGAGCCACGTGGGATAGCAGAGACAGAATAGCCCTCATAAAAATGTTACTGGAACCACAACAAGGAAAACAGTCCAGCAGAAGCAGAAAGGCTTGCCCAGGATCACGTTGTGATGCCAGATGAAGCTCTCTTCCTGTTTGTGGCTGGGGGGAAGGAAAGATGTGGGAGGGAATGGGAGGAAATTTCTCTGTGTGCAGAACAGGAATAGCAAATGTGTCATCAGCAAGATAACTGAGAGATAGAGCCTTAAAATGTCATTGGTCTGGGAAGGGCCAGCTCTGAGAAAAGATGGAGAGATGTACAGACAGACATCAGGGGAGATGGTGACAGGGATGATGACTGTTTTTTAAGCTCTCGATTTAGTCTCTGAATTCCTGGATGAAGAGCACACAGTAGCTGATATTACCACGATCCCAGGGTGCAAAAATGGCCTCTATTGTCCTAGCTATGGCCATACCAACAGTTATGGCATGGCATATTGTATCAGGTAATGAAAAATCTCTGCTTGTTTCTGTGATGGAAACAGTGAGATTTCAGAAAAACCAAGGATGTATCAGTTAGGGAAGGCTAAGGTTTTGCTGCTGTAACAAACATCCCCCAAGTCTCAGTGGCTCAAAACCTCAAGATGTACTTCTTGCTTGTGCCAGCCCCTCTATTGGGATTTGGCTGAGGGCTGTATATGGACTTCTTCAGGACACAGGTTGATGGAGTCACCACTGTCTCAAACTTTACTGGTCACTAGTTGAAGGAAAGAGACAATGTGATGCATTGTGCTCTGGCTACTAAAGTTTCCACCTAGAAAGAGCAACTCCCTATGGTAGTGCTAATGGTAAAGAATCTGCCTACCAATGCGGGAAACATAAGAGACATGGGTTCAACCCCTTGGTGATCCCCTAGAGAAAGACGTGGCAACCCACTTCAGTAGTCTTGCCTATAGAATTCCTTGGACAGAGGAGTCTACAGTCCATAGGGTCCCAAAGAGTCAAATAGGACTGAAGCAACTTAGCACACACACAAAGAAAGGGCATGTGTCACTTCAGTTCAGTTTAGTTCAGTCACTCAGTCGTGTCTGACTCTTTGCGACCCCATGAACCGCAGCACGCCAGGCCTCCCTGTCCATCGCCAACTCCCGGAGTCCACCCCAAACCATGTCCATTGAGTCGGTGATGCCATCCAACCATCTTATCCTCTGTCATCCCCTTCTCCTCCTGCCCTCAATCTTTCCCAGCATCAAGTTCTTTCCCAACGAGTCAGCTCTTCACATCAGGTGGCCAAAGTATTGGAGTTTCAGCTTCAACATCAGTCCTTCCAATGAACACCCAGGACTGATCTCCTTTAGGATAGACTGGTTGGATCTCTTTGCAGTCCAAGGGACTCTCAAGAGTCTTATCCAATACCACATGTCACTTAAGCTCACATTTAACTGGCTCAAGGCAATCTCATGGCCCCCAGCTGACTTCATGGGGGGACAGGGAAGTGCAGTTCTGCCTGGGAGAAGACTGGAAATTTTAGGGAAACAGCATTTTTGGCTAACTTGAGAGACAGAGGAGGGGAAATGTTTTCTAGAAATGAGACACTCATACCAGGTTTTTTTTTTTTTTTTTTTTGGCCAGGTCTTAATTGCAACACATCAGATCTTTAGTTATGGCACACAGACTCTTAGTTGCAGCATATGGGATCTAGTTCCCTGACCAGAGATCGAACCTGGGACCCCTGTTTTGTGAGTACACAGTCTTAGCCACTTGACCACCAGTAGAATCACACTCATACCAGGTTTTTTTTTAAGACTAACTATTTCTAAGGCCCTTGGATATTGGCTCTATTCTAAGCATTTGATACGACTTTACTAAGTCAATTCTCATGACAACTCCTTCTGACAGATAAGGAAACTGAGCCCAGAAAGATTGGTTAGGTATCCTAAGAACCCAAAAACTAGCCTAAAAACCCAAATTCTGAAGTAGCCGAGGTAGCGATTTGAAACCAAGCAGTGTGACTCTAAAGCTGGTACATTTAAGCACTACACTATAATGCCTCAAATCCAGAGACTTCAGGGCTAAAAAAAAAGAGGCCAAGAGATGTCAGTGGCTGTTGGACCCCATGGGAGCCCCTAAGGACTCTCAAGGTGACAACCAGCCCAAGGACAAAAGTAACACACTTGAGGATGTTAGGATAAGCTTTGGGGACACTGAAACATTTCTGAGCCGGGCAGGCACAGGAAAGCTGTGAAAAGATGTCTGCACTCACTTAAAGATATGGAAGACATTTGTACAGAGGCCATGGACCAAGAGAGCTTTGAACATGGGTCTGTGGTTAGACCCAGGGGCTTTGGACCATACAGACTCAAACCCTGGCTTGTCTGCTTCTTAGCTGTGTGACTTTAGGTCAGGAACTTATCCTGTCTGTGCCTCAGCTCTCTCATGCTTGGGCAGCCCTTTGGAGAGACCCACGTGGTGAAGAACTGAGGCATCCTATCCACAGTCATGCAAGGGCATCATTCTCAAATTCCCACCAACCATTTGTTTAGTCCTGAAAACAATCTGATTGGAACCTCATAAGAGACTCTCAGCAAGCATCAGCCCATGAGTCTGTCCTGGACTTCTGATCCTCAGAAACAATAAGATCATAAATATTGTTTGAAGCTTTAATGTTTTAGGGGAATTTGTTACCTTGGACAACAAGGAGATCAAACCAGTCAATCCTGAAGGAACTCAACCCTGAATACTCATTCAGCTGAACCTGAAGCTCCAATACTTGGACCACCTGATGTGAAGAGCCGACTCATTGGAAAATACCCTGATGCTGGGAAAGATTGAGGACAGGAGGAGAAGGGGGCAAAAGAGGATGAAATCGTTGGATGGCATCATTGACTCAATGAATGTGAGTTGGAGCAAGCTCTGGGAGATGATGAAGGACAGGGAAGCCTGGCATGCTACAGCCCATGGGGTCACAAAGAGTTGGATATGACTGATCGACTGAACCACGACCACCACTACAGAGAACTAATATACTGGGGAGAGGAATGAGTTCCATGTGGGCTGAATTGCAGGATTAGCAGACGGTTTGGGAGCCAGGTCTAGCTGGTGCAGAGGAGCTGGGAACCAGGTAGGTGGAGCCAGGGAAAGCCAAGGAGGACAGTCAAGGACAGTCTCCCAACAGGGGGCCACAACTGCCTATGCCATCCACAATGTTCCACCTTGAGACTGCTCTGCTGGTCCAGGGACTAAGACTCTGTGCTCCCAATGCAGGGGACCTGGGTTCGATCTCTGGTCAGGGAATTAGATCCCACATGCCGCAACTAAGCGTTTGCATGTTACAACTAAAGATCCTGCATGCCACAACTAAGAGACCCCACGTGCTGCAATGAAGATCAAAGATCCCACGGCTTAGGCTGCAACTAAGATTCAGTGCAACCCATTTTAAAGGAAAATCTTTATTTTTTTATTGGGGTATAGCCAATTTCAAGGTAGAACATTTTTTTTTTTAATTTGGCTGCACCAGGCCATTACAAAGAATGAAATAATGCCATTTGTGGCAACATGGATGGACCTAGAGATTGTCATACTGAGTGAAGTAAGTCAGACAGAGAAGGAGAAATATCATATCCCTTATACGTGGCAACACACTCCAGTATTCTTGCCTGGAGAATCCCATAGACAGAGGAGCCTGGAGGACTACAGTCCATAGGGTTGCACAGAGTCAGACACAACTGAAGGGACTTAGCATGAGCACATAGCCATTAACCAACAATATTGTGGTGGCTTCAGGTAGACAGTGAAGGGCCATACATATACACGTATCCATTCTCCCCCAAACTCCCCTTCCATCCAGGCTGCCATGCAGCACCGAGCAGAGTTTCATGTGCCATACAGTAAGTAGGTCCTTGTTGGTTATCATTTTAAACATAGCAGTGTGTACATGTCCCTCCCAAACTCCCTAGCTACCCCTTATCCCATCTTCAGTAATTTCAGCACACAGGCTCGAGTTGTGGTCACCCGGGCTTGGCTGCTCCACAGCATGTGTGATCTTCCCGGCCCAGGGATCAAACCTGTGTCCCCTGCATTGGCAGGTGGGTTCCTAACCACTGGCCCACCAGGGAAGCCCTCTGGAGTTTTCCTGGCTCACTGTGACACACCTGCCTCCCCCTCCCATGTCCCCAGGCAGCTCTGGAAAATGTCAGCCTGAGCTAGTCACTCTCTTGCATAAAAGCTTCCCACGAGAACAGAAAATGGTACCACCTCTCGGGAGAACCACTTGACAGCTTTTAAAAATGTTAAACATACCCCTCCCTTAGGAGCCGTTGCGATCCTTGATATTTACCCCAGAGAAAGAGAAACATATGTCCGTATGAAGATATGTCCATACATGTTTATAGCAGCTTTATCTGTCATTGCCAATCGAAAGAAAGCTGTTTAAAAGTGACAACTTCCCATGAGGGCCATCGGATGACATCTACCAAAATTACAAATAAGCTTGCCCTCAGACTCTATAATCACACTGCTGATAATTTACACTCCAGATGGGGCCACACACGTGCCAAATGACACACATAGAAGACTGTTTCTCACAGCACAGTGTGTGTGCGCGTGTAACAAAAGAGTGTAAACCACATAAACGCCCATTAACTAGAGGCTGGTTAAATCAATTATGAGAAATCCATGCCATGAGATAGTATACAGTGAGTGAAAGCAACAAGAAAGCTCTTTATGTACTGAGAGAGAAGCTCTTTATGTACTGAGATAAACCTTCAGGATGTTACTATTAAATGAATAAAGCAAAGTGCCTAACGGTTGTTACCAGTTGATCATGTGTGTATGTGCATGTGGGTGAAATGTTTCCATTCAGAGTCTTTGCAGTGGCTGTTTGCTTAAAAGGCTCTTCCCTTGGGGACTTCTCTGGTGGTCCAATGGTTAAGAATCTGCCTTCCAATGCAGTGGACATGGGTTCAATCCCTGGTCAGGGAACTAAGCCCACGCGCCACAACTTCTGAGCCTTCGAGGCACGTAGAAAGAAACCGGCTTACCAGTGAGGATCTGCGTGCCAAGACTAAGACCTGCCCCAGCCAAATAAATAAATAAGTATTAAAATGCTCTTCACTTGATAAACTAGAGGGATGGGAAGGAGCCTCAAGAAGGAGGGGATATATGTATACTTACAGCTATTCACATTGTTGTACAACAAAAACTAAGGTAACATTGTAAAGCAAGTATCCTCCAATTAAAAAAAAAAAAATGCTCTTCCCAGGATTTCCCTGGCGATCCAGTGGTTAAATCTCAGTGCTCCCACTGCAGGGAGCATGTGTTCAGTCCCTGGTTGGGGGACTAAGATCCCACATGCTGTGTGGCCAAAAAAAAAAAAAAAAAAAAAAAATGCTCTTACTATAGACTCTACAGGTCTCATTCCCTCTACTTAAAGCCTCTGCTCAAATGTTGACCTCTCAGCGAGGCCTTCTTTGGGCGCCTTATCTAAGATTTTTCACACAACTCCCATCTTATATCTCATCTCTTTTTCTTAATTTATTTTTGTCTGTAGCATTTAACACCATCTAATATATTTATGTACTGATACTGTTTCTTAACTCTTTCCCGAACAACAGTGTGAACTCCACCAGGACGGTGATTTTTTTTTTTTTTCACGTGCTTTTTGCATGTTGTGTTCCTATAATAGTGCCGGGTAACCGACTTCACTTTCATGTTTCACTTTCATGCACTGGAGAAGGAAATGGCAACCTACTCCAGTGTTCTTGCCTGGAGAATCCCAGGGACGGGGGAGCCTGGTGGGCTTCCGTCTATGGGGTCGCACAGAGTCGGACATGACTGAAGCGACTTAGCAGCAGCAGCAGCAGCAGCAGCATACAGTAGATACTCAGCAAATGTTGGTTGAATGAGTGAGTGGATCTCTCTCTGAGGTCTGAAGCTGCCCACAGGTATTCTAGATGGCCACCACAAACAAATGGATGTTTAAGCCTCTAAAATCTTGGTGGCTGCCTTTGAAACATTTTCTTTGTAGCAGTCCATTTCCTGCTCTAATAGTCAGTTATTGCTCTGTAACAAATTTCCCTAAAGTGTAGCCATTTAAAACAATGAACATGTGTTATCTCACAGCTTCTGCAGGCCAGGAATCCAGACCTGCTTAGCTGACTGGTTCAGGCTCAGTGTCCCTCATGATGTTCTAGTCAAATTCTTGGCCAGGGCTGTATGATCTGAAGGTTTGACTGGGACTAGAGGAGCTGCTTCTCAGATTGCTCATACATTTGTTGGCAAAGGCTGGATGGTATTCAGATTTTGTTTCCTTTTATTTTACTTTGAAATAATTTTAGACTTACAAAATATTGCAAAAATAGTACACAGCAAACCTCTCTACCCTTGACTCATCTTATAATCTAACACTGTTGGTAACTGCAGGAAATTGCCACTTATACAACATAGTGAACTGATTTAGGATCTTATTCAAGTTTCCCTAGTTGTCCCATTGAATACTATTTAACTGAACTATAGACCTTGAGATTTATCCAGCCCGGCATTCTGCTTGATGTACTCTGCCTATAAGTTAAATAAGCAAGGTGACAATATACAGCTTTGATGAATCACAAGCTGGAATCAAGATTGCTGGAAGAAATATCAGCAACCTCAGATATGCAGAAGATACCACTCTAATGACAGAAAGTGAAAAGGAACTAAAGAGCCTTTTGATGTGGATGAAAGAGAAGAGTGAAAATGCTGGCTTGAAACTCAACATTCAAAAAACTAAGATCATGGTACCCAGTCCCATCACTTCATGGCAAATAGATGGGGAAAAAGCGGAAGCAGTGACAGATTTTGTTTTCTTGGGCTCCAAAATCACTGCGGACTATGACTGCTGCCATGAAATTAAAAGATGCTTGCTCCTTGAAAGGAAAGTTATGACAAACCTAGATAGCATATTAAAAGGAAAAACATCACTTTGCTGACAAAGGTCTGTATAGTCAAAGCAATGGTTTTTCCAGTAGTCATGTATGGATGTGAAAGTTGGACCATAAAGAAGGCAAGCACCAAATAACTGATGCTTTTGAATTGTGGTGTTGGAGAAGACTCTTGAGAGTCCCTTGAACTGCAAGATCAAACCAGTCAATCCTAAAGGAAATCAGCCCTGAATATTCATTAGAAGGACTGATGCTGAAGCTCCAATACTTGGGCCACCTGATGCAAAGACCCAACTCATTGGAAAAGACTCTGATGCTGGGAAAGGTTGAGGGCATAAGAAGACAGCGGCAGAGAATGAGATGGTTAGATAGCACTGCCGACTTAATGGACACGAGTTTGAGCAAACTCCAGGAGATAGTGAAGGACAGGGAAGCCGGGCGTGCGGCAGTCCATGGGGTCGCAAAAAGTCGGACATGACTGAGCGACTGAACAACAACAACAGATCTTACTCAGATTTCACCAATTTTTCCTCTTAATGGGATTAATATTATTGAATGATTAATCCTATTATTATACATATTAACCTAATCTTCTTAAATATTAATAGGATTCTGGTTCAGGCTCCCTCATGGCATTTCATCTCCTCCTGTCTTGTCTTTCACAACCTTGATACTTTGGAAGAGCATGGGTCAAGTCGTTTCGTATAATGTCCCCCAGTCTGGGTTTGCCTGAAGTTTGCTCATAACTAGATTGAGGTTAGGCATTTTGTGGAAAGGATGCCACAGAAGCAGTGTGCTCTCAGGGCATCTTCTGGAGAGGCATGTGATGTCGAGTTGTGTCATCACTGACGACGTTCACCTTAATCACTTGATTACAGTGGTGCCAACCAGGACTCTCCACTGGAAAGTTACCATTTTTCCCTTTGCAAGTCATAAGTATCCTGGGGAAGATACAACAAGATGATGCGCCTAACCCGATGATTTGAGCATATGGATGGATGTGGAGGATCAAACCAACAGGACATCCCCAAGTTTCCAGCTCCGGCACCATTGGTACCCCCTCCACAACCCCTCAGCCCACCTCAAATGTCACCTCTTCTTAGTTCAAGAATGTGGTAAACTGGGGGTGTTCTCTGGCTGGGCACTGAACTTGGTCAGCATGTCAGGGAGCTACTACCCCAGGAGGGACCCTGGAATGATCAATTAAGGAAGAGGCAACTCCAAGGCGCATCCTATTGGAGCACCTTCTGCCAGCCCCCTGCCTGCTCTCTCTTCCCTGCCTGCTTCTGGGGCTTCCTCTGCTCCCACATGAGCTGTCAGTCTTCAGATCTTTTTTTAAAAAATATTTTAACTTATTTATTTGGCTGCACCGGGTCTTAGTTTTGATGCATGGGATCTTGAGTTGTTGCATGTAGAATCTATTAATAGTTCCCGGACCTGGGATCTGAATCCAGGGTCCCTGCATTGGGAGCATGGAGTCTTAGCCACTGGACTACCAGGGAATTCCCTGTCAGTCCCCAGATCTTGTCTCTGGAGCTGCAAAGAACTGGTGTTCAAGGCATTCTTATGAGCTCCAGCTTGGATACAAAGATTTTTTTCTCTCTCTAAAACAGCTTTAGAAGAGTGTGCATGCTCAGATGTGTCGACTTTTTGCAGCTCCATGGACTGCAGCTCACCAGCCTCCTCTGTCCGTGGAATTTTCCAGGCAAGAATACTGGAGTCGGTTGCCATTTCCTCCTCCAGGAGATCTTCCTGACCCAGGGATCAAACCCATGTCTCTTGTGTCTCCTGCATTGGCAGGTGGATTCTTTACCTCTGAACCACCTGGGAAGCCCATAAAACAGCTTTATTAAGATATAATTCACATGCCATACAATTCACCCCTTTAAATATACAATTCCTACTGGGTTTCTTTTTCTTCTGTTTTTAATATATTCACAGAGTTGTGCAGCCACAGTCTAATTCAGGACACTTTCCCTCCCCTGGAAGGAAACCCCGTGCTCATCAGCAGACCCTCCCCATTACCCCTCCACCAGCTCCTGGCAACCACTAATCCACTTCCGGTCCCCACGGATCTGCCTGTTCTGGATGTTTCATATAAATGGACTCAGACACTATGTAGCCTTTTGTGTCTGGCTTCTTTCATCGCAGGCATCAAGTTTTCAAGGCTCATCCACGTGTCACATGAATCAGCGCTTTGTTCCGTTTTGTGCTGTGCTGTGCGCTTAGCCGCTCAGTGTGTCTGACTCTTTGCAACCCCATGGACTGTAGCCCGCCACACTCCTCTGTCCATGGGGATTCTCCGGGCAAGAATACTGGAGTGGGTTAGCCATACCCTCCTCCAGGGGATCGTCCCAACCCAGGGATCAAACCCAGGTCTCTCGCATTGTGGGCAGATTATTTACTGCCCGAGCCACCGGGGAAGGCATGTTCCTTTTTAAGGCTGAATAATATTCTATTGTCTGGGTGGACCACATTTTGTGTGTCCATTCATCCATCGATGGACATGTGGATTGCTTGCACTTTCTGGCTGTTATGAATAATGCTATTACCAACCCTGGTGGGTACATTTTCCTGTGTTGTAATTTGTCTTGGGTGGACTCCCTGAATCACATGGCACCTTACTGAGGAGGGGGTGCTCCAAGCCCAAGGCTGAGCAATTGTAACCGCTGTCTCTGATTGTTTCTTACAGACTTTTTGGTTTGTCTCTCCCACTGGAAGGTCAGCACCATCAGGACAGGGGTTTCCCTCTGTTTTTTTTTTTTTTTTTTCCCCTCTGCTGCGTTGTCACCAGGGTCTAGCTCAGCGCCTGGCATGTAGCAGGTGCTGGGTAAATAAGTTAAAGATCAAAATGAGGTCCATCCAGGGCTCAGTGCAGGGTCTGAGAGCTTGTGAACACAGGGTACCTGTAACTACTGGTTTTACTGCCAAAATACCTTAGGGGCGGGGCGGAGGGAAGGCCCTGGGCTGGTTCTATCACTTGAGTCCCTGCCTGAGTCTGTTTAGCCTCCCCTTCACCCCCCACCACTCCTGCCTCCCTCCCTGGGAGGATAGCCCAGGCTTTCTCTATGGTGCACCGCCCCCCGCATCTCCCTCTGACAGATGTCACTTGTCGGTTCACGGGCCTGGATCACTTTCTCTCTTTTAATGTTTGATTGTTTGCTTCTTTCTCCTTTCTCTCTCTCTCTCTGTTTTTCTCTCTTTTTCTTGTATTTCTCTCCATGGCTCCCCCTACTCTGGCCCATCCCTCTTCCTTTTTTCTCCCAGTCCTCTGGGCCTCTCCCCCTTAGAGACTCTGTGTCTTTCCATCTTTGTCTGCCTTTATCTTTGCACTCTCTCCCTCCCCGCCAGACTTGCGGTCTGTCTTCAGCTTCTTTGTCTCTTCCCCTCCGGCTCCCTCTATCTCTCCATCTCTGAACTTCTGTGTCTCTGGCTCTCCTGCTCTCTTTCTTTTTTTCTTTTTTTTCTCAGCCTTTCTGCCCTATGTGACCCCGTGCGCATCTTTGTCCTCCGTGTCTGCCTCTCTCTGGGGCTGTCCTTCCCCTCCTCTCTGTTCCCATCCCCCGTTAAGTGCACACAGGAGGGAACAGCAGCCCCGTGGGCCTGGGGACACCCCCTCCTTGGTTGCCAGGGTGCTGGGGCCTGGGAGGGGCTGTGGGCTCATTACCCTAATGGTGTCTGCGGTGGGCACCCAGCCGGCCCAGGAAATGGGCCACTTAAGCCTATTGGAGCTGATAGCAGCCTGCGGCCACTTCTCCCCTGCTGCTTTCAGGCAGAGAGCTGAGAGAGGGGAGAGAGGGAACAAGCGGGGACTGGGAGCAAGGGGGGAGCGGTGGAGAGAGGGAGGGGGGCAGGAGAGAGAGGGGAAGGAAGTGGTGGGGAGGGAGGAAGGGAGGAAAATGCCTCTTCATCTCAGGCCTGGTAGGTCCTGGAAAACTGCACTGGCTGGACCCTGGACCCCAGGAGCAGGGCCATCCCTTGTACACACAACTTGCACACCCCAGAGAGCGCCGCCCATAGGTTTCCACTCAGTGACACCGTAGGCCCCCACCCCGGCCCCCACCCCTTATGATCACAGATGTCATCAGCACACCCATGCATCAGGACAGGCGCAGACCCTCACCAATGGTCATAGTTGTACAGCTCACGCGCACACTCATGCTCACACAGGGCACTGAGACATGCGGGGAACTGAAAAGCAGGGGCGCCCATGAGGAAACCTCTCACATGCAACCAGACACACACTTGTGGGCTGCGGGAGCACGGACAAGACCCGGTGACCACATCCCATATACGTGGTCCACAAATCCCCCATCACACACCCTCACACCATGGTCAGGCACAATCCATGCTACACAGACCCACAGATTCACAAACCTGCGGACACCCACAGAAGCGGTAGCATCAGAGACAAATGACAGGTACAACCACAGCCAGCCACGTCTCGCCCCAGCCTCTGCTCACAGCCACATGTCACCACAGAACAGCAAGCCTCGCTTGGCCAGATCCAACCATTTTTTATGGAGAAGCCCGAGATCTGGATTTTTATGTGAAAGCATTTAAAAAGAGGATAAAGTGTGCACCACCCTGGGACTTCCATGGGGCTCCAGGGGTTAAGACTCTGTGCCTCCACTGCAGGGGGTGTGGGTCTGATCCCTGGTCAGGGAAGTTCCACATGAGTTGTGGCCAAAGGAGACAAAAAAGAATGTGTGCTTCCCAGACCAGCAGAACTGATGGTTTAACCTTAGCCTCTATTTTCAAAGGCCCCCAGCCACACCATGAGTATCTGGGCAACCCTAGGCCTTTCTAGGCCTCCACCTTCGGTCCCTGGGTCAGGAAGATCCCCTGGAGAAGGAAATGGCAACCCACTCCAGTATTCTTGTCTGGAGAATTCCGTGGATGGAGGAGCATGGTGGGTTACCATCCATGGGGATGTAGAGTCGAACACAACTGAGTGACTAACACATACACCCTCTTCTAGAAAACTCCATCAGAAAGAACCTCCTTTCCCAGGCCTGATGTGAGGACTGTGGCATGATGCCAACTCAGCCATGGGACAAAGGGAGGGCCTCCTGCCCTCTGCATATCCCCACGCCTGCCTGCCTCTGCTCCTCTCTTGGGTCCTACCCCTTCTGTGTCTTTTTGTCACATGCACACACACACACACTCACACAAGTGGCCTGGAGTCCCAGCCAGGAGGAGGCAGAGAGGCCAATGGACTGAGCTGGGTTCTCATAGGGTCTTTGATTTTGAAGAATCTGCAGAGAAGTGTGTGTGTGTGTGCACGCGCATGCATGAAGGTGACTGGTGTGCCCACATTTGCATGTGTACCTTTGCCTACATGCAGGCATGAGCCATGAGCTCACAGGTGTGTGGTTCCATGTGTCCTAGGCAGATGTTTGAAGTGGGTGGTAGGGTGGGGCCGTTCTGAGCCCCACCTCTCCCTAAACTGGATCTTCATCTTCTTAAAGAGAGGCCCCTTCACCCCTCTTCCGTGGGTGGGGTCCCCATCCCAGGAGCTGCATCCCACCCCAGCTCCCATCTCTGAGTGCCACTGGTTCACTTGGAGCCATTTTAGACAACCAAGCCACCGCTGCCGCCACCCCACCGATGACGCAGAAAATATGGCACTCAAATCACCCCCCAAAGGACACTTGTTGACAATCTGAGTGAAATCAGAAGACAGGAATTGCCTGGCTCAGCCTCAGCAGGGAGAACGCATGGTGGGGATACATTTTTCACCATTCTGCACACGTCCAGGAATGACCGTGAAAGTCAAATGCATTTGCTTTGGAGTTACAAAAAAATGTTAACAATGAGGTGATTTTGCATATACCAAACCTGAAAATGGATCTTCTGTAGGGCTCAGACAGTAAAGAATCTGCCTGCAGTGTAGGAGATCTGGGTTTGATCCCTAGGTCAGGAAGATCCCCTGGAGAAGGGAATGGCTATCCACTCCAGTATTCTTGCCTGGAGAATTCCATGGACAGAGGAGCCTAGAGCGCTACAGTCCATGAGGTCACAAAGGGTCGAACATGACTCGAAAATGAAAACTTTCATTTTCAAGCCTGAAAATAATGAGGATTGACTCTATAAAGAATGTGTGTCCAGGGAATTCCCTGGCAGTGGCCCAGTGGCTGGGACTCTGTGCTGCTAGTGCGGGGGGCGCAGGTTCCATCCTTGTCCCTGGTCGGGGAACTGAGATCCTGCTTGCTGCTTATTGTGGCCAAAAAAAAAAAAAAAAAGCCCCCAAAGAACGTGTATTTAAACTGCATTATTGCTGTCTGTATTCCCCAGCTAAATTATCACCCGGGCAGGTGTCTTGATCGCTCTTGTTCACAGCTATGTCGCCTAGCTCTAAAGAGAGAGACTGGCACACAGTAGGTGCTCAATAAATACTTACTGGTGGACAAAGAAAGAACCAATGGATGCCTTTCTATTTTGGCCACATAGCATATGGGATCCTGGTTCCTCAACTGGGGACTGAACCCTCGCCCCCAGTATTGGAAGCATGAAGTCTTAACCACTGGACTGCCAGGAAAGTCCCTGATGGATACAGTTTTAAACAGCTATCTTGTGGTATAATTGGCATAGAATGAGCTGCATTTAAAGTGTACAACTTACAGGGCTTCCCTGGTGGCCCAGTGGTAAAGCATCCACTTGCCAGTGTAGGAGACATGAGTTTGATCCCTAGTCAGGGAAGATCCCATATGTCTTGGAGCAACTCAGCTGGTGAGCCACAATTATTGAGTCTGTGCTCTAGAGTCTGGGAGCCACAACTACTGAGCCCATGCACCCTAGAGCCCATGCACCCTATAACCCATGCTCTAAAACGAGAGAATCTACTGCATGAGAAGCCCAAGCTCTGTAATGAAAAGTAGCCCCTGCCGTCCACACCTAGAGAAAGCCCTGAAAGCAATGAAGACCCAGCACAGCCAAAAATAAATAAATAAATTAAATTATATATATAAAAAAATTACTATTTAACCAAAAAACAAACAATGAAGTGATTTTTTTAAAAAAGTGTACAACTTGCTAGTTATTGACATCCATGAAGCCATCACCACCATCCAAATAGGGAACACATCTATCACCCCAAAAGTTTCCTCCTGTCCTTTGTCATCACTCCCTCCTACCCTCCCCTGCCAATTCCCAGGCAACCACTGACCTGTCAGTCACTAAAATGAGTTTGCACTTTCTCGAGTCGTCTGTAAACGGAATCCAACCATCTGTACTCTTTCTGTCTGGTTCATTTCGCTATGGATAACTGTATGAGATTCATTCATGTGTTTTGTGGATGTACTGTTTGTTCTTTTTTCTTAGTGCATAGTATTCCATTGTGTGGATGTACCACAATCTCTCCATTTACCTGGGATGACATCTCCGTCATTCCTGGGCTTTTTGTGATACAGTACAATACAGTTCTGACACTAACCACTTGGAGTTGAGGTAGACCCCATAAGTTAAGGGCACAGTTGCCAACAAGACTGTCCTCACTTCAGATTCATTCACCAACCAAGAACCTCTACCAAGCTTCAGTGCTCGGAGTTTTTCAGTGCTCAAGCTTCAGAGTTTTAACTGGAGTTTCATTACACAGGTATAGGTTCGTTTCCTGGGTCAGGAAGATCCCCTGGAGAAGGAAATGGCAGCCCACTCCAGTATTCTTGCCTGGAGAATCCCATGGACAAAGGAGCCTGGCAGGCTGCAGTCCACGGGATCGCAAGAGTTGGACACGACTTAGCGACTAAACCACCACCTACATAGGTATGAATGATCAAATCATTGGCTGTGAGACTAAACTTAATCTTCAGCCACCCTCCTGTCCCATCCCTTAAGGTCAGTCAGTGTTTCCTGCATGACCAGTCCCCATCCTGAGTTGTCTCATTTACATAAACTCAGATGTGGTCAAGCCCCACCGTCAACAATCGACACTTCTTTCGTTCATGGAAAACCCAAGGATCTAGAGGTTATCTTTCAGGAACCTGGGACAAAGACCAGATACATTTTTTTTTAAAAACAATACAATAGTTGGTTATGAATAAAGCTTCTATGTACATTTGTGTACAAGTCTTTTTTGTTGTTCAGCTGCTAAGTTGTGTCCGACTCTTTGCAACCCCATAGAGTACAGCACACCAGGCTTCCCTGTCCTTCACTGTCTCCCAGAGTTTTCTCAAACTCATGCCCACTGAGTCAGTGGTGCTGTCTAACCATCTCATCCTCTATTGCCCGCTTCTCTTCCTGTCTTCAATCTTTCCCAGCATCAGGATCTTTTCCAGTGAGTTGGCTCTTCAAATCAGGTGGCCAAAGGATTGAGAACCTCATGAACACAAGTCTTTATATGAACATAAATTCCCTTTTCTCTTCGTTAAATATTATTACAAAGGAGTAAAAAGACAGTCATGGCATTTTTTAAAGTTTTTGTTTTTTTAATGTGGACCATGTTTTTTTTTAACAATCTTTATTGAACTTGTTACAATATTGTTTCTGTTTTATGAGTTGTGGGTTTTTCGTTTTTTTCTGGCCTTGAGGCATGTGAGATCTTAGCTCCCTAACCAGGGATCGAACTCATACCCTCTGCATTAGAGGGAAAAGTCTTAACCACTGGACCACCAGGGAAGTCCCTGCATCATGGCATTTTAAAAGCATTTGATTTGGGGAACTTTCAAAACACAGGCAAAAGGAAGAGTACAGAATAGTGAGTTCCCATTCCCTGTCCCTGTCTCAAATTTGTGGCTATTGGTTGTTGTTTAATTGCTAAGTTGTGTCCAGCTCTTTTGCAACACCATGGACTGTAGCCCACTAGGCTCCTCTGTCCAAGGGATTTTCCAGGCAAGAATCCTGGAGTGGGTTGCCATTTTCTACTCTAGAGGATCTTCTACCCAAGAATCGAACCCAAATCTTCTGCATTGGCAGGTGGATTCCTTACCACTGAGCCACCTGGGAAGCCTTTGTGGCTGTTTCCAGGCATTACATCTCATTTACAAATACCCTAATGGTCTATAAAAGATAAGGACTCTTTTAAAAAAAAATGTAATCCTAGTATTATCACCACTCTCTTAAAAGCTGGCAATAGTCTTTAATAAACTTAATAGTGTGGACTAGGAGCCTGTTAGAGCTCATAACATTTTGGTACAGTTGGTTTGTTCAAATAGCCCACATATGGTGCTGGAATATGGTGTTTTTTTTTTTTTTTTAATCTAAAGGAATGCTCACCAAAAAGTTACCAGTGTGGTGGGGGACGGGGGTGAAGTTACCAGTGGGAAGTGAAATTAGGAGTGCCTGCTATTTTCTTCTGGGTATAGCTGGTAATAATGATCGTTAAAATTTATTTTTAAAATGTGCTTACCTCAGTGTCTGTTGGCTGTAGACTTTAAGCTTTTATTACTATTTGAGTGTTTGCTGTGTTCTTAGCACCAAGCCCTTTAGTACATGGTTTATCTTATTTTATCTGGACAACTGCTCCCTGCAGCAGGCATGGTTATCCTATTTTGCAGATGAAGATATTGAGGCTCAGAGAGGTGAAATGACTTGTCCTCAGCGACACCCAGCTAGAGACCAGGTGTGCCCAACTATATTTCCAAGTCAAATCTGGGACCTCCCTGGTGGTCCAGTGGCCAGGATTCTCCATTCCCAATGCAAGGGGTTCAATCCCTTATCAGGGAACTAGATCTACATGCTACAACTAAGAGTTTGCATGCTGCAGCTAAAAATCCCACATGACACAACTTAAAAAAAAAGATCCTGTGCTGCAATTCCACAACCAAGACCTGGCAAAGCCAAATAAATAAATAATTTAAAAATTTTTAAATAAATCAGATCAGATCAGTCGCTCAGTCGTGTCCGACTCTTTGCGACCCCATGAATCGCAGCACGCCAGGCCTCCCTGTCCATCACCAACTCCCGGAGTTCACTCAGACTCACGTCCATCGAGTCAGTGATGCCATCCAGCCATCTCATCCTCTGTCGTCCCCTTCTCCTCCTGCCCCCAATCCCTCCCAGCATCAGAGGCTTTTCCAATGAGTCAACTCTTCGCATGAGGTGGCCAAAGTACTGGAGTTTCAGCTTTAGCATCATTCCTTCCAAAGAAATCCCAGGGCTGATGTCCTTCAGAATGGACTGGTTGGATCTCCTTGCAGTCCAAGGGACTCTCAAGAGTCTTCTCCAACATCACAGTTCAAAAGCATCAATTCTTCGGTGCTCAGCCTTCTTCAGAGTCCAACTCTCACATCCATACATGACCACAGGAAAAACCATAGCTAAACAAATAAAATCTGTATTTCCTAAAGGCTTTATTAGGACAACAAATATCTATGACTTTAGGGGAAAACAGGGTATATTCATCTCCTGCGGCTGCTGTAACAATGATCCCAAACTCGGTGGCTTACAACAGAAATGTCTCCTCTCACAGCTCTGGAGACCACAAGTCCTACATCAAGGTGCCAGAAGGGTTGGCTCTTTCTGGAGGGCATGGGGAGAAATTGCCCCATGCCTTTCTCCTAACTTCTGGTGCTTTCCCCAAATCCTCGGTGTTCCTCGGTGTGTAGATGTACCCGTCAAATCTCTGCGTCCAGCTTAGCATCGTCTTCTACTCTGTGCCTCCCTGGGGGTCCCCTCCTCTTAGAAGGACACCAGTCATTGGATCTGCAGTCGTGAACAACTCTTTGCAACCCCATGGACTGTAGCCTGCCTTCAGGCTCCTCTGTCCTTGGAATTCTCCAAAGAAGAATACTGGAGTAGGTTGCCATTTCCTCCTCCAGGGGATCTTCCTGACCCAGAGATCAGACCCAGGGATTGAACCTGGGTCTCCTGTATTGCAGGCAGATTCTTTACCATCTGAGTCACCAGGCCCTTGGGTCCAGGGCCCATCCCAAATCCAGCATGACCTCGTCTCAACTAATTACATCTGCAAAGATCTAATTTCCAAAAAATGGTCACACTTGGGGGTTCGAGGTAGCTACAAATTTTGGGGGGGGGACACATCAAACACACTACATAGGGTTAACTTTTTAAAATATTTATTTATTTATTTGGCCGCACTGGGTCTTACTTGCGGTACACATGGTCTTCAATCTTTGTTGCAGCATGCTTGATTTTTAGTTGTGGCGGGTGGGATCTAGTTCCCTGACCAGGGATTGCACCCGGGCCCCCTGTGTTGGGAACAATGAAATCTTAGCACTGTTAGCATTTTAGACTCAAAAAGACAGAAAGGAGGACCTTTCACCTATTCTCCATAGCCTGATGCCCCTAGAGCCCTGGACCTGACTCCTCCAGCCAAGATGGGGCCGAGTTTCTGGGCTGGGGGCAGTGCAAGCAGAGAAATGGGGCGTGTGGGCAGATGGCCCCAGATCACTGGCAACACAGTCAGGAAAGGAGCCTGGCTTCATGGCTCCAGGCTTTCTAGGCTCCTCCTGCACTGTGGGCTTCTGACACTTCCAATCCCCCCCAAACTCAGGATGAGGACATAGAAGTAACCAAACAAGGTAAGGACATTGAGGTTCTTGGGACAATACTCCCATCTTCTCCCTGGTGCCAAACAGCTCTCTTTGTATGAAGGAATACCTTTTGTGGTATTTCTTCTACTTTGGATGGAGACATCACCTGCTCATGTGAGGCAGACAAATCTTGCGTGTTCAGCGTACTGAGACCACACGTGTGTAGACATTGTAACCACCATCCAGCTGGTTGTGTGGAACACTCTGGGGCTCCCCCAGAGGGTCCTGGGAAATCTTTCAAATGGAAAGTGTGGTCCTGCCCTCCCTCACCTAAAATCTTTCCATAGCCCATCACTGTGAGGGTCAAACTCATAATCATCACCATGATGACTGCGCTCAGTGTACATCAGGTACTTGATCTGCCTCACAGAGCTTGTCTGCACGGACTGCCTTTCCCTTCTGATATCCTTTGGACAAGGAGATTCCCTGGTAGTTCAGCTGGTAAAAAATCCACCTGCAACGCAGGAGACCCCAGTTCGATTCCTGGGTTGGGAAGATCCCCTGGAGAAGGGGTAGGCTACTCACTCCAGCGTTCTCAGGCTTCCTTTGTGGCTGAGATGGTAAAGAATCCACCTGCAATGCAGACAGGTTCGATCCCTGGAGGAGGGCATGGCAACCCACTCCAGTATTCTTGCCTGGAGAATCCCCATGGACAGAGGAGCCTGGTGGGCTATAGCTCACAGGTTCTAAAAAAGTTGGACATGACTTAGGGACTAAACAGCAATGCTTATTATACCCATTCATAGATGGAGAAGATACTGCATGGAGTGTTGGAGTCATTGGGCTAAATGTGAAGCCAGGTCGTCTGGCTCCAGCCCCACCTCCAGATAATCATGGAGGCTGCTTCTTGTGACACAGCTGTGTGCTTGAATGTCACCTCCTGTGATCCCTAGCACCTAGCAGTCTGGGTTGAGAATTCAGGACAGGGCGCCAGAGATGGGGAGAGACAGAGTCAAGGTAGGAATAAAAAGGCAGTGAGAGAGACTTCCTGGTGGTCCAGTGGTTAAGACTGCTCACTTCAACTGCAGGGGCATGGGTTCCATCCCTGGTGAGGGAACTAAGCTCTCATATGCCCCATGATGTGGTCAAAGTGGGGAGGTGGGGACAGAGACAAAGAGAAAGAATCGAGGAAAGAGAGAGAAACAGAGAGGGATTCGGGATTCGACAGAAAGCAATGGATGGACACAGACTTGTCCCAGGTCCCTAGTACGTGCTTTGAATACGTGGGTGGCTGGGGAATGCCCAAGAGATCATCAGACACTGATGCTGATCAGGGAAAGGGGAGAAACAGCAAGACCCCAAATATAGGCATCTGGTACAGAGGGTGGGTGAGAGGGCGCGGGGGTGTGCCAGTGTGTGCGTGCATGCACGTGAGAGCCCTGCGTGGGTGCAGCAGTTTGGCCTTATGGCTGGGCGAGCATCCTTTCTCCTCTCTCCCAGTCTCTCTCCCCCATCCTGGGTCTCCCAGCTTTCCCCCTGTCTCTCTGTTTCTTGTCTTGGAGTCTCTGCGTCTCCCTGGCAGCCAGTGCTGGGTGTATGTTGGCACAGAAGGCACCTCCTTGGGGTGGGGTCCCCATGGCAGCGGCTGATGCCTCACACACACTCATTCACAGCGGAGTTCTTCCGCCCCTGCCACTGAATCCCCAGGAGGACTCATCCACGGCTGACAGTCACGGTGTGGTAAATGGCAGCCCCCATCCCATCTCACCCACCAAGTGTGGACTGCAGACCCACAAGTGGCCTGCTCTGACACCAAGAAGGGGAAATGGATGGGAGCCCGTCTCCCTCAAAACCCCCAAAACCTGGACTAGGAAGGATCATGAGGCCTCTCAAGCTAGGCCAGGCTGAGGACTCCCATCTTTAGGATCCCAGGCAGGGAGGCTGGTGGTGGTGGTAGGGTGTTCAGGAGGAGGAAGAGAAAGAGGAGGCAAGGGGCTCTGGAAACAGAGGGGACTCGGAGTGGAGGGGGCCCAGAGAAGGGAAGTCAGACAGGAGCTCAGAGAGTGGGAGGGGGCTCTGAAAGAGGATCACAGAGAGTGGGGAGGAGACAGCACCCAGGATTGAAGACTCCCCAGAGAGGGCCTGCAGCAATCCTGGAGAGCTTCCAGGAGGCCTGGCCTGCTTCCCCCTGGGAGAGTCCTTCCCACCCCACCTCCCAGCTTGAAGGAGTGGACTCCAGAGCCCACCAACTAATGACCAAGGGACTGACCAGCTGACCCTTGTTGACTAAGGAAAGCCCATGTCCTGTTCAGGGGTATGTGTGTATGTGTGTGTGTGGGTGCGTGCGCGCACTTCCCAAGGCTGTCCTGTGGACCTTTCCCCAAAGAGCCCTGTTGCCCTTCCAGGTCCCCAGGGCATCCCTGTCTTCCTAGTAAGGTCTGAGGGAATAGGCCTGGCCAAGGACAGAACTTCGCTCCTTCTGTGCTTTTCAGGGGTCGTTCAACTGCCCCCACTGCACAGTCCCTGTGGGCCTGGTGTGCCCCCACCCTGGATCACATGATCCCCTATCCCCCTTCCCTCTCCCTTCCTCCTCGGCCCACTCAGCCCCCTGACGTCTTTAATTGGCTTTTGTGGAGCTGAATTCATTGGGACTCTGCACAGACCTGCGAGGTGGGGCCTGGCTGCTGCTCTCCCGCCTCCCTCCCTGGCTAATTGGGGGGCTTCATTGTCGAGAGGAGGCCCCCCCAAGCCACCGCCCGCTCCCGCTGCTGTCTGCTTGCTCCCGCAGACAATGCTGGAAGCCTGCTGTCCTTAGGGGCGGGCTGCTGTAATTTGGTCTAATTCAGCCCTGGAGACAGCGATTACAGCTAATAAATAGACCCCAACCCTCCTTTGTCTCATGCGTCCCTCCATCCTGCTTCCACCCTTCCCCCCAGCTGCTCTGTTCCTCTCCCTTCCCACAGCCAGGAGAGGGCAGGAAAACAGACAGGGCCTCCAAGCCTCAGTTTTGCCATCTCAGTTCAGTTCTGTTCAGTTGCTCAGTCGTGTTCGACTCTTTGCGACCCCATGGACTGCAGCATGCCAGGCCTCCCTGCCCATCACCAATTCCCAGAGTTTACTCAAACTCATGTTCATTGCGTCGGTGATGCCATCCAGCCATCTCATCCTCTGCCATCCCCTTCTCCTCCGCCTTCAATCTTTCCCAGAATCGGGGTCTTTTCCAATGAATCAGTTCTTCGTATCAGGTGGCCAAAGTATTGCAGTTTCAGCTTCAGCATCACTCCTTCCAATGAATATTCAGGACTGATTTCCTTTAGGATGGACTAGTTGGATCTCCTTTCAATTATCTAGGAAATGGTTATAGCATGAGTCCCCAGGAGCTGGTGCCCATCTGTCTCCCCCACACCTTGGGTTGGGTGTGGGCAGCAGCAGCTTGCTCAAATCAGCACCCTGCCATGTCCTAGGCACGCCAGTGGGCCCCATTCTTTAGTGGACTCTCTCTTACTCCATCCCCCCAAAATCAAGGTCAAGGTCTGGGAATCTGGGAAAGGACTATGGACCCACCAGACTGGATACTCCTCCCCTCATGTAAATTAACCCTGACACGAAACCACTCCTGATGATGGCTTGAAGCACAGAGAGGGTCAGACACTTATCTGATGTCACACAGTAATTAAGGGGCAAGGCTGAGGGAATTTCCTGGAGGTCCAAAGTCCAGTGATCAGGACTCCGAGTTCCCACGGCAGGAGGTGTGGGTTTTATCCCTGGTCAGAAACTAAGATCCCACAAGCTGCATGGTGCTGCCAAAAAAAAAAAAAAAAAGAGGTGGGGGATGTGGGCAAGGTTGAGATTTGAACCAAGGCTTTAGGGAGTCAATGCCCATGTTCCTAATCACTATGCTACAGTAACTTAGCGGATGAACTTACCTTAGGGAATGGACTTTGTTTTAGGGGGGCTGTTTTTGTTTTTAAATATTTATTTACTTGACTGCACAGGTTCTTAGTTTCAGTGTGTGGGATCTTTTGTTGTGGCATGTGACATCCAGCTCCCTAAGCAGGGATCAAACCTGGGACCCCTGGATTGGGATCAAGGAGTCTTAGACACTGGACTACCAGGAGTCCTGGGGATGAACTTTGAATGTAGTAGACTCATGGGCAAGTTGGCTAAAGGAAAGAGATTTCTAGAGGAAAGTCACAAAACATTCATTCATTCATTCACACAGTTAATGTCCTTCCTGAATACCACAGGTTGTGTACCATGGACAGAGCCATGGCTCAGATAGGTAGACAATGCTTGGGGAGAAGCAGAAACAACAAGGAGATGTCCAAGGGACAATCTGGAGACCAAGGTGTTTCCCTGCCTGAGTGGAGACAGGTCAGGGCACAAGTGGGGAGGGGACTGAGCTGAGCAACAGGAGAAAGGACTCCACTGACTCGCCAGGAGCCAGGGGTCTGTGGTAGGAAACCCTTCCTGCACTTCTTTGCTGTGAACTCACAGCTTCCCAGGTGGCGCTAGTGGTAAAGAACCTGCCTACCAACACAAGAGATGCAAGACACTCTGGTTTGATCCCTGAGTTGGGAAGATCCTCGGAGAATGAAATAGCACCCCACTCCAGTATTCTTGCCTGGAGAATCCCATGGACAGAACAGCCTGACAGGCTGCAGTCCATGGGGTCACAAAGCGTTGAACACGGCTCACACACACACAGACACACGGCCCTCCATGAGGGAGCACTATTTTTATCATCTCCATTTCATAGATGAGAAAGCTGAGGCTCAGAGAGGGAAAACCACCTGCCCAGTGGCACACAGTGAGGCTGAGTTCACCAGGCTGCCCAAGAGCGAGTAAGAGAGGAGTGTAGTCCTGGGCAAACTCCAGTAGGATACGTGTGTGTGTGTGTGTGTGTGTGTGTGTGTGTGTGTGAGGGTCGGGGAGACAGATCTGCAGAATGAGAAAACCTTTCTCGCATCCCTCTATACCCTGCCCCCACCACATCCCATCTCCCCCCACATTTAGCCTTCAGAGAATGACGGTTTGATTGTGCAGAGCTAAGAATAACCCCAACTGTAAAGTGCCCTGGAGCTGCAGGGAGGTGAGAGGTAGAGCTTGTAGGAAGGAGGCGGGGTAAAGGGCAGGTCTCATCCACACATGCCCCCCACCCCGGTGCCAAAGCTCTCCACTCTGTAGCTTCTGCCAGCAGCCCAAGGCTTCTGCTTCTCCCATCAGCCATCCCTGCCTCCCCATGACAGAAATAACAAGCTCACTGTGTCATCGTCTCTTGATGGAGAAGGTCCTGTCTATATTTATAGGCGCTAGGTTAGCCATGGAGAGGTTTAGAATCGTACGTTTTGGAGTCAGAATGCCAGGTTAGAGTCGGTGCTCCCCAGCTGGCTGACAGATGAATTCATCTCTTTGGGACTCAGTTTCCCCATCTATACGATGGGATTAATGATCATACCTCTCAGTGTCACAAGGATGAAGTAGGTTAGAAGTGCACCCAGCCCCTACGAGGTCTTCCATTAATGTTCTCTGCAGTTGTAGTAATGGTGGTGGGTGTAATAGAATTTAAGGACCTCCCTCTCTGTGTATAGCACCAGGAGCTCAAGTCACTGCTCTGTGATGACCTAGAGGGGTAGGATGGGGTGGGTGGGAGGAAGGCTCATGAGGGAGGGGATGTATGTATACACATAGCTGACACATTGTTGTACAGCAGATACTAACACAACATTGTAAAGCAATTATACTCCAGTTAAAAAAAATCTAAAAATTAACAAAAAAAAGAATTTATGGGAGCCCCCACCCCCAGCACTAGGGATTGTCTTCAGATGGCAGGCGTCGGGGGAAGAATCCACATGGGCTGCAGGCAAGAAGGCATCATTTCATAAATCGATGAAAATTATAAAGATAAGGTGGGCAGGGGAGTTCCCAGCTACTGCAAACCTCCCCAGGTAATCAGTCAAAGAATTGATTCATTCAAACATGACTGTTGTGGTTCCAACACCTAGGGAATAAATAGTTTAAAAATATTTCTCCATAGCAAAAAACAAGTGAGCGAGGTTGTTTATGAAATTAATCTCTCTGGGTGTCTGTCTCCCCAGTACACTGCTTCTTGTGTAACTTAAATCACCAAGCCTAGTTTCCCCGTCTGTAAAATGAACATAATGAGAGTTATGATAAAGAAATTACGGAAACACGTAGTTCAGGGGCTTCCCTGGCGGCTTGGTGGTAAAGAATCTGCCTGCCCAGGCAGGAGATGTGGGTTCGATCCCTGGTCTTGGGGGATGTCACATGCCTCGGAGCAGCTAAGCAGGTGCGCTACAGTTACTGAGCCTGTGCTCTAGAGCCTGCTGAAGCCTACGTGACCTAGAGCCCATGATCCACAAGAGAAGCCAGCAGAATGAGAAGCCCTCGACCACAACTAGAGGAAAGCCCGTGCAGCAGTGAAGACCCGCCACAGCCAAAAATAAATAAATAAATAAATAAAATTATTTAACAATAATAATAATAAAAAAAAAAACTAGTTCAGGACCTGGCACCTTAACTATCATTATTTAACTACTAGCTAACCAATTCATTAGCTAGTAGTTCACTATCATGATTTTTGTAAACTAATTTCTAACCAAAAATGTGATTGATCCCTGGTCTGGGAACTAAGATCTCACCTGTCAAGCGGTGCGGCCAAAAAAAAAAAAAGAAAGGTTTTTTCATTAGAGCCACAATTCTTCTGTCCCACAAGTTTTTCTGTATGCTTGGAATGGTTTCCAAAATAGAGATACAACTTGTACACAAGCTGAGGAGTAGAAAGTCAGTCTTGCCCAAACCCCCAGCCCCCAGCCTCCAGGAGCCTCTCACCCAGAGGTCATAGGCAGTCACCCTTGCTGCCCATTTCACAGGCTCCTTCTAGGGCTATTTTGTGGGCACACCCCACCATGTTCATATACATTTGTGTCCTTTCTGGGTTGTGATTATTTTGATAAACGCTGGCATAGGCCATACAGTTGCCCAGACTGCCCCAGTTCAGAACATAAAGAGTCTTCTCATTTATCACACAGCTGTGGGTGGACAATTGGGCTGTTTCTGCTCTTTAAAAAAAAAAAATTATTTGGCTATGAGTTCAGTTCAGTCACTCAGTCGTGTCCGACTCTTTGCGACCCCATGAATTGCAGCACGCCAGGCCTGCCTGTCCATCACCAACTCCCGGAGTTCACTCAGACTCAAGTCCATCGAGTCAGTGATGCCATCCAGCCATCTCATCCTCTGTCGTCCCCTTCTCCTCCTGCCCCCAATCCCTCCCAGCATCAGAGGCTTTTCCAATGAGTCAACTCTTCGCATGAGGTGGCCAAAGTACTGGAGTTTCAGCTTTAGCATCATTCCTTCCAAAGAAATCCCAGGGCTGATGTCCTTCAGAATGGACTGGTTGGATCTCCTTGCAGTCCAAGGGACTCTCAAGAGTCTTCTCCAACACCACAGTTCAAAAGCATCAATTCTTCGGCGCTCAGCCTTCTTCAGAGTCCAACTCTCACATCCATACATGACCACAGGAAAAACCATAGCCTTGACTAGACGAACCTTTGTTGACAAAGTAATGTCTCTGCTTTTGAATATGCTATCTAGGTTGGTCATAACTTTCCTTCCAAGGAGTAAGCGTCTTTTAATTTCATGGCTGCAATCACCATCTACAGTGATTTTGGAGCCCCAAAAAATAAAGTCTGACACTGTTTCCACTGTTTCCCCATCTATTTCCCATGAAGTGATGGGACCAGATGCCATGATCTTTGTTTTCTGAATGTTGAGCTTTAAGCCAACTTTTTCACTCTCCACTTTGACTTTCATCAAGAGGCTTTTTAGTTCCTCTTGCTGCTGCTGCTGCTGCTGCTAAGTCGCTTCAGTCATTTCCGACTCTGTGCGACCCCATAGACCGTAGCCCACCAGGCTCCCCCGTCCCTGGGATTCTCCAGGCAAGAACACTGGAGTGGGTTGCCATTTCCTTCTCCAGTGCATGAAAGTGAAAAGCGAAAGTGAAGTCGCTCAGTTGTGTCCGACCCTCAGCAACCCCATGGACTGCAGCCCTCCAGGCTCCTCCATCCATGGGATTTTCCAGGCAAGAGTACTGGAGTGGGGTGCCATTGCCTTCTCCGTTAGTTCCTCTTACTGGATCTTAATTGTAACATGTCAGATTATCAAACTTTGTTGTGGCATATGGAATCTAGTTCCCTGACCAGGGATCGAACCCAGGGCCCCTGCATTGGGAGCACGAAGTCTTAGCCACGTAGCCACTTGGAAATCCTGGTTTCTGTTCTTTTGTCCAGAAAGTTCTTGGTCTACTATGTCTTAATATTCTCATGAATGACCCTGGTAGGGCCCAGGCCGAATGTTCTAGTGGCTGATTCCTTTTCAATGAGCTTTTATTTTATCTTTAGTCATCTTGATTACCTTGAACTTCATCTATGTAGTATGCAGTCTAGTTTTGTGCCACGAACTTTGGAGCCAGACCACCTGTCTTTGAATCTCTAGTCTATCATCAAGTTGATGTTGTTCAGTCACTAAGTCGTGTCTGACTCTTGAGACCCCATGGACTATAGCCTGCCAGGCTCCTCTGTCCATGGAATTTCCCAGGCAAGAACACTGGAGTGGATTGCCATTTCCTCCTCCAGGGGATCTTCCCCAACCCAGGGACTGAAACCACTTCTGCATTGGCAGGTGGATTCTTTACCACTGAGCCACCTGGGAAACAACTACTTATAAGCTGTGTGACCTTGGGCAAGTTATTTAACCTCTCTGTGTCTCCTTGAGCATGTTACTAAACTCTCCATGCCTGGGTCTCTTCACCCATTAAAAAGGGGGCTTCTGGGGGTAGTTGGGGGTTTATTTATTTACTGGACTGCACCAGATCTTAGTTGTGGCATGTGGGATCTAGTTCCCTGACCAGGGATGGAACCTGGGTCCCCTGCATTGGGAGTTTGGAGTCTTAGCCACTGGACCACTTGGGAAATCCCCTAAAAGAATGTAAAATGTGACATTTTCTTAGAAAGGTTCTCAGCTCACATTTGCTGGAGGTACAAAGGGATCTGTCGCAGACAGCCTTTACAAGAGATGTTTCCCAGACTGAAAACACTGAATCCTTACCCACTTCCCTTCTTTCTTTCCTCTTTCCTCTTCTTCTCTCCAACCTTCCTGAAGGCCCCTGGAAGGCTGAGCACTTTGGTAGAATAGACTCTGCCTGCTGAGGCTGCCTGCTTGGTGACAAGGACACTTCTGCAAGTACTGGGGGTGGGTGTTAGGGGAGAGAAATCTAGGCCTCAGTGAGGAGCTGGAAGGAAGGATGGGATGTATGGCAGGAAGGGGATAATGGTGGGGTGGTATGGATAATGCAAGGTGCCTGTGGTCTGGGCTCCTGCTGACACCTAGTGGAAAGATGAAACTATCGTCGTTTTCATTTGAGGCACCTGAGTTTCTAGCCTCCTCAAGGACATCTACTGGACACAGACTCAGAGAAGGGGAGCGACTTTCTGGGCATCACACAGCAGACTCGCTGCCTCGAGTCAGTTTGAAGGACACAAGAAATGATTGTTTAATGAATTCCTTCAATGAGCTTTTAAAAATTTTTTATTTTATTTTAAAAAATTATTTCTATTTTGACTGGGCTAGATCTTCATAGCTGTGCTCAGGCTTTCTCTAGTTGCCGCGAGTGGGGGCCACTCTCTAGTTGGGGTAGGTGGGCTTCTCATTTAGTGGCTTCTCTTGTGCAGAGCACAGGTTCTAGGCACGCAGGCTTCAGTAGTTGTGGCGTGTGGGCTTAGTTGTCCTGTGACATGTGGAATCTTTCTGGACCAGGGATGGAACCTGTATCCCCTGCATTGGCAGGCAGATTTTTTTTTAATAATTTAAAAAATTTATATATTTTTGGCTGTGCTGGGTCTTTGCTGCTGTGTGGGCTTTTCTCTAGTTGCAGCGAGCAGAGGCTACTCTTCATTGTACTGCGTAGGCTTCTTACTGCAGTGGCCTCCCCCGCTGTGGAGCACAGGCTCGAGGGCACCGAATTTCAGTAGCTGCAGTTCCCGGGATCTAGAGCACAGGCTCAATAGTTGTGGCCAGTGAGCTGAGTTGCTCTGCAGCATGTGGGATCCTCCTGGATCAGGGATCCAACTCGAGTCTCCTACATTGGCGGGTGGACTCTTCACTACTGAGCCACTAGGGAAGCCCCAGCAGGCGGAATCTTAACCACTGGACCTTCGGGGAAGTACAAGAAATAATTTTAAAGAAGCTTTTCTTTTTGTTGTTTTTTGTTTTTGTTTTGTTTGCAGATAAGTGACCTCTCAGACCTTGATGCAGGAAAGAACAGGCTTTGCAAGGTTTTGTCTTTCACCAGGAAGCCTACCTGTGTTACTCCATCCCCATAACCAGGTATTTTCACGCCATCCCTTGGTATTTTCTCTCCTCTGAGCAGCTATTCATTTGTTTGTAATTTCAACACGTTTCCTGAGCCCATAGTGACATGTAGGGAACAAAATAGATTCAAACAAACAAATAAGTAACAACAACAAAAACCCTGAACTGGTAAAGCTTACAGTCCAGTGGGGTAGACAGAGGAGAAAGAAGTAAACAGATCTACATATGGGGTTGTTTCAGAGACTGATAAGTCATTGAAGGAACAGTGACATGATAGGGACTGAATTTATGGCTGCCAAAGTTAGGGGAGAAGATTAAGGTTAGCTGGGCTCAAGGAAGGCCCCTCTTCAGAAGTAGCATTAAAACCAAGACTTGGAGGAGAAGAAGGAACGAGCCCTGGAAATAAGTGGGAGAACGTGGCAGGCACAGCTTGTGCAAAGCTGTATGGTCCTTGGGGCAGGACTGTACCTCGTATGGCGGAGGGACAGTGAGCAGGCCCATGTGACTGGAACAGAGTGAGGGGGAAGGAGAGAAGAAGGAGAGGAGGGCAGGGAGAGGATGGGGCAGGTTGTGCAGGAGCTTATGGGCGATGGGAGGATGTGGACTTTTATCCCAAGGGAAATGGGAGTCCTGGAGGGCTGTGGGTAGAGGAGGGGTGGGGCCTGAGTCAGGTGCTCACAGGTGCAGTGGCTGCTGCAAGAAACCACGTGCTGTGGGGGTTGAGAGGATGCAGGTGACCACACTGGTCCACATGGGCCATGAGGGGGAGGATGAGATAGATGGTCACATAATAAGTAGTCAGCAAATACTTGTTGAATGAATGAATAGATGGAATACTATGCAGCTGTCAAAAAGGATGCTGCAGAAGAATTTTTAATGGCAAGGGAAGGTGTAGTTGGCAGAATAATGCCCCCCACAATGTCCACATCCTAATGCCCAGAACCTAATGCCCAGATGCTCCCTTCCATGGCACAAGGGACTTTGCAGGTGAGATTAAGTTCAGGGTCTTGAGCTGGAGCGATTATTTTGCATTATCTGAGTGGGCCTATTATAATCAAACGGATCCTTGTAAGGAGAAGAGGGGACTTCCCTGGGGGTCCAGTGGCTAAGACTCCATACTCCCAAAGCAGGGGGCCCAGGTTCAATCCCTGGTCAGGGAACTAGACCCCGCTTGTTGTGACTAAGAGTTCACATGCCACAACAAAGATCAAAGACCTTGCATGCTGCAACTAAGACCTAGTTCAGGAAAAGGAAAACTGTGTGCTTCTCAATGTGATTTTAAAAAAGATTATGTATTTTGCTGTCCTGTGTCTTAGTTGCAGCATTTTGGAACTTTTATGTGCTGTAGCATGTGAGATCTAGTGCCCTAACCAGGGATCAAATTGGGGCCCCCTGCACAGGGAGCTTGGAGAGTTAGCCACTGGACCACCAGTGAAGTCCCTCAGTATGTTTTAAGCAATTTTTAATAGTAAATCCCCCCTCGAGCCTATGTTGAAAGTGTTATCCATATGTTTGCTTCCATTAAACACAGAAACATAAAATTATAAGTTCTTATAATGTTGTGAATTTTAATATACCTACTTTAAAGTTTCAATATTTTCAATGATGTTCTGGAGGGAAATAGGACTTAAAATATGTAAAACCAGACATAGAAGGGCACACATTTTTGTTCTTGCTTCAGACTGCAATATGGCTTGGTAAGACACTGCCAAAACCTGTCTTGATTTAAGATTTTGATATTTTGTCCACTGTGAGGTTACTTTTTGTCATTAATTTGATATTAATATCTTAGGATAATGTATTAAAATATTATTTATCTTGATTGTTGAGTTTTTTAGAGCCACCTTAATTTTTGCACCTGAGGTCTGTGCCTCACTTTCCTTCTTCTAATCCTGGAGAAGGCAAAATTTAAAAAAAGCAGATTTTAGTAATCTGAATCTAAATCCTTATGATTACCTCCCTTCCTTCCACTATCTCTCTTAAAAAAAGAAATGCTCTAAAATGAGTTAACTCCAGTTAAGATGAAAACTCATTTAAATTATCTTCAATTAACTTCTATGTCCTGCTTTTTTTTTTTTTTTCCCCCACTTCCAAATTCGATGCACCCAGCAGCGAGATCTTTTACAGAAGATTACTGTAGAAAGTGGTTTGGGCTGAAACAGCATGGTTAATATTTGTAGACAGGAAAGGGTTTAGAATAAGGACTCCATGAAACGAACTAACGAAACGTTGACTTCAGGATGGGTTTGAGAGCAATTTCTGTCTTGTTTGTTTTAATAGTGTGTTTGTGCTTGTTGAGAGGGGGTTATTTTCCTCCTTCTAGCTTCCACGGCCGGAGAAGGCAATGGAACCCCACTCCAGTATTCTTGCCTGGAAAATCCCATGGATGGAGGAGCCTGGTAGGCTACAGTCCATGGGGTCATTAAGAGTCGGACACGACTGAGCGACTTCACTTTCACTTTTCACTTTCATGCATTGGAGAAGGAACTGGCAACCCACTCCAGTGTTCTTGCCTGGAGAAACCCAGGGACGGGGGAGCCTGGTGGGCCGCCGTCTATGGGGTCGCACAGAGTCGGACACGACTGAAGTGACTTAGCAGCTTCCACGGCGTCAGGCAGAGTGATGGACATTTAAGAAGAGTGGAAATCAACGTGGGGGGACCGAACCAAATAATAGTTATTTCAGGAGCTACAATGTAACTAACAACTTCTGTAACATTGTCTATAAAAAACTCAAGAAGTGTGACTCTTGTCCGTTTCCCTAGTGTAGCGGTTATCACTGTCACCTCCCACAAGAAAGATCCCTGGTTCAAAACCCAGATGGAAACACTTAGATATCTTTACTATAGGACTTTAAAATTTACTACAGTAGAAGTTCAGATTAGAGGCTTTTAAAATTTCTTCTTGTTTTTTTTTTTTAAAGCTATTCTGGAATTGTAGAACTTACTGCAAAGTAATAGAAATACTAGCTTGATGTTTAGGAAACTTTAAATAGACAGTAAAAAAAGATAAAAAAAAGCAACTATTGCGTTGGCCGGGAATCGAACCCGGGTCAACTGCTTGGAAGGCAGCTATGCTAACCACTATACCACCAACGCCCGAACAAATGAGGGTTCCTCACAATGCCCTTAGTAAAAGTATTAGCGGTTTGGTTGGGTGATACCAAGTTATCAGGGGTGTCTCTTCCCAGTGTCCCTTCCTAGCACAAGAAGACGCCACCCGTGGCACGTCTCACCCCTCTTACTGCGGGGGGCCCCGCTGACGCGTCTCCCCCAGGCGCCCCGGGCTTCTTGGTACAGGCCGGGCCGCAACCAATCCCAGGCCGCCGCCTGGGCCGCTCGACTTCCGGGTCAAAGGGGCCTGGGCTGCCGGGTACCCCGTGTCCGCCGGCCCCGCTGTGCCCCGCGCCCGCCACTTCCGGGGCCGCAGTCCCGGGCATGGAGCCGCGAGTTTGAGGTGCCGCCGGCTCCGGGACGCCCTGCCCAGCCCGGCTGCAGCCCTCGCGCCGGCCCCCAGTCCCGGTGAGCAGCACCCCCACGCCCCGTCCGGCCTCGGCCGCAACCCTGAACCCGCCATTGACCCGCCCCGCTTCAGTCCCGACTCTGGACCCTACGTGGAACGGCTTCCCCGGGGGCCCTCCGTCCCCGCCCCCGCGCTCCCCGGCCCGGCCGTTGACCGTACGCGCGGTTCCTCCAGTCCTCGCCTCCGTTTCCCCTTCGCCCCGCTTCTCTCCTCACTCCTCTCCCGCCAGTTCCCTCCGCTTGCCCGGCCAGCTCTCAATCTCTCCTCTGCCCGGCCTGACCCGACGTCCTCTCGCATCCCGTTGCTGTCCGGGCTACCGGGCTCTGACCCCTTTCCCGGGGTGGCCGCACTCAATAATGCCTTCTCTTCCCCGTCGGCTCTTGAGGTCCCCACCTTGTCCTCTCTTTATACAGACACATGCTACCCATATGAGAGCAGAGGCCACCGCCCCGCCCTGCGTCCGGCCCCCACCCCTTCACCCCACATCCCCACTGGGTCCAGCCCGCTTCCCTCAGCCTCCTTCCCAGCCCTGTCCAGCCATCCACCCTCTTCCAACAGAGTCTTGACACTTCCCCATCTGTGCGGCAGAAGTGGCTCCTGTTCCCTTTGAGCGCATCCCTGCCCCGGACTGTGAGGAAGTCACTTGCCTGAGCGGCAAGCATAAACCTTTACAGGAGCTGGGACTAAAAGCCCAGGAAGGGTGCAGTGTGGTCACCAGTCCCTGTAGTCTCTTGCTGGATCCTGGTCGAATTGGCGCCTGGTGGCAGGACTTTCCTGCGGGGTGTGGTCCAGGGCGTGCACACAGCGCTGCGGGGCTGTGAGGCATCATTAAGATCTACTGGGTACAGTGAATTAGGCCCAACCACTGGGGACTCGCCAGTGGCAGGAGCGTGAGGGGGTTAGTCAGTCCATCTTTTAAGTCGCCGCGTTAATGACACATTTACTCTGTCAAGGTCTGTGAACCACATCTGCAGCTGAAATGGAGGCTCTCTGGACCCTTTAGAAGGTCAGTGGGGTAGGGTGGCTGGAGTGCTGGGTATGAGTGAGTGGGGTTTATTTGTTCCAGGATATAGAATCTGGGAGGAAGTGGTTTTCTACAGCCCTGGGGGACAGTTAGCCTGGCCCCAGGCTAGTGGCTTTAGCTTTGCTCTGGTTGGAGACTTTTCTTTCTATCCAGGAAGAGAAAAAAAAGTTGTTTGGTGGATGTGTGGCTACACATGCAGACAGACACACCACGCCCACCCTCCACCCCCCATTCCCCATCTGATAGGGTGCCTGGCACGGGGTTCTGGAATGATGTGGATTCTTGCTCTGAAAGGGGCTTGAGTCCAGTTCTCCTCTTGGAGATTTTAAGTAACTTGTTACTTTGTTATTAAGTACTTGTTTAAGTAACTATTGATTTTAAATAACTTGTTCAGGTGCCAGTATTAACTGCCCTGTGGTTTCTATGTGTGTGATTTTAACCCCTGTAATCTCATTCAATCCTCACAGTAGCATTAGGCATTGGCCCTGCCAACAAACAGGGCATTGATCCTGTTTTACAACTGGGGAAATTGAGGCACAGGGGTGTTAGGCGACTCCTTCAAGGTCACAGTGGTGGAATCAGGATTTGACCCCAAACGTCTCTGACACCAGAGCCCACGAGTGGTGGAGTCAGGATTTGACCCAAACCTCTCTGACACCAGAGCCCACAGTTTTCATCCCTGGTCTGTGGTGAAATCGGTGCTGCTTTCTAGTGACGTTTTGCTTCACTTCCGGGTGATTCTCTATCCTGGACCAGGTGCTGCTTTCTTTTTCTCTTTCAAATATTGACTTGGTTGCGCCAGATCTTCATTGTGCCATGCAGCATCTAGTTCCCTGACCAGGGATCGAACCCTGAGTCCCTGTGTTGGGAGTACACAGTCTTAGCCACTGGACCACCAGGGAAGTTCCACTGCTTTATTTTTCTTTAACCATCGGAGCACCTGTCTTGTCAAGAAGGTGGTGGAGTGCCCCCCACACCAATGGTCCCTTTGACTTTAGACAGCATTCAAGTGAGGACAAGGACGTGTTCATGCAACCTGAGATGTCTTTTGAGAGCATCCTGTCTGTCAGGACCACAGTGGGAAAGAGACAAGTGAAGGTCTGCCTCCATGGAGCTGACATCCTGTTGGGAGTGGTCATCTACCCAGAGAGGGGTTCTCAGCCTCAGATCTAGTGGCGTTAGGGGCCAGATTATTCTTTGTGTTGGGAGGGGGTTTATCCTGCTTATTGTGGGGGCTTAGCAGCATCCTTGGTCTCCACCCACCAGATGCCAGCCACCTGCCTCCCAGTCCTGACAACCAAAACTGTCCTCTGGGGACACTGGGCCTCGCTGAGACCCATCTGCGTACCACGATCACCTGACCTGCAGAGGCCCTGGGAGGCTGCACACATCTAAGCACACAAACAGAGAAGGGGTGATTCACAGGCCCTGGGGGCCACCCTGGTATACCACCTAAACCACAGGTGATTTACTTTGATGTCTAGTGTGAGGCTAAGAATCTTACTCAGTTTTTGCCCCCCAGACAGTAAACACAGAGTTTCTCCCCCTTGGCACTTAGGACACTGAGAGCAGATCACTCTTGGAGAGAGTGGGGGTGGGCTTTCATGGACACCGTAGGGTGATAAGTAGCATCCCAGACCCCACCGACTAGGTGTCAGTAACCTCCCCCCACCCCCATCAGAACAACCAAAAATGTCAACAGGCATCACCAAGGATGCCCTGGGCAAGGGTGGAGGGCAAAAATTACTCCCACTGAGAACTACTGTCTTAGAATGAGTGCCTGCAGAAATGCTCAGGCATTGAGATGGGGCTGACAGGGTAGCACTTTGGACTGAGTACCAGGAACGACCTCTGAAGAGCTGATACTGGGACCCAAAGGACAAGAGGGAGCAGGTCTTACAAAAAGCAGGGCAGGGGTGTTCTAGGCAGAGGGGCTGGGGAGTGCAAAATCCCAGAGGTGGGCTTGCCTGAATGTTTAGGGAGGTTGAGGCCAGTGTCGCTGGAGATGGTGGTCAAGATCTGGGAGGAGTGGGGTTGGAACAGCCATCGGGGAGCAACCACAGTGGCGAATGTGGGTTTATTTGATTCCCCAAAAGTGCAGTAGGTGGTATGTCCCTAGTCATGTGAAACTCGCGTCTTCTCAGGACTCTCAACTGGGGAGAACTGCCCGCTTCCTGGCAAATACCTGGATAGGCCTTCAGATTTCTAATGTCAGCCCCATGAGAAGGACTTCCCTGGTGGTGCAGTGATAGAAAATCCCCCTGTATATGCAGGAGATACAAAGACACAGGTTCGATCCCTGGGTCGGGAAGATCCCCTGGAGAAGAAAAATAGCTGCCCACTCCAGTATTCTTACCTGGAGAGTCCCATAGACAGAGGAGCCTGGTAGGCTACAGTCCATTGGGTGGCAAAGAGTCAGATACGACTGAGCATGAGAAGGCCTTTGGTGCTGAGTGTTCTTTGCAGACCAGAGGGCTGCCTTTGGGTTTTTTTTTTTTTTTGGTCACCCCACATGGCATGTGGGATCTTAGTTCCCTGACCTGGGATCAAACTCAAGCACACTGTATAGCCAGGAAAGTCCCAGGAGGGCTGTGTTTGAAGGGGAGTGAGACCTCGCCCCTCCACACTGCCAGAGCTGTGACCCTGCGGTCTCCCCCCTCGCAGGCTCACCCACCCTGAGGTCAGCCAAGTGGTTAATGCGGAAGGTTAAGAAGCTGCGGCTGGACAACGTGAACACAGGACATTGGAGAAGGTAAGGGGCGCCTGGGGATCCCTGGTCAGTGGGGATATCGCAGAGGTTCCCGAATTTCTAATGGAATCTTAGGTCTGGAGGGTCTAAGACAAACCTTGGTGGTCCCCAGGTTTCTGGTTTTCCCCAAAGTGTGCTTCTGACTCTTCTGTGAGGGCGGCAGCATGGGCTAGCAGGGTTACTCAGCCTTGGCATTTAAAAACTATATTTTTATTTATTTATCTGGCTGTGCCGGGTCTTAGTTGTGGCATGAGGGATATAGTTCCTGACCAGGGATCGACCCAGGCCCCCTGCACTGGGAATGTGGAAGTTCCAGCCTTGGTATTTTCGCCACTGGGCTAGTCCTTCAGTGCCTGCCCTGGCATTGCAGGAGTGGAGCATCCACCCCCACCCCAAGTCATGACAACCCCAAGTGTCCCCAGACATCACCCAGTGTCCCCTGGGGTGGAGACTGAGAACCACTGGCCAGATGGTCAGGATGTGGGCTTGGGGCTCCTGCCCTTTTTTGTGGGGAAGGTTGGGTGGGCCACTTGACCTCAGAGCCTGCTTTCCAGTCACCTTTAGGGAGAACTCACTTCCCAAGGTTTCAGTGCGGATCAAATACAGTTATCCTCACAAGGCCCAGTCACTTGTCCGTTCTACATGTGGGGCCTGGCACAAGAGGAAGTGACCATGAAAATTCCTCAGCTGAGCCGATCTCTGTCAGTATCAGTTTTCTGATCCGCAGGCTCACCTGCTTTCAGTGAATGCAAGGATCGGGGCAGGGGAGGGCAGGCAGGGAACAGAAGACGGTTCTGGAAGACAGGGCTGGCATTAAGTGCGTGATTTGTTACCCAGAGGCGGCCCTGAGTCAGTGTGGTGCCTGTGCATTCAGGCTCTGGTCCACAGTGGGACTGGGGTCTCCTCTCCCCTGTGCACCGGGTCTGGGGCGGGCATGGGCTGGGCTACACAAGGACTCACAGAAGCTGAAGGCCTGGGCGGTGCTAGGGGTGGTCCTCATAGAGTGGAGGATGGCTTGCTGTTTCCGGGGAGCCCCCAAAAGGAGGGGTGCTATGAGGTCCCTGAGGCCACTCCCAGGCATTTCTGGAGCGTGGTGGCACCGGGCCCCACCTCCCTTCGTCTGGCACCTCCTGCCTTCTTGCCTTCCACCTGCTTCCCTCATCACCTGGGGCTCTGGCTGATACCCCAGGGGCAGGTGGTTCCAGCTTGAGAAGCGCCGGCTCAGTCAAATCTCAGAAGCCGAGCGGGCCTTGACGGTGTCCCTGCTGGCAGGGCCCGACCTGGGTGCTGGTGGTGGTGTGGGCTGTGGGCCGTCCTATCGATTGGGAAAAAAAAGGCGTAGGTGGGTCTGGCCTAGGTGGCTTGGAATCTGCTCTCATTTCCCCAGCTGTGTAAACTCTTGACTGAAGAAGCCGAGCCCCAGCTGACGCTGAATGAGGCAGGGCCGGCACAGGCTTGCTTCCTGAGGGCTGCATTCTGTTCACCTGTTCCCCTCTCCGATCCTCTCTTTCTACCCCTGGGGAGGAGAGAGGCGAGCCGAGGGCCAAGGCCCAGCAGCAAGTGTTGGCCTGCCTGCGAGCTTGGGCTGCCGAGCCACGTCTAGAAGGTCCTCCCGATGTTTCATTTCTTTTCTCATCTCCTGGATCGTGTTTTTGCTTCCTGGGCTCTCTGCACTGATCGGAGGCAAGATCATTTTTATTTTCCTTTGCTGTGGATATAAGCCATGAGATTCCATGAGGGTTTTTGCCAGGCTTGCTTTCTGCCTCTGGGGTCCCCCATGGGAGCACCCGAGGCCAGTTTGTTTCTCTGCCGTGATTGCAGCTGGAATTGTGATGGCAGCGTGGGGCTGGGGGCGAGGCGGGGGGTTTGGCGGTTAGGGGACTTGCCCTGCCTTGGTTTTCTGAGCTTGTTGCCAACAGTGCGGGGGCTGTGTGGGCTCTGTAGCACCCAGCTGGTCCTGGCCCGGCCCCTTCCCAGCCCCGCCCATGGCCCCTGCTGCCGTCAAGGTGAACCGTAGCTCTGTGGCAGTCCAGGGCAGGCCATGGGCACCCTTCGGCAAGGGTGCTGTCCTGCCAGGGTTTGCTTTATTTGACCTGAGGGCCCCAAAAGGCTCTGCTGGCCTGTGGTCCATGTCTTCAGAGCCAGCGTGGGGGCAGCTGAAGTGTCTGGGGAGCAGTTTGTTGCCCCTCCCCCAGCTCAGCTGGGTCAGAAAGGACCAAGCAGGGCCCAGTTGCAAAGAGGAGTGAAGATCAGCCTGCAGTGGGTGCTCAGCAGCCATGGGTGCCTGCCATATCTCTTTCTTCTGTCGCCTCTCACAGCAGGCAAGGGATCTCGTACTAGCAAGGAGCAAAGCCTTCTGGAAGTCTTAAGGCCCCCACGTGAAGGTGGAACCCTAGCTCTGTCCACAACTTCTTGAAAGCCAGTTCCTCCTACAAGGGAACACGTACATGTGCCCACAGAGGCACTAATCCCAGAGGATGAGGTATCCCGGAGTCTAAGCAAGACCTCTGGCTATTTGGTGCCCTCACAAGAAATCCAGGCTGGCCTGCCCATGTTGGCTGGCCTTACCAGACGACCCTGGCTCTTCTAGAACCAGGTCACTGAGGCTGTGTTTAGATTTCCATAAAATAAATATTTGCCTGGCCAGTCTAGTTCAGTCAAGAAGCCGCTAGTGCAGGGGGTGGGGAGGGTATTACACAGCAGCAACCTTCTGCTGTGGGTGGAGAGAGTGGAGTGGCCTCTGGGGAAGGGGGTGCCTGTCCGTCCTCTCACCTGAGGCTCTCTGATGACCAGCAGATGTCTGCCTGGCTCTCTGAGCCCCTCTGGTGAGACAGGACAGCTTCCCCTGCTGGCTGGCGAGCTGACAGCATGGGCCACGAGATCTGCCCATCTGCACCTTAGGCTCAGTTCTTAGGGAGTGAGAGAGTGTCTCCCAGTAGAGATCGTCACTCTGTGTCTCTCCAAAGAACGCCTCCTGTGCGCCAGGGGCCGTGTGACGTTCCAGGGATACTGCCATGGCCAGAACAGACAACGTGGGGGCGGGGAGGGCAGGTGGGAACAGGCAGGGAATCCGTGAACAGTCAGCATGACAAAACACTCTGAGGGTGGAGCAGCCAGGGGGCAAGTGAAAGATGGATGGACAGTTTTGGTCCAGATGGCCATCCACAGCCCTGACAGACACGCTGAGATCTGATTAGAAGCTAGTCCAGTGTGGAGTGGGGCAGAGGTGTTCCAGGCAGAAGGCTAGCACAGACAAAGGCTGTGGGCTGGGAAGGAGCCTGGCTTGTTTGCAAAGGTGAGAGAAGGCCTAGATTGATGAAGGGGGTGAGGTTTGAAGGCCTGGCAGAGGTCAGAGGACAAAAGCCAGCAAAGGCCATGTGAGTGCTTGGTCTTATCCCAGGTGAGTGCGGGAAACCAAGGAAGGGTTTTAAGTCACAAGGTCAGATTTGCAACACGTGCGAGGTTGAGCTGGGAGACAGTGGCAGTGTTTCAGTCAGGAGGTGCTGGTGGTGGGGGTCTGCGGGTTCATGGCTGGAAAGAAGTGGAAGAATTTGAGGTGTCCTCAGGGGCGGGGCAGGGTGCCCAAGGTCGGGCCTGGCCAGGGGAGTCGGGGGTAGGGGGCAGCTTGTGAGCGGAACTTGGGTGCCACCCTGCTTCTCATCTTCTCATCGTCTTCCCGCCTGTCCTTGTCTCCCTGCCCCACCCTCCTCGTAGCTTCTCGCTGAATTCCCAGGGGGCGGAGAGGATGGCCACCGGGGCGCTGACATCTGAGCGGGGCGACGCGGCGGAGACCGAGGACCCGGCCTCCCGCTTCCAGGTGCAGAAGCACTCGTGGGAGGGGCTCCGCAGCATCATCCATGGTAGCCGCAAGAACTCGGGCCTTGTGGTCAACAAGGCGCCGCACGATTTCCAGTTCGTGCAGAAGACTGACGAGTCAGGCCCCCACTCCCACCGCCTCTACTACCTGGGTAAGGCTCTGGGCTCCCCGCCCCCGCCACATTGCCGGGCCAGCTGTTACGCCTTCCTCTGGTCCCCAGAGGTCGGCCAGTCCAGTGAGTCAGAAGGTCCAGACAGAGGTCTGGGCCTGGGGCAAGCTGTTCCGCAAATGGTGTGGTCCCACCCACAGGTGACAGCTGGGAGCAGTGATAGCCTGGGGCAAGGGTCCCCCAGGGCCTCCGCTGTGTGGAGGCCAGCACAGAGGGCAGTCCTGCCCCCGCCATGGAGCAGCAGCTCCAGGTTTGGGCCTGGTAGGTGGGCCCACAGCCCTGAGATTGTTTCCAGGGCCTGTCAGCTAGGCCCGCCCCCTGAGTCACTTCCCAGCGGCTTGGGCTGGGCCGGGGTGGCTGGTGAGCAACGTGACTCCCCACAGTGGGAGTGGAAGGTCACTCCCGTGGAGGCTTGCCGGCTCATGGCGTGTTGAGAAGGACCCGGAGGCTCACAGAGAGGTGGCAGGATTGCATCACCGTGGGCGGATGGTTGGGGGTTTGCTCTCCCAGCCCTGGATCCCCGGATAAGCATGTCAGTTGCTGCTCACTTCCGCCTCCTGGGGTGTGCCTCGATGCAGGGCTTCCTATGTCATCGGCAGTTACGTCTGCGCTTGTGTTCCCCGCTGGTCTTCGGGGCATGGTGTGGCCTTACGCACACCTGTGGCCTGGACAGCTGCCCCGGCCTGGCTCCTAGGAGGTGGATGACAGATAACCTGTTGAGCAAATGAGTATTGCCTGAGGGTCTTCCAGGCCAAGAAGGAATGGCACCAGTCCTGTTCCTTTGGACACAGCCTGACCTGTGATTGTTGATCCGAGGCAGGTTTTTAACCCCAGCTCTGGATCTTCGGGGCCAGGTCACTCTCCACATACCCTCAGCCTGACCCCAGTCAGCCCTCTGTCATTATTGGAATGAGTAATGGAGCGAACGTACAATTGAAGGTCATCCCCCGCCCCATGCTGCCCCCACACCAAGACCCTGACCAGTGCTGCCCTCATGCCGAGGCCTGTGACAGTGACCGTGGGGGCTGCCGGATGCTCTCCCTCCCTGCAGAGGCCCACGTGGAGACCAGATGGCAATTTGGCAGGCGGAGTCAGAGGGAAGAATGGTCTAGAAGGGCTGGTGAGCGGCGGCTGGCTGTTTTTAGAAATCCAGTTGTGCTGTGCGCCGCCACACCCGTGGGTATACAGACCATCTCGGGCGGCTTTCGAGCGTAACTGGGACAGAGGTTATGTGGGCTGCACAGCCAAAAATACTTACTGTCTCTGGCCCCTATGGAAAAAAGTTTGCCAGGGGAGATTAGGGCAGGCTTCAGGTTTCATTTACCCTGGGGAGAGGAAAAAGAGAGGACTGAATGCGGCCCAGACTCTGTGACCGTGGCAGGCTACAGCCTCTCTTTTTCTTTTTCCTGTGGTTCTGTGGTCCCCAGTCCCTCCCCTATCCTGCATGCAGTCTCACTTGGGTCCCTAGCTTGCTCAAGTTCAAGTTGCCCTCCCAGGTCAAGATACTTGTTTGAGTGTCCCAGGACAGCTGCTGACACTAGTGACCCCTGACCTGGTGGTTTAAAATGACAGAAGTGTATTCTGTCTCAGTGCTGGAGGCCAGAAGTCTGAAATCAGTTTCCCGGCCGAGAGCTGGGCGTCTGCAGGGCTGGTCATCTTCCTGAGGCTCAAGGAGTTGGGGGTGTGTTTTTTGTCGCCTCCTGCTCTCGGCAGCCGTCGGCGTTCCTCGACTTGTGGCTGCATTGCTGCCGTTTTTGCCTCCCTGGTCACATCGCCTTCTCGCCTGTGTGTCTGAAATCTCCTCACCTCCCTCTTATCAGGCTCATTAGGGCCCCCCTGCATAATCCAGCCTAATCTCCCCATCTCGAGATCTTTACCATAATCCCAATGGTAAAGGCCCTCTTGCCAGGCAGGTACCATGCTCACCAGCTCCCGGAGTTGGGATCTGGGCGTCTTTGGGAGCCATCATTAAGCCAACCACAGAGCTGCCGAAAGGGCAGAAACGCTCTGAGTTACTCTGAGCCTCATAGTAAAGATGTGGGTGTCAGGGACCTCCTCCAGCCCGCCCCGTGCCTCCCAACACTGAGAAGCCTGAGCTAAATGGAGTCCGGGCATCCGCTTCATGTGTTTCTCTCTGCGGCTCCACTCTCACTTCCCACCTGCCTTCTGCTGCCACACTCCCAGGATCGCACGACTGGTTCCGGCCACCAGCAGAAACTGACCACCTTTCTCTGAATATGATTCACTCAATGTAGGTCAGATGTCCGCTCCTCTGGTTGGCCTCAGCCTGTGCACGGGTCTGGGCCTGGGGTTTGCAGAAGGTTCTGAGAGCCCACCCCAGGGGTCTGGGCCAGCTCCAGACAAGGGCGGTAGAGCCACTGAGACCCCGAAACATGCCCAGAACAGCCCAGAGCCATCCCGCTTCTCTTGGGCTAGATCACCCTTGAGCTGATCCAGTGTGTATCACTCAGCACCCTGGGGTGCCCTTGACCTCACGTCACGTCCAGGTTCCTGGATCAGGTCTCCCCCGAGCCCCCATGTATTTATAGTTCAGTGCTGGGGGAGTGCTGGTAGTAAGACATGTTTATGGATTGAACAGAAAGGACCTCCCAGGTTGATGCCCAGCGTGCTCTGATGCTCTGAGCATGTGGCCTGTGCCGCTGCTCCTCCGGGACCCCTTCCTCCCTGGCGGGCCCCATCACCACCCTTTGGGAAGTCTCTCTTGGAGCCCAATGCATGTGGGACAGAGCAGAGAAGAGAATGTGCCTGCTGCTATCCCGGAAGACGGGCTCCGGTTCCAGGGCTCCACTGCTCCTAGTGGGTCGGCTCTTCCCTGTTGCAAATGGGTGTCACGTGTTCAGCGGAGGAGGGCACTGGGCCCCAGATGGCACTGGGAGTCCCTTCAGGCGTAAGGGAGATACCTCGTGTTCTGTGTCCAGGTCTTGGGCCACCTGACATGCTGGGGGGCTCTGGGATGGGGTGCTGAGATGGTGGAGCTGGTAAGAGAAGTGACAGCAGAAGTCAGGGGCCGTGCTCAGCCATCCCAGACCCTCACTGTGCACACCAATCCCCACCAACACCAGGGCCTGGGCAGCTGCTTCAGGGAATGTGCCAGAGCGCATGCCCCTTTTCATGTCAGTACTTATTAGTCAGTGGGGAGGGGAGGTGTGTCTGGTGTTCTTTGGTAAGGCTGCACCACCAACTTCCTGTCTGGAAGGCTCGGGCTCCCAGAGAGCCTGTGGACCGGGGCTGTTCAGAGCCCATGGTGCTTGGTTGAGAATGGCCACCTGCCCCCTCCCAGCTGTCCACACTGGCCCCGACACTGGGCCTTGTTTGTTGTTTAATTGAGAAGTAATTCACGTCCCATCAAATCCCTTCTATTAAAGGCAGATGGCACGGTGGTTTTGGGTACAGTCAGTCACAGGATTGCGCAACCGTCCTCACTGTCTAGTTCCAGAACATTCCATCACCCAAGGCAATCCCCAGCCCCGTGAGCGGTCACTCCCCATCCCTGCCCCCAGCCCTGGCAACCACTGACTCGCTTCCTGTCTCTGGACTTGCCTGTTCTGGACATTTTACAAGAAAGGAGTCACCCACCACATGATTCCCATCCCCACTTGTCTTGTGAACTTGGGAAGGAAGATGTCCCTGTGGGTGGCCTGGGTGGGCGGTATAGAGTCTGTGTCTCGAGCTGAGGGTGAGTCTAGCTGTGGCAGCTTAGAGCAGCGATTCCCAACCTTTTTGGCACCAGGGACCAGTTTCATGGAAGACAGTTTTTCTGCCGACTGGAGGTGGGATGGTTTCAGGAAGATTCTCATGAGGAGCTTGTAACCTGGGTTCCTCTAGTGTGCAGTTCACAGTAGGATTTGCTCCTGAGAGACTAATACCACTCATCTGACACGGGGCAGGGCCCAGGTGGTAACACAAGCAATGGGAGCGACTGTAAACACAGATGAAGCTTTGCTCACTAGCGCTCCCCTCCTGATGTGAGGCCTGGTTCCAGACGGGGTTAGGGACCCCCTGCTTAAAGTCCTTAGGTGTTGAATTGTGAACACTTCTCACTTGTACATCCAAGTTAGCTTTGCATTTTCACTTCTTTACCAACTATACTTCATGAGCAAACTGTCATGAGTCTAATTTAGCAAGTCGCTTGCTGTATTGAGAAGCTACCTATAAGAGTCACTGTGGTGGGATGGGTATTACTTATGAAGCTCTGTTTAGCTCTAGAGGCACCAAACTTGGGGCCCCAGCCTCCAGTCTTAGAAGTGAGGGTGCATATGAGTCCAGGAGACCAGTACCAAACCCAGTCTTCCTCCTGGAGGAGTTTGGGATTGAAAGGGGTCAAAGAGAGGCGCCTACTCTCTGTGATCCACTGTTGGTCATGGTGCATTCCTGGCCACAACCTGCTTCCAGGGAGCCCTGCCTCAGTCCCCCAGCGTGGTACCTGGAGAGCAGGGACCCCCAGGCTCCCCAAGAGAACCATCCTGCTCCCACAGCCATCATGCCATTGTCCATCAAGGCAAAGACACTTTGGGTTGGAAGATGTGTCCTTGCCGTATTTGCTGCTGTCTGTGCTGAGCGCTCTGTATTTCTTCCCTCACTCACCCACACAGAGTTCTCCCCAGGCAGCCACTCTGCTCTACACATCAGCAGCTCTCAGTCAGGTGCTCCTGCCCCAGGAGACGATGCTCAGTCGTGTCTGGGGACATCCTGTGGTTGTCACATTGATGGGGCTCTTGGCATCCAGGGGTAGGGCCAGGGAGGCTGCTTCACACCCTCCAATGCCCAGGATGGCCCCGCAGAAGCTGACCAACCTGGTGTCAGCACTGGAGAGGGGGAGGGGCTGGACTTGAATACACTTCTCCCTGTCAATTTTGAGCTTTGCCCTTCCTCTGATCCGAGACTAATTCCTGGCCTTTGCAAGAGCCCATAGTAGAGCAGGATACATGACCGGAGCCCAACCTGTGGGGAGTTGGGGATCACTGACCCCCCATTTTTTGTCCTCTTGGGTGCTTTTTGTTCAGTAACTGAGGCTGACATATTTGGCTCTAACATTTCAGGTGGAAGAGCCTGCTGCTCCTGCTGGCCAGTGTAAATTCTGTCTGTGGATTCTCTGGGGAGGGACGTGTAGCCAAGGGGCTGGAGAAGCAGGAGGAGCCAGCCGGGCCCAGTCCCAGGAGCCGTGGGGAGTCTAGGTCCTAGGACCGTCCCACCTGAGGCTCTCTTCCTGCCCTGAGCTAGGCTAGAGTTGGCAAGGGTGCCCACTCTGCTTTTTTCTCTTCCCCACAAGGGATGCCTTATGGCAGCCGAGAGAACTCCCTCCTCTACTCCGAGATCCCCAGGAAGGTCCGCAAGGAGGCACTGCTGCTCCTGTCGTGGAAGCAGATGCTGGATCACTTCCAGGTGAGCCCCGTGGTTGAGTTGGGCCCTCCCTGTGGCTGCGGCGGGCAGGTGCACTTGGCCTCTGAGGGGTCCCAGCCTTTCCCCCGGGGAGGAGTGCCTGGCCCTGGACACCTGCCCTACGCCCGCCCACCCCTTCCCCCGGGCACCCACAGCGCAGCACAGGCTTGTGACGACAGCGCCTGCTGGAAGCACCTCTCCCTTTAAAAGCCTCATCAAAAGGGTGCGAGTAACTTGGGCTTGAGGCCCTTTTATAGACGTTTAACTAATGACCCATGTGGTCCAAGCCATCTCGCTTCCAAACAGGATGTGGCTGGTGAGTGGGGAGAGTGCCTCTTGCATTGGTTTACACTGACTGCTTTTGGATCATAAACATATGACAGTACTCCGGGGAGAGGACCCACGCAGCCCTCTCCTCTCTGCTTGTCGCCTGTCCTGGACAGAGGCCACCAAGCCCACCAACTCCTATTTGCATGGCTTTCCTTGCAGCAGGGGTGGGGGTGGAGGGGTGCTCATTTTGCTTTGGATTCTGCTCTTTAAATTAAACACATTTCTGGGATCTCTCTTCTGCGGTCCAGTGGTTAGGACACCACACTTCCACTGCAGGGGGCAAAGGGTCAATATCTAGTCGGGGAACTAAGATCCTGCAGGCCTTGCAACGCTGCCAGAGAAAAAGAAATTTAAAAAATAACGTGTTTCTTCCTTTTAATGTTTCTCTGAATTCCCATGTGATGTTCAGAATTCTCCGTGGGGCAGCTGCATGGTGTCCCCCATAATGCACCCGCTCACCCGCCCGCTACCCCCACCACCCCAGGTCAGGCATCTGGGTGGTCCTGAATCTGCCCGTCCCCTCCCCCGCACAGAGAGTGGGAATGTGTGGTGGTGGGTGGAATGAGCTCAAATGTTCTTGCAGGAAGGGGCTGTGATCGAATACGGAGGGTGGGGTTCTGTAGGGTGGCACTGGTTAGGGGCCCGGCCCCATCTGTCTGGGAGAGAGTCAGTGGGGAAAGGGGGCCGGGGCCTCAGCTGCTGACGCTGATGTCCCCCTTGTATCCCCAGGCCACACCACACCACGGGGTCTACTCCCGGGAGGAGGAGCTGCTGCGGGAGCGGAAACGCCTGGGCGTCTTTGGCATCACCTCATACGACTTCCACAGCGAGAGCGGCCTCTTCCTTTTCCAGGCCAGCAACAGCCTCTTCCACTGCCGGGACGGCGGCAAGAATGGCTTCATGGTGAGCTGCGCTTGCTGGTGGGGAGGGTGGGGGAATGGCTGGGGCCTCCCACCCTGCTGAGCCAGGCCCCTCTCTCTGCAGGTGTCCCCCATGAAGCCCCTGGAGATCAAGACCCAGTGTTCGGGGCCACGGATGGACCCTAAGATCTGTCCCGCTGACCCTGCCTTCTTCTCCTTCATCAACAACAGTGACTTGTGGGTGGCCAACATTGAGACGGGCGAGGAGCAGAGGCTGACCTTCTGCCACAAGGGTGAGGCTGGGCAGGGGGTGGGGTGGGGGTGGACTCAGGGCGACCGGAACACCACCACCACTACCTACCAATCCCCTCCCTGTGGCCCTGTGTGGAGGGTGGCGGATGGGAACCTGCTCCCCCTTGTGGTCAGTCCCCACAGCCACCACTCCAGCTTCTGCTGGAGACCCCTGCCCCACCATGCGCCCCCACAAGACCACCAGCACCTGCTTAGAGCCTGGTCTCCCAGCCACCGCAATGCCCCACCCCACCCCCATGGTAGCCCTACAAAGTCCAGCTGCTTGGTTTTCTTCTCTGTGAATCACCCAGGCCATGGGGACCTGGCCTGCCCACTAGTTGCTGCCCATCTCAGCCTTCCAACCCCTGCCCTCCTGTTTGTCTCCACACTTCCAGCCCAGAGCTCACCAGATCCGGGCTTGCCTCAGGCCCCTGCCTGCCCTGTGTGATGGCACCCCTGTGCAGATGCCTGTGGAAATCCGAGGGCTATGGCTGATCCCTGCCTACCATCCTGCCCCAGGTCCTGGTGCCCTCTCGATAAGCCTAAGCTTCTCAGCTGGGGCGTATGGGACACTGGCCATGTGTTGAGACGTTGTTAGCTGTCACAATGGGGAAAGAATGTACGTGGCATGGAGTGGGTGGAGTGGCGATACTGCCCTACACCCCATGGCGCCCAGTACGGCCCCCAGGATGGCCCCCAACGTCAGCAGTGCCAGGAGAGCAGCCCTCCTCTGAACCAGACCCCTCATCTCCCATCTGGCTGTGTCCTCTCCAGGCTTGTCCAGTGTCCTCGATGACCCCAAGTCTGCAGGTGTGGCCACCTTTGTCATCCAGGAGGAATTTGACCGCTTCACTGGCTACTGGTGGTGCCCCACAGCCTCTTGGGAGGGTAAGTGCCTCTCCGGTTTAAAAACACTTGTGCAAAGGACTTCCCTGGTGATCCAGGGGTTGAGACTCTGCGCTTCCACTGCAGGGGATGTGGGTTTGATACCTGGCTGGGGAACTAAGATCCCTCATGCTGCAAGGTGCTGCAAAAAAATAAACCCACTTCTGCAAATGCTCTTCTATTAATAGAAGCACAGTATACATGCTAGTCTACCCTTCACACTTTTCATTTAAGATCGGCCTCGGCTAGCTCGCTGGTGGCACTCAGGCTGCTGTTACAGAATACCACAGCCAGGGCAGCTTATAAACAACAGATGTTTATTTCTCACTGTTGCTGGGACTGGGAGTCCACGACCAAGGCAGATTCATTGCTGGTGAGGGACTTTCCCTAGCTTCCTGGTGCCATCTTATCTCCCTGTCCTCACGTGCTGAAGGGGCAGGGAGCTTTCTGAGGTCTCCTTTTTGTAAGGAGCACTAATCCCCTTCATGAGGGTTCCACCCTCATGACCTGGTCACGTCCCGAAGGCCCCACCTTCCAGTACATCACACTGAGTAGTGGGGAGCTAGGATCTACCATTTGAATTCTGGGGGGATGCCCACATTCCGTCCGTTGCAATCAGAACACAGAGAATCAGTCCTCTACCTGTGGATGTCTTGGGTGCCACAGCTAGAGAGTAGCCCCACTAGCTGAAACTTGAGAAAGCCCACTTGCAGCAGTGAAGACCTATCACAGCTATAAATTAATTTAAAATAAAAAGAGGAAAGAAAAGAAAATCCCACCTTAGAGAAATTCCCAGCTGGAAGAGAGATGAGTTGAAGCTACATGCACCTAGAAGTTTGGTGGGTTTTGCCAACAAGTTAGGAAGAAGCCAGAGCAGTGGGCCCTTTTGTATCTGTTTTTCTTAGCTGTGCCTAAGGCCAGGATGTGTCACCTTTTCCCATTCAGCAGAGCATAGTCTGTCTTATGAGGGAGGGAACAGTCATTTCCGGGGTCAGTGAGTAGCATCAGACTCTTCACAGCATGAGCAGAACTGGCCCAGGCCTCTGCTGCTCAGAGTCCCTCTGACCTGAGCGCCAGTGGGCATGGGGCCACAAAACCCAGGATCCTGGGGACCAGGCGTTGGTGTCCAGCACCCCAGCCATGCACCACCCCATTGGCCATCCCCAGCCACCTTTACATCAGCTCACCTTTTCCTTAAGTTGATTTGTAAAGAAAACTTCATGGTCCAACCATGAATACAAGCTTGGCCTGAAAATTGTGCAGTGGGGAGAAACCAGTGCCCTACAGTCTAGCCAGCACCCAGGCAGAGGTTGGATTGTCAGGGTTGGGTAGGCTGCTGGCACTCCCGAGACCTGGCGGGGATTGGCGTGTTTCTGGGGAGGACACTGTCCACACTCTTCCATCTGGCCAGTGTCTTTCACCACCGCAACACCTGGTGTGCCTGAGGCCCACCAGGGAGAAGGGCTCCAGGTCAGAAGTGGGGGTTGGGTCAGGTCACTCTGCTCATGACTCTGCCTGCCAAAAGCAGGTGACTGTCCCACCCTTCGACTTCATGGTCTATAAAATGAGGTCTTCTCCCTTTGTCCCTGTGGGCATGGAGGTGGGCTTCTTCTCTGTGGGGGGCTGTGGTCTCCTGAGCTTTCATGACAACCACAGATGTCTCCGGACATGGCATAGGTCCCTTGGGGACACAGAATGACCCCTGCTGTCATCTGCTGGCCTTGATGACGTCAGGATTCTCACTCTGCTATTCTCAGCACCTCAGAAACCCTCAGATAGAGCCCCCCGCATGCAGGAGCCCAGGGGCACTCACTCCGCTTGCTGTAACCAGCACCCTGCAGAGCAGGTGTGGACATCTGCAGGCCAAGTGGGCTTAGCCACATTTGGTGGATGATGTTGGTCCACCCTAGCGAGTTAGATGAGGGTATAAGATGCAGAGGGGACCCTTCTCAGCAACCGAGAAAGGAATGGCTAAGGGCTCTGTCCCTTGACCTTGGCACTGGCAGCCCCCATGCTGCTTGCTAAGCCAGCAGCTCCTGGCTACTCGCTTCCTTCTCGTGACAGTGTTCACGGCACCCTTTCTTGCCCCAGCCCCGAATGCTGGTCTGCTCGGGTGGGTGTAACCAAGTCCCACAGATGGGCAGCTTGGATGTCACAGCTTGGAGACTGGACGTCCTAGGTGGAGGCATTGGCAGCTTTGGGTGTCTGGGCCCCACTGTGGTGGAACAGAGTCCTGTGTGGGCAGGAGTAGGGGGCAGCGGGGGGATGCCTGGCACCCTCAGCAGGTGCCCGGCTCCTTCCCAGGGTCAGAAGGCTGCAAGACGCTGCGGATCCTGTATGAGGAAGTGGACGAGTCCGAGGTGGAGATCATCCATGTGCCCTCCCCTGCACTGGAGGAAAGGAAGACGGACTCCTACCGGTACCCCCGGACAGGTGAGGGCCTGGGATAGGTCAGGGCAGCCTGGAGATGTCTGAAGCCTCATGGAACCCGGTGAGGCACCAACCAGGATGGGCCCACAGGACCCAGGCAGGGATAGACCCAGAGAAGCAGGCTGGGTTCGGGAACAACAGCCGGGCCAGCGCCAGCATCAGTGGTGACTGGCGTCCTGCCTTGGGGCCCAGGAGACAACAGGAACCCTGGGGAGGTAGTGGAGGGTGTGGCCTCTCTGAAGGCGTGTCGGACACTCATTGCCTTGTGAGAGTACAGTTTGCCCCGTGTCTCAAGAGAAGCCAGAAATCCAGACTCACTCACAAAATCTACCAGTTTATTTTTTTTAACGTGGACCATTTTTAAAGTTTTTATTGAATTTTTTTATAACATTGCTTCTGTTTTATATTTCAGTTTTGGGCCAAGAGGCTTGTGGAATCTTAGCCCCCTGACCAGGGATCGAACCTGCACCCCCTGCATTGGAAGCTCCAAGTCTTAACCACTGAACTACCAAGTCCCAGAAATCTACCAATTCTTAAACATGTCTCAAATTATTTAAAAATACTTTTAGCGGGACTTCCCTGGCATCCAGTGGTTAAGACCTTGCCTTCCAATGCAGGGGGTGTAGGTTCGATCCCTGGTTGGAGAGCCAAGATCCCACATGCCATGCTAGGCGCAGTCACACAATTTTTAAAAAGAAAAACAAACTTGGTGAGCCACACAAAATACTCATGCAGGCCAGGTTTAGCATCTTTGGGGCCCCCGTGGAAGCCTCTAAGAGACTTGTTCCTGCCGACTGTGAGCTGTGCTAGGCAGAGCCTTCCTGGGGAAACTTCTAGGCCCTGGTGTGAATGGGGAGGTCAGTCTTTTCCTTCCATTGCTGGAAAGGTGAGGAAGCGGAGCTCCAAGATACCACCTGCCAGGGTGCTAGAGCCATGGGCCAGAGCTGAGACATGTCATAGGAACTGAATCCCACCCTGGAGAACCTGTCTTGGCTACCCCAGCCTATAGCCTGCCTGCCTCCTGACTGCTGAGCAGCAGCTGTTGCCAGACATGGGCCCTGTTTCTGCGTCATGGGTGCTTTTATTAGGGGCATGTGCCATCTTTGCACCCAGCTTTCAAGGTCTCCCGAGGCAGGGAGATATCTTGCTCCTGTTTTGTGTCCCTCCATGACCCCCGACCAGCCCAGGCCTGATCTCTGTTCTTACATAGCAAAGATGTAGCCACATCACCATTGGGCCCATGGTCCAGGCTCACAGTCCTGCCTGGGGGCCTTGGTTCCCCAGGCCAGAGAGGGTGACACACCCACAGAGGGACCTTTGGACAGTTGGTGTCTTCCTCCCCTCCCCCCATGTCAGCTGGGTCACAGCCTGGGAGCATCCCCTGCACCCCACCAGCCACCGCCCCAGCACCTGCTGTCAGCCCTCTTGGTCCACCTACCAGGTCCACCTTGCTTTCATTTCTACAGGCAGCAAGAACCCCAAGATCGCCTTGAAACTGGCTGAGTTCCAGACCGACAGTCAGGGCAAGGTAAATGTGGCTGGGGCGCCTGGAAGAAGCGTCCAGATGAGGAGGGGAGGTCAGGGTCTGTGCTGGGAGATCAGGTGGCCAGATCAGAAGCACTCCAGGGCAGGTGCTTCTCTGGCCAACTGAACCCAAAGAGGCTCCACCCAGAGCCCCAGCTTCCAGGCCACACCCTTCCATCCATCACCCTGAACCTGGACTCAGACAGGGAGTGGCCCTGAGGTGCGGAGAGGGGACCCCTGTGAGTGAGCTTTGAGCAGAGGCCCTGCAGGGGTTGGGGTGCCCGGAAGGGCGGGGGTGCAGTCACCTGGGGGATCTGACCTTCGACCAAGGGTACCCCTGTCCCCGCCTCTGGGCAGTTCCTCATCTGTCACTTCAGCAGACGCATCAGTGTTCCAGATCCTTCTCTCCGTCACCTAGTCAGCCTCACAGATGGGGGTCCTCATCACTCAGGGAGTCACTCTTCAGGATCCATAGCCAGGAGGGCAGGGGAGGCTGTGGGGAGAAGGGTGGGGGCGATGCCCAACTCCATGTGAGGATGTTGGGGGGATGCCCCTCATGTCAGAGATCAAAGCAGGCTGGTGAGCCAGGAAGCCCCTTGTATTTTGGCCAGAATGGCTTCTTGTGTAACATTTCAGAAAAGTGCCTGAGATAAACTACACTTCTTTTCACGATCTAGGGGTTGGTTTTGGTTTGGGCACGAGTGGGCCCTAACCATGGAGAAGGAAATGGCATTCCACTCCAGTATTCTTGCCTGGAGAATCCCAGGGACGGGGGAGCCTGGTGGCCTGCCGTCTATGGGGTTGCACAGAGTCAGACACGACTGAAGCGACTTAGCAGCAGCAGCAGCAGCAGGCCCTAACCAAGCCCCTTCTCCACTCCTGACCAGAATGTTCTGGTGGATCCTCTAGGGACCTGCGCTAAGCAGCTTTGCCGAGCCCCACCAGCTGTTGTAAATGGTTCCAGGCCCCCCCTCAGATGAGCAGGGTCCTGAGATGGCTGGGGGGTTTTGCCCACTAACCCACAGCTGGGGGATGCAGAGGTTGGGGGCAGGCCTGGGTGTGGGATGTGCTGGGCCTGCTGGCCTCTCTCCCACCCACCCTCCCCAGGAGATGCCCCGCTAGCCCCGTGTCACCTCCAGGAAGCCATAGGGGCCAGAGGCTTGTCTTGCCCAAGGCCACCTGGCTCTTCAGCAACAGCCATGCCAGAACCCTTGGTTTCCAGTCAGCAGGCTGTCACAGCAAAGACCGCTGGGAGGCTTTAGTCCCCAAAGCCTGTCATCTCCTGTTCTGGAGGCTGAAGGCCTGAAACCAAAGTGTCGACAGGGTGGCTTCCTCCGGAGGCCTGGCGGAAGACCTGTCCCTGGCTATCCGAGGCCTGGGGATGCCTCCTTCTCCCTGCGTCGTGTCACAAGACGGGATGCGTGGCGCCTGTGTCCACATCTCCCCCTATTATAAGGACGCTCATCCTGTGGGTTTGGGCCCCCACACCCCAGTATGACCTCATCTTAACTGACTACATCTGTAACTGCCCCATTTCCAAGTCAGGCCCCCTCCTTGGGTCCCAGGAGTTAGGGCTCCAGTGTGTGGCTCTGGGGAGACACAGCGCCTCAGAGCAGTGGCAGCGCATGGCCAGCAGATGGTAACCCACGTCTGTCTGTCCCCTTTAGATCGTGTCAACGCAGGAGAAGGAGCTGGTGCAGCCATTCAGCTTGCTCTTCCCGAAGGTCGAGTACCTCGCCAGGGCCGGCTGGACCCAGGATGGCAAGTAGTGAGTATCATCCCTCAGAGTCCAAGACACCCCTCACAGTCACTTCTGCCCTGGGTTGGGGCAGACACACTACACCAGAGCCCCAGAGCATACCCGGGAGCCAGACCTGGCCGGCTGCCCATCACCATGCAGCTCACAAGAATGATTTTTCCATTTTCCAGTGATGCAGGGGCCGGGGATCCAAAGAGGCGTATTTCATCACATGGAAATGATAGGAAATCCGTATTTCAGTGTCCAGAGATAAAGCTTTATTGGCACATGGCCACAACTCGGTGGCCACTCACCCCACACAGGCAGGGTTGAGTAGTTGAGAAAGGAACAGTGGTCTGCAATGAGGGCATCCGGTCTGTCTTTCTGTTGAGAGTCAACTTTTCCACCTCTGATGCCAACAGATCTCTGTTCACAATACATTGAAGTTGGGACTTCCCTGGTGGTGCAGAGGTTAGGACTCGCACTTTCACTGCAAGAGGGCAAGGGTTCAATCCCTGGTCTGGGAACTAAGATCCTGCATGCTGTGCATTGTGACAAAAAAAGAAACAAACAGAAAAAAGATTTAAGCTAACTGTCCACTTAGAGCAAGGTATGAAACAAAGGACAAATAAGGGCCGAGGATTTGGCAGAAGTTGCCCAAGTTCACCAGTGACACAAGGTGTTTGCAGAAAAGCCGGATCGTACAGTTTTGTCAGCATCCACCCCACCCCCGTCCCCACCCCCCCGCCCCCCTTCCCCACCACCCCCATCTCCCTCCTGGGCATGCCTGCCAGCCAGGGAGGCTTTATGTACTGCGTAGTCACTTGCTCGAGTGTCACTGAAGTTGACAGAGGAGGAGCCATTCTGACCATGCACACGGATGGGCAGGGGGTGTCAGGCCCCAGCTGGCCTGCACCAGGCCCTGAGTTTCCAGTCCTCCCATCTCACCCTCCAGTGCCTGGGCCATGTTCCTGGACCGGCCCCAGCAGCGCCTCCAGCTGGTCCTCCTGCCCCCAGCACTGTTCATCCCTACCACCGACAACGAAGAGCAGCGGGTGGCCTTCGCCAGGGCTGTGCCCAGGGATGTCCAGCCGTACGTGGTGTATGAGGAGGTCACCGACGTGTGGATCAATGTAAGAGCTGGGATGTGGGGCCCTGTCCTCACACACCTCCTGGTTTCCCATGTCCCCGCCCCCAGGCCCCCAGCTCCTCAGTGTGGAGAAGCCAGCTCAGGAGGGAGGGTTGGCGGGGACTGCCCTCTGGCCAGACTGTCCGAGCCTCCCCTTTCTCAAAGAGACACAGCCCGAGTTTCCCTGCACCTGCTCCTGCCACACACCCCGCCCCCCCCACCCCCCCACTCATGACGCCTCCTCTCTCTGCCCGGACAGGTTCACGACATCTTCTACCCCTTCCCCCAAGCAGAGGGAGCGGACGAGCTCTGCTTCATCCGCGCCAATGAGTGCAAGACTGGCTTCTGCCACCTGTACAGAGTCACCGCTGTCCTGCGGCCCCGCGGCTACGACTGGACCCAGCCCTTCAGCCCCGGGGACGGTGAGCAAGCCCGACTAATACTTACTCACCACTCTTGCCTGCAGTTCAAGCTGGTGGTTCAGTGCACGGCTTGTTCACGGGTCCCACCCCACAGGGAGTGGGTGTTTGTGATTGAGAGACTGGCCTTTCCCAATGCTGTTCCTGGTCTGGAAGGGCTATCACAGCCATGACTGGTTTCTTTTGGCAGCAGGGTTCATCCAGCACCAACTGCATGCCAAGGCCCTTTGTGTACCAAGGCTGTGCCATCTGACCCTTTATAGGAGAAGCTGCCCTGCCCTGCATGCAGGGAGGGTCACTGTGGAAAGAGACAAGTGTGGACATCTCTGCTCTAGAGGGGAGGCAGGCAGACATCCAGAGACGGTGAAAGACACCAGGAGGCCCGGAGCACATCAGTGGATAACGTGACACAGGGCAGAGACCTGTGGCAGAGGTGGTCACACAGTGCTCTAGGCAGAGGGCACAGCCGGTGCAAAGGCCTGGGGACAGGACTGGGTCTGGTGTTGGGGAGGGACAGTGAGGAGGCCCGTGTGGCTGGAGCAGAGTAGTTGGGGGGATAAGGGCGGGAAGGCCTGGTGTGGTCAGTGGGACCCTCTAGGCCATGAGGAGCATGGGCTTGAACCCAGAAGAAGGTTCAGGAGCTCAGAGTGAGTTGGAGCAAGGCAGGGGGACCAGCAGGCTGTGCCATCACCCAGGCCCACTGGGGGGTGGGGTCTCATGGGGGTGGCTTGGTAACGAGGGGCACAGAGGCTATAGAGCCAGAGCAGTGCATTGGCAGGGCCGCCAGCCCCAGAGGAGGCCTGTGCGACTCTGCTCCCCATGTGGGCCCAACAGTGCGGGCATCGGGGAAGGTTTGGGGGCAGGCAGTGGCGCACCCACCTTGCAGTGAGTGAGGGACTGAGGAGTGGCTGTCCCTCCTGGGTCCTCTGGTGATGGTCACTTAGCCCAGGTCTCTGTTCTGTACGCCCTGTGGATCCGTGTGGGGACATCTGCTCCTCCATAGGATATGTTGACAGTAGTTTGGTTCAGACCCAAGAGAATAGAAAAGATCTGTAGCCACTGCTCATAAACTGTTTTTAATATAAAATTTCAAACACATGGCAAGAAACATTACATATTGTTATTTACCTGATAAGAACTCTAAAGCGAGGACTTCCCTGGTGGTCTAGTGGTTGAGAATCCACCTGCCAATGCAGGGGACACAGGTTCAATTCCTGGGTCAGGAGGATTTCACATGCTGCAGAGCAACTAAGCCTGTGTGCCCTGGAGCCCGTACTTCTCAACAAAAGAGGCCACCACAATGAGAAGCCCACTCGCCACAACTAGAGAGAGCCCACGTGTAGCAACAAACACCAAGCACGACCAAAAATAAGTAAATAAATATATTAAAAAAAGAGAGAGACCTACCCACTCAAAAAAACCCAAAAAACCCTACTGTAACTCCACTGAGCCTTTGGTCAGTCCCAGAGTTTAGTCAAGACCTGGTTCCCAACCTGTCCTAACCAGTCACAAGTCCAAGGCCTGGAAGGAGGTGGTTTGGCCCGCAGGGTCCTAAAACTGGGTACCTTTTTTTTTTTTGGCCTTACCAGTCTGCATGTGGAATCTTATTAATAGTTCCCTGACAAGGAATCAAATCTACACCACCTGCAGTGGAAGCTTGGGGTCAGGAGAAGCTCAGAGTCCTAACCACTGGGCCTCCAGGGAAGTCCCCAAAATCTGATGCTTCTGATAAAAATGCAGATCTCAGGTCTGCGTCCCATGCCAGGGGCCCAGCCGGTCTACCTGCCTGTCTCCCAGCTGCCTGGGTTTTGCAGCAAGTCCATTTTGTGCTTTGAGTCTGCGTCACAGCTTCCCTGGGCCCCCTTCACCTCTTTTCCTATTCTTCCAGATGAATTTAAATGCCCCATCAAGGAGGAGATCGCACTGACCAGCGGCGAGTGGGAGGTTTTGGCGAGGCACGGCTCCAAGGTACCCGAGTCTCCACACACGCCTGTACACATACACGTGCACAGACACGCACACATGGTCCTGACCCGTCCAGACCCTGGGAGCCTGTGGCTTCTTCTCCACCCCCACGCCCTGCACCTAGCCACCCGCTCCTGCTCTGCAACTAAGGGCCATGGGGCTGCACTTCCCACCAGCAGGAGATCCTGGGTCTGGAGGCAGGGTTGTCTGCGTTTCCTTGGATCCTGGTGGGTGGGCCCTGGCCCATTCTCCCTGCCACCAGGAGCGTCCACTTGGCCTCCTTCCGCTGCATTGAAGCTACCTGTGGACACTGGTGGGGCCCACCGTGGAACTGCCCTGCATCCATCATTGGGGGCCAGGTCTGCAAAATTCTCAGTTTTACAGAGAGACCCCTTAATCAGATGTCCTGGAGCCCTCCCTCCTTCCCAGCTTTTATAAAGGTCTCCTGGTCCAAAGACTCAGACAGACCTAAACTGTCCAAGTGCCCAAGAGGAGATGTAGGCCAACCTTTTTAAAGCCCAGAGCTGGGTGGCCCGTGTGCTTCCAAGGGAATGGGCCTGGGCACCCCTGGGCAGGGGACAGAGGGGGCATCCATTACAGTGTCAACCTGCACCTCATCTGACCTGACAGTCCCTATTCTAGGCGAGACCACCCGGGACACACTCAGGTTAGCACACAAATGTGCACTGTTGATATGGTAGGAAACAGCAGTGTGAAAACACTCGATCAGGAGACAAGTGACCTCCTTGGGCCCAGGTAATGTAAGGCACGGTGCCCATGACAGTGGGACCACACTTGTCCCTCCTGGGTGGCTCTGCTGTGCTTGAGTCTTGCTGGAGGTGCCCCTGGGCTCATAGCCTCGCTTGGCCCAGCCAGCTAGGCACTAAGACTGGGTTTCCTTGCTGCAACATGGGGCCCTCAAACAGCTCCAACCCTCCCATCTCCACATCAGTGGACACTTGGGGCAACTGTGGGCACTGTGGGTGTGGAGCAGCCTCCCTGGCCCCCACACCAGCTGTGATGACCACAGATGTGTCCAGAGGCTGCCAAATGGCCTGGGGGCACAGAGCGGCCCCAGGTGAGAACCCTGTTTTAAAGTACTTTGAAGGCCTTTCGCAGCTGGCAGATACACAGGACAGTATTAAAATCTTTCTCTGGGGACTTGCTGGGTGGTCCAGTGGTTAGGACTTAGTGCTGTCTCTGCCAGGGCCTGGGTTCACTCCCTGGTAGGGGAACTAAGATCCCCCATGCCGTGCTCACGGCTGGGAAAAAGCAAAAAACAAAAAACCTTTCTCCATGGTCAAAGTTTAATCCTCTGCACACCCTATCTTTTTACCTAGAAATTTTCTTTAAAATAAAAAAAGCCACATTTTAAGAAAGAGAAAAGGAAAGAATGTCCTTTGCCGTTCCTTTGCCGTCCCTGCCCACAGCCACATGCTCCACTCCTGTGCCCCAGGTCTGGGTGGGTCCCTCACCTGCAGACTCTCCTTCCCGCCCACACAGCTTCTCACAGAGACTTGGTAACAAAACCAGCACATGACTTAACTATGGGTGATTTGGGATTTTCTAATGACATCGTCCATTTTCAGAAAACCTGCATTTATTTTCCAGTGAGCACATGACAACCAACATATCAGCATTGGTTGTAAAAATTGAATTTCTCTATACAGTCCCCTTCCATCCTCACCCAGGCCCCCGTGACCTGCCTCCATCCTCAGAAGTGACCACAGTGGGGAATCACTGTAGGTCTTTCCTGTTTGCACAGAAACATGAGTATTTTAGAGGGTTTGTAGGGTTTGTAGGGTTGCATGGCTTCTTGTGGCCCCAGAGAGATGTGCTGTAAGGGTGGAGCCAGCCTGTCTTTAGGACATTCCAGCTATCATCAGCTCTCTCATCTGAAGAGCACTTGAGGCATCGCTGTGCCTTCATTTGGAATTTGCCCCTCCAGTGCCATCCTTGGGAGCGGTCCCCAGGGGCATAAAGGCCTGTTCAGAGCATCTGTGCTGCACTGTCAGCCCAGCAAGGCAGTGCCTCTTCCGTCCCTAGAACGAGGTTCTTTCCCCTTCCTCCTGAGGTCCTTGCCTGAGAACCACACTCAGGCCTGACGGGCTTTTCCTCCAGGAAATAGCGGGGCAGGGAGTTACCACTTCTTAACCCTGAGCACTTGGGTCAGAGGGTGGGCTGTCCCCACTGGGGACCAGGACTGGGGGCTGCTGGACCCAGGACAGGCCCTCCCTCAGCCTCGGTATCCCCCCACACTGTGCCTTCAGTCCTCCTCCGGCGGCTCTGGGCCCACCTGGAAGGAGCTGTCCAGACTGGGAGTTCTGATTCCAAGTTGGACCAGAGAACATGTGGTTAGCCCAGCTCTAGTGGAGTGGGCTTCTTCCCTGCGGGATCCAGGACAGTCTCCCAGACAGCTCTCCAGCCGGAGGGCTGAAGCCAGCTCAGGGAGAACCGTCCTCCCTGTTCAAAGAACACTGAGCCCTCCCTGGGGGCGGGGAGGGAGGCCCTGGGGGCCATGTCACCAGGAGCTCCTGTGCCACCTGCAGATCTGGGTCAACGAGGAGACGAAGCTGGTGTACTTCCAAGGCACGAAGGACACGCCCCTGGAGCACCACCTTTATGTGGTCAGCTACGAGGTGGCCGGCGAGATCGTGCGCCTCACCACGCCCGGCTTCTCCCACAGCTGCTCCATGAGCCAGGTGGGCCCCTCCCCAACGTGCCCTCCCTTGGAACATTCCAAAATATCAGGCAGCAATCTGGAACATGACCACAGGACCACCCCCAACCCAGACAAGTAGGCAGTGTAGTCTGCTGGCTGTAGGACCAGCAAGATGGGGAGGTCAGGGTCTGAACCCGCCCCCAGGTCCCTCAGCACCCAGAGCCCCCCTGGTCAGGGGACAGGCTCCTCTCACCTTTCAGGGTAGGGGTGGTGGTAACAGCAGGGTCACACGAGCAAACACACCACACAGGGTATGGACGGTAGGCAGTTGATGCAGGTGGAGGTAATGGGGGAAGGCGCCGGCACAGTGGGGGTAATGGGAGGCACCCCGCGGTCTCAGCGCCCCATCCCGCCCGCAGAACTTCGACATGTTCATCAGCCACTATAGCAGCGTGGGTACGCCACCCTGCGTGCACGTCTACAAGCTCAGCGGCCCTGACGACGACCCTCTGCACAAGCAGCCCCGGTTCTGGGCCAGCATGATGGAGGCAGCCAGTGAGTAACCCCAGACCCCTGGGACCTTGACTGCGTGCATCGCCGGCTGAGCCCTGGTGAATAACGCAGATGAGCACAAGGCAGCAAGTGGCCCAGAGCCCCAAGAACCAATCGAGCGTAACCACAGCCCTGAACTGTCCTGTGGGGCCCCCGAGACAGCCTCAAGTTTCTGTGCTGCTGTCCCAGAGAGAGCACATGCAAAGGGCAGGAGCCAGCTCTGCCAGGTGGAGGGGTCCCTGCTGCTGCTGCTGCTGCTGCTGCTAAGTCGCTTTAGTTGTATCCGACTCTGTGCAACCCCGTAGACAGCAGCCCACCAGGCTCCCCCAGTCCCTGGGATTCTCTAGGCAAGAACACTGGAGTGGGTTGCCATTTCCTTCTCCAATGCATGAAAGTGAAAAGTGAAAGTGAAGTTGCTCAGTCATGTCTGACCCTCAGTGACCCCATGGACTGCAGCCTACCAGGCTCTTCCATCCATGGGATTTTCCAGGCAAGAGTTCTGGAGTGGGTGCCAGTGCCTTCTCCAGAGGGGTCCCTACACAGGGCCAAGTGCACCTGTGCAGAGCAGATGGCCCCTGCCTGGGGTCGGTCGCCAGGGGCCTCAGGGAGTGGGAGGAAGCTGGTTAATTAACCCAGGAGCCTCCAGGGCAGCCAGGCCTCCACCCGGGTGACCCCAGGTTCCAATTCTAGCTGCGGAAGCGAAGGCCAGTCAGTTCAGTTCATCTCTCTTAAATGTTTCATTACCTACTGAATGGCCCCGTAGCAGCCCACGAGTTGTAAACTGAATGCTCTGCAGAGCACCCCGCCATGGGGATCACTCACTAAAAAGGGCCCCCTGATTATAACTGCCAGGAAGCACAGAAGACAGGGTGCTTCTGGTCCACCCTCTGGGTTTGGGGGAGTGTGGGTTCGGCCAGACGTGGGCCCCGCTCAGATCTGAGCCTGCCTTGGCTCACCCTGGCCCTCGGAGCCACAGTCACTCTTGTCTCCACAGGCTGCCCCCCGGATTACGTGCCTCCGGAAATCTTCCATTTCCACACGCGGTCCGACGTGCGGCTCTATGGCATGATCTACAAGCCCCACGCCGTGCAGCCAGGGAGGAAGCACCCCACTGTCCTTTTTGTGTATGGAGGCCCACAGGTGGGCACGCCCCTCCCCCATACCCCCCACCCAGGGCTCGCGGGGCCCCTCCTAGCGCTGCTGCCCGTCCCCACTGACCTCACTGCACAGCCTCCTCCCCTTTTCACCTGGTGATACTCCCTGTCCCTGTGGGAAGCCCCCCTAAACCCCGTTTGTGTGTCTGGGCCACCCACCCAGCAGTGACCCACTCTTACCCCTGGTCACCAGCTTCACGCCCTGGGCCCAGCCCTCTGAGAAGGGGACAGGCCAGGCAGGCAGGTTGGCAAGCAGGTGCACCTAAGACCGCGCTTCTCAGCTGGGGTGGCTATCTCCCAGGAGACACTTGGTGACATCTGGGGACATTTGTAGTCATCACAGCTGGGGTGGAGGTGCTCCTGGCATCTAGTGGGTAGAGGCCGGAGGTGCTGTCAACACCCTACAGCCAGCAGGACACCACTCAGAAGATGATGAGGCCCCAAACATGAATTGTGCCGAAGTAAGGGACCAGCATAAGCCACATTACTTGGGGGACACACCGCCCAGCACCGCCAGCCTGCCACGCTCCCCGTCAGCTTCTGTGTCTGTTTGTAGATATAACAGAGGGGTAGAAAAGAGGCAAAATGTAGCTGAAGAAATAAGGGAGTAATCCCAGGGAGGACCTGGGGCAGGGGCCTTCCTCTCCGGGCCATCCATAGTCTTCATGATAGAGTGCAGGCCTCATCGTTAGACTCACACCTGCCTTGCCTTCCCCACAGGTGCAGCTGGTCAATAACTCCTTCAAAGGAATCAAGTACTTGCGGCTCAACACCCTGGCATCCCTGGGCTATGCTGTGGTCGTGATTGACGGCAGGGGCTCCTGTCAGCGAGGGCTTCGATTCGAAGGGGCTCTGAAAAACCAGATGGTAATGTCTTTTCCCATTCCCTTCTTGTGTGGTGAAGGTGGGGGGACCTGGGGTTTGGGGGAGGCCCTGAGGCACCTTCCTCAAGGACAGTCTTGGCCAGGGTGTCAGCCCTATGGGGCGGCCTATGGAACTAGAGGAATGTCCACTCTGCTGCTCAGCTCTGAGCGGTGCCCCGTGGGGAGACAGGTATACATATACCCTACCTGGTGTCTAAGACCCAGATGCAGCCAGGCATGTCAGTATAGGCCCCATCAGCAGGAAGCCCCGAGGGCTAGGCCAGATAGGCGCTGGTGGCTGTGGAAGTGGTGGTGGTGGTGGTGGTGAGATGGTGATGATGGTGGGGATATTGATGGTGGTGGGGGTGATGCTGGTGATGATGAGGAATTTGATGGTGATGAGGATGGAGGTGGTGGTGCTGGTGGTGGTGATAACACCAGCTGTTTGAGTCTTGGCACACACCAGGCCTCGGAATACAGGATACCTTGCATTTCATTTCATCCTCACACCCACTGTAAAATCCGTACTCTTCATGTTAACCTCCTTATTTGGGGGATGGGGAAACTGAGGCCCAGAGAGGGGATGTGACTTTATCAGAGCCAGCCAGGAGATGGCAGGGCAGGGTTGGTGCCAGGTCCAGCTGACCACCACCCCAAGAGGTTTGCACAGGACCTGGAGAGAGGGTGACTTCCAGAGAGGGCCCCCTGCGAGGGAAGGGAGACAGTGGGGCATGGGCCTGGGAGGAGGCCACTGAGGGGTACCTGGCCTCATCTCCTAGGGCCAGGTGGAAATCGAGGACCAGGTGGAGGGCTTGCAGTTCGTGGCCGAGAAGTATGGCTTCATTGACCTGAGCCGGGTGGCCATCCACGGCTGGTCCTACGGAGGCTTCCTCTCGCTCATGGGGCTGATCCACAAGCCCCAGGTGTTCAAGGTGGGTCCTGCCCCGCCTTCTCCCCCCTGTCTGCCAGCGCCCTCGTGCCCCTTGGAGCCCACCCCCCCTGGGGGAGGCATCTCGGCAGGGGCCTTGCCACGTGGCTGTTTCTCCCCGCAGCAGCCCCACGGGGACGAGCCCCCCTCCTCATTGCCCGCCACTGCTGACCCCAGGATGGCGTCCGGCTGCACAAAACCCCGCCAGCAGCTCTCTGTGGGAGGCTGAGCTCGGGACCCCGGCCCCGGACGGGCAGAGGTGGGGCATGGTGTGGAGAGCGTCGGGGGAGGGGCCCCCAGGCCGGCGGCGCTGCCAGGGCGATGAGGAGGAGGAGGCAGGAAGGCAGTGGGCCCAGGGAGGGGCCAAGTTAAGCCTGAGCGCTCGCCTAGCTCACCCACCCTCCCACGACAGTGCACGGTCCACGGGGGAGACACACGGAGGGCCCCTCCCTGCCAGCCCCCGTGTGCATGCCCGCTCCTCATGTCCTCCGGGGGAGGCCCCGGGACCACAGGCCAAACGCAGGCTCCCAGGACGTGACCCCTGTGTGTGTGTGTCTCTCTCTTTCTCTGCACCCCTTCACCCACGGTGGCCCCCAGGTGGCCATCGCAGGCGCCCCGGTCACAGTGTGGATGGCCTACGACACGGGCTACACAGAACGTTACATGGATGTCCCAGAGAACAACCAGCTTGGCTACGAGGCGGGTTCCGTGGCCCTGCACGTGGAGAAGCTGCCCAATGAGTAAGGCCCCCTGCCGCCAGGTCACCAAGGCCGGCCCTCCCTGAAGCTGGGTTCTCCTGGGGCCGTGTGGGCGTGGCTTCCACACCCGCTTCTCTGTCTGCCGGCGCCCCCTCCTCTTCCTCCATCCGCCTCACAGAAAGCAGGCCCCCGGGTTCTCTTGGCCCAAGGAGGGAGGGAAGCCCCCAGCCCTGCCCCCAGAAACATGGAGAGGAAGCTCTAGAATGATACTACTTTGGACACCCTGGCACCCCTTAGCTCCTAAGCACATGGCCTGCTGTGGGCCCTGTGAGTCAGTTTTGAACCCTAACCGCCTGTCTTGTGGGTTCTGCCTCAGAACCCAGGTCCACAGTGGTTGTAAAACCTACGTGTGTTGGCCCAGCTCTGATATTCCATGTATGCTTTGGGCACTGGTTTCTGATTTTCCCATCGGAAAGAAAATGGCGTGGCCATTTCTGATGTGCCTTGTGTCTGGTGAACATCCACCCTGGCCTCACTTTTAGTGCCAAGGTTCTTGTCCCAGACTGACCCCGCCCTGGCCTCTCTCCCTGCGAGGCCATTCTCTTCAGTCTAGAGGGTGACTCCAGGGGCCACCATGGTGCAGCCAAGCTCAGAACCCACAGCTCTGCAGCCACTTCCATCCACTTTTGCATTCATCTCAGTTCACTGGAATAATAAAAGACAGAAGCCTGGTGGTTGCCAGGGACTGGGAGCGACTGCTCATGGGTATAGAGTTTGCTTCAGGGTGATGGAAATGTCCTGTAACAGGATCCAGGTGATGGCTACTTGACATTGTGAATGCACCAAATGCCCCTGAATTGTTCTCTTTAAAATGAGTGAATTTTAGATCATGTATCACCTCAGTAAGCTATTTTTATGTCAAAATTTCAAAAGGAATCATCCTCCACCACCCATGCCACATGTCAAGTGCTTGGTAGCCACTGGTGGTGTTGGGTGAGGCAGGTCTAGCACATTCCAGAAGCTTCTGGGACCTCAGGGCATTCCAGGTACCATCGGCCACACCCTCCCCTCCTGGCCAGGTGTCTCCCAGACGTGCCAGTCATGCCAGATCATTGGGTTGCTCCACCATCTGTTGCCAAGTTGCTGCTGCTGCCTCCTCACTGCCATGGGGCAGGGTGGGAGAAGGGGGTTCGGCCCCAGACCCTCACCCCAACCTTGTCTTCCAGGCCCAACCGCCTGCTCATCCTGCACGGCTTCCTGGATGAGAACGTGCACTTTTTCCATACAAATTTCCTCGTCTCCCAGCTGATCCGCGCAGGAAAGCCTTACCAGCTCCAGGTGAGTGGCTCTTCCCAGGAGCTCACAGGGTGGGCAGCAGCGTGGGTGGGTAGGGGGCAGTGGGGGGAAACCCATGTCCCTGCCCCCATCCTCATATCTGACTGCCTGGCTCCTCACGGTAATTGGTAATTACCCTGGCTCCCTGGGTCCCCAAGTCCATTCAGTAGATGCCTCGCGGTCCACTCCGCCCTCTGCTGGCCACCTCTGGGAACTGGGGGAGCACACGCTCTTACTGCAGGAGCACATGCGTTATTTTAAACCAAGAAGCTTGCTTTGAAGCTCGGAACCCCACCCAGAAATTATAAGGGGCGTGGGGGGAGCTGTTGGAGAGGAATTCCCTGAGGAGGTGACATTTAAGGATGCTAATGAGTGAGTGGGGATTCAGCTAGGCCTAGGGGTCGGCTGTGGAGGACACTAGACACAGAAGATTAGTGAAAGGGAGCAGCTCAGGGACAAGAGACCAGCGTGGTTGCAGCCAGCAGAAGAGCTGAGGACCAGGGCCTGGTGACCAGCGTGGCCAGGCGGGCGGTGCCTCCAGTGGTGGGCGGGGCTTAAGCAGTAAGGGCGGGGTCTCAGGCGAGGGCAGGCCCTCACGAGAGGGTGGGGCTTCGGTGGTAAGGGTGGGGCTTTTGTGGTAAAGGGCCAGGCTTTGGGAGTGGGTCTCAGGCGAGGGCTGTATTTTTTTCTAAGGGTGAGGAAAGGTTGGTCATCTTTCAGGCAGCCATGTAGACAGAGGCTCATGAGACCAGTGGGACATGCACCAGTCAGTTGTCCCGGCAGGAAAGGGGCCGGGAGTGAGGAGCGAGAGGCCTGGTGGACTCCAGGGGTGGGACATGGTGGGGGGGCGGGTGGGAGGGTGAGGGGGGTGGTTGGGGGAGGCCTGATGCTGGAGGTAAGAAGGACAGATTTGATTACCTGCTGCCACCACGCAGTCTTTCTGCATCCTGGACACCTTCACGTGCTCAGTCCTGTCAGGGGAGGACACGTTGCCATTCAACAGATGGAAAAACTGAAGGTCACCGGGCAGGAGGGATAGGCCTCAAAATCCATGGCTGTGCATGCACTGGCCAGACAGGACAGGAGGGCGGCGGGGCTCCCACAGGGTGAGGAGCTGTTGGGAGCAACCCTGCCCCCAACCTCACATGCACCCCCAACACAGGCCAGCAGCAGCTGCATATCAGAGTTGAGGAGTCAGGCAGGGCCAGGGTGGATCCTCAAGTGTCCCTTCTGAGCCTGAAGGCCTGAGTCTCCTGGTTGGGGTAGCCCCTCTCCCTGAATGACCACAGGTCATTTAACCTTGGGCAGGTCCTTTAACCTTGGGCCTGGTCTCCTTATCTATGAAATGGGCTTGATAACCCCTGCCTCTGAGAGGTGTTGAGGGTCAAATGAGTGCTCTCAGGAAAAACATTGGGCACATGGAGGCCTGGAGACTTTGCCTCTGCCTCCCAGGGGAAGTTGAAAGTGAGACAGGATGCTCCCTTGGAGGGTGGTAGAGGGGGGATGGAGCACACCCACTTTCCGCTTCAGACACCCTGAAACACTTGGCCTGGAGGCTGACAGGCCAAACTTGTTCACACATCACATTGTTGCCGCAGACCAGGCCCGCGACTGGGGGTTGGGAGCAGAGTGGGGAGCCAGATGAGCCTCTCCTTGCCCTCACAACCCAGGAGGAGGAAGTGACCAAGCACCCAGGACCCAGGGTGGCGTAGAGGGGTGGGTGTCTCTCCCAGGTCATGCCACTGCCCTGGGCCCTGAAGGAGTGGGACCTATGAAGCCTTGGGAGCAGTAGGACCCAGGAGTCCAGGTCTTGATCTCAGCCTGGCAACTCCTCTGAGCTGGGGACAGTATGATGAGACTTGTGATTCATCCAGGATGGAATACTGAAGGCAAGGGTGGAGGAGGGGAGATCTCTGAGCAGTTAGATGCATTCCTAGGGTGTGAAGCAGGTTTCACACCTGCCCCAGGAACCCTCACTCCATGGCCAGAAGCAAGACCTGCCTCGCTGTCACCATCCACCTGAGAGCCTGCTTCCACTCAGCCAGGTCTCAGGGACTGGGTGATTCCTTGGGCATGGCCCCTATCACCAGCACACTGCCACTTCTCTCAGGGGCGGGTCCCCCCTTGGTTATTGAGAGGGCCCAGGAAGCACTTGGCAAAGCCTCAGGGGAGGCCCTCCTAGAGCGAGGGCTTCCTGGAGCCTCGGTGTGTCCAATCCCCATTGGGGCCTGTTGGTAAAATGCAGTGGCTCAAGTGGAGGGCAGCAAATGTCTCCATGATTTGAAGCTCCAGCCCCTCTGCAGATATGAGTTCCTCACGCTCCCTGGGTTTGGGGGACAGAGGAGCAGCACAAGTTCTCAAGGCTTTCATATGTGCTTTCGTATCTGCACTAGCTGGCCCAGGCCACACAGACCCTACAAGGTCTGAATTTTTCACTCAGCCTTCATTGCGGGGAGGCTGTCACTTGCCCAGCAAGTTGTCCATGGAGTAGGGATTCAAACCTGGGTCCCTCAGTTCCAGAGCAAGACCTCTTCCCAGGGTGGCAAGGGTGGGACCAAGGCCCTGAGGGGACACGCTGGGAGCCAGACTCAGAGGGTGAGGTTCAGGATGCAGGGTCCTCGGTGCCACCAGCCTTGCCTTCTCTTTCCACCTAGATCTACCCCAACGAGAGACACAGCATCCGCTGCCCTGAGTCCGGTGAGCACTATGAAGTCACACTGCTGCACTTTCTTCAGGAACACCTCTGAGCCCGGGGCCGCCTCGGGAGGGGCCTGCACAGTCAGAGCACAAGTGGCTCCACAGCCGCCATCGCGCGTGCAGGGTGCCGCAGGGACCGAGTGGCCTCGCAGGCCCGGCACCGCACCCTCCCACCGGCCCGCGGGACTGCCCGCCCCGGGAGCCACCACCTTTGCCCCCACGCCTTTGATCGTTTTTGTTCATGCTCCTGGGTTTTCTGCCTGCTGCTTCAGGGTTGCCAGGATGGAGCGCTGAGGCCAATGTCCACAAAGCACTTCCTCAAGCCATCCCACCGCTCCCCATTGTCTGGGAGCCTCAACTCCACTGGACGTGGAGGCCTGAAAAGACTCCGAGAAGCCTGGCCTTTGCACCGCTCGCCCCGGGGGCAGGGTGGGGTGGGGGTGGCCAGGCCTAGGCTCAGGCCAGCCAGCGGTGCAGAAGCATGCGGTTGCCTGTCCTCCCCACCTGCGCCCACTTGTGATTTTTTTTTTGGCGGGGTGTGGGAGGGGCGTTTTTCTTTATTATTTAAAAGACAGAAAGCTAGGGGTGCCTAAATCTAGAATCTGGGTCTGCCGCCGGCCGCCGGGTTCACCCCAGCCAGCACCCGAGACAGGAGCCGTGCGCCCAGCAGACTGCAAGTGCGCAGGGGAGCGGGCAGCCCTCTGGCCCGGCTCTCCCCCGGCTTTCAGGCAGGCTCTGAAACGTGACTGGCTGGGGTCTGCTGGCCAGCGGCTGCTGCCCCCTCTCCAGCTGGGCCATCTGGTCCCATGTTTCTGCCTGGCCCGCACTAACCGGGCTTCCAGGGTTGGGAGTGGAACCCTCCCTGCCTCAGGGTTATCCTTATTCTTCCTTTCCCTCCTGCCAAGAGTTCTGCCAGGGGCGGGTTAAAAAAAAAAAAAAACCCAACAACAAAAAAATCCCACCAGAGAGCCGAACCACCTCTACATATTATGGAAAGAAAATATTTTTGTCAATTCTTATTCTTTTATAATTATGCGTGTAAGAAGTAGACACATTAAACAATTCCAGATGGAAGCGTTGCCACCTGCCTGAGGTTCCTTCTAAGCTAAACTCCCCGGGGCTGGTGATGGGGGTTCCGTGGGTGGGCAGGGAAGTCCCAGGAGGCAACTGAGCCAAGGGCAGGGCAGTCTTGGCAGTGGTAGGAGAGGGGCTGCTTGCTCAGCCTTGCTGCCCTGGCACAAAACAGCAGGGGGTCCCATGCCACAGCTGGAAGATGCCCAAAGGACAGTCTCAGAGGTCCTGAGGCAGCTCGTGGGTGCCACTGAGGGACCCAGCCCAGGCTGTCGTGGGCAGCCTGGGCCTGACTTCCTTTTGCACCTTTCCTTATCCAGAGGCTTGATTCAGTGGTCGGAGCATCAGGACACACCAACAAGTGGGGGCAGGGTGCAGACTCTTCAAGTCTGTCTCAACAGCTGAGAGATAGGACTGGAGACCCTGCCCGAGCTGAGGGCACTCATGGTACTTGAGTTTCTAATGGCACAATGACCTCGGCCCCAGGGCTGTCACCTGCTCCATCCTTTGTGAAGGTCCACTTTTATTTTTAATGGCTTAAAGAATAAAGCAGGGACTTCCCTGGGTGGTCCAGTGGTTAAGAAACCATGCATCCACTGCAGGGGGCACAAGTTCGATCCTTCGATGGGGAAGTTCCACATGCCGCAGTGTGGCCAAAAATAAACCAGTACAAAAGGGTATAGAGAGGAAAACGATGCCCTCCCCACCTCCAGGGGCGGTAACCCTTCCCCAGTCTCTCTTGTTAGAAAAAGAAAATGTTATTTTCGGCTGTGCTGGGTCTTCGTTCATGTGCTCAGGGTGTCTCTAGTTGTGGCAAGCAATGGCTCCTCTAGCTGCAGTGGCTTCTCTTGTGGAGCGTGGGCGCTAGAACATGCAGGCTCACATCGCTGGCAGCACCTGGGCTCAGCAGTTTTGGCTCACAGGCTTAGCTGTCCCATGTTAGGTGGAATCTTCCCGGACCAGGGATTGAACCTGTGTCACCTGCATTGGCAGGCAAATTCTTAACCACTGGACCATAGGGAAGTCCCCCAGTCTCTCTTTTTAATACCTGCCTTCTGTTTTGCTCTGGGAATGCCATAATTTACTTTGCCAGACACTTATCAAGGGATAAGGTTATTCTGGGCTTATGGTATAAATCAGGGGTCAATAGACTTTGTCAAGGACCAGAGAGTAAATATTTCAGGGTTTGTGGGCCAGGCAGTCTCCGTTCCAACTGCTCAGCTCTGGCCCTTGCAACTCAAAAGTAGCCAAGGGTAATGTATAAATGAGTGGATGTGGCTGTGTGACAATAAAACTTTATTTACAAAGCCACACAGCTGGCCAAATTTGGCCACAGGTTGTCAGTGACCAACCTCTGCTATAAAAGATCCTGCAACAAACAGCCTTGTACATGTTTTGGGCATGTCTGAATTTATAGGATAATTTCCTAGAATTATCGAAAGGCATATTTTTAATTTTGAAGAATATTGCAATATTGCCTTCCAAGGAGAATGCCTCCATGTACACACCTCTTGGTGAAATGTGCCCCTTGCTCCATTCCTTCAGTGTTGCTCTTGTTCAGTTGCTAAGTCATGTCTGACTCTTTGTGATCCCATGGACTGCAGTATGCCAGGCTTCCCTGTCCTTCACTATCTCCTGGAGTTTACCCAAGTTCATGTCCATTGAGTCAATGATGCCATCCAACCATCCATCCAATGATGCCAGTCAATGATGGCATCCAATGATGCCATCCTCTATCATCCCTTTCTCCCTTTCCCTTCAATGTTTCCCAGCATCAGAGTCTTTTCCAGTGCGTCGGCTGGAAAAGGTGGCCAAAGTTTTGGGACTTTAGCCTCAATATCAGTCATTCCAGTGAATATCAGGGTTGATTTCCTTTAGGATTGACTGGTTTGATCTCCTTGCGGCCAAGGGACTCTCAAGAGTCTTCAGTACCACCTGTTATTTTTGAAAAGCTTAGGGAGTGAAACACAGCAGCTCACTGTAATCTGAACTCATATTTCTGTGTGTATGAATATTTTCATGCTTTAAGGCACTTGTTTACTGCTAATTATTTGCCAACTTTTTAAATTTCTCTTTGGCTTGCAGGATCTTAGTTCCCCAACCAGGGATGGAATCCAAGCCCTTGGTAGTGAAAGCACAGAGTCCTAACCACAGGACCACCAGGGAATTCCTTGCTCACCTTTTGATATGTTGGCCTCATCCATTTGTAGACACTCTTTATATGTAAAGGAAATAAGTGCATTGTCATACATGTTGCAACCTGAACAATGTTGCTGATTTCAAAATGTTTGATGGGTAGGAAGCTCAGCCAATGAATGCTAATAATCATCTCAGGAATAAGAATATATCTTGCCCGTAATCCACTGTGAAAGTGGAGAGGCAACTAATCACAAGTCACAGAATGACAGAAGTTGATGAGAAAGGAGTCACTAGGACTGCCCAGGAGGCTTGGCAATTGGCAACCCACAACCATCTCAAGCAGAAACTGTTTTTTTTGGGTGGGGGGAGCTGCCTTGTGACATGCTGGATCCTAGTTCCCTGACGAAGGATCAAACAAGTGCCCCCTGCGGTGTAAGCATGCGCTGGACCACCAGGGAAGTTCCTGTTTGTTTGTTTTAAATTAACCACAGACACATAAGAAGTTGCAAAAACAGTGTGGAGTCTCCTGTACTCTCACCCAGCGTACATCTTACCTAACCCTAATACACTGTCATGCCAGGAACATGATGTGAATACAACGAAATGAACTAAACTTTAGACCTTATTCAGATTTTATCAGCTTTCACGGGCACTCATATGTGTGTAGTTCTATTCCACTCTGTCACCTGTACAGATTCCTAGAACCACCACCACAGTCAAAATACAGAGCTGTTGGGAACTTCCCTGGTGGTCAGTCTGTTGGTTAAGACTGAGCTTCCACTTCAAGGGACTCAGGTTTGATCCCTGGGCCAGAGAACTAGGATCCCACATGTCTCATGGCAGGGGGAAAAAAAAAAAAAAAAAATATATATATATATATATATATATATACACACACACACACACACACACAGCTGTTAATTCACCACAAGGGAGTTCCTTCACACTATGATGTCCACACCAACCCTGTTTATGGTGTCCTGACCATGGAGACAGAAGCCGTGGTAGTTGTTACCAAATATTTTTTGACTGCTAGATTTCATGTCATAATTAAAAAGCAGAATCTTGGGAATGATGGTTTTTTTCTTTAAATCCCTTAAGTTTTTTGTTTGTTCCTATTTTGGTTTTTGTTTTATAGGCAAAAAGGAAAAACAGAAACAAGAGGCTGGGGTTCAGTCTGAGAAGAAAACACACATACACACACCTACCCCTCTTGAGTAGGAAACTCAAAACCACTCACAACCAAATACCTTGTCAGCTACAGCATTTGGCCACTAATTGAATCCTTCATAGGGACCCACTGAAGGTCAAACACGGGAGGTAGGGAAATGGAGACATAAAAAGAACTGTGCTGTGTGAAAACACCAAATAGTCTGCCGTCCTCCGATTTATGGAGCCAATTCCTAACAGGTCCACGGCAGCCGGCTGCAAAGAGGAAAGCATTTCTTAACAGGAGCAAGTACCCCCACTCAGAACAGGCTGTAAGAAATAAATGTGTTGTTTAAGCCAGCCTGTCTGCGAGATATTGTTATAACAACCCAGACTAAGGCAAGGATCCAATCCTAGATCCCAGTTGCCTTTCGACGTCTTAGTCTCCTCATTCTGCGATGGTTCCTCAGCCTTTGTCTTTCCTAACATTTTTAAAGAGAACTGCCAGCTACCTAGGTATCCTTCAACTTGGGTTTCTCTGGTATCTGCTCTATCAGATTAAGGCCGTGCATGTTGCACAGAAATTCCAAGGAGATGCCACTCAGAATGTCCTCTGTATCCGTGGTGACTCCATGAAGTCACTGTCTTTTTTAACGACGTTGACTTTGCTCAGTGGGCTAAAGATGGTGTCGCCCCTGTAAAATTACTTTTCTCTTTGTAACTGTTATGTATCTCGGGGGGAAATACTTTGAGATAATGCAAAAATCCTCTTCCCCACCGGTTTTTAGCATGGATCCACGAATCCTGGAGTAACAATCAAAGAGTTGTTTGCTCAATGGTGATCTTCCATTTCCCTCCTTCTGCCTACATGTATTAACCTGAATTTCAGTGGTGCGCCTTAATATCCTTCATTCGTTGTACACGTACTAACTAGAAGAGTTGAAGGGTCAGTCACTTGGCTGGTGAGGGACAAATGGACCCCAAACCAAGAAACCTGTTTCAACTCCTTCAGCCCCAGAACGCTCCTGGGACTTCCAAGCCCCGCCCCAAGATGGCAGCCCGGGTAGGAGGGGCGGGGCCTTTCGGATCACGTGGTCGCGCCCGACGCCGACGTGGCCTCCGCCAGACTCCCTACGTGTCCCTCGCCGCGCTCCGTCCGCCGTTCCTGCCCCCGCGAACCTGATTCCAAGATGGCAGCGCCCAGCGGAAGAAGGAATGGCAGCGGCGGCGCGAACTTGTGGGTCTCTCTGCTCCTGGCGGCCGTGGCGCTGAGGCCGGTGGAGACGGTGTCTGAGCCCACGACGGTGGCGTTTGACGTGCGGCCTGGCGGCGTGGTGCATTCTTTCTCCCAGAACGTGGGTCCTGGGGTACGTACCTCAGACACCCCGGGGGCTTGAGGGATGGTGCTAGCCGGGGCATGGCCTGGGGAGGGGGAGCTGACCGGCGGGGTCGGGGGCGGGACCGGGGGGCGGCCCCGGCGTGGGCAGGGCCTGAGGGTAGGGGGCGGGACTTGAATTAAGAGGAGGTGAGGCCCCTGGGGGCTGGCTTCTTTGAGGGGGCTGGGTTTCTAGCCTCAGTCCCTAACTCATCTCACTTGCCCATCGTGCCCAAGCAGCCCCATCCCTCAGACCGAAGTGTTGTTCTGCAGTCGCTCAGTTGTGTCCGAGTCTCCGACCCCATGGACTGCAACACGCCAGGCTTCCCTTTCCTGCACTATCTCTCCGAGTTTGCTCAAACTCGTGTCCATTGAGTCAGTGATGCTATCCAACCATCTCGTCGTCTGTCGCCCCCTTCTCCTCCTGCCTTCTATCTTTCCCAGCATCAGGATCTTTTCTTATGAGTCGGCTCTTCACATCAGGTGGTCAAAGTACTGGAGCTTCAGCTTCAGTATCAGTCATTCGTCCTTCCAATGAGTATTCGGAGTTGATTTCCTTCAGGATTGTCCGGTTTAGACTCAAGTGAGCCTCTCCTTATTGGAGGGCAGGATGGGCCCAGAGGTAGGGAGAGGAGAGCTGGAGGCCCAGGGGCATATGCCTCCAGACCCCACAGAAAGTCGTTCTGCCTCAGCTCTGACCAGGAAGGGAGTGGACAGATGTTGCTTTTCCTTCCATTGCACAAGGTCCCCCATCTTTTTCATTGAAATCTGAGGCCAGACCCTCCTTATCTAGAGGCAGCAGGCCTAGGTCTAGTCTAGCCCATCCTCAGCTTGTTGGAGAAATTGCTTCCTCTCTCAGTCCCCCTTTCCAGTCTAACAATGATATCAATAGTCACTATTTGTTTATTACTTTCTTATAACCTGATATTTTGCCAGATTCTTTATGTGAGGCCCATTTTCTAGATGAAGAAACAGAAAGCTTTGCCCAAGGCCCACAGCGGAGCAGAGATGTGGACACAGGGACCCCAGGGGTCCCTACTTCCAGATTTCATGTTCCTAAATGGGTGGGTGCTGGAAGAGATGTGATCTCCCCCTTCTAGAAGCCACATGGGTTGTTTGTCCAGAGCCAGGAGCTTCCCAAGCGGGAAGGCTGGTGGGGGAGTTCCAGGCCTCCAGGGACATCAGCCTCCAGGGACATCAGCCAGAAAGCTCTGACTCTACCTCCTCCCCCTAAGTGTAGATACTCAAAAGCAGGATCTTGATTCTGGATCTCAGAGGGACATTCAGAGACCCTGAACCTCCAGCGCTAACAATTATCTACTACTGAGACGTTTTTTCCTTCCATTCTCTAGGACAAATATACCTGTGTGTTCACCTATGCATCTCAAGGAGGGACCAATGAGGTGAGCTGTTCAAAACTCTTGTAGTTTAGTACGATAGCATCCATTGTCATACAGACATGTTCTCTAGAGGACACTGGACTATTCTTGCCTAAGTGATAAAAGACAGTGCTCAAGTCCAATGGTGATGGCAGATTCTACTAATAATTCCCTAGAGTGAACAGACATATGGACAGAAAGAGGGATGTGAGACCTGAATCTGCCATTCTCACGAGCCTCCGTTAGCAGTATCGTGTTCATCTTCTGTGCTGAGTAACATGGACTGAACAGCTTAAAACAGTGCCCAATTATTATCGCATCATTGTTTGTTTGTTTTTTTTCCAGTTATTTGGCTACCCTGGGTCTTCGTTGGGGCACATGGGCTTCTCTAATTGTGGTGCATGGACTCTGGAGCACGAGGGCTCAGTAGTTGTGGCACGAGGGCTTAGTTACAGTATGTGAGATCTTAGTTCCCCAACCTGGGATGGAACCCAGGCTCCCTGCATTGGGAGCACAGTCTTATCCACTGGACCTCAGAGGAAGTCCCTGTCCCACGGTTCTGAAGGTCAGAAGTCCCTGTCAGCTCAGCTGGATGCTTCACAAAGCCAAGATCAAGGTGTCAGCCCAGCTGGGCTCTCACCTGCAGGCTCTGGGGAGAACCCTCTTCCAGACTGATTCAAGTTGTTGGCAGAACCTGGTTCCTTTTGGTGTGTGACTGAGGTCCCCAGTTCCTTGCTGGCTGGTTTCTCCAGCTGATGGCAGAAGATGGAGTGAGAGAGATTGGAAGCATAAGACAGGCATAGTGCACCACAGCTGACTTTGAGGAGGTAGGATGTGTGGCCTCTAGAAGCTCAGAGCAGCCCCTGGCTGGTAGCAGGGAAATCAGGGCTTCAGCCCTCCAATCACAAGGAACTGAACCGCACCACAACCAGGTGCATCGGAAGAGGACCCTAATCTCCAGATCTCTAGTTGGGAATGCAGTCTGGCTTCCACTCTTATTTCATTTATTTCATTGACCGGGCCATGCAGCACATGGGATCTCAGTTCCCCGACCAGGGATCAAACCCACGTCCCCTGCATTGCAAGGCAGAGTCTTAACCACTGGACCACCAGGGAAGCCCCTGGCTGACACTCTGATTTAGCTTGTGAGACTGAACAAACAACGCAGCCCTGCTACGCCCATGCTTCTGACCTACAGAACTGTAAGCTAATGAATGGGTGTCGCTTTCAAGCTATTAAATCTGTGGTAATTCTTCACATAATGTAGTGAGTTGAATGAGGTCCTCCAAAAAAGATGTGTCCACATCTTACTTCCTAGAACCTGTGAATTTAGACAATGTCTAAATGTCCTCCAGTATCCGCTAGAGGACAAAATTACCCCCAGGCGAAAGCCACTGGGCAAGAATGATATGAAGTTGGGGCTTCCCTGGTGGTCCAGTGACTAAGACTCTGTGCTCCGAATGCTGGAGACCTAGGTTCTATCTCTTGTCAGGGAACTAGATCCCACAAGCCCCAACTAAGACCCAGCGCAGCCAAATAAATAAATAGAAAATTAAAATTAAAAAGTGACATGAAATCCACTTTCCTGATTTTGGATACATTCGATTTATAAATAAATGTCCCCCAGCAACAGAATTGTAATGAAATGTAGTGACTGCCTGGTGACACCCTTCCCAGAGGAACCAAGGGTCGTTGCAGCCCTTCCCCCTGCCTCCAGGACCACAGGCATCCTGGGATTGTCCACTGCTCCCTCGGACACCTCCAGGCCTCGCTGCTTCTCCAAGCAGTCCAGTCCACTGTGGGGTGGTGACATGTGGTAGAACATTCTACCCCGGTCCATACCTCTTGGTAGAGCCATGCCCCTTCTTGGGCTCCTTCTCCTCATCAGCGCATTCCTTGCCTGTTTGGTTGTGAAAGTGAAACCGTTAGTTGCTCAGTCGTGTCCAATTCTTTGCAACCCCATGGACTGTAACCTGCTAGGCTCCTCTGTCTGTGGAATTCTCCAGGCAAGAATACTGGCGTGGGTTGCTGTTTCCTTCTCCAGGGCATCTTCCCGACCCCTGGAGCGAAACCCGGTTTCCTGCATTGCAGGCAGATTCTTTACCGTCTGAGCTACCGGGGAAGCCTATGGATGTGTCCATGGTCAGTTCATAGGATAATAAAATCGTGATGTCCCCAACCACCTAGCAGTTTACCAGGCGCCCCAAGCGGTGCTAAGCCAGGCACATGTCGCGTTTCATCTTCAGAACCCTGGGAGGCTGTCATTACCTCCACTTCGCACACGAGGACATGGCAGCCCCTGAGGCTGAGGACCCAGGCCCCCTCAACTGGAATGTGACCGAGGTCCCCAAGGTGCAGACCTTTGACCACTACCCTGAGGCGGGACACAGCCTGCATCACCAGCAGTGCCTCCCTGACAGGACCCTGCGGGTGGACAGTTCACGGGAGAGCCAGGCTCACTCTCGAGACAGAGGCTGGGTCACAGATTCTGAGCCAGCAACAGGCTCAGTTCTTCCATTTCGGATGAGGGAATTCTTCCCAAAGGAAATACCTCAGAGCAGACGTGTCCGGCATGACCTGTTCTAGCAGCACCAGCCAGAACTCTGGTCATCAGAGACCCCGGGCCACCAGCGGAGCATGGAAACACGACAGTGCGACCCACAGGCTCTCTGGCTGCTGGCCCACTGCCCCGGTGGCAGGAAACAGCCCACTGGATCCTCTTTATCTTCCTGTTAGAAATGAGAATTTACGTCCACACAAAACTTGCACGTGACTGTTCGGAGCAGCATGATTTGCCATAGCCAACAAGTGGAAGCTACCCAAGTGTCCCTCAACAGGTGATGAATGAACACAGCCTGGTCCCTCACACACAGGAGCATCACTCTGCAATGGAAAGGGGTGAGGCCCAGACACTTACTACCACGTGGCCAGATCCTGAGAACACGATGCTCAGTGAGAGAAGCAGGCACAGGAGGGCACACACAGTGTGACTCCACTGATGGGAAACGTCCAGAACAGGCCGATCCACAGACACAGTGGTTTCCTGGTTGTCAGGGCCTGGGGAAGAGAGTGCGGATGACTGCTCATGGGTTTAGGACTTCTTTGGGGGATGGTGAGAATTAGATAGGGGTTTCTTTTGTGGCTCAAACAGCAAAGAATCTGCCTGCAATGCAGGAGACCCGGGTTCGATCCCTGGGCAGGGAGGATCCCCGGGAAAAGAGAGTGGCTATACAGGTGATGGTTGCACAGCTTTGAAAGTACGAGGAAACACTGAAGTGTCCAATTAAAAAGAGCGTATTGTGTATTATATAAACTGTTTCTCAATAAAGCTGTTAAAGGTAAGTGAACTCTTGATACACATGCAACCACTCAGATTAATCAGACATGTGTTAGGTGGAGTCAGACTGACCGACTCAGGAGATCGTGGCCTGTGTGATTCCGCTCAGGTGGCATTGTGCAAAGGCACAGCTATGAGGACAGAGCAGATGAGTGATGACTGGGGATTTGCAGGAAGGGACTGACTGCACAGGGGTGGTGAATAGACAGCTGGGGAGACAGAACTGACCTGTGTCACAGTTGGGTAACTCAGAACAGACACAGCGACTTCCCTGGTGGTCCTGGTTAAGACTTCGCCTTCCAATACCGGGGGTGAGTGTTCAATCCCTGGTTGAGGAACTAAGATCCCACATGCCTCCTGACCAAAAAACCAAAACATAAAACAAAAGCAATATTGTAAAAAATTCAGTAAAGACTTTAAAAATGGTCTACATCCAAAAATTAAAAAAAAAATACACAAATGGGTCCATTTCACCATCTGTTACTTATCAATATATCTTAATGAAAAACAATAGCGGTGACCATTTACCTGTATTAATTACACCCGGTCGCTTATATCCTGATCTCCCCAGCCTCCCGGAGAAGGTCACAGAGGCTCTGTCTGAACGGGCTGCCCCAAAACACACCCTCATGTGAGTATCTGATGCCAAAATCTGAGCCTCACCAAGGGCACCTACCGCCCACCCTAGCCTTCAGCCTCAAGACCACAGTCAAGTTCATTTAACAAACCACTCAGAGGGAGGTTGGCCATATTGCTAAGAAACGCTTGGTTTTAATTTAGTTTGCTTTCATAGTCTTAAAAAAAAATGCTTAAAGATTTGCCTGTCATGGAACTTTTAAAAGCTATAGAAGACCATCCCAGATATATTTCACAGCATAAAACTGTGAGCCCTTGAAACTGTGGGCAGGAGTTTTTTTTCTGTTTGTTTTGTCCAGTTTTATTTTTTGGCCACACTGTGCAGCATGTGGGTTCTTAGTTCGCCGACCAGAGATCATATCCACGCCCCCTGCGCTAGAAGTGCGGAGTCTTAACCACTGGACCCCCTGGGAAGCCCCAGTAGTTTTTAAATAGAAAATAAATATATGGGTCCACTTGCCTTGCCTGCCCCACCTAAGTAATTGGCTCCGGCCTTCATGCTGCAAGCAGGAGGCTTCTAAGTGACCATTTATTCCCATCATAATTAACATAAAAACAGCCTTGTTTTTATTAGTGGAAAAGCTCTAGCGTTAAAACAGATTATCAGCAATTGGAATCCATCTTTACTCTTTCAGAAAAACAAGACACTCTCATTTTACTAGTCAAGCTCAGAAACACCTCAGGCCACCAGACGTTGCATTTGGCCAATTTTTTGGAGGCCCTGAAAATGAGAATAAACTGGTAGTGGTATGTTTTGGAACCATCTTAAAGTATGATCTTAGTTCCCTGACCAGGGGTCGAACCTGTGCCCCTGCAGTGGAAGTACAAAGACCTAACTATTGGTCCACCAGGCAAGTCCCTAAAGTATTATTTTCTTAATTTAATTTTTTAAAAAAGCTAATATGTGTCATTCAGAAAGAGAAAAAAAAACCATGAAAAGCTCTCTGGCACCTTCCATCTGCCCAGCCCCCACCACATCCGGTGTGTCGCCATGGTTATCGCAGTCTTGCATCTTCTCCAAGAACTGCTCTGCACTTACACAAGCAAGCAGGAGCATACTGTCTTTCCTTCTTTTATTTTTCCCAACAGACTTTATTTTTTACAGCAAAATTGAGGAGGAGGCACAGGAATTTCCCGTATCCCTGTCCCCCCACCCATCATCCCTGATCACGTGGATTTGTGGGGTCAGTGAACCTGCACTGACACATCAGCACCCCAAGTCTAGAGCTGACATCGGGGTTCACCCCCGGTGCGGTGCAGGTTGTGTACCATGTTAGGCTGTGTGTCCTGGGTTGACCTGTCTGTCCTCTCTCCCCAGAAGTGGCAGATGAGTCTGGGCACCAGCGAAGACCACCAGCACTTCACCTGCACCATCTGGAGGTAAGCCAGGGTCCTGGGGGTGGGATTACCCCCCTCCTCAGATGAGGCACCTTTGCTCTAGGCGGCCCACAGGCTGACAGAGTCCTACGAACCTCCGGGGTGGGGAGAGCTCCCCAGGAGATCACCATGACACTGAGGCTGAGAGGGGGTTGAGGGGGCAGGAGGCAGGGGCTGCAGCCCCCGGGAGAGGGGTCGGGCTCCCCAGACGCCGCCCCCTTCTTTGTCACCCTCAGTTACATTCATCATTCAAGGGCTTAACCTCCTGCCCTGGGGCTGACACCATGCCCACCCTTCTTGTAACCCCACGGCCTGGAGCCCAGCTCGAGGAGCCTGAGAAGGAGGCGGTCAGCCCCCTGATGGGGAGGAGGGTCTACAGTGTCATCGGATCCTGGCCCTTCTCCTCTGGGCCCTGTGGCCTGGAATGGATCACCTGAGCAGAACTGATTTTTTTTAGCTGTGTTGTGTCTCAGTTTCTGCATGTGGGATCTTTGCTGCGGTGCAGGGGCTTCTCTTCTTGTGGCACACAGGCTCAGTAGTTGCACGACGGCTCACTTGCTCCATGGCATGTAGGGTCGAACTGGCATCCCCTGCATTGGCGGGTGGATTCTTATTCACTGGACTGCCAGAGAGGTCCCATAGAACCAATTTCTCAAGCATCGACACGTGTCCAACACAGCAGAAGTCCCAGCCACGCTCTCATCATCAGGGACCGGGGTCAATCCAGGGGACAGATCAAGAAATGGGATATGATAGAGAGCAGGGAGGGTGACATTTAATCAAAGAAAACGCATGCTGGCCTCGGTGCAGTCCCTGTCTCCTGCGAGATACCTTACACACAGCAGCAGTACCCCACTCCAGGGTACCGAGTAGTGTGAGGGTGGGAGCCTCATGTCCTTAACACGCCACCACCAGCCCTGTCGAGACCCTGTCTGTGCCCCTTCCTGGCCTCAGAGGGAAGCATCTAGAGGAGAGGAGCCGGGGTGGGGCCCCCTCGTTACAGGTTAGTCATCCCAGCTGCATCCCCTTGCCTGTAGACCATCATCTCACATGGGCTTGGGAGTGCCAGCCCTCCAGCTGGGCATAGACTTGGGCCTTACCTGCAGCCTCTTAGCTGACTCACCCAGCAGCAGCCCCTAGGGACACACTCAGCTGTAGACACCCTCCTCTGCTACCTAGTTAACCCCTGTACTCTCACCCTCTGGGCATGTTGCCCCACCCCGCCCCCACTGCAAACCTGGGATGTTGTCCAGGGGATGACAAGTGTTCAGCAAATGGACGCAAGTGTTCCTGTCCTCAAACAGCTCCTGTGCAGAAAGGGAAGAGGCGTGTCCATCGTGGAGCTGAAAGAATGTTCTGGCAAAGAGCAGATCATGTTAAGGGCACCCAGTCTGTCCTTCCCCAAAATGGAATCCCCAAATAGATTCTTAGGGAGCGGGGGACACGTAGCCCCAGGCTGATCTGTCTCCCGACCTTTCTTCGCAGGCCCCAGGGCAAGTCCTACCTGTACTTCACGCAGTTCAAGGCAGAGGTGCGGGGTGCCGAGATCGAGTATGGCATGGCCTACGTGAGTGTCGCCTAGACTGGGGGCTGCCTGGCTGGCCCACCATGGACTGTGCCTTGAAGACCCCCAGGTGGGGGGTGGGGAGGCGGCAATAATGAGGAGATGGATACCAAGCCCTTAGAGGGAGGCCTGGGGGTCGCAGGTTGCAGTACCCAGAGGGGATCCCAGTTGGCCCCTAGAGACCGGCCTTCCTCCAGTAAGGCTTTACCAGCCTCCCGCTTATGTCCCCTGCTAGCCAAGCTGGCAGGAAGTGAGGAGGCAGGAGGGCTCAGCCCTGGGGATGGGGCGGAAGTGGGCCCAGGGGGCAGGCTCACTAGGATTGGAAGGGTCCCACGTCCTTTGGCCCCAGTGAGCTGTGGTTCACAGCTCAGCCAGCACCTTCCGCCATGCTCCTGATCCACACAACCCCCTTCAGGGCCCGGCCACTCTGCAGAGCCCATGACTGCTTCTGCATCCGAGTTGGGAACAGTTTGAAAACCACTTTATCAGCCCGAGAAGCAGAACCAACAAGAGACAGACATGAGAGATTCACTTTAGGAACTGGCTTCTGCTGTGGGGGCCTGGCTGTTGGCGGGGATTCGTCCAGGGAAGCCTCAGCTCTTCCCCTAGGCATCCCCAGGTAATCAAGGACTGTCCCTTTGACTTAAAGTTAGCTCAGGATAAACCTCTGTCAGAGCAGTGCCCCCCGCCCCAGCAGCCCCCACCAGGGTCTGATTGCCTAACACTACCACGGCTCCTCCCAGTTGACACATCAGACTGACCATCAGTCTGTTAACTCATCACTCTCTTGGGTCTCTTCTCACTGTGCATGCATTCATGCTCAGTCACGTCCAAATCTTTTGGAACCCCACGGACTGTAGCCTGCCAGGCCCCTCCGTCCATGAGGAGTCTCCAGGCAAGAATACTGGAGTGGGTTGCCATGCCCTCCTCCAGGGGATCTTCCCGACCCAGGGAATTGAACCCACATCTCTTACCTCTCCTGCATTGGCAGGTGGAGTCTTTACCACTCCGCCACCTGGGAAACTCCACTTCTTAAAGAACAGGCGCCTGGCAGGCTACAGTCTATGGGGTCGCAAGAGTCAGACACGACTTAGCGACTAAACAACCACAAAATTGTGTCTAAAGTAATCTATTCTTACTATAAAACTCCATTATTCTAACTGATCTGAGAAAGACACAGTTCTGATTTTTAAAAATTACATTCAAGAGACTGCCATGCTTGTATGCCATTTCCATACATCAGCTAAAGGGAAAAACTGAATTAGATGCCTCCCTCCTTGGATTTGCAGCAAGGCATGAGGTTTGAAGCCAGTTGACGATCTCGTAAGTGGATTAACCCGCCACTTCCACCGGATTCTCTTTTCTGTGCTTAAAAAAGCATCTCGAGTCTGTCGTTTCTGCTGCTCCAGGAAGCAAACCGAGCCGTGTTCTTTTCTGATTAGAAAAGTTTCCACTTGTTCTCTTTCAGTCGAAAGCTGCTTTTGAGAAAGAGAGCGATGTTCCCTTGAAAAATGAGGAGTTTGAGGTGACCAAAACAGCAGGTAGGTGGAGGGGTTTGTGGGGCTGGAACCCAGGTTCTCCAGCAGGGAAGGTGAGAGAGGGGACAAGACCCCCATGAGGGGTCGATCCAGGGACCACTGGTGAGAGGAGGCTGCTATCCCTCCTGTAAAAAGGGCCGTCTGGTAAATATTTTCGGTTTTAGGGGCAGACACCCCCCTTTGAAATAACTTGATCTGCCCCCGCAGGGCCAAGTCAGGCATGAACCACTAGTCAGTGCATGTGGGTGGCTGCATGCTAATAAGACCTTGTTTTGTGAACACTGACATGTGAATGTCATACTACATTCCCATACCACAGGATGCCGTGTTCCCTTTGATTTCTGTTTATAAATGTAGAAGCCACTGTTTGCTCACAGGTGGCAGGCACGCTTGGCCCGTCCCTTGCAGAGAACAGAGGGTGTAAAAGTCTGCTCAGCTCCACAGTGGGGTATGGGGGAGGGGGCATCCTGGGCCCTGTGACAGGTTCAGGTATTGAAGTTGGGACCTCGTGTGCACCGCATGACTGGAGAGGCAAGGGGGTCACATCCTGAGGCTCCGAGACCCCTGTGACCTCTGACCCCTGTTCAGCTATAGCCATGCAGGCCAAATGCAGAACAGAAAGAGTGGGTGCTAGACTTGGGGCTCGGAGGGGTGAGAGCAATGGGGGATGAGTGAGTGAGACAGTAGACATGGAGTTGAGCTGAGTCAGGGAGCCTGAGAGTCCTGAGGGACAGGGGAGAAGTGAGATGAGGAACCCATGTGGCCATGGGTGTCACCAGGCAGCAAAGTGGAGAGTGGGAGGGGAGGGAATGTGGTGGTGTGATTGGGGGTTTTAGGAGGGCCCGGAAGGAGGCCCGCCCTGCCCTCAGGTCCTCCAGGGCACAGGGCCTGTTCAGAGTGGAGATCAAGGACAGAGGGGCCTGGGATGCTGGCAGACCCTGAGCCCCAGGGAGCACCAATGGGGAGGATAGACAGGGAATGGGAGGCAGGCTGGGGCTGCAGAGCAGGGCATGGCCAGCTGTTCTCAACGTGGCAGAAGTGATCACAGCTCTTTCCACCTCAGCCTCTCCCATGGCCTCTCGTTTCCCTCCAGTCAGGCCCTCGACTTCCCCACCTTTCCCTGTCCATCACCCATAAGCCTCTCAGGGCCAGGAGCCTTTCCTTATGGAGTCCACTTGGAGGCCCCTCCACTGCCCTGCCCACATAGTTGCCCCCACCCCACCCCCCAGCTCAGGACCCAGAGGACTTGCAGAGGCGAGTGCCGACCCAGGGTCTCTTCCTTTGCAGTGTTCCACAGGCCTGGGGCCTTCAAGGCTGAGCTGTCCAAGCTGGTGATCGTGGCCAAGGCAACACGCAGCGAACTGTGACCTGAAGCCCCTCTGAGGGTAGCTTTTCCTCCTCTCCCTGCAAGGAGCTGGACCCCAAGAAGGCCCAGTATTTGTTTTCTAGGTTGGATGGGGGGGCTCTTGGTTTTCTGTCCCAGCTGATGTTGCCCTGTTTGGAGGACAGCTAAGGCCCCAGAATGGAGTCTGGAGGGCTAGGACTCACCTGGCTCCCACCTTCCCTCACCCCGAAGATTGTGGGTCTGAGACCCACTGCTCTTCTCATCAGAAGAGACATCAGAACACATGGCCAGGGGAACAGGGGGGCGTCTCCCTGGAATCATGGCTTTTGTGAAGCCAGGGCATCCCCTCCTCCCCGCTGGGATCAGGCCAGGCTCCAGGATGTTCTGCGGGGGAGCCCCCCGCCACCAGAGACCCCACACCAGCCGCCTTCTTCTCACTCCCCAGGGGACCAACTTTCACACTGGGCAGAAATGAAATGTTCTTTCATATTTAAATAAATAAGACAACTAAAGAGCACCCACAGTCTTGGCATCCGGTGCTGGTGCCCCCCCCACCGGCTGGGCTTGCAGGACTGGGGTCCCCTACTTTCCTTTGCTGCTAAAGACGGGCGAACTGAGTCACCCCCAGGCAGAGGGAACCTCCTGGTAGGACTTTCCTGCAGGTGCAGATGTGCTGGACCCGAGGCAGCCTCACCAAGGCTCACATGGCCTCACCTGTGGGGCCACTCCTAGCTGAAGGGGAATGCACCGGGGAAGACTGGCTCTTCTTTTTTTTTTTGGCATGGCATGTGGGATCTTACTTTCCCAGCCAGGGATTGAACCAGCGTCCCCTGCTTTGGATGTGTGGAGTCTTAACCACTGGGCCACCAGGGAAGTTCCCAGACCAACTGTTCTGTGCCCTATAGTTGGCTCTGCTTATTTTTTTGGAAGCTGGATTGCAAACTCAGTGACTTAAAAAAAATAACAAAACACCCACAGGCAAACAAAAATAAATAAATGAAATCCCCAAATGCCTCAGCCAGTCCTAGCAGCAGGGCCTGGGAGTCTGACCCCCACTGGACTGTCTGCCTGGCCTCTGACCAGGAGGAAAGAAACCTGTGGCTGTGAATCGGGTCCTTGATAATCAGAATCACCGCACTGGGCTGGCTGAGGCCTCTCTGGGTCTGTCAGTCACCTGGCCCGCCCCTCGTGCTGCTGAGGAGCCAGGCGCTGCTGGGACCCCGCCCGCCAGAGAAGAAGCTGGCTGACCGAGGGCATGGGGTCCAGCCCCAGGGCTCCAGCACTACTGGTGTAGGAGCCGTCCCAAGGGAGCTGCAGCAAGAAGAACAGCTGCACTCAGAACCAGTAATGACTGACAGGGACCTTGGGCCCACAGGACTTGAGGAAAGAACCAGCAGCCGCAGTGGTCAAGTGCACATGCCCTGTGCTACTTCGGGAGCAGCTCTTTTTTTGTTCAGTTGCTCAGTTATGTCTGACTCTTTGTGACTCCATGTTCCACAGCATGACAGGCTTCCCTGTTCTTCACCATCTTGTGGAGCTTGCTCAAACTCCTGTCCATTGATTCGGTGATGCCATCCAACCATCTCGTCCTCTGTCCTGTCGCCCCCTGGACAGCACAACAGAGCAGCTCTGGACGCACACAAGTCCTAGGGGATGCTCGCTTCACCGAGCACAGCACCCTGCAGGTCTCAACAGGGCCAGGAGACGCTTGCCTGGGGCTGCCTGCAGAAGCTAGGCAGCAGGACAGAGGCAGAGGCAACGGTGGTCCCTGGGCCTAAGCTACATGAGGAGACCCCAGCCAAGAGGGGTACTGAGTTTTGTACGGTCAGTTGGGAATCACTTACCACTTCCACATCCCGGGTGCTGGCAGAGAGGCAGAGCGCTGGGTGCGATGCAGCGGGGCAGGGCAGAGCATCTCTGGACACAAAGAAGCCTCCCCTTTACCCCAAGGGCCTGGTAAGCAGAGCCGCCCCGCCGCAGGTCACAATGAGGAGTGGTACCAAGCCCCCTCTGTGCTGCCAGAGCCAAGCTCTGCCACCTCTGCTAGGGTGTCAAGCCCAGCGGGAATTCAGCCTGCTAGCAGGCTGTGAACCTATGACATTTATGTGCAATCTGGAGTTATTTTTTTTTATTTTGGCTGTGCTGTGTCTTCATTGCCATGCTCAAGCTTAAGTTGCCCTGTGGCAGGTGGGATCTTAGTTCCTGGACCGCGGATGGAGGCTGTGTTCCCTGCATTGGAAGGCAGATTCTCAACCACTGGACCACCAGGGAAGTCCCCAAACTTGATTTTTAATAGGTAGAAACCCCGGGCAGGTGAGAGAAGGCTATCAGATGCTTTTATTTACATAGTTCTCTTTGGTTCTTTTTTAAATTCTTTTTATTTATTTGGCTGCACCAGGTCTTTGCTGTGGTACGTGGGATCTAGTACCCTGACCAGGGACTGAACCCGGGCCCCCTGCGTTGGAAGTGTGGAGTCTTAGCCACTGGACCACCAGGGAAGTCCTGGTTCTTTTTTTTTTTTTCTAAATTAAATCTCAAGTGTATGAAAAGAGTGAAGACAAGTCCAAAGCCTTGTCACGTGGATGTCCTTCAGCCAGCAGAGCAGAGGGCAAAGAATTTCATCTGGGGCTTCTCGGTGTAATCAAAATACCCGTTTGCTCTTGAATTGAGGATCTGTCTCTTGGCACACAAAGGGGGGAAGTTGCTTTGGAAGTCGAAGGTGGAGAGGGGACAGCTGACCGTTGGGTGGAAGCCTTTGGCTTTTTCAGGGCAGCCGAAACCAAACAGAAATGCTGCCCTGGATCTGGGGTCCTAATCTAGCAGCCAGCCCAGCAGGCCATGGAGAGACAAAAGGGAGTGGTGAGGACTGTGGCAGAGCAGACAGGCCGCCTCTGCAGCGTCACCAACCGGCAGTGCAGGCGAGTTTTCTAGAGTTTTCAAGATCCACTGATAGATTGGGACATGCAATTTCCTTGGTTTCAAGTGTTGGCAACTAATTCCAAATGTCTCAAACACTGAATGAGGCTAAGCAAACCCATCTTCTCACCTAATACGGCCTGCAGCCCTCCTGTTGGCAGTGTTTCCCCTAAACAGACCAGGTTCTACAGAAACGGACACTGTTCCCCCTCCCTCGGGGTGCTCAAAACAACCCGACACAGCCAGACCTGCAGGGGGCTTCACGATCTTTTACAACCTGTGCCCACTGCAATTTGACCAACAAATTGCAGATACACCCCCCATACCCCCACGTGTCCATCCACGCCCCAAGTTAAGCATTGTCCCACCTGCTGGGTGTTGCCAAAGCCAAGGTTTGTTGAGCTTTGTCTCTGAGGCCTGTCTTATAAAAACAAGTGTTTATGTGTATTTGTTTTCCAAATATGAAATGATCCTTTAAAAACAGGCATGTGTCTCAGATGGCTTTCCCAACGGCCTTCATTGGAGGTGCACTCTGACCACTCCCTCCTGGGAGTCAGGGCCACGATGCCAAGCAGACAGAGGGGCATCCTCACCAGTAGGCCTGAGCCCACCACAGCCCTCACCACGGCTCCCTGGCCTCATTTCCTGAGCTGCGGAGCAAAGTGCCCAGCCTGGGAAGCTGAGACAACGGAAGCTTGTTTGCTTAGCTCAGGAGGCCCGACATCAAGGTGTGGGCTGGGCCGGTGTCCCAGGCTCTCTCCCAGCTTTTGGTGCTGGCTTGCAGCTCTTGGCATTCCTTGTCTTATAGACACATCCGCCCAGTCTCTGCTTCCACCTTCACATGGCATTCTCCCTCTTGACTCTGTGCACATGTCCCCTTCTCAAAAGGACCCCAAGTCATGGTGGATTAGGGGCTGCCCGGCTCCAATATTAACTCATTGCAACCAATTACATCAGCAATCACCTGATTTTCAGATCAGGTCACATTCACAGGTCCCAGGGGTTAGGACTTCCATCCGGGAAATGGGAGGTGGGGTGGGGTGAGACAGTTCACTCTGTAACACCCCCTTTCTCCTGGTTCCCTGTGACCCTCTCTGCGGGAATGAAAAAGCCCAAGTAACACTGAAGTGAGAAGCCCCCAGCTGTCAGAGACACCTAGTGATTTGAGGGGTACAGACGGTGGCTTAAGGGGCATAGTTCAGATGGTGCCAGAGCAGGCAGGGGTCTCCAGGTGCCTGGGAGAGGCCGCAGGCACAGGCAGACTGAGCCGGGCTCTAAGCCTGGTGAGATTGGGCCCGAGGACAGGGGACCCGGGTCTTTGGAGCTGCACAGTCACCTGTGTGTGTGTGTGTGTTGTGGGAGGGGTGGTTGGCCAGAGTCAGACAGGAAGGAAAGGGTTAGCTCCGTCCCACTTCAAGCTGCGCCCCCTGCAAGCAACCGCAGCGGTGTCGGAAGTCGTCATATGCTGTCCTCATCCAGCATCCGGGTGAGGCCGTCGCAGATCCGGCGCAGGTGGGAGCGGTAGGGCTCAGCGGGGCCGTAGAGCGCCGCCAGGAAGTCGCAGTCGGCCAGGTGGCCGAACACGTGGTTGATGCGGCTGTGGGACTTGGCGGTCAGGTGCGCGCCAGCCGCCTGGTGCAGCAGGTCCCGGCACTCGAGCAGGGCGGCGGCCAGCACGCGCCGGTCGAAGGTGAAGTCCACCTGGTGGAAGCTGACAGCGGTCATGGCCAGGCGGCGCGCCTGCTGCCGCAAGCGCTGCAGCCGCGCCAGCTCCTCGGCGCCCAGCTGCCCGGCGCGCAGCAGGACGCCCAGCTTCACCGCCACCTTGACCAGGTTTTTGACCAGCTTCTGGGCCTCCTTGCGGCTGCGGGTGAACTCCTTGGTGGCGCGGTACAACTCGTCCAGCACCTCACTGCTGGTGTCGTCGATGAAGGCGGACGCCACTGCCCGGGAGGCCATCTTGCTCAGGAGCTTCTTCTGGGCCTGGAGGGCCAGGCTCTTGGTGCTGAAGGTGTCCATCTTCCCTGAGAGGGGAGACACACAGACCTGCCGTCAGCCCGCGGGGCCCAGCTGTGTGGGACTTTCAGGGGCAGGCAGCTAATGCTGGAGATCTGTCTTCCCCATCCGAGAAATGGGCGCGCGCCACCAGCCTATCCCCAGGGGAGCCCATGTACCCACACCACAGAGGTACTGGGTGTGCAGAGCTGACTGGGAGACCTTTCCTCCCCCCTGCACCAAACACAGCAAGTGCCGCCATCTGCGATGCTGCAAGAGCCCTTAGCAGGGGCTCCCCAGCAGGTCAAGAAGGTCCTGGACAAAGGGACAGGTAACAAGATGGGGAGGAAATCCCAGGCAGGAAGATTACGGAGCTCCAAGGCCTGGGGAAGAGAAATTCAGAGTTGTTGGAGAACCGGATGCAGAAACTTGTGAACAAATAGCAAAAGCTATTTTTAGGAAAAGCTTGTAAAAACAAACAACATTCACACTGAAGAGATAATGACCCAAGGGACCCTAAGGGACCTAAGGGAATTTGTTTCTTAAAGGAATTAATGTGTAGTGGTGAAATCTGGGCAGGGCCTTCTGTTATGGTTTATTACAGAATATAGATCCCTGTGTTATACCCTAGGACCTGTGGTTTAGCCATTTCTGTATACAATACTTTGCACCTGCCTTTCCCAAACTCCCAACTAATCCCAGACTTGCAAGTGCAAGTCTGTTGTCTGTGTCTTTATTTTTGGCTGTTCTGGGTCTTTGTTGCTTCGTGGGCTTTCTCTAGTTGTAGAAGGTAGGGGCTACTCTAGTTGCAGGTCACAGACTTCTCATTGTGATGGCTTCTTTTTTTTCTGAGCTTGGGCTCTAGGCACATAGGGTTCAGTAGTTGTGACAGACAGGCTTAGTTGCTCCATGGCATGTGGGATCTTCCAAGATCAGGGATTGAACTTGTGTCTCCTGCATTGGCAGGCAGATTCTTAAACTGCTCCACCAGGGAAGTCCTGTTCTCTATGTCTGTGGGTCTGTTTCTGTTTCGTTCAGTTCAGTTCCTTCACTCACTCATGCCCCATCTTTGCGACCCCATGGACTGCAGCACTGCCAGGCTTCCTTGTCCATCACCAACTCCCAGAGCTTGCTCAGACTCATGTCCATCGAGTTGGTGATGCCATCCAACCATCTAATCCTCTGTCATCCCCTTCTCCTCCTGCCTTCGATCTTTCCCACATCAGGGTCTTTTCCAGTGAGTTAGTTCTTGCATCAGGTGGCCAAAGTATTGGAGTTTCAGCTTCAGCATGAGTCCTTCCAGTGAATATTCAGGACTGATCTCCTTTAGGATGGACTGGTTGGATCTCCTTGCAATCCAAGGGACTCTCAAGAGTCTTCTCCAACACCACAGTTCAAAGACATCAATTCTTCCACGCTCAGCTTTCTTTATAGTCCAACTCTCACATCCATACATGACTACTAAAAAAACCATAGCTTTAACTAGACAGACCTTTGTAGGCATAGTAATGTCTCTGCTTTTTAATATGCTGTCTAGGTTGGTCATAGCTTTTCTTCCAAGGAGCAAGCGTCTTTTAATTTCCTGGCTGCAGTCGCCATCTGCAGTGATTTTGGAGCCCCCAAAAATAGTCTGTCACTGTTTCCATGTTCCCCATATATTTGCCATAAAGTGATGGGACGAGATGCCACGATCCTAGTTTTCTGAATGTTGAGTTTTAAGCCAGCTTTTTCACTCTCCTCTTTCACTTTCATCAAGAGGCTCTTGAGTTCTTCATTTTCTGCCATAAGGGTGGTGGTATCTGCGTATCTGAGGTTATTGATATTTCTTCCGGCAATCTTGATTCCAGCTTGTGCTTCTTCCAGCCCAGCATTTCTCATGATATACTCTGCATATAAGTTAAATAGGCAGGGTAACAATATACAGCCTTAACGTACTCCTTTCCAGATTTGGAACCAATCTGTTGTTCCATGTCCAGTTCTACTTGATGCTTTTTGACCTGCATACAAGATTTCTCAGGAAGCCAGGTAGGGTGATCTGGTGTTCCCATCTCCTGAAGTATTTTCCACAGTTTGTTCTGATCCACACAGTCAAAGCATAGTCAATAATAGCAGTAGTAGATGTTTTTCTGGAACTCTCTTGCTTTTTCGATGATCCAGTGTATGTTGGCAATTTGATCTCTGGTTCCTCTGCCTTTTCTAAATCCAGCCTGAACATCTGGAAGTTCACAGTTCACATACTGTTGAACCCTGGCTTGGAGAATTTTGAGCATTACTTTACTAGCATGTGAGATGAATGCAACTGTGTGGTAGTTTGAACATTCTTTGGCATTGCCTTTCTTTGGGATTGGAATGAAAACTGATCTTTTCCAGTCCTGTGGCCACTGCTGAGTTTTCCAAATTTGCTGGCATACTGAGTGCAGTACTTTCATAGCATCATCTTTTAGGATTTGAAATAGCTCAACTGGAATTCCATCACCTCCACTAGCTTTGTTTGTAGTGATGCTTCCTAAGGCCCACTTGACTTCACATTCCAGGATGTCTGGCTCTAGGTGAGTGATCACACCGTGATTATCTGGGTAATAAAGATCTTTTTTGTATAGCTCTCCTGTGTATTCTTGCCACCTCTTCTTAACATCTTCTGCTTCTGTTAGGTCCATACCGTTTCTGTCCTTTTTTGTGCCCATCTTTGCATGAAATGTCCCCTTGGTATCTCTAAATGTTCCCTTGGTATCTTTGTTTTGTAGATAAGTTCATTTGTGCCATAGGTTCCACATATAAGTGATATTGTACATGGTATTTGTCTTTCTCTGACTTAGTCCTCTTAGTAGGAGAACCTCTAGGTCTGTCCATGTTGCTGCATATGGCATTATTTCATTCTTTTTATGGCTGAGTGATAGTCCATTGTATATGTCCACCACATCTTTATCCACTCATCTATTGATGGACATTTGGTGGCTCCCATGTCCTGGCTGCTATGAACATTGGGGTGCATGTATCTTTTCGAGTTATAGTTTTGTCCAGATATGTGCCCAGGAGTGGGATTGCTAGATCATATGGCAGCGCTATTTTTAGATTTTTGAGGAACCTGCATACTGTTCTCCATAGTGACTGCACCAATGTCCATTTTCACTAATAGTATGGAAAGGTTCCCTGTTCTCCACACCCTGTCCAGCATTTGCTATTGACCTTTAACGATGGCCATTCTAAGAGGATGACAGAGGCTGAGATGGCTGGATGGCACCACTGACTCGAAGGACATGAGTTTGAGCAAGCTCCGGGAGTTGGTGATGGACAGGGAGGCCTGGCGTGCTGCAGTCCATGGGGTCACGAAGAGTTGGACAGGACCGAGCAACTGAACTGAACTGATTCTAAGAGGTGTGGGGTGATACCTCATTGTATTTTTGGTTTGCATTTCTCTTCTACAGCGATGTTGAGCATCTTTTCTTGTGCCTATTGGCCATCTGAATGTCTTTGAAGAAATGTCTATTTAGGTCTGTCCATTTTCTGATTGGGATGTTTGTTTTTTCTGTTACTGAGTTGTATGAACTGATTATATATTTTGGATATTAATGAGTAGGGCCTTCTGAATCCCACTACACGTGGGCCCTGGCTCCAGCCTCACAAACCCACTGTAGCCTTGCTGTGAGCTGAGAAGGGCTCAGGATGAGTGAGTACACGGGGTCCTGGCCTCATTGCACAACTCCATGAAACAGGGTCCCAGCCCCAGCCTCAGGCTGTTCAGGGAGGAGGAGGAGCGCAGTTAGCAACCCCCATCTCCCCAACCCCGTGAGTTTACAGCAGACATCCCTGAGGCCTTAGTCAGGCCCTGGATGAGTCAGAGGGCAGCAGCTGGCTGGGGGTTCCCCAGGGCCATTTGTGGGGTTTTTGGAAGCACAGCGTTCTGATGACTCCTCTGATACAGAAACACTGACATGCATCAGCTTCCGCCCAGGAAAGGACCGGGCAGGTGGCTGAGGTGAGTGGCAGGCTGGTGCTCTTGGAACAGCAGCCACGCCTCTGACTGCAGAAGCCTGGATTTCTGCCTGTCCCTTATGTCCTGCCTGCCATGGCCATCTTCCAGATTTCTCAGGCTCTGAAGCCTCCCCCTCAGCACCAGAATTCTTCCTAAACTGAACATCTGAGCATAGTCCTTTCCTTCTAAGAACCAGCTGGAAGCTCCTCATGGCTTTTGAGACCAAGCCCCACACTCCATTTGGGTCCCTGCCTCTTCCCTGGTGAACTCCTATACATCCCTCAATACCTTAGCCCCCAAACCCCTGCCTCTTCCTTGATGGACTCATATATATGCCCCAAAGCCCTGGCCTCCAAGCCCCTGCCTCTTCCCCTGGCAGCTTCATCCCTCAGCTCAGCCTGGACACCACCTCTAGGAAGCCATCCCTGAACAGCCAAACTGACAGTGAGGCCTCTCCTATGAGTCACCCAGTACCCAGGCATCCCGTCTCTGCTGCACACCCTGGCTTTGCTGCCTCAGTGATCTGCCTCACCACAGGTCCCAGGGGACATAATGGCGTGATTCCCTATCCACTCTGTTTCTGGAGACTCCAGAAACATCTGCCCAATGAATGAGGTAGCCTGAGACCCACCCCCAACCCTCCCCCGCTGCTGCCCCAGGCTCTGGTCAGAATCCACCCCCACCCCAGCTGCAGGCCAGCCAGACCAGGAATGCCATGTGGGTGCCCACTCAGCCACGGGAGCCCCCACAAAGCCCCTCTTTGTGTGAGCTCAGACGCCGGGAGGAGTCCAACCCTCGGCCGCCCTCTTGCTGCCCACAGAGGTCAGGATAGGCCTGGTGATGAATGACCTGGGCCTCCCTGCCCCCTACACCAGTTTCAGACCCTGTCCACAGGCTGGGGCCAGAGAGGGGTGCGAGTGACTCAGCATCACATGGCAGGCCCTGAGCAGTGGCTGGTGCCTGTCTCACAACTTCTGCCTGGTATTCTACTGAGCTTGCCCATTTGCAGAAGAAACCAGGCTCAGGGAGGCTTAGCCATTTCCCCAAGGCCACACAGCAACACAGGGACCACCTGCCCCACCCTCTCTGCACCCCAGCTACCTCTGCCTTCCCTCGTTGGTGCCTGGGAGTCAGCCTCAGCCTTGGGGCGCTGGGAGATATCCCCTGTGACAAAACCAGCCCTGATATCTGAGGCCTGCTCCTGGCTCTGACCATGTGGCCAAGCAACATAACTGCCCTATGCTTCCGTTTCCTCTGTAAAATGGAAGATGGTGACTGTCAGGATGGAGAACTGACTCCATCCCAGGGCAGAAACTTGTGGCCAACCTGAGAGCCCCCCCCCAACCCCCAGGCTGTAAGCTTTCCCTGGGCAAGAGGCTCGACCACTGTCCTGACTTCTGACCTTCACGCTCTGTGTCCTTTAGCTCTCTGAACAGACCTATTTCTCTATATTCTCAGCAAGGATGCCTTCTCAACAATTTCTCTAGAACAGTCTATTCTTTTTCTTTTTGATCACACTAGGTGGCATATGGGATCTTAGTTCCTGGGATCAAATCCACACCCCCTGCATTGCAAGCACAGAGTCTTAACCACTGGACTGCCTGGGAAGTCCCTAGGGCATTCTGTTCTGTTCCCTCTATGGGGACCCCTCCTGCTCTCATCACCTGTAAACTCCTGCTCCCCATTCAAGTCTCAGAGTTACTGTCACCTCCTCCTGGAAGACTCCCGGATGTCCCAGGCTGTGCCGGGTGCCCCGTTGGCGCCCATGGTTCCCTGGGCATCCGTCCTCCATTGCAGCCCTGAGCGCTTGGTTTCAGTGTCCATCACGCCAGGCCTGAGGGTGTGGGCAGGGGCTGTATGTTTCTTGCTCTGGCGGCCAGCCTGGGGCCTAGTACCCAGCAGGCACCCTGTAAGTGTTTGTTGAATGAATAAGGGGAGGGATGTCTGCAGACATTGGAACCCAGAGGGAACTCCCAACACCCTGGGTCCCCCAGTTTACAAATGAACAAACTGAGTCTCAGAGACAGGAGAAGGCCTTTCCCCAGATCCCAAGAACCCTGGCCCTCAGGTCTTCCTGCCCTATTCCTTTACTGTGTGACCCCAGGCAGGGCTCTGCCCCTCTCTGGGCCTTGACCTTCCAGTCTGCAAGTCCTGAGCTTGTGCATGTTGGTTCAGAGGGGAGGCTGGTCCTATTTACTGGCTTCGCCCCACCCCACCCTGCCAAGCATAGGAGGAAGAGGGGTGGGGGGTGGAGTGGGAGACCCCATACTCTTAGCCCCTCCGGCCAGTCCCCAGATCTGTGACACCTGGACCAGCCCAGCTGCATGGTAGCCCCCCCGTTCTCCTCCATCCATTGTTCTATCAGAAACGCCACCCCCTCCAAGCAGCCAGACAGGGAGATGACTACTCTCCCGGGGGAGCACTCTGGGGACCAAAATAGACCCCAGCCTTCCTTCCTGCCAGCTGTGCTCATCCAGGTCCAAGGGCAGGCCAGCCGGGAGGGGCCTGGCGGGGGCAGGGCCTTCCCAGGGTCTGCCCAGCGGACCCAATGCCAGATCACCCCACTACCATCATGAGCCAGAAATGCCCAATGAAGCCAGGGCTCTACTGGAACGCTCATTCAGGTCCTTAGTGAGTGTTTATTCAGCACCAGCTGTGTCCCAGGGCTGGGGATATGTGTGCTAAGTCGCTTCAGTCCTGTCTGACTCTTTGTGACCCCGTGGACTGTAACCCTCCAGGCTCCTCTGTCCATGGGATTTCACAGGCAAGAATACTGGAATGGGTTGCCATTTCCTCCTTTAGGGGATCTTCCTGACCCAGGAATTGAATCCGGTTCTCCTGCTCGTCAGGCAGATTCTATAGCTGGACCAGAAGAGACTGGGTCCCTGCCTCCCCAGGGGTCCTGGCCTGCTAGATCCCATGCCACCTCCTTGTTCCAAAATAATGTGGGTGCCCTCACTTCCCTGAAACAGAGTCCACAGGCAGCATTGTCCACCCACCAGTATAAAAATAAAATTAATAGGTGGTGAGAACAGTGAGCAGGATTGTACAGGCGAACTCTGGAATATTTCATTAAAAAAAAATTTATTTTTTTTTTTTTTGGCCATGCTGCACAGGATGCGGGATCTTAGTTCCCCAAACAGGGATTGAACCTGTGCCCCCAGCATTTGGAGTTGGGAATCTTAGCCACTGGACCACCAGGGAAGTCCCGGGAGTGTTTCAGGTTCTGTGCCTCCATCTGGGTTTACACGAATGTAAAAAGTCATTACAGTGGGTGGTTGCAAAGCAATGTGAATACACTAAAACCCAGCAAATTGTAAACTTTCAAGGGGTGAATTTTATGGGGTATGAATTAGATCTCGATTTAAAAAAACCCAACATTTCTCCAAAGAAGGTATATAAATGGCCAATAAGCAGGTGAAAAGATGCTTAACATCACTGGCTAGGAGGAAAATGGAAGTCGAGCTCATAATATAATACCTCACCCCATAAGAACGGCTACTGCCAGAAATACAGACAATACACAGGGCTGGCGAGGTTGGGAGAAACAAGCCCTCATCCAAGGCTGGTAGAAACAGAAGACGGCGCAGCTACCATGGGAAACCGTTTTCTGGCAGGTCCTCGAACAAACAGTCACCACATGACCCAGCGATTCTGCTCCTAAGCATCAACCCCGCCCAAGAAGTGAAAATATATGTTCGCATAGAAACGTACACACACGTGGGCATAGATAGCAGCACATTTGTACTAGCCAAAACACGGAAATGACACAAACACCCACCCACATACAGATGGACAATCAAATGTGGTCCCTCCACACATGGGAGCATCACTCAGCCCTGAAAAGGGGTGAAGCCATGACACTCGCTACCACGTGGATGGACCCTGGGAACACGGTGCTCAGTGAGAGACGCAGACACAGAAGGACGCACAGGGTGTGACTCCACTGACGGGAAACGTGCAGAGCAGGCCGATCCGCAGACACAGTGGGTCCCTGTTGTCAGGGGCTGGGAGCACAGAATGGAGAGTGATTGCTAATGGAGACAGGATGTCTTTTGGGGGTAGAAGAATGTTTTGGAATGTGAACACTTTAGTGAATTTTACAATACGTGAATTATGCATCATCAAGCTGAACACTCACTGCACCTGTATCCAGTGGACATATTTTATACCTTTGTGCCCCTTACTATATACTTGTTGTTGTTTAGTCACTAAGTCGTGTCTGACTCTTTGTGACACCCTGGACTGTAACCCGCCAGGTGTCTCTGTCCATGGGATTTCCCAAGCAAGAATACTGGAGTGGATTGCCAGGAATCAAACTGGCATCTCCTGCATTGACAGGCGGATTCTTTACCGCTGAGCCACCAGGGAAGCCTATATAGATATAATGCCTCACTTTAAAAATGTTAAATAGGGTTTTCCTGATGTCTCAGTGGTAAAGAATCTGCTTGCCAATGCAGGAGAAATGGGTTTGATCCCTGATGTGGGAGCAACTAGGCCCACGTGCCACAACTACTGAGCCTGTGTTCCAGAGCCTGGGAGCTGCGACTACTGAGCCCACGAGCCACAGCTACTGAAGCCCATGCGCCCTAGGGCCCGTGCTCTGCATCGAGAAGCCGCCGCAATGAGCAGCCTGCGCCTCAACTAGAGAGTAGCCCCTGCTTGCCCCAACTAGAGAAAGCCCACACAGCAACAAAGGCCCAACACAGCCAAAAATAATAAATAATTTTAAAAAAATGTTAAATAAATTGGGACTTCCCTGATGGTCCAGTGGTTAAGACTCTGTGCTTCTAATCCTGGAGGTGTGGGTTCAGTCTCTAGCTGGAGAACTAAGATCCCACATGTCTCATGGCCAAAAAAAACCCCCCAAAACATAAAATAGAAACAATATTGTAACAAAATTCCAACAAAGACTTTAAGGGCTTCCCCTGGTGGCTCAGTAATAATAAATCTGCCTGCCAATGCAGGAAACATGGGTTTGATCCCTGATGTGGGAAGACCCCACATGCCGCGAAGCAACTAAGCCCGTGAGCCACGACCATCGAGCCTGTGCTCTGGAGCCTGGGAACTGCAACTTCTGAAGCCCGAGCGCCCTACAGCCCAACCTCCACAACAGGGGAAGTCACTGCAATGAGAAGCCCAAGCACTAGAGCAACTAGAGAAAAGCCCACGCAGCAACGAAGACCCAGCACAGCCAAAAATAAACAAAATTATAAAATAAATAGATAAATGAAAATGGTCCACATAAGAAAACAAAAATCTTCAAAAAAGAAAACCTCAGGCCCACTGCACTCAAGGATGGAGTGAATCTGTCAGAGGTTTGCCCCTTAATGAAGCATCGCAGTGAACATGTAGATACAAATTTCTATCAAAAAAAGAACTCCAAAGGTACCATCTGTTTGTAGGACATATGGCAGGTTAACCTTAAAAATGCATTCTAGTATACATCAGGTGCAGACAAATACTGTTTGACTTCACTTATACCTAGAATAGTCAAATTCATAGAAAGTACATTGGTAGATGCCAGGACGTGAGGAAGTTGTGAGCTGAGGGGCCGCCCTGAGCATGGCTGGATGCCTAGTGTCCCTGGTCCCTGCCTCCGAAATGCAAGCACATCCTGTTATTATCACAAGTGGGGGGAAAAGCCCTCCGAATTTCCAAAACAGCCATCTAAGAGGGGTCACCGCTGCTGGAAGGAGGAGACAGCAGGAACCAACGAACGTGGAATAAACAGGATAATTTCAGACAAATAAGGCCTGGGTGGGAAGCAGTGACAGCCAGGGATGGCAGGTGACCTAGGCCAGCGGTCAGGAAGTTTTCCTGGAGGAGGAGCCCCTGCAGCTGGGACTGGAAGGGCGGGGTCTGAGGAAAGGTGAGCCAGGCAGAGGGAACAGCAGGTGCAAAGGCCCTGGGGCAGGGCAGTGCACAGAGGAGACGGAAGGCTGGTCCCCAGCATCTTAGGAGCCCACTGTCCAAGTCCTCCCACAGCTCTGAGGTCTCCCCACCAAGACCCCAGACTAGCCCCAGCCCCTGAGGGCAGCTTTCCCATCTGTGAAATGAGTGTCCAGTCCCTGACTCTGTCAACTCCTGTTCTCCATGTTCTTCTCAGAACCCTGGCCTTCCATCCCTACCTCAGACTTTTGCCCTCTGCCAACCCCACTTTGTCTCTTTGGCTCTGACCTTTGTCCTTGCCCCCATTTTGGACACTCCAGCTCCTAAACTGACCAGACATTGACCTGGAGCCTCGGGCTGCTCTAGACATGCAGCATCCTTTCCTTGCCCAGGCAGGGGCGGGAAGGCAGGACTTGGTGAGCCCTCCCAGAGGGGAAGGGCACCCGTCCCGGCAGATCTGTTCCTCCCAATCCTCTTAGTCCCCAAACTCTGCAGGAGGGCCAGCCCCAACCCCTGCCCCATCAGTGACCTTCCCCAGTTCATCTCCTCTCTCACTGTCCCTGCAACATGCTAGGCACGGTCCAGCCTTAGGGTCTCCACCAGGTGGGGAGACTCTCCCCACGGCCCTCCCTCCAACCTGAACTGAGCACGCTGCGGGTGGCCTCTCCATGCACACATTCCCAGTGCTGGACGCTGGGCATGGGGATGATAGGGATTCCGCCCCAACTCCCAGGGGCCCACTCTGCTCCCCGGGCGCACTGGGAATGCTACATCTCAACCCATTCACCACCTGCTGGAAAGTTCTTAGCCACCAGCTCTCCGGGGTGGGGGGCGGGGGGTGATGTAGGCATGTAGGTCATACGTATGTTTTCCATAAACCTTCCTGACATAAGGGATGTGTACCATGCAACTTAAGAAAATAGCAAACCTCGCTGTAAATTTCATGCAGCCAGTTGATACTCGATAAACACTCTCAGTGAGTTTTGCCTAATGTGGTGGTGGTGGTGGTGGTAAGTCGCTAAGTCACGTCTATTTTGTGACTCCATGGACTACAGCCCATCAGGCTCCTCTGTCCATGGGATTTCCCAGGCAAGAATACTGGAGTGGGTTGCTGTTTCCTCCTCCAGGGGATCTTCCTGACCCAGGGATCGAACCCATGTCTCCTGCATTGGCAGACGGGTTCTTTACCACTGAGCCACCAGGGAACCCCAATTGTAAAACTGGTACCAATAGCCAATCTATGGCTGCTGTGGATAAATGAAAGCAGTTCTGACATGGATGTCGCTGGATCTTCTCTTTCATACAAACAGAGAAAACTTGGACTTCACTTACTCATCGGCCAGGTGACAGACTTTTTTGCAGAATCCAACAGTGGTTTTCCTATAGTGAGGGAATATCCCTTCAAGGTTTTTTGTGCTATTTGAAAGCAAGCAACTAGAGACACACCACCCTTTAATTTTCATTATTGACATTACCTGGAATTATACCAGGGGTGGCAAACTCTGGCCAGCTGCCTGTTTTTGTAAAGTTTTATTGGCACTCAGCCATGCCCATTTGTGTACACATTAAAGCACAGCTTTGAATAGAGGCAACAGAGGCTGTACGGCTCGCAAAGCCAAAAATATTTACTATCTGGCCCTTTATAGAAAAAGGCTGGCCAACCTCTGGATTAGATGATGACTGAACAATACATCAAACCCTGATTTGTAGCATCTGCCAATATCCATGGTGTAAATTCTCTTGCCATGGCCAGTTTCAAGCTTCCAACTTGACCACAGAGTTGGAACAAACTGCTCACCATTTCCACCAAACAGAAATAACCTCGAGAGCATAGAGGTCATTGCACAATGCAGTAAAATAATTAGAAAGGATATATTTTTTCTTTTTTTGGCTGCACTGCCTGGCATGAGGGATCTTAGTTTCCAGACCAGAGATGGAACCTGTGCCCCCTTCACTGGAAGGTCGGAGTCTTAAGCACTGGACCACCAAGGAAGTCCTGAAAGTATTTTTGACCATTTATGACCTTTGCTTTTTTATAAGTTATTTTGAAGTATTTAAGTCACATACCATAAACTCCATGCTTTTAAAGTGTACAATTCAGTGGGTTTTATATATTCACTGACCTGGGTAACTATCATCACTATTTAATTCCGAAACATTCTCATCCCTCCAGAAAGAAACCCCAGCCCTTGAGCTTCCCTGGTTGTCCAGTGGCTAAGATTCCAAGAATGGGACCTAGTTCGATCCCTGCTCAGGGAACTGGATCCCGCATGCATGGCATATAAGAGTTTGTAAGCCACAGCAAAGTTCAAAGATCCCAGTGCAACCCAGTAAATAAAATACATCTATATCTATATATTTTATTTATTATTCTTTGTTGGGGGAAGGAATGATGGGTCTGCATTGTTGCACCTGGGCTTTAGTTGCGCCAAGTGGGGCCTACCCTTGGTTGCAGGGTGTGGGTTTCTCATTGCAGCGGCTTCTCTTGGTGCACAGAGGCTCTAGGTGCTTGGGCTTCAGTAGTTGCAGCACATGGGCTCAGTATTCGCAGCTCACAGGCTCTAGAGAGCAGGCTCAGTAGCTGTGGTGCACAGGTTTAGTTGCCCTGAGACATACGGATCGTCCTGGACCAGAGATCAAACCAGTGTCCTCTGCATTGCAAGGCAGATTCTTAACCACTGGATCACCAGGGAAGTCCCTTTTTTTTTAAATAAAGAAATCCCATCCCCATCAGAAGTCACTCCCCATCCCCTCCCCCAGGCCCTGGCAACCACTAATTTACTTTCCATCTCCATGAATTTGCCTATTTTTTCATATAAATGGAATCACACATTCTGTGTCTGGCTTCTCTCACTGGGCATCCCATTTTCAAGGTTTATTTGCCTTGTAACAAGTGTCAGGCCTTCACTCCTTTTTATGGCTGGATAGTATTCTGTAGCCCTGTGGGTGTTTTTCTTCTTTTTGGCAGTGCCATGCAGCTTGTGCCATTAATTTATCCACCAGGGATGGAACCTGGGTCCCCTGCAGTGAAAGCTGGGAGTCCTAACCACTGGACTGCCAGGGAATTCCCATCCATACCTTTGTTTTAAATATAATGTATTTGTAAGTTCACAGCCTGTCATTATTTAAAATTTATTTTTTCTTCCAGTTTTATTGACAGTCTGTCATTTTTAATAACGACTGGGTGGCAAAATTGGGATATTAACAACTGGGTGGCAAAATTCCCAACAGTACAGCAAGTGACTCCGATGATTGGGGTGAGGCTGGCTCCGGCATGCCACAGGTCCACGGAGCAGCCTGCCCTCCACATGAATTCTTCATGTCCCAACAAAGGGCATCAATAATTGATGGGCCTGCTCACTGGGGCCAGGGCTGCCGCCCCACCTCTCTCCCTCAGCCCCCCACTGCAGGGGCCCAGGGCAGCCTGGGGTTGGGGTAGGGGCTCCGGGCCTCCGCCCTCCATGGTAAACGCCCCCACGGTCCTTGTTCCCATTCCATACCCTCCACCAACACCAGAGCACCTGCTGTTTCCAGCCAACACCAGGGTACCCGCTGCTTCCAGCCCTTTATCAACCATCACTCAGACCTCACATTTGGCGCCCATTTGGATATGTAGAAAGCGGGGTTGGGGGCTACCTGTTTGAGGTGGGGGTTGGGGAGGGGATACCAGTGGTTCTCAAACCGGGTTTCCCAGAGCCTTCGGGGGCCACCCCAAGGATGGGCAGGCTCTGCCTGCCTGCCAGGCTGCGGCAAAAACTGAGACACTTTCCACAGTGGTCAGATCTCCACTGAAGAAAGAGCTGGGATTGGGCGAGGGACGGGGGTTGGGGGTAAAGAATGGATGGGCAAAAATGAATGTTGGGAGACCGAAGCCCACCCCACTGCAGAGAAGGACAGGATAGACTGGGACTCAGTCTGATTTTTAACAGCAAGTGGCAGAGGTTCGAGGGTCACCCACCGGGAAGGACTGTGGACACAGCCCTTTAGAGTCCGGCTCCACCCACTTCTCACCTCTCCGCAGCCTCCATCCTGTCTCTGGTCCCCGTCCCCTGTCCCGGGTTCCTCTCCGGAGAGGCCGCCAGATGGCGCCAGTGAACACCCGAGTCCCTCTCCTTTGCCCACAGCCCTTCAGGGCTCCCACCTCCCTCAAAGTAAAATCCCAAGTCCTCCCGTGGCCCACAAGGCCATGCACGACCTTCTCCGTCCCCTCCCTGTGCTCCCCTCCTTCCTCTCTCCCCCTCACTCACTTTGCTCCGGACACAAAGGCCTCCTGGTTGTTCCACCAGCACATGGAGCCTGGTGCTGCCCCAGGGCCTTTGCATGGGTTGTGCCCTCTGCCTGGATTGCTCCTCGTCTCTGCATGGCTATTTCTTTCTTGCCATTGAGCTTCAATTCAAATGTCACTTTCTCAGGAGTCCCTCCCAAATTCCCCACCTCAACTAACTTCCCCATCCATCTGTCTCTCCAGTCCTTCATGCAATTACAGCTATGGCTAATGACTTTCTCTGGATGAATGTCTGTGAGCTGAATCCGGGTGGGAGGGAGGGGTGCACCACATGGACTTGGGTCATTGTTGGGTCCTAGGCACCCTGCACCAGGCTTGGCTCACAGTAGGCACCCAGAACCAGTTTGTTCAATGAATAGATGGCTTTCAGTGCCAGAAAGGAAGTCAGAGATGTTGTCCAAGGGCCCCACTATCCAGCCAGGGAAACTGAGGCAAAGAGAAAGACAGATATCCTAAGGTCACATAGAAGCAAAACACGAACCCTTCTGGAAGGGTCTCTTCCAGGTGGACACTCCCCAACCTCCACCGCCCCTTTGGACAGAAGGGGAAAGTGAGGCCGGGAGGATGGAGCCTTGGAAGATCCCAAGGACTTGGCCAGAGGTGCCTCCTGAATGCCTCACGTGGTGAGATTCTGGAGGAAGTCGTCTGATGGAGGGGTATACGTGGGGGATTCCGGGGTGAAAGCCCGAGTTCTCTGTAAGGCCAAGTCCTGCCTGTCTCTAGGTCATCTCAGTCTGTAACACCTGGGGCTGAACCTGCACAAGCATGAGTCATTTCTTCAGCACCTGCCTCTGGAGCTATTTCCATGACAATAGCAGGAGTTCTGTTCTAGGCACCCATTTGACAGACAGGGACATTGAGGCCTTCTGAATCCATCACATCAGATCACCAAGCAACCAAAAGGCCCCTCCCGTCCCCAGGCCTCAGCTGAGGAAACAGGCTCAGGCAGCCCCTGACCTGCCCAAGGCCACACAGCAGAAAGGGGTACCACAGGGCCTCCAATCTGTACCTGCCTGACTGGTCTTTTAACTTAGGGACCCCCACCCTCCATCAGAGTGGGGTTCGAGTCCCCAGTTTGCCTCCCCTCAAGAGATCTAGGCACTCACCCACCACTGGCGTCCCAGGCCACTGGGCCTGCCAAGTGGGAGAAGCTCAGCCCAGGTGTTCCTGTGGCTGGGACAACAGTTCTTTGTTCTGGTTTCCATAGGTACAGCGTCCCTGGATCGGCTCCTCCTCCGCCCCTCCCAGCCACCCAGCTGCCCAGCCCTGGCCCCGCCGGCCCTTGGCCCGGCCCATCTAGGCAACTTGTTATGTTTTAAAGTTGGCTCCTGGGCACCTGGCATTCAGGTAGAGGGAACAGCTCCTGCAAAGGCCCTGAGGCAGGAGGATGCCTGGTGCGTTGGTGGAGTGTGGCTGGCGGCTGTGTGGCTGGAGCAGAGTGAGTGAGGGGGGTGAGAAGGCGGAGGTGGGGACCAGGGGAGAGACATGCAGGGCCCATGTTCCTGCATTTAATCCTGCAAGCTGCCCTCACCCCTGGGGGGGTTATTATGTCCCTCAGACAGGAAACTGAAGCTGGGAGAATGGAATCAACTTGTTCAAGGTACTGGTGGTGAGTGGCAGAGCAGGAAGTCCGGTTTGTCTTATTCCAAAATCTGAGCTCCCCAACCACTGGGCTGAACTGCCCTCGCCCTGCTATGCTACCCACCCACCCCCAAACCCAGGATGTTCACCTCCCCCAGCTGGGCTGAGACCTGCTCAGGAAGTAACCTCAGAGGCCTGTTTACAGATGGGGCTGCCCCTCCTCCAGATGAGCCCCCTCAGATAGAGGGAGTGGTGATGCACACAGATCTGGGTCAGGTCAACTGCCAATTACCTCAATGACGAAGCCCCAATTCACAGCTGACAAAACTGAGACCAAGGCTTCAGGCTATTGGGGAACTCCCAGGTGGCCAGTCTGGGTGGGCCTGGCTCCGGACTCCCTCAGCTGCCTGGATCAGCCAGAAGTCACACACATCCTCACCTCCACGTCTTTGGCCTGGCTGCCCACACCTGGAATGCCCTCCTGGCTCTGGAGTCTGGCCCTGGGACCTGGCACCCTGCACTGGGAAACGGGCAGAGTCCATCAGAGTCCTTGTTGTTGGGTGTGCTCTGGTCTCAGAGCACTACCCATGCGGGGGGTGGGGAGGAGGCAGATCAGATCTGCCTCCCCTGACCCACACAGCAAGAGAGACAGAGGGAAAGAGAGAAGAGAGAGGGAGATGGAAACAGAGGCAGGAATACTGATCGAAGGGGGATTGTCAGGGCAGAGGGAGCGAGAGAAACAGAGAGACCGACCACGTGGCCCCCGAGATATGCTGAGATGCGGGGCGGCCCAGCACCGCTCGCTTACCTGTTCTCTGGGATTCAGTCGTTGGTTCGACCGTCGAAGTTCTGTCCGGCCGCCTCGGAGAGGCTGTTGCTGTGGCTGCGAGACTCGTGCCTGAGAACTGGGACCCGGCGGGGCGGGGCAGGAAGCTCGGTCCCGCCCTCCAATTGCCCCGCCCTTCTGTGCGGCCCCGCCTCGCCCCCGCCCTCCCGAAAAGGGCCGCAGTGGGGCCGACGGAGGTGGGGGCGAGCGAGGACATAGGCTCAGCCAATGGCAGCGCGGGCGGTGTACGAAGAGCCCAATGGGAGAAGGTCGCCGCGCGGGAGGGGTGGGGCCTGGGGCGGGGCCAGGCGGCTCGGGGGATTCCTCCGGAATCTCGAAAGGGGCCGGATGCCAGCGGAGAGGCCAACCCCGGGCCAGTCCAAGAAAGGAGAGGAAGGAGACTTGAGTCAAAAACAGAGATATGAGGGCCATGGAGACAAAGCGAGCCAAAAAGAAAAACAGAACAACTCTGTGGCTCTGGGACTGCCCCTTTCTCCCACTGGGACTCCGTTTAAAGAACGGCCCCGGGGAACCCTTTACTACAGAATGACCAGGGAGGGAGCCCATTAAAAATGTAGATTGTTGTACCTTCCAGACGGGCTGAATCTAACCCAAGGTTGAAGATACATCTTTCTGGGTTGCAGATAAATTCTCCAGGTTAGGTTTCATGCAGTCGCTACGCGGATGGACCCTGGAGATCCCACCAGGGGACTTCCCAGACCCAGGCACGATGTCCGTGGGAATGAGCCAGGGAGATCTGCAGGAGCCTCCAGGCCGCTGGCGGGTGGGGCGGTGGGGCCAGCTGGGGCCCCCGGAGGATGCAGCTGTGAGTCCTGGGAACTGGACCCAGGAGCAGCTCCCAGAGTCCCTGCCGCTCCATTTCCTCCCGGAATCTCCAACCCTGGGTCCCAGTTGCAGCTAGGACCAGGGGGAGCCAGAGCAGGCTGCACAACCTGTGCAGGTTGAGTCCTGTCCTCTACATGGGGCACACACAACCCTGGCACAGACTTCAGGAGGCAAAAAGAGATGAAATGTCTCTTTATCCCATCCTTTTTTTGTTGTTTGTTTTTTTAAAATCAGGGGACTGTGACCCAGAGAGTGGAAGTGACTTGCCTGAGGACCTGCAAGCGAAAGTGGCAGGTCCAGGATTTTAACCCAGTAATTTTTGTCCCACATCCTCCCATTCACAGCCAGGTACTAGTTTCTCATCCGGGACACTGTGTATTGGCATACCTATGCACTGACATGGAAATAATAATAGAATTTGCATCCTACTGTTGTGTGGAAATTGTATAAATCTTAATTATGTTGAATTGGTTCATAGTGATTTTCAGGTCTACTATATCTTTCTACAGGGGCTTCCCTGGTGGCTCAGACGGTAAAGCGTCTGCCTGCAATGCGGGCGACCCAGGTTCGATCCCTGGATTGGGAAGATCCCCTGGCGAAGGAAATGGTGACCCACTCCAGTACTCTTGCCTGGAAAATTCCATGGACAGAGGAGCCTTGTAGGCTACAGTCCATGGGGTCGCAAAGAGTCGGACACAACTGAGCAACTTCACTTCTTCACTTCATATCCTTCTACTCTTCTGTATATTCATTCTATTAATTTTTGAGAGTTTGATATTGAAACTCCAACTAAAATTCTTTATCTACTTAAAAAAATTGTAATATATAGTGGAACTATACGTAACCTTGTTCTGCATTTTCCAAGTCTCCTATAAATGTGTCATCATACTTTTGTAATTTAAAACAATAAAATTTTAAAAAATAAAGCCTACAAGCCCACAAATAAGAATGAATAAAAGGAATTCCTTGGTGGTCCAGTGACTAGGACTCCATGCTTTCACCAGGGAGGACACAGGTTAAATCCCTGGTCAGGAAACTAGGATCCCACAAGACACGAGGCCAAAAAGTAAAAGAATGAATAAGAAGTGCCCAGGAGGGACTTCCCTGGTGGTACAGTAGGTAAGACTCCATACTTTAACTGCAGGGGGCATGGGTTCGATCTTGGGAAACTAAGATTCCACATGCTGGGCAGTGCAGCCAAAAAAGAAAAGTGTCCTGGAGGATATGAAGAAATTAGAACCTTCACACTTTGTGGTAGGGATACAAAATGGTGAAACTTCTGTGGAAAATAGCTTGGTCATTTCTCAGAAAACTAAACCTAGAATTACCATATCATCCAGGAATTCCACTCCTAGGTATATACCCCAAGGAGTTGAAAGAAAGGACTTCAACAAGTATATTTTTTCATAACAATTTTAATAGCAGTATGATTTACACTAGCCTAAAGACGCTTTTGAACTGTGGTGTTGGAGAAGACTCTTGAGAGTCCCTTGGACTGCAAGGAGATCCAACCAGTCCATCCTAAAGGAGATCAGCCCTGGGATTTCTTCGGAAGGAATGATGCTAAAGCTGAAACTCCAGTACTTTGGCCACCTCATTCGAAGAATTGACTCATTGGAAAAGACTCTGATGCTGGGAGGGATTGGGGGCAGGAGGAGAAGGGGACGACAGAGGATGAGATGGCTGGATGGCATCACTGACTTGATGGACATGAGTCTCAGTCAACTCCGGGAGTTGGTGATGGACAGGGAGGCCTGGCGTGCTGCGATTCATGGGGTCGCAAAGAGTCGGACACGACTGAGCAACTGAACTGAACTGAACTGAAAGACAAAATAATCCAAATGTCCATCGACAGAGGAAGGGGTAACAAAATGTTATCCATCCATATGTTGTTGTTCAGTTGCTAAGCCTTTGCGACCCCATGGACTATAGCTTACCAAGCTCCTCTGTCCATGGACTTTCCCAGGGAAGAATGCTGGAGAGGGTTGCCATTTCCTTCCCCAGGAGATCTTCCCTGCCCAGGGATCAAACCCACGTCTCTTGCATTGGCAGGCAGGTTCTTTACCACTGAGTCACCTGGGAAACCCAATCCACCCATACAGCGAAATGTGGTGGTGGTGGTTTAGTCACTAAGTCGTGTCCGACTCTAGCAACCCCGTGGACTGTAGCTAGCCAGGCTCCTCTGCCCATAGGATTCTCCAGGCAAGAATACTGGAGTGGGTTGTCATTTCCTTCTCCAAACAGTGAAATATAATTCAGTCATAAAAAGGAAGGAAGTTATTCATGCTAACACGCTGCTGCTGCTAAGTCGCTTCAGTCATGTCTGACTCTGTGCAACCCCAGAGATGGCAGCCCACCAGGCTCCCCCATCCCTGGGATTCTCCAGGCAAGAACACTGGAGTGGGTTGCCATTTTCTTCTCCAATGCATGAAAGTGGAAAGTGAAAGTGAAGTCGCTCAGTCGTGTCCAACTCTTAGCGACCCCATGGACTGCAGCCTACTAGGCTCCTCCGTCCATGGGATGTTCCAGGCAAGAGTACTGGAGTGGGGTGCCATTGCCTTCTGAACCTTAAAAATAGGTTTAAGGACATCTGCTACTGGAACACATGTTGTATTTCTTTCTTGTTTGGAAATATTAAAAATATTACCATAACAAAGATTTCAGACAAATAAAAAAAAATAGGTTTAAGATGCCGATCGTAAGATGATCAACATTCGGTACTTCCTTGGTGGTCTAGTGGTTAAGACTCCTCGCTTTCACTACATGGGGCACAGGTTCGATCCCTGGTCAGGGAAGATCTGCATGCCGTGAGGTGCAGTCACAATTTAAGAAAAAAAATAGATGATAAATATTATGTGATCCACTTATATGAGGGACCTCGAATGAGAGAATCCACAGACAGAAAGTAGAATAGAGGTGACCAGAGGCTGGAGGGACAGGAATGGGGACTTAGTGTTTCATGAGGACAGAGTTTGTGTCAGGGTTGATGGAAAAGTTCTGGAGATGATGGTGGGGATTCACGACATTGTGAAGGTACTTCATGCCACTGAATTGTGCATTTAAAAAGGCTTACATTGGTAATTTTTATTATATATTTGCCATAATTTTAGAAAATGAATACTGTAACATACCAAACCACTGAATTGTATGCTGTAAGTGGGTTAATTGTGTGGTATATAAATTATGTCTCGACAAAATTATTTTTCTTTTAAAGTGCCCAGCAGTATATCTGGCAATAATAACAATACTATAGTTGATGACTTCCATGGTGGCTCAGACCATGGAGAATCTGCCTGCCATGCAGGATACCTGAGTTTGATCCCTGGATCAGGAAGATCTGCTGGAGAGGGAATGTCTACCCACTCCAGTATTCTTGCCTGGAGAATTCCATAGACAGAGGAGTCTAGTGGGCTACAGTCCATGGAGTCGCAAAGAGTCGGATAGGACTGAGCGACTGACACTATTACTACTATAGTTAATATTTACTGAGTACCTACTATGTTCCAGTCCCTAAGCACTTTACATACATTAACTCACCAAATTTTCAAGGCAACCCTACAATACTGTGACACCCTACAGGTGTTTCATTTCACAGATGATGAAACTGAGGCTCAGAGGAAACAAGTAACCTGTCCCAGGGCACTCAGCCAGGTCATGGCAGAGGTGGGATTAGTGAGTCGGGAGTAATGGATACAGCTCCTCTAGGTGGTCGGACATCCTTAGGGGTCTCGCTAGGGAGTGAGGGTCTCAACAGACCAGGGGCTCTATCCCGGGTTGGAGGCTAAGCCTGAAACCAGTGACTTGGGGTCTAGAGCTTAGCTCAGAGTTGGGGCTCAGTGCAGCGTCGGGAGCTCTGTATCAGGGGTCAGTTTCAGCCGGGGAGCGGGGAGCTGGGTGGGTGTTCAATTTTGAGTGGGGGGTTCCATCCAGGGTACCAATGTTCGTAGCTGCGCGGATTCCGGCCGTGCCCAGCAGGGGGCGTGCTCCGCCCACAGCCAGGGCCGGCTGAGCCCTGGCTTTCCTGGGAATGGTCGCCCTGGTGGGCGGGATACGCAATGCACGACACAGGGTCCCCAAGTCTAAGTCAGCCCAGATCCTAGACCCACCCAGCGTCATCTGCACCCCGAGATCAGACCTCGCACTCGGCGGTGCTGTGTGTCTCGCGACGGCCGACCCCCTTCTCTGGGGTCTCTTCCTCGCGCCTGCGCAATGGGACCACAGTAGTGGCGGCCGCGAGGCTGATGGAAGGATGGGAGGTAGGAAAGCCTGTTTTCCAGGAACCTCCGGGAGCCCCTTCTCCTCCTCCTGGCGGCTTCCTCGCAGCCGGAGCGCTCCAGGGCCCGATGGTAGCGGTGACCAGCGCGCCACCCTCCCCCACTCCAAGTCCAGGCGTAACTCCCACGTGCCGCGATCCATCTGTCCCCAGCCCATCAATCTGTCCCGCAAGACCCCTCCCAAGGCCACTTAGGAAAGGGAGTGGGTGGTTGGACACAGATGGAGGACGGGAGGAGGGGCGGACCTTACTTGAGCCTCCTGGCCAGGCCAGGAAGTCCCGTGGAACTTTTCCAAGGGCACTGAGTGTGGAGAGCTGTCTTCATCCCAGGGTCACGGGCTCAGCAGGGAGTGGGGGCTCAGGGCCCGTCGACCCCATCCCCCCCGCCTCCCCGCCCAATCAGGGAAGCAGAAGGAAAGTGGGACCGCAAGGTCCTAAGAGCCAATATTACAGCCCTCTGCCTGCGTCTCCCCCCCCCCCCCTCCCCGCCCTCCGCATTCCCCACATCTCCCTCCCCGTGGCAGTGAAGGAGCGCAGGAGCGAGTCGGTCCCAGCGCTAGAATGTGTTTACAAGCGTCCGCCGCACAGACGCCAGTCGGCCGCCTGCGTGTGGGAGGCGGGCGTCTGCGGAGATAAACGGTCAGGTGTGGGTCTGTGGGTTCGCGTGTAGTGGGGGAGGGGCGGGCCGGATCTGCTGCTGCTTCTGAGGGTAGTGAGCCCCACTCTCCCTCCGTTACTCCCGGCTGGAGGAAGCTTCACTTCTTACCAGAGTCTCAGTTGCTCCATCTGGAAGATGGGTGCACAGAGTCACAGCAACGGGCCATCATGTCAGAGCTGTGATGGGGAAAGCACAGGCAGCTTTGGGGGCCCAGAGGAGATACCTGACCCCATCTGGCAACCAGGGTGGCTTCCAGGGGGAGGTGGCCGCTGAGCTGAAACTTAAAGAGCAGAAGTCAGTCACAGGGAAGAAACTGGAAGGAGGGTCTCTTTTATTCTTGGCTTACTGATTTTGGGCATCTCATAGGTCCACTCTGAGCCTCTGTTTCTTTTATTTTCTTCCCACCGCCCCCGTTTTTGTTTTTGTTTTACTATTCATTCATTTGTTTGGCTGCTTGGGTTCTTAGTCCCAGCCTGAGCGATCTTCATTGCCCCATGCAGGATCTTTTGTTGGGGAACAGGACTCTAGTGGTGGCCTGAGGGCATAGTAATTGTGGTGTGCAGGCTTAGTTCTTCTGCACGTAGGATCTTAGTTCCCCAACATCCCCCGCATTGCAAGGCAGATTCTTAACCACTGGACCACCATGGAAGTCCCTGAGCCACTGTGTCTTCATCTGTGAATCAGACTCATGATACCCACCTTGCAGGACAGTTGCAAAGACTGTCCTGAGAGGATGTAGGGAAGTGCTCAGCCCAGTGTGAGGATGGGTTATTATCATCTGCCCCCAGGAACTCCCAGGCTCTGGAGGAATAAGGACAGTAGAAGGAGCTGAAGTGCTGATGATGGAAAGCTCCCCAGGCGTGAACAAGGGCGAGGGGGTTGGGAAGGTCTAGGGGATGACAGGGAAAAGTGTCTGTGCTGATGGGACCACAGAGACCTTCAGGACATCAAACGTTGGATATAAAAATCCAGAATTCAGGTCTTCCCTGGCAGTCCAGTAGTTAAGACTCCTCGCTGCCAAGGAAGAGAGCACATGTTCGATCCCTGGTCCGGAAACTAAGATCCCACATGCCACGTGGATGGCCAAAAGATAAAAAATAATAAGAAGAATCCAGAATTCATCCTGAGGGCAATGGGGAGCCTCAGAAGATGTCAGAGCTTGGATGAGATGAGAATATTGGAATATCTCTCCACTGGCCAGTGTGGGTAGACAGCAGTGTGCAAGGCTGGAGTTGGGACGCCAGGGAGGAGGGGGTGTAGGGAAGGAGGGGGCAGCCCTGGGATGCCCTGCCCCCATTGCACCCCAGAGGGGAGGAGGAGAAGCTGTTGGAGATCTTGAGGAGGGTAGCCGGCAGGCAGCACCAGGGTGCGGAGGCCAGTCTGAGATGTCTCTCCTGGGAGAGATAGTTGGGGTGAGGGACAGTTGGGAGGTCATTGGCAAGATTTGGAATCCAGATGTTTGAGGACATGACTGGAAGTGAGGATATGGTAAAGGCAGAGAGAGGTGGGTAAAGAGTGGAGTTTAGGGCTCAGCCTGTTTCCTCTGTGATTTCCGCTCCCCGCCCCCCAACACTCCTGGTCCCAGACTCTAGGGATCCCAGATTCCACAGTCTCCCCAGGATTTACCTCTTCCGGATTGTCGCAGGCCACCTACTTCCCTCCTGGGGCTGTGTCAACCCCACATCCAAAGAATCTGCCTCCCCGCCCTCCCTTTACCCCCTCCTCCCACAGATCTAGACTGGCCCTGATCATCGAGAAGATAAACTCCCAAGATACCCCGCTCTCGTTCAGACCATCACCTGCAGCGGATCTAACGGGGTCCTACAGACCTTATCCCGGAGTGCCCGGCGCATCGCCTCCCCTCCCCCCACCCGCCACCCCATCACCCTGCCGCCTGATAGTGTTCTCCTGGTTTGTCGAGGACACACTGCTACACCAGTGTTCATGCGGTTCTCTCCACCTTCAGAACCCTCCTCGCACCCTTCTCAGCGGGTGAGATAGCTCCGCAAGGGAGCAGGTGTAGCTCCTGAATCATCACACAGACCCAGCTGTTTCTGGCTCAGACTGGAGTGACTGCCTATCTGTCGACCAGCTTCAGTTTCTTTCTTTTCCTTTTTTTCCAGTGGCGTGGGGAGGGGGAGGGTGGCCATGGAGAACTTCTATGACTAGGGATGGAACCCGTGTTTCCTACATTGGCAATGTGGAGTCTTAACCACTGGACCCCTGGGGAAGTCCCATCAGCCTCGGTTTCTTTTATCCACCGCCTTCACAAAGCTGACTTCCCAGAGGGGCTTGAAACAGCGATAATGCAAATCATTTCAAAACTGCAATCGTAGGCTTCACTGGTGGTCTAGTGCTTAAGAATTCACCTGCCAGTGTAGGTGACACGGGTTCAATCCCTGGTCCAGGAAGATCCCACTTGCTGGTGCAACTAATCCCGTGCCACAATAAGAGAAGCCACTGCAACGAGAAGCCTGCGCATTGCTCAGAAAATAGTCCCCAATCTCTGCAACTAGAGAAAGCCCGTGGGCAATAAGGAAGACCTAGCACAGCCAAAAATATAAATAAATATATCTTAAATAAAAAAACTGCATCGTGCAATTCTAAAAGGGAGTGAACATTCAGTGTGATGTGGGATCCTGGATTGGAACCTGGAACAGAAAAAAGGGCACTCATGGAATAAAGGGAGACATCCAAAGGACATCGGGAGCATCTGTGCATCTTAGCGTGCCCAGGCTGCTTTGTTCATTGGGACAGATGTTAAGGTTTTAACATTAGGGAAAGCTGAGTGAAGAGTAGAAACTGTCTGTACTATCACTACAACTTTCCCGTAAATCAAAATTACGCCAAAAGAGAAAAAGAAAGGCAAAGAGCAGGGGGCCGTGGGTGCTATTAGCAGAGCACTGGTGTGGTTGGGGTGGGGAGGTAGGTGTGACTCTGAAATTCATCAGATGATCTCTCTCCTGTCCTGGCACAGCCTCAGCTTTCAATGTCAGCTGCTCCTCTGGGACCTCCGAGCCTCCCCACATCCCCTGATCTGACCAGTCCATGTCCTGACATGTCTCTGGAATGGGCTGGATATGAGGCTGGAAGTGGCCTGTGTGCACACACGAGGGAGTGTCACATAGCTGGTGTGTATGTCCCCGTGTCCATGCCCTGCCTCCAAGCTGACTTCTGCACTTGTTGGCAGGAGGGCCTCAATTCTTTGCCACTTGCCCATCATCACGCGCTGCTTGAGTGTCCTTTCAACATGGCAGCTGGCTTTCCCCAGAATGGATGATCAGAAAGAGAGCAAGAGAGAGCCAAGAGAAAGCTCTGGCTTTCTGTGTGTATGACCTCATCTCAGAAGTCACACTGTCACTTCTGCCATGTTCTAGAAGTGAGTCACTCAATGCAGCCTACACTCAAGAGGAGGGGAATTAGGCTTCCCTTTCTGAAGGGAGGTGTGTTAAAGAATTCCAGGGCATTTTTAATTTATTTTAAAAGTAACTGTGTATTTTAATATGTTTATTTATTTATTTGGCTGCACCGGGTCTTAGTTGCAGCATGTGGGATCTTCAGTTGTGCCATGCGAACTCTTAGATGTGGCTTGCAGGATCTAGTTCTCCCACCAGGGGTAGACCCTGGGCCCCCTGCATTGGGAGTGTGGAGTCTTAGCCACTGGATCACCAGGGAAGTCCTTGTGTGCATATTTTTAAAACACCACCATCTCCCAGATAAACTACACGTGGCCTTGTCTTGGTGTCTATTCAGCACTAGTAGGAGAGTAGAAAATTAGATAGAGAGGTCAGTTGACATATGATTTGTCATGACCCACTTGAGGTTCAGTCGTGCTGAGCTTCTGGAAGACAGTGTAGACTACCCCACAGAGTTGTTCCACCCCAAGAGCGAAGGAGCTGGGATAGTCATCCTCCAGCCCTAAACCAGCATTGCCTGAGGCTGCTCCCAGGAATGATGGCTCTGGGCAGAGTGAAAACTCCAAGATGAGTCTTATAAGTGTTTGCCAGTGCCGCGGAGACACAGGGCTCCAAGGGCATCTGCTGTAGCACACAGCTCAGTATCAGTCAAGGGGAACCCGCCCTGGGACGTGATTGATAATTATAAGACAGGAATCTCTAAACTGGGGAAACAAGAGCTGGGAGCTGCTAAAGATCAGCTGAGAGGTCGGTCTGCTGGACACAGAAGTCAATGGAGGACAGCAGAACCAAGGCAGAGAAGGAAACTGAGTTCTGAGGCTCTCGATCAAACTATGCCTGAAGCCCCTGGACTTTCTAGCATCTAGAACCTGTAGATCCAGCCAAGGACATCTTCTTGGCACTTCATAGGATGTATGTATAGGGTAGAGGGCAGGAGCTGTGAATCAGGGGAAAAGTTCGTAGCACTATAGACCTCCAGAAAAGAAAACCTTAAAACTGTCTTTATTCATTTCATTTTCACACTGTAAACTCCCTTTCTCTTTATGTGCCCAGCCTTGTACTAGGAGATCACAGAGCCAGAGTGGCTTCATTCTCCAGACATAGGCCTCAAAGATTCCCCACTCTTGGGGAAAACAGAGCTCTACTCAGACTCTTCCTGCAGAGGGAGGCTCCAGAGCTCAGGCAGTAGAAGGGAGAAAGAGTTTGCCTGTGAAGGTCCTAGTGGGCTGCATGGAAGCAGGGGCATGGGAGCTAGGGTTTTGATGGTTGAATAGGAGTTTTTGAAGATAAACTAGAAGCAGAAAAGGAGAGTGTTCCAGGAAGAGGGGCCATCCCAGGCAAAAGGCTTAAAGGTGTGAAAACAGCAATTCACTCACAATGGTTGAGTTAAAGGATCCACAGGAACCATAGAAATCTTGACCTGAGATTTAATCTTCACATTAGGTGACCAAAGCATTCAAGCTTCAGCATCAGTCCTTTCAATGAATAGTCAGGATGGATTTGCTTTAGGATTGACTGGTTTATCTCCTTGCAGTCCATGGGACTCTCAAAAGTCTTCTCCAACACCACAGTTCAAAAGCATCAAAGCTTCGGTGTTCAGCCTTCTTTAGGGTTCAACTCTCCCATCCATACATGACTACTGGAAAAACCATAGCTTTGACTATATAGACCTTTGTCAGCAAAGTAATGTCTCTGCTTTTTAAAATGATGTCTAGGTTGGTCATAGCTTTTCTTCCAAGGAGCAAGTGTCTTTTAATTTCGTGGCTGCAGTCACCATAAGCAGTGATTTTGGAGCCCAAGAAAATAAAGTTTGTCACTGTTTCCATTGTTTCCCCATCTATTTGCCATGAAGTGATGGGGTTGGATGCCATGATCTTTGGTTTTTGAATGCTGAGTTTTAAGCTAGCTTTTTCACTCTCATATTTCACCTTCATCCAGTAGCTTTATAGTTCCTCATCACTTTCTGCCATAAGGGTGGTGTCATCTGCATATCTGAGGTTATTGATACTTCTCCTGGCAATCTTGATTCCAGTTTGTGCATCATCCAATCCAGCATTTTGCATGATGTACTCTGCATGTAAGTTAAATAAGCAGAGTGACAATATACGGCCTATCATACTCTCTAACACAAAAGGGAGCCTCAAAGGAGTTCCAATGGAAGTAGAGCCCATAATCATTTAGAGGCTCTAAATGGACATCAAGTACCTCCCATAATCACCATGAACTCATTATCATTTCTTCACTGAACAAACCGTCTTTCAGTTCAGTTCAGTTCAGTCGCTCAGTCGTGTCCGACTCTTTGCGACCCCATGAATCACAGCACGCCAGGCCTCCCTGTCCATCACCAACTCCCAGAGTTCACTCAGACTCACGTCCATCGAGTCAGTGATGCCATCCAGCCATCTCATCCTCTGTCATCCCCTTCTCCTCCTGCCCCCAATCCCTCCCAGCATCAGACTCTTTTCCAATGAGTCAACTCTTTGCATGGGGTGGCCAAAGTATTGGAGTTTCAGCTTTAGTATCAGTCCTTCCAAAGAACACCTGGGACTGATCTCCTTCAGAATGGACTGGTTGGATCTCCTTGCAGTCCAAGGGACTCTCAAGAGTCTTCTCCAACACCACAGTTCAAAAGCATCAATTCTTTGGCGCTCAGCCTTCTTCAGAGTCCAACTCTCACATCCATACATGACCACTGGAAAATTATAGCCTTGACTAGATGGACCTTTGTTGGCAAAGTAATGTCTCTGCTTTTGAATATGCTATCTAGGTTGGTCATAACTTTGCTTCCAAGGAGTAAGCGTCTTTTAATTTCATGGCTGCAATCACCATCTGCAGTGATTTTGGGGCCCAAAAAGTTAAAGTCTGACACTGTTTCCACTGTTTTCCCATCTATTTGCCATGAAGTGATGGGACCAGATGCCATGATCTTTGTTTTCTGAATGTTGAGCTTTAAGCCAACTTTTTCACTCTCCACTTTCACTTTCATCAAGAGGCTTTTGAGTTCCTCTTCACTTTCTGCCATAAGGATGGTGTCATCTGCATATCTGAGGTTATTGATATTTCTCCCGGCAATCTTGATTCCAGCTTGTGTTTCTTCCAGCCCAACATTTCTCATGATGTATTCTGCATATAATTTAAATTAGCAGGGTGACAATATACAGCCTTGACGTCCTCCTTCTCCTATTTGGAACCAGTCTGTTGTTCCATGTCCAGTTCTAACTGTTGGTTCCTGACCTGCATACAGGTTTCTCAAGAGGCAGGTCAGGTGGTCTAGTATTCCCATCTCTTTCAGAATTTTCCACAGTTTATTGTGATCCACACAGTCAAAGGCTTTGGCATAGTCAATAAAGCAGAAGTAGATGTTTTTCTGGAACTCTCTTGCTTTTTCCATGATCCAGCAGATGTTGGCAATTTGATCTCTGGTTCCTCTGCCTTTTCTAAAACCAGCTTGAAAAATAAATAAATAAATAAATAAAACCAGCTTGAACATCTGCAAGTTCATGGTTCACATATTGCTGAAGCCTGGCTTGGAGAATTTTGAGCATTACTTTACAAGCGTGTGAAGTGAGTGCAATTGTGCGGTAGTTTGAGCATTCTTTGGCATTGCCTTTCTTTGGGACTGGAATGAAAACTGACCTTTTCCAGTCTTGTGGCCACTGCTGAGTTTTCCAAATTTGCTGGCATATTGAGTGCAGCACTTTCACAGCATCATCTTTTAGGATTTGAAATAGCTCAACTGGAGTTCCATCACCTCCACTAGCTTTGTTCGTAGTGATGCTTTCTAAGGCCCACTTGACTTCACATTCCAGGATGTCTGGCTCTAGGTGAATGATCACACCACCGAGGTTATCTTGGTCATGAAGATCTTTTTTGTACAGTTCTTCTGTGTATTCTTGCCACCTCTTCTTAATATCTTCTGCTTCTGTTAGGTCCATACCATTTCTGTCCTTTATCGAGCCCATCTTTGCATGAAATGTTCCCTTGGTGTCTCTAATTTTCTTGAAGAGATCTCTAGTCTTTCCCATTCTGTTGTTTTCCTCTATTTCTTTGCATTGATCGCTGAGGAAAGCTTTCTTATCTCTCCTTGCTATTCTTTGGAATTCTGCATTCAGATGCTTATATCTTTCCTTTTCTCCTTTGCTTTTCGCTTCTCTTCTTTTCACAGCTATTTGTAAGGCCTCCCCAGACAGCCATTTTGCTTTTTTGCATTTCTTTTCCATGGGGATGGTCTTGATCCCTGTCTCCTGTACAATGTCACGAACCTCCATCCATAATTCATCAGGCACTCTAACAGATCTAGTCCCTTAAATCTATTTCTCACTTCCACTGTATAATCATAAGGAATTTGATTTAGGTCATACCTGAATGGTCTAGTGGTTTTCCCTATGTTCTTCAATTTAAGTCTGATTTTGGCAATAAGGAGTTCATGATCTGAGCCACAGTTAGCTCCCAGTCTTGTTTTTGCTGACTGTATAGAGCTTCTCCATCTTTGGCCGCAAAGAATATAATCAATCTAATTTCAGTGTGGACCATCTGGTGATGTCCATGTGTAGAGTCTTCTCTTGTGTTGTTGGAAGAGGGTGTTTGCTATGACCAGTGCGTTCTCTTGGCAAAACTCTATTAGCCTTTGCCCTGCTTCATTCTGTATTCCAAGGCCAAATTTGCTTGTTACTCCAGGTGTTTCTTGACTTCCTACTTTTGCATTCCAGTCCCCTATAATGAAAAGGTCATCTTTTTTGGGTGTAGTTCTAAAAGGTCTTGGAGGTCTTCATAGAACCATTCAACTTCAGTTTCTTCAGCATTACCAGTTAGGGCATAGACTTGGATTACTGTGATATTGAATGGTTTGCCTTGGAAATGAACAGAGATCATTCTGTCGTTTTTGAGATTGCATCCAAGTACTGCATTTTGGACTCTTTTGTTGACCATGATGGCTACTGCATTTCTTGTAAAGGATTCCTGTCCACAGTAGTAGATATAAGGGTCATCTGAGTTAAGTTCACCCATTCCAGTCCATTTTAGTTTGCTGATTCCTAGAATGTTGATGTTCACTCTTGCCATCTCCTGTTTGACCACTTCCAATTTGCCTTGATTCATGGACCTGACATTCCAGGTTCCTATGCAATATTGCTCTTTACAGCATTGGACCTTGCTTCTGTCACCAGTCACCTCCACAACTGGGTATTGTTTTTGTTTTGGCTCCATCCCTTCATTCTTTCTGGGGATTTCTCCACTGATCTCCAGTAGCATATTGGGCACCTACTGACCTGGGGAGTTCCTCTTTCAGTATCCTATCATTTTGCCTTTTCATACTGTTCATGGGGTTCTCAAGGCAAGAATACTGAAGTGGTTTGCCATTCCCTTCTCCAGTGGACCACATTCTGTCAGACCTCTCCACCATGACCCGCCCATTTTGGGTGGCCCCACAGGGCATGGCTTAGTTTCATTGAGTTAGACAAGGCTGTGGTCTGTGTGATTAGATTGACTAGTTTTCTGTGAATATGGTTTGTGTGTCTGCCCTCTGATGCCTCTCGCAACACCTACCATCTTACTTGGGTTTCTCTTACCTTGGACGTGGGGTATCTCCTCACTGCCGCCCCTCCTGACCTTGAAAGTGGAGTAGCTCCTCTCGGCCCTCTTGCACCCGTGCAGCCACCCCTCCTTGGACGTGGGGTAGCTCCTCTCAGCCGCCGCCCCTGACCTTGGGCGAGGGGTATCTCCTCTGGGCCATGCTTAGGGCAGCTGAGGGGAAACCGTCATTAGATGGTTCAAATCCCTGCTCTGCCAGCTACTTGCTGTATGACTCCAGACAAATCATTTGTACTCTCTGAGCCTCACTTTTGTCATCTGTACAATGAGCACTTAGTGTGCTAGGCCTGGTATTGGCTGGAAATAGTCTCTGGGGACAGAGCTGGGGACAGTCCCTGTCCTTGGCAAGCTCACAGCCTAGAAACCAGGGCTGCTGCTGTAAGCTGGGGACTTGAGGATGATCTTGTTTAATCTGCCCCGTGAGGACTTCCCTGGTGATCCAGAGGTCAAGAATCCACCTTCCAAGCCAGAGGATGTGGGTTTGATTCCTGGTCTAAGGAACTAAGATCCCACATGCCATGGGATGTGCCCCAACGAAGACCCAGTACAGTCCAAATATGTATATATATATCTGTCCATGACCAGGCACAACTTCATCCACTTCTCTTCCAGGTACGTTCACATCACCACATCATGCAGAACTTCTCTCTCTTCTCCAGGCCTTTGCCCATGCTGAGCCTGGTGCCAGATACCCTCTTCTGCACCCTTGGCCTGGAGAACTGTTCACTCCCCAGGGGTCATCTCAGAAGGAGCTTTCCCCCCGATCTCCCTCCCCAAGCTGAATCTGGTCCTCCTCTGGGCTTCACAGAACCCTAGGTGCCCCCCACCACAACCATAGTCCCCCTGTATTTTAGCAGCCCAGTGACATGTCTGTCTCTGCCAGCCTGAGAGCCCTGGGAAGGCAGAGCTGGGTCTATCTTGTTCACTGCTGTGTTTCTGGTGCCCAAAACAGGGCTAAGTACACAGTAGGCACTCACTAAATATTTGTTAAGCTCCTTAAGGAGGCTTTTCTCTCCACTTTGTGGCTGAGAAAGCAAGAGTCCAGAAAGGACTGGTCTAGAGTTTCAAAGCGAATGAGTCTGAACTAGGATTCTAACTCAAACCTGCCTAACTTCCGATCCTGCTTTCCCGCACATTCTGGACACTTCTCGCGGTCCTCTGACTATCCTTTCCCCCATCTGACCAGCCTCTGGGTCCCTACTGTTTCTCTAAGATCCTCCCCCTAACAGCTCTCTGCAAGACCCCTGAGAGTCAGGACAACTGGGAAGGCTTCCTGCAGGAGGGGTCTCCTGGGCAGCGAAGTGTGCTGAGTGTTGCGTCTCACAGCCTGTGGAGTGTGATGTTCCCCTTGGTTTGCTCATCCTCACCTCTCCGGCAGACACAGGGCGCAGGTGGGGAATCTATTTCCGCCGCTGTCCTTACACCCACCCGTCTCTCTTGGTGACTTCATCGGGGCCTGAGCCTGGGGTGCCGCTGACCTCATCCTCCCACCTTCGGGAGGGTGTGTGAGCCTAACCTTGACACCCTAAAATAACTCAGCGGCAGCACACTCAGCCAGAATCTGGGGCAACAGGCACCTTCTGCGCGTTATCTGAGTCCCTGCCGCAGCCCCAGGAAGGAGGAGTTGTTATGGTCCATCGTTAGCAGATAAAAACTGAGCCCAGAGAGGGATTTCACTCCCCTGGGGATACAGAGCAAATGAGAGACAAAGCTGGGACTGGTCTCCCCTCGGCCGTTGCGCTCCCTCTTCAATGCATTTTCCCCGCGCCTGCTAGAGGGCGCCCATGAGCACCTGAGTGAGGCCGCACCCCTCCTCTGCCCACAGCCCTTCAGGTCTTCCACCTCCCAGAGATCAAAGCCCAAGCTTTCTGCTCCTTCACCCCTCCCCTCCTGGAGAAAAGACCTTCAGCCCACCAGTGGGTTGTGATCATAGGAAGTCCTTCTTCTTTCTCAGGACTCTCTTTTTCAACCTGTAAAATGGACAGGTTGTTGTTCAGTCGCTCAGCTGTGTCCGACTCATTGCGATCTCATAGACTGCAGCACACCAGGCTTCCCTGTCCTTCACCATCTCCTGGAGTTTGCTCAAACTCATGTCCATTGAGTCAATGATGTCATCCAACCATCTCGTCCTCTGTCATCCCCTTCTCTTCCTACTTTCAGTCTTTCCCACCATCAGGGTTTTTTCCAGTGGCCAAAGTATTGGATCTGTGATAGGGTTAAAGCAAAGTGAAGTCGCTCAGTCGTGTCCAACTCGTTGCAACCCCATGGAAAGTAGCCTGTCAGTTTCCTGCATCCATAGGATTTTCCAGGCAAGAATGCTGGAGTGAGTTGCCATTTCCTTCTCCAGGGCATCTTCCCAAGCCAGGGATCGACCTGGGTCTCCAGCACTGCAGGCAGACTCTTTACCGTCTGAGCTATCAGGGAACCCCTAATATCAGATCAGATCAGATCAGTCGCTCAGTAGTGCCCGACTCTTTGCGACCCCATGAATCAGAGCACACCAGGCCTCCCTGTCCATCACCAACTCCCAGAGTTCACTCAGACTCACATCCATCGAGTCAGTGATGCCATCCAGCCATCTCCTCCTCTGTCGTCCCCTTATCCTCCTGCCCCCAATCCCTCCCAGCATCAGAGTCTTTTCCAATGAGTCAACTCTTCGCATGAGGTGCCAAAATACTGGAGTTTCAGCTTTAGCATCATTCCTTCCAAAGAAATCCCAGGGCTGATCTCCTTTAGGATGGACTGGTTGGATCTCCTTGCAGTCCAAGGGACTCTCAAGAGTCTTCTCCAACACCACAGTTCAAAAGCATCAATTCTTTGGCGCTCAGCTTTCTTCACAGTCCAACTCTCACATCCATACATGACCACAGGAAAAACCATAGCCTTGACTAGATGAACCTTTGTTGGCAAAGTAATGTCTCTGCTTTTGAATATGCTATCTAGGTTGGTCATAACTTTCCTTCCAGGGAGTAAGCAGCTTTTAATTTCACTGCTGCAGTCACCATCTGCAGTGATTTTGGAGCCCAGAAAAAGAAAGTCTGACACTGTTTCCACTGTTTCCCCATCTATTTCCCATGAAGTGATGGGACCGGATGCCATGATCTTCATTTTCTGAATATTGAGCTTTAAGCCAACTTTTTCACTCTCCACTTTCACTTTCATCAAGAGGCTTTTGAGTTCCTCTTCACTTTCTGCCATAAGGGTGGTGTTATCTGCATATCTGAGGTTATTGATATTTCTCCCGGCAATCTTGATTCCAGCTTGTGTTTCTTCCAGTCCAGCATTTCTCATGATGTACTCTGCATAGAAGTTAAATAAGCAGGGTGACAATATACAGCCTTGACGTACTCCTTTTCCTATTTGGAACCAGTCTGTTGTTCCATGTCCAGTTCTAACTGTTGGTTCCTGACCTGCATACAGATTTCTCAAGAGGCAAGTCAGGTGGTCTGGTATTCCCATCTCTTTCAGAATTCTCCACAGTTTATTGTGATCCACAGAGTCAAAGGCTTTGGCATAGTCAATAAAGCAGAAATAGATGTTTTTCTGGAACTCTCTTGCTTTTTCCATGATCCAGCGGATGTTGGCAATTTGATCTCTGGTTCCTCTGCCTTTTCTAAAACCAGCTGGAACATCAGGAAGTTCACGGTTCACATATTGCTGAAGCCTGGCTTGGAGAATTTTGAGCATTACTTTACTAGCGTGTGAAATGAATGCAATTGTGCGGTAGTTTGAGCATTGTTTGGCATTGCCTTTCTTTGGGATTGGAATGAAAACTGACCTTTTCCAGTCCTGTGGCCACTGCTGAGTTTTCCAAATTTGCTGGCATATTGAGCGCAGCTATGGACAGGTAACATTTCGCAAACCTACGCCAATGACTTCTTACATATTCAATTTTCCCTACACCCATAAGTGTTTGATTAAGATTTTCCTTTACACCTGCTCACATCGAAACATCAATACCTGTATGGATTTTTTTAAGGTTTCTTTTTTTAAAAATGTGTTTGTTTAATTTGTTACAGTATTGCTTCTATTTTATGTTTTGGGTTTTTGGCTAGGAGGCATGTGGGGTCTTAGCTCCCTAACCAAGGATCGAACCAGCACTCCCTGCATTGGAAGGCAAAGTTTTAACCACGGGACTGCCAAGAAATTCCCTGTATGAGTTTTTCAAAGTCCTTTTCTCTTAATCACAAACATAAAAGAAAGATCAGCATTTCTCATCATATCTAGAAGGTAACTGAAAATCCAGTTTAATCTGAATCTCATTGGTTACCGATGCCTGCAGGAGCACTGATCCTGTGGCAGAATTAGCAGGTAGAAAATGTGTAACAGACACCCTCTCCCCCAGGACCCAACTAAGACTTGGGGAAGATGGAAATGACATTTAAGAAGAGTCTCTTTGCAGCTGGAGTTTGAGGTTATTTCTGCTGAGCACCCTCTGAAGTCATGTTGTTCTCGAACAAGGGGCATGCAGCTCTGGGCAACACTGACTCCCCATTCTAGGGTCAGGTGCCAAGATATCACTCCCTCGGGCAGACTCATCCTGGTAGCAAACATCAGATATTCTGTCTGCTTTCTTGACTGTGTTTTCTGTCTCTCTCAGTGAGCTTATGTTTCATGAAGGCCAGAATGGTTGTCTGCCTTGTTGCCTGCTGTCTTCAGTACCTAAGACAGCTTGGCATACAGTAGGTGCTCAATAATGTTGGTGGAAGCAATGAATGTATCCACATCTACATCTCTTTGTGGTTGGCAGGATAATAACTCCCCCTCAAAAAAAGAGGTCCCCATCTTAATCCCCACAGCCTCTGCATATATCAACTTATGTGGCAAAAGTGACTTTTTGAAGATGCAATTAAGTTAAGAATCTTGAGATGGGGAGGTGATCCCGGATTACCTGGGTGAGTTCAGTGTCACCCCAGGAGGGAGGCAGAAATGCCAGAGTCTCAGAACGAGATGTGATAACAGAAGCAACAAAGGCAAAGTGAGAAAGAGAGCAATAGTTTGAGAGAGACATGATCAGTCTTGGCTGGCTTTGAAAATGGAGAAAGAGGCCATGGACCAAGGAATGCAGGCAGTCTCTAGAAGTTGGGAAAGCCAGAAAGTGGGTTCTTTCCTAGAGCCTCCAGAAGGAGTAAAATCCTTAATATCAGCTCAGGGGAGCTCAGGATGGATCCCAGTGGAAAGAGAAGAGGAGTCAGGACCGGGGAGAGCTCCACCCAGATCTGGTGTCCACTCAGCCAGTGTTTACTCCCAGGCGTTGTTCTGGATGCTGGGGCTGCAGCAGTGGAGGAAACAGAGATAAATCCCTGCCCTCAAAGGGCTGACCTTGCAGTGGGGAAGACATATAATCAACAGTCCAATAAAACACATAATACAATGGCAAGTTCTTTCATCAAACATGAAGCCGATTGCTGGAGGGACAGGGTGATTATGGAAGGCTTCTCTGAGGAGATGACATTTGAGCAGAGACCTAAAGGAAGTGAGGAGGAAGCTGTGTAGATATCTGGGCAGAGGCAACACATGTGCAAAGGCCCTAAGGCATTAACGCTGGTGAGCCGTGGATTTGGAAAATGATGGAGGAGAGTTGATGTTGCCAAGTGCATCCACCCAATGACCTGCTGATTCCATATTTAATCATAGTCCTCGGGGAAACACTTTGCCTAATACATAAAGAGATATGTGTGTGCTAAGTCATTTCAGTTGTGACTGACTCTTTGCAACTCTGTGGACTGTAGCCACCAGGCTCCTCTGTCCATGGGATTCTCCAGGCAAGAATACTGGAGTGGGTTGCCATTTCCTTCTCCATTAATCAGCTATACTCCAATAGAAAAATAAAAGCTTTAATAATAATAATAATAAGGGAACTTCATATAATTAAAACAACAACAACAGAAAAGCAGGAATTGACCTAAAAAAATCCATAGTGTAAATTAGGGCATATTCTAACAATGCAATAGTGTAGAATATTCAAAAAGGACATAATTAAATCCATACAATAATGATTTCTAGGGACTTCCCTGGTGGTCCAATGGCTAAGACTCCATGCTCCCAGTGCAGGAGGCCTGGGTTCAATCCCCGGTCAGGAAACTAAGAGCCCATATGGCACGGCAAAGACCTGGCACAGCCAAATAAATTCATTAAATAAATAAAAAGAATTTTTAAAAAATAATGATTTCTAACATTTATTGAGCACCTACTATGTACCAGGTACTGTGCTAAGCACTCTATGTGTGATAACACACAGCAACTCTTAGAACGCAATCCTAAAACGACTACTAAAGAGTACCCACTGCAAAGGAGAGAGTATCAGTATCTGTATTTTCCCAAATGTGGCAATTTTAAAAGAAGTCCCTGAATTCTTTGACAGTTTATTCAACAGGTGGAGCCCAGTTCTCCTCTTTCTGAGGGTGAGTGGACTCAGCGACTGGTTTTTCACGCATAAAATAAGGCAGGAGTGACTAGGAAGTAAAAGGCTCTCTGGCTTCCTTCTTGGTGTCTTTCTTGGATCACTCAGTTGATGGGGGCAGGGAGGGAGGAGCCAGCCACCATACTGTGAGGATGCTCAAGCAGCACTATAGCAAGGTCGAGGTGGAGAGGAACTGAGGCCTCCTGCCAGCAGTGGGGTGCATGGACTGTCTTGAAAGTGGCTCCTTCAGCCCCAGTTGAGCCTTCAGATGATCCAGCCCCAATCAGTGTCTTGACTGCAACCTCATGAGGGACCCCGACCCAGAACCATCTGTCTAAACCACTTTCAGATTGCTGACCCTTAGAAATGAGACAATAATAAGTGTTTATTGTTTTAAACTGTTATGTTTCAGAATATTTCATTATTCTGCAATAGATGGTGAGGAAACTGAGACACAGAGAGGTTAAGGAACTTTCCCAAAGTCACAGAGTCTTCACATGGCAGAGCTTGAATTCGAACCCAGGCAGTCAAAAATACAATGTTAGTAAAATAATAATAATAAGTTGCACAATTATATATGCCATGAGTACATTAATGTCTTTTTTTTTTCCTGCAGCACTGCACAATTTGTGGGATCTTAGTTTCAGCCAAAGACTGAACCCAGGCCCTTGGCAGTGAAAACGCAGAGTCCTAACCACTGGACCCCCAGGGAATTCCCTGCATTTTTTAATGCACAAAATAATCCTATTCACTGTTCCTGGATATGATTGTGCTTGAGAGAACATACAGATATAAGCACTCCCACATTTTGTTTGTTTCTTAAAAAATGAAAAACAACCTGAAGCAGATATGGCAAACGTTAACCATTCATTGTCAGCCCTGGGTGGGAGATACACAGGTGTTTGCTATATTCATCTTTGCACTTTTCTCAAAATGAGAAATAAATGATTATAAGGAAGAGAAAAAGTTAGTGGTGGAGGACTTAAATGGGAGGGGAGGATGTTCCAGGCAGAGGCAGCAGCTGAAGCTGGTGAAGACCTGAAGGCAGCGGTGAGCTCGGTCTTTTGGGGAAATGAGGAAACCAGAACCTCTCATTCTACACCCTGGTGGCACCTTTGGATCATGTATGCAGCCCCCACTTCCGACCAATTAACTCAGAACCTGAGGGCAAGCAGGGACGGGGTGGAGGACAGTGGCAGGGTTTAGTATGTCCCAGGTGATTCTAGCATGCACACATTGTTGGGAACCATTGAATACACTGTCTAGGGCAGTAGCCACTTAGCACCTGTTTGCTGAGCGTCATAGAGAAGCTGAGGGGGATGGACAGGCCTCTGCCAGCCTGTCATTTGGACTTGGGGGAGACCATCATCAGCCTAAGAGAATCCCAGGTGACAACGCGTGCTGTAAAGGAAATGCAGATAATAATGAAATTAATTATATCTTCTTCAGTGTCTGTTGATAACATTTTTAATAATAAATTGTTCTTGTTAAATTGTTTGACAAAAGAAATAAAGAAAATGCAAGAAGATGATGAGCTAGGAAGCAGCCAAGCAGCCTTTTGAGCCAGCTGGTCAGGGAGGGCTTCTCGGAGGAGGTGACACTTGAGCTGAGACCTGAAGGGGGAGCTGGCCCTGGAGGTGGGAAATGTGTGCCAGGCAGAGGGAACAGCAAGGGCAGAGGCCCTGGGGAAGCAACAAACATATAAACAGGTGGTTTGCAGCACAGGGTGAGCAGGGCCGTGCTGGGGGTCTCTAGGGGTGGCAATTCAGCCCACCACAGCAAAAATGCCCCCCTCCCACTTCCCCACATCCTTGAGAGAAATAGCACCTGAATAGAAGCGCTTATTTTTTTTCCCCCAAAGGAGAGCAAGCGTGAACATGCTCACCCTATATCCATCTGATTTTAAATTTAGCCCAGTGCACATGGAACGCAGTTCAGGGGAAAAACAAGGAGTTACAAAAATATAATTCCATTTTCCGTCATGGGCAGCGGCAGAGGGAGTGGAGCAGGGAGAGATGGGGGTGGGGTGGGGTGGAGGATGAGGAAGATGCAAAACTCCCAGAGCAGCTACACGATATGGCCTGCTGGGACGGAAGGCTTCTGGGGTCCCATTCTGGGTTCCCCACCTTCTCCAGTGCTGCCCCCCGACAGCTCTGTCCCTGCACAGACATAACGAGTAATGAGAATGGCCAAGTTAAAATCCAGCTCCATCCCATCCCACGCTGCCCCCAAACGCCCATGGGTCCCCACTGCCCTGCCAGCAAGACACAGAGTCCTCTCTCCTTGCCCCATGCTGTGTTCCTGCCCGGGTTGGGAAAACCGCCTTCCAGCCTAAAGAAACCACACATGCTGGCGACCAAGAAATGACCCCAAATGTAAAGACTGTAAGCAACGCACGTCACTGCCCATCGTTTCTGTGGGTCAGGAACCCAGCTCGGCTTAGCCAGATGCCTTTCTTCAGGGTCTGGTGAGACTTGGTTCAAGGAGACACCTGAGGACCCCATCTCATCCGCAGCACAACCGGGGCAGGCTCAGCCCTACAGGCTGGCCGCATGCTGCTAGTGGCGCTCGGAGTCCTGCCGGGTGGCCTTCTCTGTCGGGGCAGGCTTGTGGGGAGACAGAAAGAAATAGCAAAGCTGAATTTACAATCTCATGTAATTTAATGAACTTCAGAAGTACCATCCCATCATATTTTGCTATACTCTGTTGTTTAAAAGTGGCTAAGACTCCCACTCTCCCAATGCAGGGAGCACAGGTTTGATCCCTGATCAGGGAACTAGATCCCGCATGCTACAACTAAGTGTTTGCATGCAGCCAAAAAAGATCCTGCATGCTACACTTAAAACCCAGCACAGCCTAATTAATTAATTATAAAAAAAAGAAGCATCAGAGACCCCGTTAACACCCAGTTGGAGGGAACTGAACAAAGTGTGATAAAGGAGGAGGTGGGGATCCTTGGAGGGCCATTCTAGAACTGGGGCTTCATTAAGGGTATCACTTCAGGCTCATGCTGTGGAACCCTACACAGCTGTTAAAAGTGATAGGGGAGTTTTGAGTTAGAATGTTATTCTGTTGGACTTTCCTAATGGTACAATGGATAAGAATCTGCCCATCAATTCAGGGGACACAGGTTCGATCCCTGGTCCAGGAAGATCCCACATGCTGCCAGGCAGCTAAGCCCAGGTGCCATAACTACTGGAGCCTATGCACCTAGATTCCATGCTCTGCAGCAAGAGAAGCCACTGCAGTGAGAAGCCTGTGCCCCACGATGAAAAGCAGCCCTCGCTGTCAGCGACTAGAGAAAGCCTGTGTGCAGCAGTGAAGACCCGGCACAACCGAAAATAAATAAATAAAACTAGAGAGAAGAGAAGAGAGGTGAAAAATCTGCAGAAAAGAAGAAAAAAGGAATATTACGCTGTTACTATTACCCTGTTACTATCCGTCATAATCTAGTGATGGTCCTGCCTCAGGGCCTTTGCAAGTGCTTTGCCCTCTCCCTGGAATGCCCTCTCCTTCATATCTTTGTATGGCTCCCTCCTTTATCTCTTTCAGATCTGTGCTCAAACTTGGAGAGGCCCTCCCTGATCACCCTCTGTTAAAATAGCACCGTTCCATCCCCTATCCCCCTACTTTGTTCAGTCCACAGCTCAGCTCACCATTTGACTTTACATATTTATCTTGCTAGTTCTCCACTTCCCACCAGAATAAATATCAGCTCCACAGAAGCGGGGACTTCTGTCTGTTCTGTTCACTGCTGTGTTCCCATCACCTGGCACACAGTAGGTGCTCAATAAAAATGGATTGAACAAATGAATTTAGACAAACATGCCCCTTGCCCACAGATTCTTTGCTTAATGTCTTCTGCCTGATGAAAATCCTGAATGTCAACTCTTTTCTTATATGCCACCTCCACCCCCAGCCTCAGACTCTGGGACATCAGTGGTCTTGATCCTGTCTGTCAGCTTCATCTTTGTTGCTAGGCAACCCAATGCTCTTGACTTCCCCACCCCCAGCCCCTTGATCCACATTCTTTTCTTGGAATAGAACAGACTAGCTTGTCCCACCAGCCCACCTCCTCCCCACTAGCCCCTATATCCCTGGCCACCCTTTCTGAACCAAATCAGCTTCTGAATGAGGGTCCCAGTGCAAACCAGCCCTTCCCTCATCTCTCTCCACTTTCCCAGGATCATCCAAGTCTATAGTGATCCCTCTGACTCCATCTTTCATGTGTTCTAAGCGCTTTCTCTGCGCAGATTTGCTTAATCATCACCCACTGAGATGACACCCTCATCTTCCCCCATACAGATGAGAGAGCTGAACTGTCAAAGAGCGGGCACAGCAAGCAAGAACCAGTGGGACTCACATCTGAGGCTTCAGGGGGTCCCAGGCGAGGTACTGTGTGACCTTGGGGAAGTCTCTTTCCCTTTATTGTCCCCCACCCCGACTCCTAGCCAGGCAGTGAGGAGAGAGGAGGCTCTGGTTTAGGTGGGAGAATTAAGGCTGCACCAAAGAGGGACTTGGAACAGGGGCACTAAAAGATAAATTGGTGACCAATCACTAGGAAGAAAAGATTTTGGGGGACAGGCATCCTAGCAGACAGCACAGCAGGTGCAAAGGCCCTGGGGCAGGACCCTGCTTGGTGTGTTAGAGGAACAGGGAGGAGACCTGTGTGGCTGGAGCAAAGTGAGAGAGAGGAGAGAGGGAAGAGGGGAGGGAGGGGATGGGGCAGGTCACCCAGGGCCCTGTGGGCCATGGAGAAGACTTGGGTTTTTTATCTCAAGGGAGGTGGGAGCCCTGAAGGGCTGTGGGCAGAGGGAGGATGGATCTGACTTAGATTTTAAATTGATCATTCTGAATTATTTCACAGAAGAAAAACAAAAATCTCAGGCAAAAGTAACAAATTGGGAGAGTAATATTGACATATGTACTCTGCTGCTGCTGCTAAGTTGCTTCAGTCGTGTCCGACTCTGTGCGACCCCATAGACAGCAGCCCACCAGGCTCCCCCATCCCTGGGATTCTCCAGGAAAGAACACTGGAGTGGGTTCATATGTACTCTACTACGTGTGAAATAGTTAGTGGAGACCTGCTGCATAGCTCAGGAAGCTCAGCTCAGGGCTCTGTGACGACCTAGAGGGGAAGAATGGGGTGGGGAAGGGAGATTCAAGAGGAAGAGGATCTATGTGTACATACATAATAGCTGATTCACCATGTTTCACAGCAGAGCCTAACACAACATTGTAAAACAGTTATACTACAATAAAAAAATACTGACTCAGTGAACATAGAATTTTATCAAACTTTAGGAGATAGCAGAGGACGGAGGAGCCTGGCGTGCTACAGTCCACGGGTTGCAAAGAGTTAGACATGGATTAGTGACTGAACACAACAAAAGCAAAATAATAGGTGAAAAAGAAAAGTGACGAAACAGTAACTTCGATCCTTAATTGAGGTCGGTTCTTATGCAATAGTATTCTCTGGACTTTATGTTTAAAAAGAGAGAAAAAAAGTCCCCAAATATAAACCAACTATTAATAATACATGAACAACGACAAGTTGAATTTGATTGGTGGGTCTTCACCTCCAGGCCCAGCTGGAGCCACTAACCGGGACGTCCAAGGCCTCCCTCTGGCACAGTTGGCCATTTCCTGGGGCTGGGCACCCATGCCACTGCCCACGCACCTTAGTCTTTCTGGCGGGGAGCCTAGCTTCTTCTCTGAACTTGACGACGAATTCCTCAGCTCTGAAGGCCTAATTGTGCGTAAATCCAATCGAGTTATCAGGCCCTGATGAGCAATTCCGGAGATTATTTAGCTCAGTGAAGTAAATAATGACATTAGCATCTCCTGCGAGTTCCTGGAGCCCCCGTCCCCCACTTCAGTCTTGTATTCATTTTCTGCATGGTCTTTTGAGTGGTGGAAATAAAGATGTGGAGGTGAGGGTAGAATCTTCAGATGTTAGCATAGGAGGGACTCAACACTTTCCTACAAATGGGGAAATTAAGGCCCAAAATAGGACATGTCACACAGAAAGTTAGGGCCTCTGGAATCCATCTGCACCTCTTCAGCCACGGCTGCAGACACTGACAACCCACATGGGCATCTCCCAGCTCACTTCCATCCTTGGGTGTGCCAAGGCAGGACTCAAATACCAGCAGGAGTGGCATTCAGAGCGTGTGTGTGTGTGTGTGTGTGTGTGTGTGTGTGTGTGTGGTGGTGGTGGGTAGGGGAGGCTGTAGTGTTCATGAATTCTAGGATCTCATCTTACTGAGAGAGACAAAGAGACACTGATTAACTTTCTGCTGTGGTAAGCTAAGTATGCCTGATTTTTTTTAAGTATGATAAGAATGACTACTTAGAGGACAGAAATAGAGTGAATAATTTTCAAGCCACTAGAGGGAATAATAAAAGGAAATAGAGAATATCCCACAAGTTCAGCAGGAGGTTGAAGAGACGGTAAAAAGGAAGTAATGGGAAAAAATAGTGTTGACCGTAAAACACTATAAAAGAAAGTGATGGAAATATATCCAAATACATCTGTAAATTCAACAATATGTAAGTGGATTAAACTCAACAAATATAAATGGATTAAACTCACTACTCGAAAGACATAGACTCTCAAATTAGACACATAAAAACAGCAACAAAGAAACAAAATCCATCACTGTGTTCTTTTGAGGACACACACCTAAAACAGAATGCTGATCATCAGCAAATAAATTGCAAGGAAAAAAAGACGTAAAGAGACATAAAGAGAAATCAAACAATTATGTGTGTGGATCTTGTTTGGATCCACTTCAAAGTATAGGAATTTTTTTTTTTTAACTTTTTTTAGACTTTCTTTGTGGTCTACTGGTTAAGACTCAGTGTTTCCAATGCAGGGGGCGAGCATTTGATCCCTGGTTGGGGAACTAAGATCCCACATGCCACACAGCATGGCCAAAAAAAAAAATTATGACTTTTTATGCAACTGGAAGTTTAAAGGCTGATGGACTGCTGGACGATATTATGGAAATATTAATATTTTAACCATGAGTCCTTATCTTTTAGAGATACAAACTGATCTGTGTATGTCTACATTATATGACTCCAGAATTGTCTTCAAAATAATACTAATGAAGATGAAACAAGATCAGTCATGAATTGATAAGTTTTGACATTGACAATGCTTACATAGGTTTCATTGCATCAATCTCTACTTTTATATGTTTAAAATTTCCCATTATAAAATGTTTTTATATTAAAAAAAAATGATGCAGTAAGCTTAAAAATTAAAGAATAGAAAAGAATTTACTAGGGAAATATGAACTCCCAACGAGCCCCCAGAATAATAAACCAGGCTCACCTCTGCATGGGTGGTGATTCTTTACCAACTGAGCTAACAGGGAAGCCCAAATGAATCTGTACCCCTCAACAACTCCCCTCCATCTTTAGGCCTCAGTGTCCTCTCCAAGATGGGCAGAATTCTTGCCCTCCAGGAGTTAAAGCAGAGAAACCAAAATCAGGCACACATTGTAGGGACTTCCCTGGTGGTCCAGTACTTAAGAATCCACCTTGCAGTTCAGGGGTGCAGGTTCAATCCCTAGTCAGAGAAGTAAGATTCCCATGTGCCAGAGCTACTGATGCTACGACAACGATACAGTGTCTGTGCCACGCCAGAAAATCCCGCGTGGAGCAACAGAGAACCTGCCTGCTGCGGCTAAGACCCAACAACAGCCAAATAAATTTTGATGCTGTTTAAACACACACACACACACAGTACTGATTGAATAGTGCCTGTCTGCCCTGCCACTCCCACTGCCCCTGGACAAATTCATGACCACTTGGAACCTCAGAATGGGATTTTATTTGCCACTGGGGTCCTTGCAGATGTAATTAAGGATCTTGAGATAGAATCATCCAGACTTAGCTGCTGCTGCTGCTAAGTCGCTTCAGTCGTGTCCGACTCTGTGCGACCCCATAGACGGCAGCCCACCAGGCTCTCCCGTCCCTGGGATTCTCCAGGCAAGAACACGAGTGGGTTGCCATTTCCTTCTCCAATGCATGAAAGTGAAAAGTGAAAGTGAAGTCGCTCAGTCGTGTCCGACTCTTAGCGACCCCGTGGACTGCAGCCTACCAGGCTACTCCGTCCATGGGATTTCCCAGGCAAGAGTACTGGAGTGGGGTGCCATTGCCTTCTCCGATCCAGACTTAGGGTGGGGCCTAAATCCACTGTGCTTCCCTGGTGGCTCAGACGGTAAAGAATCCGCCTGCGATGCAGGAGGGAGAAGGCAATGGCTCCCCACTCCAGTACTCTTGCCTGGCAAATCCTATGGACGAGGGAGCCTGTTGGGCTGCAGATCATGGGGTTGCTAAGAGTTGGACACGACTGAGCGACTTCACTTTCACTTTTCACTTTCATGCATTGGAGAAGGAAATGGCAACCCACTCCAGTGTTCTTGCCTGGAGAATCCCAGGGATGGGGGACCCTGATGGGCTGCTGTCTATGGGGTCGCACAGAGTCATACACGACTGAAGCGACTTAGCATCAGCAGCAGCAGCAGTGATGCAGGAGACCTGGGTATGATCCCTGGGGTGGGAAGATCCCCTAGAGGAGGGCATGGCAATCCACTCTAGTATTCTTGCCTGGAGAATCCCCAAGGACAGAAGAGCCTGGCGGGCTACAGTCCATGAGGCTGCAAAGAGTCAGACAGGACTGAGCAACTAAGCACATAAATTCACTGATCAGTGTGTTTATGAGAAAGGAGAGGCTGATCTGGACACACAGGGAAGAGAGTCATGAAAAATGATGGAGGCAGAGACCGGGGTGATGTGGCTATCAGCCAAAGAATACCAAGGCTGCCTCAAAAGTACTGGCTTGAAACAGCCTGAATTTATTATTTTTAAACTTCTGGAGCTAAAATCCTGGTGTGGGCAGGGCAGTTCCGGGGAGAATTGTTTCCTAGCCTTTTTCAACTTCTTGAGGCCTTCTGCATTCCTCGGCTCAAGTAACAGTTAGGGGGGAGGGGCAAGGGAGGGGAGTCCTTCCTCCATCTTCACAGCTGGTGCAGTCTTCCTCCCATTACATCCCTCTGATAAGGCTCCCTGGGGTTACACTGGTTGTTGTTGTACGTTGCTAAGTTGTGTGGGACTCTTTGCCACCCATGGATTGCAGTATGCCAGGCTCCCCTATCTTTTACTATCTTCTGGAGTTTGCTCAAACTCATGTCCATCGAGTCCGTGACACTTTCTAATCATCTCATCCTCTGCCACCCACTTCCCCTTTTCCCTCCAATCTGTCCCAGCATGAGGATATTTTCCAATCAATCAGCTCTTTGCATCAGGTGGCTAAAGTATTGGAGCTTCAACTTCAGCATCAGTCCTTCCAATGAAAATTCAGGGTTGATTTCCTTGAGGATTGACTGATTTGATCTTCATGCAGTTCAAGGGACTGTCGAGAGTCTTCTCCAATACCACAGTTCAACAGCATCAATTCTTTGGCACTCAGCTTTCTTTAACGGTCCAGTTCTCACATCCGTACATGACTACTGGAAAAATCATAGCTTTGCCTAGACAGACCTTTGCCAGCAAAGTGATGTCTCTGGTTTTTAATGTGCTGTCTATGTTCGTCATAGCTATTACACCGGGCTCACTGGGATAATCCAAGATAATCTCTTTAATTTAACTGTCAACTGATTTAGCAACTTTAATTCCATTTGCAACTTTAATTCCCCTTTGCCATTCCAGGTTTAATATTCACAGATTCCAGGGATTCAGATGAGGACATCTTTGTTGTTGTTCATTCATTAAGTCGTGTCTGACTCTGTGACCCCATGGACTACACCATGCCAGGCTTCCCTGTCCTTCACTATCTCCTGGAGTTTGCTAAGATTCATGTCCATTGAGTCAGTGATGCTATCCAAGCATCTCATCCTCTGCCACCCCATTCTTTTCCTGTCCTCAATCTTTCCATCTTCATAGTCTTCTCCAATGAGTCGGTTCTTCGCATCAGGTGGCCGAAGTATTGGAGCTTCAGCTTCAGCATCAGTCGGTTCTTCGCATCAGGTGGCCGAAGTATTGGAGCTTCAGCTTCAGCATCAGTCCTTCCAATGAATATTCAGGGCTGATTTCCTTTAGGATTGACTGGTTTGATCTCCCTGCTGTCCAAGGGATTCTCAAGAGTCTTCTCCAGCACCACAATTTGAAAGCATCCATTCTTCGGTGCTCAGCCTTCTTTGGGGAGCATTATTTTGCCTAACACAACTGGTTATGTAGCTTTAATCTCCCAGGACACATGGAGATTATTCCTAACCATGCCATGGTATTCCTCTTCCCTGCCTTCCTTTGGAACTTGCTTCTATTTAGGCCTCAGATTACAGTTTATGGATCACCTCCTCCAGGAAGCCCACCTTGATGCTTCCTTTAGTCCCCAATGCCACCTGTGCCATCATCACAGTTCTTACCACTCTGTGGGTTACCTAGTGATGTCTGTCACTCCCACTAGATCATTAGAAAGTGTCTCTTGTCCCTGCTGTGTCCTCGCATCTAGCATAGGACTTAGCACACAGTCGACACCCAATAAATGTGTAGCCTGCATGAGTTGGAGGCTGCTCCACTCAGGTCTGTAAAGAGCTCCAGCCTGGTGAGGATAAATGTAATACTGGCATGCACAGGGACCCACAGCTTTGGCAGGCGGGTGGGCACGGGTGGCTGCAGGACCCCATATTCCTGGCCAGGCCCGGCTGAGCCTGGTGCCTGCCGCTCCAAGAACCCCTCCCGGCCTCCTCATTAAAGCAGGCCTTTTACTTAGGCAGGCGCTGCCAGTTCTAATTGACTGCCTGCATCCCTGGGGGGACTCAAGTTCCCGAGGTCGGCAGTTGGGCCAGGGCCAGACCACGGCAGGTGGGAAGGAGCCCGGCTCCAGGATGGGAAACAAGGCCTGAAGGCTGGACCTTCGGTCTCACTGGAGGTGACCTGCTGCCCACCTGCCCTCCCTCTCTGGCCTCCAACACTGTGGCACCCACTGTCCTCAAGGCTCAGGGTGCCCTCCCAGCTTGTGCAAGCCCTTGGTAAGTTTGATCTTCAGATACTTGGTAACACTGAGAACACACCTAGATGTACAGAGACATGCAAACACGCGCAAACCCACAACCCACAGATCCAGACCGAGAGGTGGTGTGACATGGTGGTGAGACATGTGGGAGCATAACCTGTCTGTGACTCAGCCTTTCCACCTGTAAAATGGGTTTATAATGGTCCCCCTCCCTCCCACCCCCGACACACACACATTCATGGGGTCCCCCACCCCCCCAGCCCTGACACACACACATTCATGGGGCTTCTGGGAGAAATAAATGGGTTAATAGTTAGAAAATGCTTAACCCAGGACGTGGTTCTATAGGGCTTATTATGTATGCATTTGACAGGTATTGATGGAGCACTTAATGCATGCCAGGCCTAGCAATTACAGCGGTGAACAAGATTCACATAAGTTCCTTCCCAGGTGGTGCCAGTGGTTAAAAAAAAAAAAAAAATCTGCCTGCCAGCGTAGGAGATACAAGAGATGCAGGCTCAATCCCAGGGTTGGGGAGATCCCTTGGAGTAGGAAATGGCAACCCACTCCAGTATTTTTGCCTATGAAATCCCATGGACAGAGGAATCTGGCAGGCTACAGTCCATGGGGTCACACAGAGTCGGACTTGACATGCACACACGCTGTCCTGGGGGGCATGGAATCTGACTGGGGAGGGGGAGAGTGAGCCTAATAAAAGAGTAATTGTTGGAGTGTGCTGGGAGGACACAGGTGGGCACATACACACACACACACCTGGAGAGACACTCTCTGAGTTTCTGTGATTATTTCCATTTCACAGAGGGAATAAATGAGGCTCAGAGACAGAAGGAAAACGGGTTTAATTTGGGGCCATGCAGTTTCTGAAACAGTCAACGCTTCACATGGCCCCAGGGCCTTTGCCCTGTTGTCCCACTTCCAGGCACCCCTCCAGGTCCTCATTCTTCTGTCCTCAGCTCAAGTGTCACTTCCTCAGGGTAGCGTGCCTCTCTCCCCTGACTCCTTGAAACTTGCTTAGCTGTGGCTGCGTTTGACTAGGGAGCTTCTTTCATTAATATCTGTCATAGCTGCCTCTGAGTTCCCAGAGCTCAGCACACAGTGGGTGCTCTATGAATGCACACTGGCCCTGGGGCTCAGCCCCGCTCCTGAGAACTTGCAAACTGGCAGCTGGGGGAGTTCAAGCTGGGGGCGTCCCTCCCACCTCCCAGCTTTAATCTGGGCAGTCCCCTCCTCAGCCACCACCACCATGCTTCTAGAACCTGTTCCTAGCTTTTCATCCTCCCTGGAGAGGCCTCATTACCACTCCCAGCCCAAGAGACAGGAATCTGCAGCCTCCTGGGTTTTCAAAGCAATACATTAAAATAGAAATCGATGCCGCCACGTGGACAACCTGGGGCCTAACCTTGGGCTGCAGGCCTCTGGCCGCCTGCTGTAGCTTCTAGCCCCTCCTTTGTGAGCTGAAGGGGATGACAGACTTTGGAGCTCAGAGCCTCGGGAACTGGTAATCACTGCCATTAGGATAATGATTTTAATTATTATCTAATAAAAGTATATTTAGCAGCATCCCTTTTGTGAGCGTTTACACGGTTTGGGGCACTTTCTTTTTTCGGCCACACCAGGGATCGAACCTGCACCCTTGGCAGGGAAAGTGCGGAGTCCTAACCTCTCAACCAGGGAATCCCTTCAAGGCACTTTATAAAAGCTTCTCTTTTTTTACCCACTTTTTTTTTCCATCACTTAAATTTTTTTTTATCGCTTGCACCTTGCTTGCAGGATCTTAGTTCCCTGACCAGGGATCAATCCTATACCCCCTTGCTCCGGAGGTACTGAGTGCTAACCCCTGGACTTGCCAGGGAAGTCCGTAAAACCCTTTTTTCTTCTTTTTTTTAATATTTGTTTATTTATCTGGCTGTGTCGGGTCTTAGTTGCATCTTCATTGTGATATGAGACCTCTTAGTTGCAGCATGTGGGATCTCATTCCAACCAGGGGTCGAACCCCTTCCACTGGGAGCATGGTGTCTTAGCCACTGGACTGCCAGGGAAGTCCTAAAACCCTTTTCTGGATCCCACATTCCTCTCCATTGACCACCCGGTTTCTGAGAGTCCGCTGTCTACACTCTTCTTCCTCCCATCCCCTTCAGGATCTCCTCCCCACTAAGGGCCCCCACACCAGGAATCTGCATTCTCAAAAAGATGCCCCTGGCCAGGGGCACCCACCCTGGTGACTGCCTGGCAGGAGGAAACAGAAGCTGCCCCAGAAGAAGATTGCTGGGGAGGGGGGCTGCCCTGGAGGGCTCTGGGATAGGGGACCACTTGCCAGGCAGCAGGCCCAGTCTCAGACTCACCTACCTCAACGGCTGACTCCAAGTCTGGGGCCTGGGAAGCCCTGGGCATATGACCACACCCTCCCCACCCCCACCCCGCACACACAAACACAGGCACACCCAGCCTCTCTCATGAAGAACACAGGTTAAGAGGGAAAATTGGAGAGCCAGCTAACACTTACGAAAGATGTATTCCATACTAGTGAGTTTGTATCATAACTGCTTCAATTTTAAGAGCAATTAGGGAAATGGAGGCAAAGAGAGACGCCGTCGCCCGGCTAGTCACACGGCTGGTAAGTGGCAACCTGAGTTAGAACCCTTCTCTCTCTGAGTTGGGGCTTCCCAGGTGGCACTAGTGGTAAAAAAAAGAAAACCCGCCTGCCAATGCAGGAGACATAAGGGACAGGGGTTCAATGCCTGGGTGGGGAAGATTTCCTGGAGGACAGTGTAGCAACCCACTCCAGTATTCTTGCCTAGAGAATCCCCATGAACAGAGGGGTCTGGTGGGCTACAGTTCATGGGGTCACAAAGAGTCAGACACGACTGAGTGACTTGGCATGTAGGCACTCTTTGAGTTGAAAGGCCTGCCTGTGCTAAATATCTTATTTCCCATGCAGGGACAGTGGGATCCACAGAACCATCCACCAGGTGGGTTCTATTATCCACTTGTGGTGCAGATGAGGAAACTGAGGCTCAGACGGGCTGCTGGGCTGTGCTAGGAAGGAGACAGCATGACTGGGGCTCCAGTCCCAAGTCGGGTACCCAGAACCTGGTCTCTTAACCACTCCAGTCACCAAAGGTTCTCCTGGGCACTATTTCAGCATCCTTAAGGTGGGGTTCATTGCAGAATCCAGGTTATGAGGACCACGTGCCAGCAGGCTTGTAAAGAGCCCCTTGTGGGGTCTGGCCAAACAGGAGGGTCTGATTTGGGTGAGTTGAGGACACAATAGGGACGGAGGCTGGGAAAAATTTTCCCATGGCCCCCGTCAATCAACCTCTCTCCAACCTGGGACAGTTAAATCTGCCACCCTCCCCCGCCCTCCGCTCCCAATCCCCACCCCCCGGCCTGAGATCCCCTTCCCTGGCGGTCACTTAAGTGCCCTCCGGCCCCTCGCAGGAACAGCGCCGCCTCTGTGTCCGGCGCGGGGCCAGCGTCTCTCCAGGTTTTTCAGCGTTGCCCAGAGACGGGTGGGCTGTCGGCTGGCCCTCGCCCCCGGCACGCAGAACCCTGCCCGCCCAAGCCCCAGGACCCCGGATCCAGAACAATAGGCAGGCCGGGGGGAGGAGGGGAGACAGGCGGGGCTGGGGCCTCGGGGGGCCTGGGAACCGAGCGGCTCGGGGTCGGTGTGCAGGGAGGGGGGTCCTGCGATCAGACAGAGGCTCCCGGAGGAGTGGGAGCTCGGGGCGGGTGGCGGGGAGTGAGGCGCACCCAACCAGGAGGGAGCTCGCGGAGGCCGGGGAGCTTAGCCCCCTCCCCAACGGCGGCTCCGGGAGGAGGGGCCGCCTACTCCCCCCAGCCACTGGGCTCGTGCGGGGAACAGGTGTCGGGGGTTCTGAAGGCAGGACGAAGGGGCACAATCCCTTTCGGAAGTGAAGCGGCATCGGGGCCCCGCACCGCTATAAATACGGTCACAGCTGACTAGGGGGAGGGGACCTGAAGGACCCGAGAAGTGGGACGTAGGGTGCGGGATGGCGGGCGACCCTGAGCTTGGGGACGCGGCCAAGCTTCTGGGAGGATGCGAAACCCGGTGACGTGCTACTTTCCGGACCCTGGCGTCCTGAGGGCAGAACTGGGCGTGTCCATAACCTATATAAGCACCGCCCCTCGCCGAGCTCCGCTCCCTCGCGGAGCCGCCTCCGGGTGTGAGCCCACTCCACTCTCTCAGCCCCTCCCCTTCCGTCGCCCTCTCCTCATCTTTAGCCCCCTCCCCTCGCTGAGTCTCCTCTTCTGTCTCAGCCCATCCTCTCTCAGCGCCCCCTTTCTAAGCACCCCCTGCCACCTTTCAGCTCCTAGTGGGGAGAGGTGTCCTGGGACAGCCCCTTCCGGCTGTTCCAGGTAGAAACTTGACTCCTTGGCTGGCAGGGGCTACCCTGGCTCCTCCTCATCTGCAGTATCACCCTCATATTCCGTGACTAGAACAGCCGGAGCTTTTGGGGTTCCGCCCTCCCCGATAGCCCCTCATGCCCGATTATCTCCTACCTCCAACACCCAGTCCGGGGCTAGGCTCCCTATCAGAAACTACCAGAAAGACCTTCATGCAGGCACACCCCCTTCAAGTCCCTGCCTTAGACCTCTCACCCCTTGCTTCCCAGACCCAGGAGCCAATTTTTGAAATGGGTGATGGGTAGAAATCCTAACTTCATTAATTTTTTCATTCATATTCTTCAACAAACATTGAATGAGCACCTACGGCCTGCAAGCCTGTGCTGGGGGTTGGGGATACAGCTCATTGACCAGTGGGGAAGATAGTGGGGTGATGGAGGTCAGAGGGCTGTGATGGGGGGGCAATAGGGGTCAGGGAGGTGATGGGTCCCAGAGGGAAGGCTTCCCACAGGAGATGTCATCTAAACTGAAGGCTAAAGATATTCGGGCCCAAGCGAGGGTGTACCTAGCAGAGAACCCCAAGTGCAAAGGCCCTGAGGCAGGAGCAAGCCCCTGGCTTTCAGTCCCAGCTTTGCTGTTTATTTGCTGTGTGACCTGGACAAGTGACTATTTCTTTCTCATTGTTACCAGCGCTCAATGGAAGGGCTCAGCTGGGCACCTGATACACAAGAGACGCTCCATAAATATTTGCCAAATGTTGATGAAGGAACTGCAGTTCTAGAGGGTTGTCACGAAAGAGAAGGCTTCACGGCCCCTGCCTGGGGGTGGGTGGGTTGGGGCAGCTTGTGACCTCTTTGGCCAAGGTGCCCCTGTCGGCTGGGCCCCTCCCCCAGGCCCACCCGTCCTCCACCAGCTGTCCCTCCATGTGTGCGCCCGCCTGTCAAGAGCAGGCGCCTGTTCCGGAACACCTGATGCCTTGCTTCCCAGGGATTTCAGAGGGGTAGATGCACGGAAGTTCAGCTGCCATGGGGGCTTAACCCTGGAGCCTGGGCGCCGGGTCTTCAGAGGCCCAACATCATCCCTCTTGACTCTGTAGAAAGCTCTGGCATGGCTCCCAACCTTAGCTAGAAAGACCCCACTTCAACTCCTAGCTCTGGCGTTGCTCAGCTGTGTGGCTTTGGGAATGTCAGTCATCCTCTCTGGTTACTGCCACCACCAATAATAATAAGAGCTGACACATCCTCAGTGCATATGATGTGCCCGAGGCCATGTTTAGAGCCTTTCTGTGAATGAACTCTGTCTTCTAGCAGGATTCTGAGTTCCCAAGTATTGTTGACCCCCTTTTAAAGATTGAAAACTGAGGCACAGAGTAAGGTTATATGACTCACAGGGTGAAATGATCCAATGAGTAATCACTGTTGGGTTGCCCCAAAAGTTTGTTTGGGTTTTTCTGCACAATCTTAAAGAAAAACCAGAAAGAACTTTTCAGCTAACCCAGTACAATAACACTGGTGCTGGAGAAGACTCTTGAGAGTCACTTGAACAGCAAGGAAATCAAATCAGTCAGTCCTAAAGGAAATCAACCCTAAATATTCATTGGAAGGACTGATGCTGAAGCTGAAGCTCCAGTTCTTTGGCCACCTGTTATGAAGAGCTGACTCACTGGAAAAGACTGATGCTGGAAGAGATTGAGGGCAGGAGGAGAAGTGGGTGACAGAGGACGAGATGGTTGGATGGCATCACCGACTCAACGGACATGAATTTGAGCAAACTCCAGGAGATGGTGAAGGACAGGAAAGCCTGGCATGTTGTAATCCATGGGGTCGTCGCAAAGAGCTGGACATGACTTAGCAACTGAGCAACAATACAATAGCACATATTGCGTGCTCACTGGGTGCCTGGGTGCCTGCTTTATATGGATTAGCTCATTTAATTCTCCCCAAAACCAAATGAGGTCATGGGACCACTAACAGAAGTCCCTTTTTACAGATGTAGAAACTGAGGCCCAGAGACAATAAACAATTTGCCCAAACCCACAGAGCTGTATAACGTTGAACACACATCATCATAGAAAGTTCTATGGATGAGCATTGCTCTATGAGCAAATGCTTCTATTTGACTTTGCTCTCTGTTGTCTGTTAGGAGCCCAGTCCCTGGTAAGTTACAGTTAACTTGTAGATTTCTGTCTGGTAGGAAAAAGAAACCTCCAATTATGGTTTTGTTGCATGTAGGCCATTCACTAGTTTGTATCCAGCCTAATCTTATTCTAACTTTCTTAAGAAAGAAATATCCTGGGGACTGCCCTGGTGGTCCAGTGGTTAAGACTCTGTGCTTCCAGCGCAAGAGGCACCAGTTCAAGCCTTGGTCGGGGAACTAAGATCCTGTATGCTGCATCAAAAAAAGAAAAAAGGAAGGAAGGAAGGAAGATCCTGACAAATATCCAGTCCCTTAAATGCTCTCAGAACCAACTTGACCATTTAATTGGTTCCCTGAATAATGAGTCAATTAATCATTGACCAGAATTTACATTGAAATGAGTTACATTTTCAACTTTCTGAGAACAGTACCGTGACAGCCCTGTTTTGCAAAGAGGGAAACTGAGGCCAGCTCCCTGCCTCCCAGATCCCGAGCCCAGGGCCCCAGTCATTATACACCTGGCTCTCCACATTCAGGCACCCCCCACACAGCTCCCAGAAGCAGCTCCGAGAACCTGTCTTCCCACAGTGGCAGAGAACCAGGTCAACCAACCGCTGGGACATCAAAGGGAATCTATAAATACAGCTGCAGGAGGAAAAATAGACATTTTTCTAGCCCCTCCCGGCCTTTCCTCTCTCCCACTCCAGCTCCTTCCCAGCTAGGCTCATTCATATTGCAGTAGCAGGGCTGAAGCCCCCAGCCACAGGGACCCCTACAGGAAAACAGTAAGAGAAGAAGCTGGCAATGCTTCAGTTTCCCCCAGTGAAATCAAACCTCTTCTGCTCTCCCCTTTCCCTGCCAGGGGACTAATAAAAAAGGGACATCACTGGGCCTGCCCCTGGGAGGTCCACGTGAGATGCTAAACCCAGAGACGAATGTTACTGGTTTGTAGAAATCTTCAAATTCCAGGACCCTAGAATCTTCTCTCTTTCTCAGGGAACATGTAGGGTTTCTGTGCTGTGTTGGGTGCTGGGAAGCTGGCAGGACCAACTTCTGGTACATAGTTTCGACTTGGCCAAGGCAGTCGGGAGGGCTTCCTGGAGGAGGTGACATAAGCTGAACCCCATGGAAGATGGGAGAGATGGGAAGGGAAGAGTGAGACAGAGGAGGAGGTTACACAGAAAGGAATTCAGAGTCTTCCTGGATTATTCCCACTTCCTGGTTCCCCAAGTCCTGTGTCTTTACATCTAAAATGCCTCTCAAACCTGCCTATGTCTCTTTACCTCCTCACTCCCTACCTTGGTCTAGGTCCCCATGTTGCTCCCCTAGACTAGTCCCTCCTCCCCTGGGGCCCATTCCTGTCCTGGGTACATTGTTCTCTGCCAGGCCGGCTTTTAAAAAGTCAAACTAGAGGGACCTTTTAAAAAGTCAAATCAGATCATCTCAGTCGCTCACTATAAACTCTCCTATGGCTTCCTAGTGCCCTTGAAATAAAATCCAAACTTTTCCCCATGTCCCCAACACCCACTGCTCCCCCTCCTCCCTCTTCCCCCCTCCCTCACTCTGCTCCAGCCACAGGGACCTATTCACTTTTCCTCCAACATGATCCTGTCTCAGGGTCTTTGCACATGTTGTTCTCTCCACCCTTCCCCTAGTTCTTTTTCCTCAGACTGGCTTCTAGTTCTTCAGGTTTCAGCTCAAAAGTCACTTCCTCATAGAAGCCCTCCCTGATGCCTCCAGTCTGCTGCTGCTCTTCACCTTCATTTCTTCCTGGCCTTCATAATGATCTGAAATTATTTTTTAATCATTCACTTGTTTATTTGTGGTCTGTCCATGGGTATCCCAAGAGGACAGAGATCCTGCCAGAGACCTCACCTCCGTGGGCTTCCCCTGTCTGTAAAATAGGTGGGCTTGTGGAAGAAACACAGGCTGGAATCAAGATTGCCGGGAGAAAGATCAATAACCTCAGATATGCAGATGACACCACCCTTATGGCAGAAAGTGAAGAGGAACTAAAAAGCCTCTTGATGAAGGTGAAAATGGGGAGTGAAAAAATTGGCTTAAAGCTCAACATTCAGAAAACGAAGATCATGGCATCCAGTCCCATCACTTCATGGGAAATAGATGGGGAAACAGTGGAAACAGTGTCAGACTTTCTTTTTCTGGGCTCCAAAATCACTGCAGATGGTGACTGCAGCCATGAAATTAAAAGATGCTTACTCCTTGGAAGGAAAGTTATGACCAACCTAGATAGCATATTCAAAAGCAGAGACATTACTTTGCCAACAAAGGTTCGTCTAATCAAGGCTATGGTTTTTCCAGTGGTCATGTATGGATGTGAGAGTTGGACTAGGAAGAAGGCTGAGTGCCGAAGAATTGATGCTTTTGAACTGTGGTGTTGGAGAGGACTCTTGAGAGTCCCTTGGACTGCAAGGAGATCCAACCAGTCCATTCTGAAGGAGATCAGCCCTGGGATTTCTTTGGAAGGAATGATGCTAAAGCTGAAACTCCAGTACTTTGGCCACCTCATGCGAAGAGTTGACTCATTGGAAAAGACTGATGCTGGGAGGGATTGGGAGCAAGAGGAGAAGGGGACGACAGAGGATGAGATGGCTGGATGGCATCACCGACTCGATGGACATGAGTCTGAGTGAACTCCGGGAGTTGGTGATGGACAGGGAGGCCTGGCATGCTGTGATTCATGGGGTCGCAAGAGTTGGACATGACAGAGCGACTGATCTGATCTGATCTGATCTGTGACAAGCCACTCCCTTGGGCAAGCTGTCTGCTTTATTTGCTATTAAAATAAATAGCACTGTTTCCCTTACAAACTGCTTGTAATCGATATGCTAATTGATGCAGATTTATGTAAATAACATGAGTATTTATTTCTCCTTCTCCTTCCCCGCCCCACACAAATTCCCTATGGGCCTAAGGGACCCAGAAGCTGAGGGTGGGTAGCTGTCTCAGCCCCCGTCCCTTGGGGATCTTTGGAGGTAGGGGGCAGTCTTGGGGGCAGGTAGGAAAAGGGCAGGAATGGGGGTGAGGAATATAAATCTGGAGACCTGGGGGAAAACTGAGACCAAGACAGTAAAAGAGCAAGATGAGGAGATGAAGAGGGTGGGAAGATGGAGAAACACAGAGAGGAGAGGAAACAGAAAGAGAGGGAGACTGGGAGGGATGAGGTTGGAGGGCTGGGTAGGGGCTCCCTGCCACCTCAGGGCATGCTGGGGACATATGGGATCCCCACTACACATTTGGATCAGTAGAGTTACCTCCCGCCTTCACTCTGATCATCGTGCACTGGAATCTTCTGGAAGGGGAAACTGAGGCAGGACAAGGGGAACCACTGGCCTCACTGGCTATTCCAGAGCAGGTCTTGGATGAGGACTGGCCCATCCCTCCATGGGACCCTGGGGGCCAGGAAACTTCCTTGACGCTCACTTGGACCTTAGCCAATACTCCATTGTTTTTATTGAGTGTCTACTGTGTTCCAGGCCTGTGCTGGGCAGTGTTGGGACCAAGACCAAGCGCCTTGTCTATGAAAGCTGGGGGCAGTTGAGAAGCCAGATAAATTCCAAAGTGGTCTCCACAGCCCATAAGACCCTGCATGGTCTGCCCCCAGCATCTTGTCACTTTCTCACCTTCACCTCCTCCCTCTCTCCTCCTGGATCAGGGTGCTCCTGCCACAGAGGCCTCCCCTAACAGATCAGGAATGGTCCTGCCCCAGGGCCTTTGCACTGGCTGTTCCCTAGATCCGAAGCTGACTTCCCCCACATACCTGCATGATTTTCTCCATTGTCTCCTTCAGGTCTCTGTTCAGATGTCATCTCCTCCATGAGGCCTTCACTGCCTACCACCTGCTAAATATCTCCCCCACCTTAGGCATGCCCCCTTCTTCTTTTTTTAATTTAAAAAAGCTTGTTTTGCCACATACCCCAGCATGTGGGACCTTGGTTGCCTGATTAGGGATTGAACCCACACCCCTGCACTGGAAGCTGGAGTTACAGCCACTGGACCACCAGGGAAGTCCCCTCATCTTCTTTCCTTGCTCAGTTTTTTCACCTTACCCTCTGGCCCAGAATAGATCTCACTCATTTATGTTGCTTCTTGTTTGTCAATCCCATTGGGATGTCAGCTCCACATGGCCAGAGACTTCTGTCTCTTCTGTTCGCTGCTGGGTCCCCAATGACCAGAACCAGCCGGGCATCCAACAGATAATCAATACTTGTTAAATAAGTCTATCTACTCCTGCCCTGAGCTGTGAGCAGGCCAGGACAGGACCTGGCTCTGTCTTGGTCACCACTGTGTTGCCAGCACCACCCAGCAGAACCTGGCACACAGTAGGTGCTCAATAAAGTCAGCTGAATAAATAGACCAATGAGGGTCAAGGCCTCAGGACTCGGCTTTGCCTCCTCAAGGCATTGGAGGGTTTGTAGCTGGAGCTGAGCTCGTGCCAGGTGGGGCCGAAGGAGCCTGGGTGTGTAGGGTGAGCTCAGAGCCCACAAATTGCACCTCCACACTGACATCAGCATCACTTGAGTCCAGAGCCTTGGTGGCAATGACGAAGCCGCTACCAGCTGAGGTCATTCACACACACCCTTACTGTCACTGGCTGTTTTTTTTTTTTTCCCTCCATAACAGTTCTGATTTTCTTTTTTTTTTTTAATTGTGGGATAATATACCTAACAATACATTATTTTAACCATTTGTAAGAGTTCAATTCAGTTACATGAAATACCTCCTCACTGTTGTTCAGCCATCACCACTACCTCGGCCCAGAACTTTTCCATCTTCCCAAATGGAAACTCTGTCCCCATGAAACACTGACTCCCCATCCCCTCCCCCACCCCCTGGCCCCACCATCTCTGTGGATCTGACTCCTCTAGGGACCTCCTGTGAGTGGAATCAGACAATGTGTGTCCTTCTGTGTCTGGCTTCTCTCACTGAGCATCACTCCTCAAGGTTCATCCATGTTGCAGGAGTTGTCAGATTTCCTGCAGAGTCCACGCTCATTCTACCTCCAGTTTGCTTGCTCCTGATGAAGGGCAGCTCACCACTCCATTGTGGATTAAAAAAATGAATTAACAAAAGGCCTCTCAGAGCGGAGGACATTGACCAAACACATGAGGATTTCCCAAGAAGCGGGAACAGCAAGTGCAAAGGCCCTGGTGTGAGGCGGATCTCCATGTGTCATCTTGGCTGGAAAGGGAAGCCCAGTGGAGGGTGGATTTTGAACAGGGACAATGTGACACCTTTTCCCCCTCCCCCAAGTGACACTGCCCCCTCTGTGCCTCAGTTTCCTACCCACCCCCAGGACAGACCCCAGGGAACTCAATGGTCCCTAGGCCCGTGTCACTTCCTCCTCTGAAGACCAGGATACGCCTTGCCTCATTTGCATATGCAGATAAGGCCTTGGAGCATGGGCTTCTGAGAGGACCCTGGACACACTCAGGCCTTTCTGGGGATGTTGCTTGCTGATTCTGACAGGAAGAAAGCACTGTAAGTGCTTGAAGTTTTACTCACAAATCAGGCGGTGGCTTCTGCCACTTCTCTCTCTACTGTTTCCTGGGATGTATGTGTGGTACTTGGAGCTCCAGCCAGACACACAGTCAGTTCAAGCCACAGCCTTGAGTCCAAGGGGCTGGAGAGAGGGTCTCAGGCTGGGCAACCCCCAGCCATCCCAGCTGGCTGCCTGGCTGAAGGCCTGCTATGCATACAGGCTGGCCTGACTACCACATACCCTCTCCCCTGCAGTGGAGGGGGACTTGGGCAAACTCTGGGGCCAGGCATACTGGGTTGAAATCCTTGCTCTGGCTCAAAATGTGTATTGTACCTGGAGCTGTGCAGTGCACACACTTAATAAGTGCTCCTGAAGTTATTGCTTCACTGGGTGCCCCTCCCCAAGCCTGAAGAGTTGGCCTCATTGCCCCATTTTGCTGCCTAGGGAACTGAGGGACCCAGAGTTCCTGCCCAGATGGGCCTCACTTTCCCCATCTGAACAATGAAGGTAGAGCTTTCAGGCTCCCATTCATTCATTCACTCATTTGTTCAACACATTTGTTGAATGCTTACTGTGTGCCAGACCCTATACCCCAGGGACACAGCCATGACCAAGGGAAACTCTGGCCCTGCCCTGGTAGAGCTGACTGGGGGCAGGGGTGTGGGGAGGGGGAAATGGGAAGAGAAACAAGTAATAGATAAAAGAAATACTCTTGGTAAAAAAGAACAGCAGAGCAGGGACTTCCCTGGCAGTCCAGGGGTTAAGACTCTGTGCTCCCACTGTAGGGAGCATGGGTTCGATCCCTGGTTGGGGAATGAATGTCATGTGCTACACCATGTGGCTGAAAAAAAAATAATCAAAGATTAAATTTTTAAAATTGTACAGCAAAGGAATCCAAACAGAGAAAAGGGAGTGATTGTTTAGACAGGGGGTGTATTAGGGGAACATTGAGCTGAGACCTGGAGCCGTTCAGATATCTGAGGGAAAAATGACTCTACTGGGGGCAGGGACAGCCAGTGCAAAGGCCCTGAGGCTTGACTGACAAGTTGGAGGAACAGCGAGGAATAAGGAATTCAGTGTGGCTGAAGCAGAGTGATGGAGGGGGTCCTGGCGAGGACTGGATGAAAGGGGCACAAGACATGGTCATGATTGAGGCTCCTAGGCACACAGCAAGCCAGAACTACCAGGGACTTCCCTGGTGGTCCAGTGGCTAAGACTCTGTGCTCTCAGTGGTGGGGGCCTGGGTTCAATCCTTGGTCAGGGAACTAGATCCCACAGGCCATGACTAAGAGTTCACATACCACAACTAAAAGATCCTGTGTGCCACAAATAAATAAATAAATACTAAAAAAAAAGAAAGAAAGAACTACTGTATGGGCCTTCCTGAGGGCTGCCTTCTGCCCTCCAGCCCCCATTCACATCTATGTCCCTAAGATTTCTGTATAACGAGCAATTATTAAGTACCCTGAGAGTGGGACCATAAAGAAGGCTAAGCACTGAATAATTGATGCCTTTGAACTCTGGTGCTGGAGAAGACTCTTGAGAGTCCCTTGGACTGCGGGGAGATCAAACTAGTCAATCCTAAAGGAAATCAACCCTGAATATTCATTGGAAGGACTGATGCTGAAGCTGAAGCTCCAATACTTTGGCTGCCTGATGCGAAGAGCCAACTCAATGGAAAAGAACCTGATGCTGGGAAAGATTGAGGGCAGGAGCAGAAGGCGACAACAGAGGCTGAGATGGTTGGATGGCATCATCAGCTCAATGGACATGGGTTTGAGCAAACTCTGGGAGATAGTGAAGGATGGGGAAGCCTGGCATGCTGCAGTCTGTGGGGTCGCAAAGAGTCGGGACACCACTTAGGGGCCAAACAACAACTGAGTGCTAAGTGTTGTTCTAGTCAATGGGGATTCATCAGGGCATAAAACAATGCTGTGGGGGAGATGATAAACAATGTTTGGTTGTGAAAAACAGGAAGAAGAAAACCAGAGCAGGGTAAGAAGACAGAAAGGGACAGTGTGTTGCAGTATGTGCAAGCTCAGGGTGGCCTTGCTTTGGAGGCAACATTTGAGATCTGAGACTTGGAAGAGCAGAGAGGCCACATGGATATCTGTGGGAGAGGGGAAACCACTCCAGGTAAAGAAGAGAAAGTGCAAAGGCCCTGGGGCAGGTCAAGCTCAGTACAAAAACTACTTTCAGTCAAAGTGTTAGTCCCTCAGTCGTGCCCGACTCAGCTCCTCTGTCTGTGGGATTTCCCAGCAAGGACACTGGAGTGCATTTCTATTCTCTTCTCCAGGGGATCTTCCCAACCCAGGGATCAAACTGACGTCTCCCACATTGCAGGCAGATTCTTTACCATCTGAGCCACCAGGGAAATCCATTCAGAGACACCATCAAGCCCTTAACAGTTATGCCCCAGCATTTCAGAGTGGAGTTTCCTCTTCCAGATGGCCCCCCAGGATCCTCAGTGTTTCCAGATGATGGAGGCACCCATGGGAGCTCCTGGGCAGTCCAGTGGTTAGAACTTCACGTTCCCAATGCTCCCAGTGCAGGAGGCACTGGTTCAATCCCTGGTTGGGGAACTAAGATCCCACATGCTGCATGGTGCAACAAAGTCAGGCTCAGCAGTGCGCAGGCAGAGGGTGAGGAGGAAGTCATCAAGACCCTCCTTGGGATCACCTCAAATGAGGGACCCCAAGTCACTTGCCTTAAGAACCTTCCAAGCTAGGAGGTCCCTGAGTCCTTGTAAATGATTCAAAGCATGAGGTTCAGGACCTTCCTGGTGGCCCAGTGGTTAAGAATCCACCTGCCAATGCAGGGGACACGGGTTCGATCCCTGATCCAGAACAAAGATTCCACATGCCACAGGGCAGCTAAGCCTGTGAGCCATAACTACTGAAGCCCACATGCCCTAGAGCCTGTGCTCCACAAGAGAAGCCAAGGCAATGGGAAGCATGAGCACCTCAATGGGAGAGTAGCCCCCACTGGCGGCAACTAGAGAAAAGCTCCTGTGCTCTAAGAAAAACCCAGCATGGCCATAAAGGAAGAAATTAATTCAATTAAATATTTTTTTAAAGCATGGGGTTCAAATTCCAGCTTTATTTTCCGGCTATGTGAGTGGCCAAGTCGTTTATCTCTGGGTCTCAGTTTCCACACCTGAAAATGGGATAAAAAAAATGTAGTCACGCTCTAGAATCATGGGGCTACTTATAGTAAGTGCTCAGTAAGTCTTAACTCTTCATTATAATAATTACTATACGCATCATATGGGTCATTTTCAGGCAGCAGGCCTAGGGGTGGCTGTGTCATTTCGGGAAAAAGCCACACTCTCTCCGGGCACCAGGTGCCCCAGGGCCCCAGGAGTGCTTTTGAACCTGAGGACAGGAGTCCCCCAAAATGACTGCAGAAGGCAGGGGTCAAAGGGCAAGGGGCAGGGATAGGTCAAGGTCATGCCACACACACACACACACACACGCACACGCACACGCACACGCACACGCACACGCACACCCCTACCCCTTCATGGGCTCTAGGTTGGTTAGGTCTGCGGAAGGACCAGCTGGGCGGATTTAGCCAGCGCATCTGCCGCCGGAACAGCTGCCGTTCTGGGGGGGGCTGGAGGGGGATTTAGGACGAGTGAAAAATCTGTCCGAGGAGAATCGCGTCTGCGCTGCCCAGCTGCCGGCTCAGACTAGGGGGACACCCCGAATCCGCCCGGACCCCGAGCCCCTCCCCTGCAGCGGCCACCCCCACGTGCCTTGGGGGGAGGGGGCGTCGGGGAGGCCCTGACGTCACAGGCAGCCTCAGCCAATCGGAGCTGCCCTTTCCGAGCCCCCAGGGGATTCCCAGGCCCTAGCCGGGGCTGGGGCCGCGACCCAGCACCTACGACCCCCAACCTGGGCTTAAAAGAGGGCCCAGACCTGACTGGGGGAAACCAAGGCTGGGACGCTCCAGGAAGGGGGCGGGACCCAGCTGACCCCCCTTAGCGCCTCAGTCCAGCCGCCAGGCTCCTGCGAGGCCCAGAGAGGGGCAGGGAAGGCCGGAGTCACACAGCTGGGCGGTTAGATGGGGAGCGCTGATTGGGGGCGCGCACGCAGCGGGGCGGGGTTTCCCAGCACCCCCAGGCGCTAGGTACTAAGGCCGGAATAAGCCTCAGCCCATCCCGGGGAACCCAAAGGCCGCTTGACCCACTCCAGGTCTCCCCGGGACCCCTCGGACCCGGGGCCGCGGCCGGGACGCCCAGGGAGGAAGGTGTTGGTGGCCGCCGAGCACCCGCAAAACCCGCTCTGGATTTCTCCTGGGTCGGAGCTGGACTGGAGCGCCGCGCTGACCCACCTAGCCTGAGAAACTGAGGCCCGGAGGGGCGGGGCTTTGCTCAGTGTCACACAATTGTGAGGACGCTGCTGGTTCTGCCCCCTCCCTGGGCCTCCCTGGCTCACCCGGCGGGCAAGCTGTGAACTTCCTGCCACCCTCTTCCAGGTCAAGGCTCAGACAGTCAGGAGCCCAGGGCGGGGGAGGGAGCAGCCAAGTCTGACCTTGACCCCGTCCAGGGCATGAAAGACTCATTCATGAGTGCTGAAGCCTGGGTGGCAGCTGAGCCGGGCCGCGGGGGTGGGGCCTCCCTCAGGGCCTTTTGTCCTGGCTGGTCCCTCTGCGTAGTACACGCTGACTTCCCACCACCCCCTGCACCCCGTGTGCTCTGTCAAATCTGTCCAGGGTCCTTCTATGGCCCCTAGGTCACCTCCTAGTCCTCCTGGGCCGCTCAACGCCCTCATCTATCTATACCCTGAACTCTCCAGCAGATTCTTTTGTCTCCCCTCCTAGACTGTAGGCACGAGCCAGTTTGCCTTGCTGACTGCTCAGCTCAGTACTTGGCACAAAATTGTTGTTCAGTCACTCAGTTGTACCTGACTGTTTGCGGCTCCATGGACTGCAGCACACCAGGCTTCCCTGTCCTTCACCAACTCCCAGAGCTTGCTCAAACTCATGTCCATCGAGTGGGTGATGCCATACAGCCATCTCATCCTCTGTATCCCCTTTTCCTCTTGGCACACAGTAGATAATCAGTGTTCGTTGAAGGAACGGTTTTGTAGAGGATCCCAGTTGGGCCAAGAATGGTTCAGAGGTGGGAGGAAAATGCAGAGCCTGGAAGCCAAGCTGGGGTGCCTGTCCCCCATCCCCTTTGCAAGGCAGGCCTCAGTATCCCCAGCATGCAAGGGGATCAAGTCTGAATGGTTGCAGGTGCAGGCTGATTTGCCTGGGACTCTGGCTCAGCCGGAAAGCTGGTCAGAGTAAAACCACCGGCAGGAAGGCCTGGCTGCTGGCGGAGGTTTGTGGTCGCCAGGACGGCCCCTGGGCAGATGCCTGGGGCCTGGAAGGATGGAGTTGTCTCCATGGATGTCAGGGAGGCTGCAGGTGGCCCAGGATCTAGTGTCCCAGTGTGTGCGCCACTTGGAAGCCACACAGCTTGCCTGAGTCCCCGGACTTCTGGGTGCCCTGGGTAGGACACACACACCAAAGGTGTCTAGGAACCAGAGGCAAGCAGACCTGTGCCAGCTGGTGGATCTCTCTGTGCCCAGTCTATGGGAGCCTCGTGTGACTCCTTGAAGACTGAACAATGCCATTTATGCATCTAACATAAGCAGTCAGCAGGTGTGCAAGAGATGTCACTAGATAAATATACAACAGACTGTGTAGCCCGCCAAGCTCCTATGTCCATGGGATTCTTCAGGCAAGAATACTGGAGTGGGTAGCCATTCCTTTCTCCAGAGGATCTTCCCATCCCAAGGATTGAACCCTGGTCTCCTGCATTGCAAGTGAATTCTTTACCATCTGAACCACGCAGAGTGGTCAAACTTTCATTGAGCACCTCTTGGACAGAGAGGGACACTGAGGTGCTCAAAGGCTCCTGCTGTTCTGAGGTCACAGGGAGGCACGGAGGTCCCCGGGCTGTCTCTGAAACAGAAAGACCAGTTTGTCTTGGAGTCCCAAAGGCAGGGAACAGGAGTGCTCTCCACCGGCTATGGGGACGCTGCAGCCCCTCCCCCCCCCATCTCTTTCTTGTCAGGTTTCTTTGGGCACTGGGATCAAAGACAGCCTCCAGGGCTGTGTACCATGGTCTCTGCAGCCAGCTTGCTCTGTTCAACCCCAGTTCAGCCACTTTCTAACTGGGTGACCTTGGACAAGACGCCTCCCATGCCTCAGTTTCCTTACGTGCCTATTGAGGGTTGTTAAATATAATTTGTGGACTGAATAAATGACCTCACAAATGAAGAGGGCCATGTAGCCCCTCTGGGTTCCCGACACCGCAGTCTCCAGGTCATCTCCAGCATCTTACAGAGGGTAGATCCTGAGGATGCAGGTCGGCCAGAATGGACCCGGGCAGTAAATTGGGGAGGGGACCGGCAATTAGACCTTCCACCGGGACCAAAGCAGAGTGATTTCTGTTGGGTCGCTCCTCCACCCGCACCCCCGGCCCTGCCCCCAGCGCCTTCGGCCGCCCACCCGGCTCCGCCCTCCGTTCCGCGCCGCGCAAGCTCCTGGCCAGGTTTTGCGCGGCTCCGGCCCGGCTCGGTAAGGGGGGGTTGCCGATGGGGGGGCGGAGGTGGCGGAGTCGCGAGTCGCAGCGGCGGCCGCGGCGGGCAGAGGAGATGCGGCCGCGGCGCGCCCCCGGTCCGGCCGCCGCGCAGCGCCCCCCCCGGAGCCGACGCCAGCGCGCCGGGGGCCGGGGCTGAGCCCCCTCCCCCAGCGCAGCGCCGCGGGCCCGGGGGCTGGGAGAGTGCGCGCCCCCAGCCCCCCTCCCCACCCCGGGATGCCTGGCTGAGCCGGCCGGGCCGGGACAGGTGCGCGCACCGACCCCCCCCCACCCCCCACCACCCGCGCCCTCCCGCCCTCGCGCTCCCTCCCGCGCACTCGCAGCGGCCGCGGCTCCGAGGTAAGCGCCCCGGGGCGTCTGCAAGAAGGGGGGCTGGGGAGGCGCTATCCTGGGGGTGTCTGTCGGCACGCAGCTGGGGGCCTTAATTGTTGGCTGAGGTGGCCGGGTCAGGCGTTATGATGGGGGGGCCTGAAGACCCGGCCACTGGGAGGGGGATGGATTGGGCCGGGGAGGGGGTCTGTGGAGCGCTATAACGGGAGGTTCTGTCGGCAACGCAACTGGGGAGGGGGCTGGATTTTCGGGGGGTCGCAGTATGGAGCAATAGAATGGGGGACCAGTCTGAACGCTTTGAAGGGTCTGGATTTGGGCCTGGGTCTCTGAATGAGACTCCGTAATGGGGGTGTCTAATTGCACCGCAGCTGGGGGGGCCTGGATTGTTTACGGGGGGCCTGTATGTGGAGCTATAATGGGGGTTCTGTCGGTACCACAGAGGGTGGAGGTTTTGTCCATGGGGGGCGCCGTAGAAAGCACAATAACGGGGGCTCGCGGCTGCGCCGCTGGAGAACTGGATTGGGGCCCAGGTGGGGGTGTTCAGGGCAGGCAGGGGGCCTGCTGGCCGGGGATGGGGGATGCGTTGGGGGGCGGAGCCCTGAGCGCTAAGTCGAGGGGCCGGTGCGGTGGTCCTGGCGAAGCGAGGCCCCTCCGCCCCACTCCACGGTCCATCCGTGGCACCTTGGGCGCCCCTGAGCCCTCTCCAGCCTCACGCCCGGCCCAGAAGCAGCCCAGGGCTGGGGCCGCGGGGGAGGGGCCGTGGTGCGGGGGGGGAGAGAGTCAACGGGTCCGGATCACCCCCACCCCGCCGCTGCAGTGGGGGCCCATGTTTCGGGGCCCCCCCAAGAGCTGACAAAGGGACAAAGAAAGCGTCTTTCTCTCGCAGAGCGCTGGGAGGGGTGGGGGCGCCGAATGTGGCCCCCTCCTGTGGGCGCTGATTGGGCTCCAGGGAGGTCTCGCAACCCCTGTCCTGCCTCAGGGTGCCCTCCGGGTTTGGGGCACCTCCTAGGTGGGGCGCTGCCATAGGCACCCCCCGTGCTCTGCCCCTGCCCTGTCGTGTAGACGCTGAAGCTAGGAGTATTTGCAAGAGTCCTGTGGTTGGGGGTGACTCCCAGACCCTCAGCCCCTCGCTGAGGTCTTTGACATCCTCCCCCTGAGGCTGTTATCTTTGACTCTGGGACTGGAGGGGAACTGGGGCTGGAGGTTAGGGGATTGGGCCCTCAAGTTTTGGGGGTCTCTTTTGGGGTTTAAGGAGGAAGAGGGGACTAATGGCTGGGGTTTCAGAACGGCCCCCAGTTTGCAAAAGTGCAATGCTTTGTATGTTTCTGGGTTCGTTCAGTTTCTCAAGGGGTACAGTGTTTTCTTCAAAGTCAAAGTTCAGTACCCCTGCAGCGTCCCCTTCCCTACAGACGCTGGCTAGCCCCTCTTCCACATCCCTGTAGATATGGTGTCTTTCAGGATGAAATTTTGGGATGTAATCGAGGGATGGCTGAAACTCTGTATAGACAGAGTATGGGGTATGGGAAAGCGGCTGGGGTCCGTGGGTGGGGTCAGGATTCTCCTGGGAGGAGGTCCTGAGCTCTTTGGGAAGGTAGCTGTGGATCCCTGTGGCTCAGAGGAGACCCCCTTGGATATCCTGCAGGTGGCAGCCTGGCAGGAGGCTCATTAATCTGTAGCATGTACTTGCTGAGCTGACCTGTTTCCCCGAACAGACAGGGAAACTGAGGCCCAGGGAGGTGGCAGGATGGGTGAAGAGGGAAGCCAGTCCCCTCCACTGCTGGGGCTGCTAGGTAGGGTCAAGGGGGAGAGGAACCCCCATATCAGCTGAAACCCAAAATACCAGCCCAAAGGTTTCCTTGGAAACCCCAGTCCCCCACCCCCACTCCACTGACCTGTGCAGGGCAGACATTAGACCTGGAGGATCCAACGCCCCACCCCTTTCAAAAAAAAAAAAAAAGCATCATAGAGAAGACCAGGGCGTGAGAAGAGGGGTACTGCTGTGTGGCCTCAGACAGGTCGCTAGCCCTCTCTGGGCTGCAGTCACCCCAGAAAGTGCTCTTGGTTCTAGGACCTGAGTGGAAGGAGATGAGGCAGAGAGATGTACCACGGAATACCCTGGGTATGTAACCTCTCCCTCTGGTCCCCACCTGCCTTCTGCGAGGGCTAAGTACCCACGGGCCTCATGGTCCTATCACCTTCTCTGCTTGGAGGTGAGAAGGTGTTTCCCAGAGGAGGTATTGAGTCACCAGGGAGGGACTATTCACCTCTGTCCACTGGGGAAAGAAGGTGCTGGATACTTGGGCTGTAGGAGGCTTTGGCATCTGCACTGGCCGCCCAGGGCTTGAGCGGGGAGTTGCTGGGGTGAGCTGGGGCTGGACCAAGAAGATAGAAATCAAACTGTCCTTGCAAAGGTGACCCTGACGTCAGCTGGCAGGACAGGTAAGCTGGGTCCCCAGGGGGCTGAAGGACATGCCGGTCGCTGCCCATCTCCTGGGAAGGAGAGCGTCCCTAGCTGACCCTGGGGTGTGGCTGGCCCTGTCCTGTGTGCCTGGCCCTTTGCCAGGTGATGATGGGGACCCAGAGAGGACTCAGCCAGGATCAGGACGGGTGGAAGCAGGGGAGGCTGCCTGGAGGAGGGGATACTGGCACTGGGCTTGAATGATGTTGCCAGAAGGAGAGGGGAACACTGATTCCAGGTGGAGAGAGCAGCGGGGAAAGTCACAGAGGGGTGTGTTGGGGGACCCTTGAATGGCTGCACTATTTAAAGGGTGGGCTACAATGAGCAATGAGTCCTGAGAGGTGGCAGGGCTGTGGATGCCAAGTTGAGGAGCAGGCTTTATCCTAAGGGCAGTAGGGAGCCATGGAAGGTTGTAGAGCAGAGGGAGGAATGAGCAGAGTTTCAGACCCTGAGCAGATATGAGGAAGGGTAGCTACCAGGAGACAGTTTCCTGCAAACCCAGTGGGCTTCTCAGAGGGGTGCAGAGTCACCCATCCAGGGAGGCAAGCAAGTGGGATTAGGCAGCCATTTTTCCTGAATGCTGGGGAAATGTTTAGGATATAGTGATTCCAAAATTCTAAGCCATTTCAGGGACTGCAGATTCTCAGACTGATTCATCCAAGACCCAGTGGTGATTGGGATTGACCGTGGGTGGGACCTCATTTAGCAGAAGCAGGGACATTGAGGCTCAAGACAGCCTTGCCACCTGCCCCACATCCTGTGGTCAAATTATTAATATCTAGGCGTCAGCTTCAGATCCCCGCGCTAGACACCCCCACCATTGTGATCGGTGTAGGTTTGGCTTCCAGAGCCAGGGTTTGATGTGTGGCCTGAGAGGTCTGGGCCTGAGCCACATAATTCTCTCTTATTATCACAGTCGTTCATCACCTGCCCTTGAGGGATGTCCAAACGAAGTGGCAGTCATTAGAATGTGCTGAGGAGGTGACCTGGGAGGCTGAAGACGCCTCTTCCATCTCTTTAGGCAGTGATACAGGGCACCCACTCCCCTCAGCCACCCTTGAAGCTCCTTCACTGGCCCCCGGGTCCAAAGGTGGTAGCCCCAGGGCCTGCTGGGAGGGAAGCCCAGTCTAGTGAGGACTACATTTCCCAGATGCATCCTGTCCCAGGCTGAGCCTGCCTTCCAAGGGCAGACCTAGGAGAGAACTTCCCAACTGCAGGATCCCAGGGGGGATTGTGGGTTCGTGGGTTCTCAGGAGGGCCCTGGGAGAGACCTGGTCTAAAGCAGTTGGGGAGACAAGTGACTAAACAGATGCTCCCAGAGGCTCCTTGTGGCATGTCCTGGGCAGGTGATGCTGAGATCTCAGAGGAAAAAGTTTAACTCTAGTGTCTGATTGGCCCTCAAGGGTTGTCCAGGCTCAAGGAGGGGAAATAGGCAGACACTGGCCCTCTTTGCTACGTGGGATCAGAGTTGGGGCAAAGTGGGGCTAGGGAAAATTGTCTCTGCCTAGTGGAGGTCAGAGAAGATGTACTGAGGAGGGACAGTGCAGCTAGGACTATGACGGATATGTAGGAGTTCACCAGGCCACATGTCTTCTGATAGTTTCAGAACCTTCTCCCTTTCCTGAAGGCTGAGTCAGTGTCCCCTGGGGCAGCTGAGATAGCCCGTCTGAGTTTTTGCCCTTGAAGATTGCCACAACATCCATCTCTTCACTCACTCACTCATGCCCCCTCTCTGAGCCTCGGTTTCCCCATCTGTGAGACACAGATGCTATTCTCTCTCCCTGAAGGTTGAACATTTAAACAAGAGGATGCAGACAATGCCGGACCTGGTCCTATTCTTTTCTTACTCTAGAAAAAGAAATTACTTTGAAAAGCAGGAACTTGTGGCCTCTGGTCCTGATCTCATTGGAGGTGTGGGGTCTTGGCTTTCATTCCACGAGCTGACAGATGAGCTCCTACTATATGTGCCTACTATGTGCCAGGTGCTGGGTACCCAGCAATGAGCAAGGCCAAGCAGGCCCTGCCCTGCTGAGCTCATACCCAATGGGAACATGGCTACTACCTTGGGAAAGAAAGTAAATCAAATGTAACAAGTGCCCTGGGGACAGTGACACTGGATGGTGTCGCTGAGAGGGGAGGGGCTGTTTCAGCTGATGGTGTCAGGGAGAGTGTCTCTGAGGAGGTGACGTTTGAGCTGAGACCTGGAAAATGAAAAGGAGCCAGTCTGCAGAGAACTGGAGGAAGAGCATTCCAGGAAGAGGACACACCCCGTGCAAAGGCCCTGGGGCAGGACCGTGCCTGGTCTTGTTGGAGGAACAGCAAGAAGGCCTGTGCGGCTGGAGCAGACTGAGCAAGGGGGAGAGAGGGAGGAGGGAAGGGCAGGGAGGGGACAAGATCCCCCTGCACATTGTGCAGGGCCTCGTGGGCTGTAGGGAGTACTTGAACTTTTGGAGGTGTGTGCCCCAAGGGCTGTGGGCAGAGGAGGGGGCAGAACCTGCCTTGGTGCTCACAGATGCTGTTTGATCACTGCAGAGAGTGCAGACTGTGGGCAGCCAAAGCTGGGAGACCAGGTGAAAGGGACTCTGCTGGTCCAGGGGAGCAAGGATGGGAAACAGCCAGGGTGAGGCAGTAGAGAGGAAAAGTAGGTAGGTCAGAGTAGATGGTGGACTTTCTAGATGTGCAGAGGGGCTGAGAGCCCCTTTCTCTAGGGGAACGTAGCACTGTGGGCTTCCCTGGTAGCTCCTGTGGTAAAGAATGCCTGCAATACAGGAGACCTGAGTTCGATCCCTGGATTGGGAAGATCCCTTGGAGGAGGGCATGGCAACCCACTCCAGTATTCTTGCCTGGAGAATCCCCATAGACAGAGGAACCTGGCGGGCTGCAGTCCATGGGGTCGCAACAAGTTGGACACGACTGAGCAACTAAATTCAGCACAGCACGTAGCGCTGTGGTTAAGAGTGTGATATTGGGACCATATGGGCTAGGTTCAAAACCTACTCTGGCCATTTCGTAGCTGTGCAACCTTGGGCATATTACCTGCCTGCTCTGGGCCACCTAAATGTCCTCACCTATAAAATGGTGAGGAAACCCCTCCTACCTACCCCATCAGTACTTTCTGCAAAGCCCATTGCACAGAGCTTGGGACACAATAGGTGCTCCAAAAGTGTTTGCTATTGCTCCCCTTCGAATGTCTAAGCCCCAGGGTGTGGAAGAAATGAGGCTCAGGTTAGGCTGGCCAATTCCCTGAGGTCACCTAGCAAAACGGGGGCCCCTGCCCCTTGCTGTCTTGCTCTATTGATGCACAGTTCTCAAACCCCACCCCCCAGGAAACCACGTCACTCTGCCAGCGTCTCCACCATTCCTGAGCCCTGACTCACCAGGACTTGTGGTCCACTGTGACCCCCAGGCCTTCCCCCTAGGACCTGTTTCCTGCCTTTGTCTTCTTCAGGTTCATTTGCCAGGTCTTCCATTCCCAGCAGCACTTGGCATGGTCCCACCTGTCTCTTGCCCACCATCACTCAGCAGTGTCCCCCCTCCAGACCTGCCCTTCCCGTCCCATCTCAGTAGGGGATCCCTGGGGCCTCCCAGACAGGGCCTCTAGGGAAGGGCAGTGACTGGAGGACTTCGGGGTTGGGAGGATCAGCCTGGGGGAGAAGAGGGCTCCCAGAACCCCAAGTGAGGGGGGCCAGGCTCACTATCTTCTCTTTCAGATTGAGGGCCTCAAGGGCAGTGACCAGATCTGTTCTCCCTACAGTGGAGCCCCTTAGAGCGACTCTTACTCCCCTCTCTCCCCTAAAATTGGACCCCAAGAGCAGGACCTGACTTTTCTGTTTCATCCGAACTGGGATTGACACCAGGGTCTGTTTGCCCCCAGGCTGGCTCTGAGCCCGCATCTGTGGGTTCCTGATCCCAAATCCACAGCCCATCTTGAATTCCCTAGGAACTCCATCCAGCCTCCTCGAGTGGCCCCCTCCCAGGCCCCCTAATTACCCACTGGGTATAAATGACATTTTAATCTCCTCAGAATGGTCGCCGCCTCCCCGAGAAAGCAGCCCTCCCCTTCCCCATTCCTAATTACAAGTTGCTGCTTCCGATTTGCCTCCTGGCGGCCCAATTTCCAAACAGTGATTAAAATTAATTACCCAGGAGTCCCCCCTTCTCTGCCTGGGCCTGGAGCCCTGAGGACCTATCTGTGTCCCCCTCGTGAGGTCCTGCCTCTGCCACCCAGTCTCCCCTGCCCCCGGTTCCCTGAGTGGCCTGGGACAAGGGCAGCCTCTCTCTGGGTCTCTGCTCACTTATCTGCAAAATGTGCAGCTAGACTGTGCAGCCTTGTTGACAGATGGTACATCGTGGGCGCTCAGGAAATGTCAGCAAGAGGCGGTAGAGCCATGTGGCCTGGGTTCAAATCCCAACTCTACCCTTCTGTGCTGTGTGACCTTGGCCAAGTGTCTTAACCTCTCTGAGCTTTGTTTTTTTCCCCTGTAAAATGGTATAATGATGCTGCTTCATAGAGTTGGCTTGGGTAGGAATTGTGTTCAGACCTTTGAAGGGCCTGGCCCAGCAGCTGGCACACAGTAGGGGCTTCATCAAATCTTACTTTAAGAGACTTCCTTGGCAGCCCATTGGTGAAGGCTCAGAACTGCCAATGCAGGGACCTCAGGTTCGACCCCTGGTCAGGAAACTAAGATGCCCCCTGCCACAAGGCATGGCCAAAAGATATAATAATTATTTTTTAATTAAAACAATTTTTTAACTTAAAATCTTAGCTTAAATCCCTGCTCTGCTGGGCTGCTGAATTGTGCAGCAGGGAGATAGCTCAGGTACTCTAAACACATCTTCTTTAAGGAGATGCTCAGCATTAATTGGGCACCTACTGCATGCCTGATTCTGTGCATGGTCCTGGTCAGGGTTGAATCCCCGGCTATGCTGGCACACAGTAAGTGCTCAGGAAGTCTGGAATCAGCAGATCTGTGTAGCTCTTTCATAAATAGGGCCTGTCTGTGGGACATTCATTCAGCCAGTGTTTGCTGAGCACCTACTGTGCGCTAGACCCCCCTGTCCCCGGGGAGTCTTGTGTTCTCATCCCTGATTTACAGAGGCAGAAGCAAAGCCAGAGAAGGGTAGATGTAACTCTCAGCTGCACAGCAGTCCAGAGCACCTATTACATGTGGCTTATTCACCCATCACGATAACCCGTTGGGGCTGGTTATCACGCTCTGTTCTCTGATGGAGAAACTGAGACTCCGGGAACCCAGAACACAGGGAGGAGGGCTGAGGACGAAGGGGCTGCACTGCCACCTCCTGGGCTAGGGAGAGGTGAGTTAGCGGGTGTGGAGTGAGCACTGGGGGTGGGGGTCCTCTCTCCTCAGCGCCCCCGTGGCCCAGGCCCCAGGGGACTCCCTCTGGCTGCTTTGCCAAGTTCCTAGACAGCCCCAGAGCCCGGCTGGACTGCGCCGGGGGGCGACAGAGGCAGCTGGAGGAGGCAGCTGTAAGTGGAGCCGGTAACTAGACCTGGATGGCACAGGGGCCCGGCTGCCTAGCCGGGTTACTCGATCCCCCCGGGGACGCTGGGCCCCGGAGCTGGAATCCTGGGGCTGCCGGGCTGACAGGAGCTCCTTCTATGGAACTGGAGACGACCATCCTGCCCCCATCCTTGCCGCAGCAGATGGAGAAACAGGGGCTCTGAGCCTGGCCCGGGGGTCACTGAGTCACCTGCTGTGGTATAGAGAGGCCCAGAGAGGGTGAGTTGCTGGCTCAAGGTCACCCAGCAAGGTCATTTCACAGAGAGCAAACATGAGTGCCAAGTGCCCTATTTTACAGACGAGAAAATTCAGGCTCCAGGTCTTGTCCAGGGGTCCTCTCTTAAGATATGGCCGCCTCTCCACCTGCCAGCATCTTCTTGCCATACCTTTAAGGATTCCAGCCTCCAGGTTTTTGTCTTTTTGGTTTCCCCTGGCCACAGGCTAAGCAGCCCCTTTGCCAAGACTCTCCTATCATTCTCTGCGTCTGGCACACAAGTGGCACTCAATAATTGCTCGTCCAATGAGTGAATGAATGGCTTGCAATTTGGGGTGCAGAAAGCCAGAGCTGGCCACAGACGCTCCCAAGTTGGTGGGGTTGAGTGAAGCCAAGGGTAAGGTTGAAAGTAGAACTTCCTTGCTTAGGCAGAGAGAGCTTAGGGTGCTCCTCCCTATGCGCTGGCTTATTCCAGTGGACCTTGTGGCTAGATGCTCTAGCATGGAATTGGAACACAGAATGTAATTGGATATTAAAAAAAAAAATTTCTTAGAAGCTTTATTTTATTTTTGGCCATGCCAAGTGGCTTGCAAGATCTTATTTTCCTGACCAGGGATTGAACCTATGCCCCCTGCCGTGGTATCTCTGAGTCTTAACCGCTGGTCCGCCGGGGAATTCTCTGGATATTTTTGCATAATAGCTATAACACAATGATAATAATAACTGATGCCCACCCTGAGCTTACTAAGTGCCAGTCCCTAGCTCAGCCCTTTATCTCCAGCTGGGCTGTCAAAACGGCCACTGGTCACATATGACTTGGAGCCACGTGTGGCCAGTCCCAGTCCAGGTGTGCCATAAATATACAACACACCCTGGATTCCAAAGATTAAGTACCAGAAGCAGAATTTAGAATGTCTCATTCATCATCTGCACGTCGATTACAGGTGGAAATAACAAGACTTGGGATCTATTGGGTTAAATGAAACATATTATTAAAATGAATTGCACCTTTTGAATGTGGCCGCCAGGAGATTCAAAGCCGCACGTACCCGCACGTGGTTTTCTGTAGGATTGTCTGTTCTAGATGTCTCTGCATCCTCGTAGCAGTGTTTTAGGGTCAGATTTATAGCCCCTGGTGGTTTGTAGATGGGGACACCAAGGCTGAGACAGGGGGAGTGACCCCTGGAGGTCTGGAGGCTGGTAAGAGGCAGAGAGCAAATTTGAGTCTGGGCCACAAGATTCTAGAGACTAAGTGGCCACCCAGGGGCTCTTTGGCTGGCAGCATTGTCTGTCCATCCTTTCTCATCCCCAGCCTCAGTTTCCCCAACCCTCCAGCAGGATTGGACAGAGCAGGTGGGGAGGGTGGGTAGACACAGGTTTGGCCAGCCTGCTATCCACAGTTAATTGGGGTCCTTAGAAACATTTCATAGCCAGAAAGGCAGCAATAGCAGGGTGCAGGCAGCAGGTTCATGAAGGGGTGCCCAGTTTACAGACCCTGACACTTTTATAGACATGTGTGCATGGGGGCAGACAGTCCACCCCTGCTGGGGCACACACATGTGCGGTGGTTGCATCTGTGGATATGTGTGAACACGCAGATATTGGGACCTGTGGATATTCATAGGGGGGATCCACTCACCTGTGGACACACGTGTGGTGTGGGGGTGGTGGGCAAAGGGGATCCAGGGAGGGGTTCAGATCTGGGTTCAACTTTGAATGCTGACACTTAGTTCATTCCTTATAACAAGCCATTATTGAGCACCAGCTGTGTACCAGACGCTGTGGGTACTTGTCATTGTCCAAGATGCACCCAGGCCTGCCCTCATGGGGCTCCTAGTCCAGGAAAACAGTTGGGCTCTAAACAGGCTGTTCTGTAGGTGATTATTTCAGTTGGCGTGATCCGTGCATAAGCTCAGATGCTCAGTATTCTTCTGCCCAAACATGCACATTCTGGGACCTCCCTGGTGGTCCAGTGGCTAATACTCTGCACTCCCAATGCAGGAGGCCTAGGTTCTATCCCTGGTCAGGGAACTACATCCCACATGTTACAACTAAGAGTTCTCATGCCGTAACTAAAGATCCCACATGCTGCAACTAATTAATATATAGAAAAAGGATCTAAAATGCAGGCTCTCCTTGGGCAGGTCTAGGACAGGCACAAAACTCAGCATTTCTAACCACCCCAAGTGAGGCTGCTGCCTCTGCTGGTGCAAGGACCATATCTGGAGTGACGGAGTGTCTAAAGGAGCCTTTGAGAGTGTGATACTGTGAGGGCAGGTGCATGGGGAGGGGAGAGGCTGCTGGAGTCCAGCGGGTGAGGGTGGAGACATGAAATGAGGAGGAAGCCATTCCTAAAGGAGATCAGTCCTGAATAGTCATTGGAAGGACTGATGCTGAAGCTGAAACTCCAATACTTTGGCCACTTGATATAAAGAACTGACTTATTAGAAAAGACCCTGATGCTGGGAAAGATTGATGGTAGGAGGAGAAGGGGACAACAGAGAATGAGATGGTTGGATGGTGTCACTGACTCAATGGACATGCGTTTGAGCAAACTCCGGGAGTTGGTGATGAACAGGGTAGCCTGGCATGCTGCAGTCCATAGGGTCGCAAAGAGTCGGACATGACTGAGTGACTGAACTAAACTGAACTGATGTGTGTATCTGAGAGAAGAGGCTTTCTTGAGTGAGGAACAGCCAGTACAAAGGCCCTGGGGCACGGCCAGACCAGGTGTGTTGGAGGAACAGGGAGGAGGCCTATGTGGTGTAGCACAGCGGGGAGGGTAGAAAAAAGGAAGAGGGAAGAACAGGGAGAAGACGAGGGAGGTCGTGTGAAGTCTTATGGGCCACCAAGAAAAGCTTGGATTTTTACTGGGAGGGATGTGGGAGGCCCCGAGGGGTGTAGACAGAGGAGGGGCGGAGCCTGATTCAAGTGCTAACGGGTGCCCTTTAGGGGTTGCTTCGGTATCCTGAAAGATGATGCTGTGAAAGTGCTGCACTCAATATGCCAGCAAATTTGGAAAACTCAGCAGTGGCCACAGGACTGGAAAAGGTCAGTTTTCATTCCAATCCCAAAGAAAGGCAATGCCAAAGAATGTTCAAACTACTGCACAATTGCACTCATCTCACATGCTAGCAAAGGAATGCTGAAAATTCTTCAAGCTAGGCTTCAACAGTACGTGAACGGAGAACTTCCAGATGGTCAAGCTGGATTTAGAAAAGGCAGAGGAACCAGAGATCAAATTGCCAACATCTGTTGGGTCATAGAAAAAGCAAGAGAATTCCAGAAAAACATCTGCTTTATTGACTACGCTAAAGCCTTTGACTGTGTGGATCACAACAAACTGGAAAATTCTTCAGGAGATGGGAATACCAGACCACCTTACCTGCCTCCCTGAGAAATCTGTATGCAGGTCAAGAAACAACAGTTAGAACTGGACATGGAACAATGGACTCATTCAAAATTGGGAAAGGAGTACGTCAAGGCTGTATATTGTCACCCTGTTTATTTAACTTCTATGCAGAGTACATCATGAGAAACGCTGGACTGGAAGAAACATAGGCTGGAATCAAGATTGCCGGGAGAAATATCAATAACCTCAGATATGCAGATGACACCACCCTTATGGCAGAAAGTGAAGAGGAACTCAAAAGCCCCTTGATGAAAGTGAAAGTGGAGAGTGAAAAAGTTGGCTTAAGGCTCAACATTCAGAAAACGAAGATCGTGGCATCTGGTCCCATCACTTCATGGGAAATAGATGGGGAAACAGTGGAAACAGTGTCAGACTTTATTTTTCTGGGCTCCAAAATCACTGCAGATGGTGACTGCAGCCATGAGATTAAAAGACGCTTACTCCTTGGAAGGAAAGTTATGACCAACCTAGATAGCATATTCAAAAGCAGAGACATTACTTTGCCAACAAAGGTCCGTCTAGTCAAGGCTATGGTTTTTCCAGTGGTCATGTATGGATGTGAGAGTTGGACTGTGAAGAAGGCTGAGCGCCAAAGAATTGATGCTTTTGAACTGTGGTGTTGGAGAAGACTCTTGAGAGTCCCTTGGACTGCAAGGAGATCCAACCAGTCCATTCTGAAGGACATCAGCCCTGGGATTTCTTTGGAAGGAATGATGCTAAAGCTGAAACTCCAGTACTTTTGCCACCTCATGCGAAGAGTTGACTCGTTGGAAAAGACTCTGATACTGGGAGGGATTGGGGGCAGGAGGAGAAGGGGAGGACAAAGGATGAGATGGCTGGATGGCATCACTGACTTGATGGATGTGAGTCTGAGTGAATTCCGGGAATTGGTGATGGACAGGGAGGCCTGGCGTGCTGCGATTCATGGGGTCGCAAAGAGTCGGACACCCCTGAGCAACTGATCTTATCTGATCTGATCTGATCGGTGGAGGACAGACTGTAGGGATTAAGTGTGGGAGTTGGGGTCCAGCTGGAGGAAACTGGGGTCCAGGCAGATGTTGGGAGCTGACCAGAGAACAGACTAGCGAGGGGTGAAAAAGTCAGGATGAATTTGGCAGACCCCACAGTACTTGCTGGCATTGGATGTGAGCATGAGAGAATGAGGTGGGGGGTGGTGTTGGAGGGAGTTGGGAGTGACTCCCAGGTGTGGCCTGAGCCATTAGTGAAGACAGGGAACTGTCAGTCAATAAATCAGTTAGGTCTATGTTCCAGTGAAAATCCTAACAGGTTTTATGTTGTTTGTTTTGGAACTTGCCAGCTGATCCTGAAATTTATGCTGAACTGCTGGGGGTGGGGCAGGAAGAGAGTAGCCCAGACACCCTGGCCAGGTGGGAAAAATGTTTCAGAAGGAAATTCAAATCTATGATGAAGGTATACAAGCTAAGGCCATATGGTACCTGAAAAGGTGGATGGGAGGATGAAGCAGGTAGCCTGGAGGGGATTTCCATACCTGCCTCAGTTTCTTCATCTGTACAATGGGACTGTGTCAAGACTTGGAGTGATGGAGGTTGGGCAGAGAGGTGGTGTCAAGAACCCGCAAGCCCTCCTGGGGGGGATCTCTGTCTCTTTAACCGTCCCTCCCATCCCCACGGGCATAAATGCACATTCTCAGGGCTGCAGGCAGGCAGACACGTAGGTGCATAGGTAGCCTGCACACCATGGGTTGCACATGCCAGCCACGTGACTCCTCCCGCCTGGTCCTGGGGGAGGTCCTGCTCCTGGTGGCCAGGTGCCGGGGCAGGTGGTGGGGCCGCTTCCGGGCAGACAGGCGCCGAGTGGCTGCTGGCAGAGATGCCTCAAGTTTCATGGAGAGAAGCAGATGGTCTTGGGGGTGGTGAGGGAGATGCTGAGGCCTCCGATAACCCCAGGTCAGGGGGGGTAAACTGAGGCCAGGGGCAGTGGGTTGACCCTGAAGTGAACCAGACTCCTGCAAAACAGCATGTGGGGTTCAGTTCTGCACCATCATCAAACTAATGTGTCAGTTAAGTGGGTTTCAGGGACTTTGCTGGTGGCCCCATGGTTAAGAATCCACTTTCCAATGCAGGGACACCAGTTTGATCTCTAATCAGGGAGGTAAGATCCCACACACTGTGCAGCCAAAAAAAGAAAAAGAAAACTGAGTGGATTTGGATCTTGGCTCCACCACTTCCATTTGGTGGTGACTTCGCCTCTCTGTGCCTCAGTTTCCCCGTCTGTGTAAGGGGCATATTAACAGCACCCACCTATGGGATGTGTTGTTTGGATCAAATGAGTTCACTGAAGCCCTTAGAACGGTTCCTGGCCCATAGAAAGTGCTTGGTGTTTGCTATTTTTACTATTTATTGAGCTTGTATTGCCAGGTCTTATGCTGGGTGGTGGGGACACAGTGGTGGCCAAGACAGATTCAGCCCCACCATCCAGGTGGGGCTCAGAGTCCAGTGGGAAAGATGAACAGTTAGCCAGGCATTTAGAAGATGAGGTGAGCACGGCACTCACTGGGGATGCACAGGCAGGCAGGAGGCTGGAGGAAGTCAATCGGGCTGATCTGGGAAGTCTTCCTGGAGGAGGTGTTAAGGTGATAAACCTGTTCATCAGGTTACTGGGAGCAGGAGGCAGGTATTCCAGGCAGAGAGAACAGCACATGCAGATGCCCAGAGGTGGAGAAGGAAGGGAGGAGATGTCATTTCAAGGGCACTGGGGAGCCATAGAAAGCTTTAGAGCAGAAGTTCTCAGCTGGGGGTGGGTTCCCCACCCCCCTGCCCAGGGGAGACTGGATGATGTCTGGGGATGTTTTTGGTTGTCACCATTGAGGGATGCTCCTGGCATTGAGTGGGTTAGGGCCAGGGATGCTTCTGGCACAGTACCCAGGACGGCCCCCACCAGAGAATGATCTGGTCCCAAATGTCAGCAGTGCTGAAGAGGAGAGACCCTGGTTTAGAGCAGGAGAGAAACAAATGAGATTTGGGTTCTAGAAAGATTCCTTTGCTACCTTAAGGAAGATACTGAAGGGTTGGGACTGGAGGCCAGGGGACCAGGTAGGGGAGCTAGGCCTTGGGGTGATCAGGGTGGAGGAAGGGACTGGGAGGCCAACACCCTGGTCTTTGTCTCAAGGACAATGGAGCCATTCGTAAGTCAAGGATCTGGTAAGAGAAGCAGGTTTGAGGCAAGAAAAGCTCAGTTTGGGTTGCAGGGGTCCCAGGGTGGTTCTGAGTGGCTGGGGCAGCTGTGGACGGAGGAATGACAGGAACATCCTTCTAGCCCCAAGTGGCTGCATGACAAAGTTACGAAAACCAGGAGAAAAAATGAGCCATGAGGTCCCATCCTGACCTCAGCCTGCCTGTCTGTGAATTGGGTGTTAAATAACTGCTGGCCTCTGGGACTCCCCCAGATATCCAGCAGTTAAGACTCTGTGCTTCCAATGCAGGGGACAAGGGTTTGATCCCTGGTCAGGGAACTAAGATCCCACATGCTGTGCAATGCAACCAAAAAAATTTAAAAAAAGGAAAAAAGGAACTGCCGGCTTCACCTGGTTGAAGGGTGAGGGAATGGGTGGTTATTAATCTTGTCATGACTGTTCAAACGCTCAGCTCCTAGGAGCAAAATCCTGGAGCCAGAGAGAGCCCTGTGATCAGTCCTCACTGGCGGGTCATGGCCACCGAATCAGCCCCTCAGTTGCCCCATCTGCAAAAATGGGTTGAATGTTATACCAACCCTGCTAGAGCCCTTGGGGTTACCATGAAGCAATTCCTGGAAACCACTCAGCTTGGCCTCTGATACTTTTAATAAACCAATGGCAACAACAATCATAATAAGAATTAGCATTTTCTGAGCACCTGCAGCATTCCTAGGGTCTGTGCTAACACCCCCCACAGGCCTGTGAGGCCAATGCTGTTACCATGCCCATTTCACAGATGAGGAAACAGGCCCAGAGAGGTGGAGTGCCGTGTCCAAGTCACACAGCGTGTACAGAGCAGAGCTGGGATTTGAACCCTTATGACCTTGGAGCTTCGCCACTCATCACAGTGCTGCATGGCCCATGAGTGGAAGCTGTTGTCTTAAAGTTTCTGAAGTTAAATACAATTCCGATAAAACATGGATAAAAGGCCCAGAGCACTGCCTTACACCTCTTGCGAGGGCTACTATCAAAAAGCAGAAAGTAGTGTTGGCAAGAGAAATTGGAACACATGGGTGATGCTGGTGGGAATATAATATGGTGCAGACATGGTGGAGAAGAGCTTGGCGATTCGTCCAGAAGTTAAACATAGAGTCACCATTCGATCCAGCAATTCCACTCCTACATAGACACCCAAAAGAAATGAAAGCAGGGTTTCAAAGAAATGTTTGCACAGCCATGTTCATAGATGTTCACAACAGCCCAAAGGTGGAAGCAGCCCCATTGTCCATCGACAGGTAAATGTGTAAATAAAATGTGGTCCATCCACACCATGGAATTTCACTCAGCCTTAAAAAGGAAGGACAGTCTGACGCTTGATACAACGAGGATGCCCCCTGAGGATGTGATGCTCAATGAGGGAAGCCAGACACAGAAGGACAAATACTGTCTGGTTCCACTCACAGGAGGTCCCTAGAGTCAGATCCACAGAGACAGGAAGTAGATGGTGGGCCCAGGGGCTAGGGGAGGGGGCGGTGAGCCTGCGTCATGGGGACAGAGTTTCAGTTTGGGAAGATGAGAAAATTCTGGAGGTGGGTCGTAGGATGGTTGCACGACAACGTGAATGTATTTAATGCCACTTATCGTTAAGATGGCAAATTTTATGTTATATATATTTTGGTGGTATTTGACTCTTTGTGAACCCACGGACTATAGCCCGCCAAGCTCCTCTGTCCATGGACTTTCCCAGGCAAGAATACTGGAGTGGGTTGCCATCTCCTTCTCCAGGGGATCTTCCCGACCCTGGGATCGAACTGTTCCTCTCCTGCATTGGCAGGCAGGTTCTTTACCACTGAGCCACTAGGGAAGCCCCTCTGTACATTGGACCACAATATTAAAATGTTTAAAAAAAGAAGGCACAGCAGACAGAACACCGCAGAGGCTGAGGTGAGGTGTCCTCACAGGTGTGGGGAGGAGATTTTCGGGGTGAGGTGGAGAGTCGCGGTCTGGCTGTGGAGTTGGGGGCCTTGAACGGCAGTATTGGTGGCCTGACTCCCGGGGTCACTGGGAGACTCAGGCAGTTGTGGAGCAGGGGAGGAGCCCGGGCAGGAAACTGAAGGAAGCAAAGCCAGGTCCACACGCACATGGGATCCTGGAGTCGGCTGAGTCACAAATCCTGGAAGCTCAGGGTCGGAGAGGAAACACTGCCGGCCCACGCAAGGCCTTCCTGTTTTTTGGCCCTGAATCCTCGGAGGCAGACGCTCCAGGGCCAAAGTTCCCGGCTCATGTTCACCTCCCCGTATTCAGAATCCCCACGCCCCCAGGGCCTGGGCAGGGCTGGGAGATGTACCTGCTGCTCAGGCAGGGAAACTGAGGCTCAGAGCTAGCCCGGGACTTCACAGGAGGACAAGGCTTCGGATGTCTTCCTGGGACCTCCGGACGGCGCCCCTTCTGAAAGGGGCCTGGAGGACTGGGTTCCAGAGGGTGAGTTCTGTTTACACCATCAACCAGAGCATCACTCGGGTAGGGGAGGGGTCTCCACACACCTAAAGCAGGAAGCAGCCTCTCCCACAACCCCTCCTAAAGGTGGTGAGGCTCCTGTCACAGAAGTATGTCAGCAGAGGACCGAAAGGCTGGACTCGGAAGGAAGTCGGGCTCACCGCGGCCTCTGAGGTCCCCAGCCAACTGGAATATTCTGTAATTCCAAAGTTCTGCAGTTCCCAGATTGTGGTTTATAAAATTCCTAGGGCGTTTGAATTTCTTTTTCTTTTTTTTTTTTTGAGCGTTTTAAGATTTTTGTGTTTTAAGAATACTTTAAACGTGTGTTTTGAGATTGAATTTTTAAATACATATATGTTTTGAAATGTGTGTTATTATTCATTTTTAACTTAGAATCATTTAATTTTTAAATTAGTCTCATTAATTTTTTGTTAGGAACCGTTTCCTGAACTTTCGCTTTAAAATATAGTCAGAAAGTTATTCTGGTAATTAGTAAGTGCTGATATTATTATTGCTAATGCCATGATTGTTGTTATTTTTAAATTATTACCCCAATGGGAAAGTTTTCCGGGACTTGAAGGTTCCGGACTCCGTGACACTCGCGCTCCCTCTGCTGGCAGCAATCGGGACTGCAGGCCACACGGCTCACCGCCCCGCCCCTCGCTCGCAGGTGTTACCTCCTGTCGCCCTGACCTCGCCATGCGGACTCCGCGAGGGCCCCCTTCCTGTCCGGCCCTACTGCTCCTGCTGCTGCTCCTGGGAGGTGCCCACGGCCTCTTCCCCGAGGAGCCGCCGCCGCTCAGCGTGGCCCCGAGGGACTGTGAGTGGAGAGTCTTGCGATGGGGGAGGGAGTCCCCCTCCCCCCGGGTCTCACCAGGCCAGACTCACCCTGGCCCTGGATCACACCCTTCTTCTGCCCTCCCCCAGACCTGAATCACTATCCCGTGTTCGTGGGCAGTGGGCCAGGACGCCTGACCCCCTCAGAAGACGCTGATGACCTCAACATCCAGCGAGTTATACGGGTCAATAGAACGCTGTTCATCGGGGGCAGGTAGGAGAAACTGCCGGGCAGAGTATGCGGTGGGTGAGGTGTGGGGAGCAGGTGGTAGCATTTTAGGGAGGTTTGTGGTATAGGGCCTGTAGTTCGGCTGGAATGTGAATATGTGCCCCTGGGGTGGGAATTTCAAGTGCTGAACTCTGGGTGTGGTTGAAGCCCAGAGCCCGCTTATAGTGTGTTACCAAGTGGGCACAGCTGTCTGGTCAGAATTCACTGGGTGCTAGAGAGGGTGCTGAAGTGGCATCAAGGGCTTCTCTGAGAAGGTGACATTCGAGTTGAGACCTGAAGGATGAGGAGCCAGCTGTGAGGAAATCTGAGGGAGAGAGAGATGTCAGAGCAGAGGATGTAGCCTATGCAAAGGTCCTGGGGCAGGACTGTGTCTCGTACGGTGAAGGGACAGTGAAGAGGCGCAAATGTCTGGAGCAGGGGGAGAGAGAGAGGAGGGGAGGGCAGGGAGAGGACAGGGCAGGTCATTCAGGGCCTTGTGGGCTACAGGGAGGACTCAGGTTTTTACCTCAAGGGAGATGGGGCCCAAGAGGGCTGTGCAGAGGAGGGGCGGGGCCTGACTCAGGTGCTCACAGGTGCCCTCTAGTGGCTGCTGTGAGGGGAGCCGACTGTGGGGGAGAATGTGGACCCTCGGGTGCTCACACCTGCTCTCCAGTGGCTGCTGCGGGGAAGACAGGCTGTGTCGGTGAGGGCGGGAGCCCCTACACCTGGGCAGTCCAGTAACGGGGGCTGAACGAGAGTGGTGGCTGTAGAGGGTGTGAGAAGTGGATGAACGCTCCATACGTATTGAAGGCAGAGGTGAAGGTATGGGGAGGGAAGGCGAAGCGGGGAGACGTGGGTCCCTCCCACACTGTTGTCTCAGCCGAGACAACACCTGACCCGAGAGGGTGGTCAGGGTGGGGACAGGTTTGGGGAATGGTCGGGCTCAGCGAGGCCGTGTCGAGTGTGAGAAACCTGTGAGCCCTCCCTTGTGGAGACCTTGAGGGTTAGCCGGGCCCCAAATCTGGAACTCAGGGGAGGCCCTGGCTGGAAACAGGACTGTGTGTGTCATCTGCACAGAGACACGGTTCCACCCTGAGAGTGGACAAGGCTGCCCTGAGGAGTATGGCTAGGGGAAGGAAGAGGCCAGAGGACCTAGGCGTGGGCCCACCAGGGGAAGAGGAGGGCCCAGAGAGGTGGGAAGGCAGGTGGGTGCCAGGTCCAGGCACCCAATGAGGGTGGTGTTCCCAGGAGGAGAGTGGACTGGTGGCGAGAGACACTGTGGAAAGGGAGAAGAGAGCAGGGAAGTGACCGCTGGACTTAACAATGGCCAGTGACCTTGATCAGGGCAGTCCCTGCTGCATGTGGAGGAGAAGTGAGAGCCTGGGGAGACCGAGGGGTGCTGGGTGGGGGGGACATCGGATGTAAAGTCATTGGACAGTGCATCGTGTTAGCTGTAGATCCCTAGGCTATGGGTTGTGTGAGGTGGCATGGTAAGGCATGTGGGCTGTGCTAGAACCCGTGGTTCATTTTAGGGCACAACGAGGTGTGTAAGGGCATGCTCAGGCGCCTGAAGGCACGCTCAGTGTTGGAGCTGCGCGTGGCAAAGGTGTTGGCACGCCCCTGTGTGGTATGTGTTGGACACCACGTCTGCTGCCGGGAGGATAGAATGTGTAGGGGGAGGCCCCCGATCTCACTAACTACACCCCTTCTCTAGGGACAACCTGTATCGGGTGGAGCTGGAGCCCCCCACATCAACGGAAATGCGGTACCAGCGGGTGAGGAAGGGGCGCAGGCGAGAGGGGAGGGGGCAGCTGTTGGCGCTCCCACTAGGGAGCCCGGACACTGCGCTGGGGAGCACAATGGATTCAGGTCTGCCTAGCAGGGTTCCTGGGTCCGTCAGGGACCCCGCTCCCCTCACCAGTCCCCTGTGTTCCCAGAAGCTGACCTGGCGCTCCAACCCCAGCGACATCAACGTGTGTCGGATGAAGGGCAAGCAGGAGGTAAGTGAGCCCTGGCCATGCCCGCATCAGCCCTGATAATGCCCCAATCCGTCCTGGCCATCCCACAGGGCAAATCCTTCTCTGCTTTCATTCCAAGCCAGGTCCCTGTTGCCATGGGTACTCCCAGAGCCTAGCCATGCCCTCAAGGTGGTCCTCAGTCTTGGCCACTCCCCTAGTGGCCTTGCCGTAGCTCCCGCCTTCAAGTGCCCTATTTTCTTGTCTGTGCCCCTTAGCCATGGCCACGCCCCCAGTCTTCTCCTAGTTCAGCCCCCTGCTTTGGTCACGCCCACAACCTGACCCCTCCCTATCGGGCCCCGCCTCTACCCTGGCCCCGCCCTTCACCACGCCCCCATCGCATCCTACAGTCCTGGCCCCGCCCACACCCGTGATCACGCCCACCCCGGCTTTTCTCTTCCCGCCCCATTCCAGGGCGAGTGTCGAAATTTTGTAAAGGTGCTTCTACTTCGGGACGAATCCACTCTCTTCGTGTGTGGTTCCAATGCCTTCAACCCCGTGTGTGCCAACTACAGCGTGAGTCACCGCCCTTCGAAGCCCTGCCCGCCCAGGTTTAACATCGGCGCCCCTTTGCTCATGGGCCCTCTGCTGGTCGTGCCGTTTCCCCAGGCCACATCACCTCCTACAGGAAGCCTTACTGGATGAACTGTCCTCCCCCCCATCACCCGGAATTCCATAAGAGGCTTCCAAAGGTGGCCTCTACAGGCTGAAGCTACTTAGGCTACAGGCCAGTTATCGGATTGACTAGGATCGACTCCTAGACCCAATTTCTGATCAGTAAATTGAGCCCTGGATTTCCCTGGTGGCTCAGCGGTTAAAAATCCACCTGCTAATGCAGGAGGCGCAGGTTCCATCACTGGAAGATCCCCTGGAGAAGGAAATGGCAACCCACTCCAGTATTCTTGCCTGGGAAATCCCATGGACACAGGAGCTTGGTGAGGTCACAAGAGTCGAACACGACTAAGCCACTAAACAACAACAAAACTGAGCCCCAGAGAGGTTAAGTGACTGACAAAGTCACACAGCATCCAAGGTGGCATCAGGATTCCCCTCGGAGGGGGTCGCTGGGGGAGCCAGGGGCTGCTAGGTACAGCCAGGAGCTGTCACTCAGACCCGATTCCCCCCCGCCACCCCTGCAGATGGACACATTGCAGCCCCTCGGGGACAACATCAGCGGCATGGCCCGCTGCCCATACGACCCCAAACACGCCAACGTTGCCCTCTTCTCTGGTGAGTGCCCCCAACCCTGACCATTTGAAGGGGCCTCAGCCCTGAGCAAGGCGTGGAATTTTCCATTCTTGGAGTTTGGTCATTTAGAAGGTGGCTGGGAAAATCCCATGGATGGAAGAGCCCGGTAGGCTGCAGTCCATGGGGTCACTAAGAGTCGGACATGACTGAGCGACTTCACTTTCACTTTTCACTTTCATGCATTGGAGAAGGAAATGGCAACCCACTCCAGTGTTCTTGCCTAGAGAATCCCAGGGACGGGGGAGCCTGGTGGGCTGCCGCCTATGGGCTGGCACAGAGTTGGACACGACTGAAGCGACTTAGCAGCAGCAGCAGCAGGGAGACCATCTCTCCAGCCATGAAACAGACAGACTCTCAAGGCAGGAAGGACTCAGCTGAGGTCGGGGATCAGCTGGGGAGTTGAGTATCAGCTGAAGTCTGGGTCCCAGCAGGGTTGGGGCTCAGCCTAGGACTTAGGCCTCGCTTAAGCTCAGGGCTGTCTCTTTTTTTCTTAGATATTTTATTTATTTATTTGGCTGCATCCGTCTTAGTTGCGGCCTGCGAACTCTTAGTTGTTGCATGTGGGATCTAGTTCCCTGAACAAGGATTGAACCTGGGCCCCCTGCTTTGAGAGCATGGAGTCTTAGCCACTGGACCACCAGGGAAGTCCCAGGGCTCAGTCTTGAAGATCAGGTTTTGACCCCCCCAACCTCTGAGGTCTACAATCTAATCTCTTACCTGCCCCCCCCGATTCACACCCACCCAGAAGGGATGCTCTTCACAGCCACCGTTACCGACTTCCTCGCCATCGATGCCGTCATCTACCGCAGTCTCGGGGACCGGCCCACTCTGCGCACGGTGAAACACGACTCCAAGTGGTTCAAAGGTGGGGTGATAGGGACAGACCTGGCAGAGCTCACATTTGTCAAATTCCCCCACCAAAATAAAGTCCCAGAGGAGATAGGCAGGGAACTCCCATCTCCTTTTTGGAACCTACTGGCCTCTTTGACGATCTAGTTAGAGGAGAGGTTTAACTTGGGTATAAAGAAGAACTTGCTGGAAATGAGTGGCTTAGCAGCCTGAAATGGAACAGTACGAGGGGTTCAGCAGGAGCTCAGCTCAACACAGGAGGATGACAAAATAGTAGACGTTGCTGTTTGTGGAAAGTAGACACGATGATTTTAGGATTTTGACACCCACTCTCCCCCCCACACACACAAAAAATCCCAAACTTTGAGTGTCTTTTATTTTGCCTGGGTAATCAGCTGATGTTCCCCCACCCACTTTACTGTAAAAGCAGTCACCCAGTCTACTGTGTTCCCAGCTCCAAAAACTGCCTTTCTCCCATCACGAACTGGGTTTTGACCTCTCTCTCCTACAGAGCCATACTTTGTCCACGCGGTGGAGTGGGGCAGCCACATCTATTTCTTCTTCCGGGAGATCGCAATGGAGTTTAACTACCTGGAGAAGGTAAGGTCCTATTTCCCCTCCTAGAGAGGCCCATGCAGTGGGGCATGTAGTCGAGAGGCTCCAGTCATCGGAAGTGGAGAGCAGAGGTGGGTCCATGGAACTCCACCCAGGGTGAGAGGGGCCCTCCAGCCCTCAGGGCCCTCCACACCAGCCAGGACAAGGCCCCTGAGACTTGAAGACATTTCTGGAGTAGCCCTGGGTGAGGGTCCCAGGTCTGAAGTCTGATACACCCGTGGTTCCAGTCCCAGTCCTGTTGTTTGTCTGTCCATCCACCCATATACCAACCATTTATCCATTCTTCAACCACAGCCCATATGTCTGGCCACTCAGCCACCCTCTCATTTACCCATCTTCAGCCCACCCACACTTCCATCAAACCATTTATCCATCTATCCACCCGCGCACCCCTGCCTCAACCATTCTCCACCATCCATCCATCCACTCATCTACCTTCTGTGCACCTGTAAATCCATCCATCCACCTCCCATTCATTGGCTTCTTCATCCATCCATCCATCTACCTGTCCATTCATTCATATACCAACCATCCGTTGATCTGGCCTCCTACTGATCAACTCATCCATCTACCATCCATCTCTCCATTTACCTGCCCACCCCTCTATATATCCAGTTATCTAGCCTCCAACTTCTCCTCATAACCTGCTCATCCATTCCATTCAACCGTCTATCCACCCATGGATATACCATGATAATGATCTATCATTATCTCCTTCATCTGCCTATCTATCCGTCCACATACTCATTCATCTGTCCACCCATCCATCCATCCATTTATCCATACATACATATCTACATAAACCCATCCATCCATCCATCCACACACCCCTTCATCCACCAATTATCTCCTTCTTCATTATCTTCATTGTCCATCACTGTCCCCTTCAAATTCACCCCTCTATCCATCCATCCATTAACCCATCCATCCATTCACCTGCATTGCACCACCTATCCATCCATCCCATCTCTCAATCCATGTAGACAGTTAAGTGCACAGACTGCCACTTACTACTAGTGTGGCCTTGGGCTTCAGTCACTTCCCTTTCTCTGTGCCTCAGTTTCCCCTCTGTACCACGGGGATCATAGGCCCTCCTCTATAGAGCTTTGGGAGGAACGTGAGACACGATGAGGATAAAGTGCCTGGCACCTAGTGGGGGATCCATCAGTGGAGGCAATGATGATTACAGTTGTCTTGGTGGCTGTGATCATCACCATCCCCACATTTCTGTCGGGGAATCTGGTGCCCAGGGGGCTAGGGTGACTGGCCAGGGACTCACAGCCAGCCAGAACTAGCTTCCTCCATCCCAGCCTGGGTGGTGGGCATTGCAACCTGCAGGTGGGCCTGGCAGAACAGGGGGCTCAGGCCCCTGTCTTCCTGCTGATGTGCTAGGTGGTGGTGTCACGTGTGGCCCGGGTCTGCAAGAATGACATGGGCGGCTCTCCTCGCGTACTGGAGAAGCAGTGGACATCATTCCTGAAGGCGCGGCTCAACTGCTCTGTGCCAGGGGACTCTCACTTCTACTTCAACGTGCTGCAGGCTGTCACGGGCGTGGTCAGCCTGGGGGGCCGGCCCGTGGTCCTTGCTGTTTTCTCCACGCCCAGCAACAGGTCAGTGGGTGCAGGTGGAGAGTTTTCACGATCACTCACCACATATTCCCAGGGGTCCTGTGCTGGGTAAAACAGGGCTCCCAGGAGGCCTCTGTCCCAGGCCAGGGGGGGACCAAGCCAGACACTGACCCTCCGAGGCCCTCTGGCCAAAACTTGGCAGATGCAGGCATGTCTTTATTTTCTGCCTTTGGAGGAAGGGTCAGAGAGGGTGTCCTAGAAGAGGCATCAATGGGTATGAGATGGAGAGAAAGGGAAGAGCATTCCAAGTTAAAGGAAAAGCATGTGCAAAGGCCCTGAGGCTCGAATGAGCTTGAAATGTTTAAACCATAGGGAGGCGGCCTGTGTGGCTAGAGTGGTGGGAGTGAGAAGGAAAATGGGGGATATGAAACAGGGAGGTGGCAGGCTGTGGGAAGGAGCCTGAATTTTATCCTGAGGGCACTAGGGGACTATGGAGGGTAAGGAGCAGAAGAGGAACAAGTCAGATTTGCATTTCTGGAAAACTCTCTCGGGAATGGGTTGAAAGGGAGCAAGAGTGGCATCTGGGAAACTGGACATCCAGGCAAGTGACAGGGACAGCTGGACATGGGTGGCCATGGAGAAACTGAGCTGTGATCCAGTCTGAGAATCTGCTGCTCAGATGGTGGAATGACTGGATTGGATGGGTGGGCAGCAACTCTGGCCCGGGAAAGTGAAGGTCTGACTGCTCCAGAGGACAAACACTCCTCCACACACTTGCCCAGGGCAGTTCCCCACCCCGCCAGGCTCACCACTTCCTTTCATCTGCCTCCACCTACAGCATCCCCGGCTCGGCTGTCTGCGCCTTTGACATGACACAGGTGGCTGCCGTGTTTGAGGGCCGCTTCCGTGAGCAGAAGTCCCCTGAGTCCATCTGGACACCCGTGCCAGAGGATCAGGTGCCACGGCCCCGGTGAGAGGCCCCTCCATCCTGCAGTGGGTACCCGGGTAGGATCCTGACCCTGAACTGAGGGCTGGGACTCCCAGGCACTTGCTTAGCTGTTGCTGAGGTCAGCTTACCAGGGCTTCCCTGGTAGCTCACCTGGTAAAGAATCTGCCTGCAATACAGGAGACCCTGGTTCAATTCCTGGGTCAGGAAGATCCATTGGAGATAGGATAGGCTACCCCCTCCGGTATTCTTGGGCTTCCCTGGTGGCTCAGACGGTAAAGAATCCACCTGCAATGCAGGAGACCTGGGTTTGATCCCTGGTTGGGAAGATCCCCTGGAGGAGGGCATGGCAACCCACTCCAGTATTCCTTCCTGGAGAATCCCCATGGACAGAGGAGCTTGGTGGGCTAAAGTCTGTGGGGGTCGCAAAGAGGTGGACAAGAGTAAGCAACTAAGCACAGCACAGCACAGAGGTCAGCTGTAGCCATTATGCAGGTGGAGAAAACTGAGGCCCTTGGAGCAGGGACACCCTAGTGAATCAGAGCCCCTGAGTGGGGACCTCCAGGTCTGCCCTGACCAACCCCTCGCCCCCACCCAGGCCCGGGTGCTGTGCAGCTCCTGGCATGCAGTACAATGCCTCTAGCGCCTTCCCAGACGAGATCCTCAACTTCGTCAAGACGCACCCTCTGATGGATGAGGCCGTGCCCTCCCTGGGCCACGCACCCTGGATCGTTCGGACTCTGATGCGGTCAGTTCCTACACTTGGCTGGGGTCCTGGTGGCCAGGCCTGGGTGGGGACAAGAGCCCAGGCCAGGGTGGTGGGCGAGAAGGGAGCACAGGGGCAACTTCCGACATGACACGAGGGGAAGGCAGAGATGGAGGGAGACACAGAGATGGAGGCAGATGGGGAGATGAAGACAGGAGAGCCCAGGGAGGAGCTGGCTTTGGGGATCTGTTTCTCTCTGTGATGTGCACCCTTGGAGCCACGCCCATGCCCACATTGCCCAGCATGGGTGGTGTCTTTGAGTGCACGCAGGGGACACGGGGCTGGGCGGCAGCCTGACTTCTGCTCCACCCTGGCCCCAGGCACCAGCTGACACGAGTGGCTGTGGACGTGGGCGCCGGCCCCTGGGGCAACCAGACCGTTGTCTTCCTGGGGTCTGAGGCAGGCACCGTCCTCAAGTTCCTTGTCTGGCCCAACGCCAGTGCCTCGGGTACCACGGGACCCAGTGTCTTCCTGGAGGAATTTGAGACCTACCGGCCTGACAGGTGAGGCCTGGCAGAGGCCAAGAGGCAGGGCCAGCGGGCAGGGAGACAGGGCGTTCCCCTTGAGTCTTACCAGTCTGCTCACCCCCAGGTGTGGATGGTCTGGAGATGGCGAGACAGGGCAGCGGCTGCTGAGCCTGGAGCTGGATGCGGCCTCAGGCGGCCTGCTGGCAGCCTTCCCCCGCTGTGTGGTCCGAGTGCCCGTGGCGCGCTGCCAGCAATACTCAGGATGCATGAAGTGAGTGCCCCCTGCCCCTGGCCAGCTGTGGGCAAGGGAAGTGAAGGGAGGTGAGCATGGAAAGGGGGAGAGTCAAGTTCAAGTGCAGGCTCTAACAGCATTCTGGCTCTCTGAACGATGGACAGAGGGCAGAGCATGTGCAAAGGTCCTGGGGCAGGAATGTGGGTGTGTTGGTGGAACAGTGAGAAGTCTCTGTGGCTGGAGCAGAATGAGTGAGGGGGAGGGAGAAGACGGGGAAGGTTGGGCAGGGTCTGTGAGCCTCAGGAGGACTTGGGTTCTTTCCCCCACCCCCAGAGTGAGGTGGGAGCCCCAGAGATCTGTGAGCAGAGTAGGATGGGATCCGACAGACATTTCTAAGAGAAGCAGAAGCTGGGGACCAGGGAACAGATGTTTGCAAAATACTGGCACACTCTTGGACTCAGAGTGAGCCCTCCGCATGGAGCACCCTGGCCCCGTGCCCGCCATCATGGTAGTAGTGATGCCATAGCACAGATCCAAAACCTGGGCTCCAATCCCAGCTCTGTCCCTTGGACAAAAGTAAACGTTCCTGAGCCTCAGTTCTCTCATCTGTAAAATGGGGAAGGAATAGCCCCCACTGTTAAGATGTGTCTTGGGAACTCCCAGAGCTGACGGTAAGAGGTGCCTCTGCAGAAACCCTGGTTGATCTGCCGGGTCCCTTGTCTGCCCTAGGAACTGCATTGGTAGTCAGGACCCCTACTGCGGGTGGGCCCCGGATGGCTCCTGTGTCTTCCTGAGCCCTGGCACCAGGTACTGGGGAAGTGGGAGGTGTGGGGAGGGTGACTGAGTCACCTGATGATCGGGAGTCCCCCACCCCCACCAACCACAGCTCTGTGCCAGGGGTTTCCGATAACGGTGCCTCTCTGCTCCCTCCCCCCATCAGAGCCACCTTTGAGCAGGACGTGTCTGGGACCAGCACTTCAGGTTTAGGGGACTGCACAGGTAAGAGGGGAGAGGGGAGGAGGCCTGGGGACTCTCAGTCCTGGTCCTCCAGGGTTCTCACACCTGGATGGATGGGATACACTGACATCCCTCAGGGCTTGGGAAGGACAGGGGGCCCCAGTTCCAGGTAGGGTAGTGGGAAAAGGACAGACAGACGGGGACGGGAGGGAGGGCAGAGAGAGGCCAAGAGAAAGGCAGGTGGACAGACAGATTTTAGGAAGACAGATGCCAGGAGACAGACGGATGGGCAAATGGGCTTTGAAAGGGTCAGAGAGACGCCCCTGAGCAGAGAGGTGGACAGACCGGCTGGAGGTCGCGGGAGGTGTGCAGGGGACGGTCCCCGGCCAGCCCCTCTCACACCGCCCTCCCTGCCAGGACTCCTGCGCGCCAGCCTCTCGGAAGAGCGCGCTGGGCTGGTGTCAGTGAACCTGCTGGTGACGTCATCGGTGGCGGCCTTCGTGGTGGGCGCCGTGGTGTCCGGCTTCAGCGTGGGCTGGTACGTGGGGCTCCGCGAGCGGCGCGAACTGGCCCGCCGCAAGGACAAGGAGGCCATCCTGGCACACGGGGGTGGCGAGGCCGTGCTGAGCGTCAGCCGCCTGGGTGAGCGCCGGGCGGGCGGCCCCGGAGGCCGGGCCGGGGGCGGCGGCGGCGGGCCCGGGGGTCCCCCGGAGGCTCTGCTGGCGCCCTTGATGCAGAACGGCTGGACCAAGGCCACGCTGCTGCAGGGCGGACCCCACGACCTGGACTCCGGGCTGCTGCCCACGCCCGAGCAGACGCCGCTGCCCCAGAAGCGCTTGCCCACCCCGCACCCGCACACCCTGGGCCCCCGCGCCTGGGAACACGGCCCCGCGCTGCTCACGGCCTCCGCCTCGTCCTCGCTCCTGCTGCTGGCCCCCGGCCGCGCTCCTGAGCCGCCCCCCGCGCCGGGCGAGCCGGCGGCCCCCGACGCCCGCCTCTTCACCGCGCGCCCGGGCCGCGCCTCCCACGGCGATTTCCCGCTTACCCCCCACGCCAGCCCGGACCGCCGGCGGGTGGTGTCGGCGCCCACGGGCCCCTCGGACCCCAGCTCGTCCACCGACGGCTTCCCGCGGCCCTGGAGCCCGCCGCCCACAGGCAGTCTCCGGAGACCAGGCGCGCACGCCCCACCGGCCGCCGCGCTGCGCCGCACGCACACGATCAACAGCGGCGAGGCCCGGCCCCGTGGCCGCCACGCCCGGCCGGTCACGGACTTGGCCCACCTGCTCTCCTACGGGGGCCCCGACAGGACTGCGCCCCCCGTGCTCTAGGCCGCGGCCCCACGCCTCGGCGGTGCCAGCCACGGGAACCAGGAGCGAGAGCCCGGGGCCAGCTCCCAAGTGGGTGCTCAGACCCCCAGCCCGGCCGCGCGGGGGGGGCTCCCCTCCGCCGCAGGGAAGCACAAGGAGCTCGGCCTCCCCCCCACCCCGACGCGCCCCCAGAGCCGCAGGACACTGAGGCGGTCTGCGGCGGGCAGACGGGGCGGGCGGAATGTGCTATGGATTTGAGGTTGACCTTCTGCGCGTGGATTTTGGTTTGTTTTCCAATTTGCGTTTCTTTTGCAGTTTTCTAAACCAATTGCACAACTCCGTTCTCGGGGTGGCGGCCGAGGGGCGGGGGGGTGGCGCTTGGAGGTGGTGGGAATGGGGCGAGGAGCGCACCTGCAGACCCAAGCTCCTCCCCCAACCCAACCACCCAAAGGCGCCCTCCTCCACCCGGCCCCTGGCGTGTGTGGGTGTGTGTGTGTGTGTGCATGCCGTGTCCGTGTGCAAGGGGCCAGGCAGGGGAGGGAGGCGTGCGTGTGTGCCTGCAGGCTGCTGCTGCGTGTGTGTGGCGATGGCCACGCGCAGTGTGCGTGTCTGTGTGTGAGCGCGGAGGTCCCAGCGGCCTGGGCGTTGGCTGAGCCGACGCCGGGGCTTCCAGAGGGCCGGGGGCCTCCGTGGTGCCGGTTAGGAGTTCGAGGGGAGGTCCGGCAGGGGTTTTAGGCGGGGGCTCGGGAGGCCTGTCCAGATGTCACATTGGCAGCTGTCTAAGGGCTCGGGCGGTCTGGGGGACGGCTAAGGCGGGGGGGCCCCCCTGTAAATACAGCCCCAGGGTGGTCAGAGGGTCCCATGCCACCCGTCCTCTGTGACCTCCCCCTTGACCTCCAGCTGACCATGCATGCCAGCTGAGTGGCCAGCTGAGTCCTGGACCCTCTCTGGAGTTTGCCTCCCCCACCTGCCCCCCATCAATAAAACTGTTTACAACCACCGGCCCCAAGGCTCTGGGTCTGCTCTGTCTCCTGGGGGCGGGGCTTTGACAGGGGCGGGGCCTGGGACCAGATGGGAGCATCCTGAGACTCATGGCTGGGTCACAGCCACAGACAGAATTCTGGGGAGGTGGGTATGGGAATCTAGAGAGTTTGCGGGGGTCCCGTCTCCATCTGTACAGGTGCCAGTTTCTGACTAGTCCTAAAGCAAATATTTATTATGCACCTACTGTGTGCTGGACACTGTGGAAACCAAGACCCCTGTCCTCGTGGAGTTCACAACCTAGTGGGGGAGACCGACCACACACACACACACACGAATTAGGACTTGATTTAAATTAGTGATAGGTGTAATGAAGGAAGGGGCTTCCCAAGTGGCTCAACGGGTAAAGAATCCACCTATAATGCAAGAGTCGTGGGTTTAGTCCCTGGGTGGGGAAGATCCCCTGGAGGAGGGCATGACGACCTACTCTAATATTCTTGCCTGGAGAATCCCATGGACAGAGGAGCCTGGCAGGTGACAGTCCATGGGGTCGCAAAGAGTCAGATATGACTGAGCCACTGACCACAGTTGCAGGTAATAAAGGAAAAATCAGATAATGTGCTGGGGGGGCGGGGCTTCTGGAGGATCTGAGATGTGATGGGCTAGAAGGAGCACCTATGAGAAGATGTGCAGAGAGAGTGTTCCTGGCAGAGGGAACAGCCAGTGCAAAGGCCCTGTGGTAGGAACAAGCTTGGAAGAGGGTGGAGGCAATTCGTGTGGGTGCAGCAGCCTGGATAAAAGGAGAGCAGCTGGAGGTGAGAAGGGTGAGGCACAGGGCCTCAGGCAGGCAGGGCCTTGCTAGTGAAGAGTGCAATTAATTTTTACTGTTGCTGCTGCTGCTAAGTCACTTCAGTCGTATCCGACTCTGTGTGACCCCATAGACGGCAGCCCACCAGGCTCCCCCGTCCCTGGGATTCTTCAGGTAAGAACACTGGAGTGGGTTGCCATTTCCTTCTCCAATGCATGAAAGTGAAAAGTGAAAGTGAAGTCGCTCAGTCGTGTCCAACTCCTCGCGACCCCATGGACTTTTAATGTTAGCTCCCTTTTAAAAAATGTTTTTTTTTTTTTTTTGGCTGCACAGGAAGCATGTGGGATCTTAGTTCCCTAACCAGGGATTGAATCCATGCACCCGCATTGGAAGAAGGGGTCTTAACCACCAAGGAAGTCCCTAAATTTTTTTAAACTGTGGTAAATAACATATACAATCAAATTTGCCACTTGAACCATTTTTAAGTGTTCTGTTCAGTGGCATTAAGCACATTCACATTGTTGTTCAGTCAACCATCCATCTCCAGGATTTATCCATCTTCCCAAATTGAAACTCTGTCCCCATTAAACCCTCCCTCCCCACTCCCCCCTCCCTCCAGCCTTCTGAATTTTAAGTGGGACAGGAAGCCTTCAGAGACTTTTAAACAGGGGACATGATCTGATTTCATTTTAAGAAATTGCTTTAGCATTACATTGCTACAGTTCACAGCTCTTCCTTCCAGCCTGAGTCGATTAAGCACCTATTGTATGCTGGGCTCTGGGGACAGAGTCATAAACAGGACAGACATACCCCCGACCCCCACCATCCTCCCTTTTCATGGGAAGACTGATTTAAACAAAGACACACACAACAGCAAGACAGTATCTTAGCAGCTCCTTATGAACCTGTGTTTTCAGCTTGATTGAAATATATTTGACATATAATATTGTATAGGTTTCCAGTGAGTATCTTGATGATTTGATATATTTTATATGCATTGTTAAGATGATTATCACAATAAGGTTGACACATCCATTACCTCACATAGTAACTGTGTGTGTGTGTGTGTGTGTGTAGTAAGAAGATTTAAGATATATTCTTAGCATCTTTCAAGTATACAGTACAGGGACTTCCCTGGTGGTCCAGTGGTTAAGACTCTGCCTTCCAATGCAGTGGGAGCAAGTTCCATCCCTGGTGGGAAGCTAAGATCCTACATGCCTCTCAGCCAAAAAACCAAAATATAAATAATAAAAGCAATATTGTAACAAATTCAATAAAGACTATAAAAAAGACTAAATGGGGGGGAAAAAAAAACCTCAAGTGTAACAGTGCAGTCTTGTTAACTAACTACCATGCAGTACATTACATTCCTGGAACTTATGCATCTCATAGCTGGAATTCTCTACCCTTCGACTAACATCTCTCCCTTTCCTTCACCTCTCCACCAGCCCCTAACAACCACCATTCTACTCTTAGGGTTCAATGCATGTGGTTATTTTACATAACTGAGATCATTCAGCATTTGTCTTTTCCTGCCTGAGATGGTAAAGAATCTGCCTGCAATGCGGGAGAACTGAGTTTGATCCCTGAATCAGGAAGATCCCCTGGAGAAGTGAATGGCTACCCACTCCAGCATTCTTGCCTGGAAAATCCCATGGACGAAGGAACCTGGTGGGCTACAGTCCATGGGGTCACAAAGAGTTGGACACGACTGAGCGACTAACACTTTCACTTTTACTTTACTTGGCATAACACCCTCAAGTTTCATCCATGTTGTCCCAGTTGGCAGGACCGGCCTGCTTGTTATAACTGAGTCATACTCCATCATATATATGCACCACGTCTTTATCCTCGCATCTGCGGATGGACACTCAGGTTGTCTCCCTGTCTTGGCTATTGTGACTAACTCTGTAATGAATATGGGAGGTCAGATATCTGTTCCAAGATACTGATTTCATTTCCTTTGGACACATACCCAGAAGTGAGATTGCCAGATCATATGGCAGCTCTATTTTTAATTCTTTGGAGGAACCGCTATACTATTTTCCCTAGTGGCTGCATCAATTTACATATCTGCATCCTCACCAACACTTGTTATCTCTAGTCTTTTTTATGAAGTCATTCTAACAGGCGTGGGTGACATCTCGTGGGTTTCTTTAAATTGCTAGTACTTTATAATTTATATGTTTTGGACTGTGCTGGGCCTTCACTGCTGTACAGGCTTTTCTCTAGTTGTGCCAAGTGGGGGCTACTCTCTACTTGGAGTGCCTCGTGGACTTCTCCTCACAGTAGCTTCTCTTTGTTGCACAGCACAGGCTCTAGGGTGCGCAGGCTTCAGTAGTGGAGATATGTGGGCTCAGTATTTTCAGCTTCCGGGCTTTAGAGCACAGGCTCAATAGTTGTGGCACACAGGCTTAGTTTCTCCATGGCATGTGGGATCTTCCTGGGTCAGGGATTGAATCTGTGTTTCCTGTATGGGCAGGCAGATTCTTTACCTCTGAGCCACCAGGGAAGCCCCTCATTTTAGTTTTGATTTGCATTCTCCTGATGATTAGTGGTGTTGAGTACCTTTTCGTGTGCCTGTTGGCCATTTGTATATCTTCTTTGGAAGGACACCTGTTCAGGTCCTTTGCCTGTTTTTGTGTGTCCATCTCTGCATATCTGTTGTTCTCTGCTCTGTGTCTTGTTCTGTCCATGTTTCTGGTTCTGTCTATGTATTTTCCCTGTCACTTTGTCGCTGTCTATCTCTGTGTATTTATGTAGGTGGTGATCTGTCCTTCTTTATCTGTGCCTGTCTATGCCACCCTGCCTGTTTCCCTCTCAGCCTCTGTGTCCACTTTATCGTCCTCACAACCAAACAGGGACTAAAGACTGGGCTGGGGAAGAGAGGCCATGGCCAGGCATACAGATAAAGATAAAAGATCACCAGCCCTCCCTGGCATTCCAGTGGTTAAGACTTGACCTCCCAATGCAGAGAGTGTGGGTTCAATGCCTGGTTGGAGAGCTAGGATCCCATATGCCTCAGGGCCAAAAAAACAAAACATAAAACAGAAGCAATGCTGTAACAAATTCAATAAAGTTCTTTTAAAAAATAGGTACTACATCACACCTGAGTGCTTAGAACTTAATGGGAATTAAAACACTGATAGCCAAACCTGTGAGATGCAGCCAAAACAGTTCTTAAAGGGAAATTCGTACCCTCCAGATGCATTTATTAGGAAAGGAGAAAGAGTCAAAACAAATGTCACATCAGCATCAGCTGAAGAAATAAAGAAGAGAAGGGGCCCTCAGAGACTGAGTTCATCTTCACAGGTGGGGAAACTATGGCCAGGGAAATTTAAGCCACTTCCCCAAGTTCACAACACAAAGTGGTTACAGTGGAGCTAGAATTCAGAACCAGGTTTAGTCCCTCCCAGACCATTGTGCTTCCCCTGTGGCTCAGTGGTAAAGAATTTGCCTGCTAATGCAGGAGATCTGGGTTCAATCCCTGGGTTGGGAAGATCCCCTGGAGGAGGACATGGCAACCCACTCTGTTATACCGAAATGCTCCGGGAAACAAACTCACTCAGAAGGACAGCGTGGATTGTGGAGTGTAGTTTATTACACTGGTGGGTGCTAGGCAGAGTTTCCTCTTTAGCCAGGGACCCTGACCAACTTTTGTGAAAAGCTTATATACTTTAAGTGTACATGCTCAAGCCCACATCCCCAAATTCCTTAAACTTAGCCTGGAAAATGTTAAAGGGAGATACAATCAGGTTATAGCCATGATTCATAATCAGAAGGGTCAGCTGGTTATTCATTGTAACCTACACCAATGGGTGCCATAAAGATTACAAAGTTGATTGACTACATACGGGATTATTACATTCTTTCTGGCGAAGGGAAATCTTGGTATGGAATCTGGTGTCTACCAGTCTGGGAGGGCTGTTCGGCCGTAGGTATGTGATCTCCATGGCTACCAGGCACATAGTCCAAAATTCACTGTGAATATAAGATGGATTTTACTTCTTTTTAAGATGGAGTCAGCTCGGCCTATTCCTTTCTTCCTTCATTACCCCCTCTTGATGCTCTCAACTTCCAGTGTGAGTATCACTCATCAGAATGTACTGCATTTTAGATTTCCTGGTATATATTTGGGTAAATGAAGTCAGCCTCTGTGATACAAAGTTAACAACACATTGGAGAATACAAAGTCCACATAACAGAATCAACAGAACAACTATAACAATGGTTAATAGAGTTTTCCACCAATCACCCTTTACCCATGATAGAACAAAAGTCCAAAAAGGAAGATTATCATCAGTCATAGCTTTTACCTGACCTTTCATGTCATCTAGGGTGGCTGATATATTGCCAGATAAATCAGGAATTTATACACCACATTCAACTTTAATTATAGCACAGGTCCCTCCTTGTGCTGAAACTATGGTTAGTCTCAAGATAATACCGGCAAGTCCTTGTAGCAGCAGGTGATTGTAGAGCTTCACCTCTTCTTCTTTAAGATGATCTTGGGTTCACGGGGATCAGCGGGGTCCTTCTGCACAGTCCACTCGGCGTCCTCCAGGTCTGTGTGGTATGCTCTCTTCACCCTCGTATGGTGGATCCAGGGAGTGATACCTGTACCTTTAACTACCGTAGGTGTGGTTAGAACAACAGTATATGGACCTTTCCAATGTGGGGCCAAGGAGTCGTGTTTCCAGTCCTTGACCCACACCTGATCACCAGGCATGAACTCATGAATCTGTTCCCCAAGGGGGAACGGCACTCTTTCTTGCACAAACTTAGTTACCTGATTTATTACCTTAGCCAGCTGTTCCATCTGTGTGAAATCTCACCTCCCCTTATCTGTGGCAAGTTTGTTGACACCTGTCTCACTATAGGGGGGGACCTCCCGTAGATAATTTCATAAGGAGAATAACCGTGGGAATGCAGGGTTACTCTTAATTTGAGTAAGGCTGCCAGAAGCAAATCCATCCATGAACAGTCAGTCTTTGTGATCCATTTTGAAAGTGACTCTTTAAGAGTTCAGTTGGTTCTTTCCACCATTCTGGAACTCTGGGGCCTAGATGCTGTATGTAATTTCCACTTGATATTTAGAGCTTTACATACCTGTTGAATTAAGTCAGCTACAAAGGCAGGGCCGTTGTCTGATCCTATACTGGTTGGGAACCCAAATCTGGGGATTATTTCTCAAAGCAGATTTATTTCTCAAAGAGCCACTTCATTTACTTTTTCAGTTTGGGTGGTGAAGGCCTCCACCCATCCTGAGAAGGTACATACCATGACCAGTAAATAACGATAGTGTCAGCAGGGTTTCATCTCAGTAAAGTACACTTCTAAATGTTCAAAGGGTAGAGTGCCTTTTAACTGTATTCCTAGAGGTTTTTATGTCCAGGGGCAGCATTGACCTGTCAGCAAGCAGAACAGTTCCAGGATTCCATTCTACATAAGGAGGAAAGTCGTGGAATTAAGAAATATTTTCGAATTAATTCTTCCATTTTGTCATGTCCCAAGTGAGCTGCCTGGTGAACCTGAGTTATCAGTGTGGGGGCTAATACCTCGCCATCTGATAGTTTCCACCAATCTTTTTCATTTTTGGAGGCCCTTTCTGCTTCAGCCAGCTGGTCTTGGGCCGGGGTATACTGTAGGAGAGTTAAAGTTAATTCAGGCATTTTTGAGAGTACAAAGGTTCCCATAGATCCCCCACTAGCAGCCCCAAATTTCTCAGCCGCCTGTTTTGTGGCTTTCTCTGCTAGTCAGTTTCCCCGTGCTTGTGGGGTGTCTTCCTTTTGGGGACCCCTACAATGCATCACTGCTACCTTTTCAGGTTCCCATACAGCATCTAATAGAGTCAAGATTTCTTCTTTGTTTTTAATGTCCTTTCCACTGGCTGTCAGAAGAACTCTCTATAAAGCCCCATGTACATGTAAAGTAGCAAAAGCATACCTGGAGTCTGTAAATGTTTGTCTTCTTCCCTTTTGACAGCTGGAGGGCCCGGATTCGAGCATATAGTTCAGCCCGTTGAGCAGACCAGTGTGACGGCAGAGAGCTAGCCTCAGCGATGGTTTCTTCCGTGACTACTGCAGATCCTCACAGTTGTTGCCCTTGTTTCACCAGGCTGGTGCCATCGGTGTACAGGACTCAATCTGGGTCTGGGATTGGCTGGTCTCTCAAGTCAGGTCTGCTGGCATAAATTTCTAGGATTTCCTTGCAGTCATGTGAGGGCCCACCTTCTCCCACAGGAAGGAGAGTGGCCGGATTTAGGGCCTGACAAGGCTCAATAGTAACATCGGGTTTCTCACATAACAGTCGCTGGCAATGAGTAATCCAGAATGTCGACAGCCATTTATGGGAGTCCCCTCGCAGGAGAGTGTTGACCTCATGGGGGGTTTTTACGATCAAATCTTGGCCCAAAGTCAACTTGGTTGCCTCCCGGACCAGTAAGGCAACCTCAGCAACTGCCCGTCAGCATCCCGGCCACCCGGTAGCAACACTGTCCAGCCATTTTGAAAGATAAGCCATGGGTCTGTCCCATGTCCCCATGGTCTGAGTCAACACTCCCATAGCCACCTTGTCCTTTTCAGTCATGTAAACAGCTTATCAAGGTCTGGCATGCCCAAGGCTGGTGCTGATGTAATTGTACCGGGTTTGAGTTCTATTACCACTGGGGCTTGATGTTTTGCAAGCCCGGGGCGGGGCGGGGGTGGGGGGGGGTGGGGGAGGGGGTTGTCTTCTGCCTAGACCTCAGGGAATTGTGGAGTCAACTCTCTCTCTCTCTCTCTCTCTCTCTCTCTCTCTCTCTCGACTGTTTAGCCCATCTGGTTTCCTTTCTGGGAGATGGTGCAACCTCCATTCATCTTGAGGGGTTACCGAGAGGGAGAGTAAACAGGTGGTTGAGCCCACTCAAAGAGTGGGTCTTTCGTGGGGGGAAAAGGCCACTTGTGCCCCCAGTTTAGACAGTAAGTCTCTTCCCAACAAAGGTACTAAGCATTCAGGGATGTATAAAAATTCATAAGTCACTTGGTGCCCCCTCATCTGACATTTTCGGGATAGGCTTGAGACACAAAGCCTGCATTTATTACCATCTGAGACCCAGTGGCCTCTGGATCTATTGGTGTATAAAGTCTATAGGCCTCACACGGTCTTTCGTAGAACTCAGAGGGTGATTTGGTTTCCCTTTGAATCACTTTGGAGGGTTTTGCCATGTTCATAGGTTTTCCCGCCCCCTTCTTGAGGCCTTGTAAAATAGCCGCCCCATATCTCTCCAGGCGGCCCCTCCCTTCCTCTGTGTTACAGTCCCAGTTGGGCCTCTCACCGGGGCGGCTTGTTCTGCCCACCGCTGTGGGTTTACAGTACCCTCAGGTGCCATTTCTCCTAGCCATTTTCTAGCCTCAGTTAGGATCCTGTGTCTTTCTTCAGTGCTGAAATGGGAGACTAGTGGCTGGACTATGTCATCCCATGTAGTGCGGTAGGTTTGAAAAAAATAGTCTCCATTAGTCTAATCATACCGTGTGGCTCCCCTGAGTACGGTGGAGTGTGTCTCTGCCAGTTTAATATATCCATAGAGGAAAATGGTTGGTAATAATAGGCTACAGGAAGCTGGTGGTGGTGTTTTGCGTCCTGGACCAGGGGCTGTTGTACCTCTCTGAGGGGCAGCTGCAGTGGGGGGTTTTAAACCCGTGTTCCTGAGCGGAACGCAGCCTCTGTCTAATTTCTGTGTTTCCTTCCCCCTTCTCGTCTGTACTCACTGGGAGGGGCGGGTACAACCTAGGAGGTCCGGCCTAGGCGGAATCCTGAGGCCGTTGACCACAGGCTCCTACCACCGGGGACCGGAGCCTGCCGAATGGCGGGGCTGCGATCTCTGGGGAAGCTGGTGGAGGAGCAGCGGCTGCAGCAGGAACTTCACCTGGCCCTGGGTAGGGCATTAAGGCGGCATCCGGTCCTGGTGGAGCACTCGGTGGCGGGCGGGGCAGGTCATCCCCATCCAAATCCTATAGAATTTCTTTTTTATCACCAGTTAATTTTTGTGTCATTAATATTTTTCCCTTTCCCTTCTGGATACAGACCTTCGTCCAAGGAGGAGGGTCTTGAGCTAACCCTAGCCATGAGTACAATATATGGATATTGATACAGGTGTCCCGGCTCTCCTGTGACTATTGCATAGACTGCTTGCACTATTTTTAAGTTCATGGTGTCCTCTGGTGGCCACCTTACTCCCATGGGGGCCATTCAACCTCACAGAGCATGTGGGGGTGCTTAGGTGTCACCTTCACCCCATCAGTTCAGTTCAGTTGCTCAGTCGTGTCCGACTCTTTGCGACCCCATGAATCGCAGCACGCCAGGCCTCCCTGTCCATCACCAACTCCCGGAGTTCACCCAGACTCACATCCATCGAGTCAGTGATGCCATCCAGCCATCTCATCCTCTGTCATCCCCTTCTCCTCCTGCCCCCAATCCCTCCCAGCATCAGAGTCTTTTCCAATGAGTCAACTCTTCGCATGAGGTGGCCAAAGTACTGGAGTTTCAGCTTTAGCATCATTCCTTCCAAAGAAATCCCAGGGCTGATCTCCTTCACCCCATAGTCTCCTCCAAATCCCTTCTTTAAATGTTTAATCATGCACTCCAATACAGTTGCCTTAGATTCACTTCCCCCCATCTTGCTTACCTTCTCGGACCTTCTACTTTTCCTTTTCGTTCCGTCTACAAAGTTCTCGGTACCCTAAGTACTTCTGTTACTTCCACTCAATGAAACAATTAAATTGCCATTCCGCCTCCTTCCTGATTGGGGTGAGAAGAGCCTTACCTACCAGATCCCAGAGGGAGATCTTCACCTGCTGGGCAGTGCAGCCAAACCAGAATACCACGTGGTCCAGGACTGTTTCTCCATTAACTTTTAAAGTCCATTCTGCCTTGGTGGGCTTGACTGGGTGCAGATGAAAACACAGATGGGTTAAATATCCCACATCCCAGGCTGTCTCCAGAAAAGCCAATTCGTACTCACTTATGTATCCCCCTCCTTCTAGCCTGACAATTCTGAGGGAGTCAAGAATTTCACAGCAGATGGGACACCTCCTCAGGGAGGGCAGAATATGAGCACACAAAGACCAAGTTTCTTCCCCCCAAATCCCTCTCGCAAATGCCTGTTAATAATTTACCTCAAGACGACGCAGACATCATCTCCTTTATAACATTCATGGTCCCAGGGGGTTTGATCATGCCCCCTCTTCTACCCTGCTGAGTGGGAACCTCCTTACCTGAGTGCTCAACTCCCCTGCTGCCATCCACTACCCGCTAATGTGAAAGATCCAGGCTTCAAGGAATGGAATCTTTCCAGAAGGGCAAGGCACCTTCTCCCCTGTAGAAGATCCGAGCCGTGAGGCCTCGGAGTAGCCCCAAATGGGACTTGTCTCCTCAAAGTGAGGAGTTCCCCAGGTCAACTGCTTGGAGGGCAGCTATGCTCACCACTATACCACCAACGCACTAAATGTTATAGCCAAACGCTCCAGGAAACAAACTCACTCAGGACACGTGGATTGTGGAATGCAGTTTACTACACTGGAGGGTCCTAGGCACGGTTTCCTCTTGAGCCAGGGACCCTGACTGATTTTGTGAAAACCTTATGTATCTTAAGTGCACGTGCTCAAGCCCACACCCCCAAATTCCTAAAAGAAGGGAAATCTTGGTATGGAATCTGGTGTCTACCAGTCTGGGAGGCCTATTGGCCATAGGTATGTGATCTCCATGGGTACCAGGCACATAGTCCAAAGTTCACTAGGAATGTAAGATGGAGTTTCCTTCTTTTTCAAGATGGAGTCAGTTTGGCCTTTTCTTTTCCTCCTTCAACTCCAGTATTATTGCCCAAGAAATCCCATGGACAGAGGAGCCTGGTGGGCTACAGTCCATGGGGTCGCAAAGAGTCAGACATGACTGAAGCAACTTAGCACACAGCACCGGCCATTGTTCAAAGACTGTGGGGACTTTTGTTTTGTTTTTGTGGGGACTTTTGGCATCACTTGCTTTTGAATTCTATTTTTTAAAATGATTTTATTTAAAATATGTCATGAATTTAAGACAAGTGTTTTGTTGTTGTTGTTATTCTCTCCACTGAGTTTCCAGGTTGCTCAAATTTATTGTAAATAGTACCTCTTGCTCAAAGAGGTGTCCCCATTCCCCCAGGACAGACTGGCACCTTGCAAACCTGACCCTTGATTCCTAGGTTAGGAGATGTGGGAACTCAGCCCCAGAGACCCTTGGGTACCCACTCTCCAAAAGCAGGACTCGAGGGAAAGAAAAACTAGGTAGAAACAGGGTCAAGAAAGGGGTGGGCAGCCCCCTCCCTTCCTGTCCTTCCCTTGCCAGGAAGCAATTTTGCAATCCTGACCCCTCCCCCGCCACCGCCCCCCTCCCCCGCACACCCCCCTCCCCCGCACCCCCCAGCCGCCTGGCTCAGGTCAGCCCCTATCAGGAACAGGATGTGGGTGGAGACTTCCCTACGGTTGCTGCTCCTGCCCCGAGTTTAGGCCGGTATAAGGCCACCTTGCCAGACCAAGAGAACCTGGATGGAAAAGAGAGAGGCCACCATGTCCTCTCGGAACCCAGAGCAAAAACAGAGGTAGGTCCCCACCCAACCTGTCCTGGGCAGAACGGACACCAAAAATTCGGAGATGTACGGACAGTCTGTCTGACCCACTGAAGCTCCAGGTCCAGACACTGGCCTGCAGGCTGGAGCAGACTGACACTCAGGCTGCTCCAAAGGACAGACTCACTCCCGTATGTCGACATAGAAAATGCATAATGTGAGAGTTGCAAGTTCAGTTTTATTTGGGGCAAAATGAGGACGACAACCTGGGAAACAGCACCTCAGATAGCTCTAAGAGACTGCTCCAAAGAGGCAGGGGTGGGGAGGTCAGTATAGAGGGAGTACATGCAATCAAGCCTATATTTTTTTTTTTTTTTAATTTTTTTTGGTAGAAGCTTTCTGCTAGTCACAGGGAGCACTCATCACTAGGAAGGATTTTAGTGCTTTTCTAGATATAAGGAGATACAAGGACTGGACTCATAAAACTAGCTCTCAAAATAAGTACCTGAAGACCTGTCCTGCCAGTTGCCCCCGCCCACTGCCACCTCACCCTTAACCCAGGAGCACAGAGCGCCTCATTTCTGCTCTCCACCCTGAACTCCTTTCAGGGGGTGTTGAAAATCAGCAGCTGCAGCAGCATGAGATTTAATCCTTGTAGCGGTAGATGGTAGGTGTCAATTTGTAGTTGACACATACACACAGCACAGGAACCCCAAGTGGCCCATGGATTGTAGCGACCAAGGGTGTTCAGGTGGTCTCTAGTGCTGCTGGGCTTGGGGCATCACTGCTGGAGGGCCCATGAGGAGCAGAAGCCCCAACTGTTTCCCAAGAGGAAACAGTTTTCTGCTTGGAAGAGTCAAGAAAGCTTTGTGGGAAGGAGGGGGCATTGGAGCTGGCAGTTTGCAGGATGAATAAAAGTTTGTGGGCTCTGCCTTCAAAACACGGAACCAGGGAGATAAGAATGACCCAGAAAACAAGTGAGAGCAGAAGAAATTAGCAAGTTAAACTGCAAATAATAGCGCATTGAGGTTGGACTGGCAATAGGAAAGGGTAGTATTTAAGGATCAGACTAAGAAACTCAGGCTTTTGTAGAATTATAATTCTTCCTAGAACAGGAGTTACTTCTGGCAGCTCTGGGGGGCGGGGGGAGCGAGGGTGGAAGCTAAGAGAGGAAGTGACTCCATTATTACAGCCCAGCAAAGCAATGGCAGGGTCCGGGTTGGTGAGAGTAGAGATGGTAAGAAGCAGGCAGATTCTGGGTGTATTTTTATCTTGCTGGGTATCTAATATCTTAGTTTTGACTTATTAAGCTCTTTTTTGTCATTGCCTGCAGCCTGGTGGGCTGGGACTCCCATCTTTCTAGAATCTTCCTGTTGCTGCTATCTGTAGTCTCAGCCCAGGGGATCACCCCAAATCCTGAAGCCTGTCTGGTGTTCTCCTCAGTCAATGGCAGCTCCATCTCCTGCCAGCCACCTGCCCAAATCCCCCACAGCCTCCCAGCTGACACCATCTTTCTGGCCATGGAGTTCTTCAACCTGACTCAGCTGCCTGCCGACTTCCTCCAGGGCGTCCCTAACCTCCAGGAACTCCACCTTTCCAGCAACCGACTGGAGGACCTCTCCCCCAAGTTCCTGCTGCCCGTGCCCCAGCTAAAGGTGCTCGACCTGACCCGCAATTCCCTGACCGGGCTGTCCCCTGGCTTCTTCCGGGTCTCGGCTGCCCTCTGCACCCTGGTGCTGAAGGGAAACCAGCTGAAGTTTCTGGAAGCCTCATGGCTGCACGGCCTGAAAGCCCTACGACATCTAGACCTGTCTGAGAACCAGCTCCACTCCCTGCCCCCTGGGCTCCTGGAGAATTTCACCGACCTGCTCACCCTTGACCTTAGCAATAACCAGCTGCAGACATTGCCCCCTGACCTTCTGAGGGGCCCCTTGAACTTGGAACGGCTGCATCTGGAGGGCAATAGACTGCAGGTGCTCGGAGAGGGCCTTCTGGCACCCCAGCCAAAACTGCGCTACCTCTTCCTGAATGACAACAGGCTGGCCTCGGTGGCAGCCAGCGCCTTCCGAGGTCTGCAGAAACTGGACATGCTGGATCTCTCCAACAACTTGCTGACCACGGTGCCCGCAGGCCTCTGGACCTCCCTGGGGAAGGCTGCCAGGAACCTCAAGGACGGCTTTGACATCTCTAATAACCCCTGGATCTGTGACCAGAACCTGGCCGACCTCTATCGTTGGCTGGTAGCCAATGAAGACAAGATGTTCTTCCGGAATCACACACGCTGTGCCGGCCCTGAGGCCTTGAAGGGCCAGACGCTCCTGGCTGCGGCTGAGTCCCATTGAAGCCCGGGGCGGGGACTAGGGCTGGGGTGGGGAGGCAAGTCTTCATAGGCCAGTGCACCCCACTTAGCAAATAATCCCCCCTTCTAAGGGTGAGACTGGGCTTCCCATAGTTTCTGGAATCTGTTTCATCCAGGCTTCCGGAAACATGCTTTGAACCTTCCTTCTTTATTGCCTTTGCTCACGCTGTATCCTCTTCCAGAAATTTCTTTCCCCCTATCTCTCAGACCTCTTGGTCTCTGGCTCCTCCAGCCTGCCCTGGCCCCACACTGAAGTTGTGTCAATCTGGCTCTGTCTCCCACTTTGTGTGTGGTTTTCTGAGTGCAGGACCTTGGACTCGATTTCCTTTTATCCAGCATCACTCAGCTTGGAGTCAGACTGTATTGTTGTTAAGCCCTGTCTGACTCTTTGCGATCCATGGGCCAGGCTTCTGTGTCTTCCACAATCTCCTGGAGTTTGCTCAAATTCATGTCTATTGAGTCAGTGATGCTATCTAATAACCAGATCATCCTCTATTTCCACCTTCTTCTCTTGTCCTCAATCTTTCCTAGTATCAGGGTCTTTTCCAAAGAGTTGGCTCTTTGCATCAGGTGGAGCTTCACTAATAAATAATTGTTGAACAGAAGTGGATGGTTTCATTGTGCTCCTTGCATCTCTCAAGTAAAATTCTTAGGTCTCCAGGATACAGAAGGAGGAAAGGAGAGGTATGCCATGAAATCCCAAATGGATAGCCATTGGGATTTGTTCTCTTCCTCCCCTCCCCATCCCTGGATTTAACTGGAAATAAAACCTTGACCATTGCCCAGGGTGTCATTTTACCAGTGGATTCCTGCCAGAGCTTGTGTCCTGGGGAAGGTTTAAATTAAACCTGATTGCTTCAGGGCTCCAAACAATTTTTCATGCTGGCCTGTGATAACCAGGGCAGGGTAGCTGCCCAGGGCAAGCGTGGGAAGGCTAGATGGGGCTGAACAAATGGGCAGGGGCCCAGGGGACTGTGTTTTCACAGCTCTGGAACCTCAGGGCCACCTGCCAACACAATGTTGTGTATGGTGGGGCTCGAGGTCAGACTGGGGGGTCCTTGGGATGTTTGGGGCATGCTCTTCTTTTGCATTTCCTTGGAAGGAGGGTCATGCCCACGTGGGTGGTCCTTCCAGGTGTGGGTGGTCATTCCAACTGTGGCAATAAACGCAAGGGTTCTGGAGTCTGGCAGAGCTGGGTTTGAATCAGATCCCCCAATCGCTGGGTGAGCCAAGGCAAGTGGTTTAAACATTTTTATTTTTTATTTTTTTGGCAGCGCTACGCAGCTTACCAGGGATTGAACTCAGGCACTCTGCAGTGAGAGTGTGGAGTCCTAACCACTGGACTGCTAGGGAATTTCCTGATTTAAGCATTCTGATCCTCACTTTGCTCATCTGTAAAATGGGGATGGAAAGGAATGAGCCGACCTCTCTCCTGGCTTAGTTAAGTGGCAGATTTTTAAAAGCAAAAAGAAAGACCTTGAGGACTTGCCCAAGGTCACTGGGTGAAGAGGTTAGGGGGCTGTGATGGCCCTCCACCGTCTCTGAAGCAACAGCAGTGAGGGCCAAGGAAAGTAGCTTAATTCTTGTGTAGCCAGCGTCCCCAAGTTGCTATGACAACTGCGGGGCGCTCTGGGAGCCCCTGGATAGAGCTGGGGTCTGGAGGCCCGCCCAGGGCACGCCCCCTCATGGCCTCTCTCCATTGGTCAGTCCCCCGAGGCCCCGCCCCCAAGTCTCTATAAGGCGGGCGGGGAAGCCTGGGGGCGGAGACTGGAGTCCGAGTCTAGGGTCTGTGGCTGAACCTGGGGGCTGAAGCTGAACGCGCGCAGGTGAGTGCCGCGCGGGCGGCATCCAGGACGGCCCAGCAGATCCCCGGGGGCCCCAGTGAGTGGGTGGACGGGCTAGCGTCCAGCGGCTTGGTAGGAGGTGGGGTGTGATAGGCCGCAGCAGGTGGCTGAGACCCTTGTCCCAGTTGGCAAAAGCTCAGGACCCTGTTGGGCGAGGACTAGGGCTCTGAGGATGCAGGGGTGGGGACAGGGGGAGAACTGCAGGCGGGGAGTCTGAGGTCGAACTCTCTCTCTGAGTCTACTTAGCTGAGTGACCTTGGGCCCAGCATGGACCTGTTGTGTGCCTCAGTTTCCCTGTGTGTCAGACTGGACTGTGAGTTTACTGGTATTCTGTGGCTCCCACTCCACCTGCATCCCTGCTGGGGACTGCCTGCACGATTCCATCCCTGGGCTGGGGGTAACAGGGATCTCCTTCACTTTGCAGAGGAGAAAGCAGCCCACACAGGTGAAGGCATTTGCCCAAAGTCACACAACAGGTAATGGCAGGAAGGACTCGATCTTAGGTATCTCTCCCCACAGAGCCCATGCTTTGAATCACTAACATGCCCCCATCCTGCCAGAGGTTTCCTGAAGTGAAAGTGGTAGTCGCTCAGTCGTGTCTGACTCTTTGCAACCCCATGGACTACAGCCTGCCAGGCTCCTCTGTCCATGGAATTCTCCAGGCAAGAATGCTGGAGTGGGTAGCCATTCCCTTCTCCAGGGGATCTTCCCGACCCAGCAGGTCTCCCAAATTGTGGGTAGATTCTCTACCATTTGAGTCACCTGGGAAGTATGCACCTACTGTGTGCAGTGCCCCGTACATGCATTGTCCCTGCCCAGGATGCTCTGAGGTAGGTATCATCATTTTCACATCTTTTAGATGAGGAAGCTGAGACCCCAAGAGGAGACGAGACTTGCCTGGGTCACCAAGCCCAGCTGGACAGAACCCAGGGCCTGGGCGGGAGCTGGGAGGGCTGGCGTGCAAGGGCCTGTCACTCTGTCCTGCCCCCCAGGGTGAACCTGTTTGCAGTAGGCATGTCAGAAGACGAGGCGGCTCAGGCCCCTGGACCCAGCTTGTGGGAGCAGGATCAGCAGGTGAGGGGCTGTGTCTCCCACGGAGCTCAGCTCAGGAGAGGGTAGGGGGACAGCCCCTCAGGGGACAGTTTCAGGCTGGGTCACCCCCCTTGCTTTGAGCACCTTGCTCTGAGGGCATTTTGGACCATAGCTGGGGGAGGGCCATTCTACCCATTTCCCAGAGGGGCAAAGTGAGGCCCAGGGAGGAGAGTCTCTCCAGACACTCCCAGCCAGCTTACCTGGCCTCTGCTCAACCCTCTCCCTCTCTCTGCCTGTATCTCTCTGTTTCTGTGTCCACCATCATGGCACTCTCAACAAAACAATAACAACAATAACAGCATCAATCACAGCATACAGTCTGCATCATTCACTGGTCCAAGCGCTTCATGTACAATGACTCCTTGAATCCCCTTCACAGCCCTAGAAGCCCGTTTCACAGATAAGGAGACTGAGGCACAGAGCAGTTCACTTAGTTGCCCAAGTCCATACAGCTCGAAAGCGTTGGAACCAGAACTGAACTCAGATGGTCCAGAGGCTATGCCCTTTGTGTGTGTGTGTGTGTGTGTGTGTGTGTGTGTGTTCAGTTGTGTCCAACTTTTTGTGACACCATGGACTGTAGCCTGAAAGGCTTCTGGAGCAGACCAGTTCCTTCAGAACTAGCCCTGCTGTGTGTCTGCTGTTGGGAACTAGAGCCCTAAACACCTGCATGAGGGTCTCCATTGTCTGTAGGCAGCTGCACTCAATACACTTCCCTCCCCCTCATCCTGGCCCAGAGAGGATGAGCGGGCTCTCCAGCTGGTGGCTGAGCCCCCCACCTCCATCTGGGACCCCTCTGATGCCACCCCTTCCTGCAGAGCGTGGTGCAGCGCGTGGCTGCCCTTCCCCTGATCAGGGCCACGTGCAGCGCAGTCTCCGAGGCTTACAGCGCAGCCAAGGACAGACACCCGCTGCTGGGCTCCGCCTGCCGCCTGGCTGAGCACTGCGTGTGTGACCTGACCACCCGAGCCCTGGACCATGCCCAGCCACTGCTCAGCCACCTGCAGCCCCAGCGTGAGTTCCCCCGGCTAGCGTCCTGAGTCCTGTGCTTTTCCCACTGCCCTGCCCTCTCAGGCTCCACTACAAGGAGCCCCCTGAGTTGAATGTGCCTCTGCAGTCCTTTTTTCTTTTTGGCCACGCCCCTCATCATGTGAGGTCTTAGTTCCCTGACCAGGATCAGACTTGCACCCCCTGCAATGGAGGGATAGAGTCTTAACCACTGGACTTCCCCAGGGAAGTCCTGCAGCACAGTATTGCCTAAACTGTGTGCCTTTCGTTTGCCCGCCTGTCTGTCCCCACCCACCTGCATCACCCTCTCTGGCTCGATCTGCCTGCCCCATTTTCCCCTGTTTGTTTCCCATCTTCCCCTCTGTTCCCCTCTTATTTGTCCCTCTGTGGTTTGATCACCTGGCCACCTGCCCTTAGCTGTTTCTGTGTCTGCCCTTTTGGTTCCCATGTGTCTGTCTCACTGTCCTCCTCCCTTTGACTAGCCGGATGTGCCTTGGGTCCCTCTGCCTGTCCGATACCCCTCCCCTGTCTGCCCCTCTGTCCCAGCCCCCACCCATCCTGAGCCTGTAACCAGCTCAGGGGTCCAACCCAGGGGTGTGGTGGCAGGCAGAGAGACCCCTGGTCTTACATCTGACTGAGGAAGGGGATCACCTGAGGGTCCCAGCCCGGGGCCTCACTCTCCCTTCTTCTCAGCTGGTTTGTGTGATCTTGAACCTGCTTGCTGAGGTGTCTGAGCTGGACATGGGTGAGGAGTCACTTTGGTGCTGGCGGCACTGATGGGAGAGCAGAGGCGGGAAGGGCAGAGAGGCAGGGTCCCGCCTGATGGCCCACCCACAGCCTCAGGACCCCCAGCCCCTTGCAGGGGACCAGCCAGGTGCCCCCTCCCTATTTCTTTCCCCCTGTGTGTGTCTCTCTCTCTTTTTTCCTGTCTCTCCCTCCAGCATCCCCTCCCTCCATGACTCTCTGTGTGTCCCTAGTTCCCTTGACATCTTCCCGATTCTCACTCCCTGCCTGTCTGTCTCCAGTGGCCACAGTGAATGATCTTGCCTGCAGGGGCCTGGACAAGCTGGAAGAGAAACTGCCCTTTCTCCAGCAACCTTCAGAGACGGTAACCCCCCAGCACCACCAGATCATGTGGGAACCTATGTGGGGGCGGTGGAGGTGGGAGTGAGAAATGCAGCCTCCTCCCAGACCCGACCTCGATACCTGGGCCAGGACCCAGTCAGGCTTCAGTCAATTTGAGACACCACCAGCCAGATGAAAATTAGATGTCAATTAGAGACCCATGTTTACTGAGCACTTAATATGTGCCAGCTTGTGCTAAGCCTCCCTTCAACAACCCCGTGAGGGACAGACCTGATTTTCCCGCATTTTATAAAAAGGGTGGGACTTCCCTGGTGGCCCAGTGGTTAAGACTTCTCCTTCCAATGCAGGGGGTGTGGGTTCAATCCTGGATTGGGGAGCTGAGATCCCACATGCCTCCTGACCAAAAAACCAAGCCATAAACAGAAGCAGTAGTATATAACACATTCAATAAAGACTTTAAAAATGGTCCACATTAAAAAAAAAGAAAAGAAAAATCTTAAAGACGGGGAAATAGTGGCCCAGAGCCAGGCAAGGGCCAGGGGTCCTTGCCTCACAGCCTGCCGGAGCTGGGGGCAAGGGAAGGGAGACCAAGGCTGACAGCACCTGGAGCTCGGCCCCTCCTGCCAGGTGGTGACCTCGGCCAAGGGTGTGGTGGCCAGCGGCGTGACAGGCATGGTGGGCCTGGCCCGGCAGGGCCGCCGCTGGAGTGTGGAGCTGAAGCGATCCGTGAGCCACGCCATGGATGTCGTGCTGGAAAAGTCAGAGGAGCTGGTGGACCACTTCCTGCCCATGACTGAGGAGGAGCTCGGTAAGGCCAGCAGCCTCTCCATTCGCCCCTGAATCCTCCTGCCCAGGGCCCACCTCTAGAGGCTACAGATCAGAGAGGTCCCAGATTCACCCAAGGCCACACAGCACATCAGCAGGGAACACAGGGTTCCAGTCCACTTGGCTCCTGGCCCACATCCTAGTAGAAATCTGACTGCCCAGACCCTCAAGAGTGTACTGGACTTACAGACTGGAGGGCCACAGTCTCAAACTGGTGACCCTCCAGACTGTGGCGCTCCATATTGCAGTATTTGGCCTGTGCACTGCCTTTAAAATGGTTTAATTCATCACATTCATTTAAAAATCAGGTTTCTAGGGACTTCCCCTGGTGGTCCAGTGGTTAAGAATCCGCCTTGCAATGCAGGGGACGCAGGTTTGATCCCTGGCCAGGGACTAAGATCCCACATGCCTCAGGGCAACTGAGCCCGCGTGATGCAACTAAGACCCAAGGCAGCCAAATAAATAAATATACATAAAAATTAAAATCATATTTCGGGGATTTCCCCAGTGGTCCAGTGGTTAAGACTCTGCCTTCCAATGCAGGGGGCTCGGATTCGATCCCTGGTCAGGGAGATGAGATCCCACATGCTGTATGCTATGGCAAAAAAGAAAAATCAAATTTTTGCCCTACAAAACCTGATTTCTGGTATGCCTTGGGGAAAAAAAAAAAAAAAACTTGGGTTGAATAGCGTCCTCCCCTTTACATGGTTCCCTTAAACCCCACCATTCTTCAAGGTTCTACATCTTGTCTTCTGGCCCTGGACACAATCTGGCCTGCTTCGTAGCGCTAGAGGTACATGGAGCCGTGCTCCCTCCTTGGCAGAAAGGCTGTGAAGCATTATTTTTAAAGTTTACTTTATTTTTTGGCCATGGGGCGCAGCATACGGGATCCTAGTTCCCCAATAGGGATTGAACGTCCCTGCAATAGAAGCACGGGATCTTAACCACTGAACCACCAAGGAAGTCCCTGTGAGGCATTTTTGAAGCACCTATTGTGTGCCACGCACTCGTAATCAATTCTTTAATGTTATTAGCTCCATTTACAGATGAGGAAAACCGAGGTAAAGAGACCTAGTATTCGAGTAGACTAGTTCTGGTTGCCTCTGTTCGAATCCCAGGTCAGCCTCTTGTACCCTGTGGGACTTCACCTCTCTGTACCTTGGTTTTCCTCGTCTGTAAATAGAACTAGTAATCGTGTCTACATCGTAGGGTTTGGGGATGGTCGAATGAGTTGATATTGTAGAAGGGAACTATAAATTTGGGAGTACCCACCCCCACCCCCGTGTCCTGGCCTGCTAATCCACCCAGGAGCAGAGGGCGTGGCCACCGTGACTCCCTTCCCTCTTCTGTCCTCCAGCGGCACTGGCGGCGGAGGCTGAGGGCCCGGAAGTGGGCTCGGTGGAAGAGCAGCGGAAACATCAGGGTTACTTCGTGCGCCTGGGTTCCCTGTCCACGCGGCTCCGCCACCTGGCGTATGAGCACTCTCTGGGGAAACTGAGGCAGAAGAAACACCATGCCCAAGACATGCTGGCCCAGCTGCAGGAGACCCTGGAGCTGGTGAGAGCTCTCTTCCCCACCCTGTGATGCAGGCCAGCACGCGTGGACTGAGTGCCAGCCGAGTCTTGTGCTAGTCTGAAGGTGGAGGCTGAAGCGTGTATGTGCAGGGCTGGGGCAGAAGAGGGACCCGGGGCTGGAGGCACTCGGTGGGGCTCAAGGCTTAGCCTGGAGAGGCTTGGAGGGGCTTTGTGGAGGAGCGGAAATAGGACCTGGAATTTACAGGTGGTTAAGGTAGACCATTACTTTGCCAACAAAGGTCCGTCTAGTCAAGGCTATGGTTTTTCCAGTGGTCATGTATGGATATGAGTTGGACTGTGAAGAAAGCTGAGCACCGAAGAATTGATGCTTTTGAACTGTGGTGTTGGAGAAGACTCTTGCGAGTCCCTTGGACTGCAAGGAGATCCAACCAGTCCATTCTAAAGGAGATCAGCCCTGGGATTTCTTTGGAAGGAATGATGCTAAAGCTGAAACTCCAGTACTTTGGCCACCTCATGCGAAGAGTTGACTCATTGGAAAAGACTCTGATGCTGGGAGGGATTGGGGGCAGGAGGAGAAGGGGACGACAGAGGATGAGATGGCTGGATGGCATCACCGACTCGATGGACATGAGCCTGAGTGAACTCCGGGAGTTGGTGATGGACAGGGAGGCCTGGCGTGCTGTGATTCGTGGGGTCGCAAAGAGTCGGACACGACTGAGCGACTGAATTGAACTGAACTGAACTGAAGGTAGGCGAAGGGCTTCCCAGCTGCTGCTGGTGATAAAGAACCCACCTGCCAATGCAGGATATGTAAGAGATTTTAGTTCGATCCCTGGGTTGGGAAGATTCCCCTGGTGAAGGGAATGGCTACCCACTCTAGTTTTCTTGCCTGGAGAATTCCACGGACAGAGTACAGAGGAGCCTGGCAGGCTACAGTCCTCAGCAATGCGAAGAGTCAGATACAACTTTCATTTTTACTTTTCAGGGTAGATGGGAAAACTGATGAAGGTACCCCAGGTTCTCTCATCACCAACCCGTCTTCCCCAGAATTTAGGTTCGAGTTCATAACCCAGCTTCTTCCCTCATTGTGCATCCTTCCCTCTCCAGAGGAACATGTTCTCTGGGCTTGATAGGTTCAGATGCCCCCAACCTGCTCCTCCTGCATCCTTCTCCTCATCTCAGTTGATGGCAACCCTGTCCTAACAAGGGCTCAAGCCAAAACCTGGGAATTACCCTCAACTCCCCTCTTCTCCACCTCCTCTCCCACATCCGACACATCAGCCAGTACTGTTAACTCTGCCTTCAAAGTCTACCCTAACCCGCGCACATCCTCCCCTTCCTCCACCTGGGTGCAGCCCCGATGATGACTCACCTGGTCTCGGTTTCCCATCCTGGATCCCACAGTCTGTCCTTCCTGAAATAGCCACCAGAGGGCACCTGTGAGCACCAGAGTCGGCCAGTTTCGTTGCACATAATGTCCTCAACAATAGACTGGGAAAGACTAGAGATCTCTTCAAGAAAATTAGAGATACCAAGGGGGAATTTCATACAAAGATGGACACAATAAAGTAAAGAAATGGTGTGGACCTAACAGAATCAGAAGGTATTAAGAAGAGGTGGCAAGAATACACAAAAGAAGTATACAAAAAAGATCTTCATGATGCGGATAACCACCATGGTGTGATCACTCACCCAGAGCCAAACATCCTAGAATGTGAAGTCAAGGGGTCTTAGGAAGCATCACTACAAACAAAGCTAGTGGAGGTGATGGAATTCCAGCTGAGCTATTTCACATCCTAAAAGATGATGCTATGAAAGTGCTGCACTCAATATGCCAGCAAATTTGGAAAACTCAGCAGTGGCCACAGGACTGGAAAAGGTCAGTTTTCATTCCAATCCCAAAGAAAGGCAATGCCAAAGAATGTTCAAACTACTGCACAATTGCACTCATCTCACATGCTAGCAAAGGAATGCTGAAAATTCTTCAAGCTAGGCTTCAACAGTATGTGAACGGAGAACTTCCAGATGGTCAAGCTGGATTTAGAAAAGGCAGAGGAACCAGAGATCAAATTGCCAACATCTGTTGGGTCATAGAAAAAGCAAGAGAATTCCAGAAAAACATCTGCTTTATTGACTATGCTAAAGCCTTTGACTGTGTGGATCACAACAAACTGGAAAATTCTTCAGGAGATGGGAATACCAGACCACCTTACCTGCCTCCCTGAGAAATCTGTATGCAGGTCAAGAAACAACAGTTAGAACTGGACATGGAACAATGGACTCATTCAAAATTGGGAAAGGAGTACGTCAAGGCTGTATATTGTCACCCTGCTTACTTAACTTATATGCAGAGTGAAGTGAAAATGAAAGTCATTCAGTCGTGTCCAACTCTTTGTGACCCCATGGACTATACAGTCCATGGAATTCTCCAAGCCAGCATACTGGAGTAGGTAGCTGTTCCTTTCTCCAGGGGATCTTCCCAACCCAGGGATTGAACCCAGGTCTCCCATTTTGTAGGCAGATTGTTTACCAGATGAGCCATTGGGGAAGCCCAAGAATACTAGAGTGGGTAGCCTATCTCTTCTCCAGTGGATCTTCCCAACCCAGGAATCAAACTGGGGTCTCCTGCATTGCAGGTGGATTCTTTACCAACTGAGCTATTAGGGAAGCCCCTAGTAGCAGAGTACATCAGGCAAAATGTGGGCTGGATGAAGCACAAGCTGGAATCAAGATTGCTGGGAGAAATATCAATAATCTCAGATATGCAGGTGACACCACCCTTATGGCAGAAAACGAAGAGGAACTACAGAGCCTCTTGATGAAAGTGAAAGAGAGGAGTGAAAAAGCTGGCTTAAAATTCAGCATTCAAAAAACCAAGATCATGGAAGCCAGTCCCATCACTTCATGGCAAATAGATGGGGGAAACAATGGAAATAGTGACAGACTTTATTTTCTTGGGTTCCAAAGTCATGGTAGATGGTGACTGCAGCCATGAAATTAAAATATGCTTGCTCCATGGAAGAAAAGCTATGACCAACCTAGACAGCATGTTAAAAAGCAAAGACATTACTTTGCCAACAAAGGTTCATATAGTTAAAGCTATGGTTTTTCCAATAGTCATGTATATATGAGACCTGGGCCATAAAGAATGCTCAGTGACGAAGAATTGATGCTTTTGAACTGTGGTGTTGGAGAAAACTCTTGGAGAGTCCCTGGACAGCAAGGAGATCAAACCAGTTAATCCTAAAGGAAATCAGTCCTGAATATTCATTGGAAAGTCTGATGCTGAACCTGAAGCTCCAATACTTGGGCCACTTGATGCGAAGAACTGACTCATTGGAAAAAATCCTGATGTTGGGAAAGATTGAAGGCTGGAGGAGAAGGGAATGACAGAAGATGAGGTGGTTGGATGGCATCACTCACTTGATGGACTTGAGTTTGAGCAAGCTCCAGGAGTTGGTGATGGATAGGGAAGCCTGGTATGGGGCAGTCCATGGGGTTGCAAAGAGTCGGACACGACTGAGTGATTGAACTGACTGAATGTCCTCAAGGTTCAGCCCTGTTTTAGCCTGTCAGCACTTCCTTCCTCTTTAAGGTGACATAATACATTCATCCCTTGGAATCTGTGAGGGATTTATTCCGGGACCACCCCCCACAGATACAAAAATCCACAAATACTCAAATCACTTCTGTAAAATGGCCTAATGTGGTTTGCCCTCTGTATCCCGTGGGTCTGCATCTTTGGGTTCAAGCAACCCCAAATCGTGGTTCCATCCACAGATGCAGGACCCACGGATATGGAGGTAGACTGTGTTCTGTTGTATGGATGGATCACAGTTTATTTCTATTAATCATCTCATACCTGCCCTGTCCTGTGAACTAAAGGCACAGTGCCCCCCCCCCCCAACCAGGACATTCACAGGGGGACAAGGGTCATGACAGGAGAGCATGCTGGATGCTGTGAGACCCAGAGGAGGGGTCCAACCAGGCTTGGGGGGCGGGAGGGCTTCTTGGAGGAGGTGACATTTACAATGAACTGGAGTGAACCTGGCGGGGAGGTGGGTGGCGGGGAGCGTGTACCTGAGACACCAGCCTGGGCAGAGGGCCGGCAGTGAGTCTGAGCTTCAAGGGTACCTCAGGTCACAGGTTTTGGCTAAGGTCAGGGAAGAGAATAGATGGGCCAGCCAAGCTGGATCAGCAGGCCATGAAGATTTGCATCCAATGCTTTTTGAGGCCAGATCCAGACTGGGGCCCTGGTTCCCCCAACTCTCCAGCCCCTCCAGCTCTGACTATCATGGTCCTGGTTCGCACAGATCCACCGCATGCAGTGCGGGGTGACCCCCATCACCCCCGCCCGCCCCGGGAAGGTGCACGAGCTGTGGGAGGACTGGAGCCAGCGCCCCCTAGAGAACGGCCGGAGGCGTCACAGCCAGGTAGGATGGCGTGGGGGATGGGAGGAGGAGGGGAGGGAAGAGTGGGCTCTGGGTAGGTCCAGGGCTGCCAGGCTCCAACCAAGTGCTGAGGTCAGCTGGCAGCTGGTTGGAGTGTCTGCGGGGAAACTGAGGTAGATGGGGGTCCCGGCAGCGGTCCATCCTGGACACTGAGGCCCCGCCCCTCCGCTCCCACCCATCCCCACCCACGCCCCCCGCAGGCGGAGCTGGAGACTCTGGTGCTGTCCCGCAGTCTGATGCAGGAGCTGCAGAGTACCGTGGATGCGCTGGAGACCAGTGTGCGGGGCCTGCCCTCCAGTGCCCAGGAGAAGGTGGCCGAGGTGCGGCGCAGCGTGGACGCCCTGCAGGCCGCCTTTGCCGACGCTCGCCGCTTCGGAGACGTGCCGGCGGCCGTGTTGGCAGAGGGCCGGGGCAGCATGGCCCGGGCCCACGCGTGCGTGGACGAGCTGCTGGAGCTGGTGGTGCAGGCCGTGCCTCTGCCCTGGCTGGTGGGGCCCTTCGCACCCATCCTCGTGGAGCGGCCCGAACCTCCGCCTGACCTGGAGGCCCTGGTGGACGAGGTCGTCGGGGGGCCTGACCCCCGATGGGCGCACCTGGACTGGCCGGCCCAGCAGAGAGCCTGGCAGTCCCAGCACGGGGAGGGAACAGTCCTCTCAGGGAACATTCCCGAGGAGGAACCTGAGCCCCCCAGCCGCCCCAAGCACACTCTGATGCCTGAGCTGGACTTTTGACCCGATGGGACCGCGTAGGCAGCTGGAGGCCCTCCTGCACCCCGAGATCCCTGCTGCCCCCTAGCGGCCATGCGTCAGCACTACTAGCCGAAGCCTTGGTCTTGGCTATTGCGTGGAGCTGGGGACCGAGCTCTGAATTCTAGATTGAGGTCGCTGATGTCAGATCGCCCCCAGTCTTTCCCATATGAGGACTTGAACGTAACTAGCTCCAAGCTGGTTGCACTGGCTTTGGTTCCCATTGCTCCACCCTAAGAAGCTGATCAAAACTCCCCAGAGGATCACATGTTTTGCCCATGTGATAGAAGCATCTAGAGGCACATGCTTCTGTCTGGAGCTTTGAAAAGTAAGTGAGTGTCCTTTTCCTCCCCCAGCTTTTCCATCTCGGACTGAGGGGTCCTCAGCTGGACTTGCTGCCCCCACTTGCTTAGCCATTTGGCATTTACTCTCCAGAATAAAGAGTATTGGTGTTGTCCAGAGGCCAGTGTTGCCTGCTTGCTGTTGTCCAGAGACCAGTGCCCTCTGTTCCAGCCGAGGTGGGTCTCAGTGGTGGGGTGCTGGGGGCTTCGGAGGTGTGCAACCATATGGCACGAGCCGGGGTTCGATGTCTGATGAGCTTGACCTCCTCCTGTCTGGAGTTCCACTGTGTGTGCCCCACCCACCTGGGTGAAGCATTCAGATGTCGTTTTCTGGAATGGAAGTCATTCACACTTTAGTATAAATGAATGTTTGGGAACCTGCAAGGAGCAGGATCAAGAGGAGGAGGGATCAGAGGGAGCAGCCGCTCCTATGCCCATCTCCCTGTGGCTTCTCTGGCTGCACCGGTCAGGATGGGGGAGACAGAGGCAGGGCAAGGGCCACAGGCTAGTCTCGTGGGGGCCCTCCTGTCCTCTGACCGCATTCTTGGCTGGCCCTGAGGTCCCCCCTGAGGCCACTCAGGGTGTTGGGAAACCGCAGCCTGATGTGGTAAGGTCAGGGTGGCCCCTGGCTTCCCTGGAATCTGGCCCAGGGGTGACTGTGGGAGTCCCAGCCACTTTGCACCAGCTAGATTCACCTCCCTGCCACTCCTCAGGAACATCCCTGTTGCCCTCAGACCAACTATCCTCACTCCTCACCCTGGCATTTGAGGACTTCCAGTTTCATCCTTGGGATGACTCAGACACTGCTGTGGTCCCAAGGAGCTGTGCACATCTCCCCACCTCAGGGCCTTTGTTCAGGCTGTGCCTGGAACACCTTCCCACCCTCCCATCTTTCTCTTGGCTACATCTCATCCATCCTCAAGCCCAGCCCCAGTGCCACCTCCTCCAGGAAGCCTTCCCTGACTCTACTGCTGTGGGATATCTCCAACCCTCCATAGCCTACCTTCTTGGCGCTCCAAGTCCTTTCTATCTGGATATAAACCACAGGCAGCCTTGGCTTCTCTTTCCCTGAGAGGCTGGGGGCTCCTGGAGGGCCAAGCTCAGTGAGAATGAGCAGATTGACACATGGAAAGGGCGTGTGGCAGAGGCTTGGCTGTGGGGCATCAGTTTGACTAGAACTGAGGGGAGAGAAAGAGCCTGAGGTAAGTCCTGGAATCTGGGGGAAGGGCACAGTAGTGAAGACCCTGGGGCTGAGTCCCCGCCTTGCCTACAAATGGATGGGTCAGCAAGTGAGCCTCTCTGAACCTCAGTTTTCTCCTCTGTGAAATGGGTATGAAAATAGGAGTAAGGCAGCAGTGCTCATGCCTGTGCAAAGGCCCTGGGGCAGGACAGTGCCTGGTGTCCTGAAGGAGCAGTGAGGAGGCCTGTGTGGAGCAGAGTGAGGAGGGGGAGAGAGAGGGAGGAGGGGAGGACAGGGAGGGGATGGGGCAGGAGTTGTGCAGTCTTGTAGGTGGTGGGGTAGACTTGGGTTTTTACCCCCAGGGAGGTGGGGAGGAGGGCTGTGGGCAGAGGAGGGACGGGACCTGACTCAGTGTTTATGATCATTTTGTTATTTTTGCTGGGTTGCTCCCCGTTTGCTGCACTGCAGCAGCCCTGTGGGGAGGGGGAGGGGCTCACCCTGGTCTCCCACCCCCGCTTCCCTGCCACCTTTGGGAAGCATTGGCTGGAGAGAGTTTGGGAGATGCCCTTGTTTTGCTCCCCAGCTGTTTGGCAAACACAGTGATGGCTCCAAGGAAACAACCCAGTGGTCCTCAGGCCGCCACTGGGTCTGTCTCCCCACCCCCACCAGCACACAGCTGGGATCCCTGTCCCAGGGGCTGACAGGGGCGTTCAAAGGGGGCTTGGCCATCATTTCTCTGCTTGCCTACCCACCCGTCTGCTTCACAGACAACCAACCTGCTGGCCTAGGTTCAAATCCTATCTCTGCCACTTCCCAGCTCTACAGCCTCAGGCACAGGATGCCTTTTCCAGAAGCCACCCTGGGTTGACCCAAGCCCACCAGGCCCAGATCTCACTCTTGAGGTACCCCCAGTTCAGTTGGTGCCCTGTCTGGGTCTGTATTTATGCCCTTTCTCAAGGGAAGTCCTTTCTGGAGAGTGACACATCCCCTCCCTGCCCCAGACAGACCCTGCTCCTCTCTTTCTCCCTGGACAACGCTAAGCTGATATCTGTTGAACACCTGCTACGTACCAGACTCTGGGATCAACAGGTTACATGCATGACCTCATTTCATGCTCACAACCACCCTCTGAGTTGGACCATTTAGCCAAACATTTCTTAAGTGCCACCTGTGTGCTGGGTGCCATACTGTTGCAGGAAACAAAAGACAGCCCTGATGGATGTGAGGGTGGAAGCCATGGGGGTGTCTGGGGAAGATGCTCCAGGCAGAAGGAATAATAATAGCAGGTGCAAAGGTCCTGGGGCAGGACCAGGCCTAGCAATCTGGAGGAACAGAGAGGAGCCCTGGGTCGTTGAAGTGTGATGAGGGAGGGGGAAAGAGGGAGGAAGCAAGACCCTGTGGACCATGGTGAGGTGTCTGGAGGGGCAGCTGAAGCACACAGACGGTAAATGGCCAAGGCAAGGTGGCCCCACAAAGCAACTGGGACACACCCATCACCCAGGTGGACACCAGAGGCCGAGAGGGTAAGCAGGCTGTGCCTCGAGGGTATGGGACGACCCGTGGATCACTCAGCCTGGTGGGGGCAGGTGCTGTGGGCAGAGGCTGCCGGGCGCTGGGAGCAGGGGAAAGGTGCTGGGCACTGGGCCCACGCTGGGCCGGTCGGGCAGGCGGGCAGTCACGTGACCACCCAGGGCCCTCCCCCAACCCACTGGCTGCCTGCCTTAGCCAGCCCGGCCCGCACCACCCCAGACCCTATAAGGCCTGGGAGCTGAGAGCCCAGCTGCCGGCTGCACCGCCTGTCACTCCAAGGGACCCCCACACGGTCCAGGTGAGCAATGCCAGGGGTGAGGCCAGCCTCCGGGCAGGAGCTGGGGGACTGCTCGGGGTTATGGTTGTTGGGCAGGAGGCCCAGGAGCCCCCATTCATGCCCCTCCCCCATCTCTACCTCCTTCCAGCTGCCTAGAGTGTTACCATGTCTGCTCGAGATGGAGGCCAGGATCCCCCCAAACCCAAGGGCAAGGTGAGGGCAGGCATGGGAAGAAACGACCCCAGCTGGGCCCTGAGAAGCCCCTGGAACCTTAGGGAGGTGACCTCCATAGTCTTGGGGTCTGAAGGGGCTTCCCAGGTTGGTTGGGAGGGCTCTGAGAGCCACCAGGCCAGTCTTCCATCTGGTCCCCAGCTGGAGGGTGAGGGGTGGAAGGATGCACTCAAACCTCAGTTCTTCCCCTGCTATGTGACCTTGGGCCAGCCTCGGCCCCTCTCTGAGCCTCAGTTTCCCCATCTGTGAGATGTGGGCCCTGAAAGGAAAAGGTCTTTAGAGACCTGGAGGATTATTTCCTCTGTCCCCGGGAGGTAGACTGAACCTGCCCATTGCTCAGGTGAGGAAACTGAGGCTCAGAGAGGCTGGGACACTTTCCTGAGGTCACCCAGGAGGAAGGGTCTGGGGCGGTCTGGGAACCCAGGGCTGTCTGATGTGCCCCTTGCCCCGCCCCACCACACCTGGCTCTGCTCACACACCCCCTACCCCATGTAGACCCTGGGCAGCTTCTTTGGGTCCCTGCCTGGCTTCAGTGCTGCCCGGAACCTGGTGGCCAATGCCCACAGCTCAGCAAGAGAGGCCCAGCCAGCTGCCGAGCCTGCAGGCGCTCCAGCCGAGGAGGCCGCCCAGTCCCAGGCTCAGGGTGAGTGGACAGCTCCGTGGACGAGGCAGGGGCTCAGGAGGTGGGCCCCAGAAGGGACTTCTGCCAAACTTGGGGGCGCTTATGTGCCTGTGTTGCCTCAATAGACCCTGTGAGACTGGCATGCTCATTTAGTGCCAGGTGGGGACTCAGAGCATCAATACGAGTGACCCGATGAGGCACAAGTCAGCCAGAATAGGGGCATGGACACAGCCGTGCTCCCATATTCTCAACTCCCCCTCCACCTTCCATCACCCCATTTCTGATGTACCGTGGACATTCCACGGGTCTAAGCTCATCTGAGATTTTGATCCCAGTTCCAGAGGGGGACAGCGGCTTCCCTGGGGTCACACAGCTTCCAGTTGCTCAGCCAGAGTGCTCAGGGCGGCCCTAGCCCCAAGGCCCAAAGAGGGGCTGGAGCAGGGGAGTGCAGTCTGAGGTGGCAGCTCTGGGCCCAGAGCCCCAAGCAGCTGACTTCTGCTCAGTATATCCAAGCTGGGCGAGCAGCTGCCAGCTGTAGTCAGGCGCGGCAAGGCAGGGCCCCAACTCCTTTCCCTGCGGCCGCCACCCCCCTCCTCGATGGGCATTCAGCACCCAGGACCCCAGCAGAGAGAACTCTAGGGAACCCCTGTGCCAGGAAGCCAGTCCTGGGGGTTGAGGGAGCCCCCGGTGAGGCCAGTGACTGAGCTAGGCCCATGGTCATGGATATCACCTTCTGTTGTCCCCAGCAGGGCAGCTGGGACATTCCTGACCTTTCAGGCTGTGCCCACTGATTGTGCAATGGGCTCCAGGGTGGTTGATGCTAGCCCGCATCCCTCCCTGGGTTGCCTCACTGGCTCTTGTCCCCCCAGCACCCGCTGACCCGGAGCAGACGGCCAGGGGGTTAGAGAAGACACTGCCGCCTTCAGACAAGGTGAGAGGGGCTAGCTGAGCCTGGGCTGATGGCCTTGCCTCCCTCTGGGGTACCTCTTCCCTGGATGTTTCGGTTCCTGCCATCCGGAGGGTTGTCATAGGCCAAGGAAAAAGCAGACACCCCTGTGTGTACCGCTGTGGGGTAACAGGCCAGTCTTCCCCTTGGAGCCTCTATTTCTGCATCTGTGAAATGGGTGCAGTACTCCCTGGCACCATCCGGTCTACAGACACCCCACTCCCCGCCAACTCCCACCCTGGTGCTGTACCCAGCACAATATGACCAAAACAGTGGCAATGCACTCACCACAGGTCAGGCTCTGGGCTAAGTGCTTTACACGTGCTGTTTAATAGTTAATCCTCCCCACTGCAACAGGGAGGGAGCAATAGTACCCCACATAAAAGCTGAAGCACAGAGAAGCCAAGCCATTTGTCAAAAGTCACACAGGAAGACAAGGTAGCTTGGGATGTGAACCTTGGGCAGTCAGAAGCTGAACAATGGCCAGCGCTGCATCCACCCTCGGTCCTGGATGAATGGGAACCGCCCACGCAACCTTGTCCCCAAGGTCAGGGCAAGCAGAGTGGCTGATGTCAGACCACTGAGGGCCACAGCAGGGTGGCAGAGCTCCAATCCAACCCTTGCACTCAGCACACACCCCACTCTAGAGTCTTCTTTGACTCCCCTCTGCCCTCAGCTTGGCCATATCTGAGCTCCTCAGAGGGCAAAGTACTGCTTGGTTTGCCCTCTGGCCCCAATTAAAGCAGACTCTGGCAGCTTAGGGCCCCTCTCCCCATTTTTTCACTCCTCCCCCTCCATCCCTCTTCATTTCCATTAGTGGAGTGTCTGCTACCTGCAAAGTTGGTCAGGGACCTTGACTCCTTTTTTTACCAGTCTTTGAAGGAGGTGCTGTCTTAATCACCATTTCCGAGATGAGGCTCAGAGAGGGGGTGTGGCTTGCCAGAGGTCACACAGCAAGTACGGGAGAGAGCTGGGATTTGAACCCAGGTCTCTGCGGGCAAGGTACCCACTTGAGATGATGTTGGGCAGAAGGGCAGGTGGTGAGACTATTTCCGGGCTTCTCAACTTCGCTATCATGGCCAATTCAGAGTCAGATCATCCTCTGTGGGGGGCTGTCCTGGGCATTGTGGGATGTTTAGCAGCATTCCTGACACCCACCCACTCGATGCCAGGAGCATGCTCTCTCTGAAGTCATGACTACCACAGATGTCCCGAGACATTGCCCAGTGTTAGGATCACCTGAATTGGAAACAGCACACTCCTGGTTGAAGCTGAGTGGTAGTCATCTTGAGGCCATCACAACCCTTCAGCAGTTTGGAAGAACCAGCAGAAACTTCCCTGTGCTACCAGGTTTCCCTGGTGGCTCAGTGGCAAAGAATCTGCCTGCCAATGCAGGAGACCAGGGTTCAATCCCTGATTTGGGAAGATCCCACATGCCTTGGAGCAACCGAGTCTGTACTCCACAATTATTGAGCCTGTGCTCCAAAGCCTGTGCTCCGCAATAAAAGAAGCCACCACAATGAGAAGCCCACACCACAACTAGAATGTAGCCTCCACTTGCCACAACTAGAGAAAAACCCACTCAGCGATAAAGACCCAGCACAGCCAAAAATAAATTTTTAAAAAATGACATACCAAGTTATCAACTTGGTTCCTATGGCTCAGACCCAACACTTGGCCCTGTACTTTTCTGGTTATTACTTTAAAAGATAATATTTATTTGGCTGCACCAGGTCTTGGTTGCTGCACAAGGGGTCTTTGATCTTTGTTGTAGCATGGGGGATCTAGTTCCCTGATCAGGGATCGAACCTGGACCATCTGCATTGGGAGTGCGGAGTCTTAGCCACTGGACCACAAGGGAAATCCCCAGTTATCACTTTTCTAAACCTGGATCCCCTTCTTTTACTTGAATATATTCATGTTAACGAGCATTTGGTCACCTCAAATTTCTCCCTGTGATGGGGACACCAGGCTCAAAATTTGATGTAAACCGAGATTAGGCAAAATGAACAAAACATGTAATTCTAAGACTTGCTGAGCCCAGGCTAAGGGATATTGGGCAGAGAGGGTGCTGCCGCATAGCTGTCAACAGTCAGGGTCTACCACATTTGGGCACCACGTGGCTCTGCGATGGAGTTTGATGGACTATGTCTTGGGAGCCAGGGTAGGGGGTATGTTGGGGTGAGAGGTGAGCTGGCTGGGTCTCCAGGGAGCAGGTCCCACTCCCCAGGGTATGTCAAGAATTGGGGGGAGGAGGAGATCTGGGGTGGGGAGGAGAGGTGTCTTTCAACTCTGCTTCATCACGAGTCTCTTGCCTCATCAGATGATCTCCGGCGCAAAGGACCTGGTGTCCTCCCAGATGGCCAGGACCAAGGATGCTCTCTCCACAGGAATGGCTAGTATCGTGGACACGGCTAAAGGTGTGGTCCAGGGAGGCCTGGGGATGACCCAATCCACGCTAACAGTCACCAAGGATGCTGTGGCCAGTGGGGCAACTGGGGCAGTGGGTGTGACCAAAGGGGCCCTACAGACCGGTATAGACACCGCCAAGACAGTAGTAACAGGCACCAAAGATGTAGTGTCCACTGGGCTCACTGGGGCAGTGAACATGGCCAAGGGCACAGTCCAGACTGGCATGGACACCACAAAAACCGTCCTGACTGGCACCAAAGACACTGTGTCCACTGGGCTAACTGGAGCCATGGGAGTGGCCAAGGGGGCCATCCAGACTGGCATGGACACCACCAAAACCATCCTGACTGGCACCAAAGACACCGTGGCTACTGGGCTCACTGGAGCAGTGAGCATGGCCAAAGGCACAGTCCAGACTGGCATGGACACCACCAAGACTGTGTTGACCGGCACCAAAGACACTGTGTCCACTGGGCTCACTGGAGCCATGGGTATGGCTAAGGGGGCCATCCAGACTGGCATGGACACCACCAAGACCGTCCTGACTGGCACCAAAGACACCGTGTCCACTGGGCTCACTGGAGCCATGGGAGTGGCCAAGGGGGCTGTCCAGACTGGCATGGACACCACCAAGACTGTCCTGACTGGCACCAAAGACACCATGTCCACTGGACTCACTGGAGCCATGGGAGTGGCCAAGGGAGCCATCCAGACTGGCATGGACACCACCAAGACTGTCCTGACTGGCACCAAAGATGCTGTCTCCTCTGGGCTCACTGGAGCCATGGGTATGGCCAAGGGGGCAGTCCAGACTGGCATGGACACCACCAAGACTGTCTTGACTGGCACCAAAGACACCATGTCCACAGGACTCACTGGAGCAATGGGTGTGGCCAAGGGGGCTGTCCAGACTGGCATGGACACCACCAAAACCGTCTTGACTGGCACCAAAGACACTGTGTCCACTGGGCTCACTGGGGCCATGGGTATGGCCAAGGGGGCTGTCCAGACTGGCATGGACACCACCAAAACCGTCCTGACTGGCACCAAAGACACCGTGTCCACAGGACTCACTGGAGCAATGGGTGTGGCCAAGGGGGCTGTCCAGACTGGCATGGACACCACCAAAACCGTCTTGACTGGCACCAAAGACACTGTGTCCACTGGACTCACTGGAGCCATGGGTGTGGCCAAAGGGGCTGTCCAGACTGGCATGGACACCACCAAGACTGTCCTGACTGGCACCAAAGACACCGTGTCCACTGGACTCACTGGAGCAATGGGTGTGGCCAAGGGGGCTGTCCAGACTGGCATAGACACCACCAAGACTGTCCTGACTGGCACCAAAGACACCATGTCCACTGGACTCACTGGAGCCATGGGAGTGGCCAAGGGAGCCATCCAGACTGGCATGGACACCACCAAGACTGTCCTGACTGGCACCAAAGACACCATGTCCACTGGGCTCACTGGAGCCGTGGGAGTGGCCAAGGGGGCTCTCCAAACTGGCATGGACACCACCAAGACCATCCTGACTGGCACCAAAGACACCATGTCCACTGGACTCACTGGAGCCATGGGAGTGGCCAAGGGGGCTCTCCAAACTGGCATGGACACCACCAAGACCATCTTGACTGGCACCAAAGACACCATGTCCACTGGGCTCACTGGAGCCATGGGAGTGGCCAAGGGGGTGGTCCAGACTGGCATGGACACCACCAAGACCATGTTGACTGGCACCAAAGACACCGTGTCCACTGGACTCACTGGAGCCATGGGAGTGGCCAAGGGGGCTGTCCAGACTGGCATGGACACCACCAAGACTGTCTTGACTGGCACCAAAGACACCATGTCCACTGGGCTCACTGGGGCCATGGGAGTTGCCAAGGGGGCTGTCCAAACTGGCATGGACACCACCAAGACTGTCTTGACTGGCACCAAAGATGCTGTCTCCTCTGGGCTCACTGGAGCCATGGGTATGGCCAAGGGTGTTGTCCAGACTGGCATGGACACCACCAAGACTGTCTTGACTGGCACCAAAGATGTTGTTGCCTCTGGGCTCACTGGAGCCATGGGAGTGGCCAAGGGGGCTGTCCAGACTGGCATGGACACCACCAAGACTGTCTTGACTGGCACCAAAGACACTGTGTCCACTGGACTCACTGGAGCCATGGGAGTGGCCAAGGGGGCTGTCCAGACTGGCATGGACACCACCAAGACTGTCCTGACTGGCACCAAAGACACCATGTCCACTGGACTCACTGGAGCCATGGGAGTAGCCAAGGGGGCTGTCCAGACTGGCATGGACACCACCAAGACTGTCCTGACTGGCACCAAAGACACCGTGTCCACTGGACTCACTGGAGCCATGGGAGTGGCCAAGGGGGCTGTCCAGACTGGCATGGACACCACCAAGACCGTCTTGACTGGCACCAAAGATGCTGTCTCCTCTGGGCTCACTGGAGCCATGGGTATGGCCAAGGGTGTTGTCCAGACTGGCATGGACACCACCAAGACTGTCCTGACTGGCACCAAAGACACCGTGTCCACTGGACTCACTGGAGCAATGGGTGTGGCCAAGGGGGTTGTCCAGACTGGCATGGACACCACCAAGACTGTCTTGACTGGCACCAAAGACACCGTGTCCACAGGACTCACTGGAGCAATGGGTGTGGCCAAGGGGGCTGTCCAGACTGGCATGGACACCACCAAAACCGTCTTGACTGGCACCAAAGACACTGTGTCCACTGGACTCACTGGAGCCATGGGTGTGGCCAAAGGGGCTGTCCAGACTGGCATGGACACCACCAAGACTGTCCTGACTGGCACCAAAGACACCGTGTCCACTGGTCTCACTGCCGCAGTGAGCATGGCCAAGGGCACAGTCCAGACTGGCATGGACACCACCAAGACCATGTTGACTGGCACCAAAGACACCATGTCCACTGGACTCACTGGAGCAATGGGTGTGGCCAAAGGGGCTGTCCAGACTGGCATGGACACCACCAAGACTGTCCTGACTGGCACCAAAGACACCATGTCCACTGGACTCACTGGAGCAATGGGTGTGGCCAAGGGGGCTGTCCAGACTGGCATGGACACCACCAAGACTGTCTTGACTGGCACCAAAGACACCGTGTCCACTGGGCTCACTGGGGCCATGGGAGTTGCCAAGGGGGCTGTCCAGACTGGCATGGACACCACCAAAACCATCTTGACTGGCACCAAAGACACCGTGTCCACTGGGCTCACTGGAGCCATGGGTGTGGCCAAAGGGGCTGTCCATACTGGCATGGACACCACCAAGACTGTCCTGACTAGCACCAAAGATATTGTGTCTACTTCAATCACTGGGGCAATGGGAGTAGCCAAGGGGGCTGTTCAGGTTGGCATGGACACCACCACGTCCATCTTGACTGGCACCAAAGATGTTCTGTCTACTGCAATTACTGGGGCAATGGGTGTGGCCAAGGAGGCTGTTCAGGTTGGCATGGACACCACCAAGTCCGTCTTGACTGGCACCAAAGATGTTCTGTCTACTTCAATCAGTGGAGCAATGGATGTGGCCAAGGAGGCAGTCCAGATTGGCGTGGACACCACCACGTCCATCTTGACTGGCACCAAAGATGTTCTGTCTACTTCAATCACTGGAGCGATGGATGTGGGCAACGAGGCCATCCAGACTGGCATGGACACTACCATGACCATCTTGACTGGCACCAAAGGTGCCATGTCCTCTGGGCTCAGCAGCATAGGGCATGTGGCCGAAGAAGGTATGCACACTGGGGTGGGCATCATCCCAAACTGGTTACCCGATTCCAAGGCTGCCACCTCAGTTGGACTTGCCAGTTCCAGGGCCCCAGATGAAGGAGAACAAACCATCACAAGCCCCCCTCAGGCTCAGCTCAGCAACCATGGACCTCTGTCAGCTGAGGCCATGTTCAGCCAAGAGGCCACCCTGGGCAAGGTGGATGCTGCTCCCGGGGCCACCACTCATGGCCAGGAAGGAGCCCAGGGCTTTGCAGCACTCCGGGACGAGCTGGAGGAGCTGGGAGAGATCTTCCAGCCCATGAGCGCCGAGGAACAAGGTAAGGACAGCCCGGTCCCAGCTCCCAGGGCCACGGTTGTCTGTACACCCCCAGGCCCCTGACGGCCTAGGGGCCTCTCGTGAGGACTGAGCAACCCCGTCCTCCCTTTCAGCTCAGCTGGTTGCTACCCAGCCCAGGCGGAGGGAGGTCACGGCCGACCAGGGCAGCTACTTCGTGCGTCTGGGTGACGTGGCCCCCGGCTTCCGCCAGCGGGCTTTTGAGCACACCCTCAGCCACCTGCAGCACGGCGAGTTCCAGGCACGGGATGCGCTGGCCCAGCTTGAGGATGTCTTCAGGGAGGTAAGAGCCTTGCCCCTTCCCAGGCATGCTCCTCAGCTTCGGGTTGGGGACTGGACAAACACACACTGAGCACCCAATACGTGCCCGTCACCCACGTGGTCATGGGCCTGCTCTCAAGGAGCTTGCCTCCTGGGATGGGGTGGGGGAGATGGACACGTGACCCAACGCTCGCAGCCAGTGAGGCTGCAGAGAAGGAGACCTGACAGTCGTGCAGAAACGCACACCAGGGCTGGGACGTGTCCATGTGGCTCACATCCTGTGCAAAGTGGGGATGACAAGGACAGTGGCCTGAGAACAAGCTAGGTGTGTTCTGAGGAGCAGAAGGGTGCCCAGGGTGGGGAGGGTACAGTGAAGGGAGGGGTGGACGGGGTAGAAGGAGCCCATGCAATCTGGCTGGAGTTCAGTGATGCAACAAAGGGGGCCCAGTCAAGGGGGACTTGTTTTTTAATTTGGCATTGTTGCTGCAAGCAGCCTTTCTCTAGTTGTGGTGTTCGGGCTTCTCACTGTGGTGGCTACTCTTGTCGCAGAGCATGGGCTCAGTAGTGGCGGCCTGCGGGCTCTAGAGCCTGGTCTCATTAGTTGTAGCGCACAGGCTTAGTTGCTCCAAGGCATGTGGCATCTTCCAGGGTCAGGGGTTGAACCTGTGTCCCCTGCATCGGCAGGCAGATTCTTAACCACTGGACCACCAGTGAAGTTCCTCAAAGGTGACTTGAATGCCCCTGTGGAGACAGGCACCAGCCAGCAGGGTCGTGCTCTCTCGCTGGCTCCGCTCACTCCCCAGCCCCAGGCTTTCTCCCCCGCATCACTGCCAACACTCACACCAACTCCTCATGGGCGGTGGGGCTGACCTGCTGTGGTAGGTAGTTAAATGGCATCCAGTCCATGGTTGATGCAGACAGTGATGGAGCCCCAGCTCTGAGGACCTCCAGGTTCTCAAGCTCACAGGTCTTACATGTTGAGCAGCCCCACCTACTCAGGTGGCAAGGAACCCAGCCAAGCTGTTCGACTCAGGATCCCTAAGATGCGCTCGGGCACCTGTGTTTTCAATCAGCACCCAGGGGTCTGTGGTGAACCACATCTAAGGACCACTGCTCCAGCCCAGAGGGTCTCAACAGGGCAGTCCTGTCCCCAGGGAACACTGGGCCAAGCCTGGGAATGTCAGTGGTGGTCACTCGGCAGGACTCTTGGCATTGAGAGGCTGGGGGCGAGGGAGGCTGCTCCATACCCCACAGTGCCCAGGACTGTAAAGTGAAGATGGCCTGATCCAACAGAGGCTTTATTGAGGTGGATCGCTCTGGCTCCTGTGGGGAGGACAAGCCACAGGAGTCCAGGAATGGAGATGGGAGATGAGAGAGGAGGTTTGAGGAGCTGAGTTCTAGATATATTTCCAGAGCAGAGCATCCAGGTTAGACACAGGAATTGAGAGAGCCAAGACCCTCTAAGGCCTTGGAGACTTTCAGCAGGAGACACTTGGGATTGCCCTGGGTATGTGGGTGGTGGACATTATGGCCTAAGTCTTAGTTACTAAGACAGGGTAACCTGCAGATGAGCAGGAGCCCCCTGATGGAGTCGACTGCTGGGGCAAGGGCTGGGAGGGCGAGCGAAAGTTGAAGTGCATATTTGGTCCACTTGCTGAGGTCTCAGGATGACAAGAAAGATTAGTCAATGGGGGTGGGGGGTTCCTATGTACCAGGGACCCAAAATACAAGGAGCAAACGGTCATGACAGAGCTCCAACCCAAGAGGGGAAATCAACACAGAAATTCATGATAACTGGACAGTGATAGCCTCTGAGGAGGGAAACAGAGATCTGATGCAGAGGGCCTGGGGCCCCCACACTGGGCCACAGGAAGCACATTCCAGGCTGCGTGGGTGGCATGTGCAAAGGCCCTTGGGGCAGCAGCACACCGGACATGCTCGGGGACAAGAAGGGGCCAGTGTGGCCGGAACAAAGCACCATGGGAGGTTAGCAGGAGGGGAGGTCACAGGCAGCCATGGTGAGGAGCTTGGTTCCAAGGCCTCCGGGAGATGTTGGGGGTGGGGGTGGGGGGCGCTGAGCTGGAGTGACGGTGCCACTGCCATCCTGCTCTCTGAATGCCTGATGACGTCACAAGGCACCAGGATTACCGCCTCCTGACGCACCGCCCTCTGGCTCCAAAGCGCTCCCCCACGCCATGGAAGGGTGGACATGAGATGCTGGGCCAGGGAAGGCCACCCTGAGTGTGTCAGAGGGGGTCCCCGCTGAGAAGCCATCATGTTTGTGCTGGGCTTTTTTTTCCCTAGATCGAGGAGGCCCAGCAGGCTCCGGCTGGGGATGCGAGCAGCCAAGCAGAGGAAGCTGCTGCTGGGGAGGTGAGTGCATACCAGCGAGGGGCTAGCGGGCCTGCCCCTTGCCTCCAGCCCCTTACCTCACTCCTTCTGTGCACAGGTGCTGGCCACTGGGGCTCTGTCCAGGGCCTGTGACCTCGTCCAGCAGCTCCATGTGGCCTACAGCCGCCTGGCCTCTGGCCTCCAGGGCCTCCCCACAGAGCTTCAGTGGCAGCTCCAGCAGGCTCGGCACAGCATCTGTGAGCTCTATGGCGTGGTCTCCTCGGTCGCCACGGTGGCGGAGCTGCCAGTCAAGCGGCTGGCTGAGAGCCGCCAGGGTGTGGGCCAGGCGTGGCGGGGCCTGGAGCAGGTGCTGCGGAGCGTGCAGCAAGGCCCTCCACTTGGCTGGCTGGTGGGGCCCTTCGCCCTGCCCGCCGATGGGCAGCCGCTGTAGGAGCTCCTCCCCTGCCCGCAACCAGCTCCAAGCCCCGGAAGCTCTGGGTCCTGGAGTTCCACCACACCATGCACCTGGTGCCAGGCCTGTCTGTACCGCCCACCTGCCTCCCTGGGCACGAGCTCGGCTGGTCCTTCTGGTTGAGGAACCCCAGGCAGCTAAGACCCCCGGTGGTGGGCCTTAGCCTGAAGATCTCGAGCAAGCGCTCAAGAAAGGGTATGGTGCCTGCCTAGAAAGTTCTCCACTCTGCACTCTGACGAGGGCCATTTTATCTTTTATAAACTCTGGGGGCCTTCCACCCCAGCCAGGGTCCTCTAGCCACCAGTTAGCAGGCAGCCCTGCTCCTCCATCCTGGGTTCCAGGGAGCTCCATCCTTGCTCTGAAAGCACATGTCCAGCAGCTAACAGCGCACACCCCCGAACATACCAGAATGCCGTCGTCCTGGGGCAGGTGGTCTCCCGTTGCCTCTGCTGACCTTGGCGGGAGGCCACAGGGCTTTGTGAAGGCAAAGCTGAAGTAACTGCCACAACTGAGGGCCAGATGGTGCAGGTGGTGGGGGGCAGTGAGTACATGTCCCCTCCTGATGCAGCCCACCAGCCAGCAGCACCCCGGGTCACGGCTGATCACAGGGGTCCAGAGCTGATGTTCTGAGGCCCTGGGCCCAGAAGCTGCCAATGAAGGAATAAAGGGAGGGACCCCAGGGAACTCATGACAGAAGGTGCTCAAGGGACTTCCCTTGAGGTCCTGCAGTTTAGGTCTCTGGGCTTTCACTGCTGACAGTATGGGTTTGATCCCTGGACAGGGAACTAAGACCCCACAAGCTACGTGGTGTGGCCAACCCCCTACCCACAAAACAAAAACATGTTTGATGTGTTCAGGTCCTGGTCACATGCTCCACGCTGGAGACCGGGGGATGGGTTGGCAGCTACTGGACAGGCTTCCTTTCCAGCCATGCCTTCCTTGAGTCCTCAAGGCACTCTGGGAGGTGGGCTGCACACGGGACGGTGGGGCCGTGGAGGTCCAGTCCCCCTGATCCTGCTCCCTGGGGCCCAGGAGATGCTGGGAGAGCTGCTGACCACCAGTAGCCTAATAAGCCTTGTCAAGCTCCCCCCCTCGCAGAGCCCATCACACCTGCACCCCCCAGCTGGCCACCTCCCTGACAGAGGGCTCGAGATGCCCCCTCTTCTCAGAAATAATCAAGTGCTCTGAGCCCCGGACGAATGCACAAGCTGTCCCCAGAGGATCACGTCTGCCAGGGGAGCTGGCCAAGGTGGGACACCGGGACCAGTCTGGGACCTTCCCCAAGCCTTTCTTGCCTTTTTGCCCATCCCAGATGGTCAGCAGAGGGGGTGACGCTGGAAACGGTGATTCACAGAATCCGAGTTCAGTGACGGTCTCAAGTCCAATCAAACCACAGTGGGGGGTGCCAGGCCCAGAAAGCAGAACCACGCCCGGCCTCTAATCCACCAGGACAGAGAGGCTGGGCCACCAGCAGGACACACAACAGAAGCGACTGTTTAAACAACTGCCTGCAGGTGCTTGGTTGGGCAACACACACACAAACACACCACACACACACACCACCCACTACCCCCCCTTCCCTGGTCTAGAGAAACACACACACACACACACACACACACACACACACCCCCACCCACTACCCCCTTCCCTGGTCTACAGAAACACACACACACCCCCCACACACTACCCACTTCCCTGGTCTACAGAAACACACACACACACACCACTCACTACCCCCTTCCCTGGTCTAGAGAAACACACCCACACACACCCACACCCCAACCCACTACCCCCTTCCCTGGTCTAGAGAAGCTCAGAATGGAGGTGCCACTCACCCCACATCCACAACGAGGCCTGCCCCCCAGGCCTTCGCCCTCCGAATGTCAAGGACAACAGCTCGCAGCACCCCTCCTGGTATTTCGGGAAAGACCTCGCTTACCCTGTCTCCCTGCCCCTCATCAGCCCTGCAGGGCCATGGGCACCGTCAGAACCAAGTTCATATCCGCGACTAACAGTGACCTTGTGCTTTAAAACCCTCTGTCCCCGGACTGGCCCTTGACCACTACTTAGAAAACCAAGCCAATAAAAGTGACTTTTTTTCATTATAAAAACCCTTTATAGTAATTTCATGTGGGTTGGAAACCACAGAAATTAGGCAAAAAAAAAAAAAAACCCAGGGGGACAAATACAAACGAACAGCACAGCGTCTCCCCAACAGTTCTCTGCTCTCTGGGCACCAGGAAGGAGCCAGGCCGGCCACTGGGCAGCTGCTCAGGATGGCAGGGCCTGGCCGCAGGCTGCCCGGCTCAACTCTCCTCCTCGTCCAGGGACTCCGAGTCCATCCGCAGCCGCTCTCGGTCCAGCCACTCCTTCCCGGGCCCATCCAGGTCGGGGCCCTCCCTCACGGTGCTGGGGGAGGATGGTAGGGGCAGGGTAAGCAGGACACCTGTCTGTCTGCCCCTCCTACAGAGGCCAACTCACTCCCCTTGCAGCCCCGCCACACACAGGAAGGCACCATTGTTCCCCACGGCGGGCGTCAGGAGGAAGCCAGTCCACCCCCCACCCCAAGCCCAGGCTCAGGGCAGCTCTGAGTTCAGAGCTCCCTCCATGGGGCTGGGGGGTCAGCATGCGGCACGAAGTCCGTTTGGCCTGGACCCCACTGAGAGTGGCTCAGACTGGGGTGCCTTCTCCAGAAATGGGCCCTGTGGCTGGGGTGACACTTACTCATTGTGTAACAGGTCTTCGGAGGAGCCACCCCCCAGCCCCTCCTCCGAGTTCTGTACTTGCTCTGGCTCCTTGTCCTCGGTGCTCTCCCCCTTCTGGGACGCGGCCTCGCCGTTCACGGGAGCTGAGAGGTCTGTGGGAGAGAGGCTCATGGGTCACAGCAGGGGGCTACCATCGGGGACCCTGCAACCCTGTCTGAAGTGCATGAGCAACATGCAAATCTCAAGGGCCCTCAACCCGTTTGTGTCTCTGCTTCCACTGTTCCACCCCTGAGCCACCAGACACACGGGGACAGCAGGCTGCGTGTGGGTCCTTCTCCAGCCAGCCCCGACCATACAGCCTGAAGATGGGACGGGCTGGTCAACTAACGGCCGACAACACCAGGAAAAACCCTGCCACGGCCAGATCCAAGAGACACAGAAAAAACACGGCCTCTACTGTTCTTGGGCAGCCTCGGCTCTGCTGACTCCCTGCCGATGCCCACCTGCCAGGCTGCTCCAAGCATCTCACCAGGACCACATGACCCCTCTGCTCCCAGAAGACACGCCCTTCTGGCCCAACAGCCACGGCCCTTGCTCCTCTCGGCTCACCCACGGCCCTCCCTCCTCCCAGACCTCCATGACCGCCTGCTCCAGTAACACTCGCACACCTGGCAGCACACACATGGCCTCTCAGACTACCTGCCTCTGAGGGCAGTGCCTGTGAGCGGCACAGGGGTGTGTGGCCCAAGCACCGGCCACCTTGTGGACACAGCCAGCCTGCACGGCCAGTGCCAATGGATCATGTCCCCAGGCAGTCTGGGGGGAGCACCGGCCCATGCTCAGGGCCCTGCCGGCCACCTTGGTCCCTCCCTTGAGCTCCTCACCAGTGCTCGCTTCATCCTCCACCCTCTCTGTGGGGGCCTCCTCTCCAGCCAGCACTTCCTCGGCCTTTTCCGCCTCGGCCCTCTCCTTCTCTGAACCGGTTTTGGTCGCCTTCTGGATGGCCTCGATCTTTGGTCCCAGGACCCGAGACTTGAGCCGGGTGTAGACCTCCGCCGCCTTCTCCATCACCTCCTTGTTAGCCTTGTAGCGGCGGATCTGGCTCACCAAGAGGCCTGTCTCAGGAGGTGCAGCCGCCTCACCCCGGTCCCGAGACCCTCCCTCATTACCACCACCCCTGGCGGTGCCTCCCATGAGCATGGCTTCCTCCTCGATGACCACAGGCAGCCCAGCTCCCAGAGCAGGCCCATGCCCCCAGCCCCTTCGATCCCTTGGCCCTGCCATACCTTTTTCAAAGTGGCCACAACATCCGTGTTCTTCTGAAGGATCTGTGAGGTCACCTGCAGGGTCCCTAGTTCCTCCAAGGCATTCAGACACCTCTTCACATCCTGCAGGTGAAGAGAGCAGTCAGCAGCGTCAGCATCTAGTTGAGGGGGTTCTTGGGGGCCAAGAGGGTGCGGGGGGGAGGGCCAAGTTACAGGAAGCCCAGGACAGTGTGAAGGACCAGAACTCACGTGGCACCACCTGGTGGAGGTGCAGAGAACTACACCCAACAGGCCAGGCTGGCCCTCATCTGGGGGGCACCCACCCCGGGTAGCCTGGTTTTGCCTCAGGGTTCTGAGACCTCTCAGGAAGCTCCAGCAGTCAGAGGATGGGGGACCTAGCCGTGACCTCTGTACCCCAAGGAAGGTCTCACCGGATTGTCAACCTTCAGGGCGAACTTGATCTCGCTGTGCAGCTTCTGTAGCTTCTCCTCCACGGAGGGCTCTGCAGGTAGGAGAGCAGGCAGCGCCGGGCCTGAGTAGAGTCTCCGCTGACAGGAGCCACTTGCTCTTCCAGGGCTGCCCCTCGTCCCTCCTGAAGACCCCAGGCTGCAGCCAGCGCTGTGCAGCCCCTCCTCACCTTTCTTCTTCTCAACCTTCCGGTCTGGCGGGAACCCTTCTGACCGCTTCCGGGTCCGCTCCACTTTCACAGGCCTGTGGAGAGTCAGCCATGCCTTCAGCGGGCCCCTGACCCACGTCCCCTCCAGGGACCAGAGCCCACCCGATCCAGTTGAGGGCAGTGCCCGAGGGGACCAGAGAGATCAGTCCTTCCTCTAGGAAGCAGGTAACATTTTTTTTTCAACAGGTGACTAACAGTCAGAGGTTAGTTACATAAACCCCAGCACATGAGTTACTACAGGCTCTGATCTGACACTAAGAAATGGCAGCAGACACATTACTGCAGCTCCAATTCCACGTCCTGCTCGGCGGTCTGGCCCAGGTCATCCTCTGCTGGCCGATCTTGGCATTGTGGGATAGGAGCAGCCTCTGTGGCCCCCACCCATCAGATGCCAGGAGCCCCCCAGTGTGACAACCACAGGTGCCCCAGATACAGCTTGGTGCCCCGTGGATAGGGTCGCCCAGGGGAAGGCTCCTGCACAACCTGATGGGGTCCTGAGAACCAGATACTTCAACTGCTGCAGTCTCCAAGACTGACTTTGGACCCCAGGGCCCTCCCCTGAGTTGTGGGGCCAAAGGAGCCTTGGGGGGGGGGGCAGCATGGGACCAGACCTGGCACGTGGCTTTTCCTCAGAACGCCCCCTCTTCTCCTTCTGGCTGGGTCTCCTCGCAGGCTCTGTGCTCTGTGGCTGCAGCTTCTTAGCTGATTTCTTCACCTGCAGCAACCAGGGAACGAAAGGGGCTGGAGCAGCGGGCAAAGGGAACTCGCTGGACTCCAAGCTGTACCCTTACAGATACAGCTCAACACACCCTGCCACCATCTCCACCTGGATGGGAGCTGCTAGACCAGGTGGAATGGACCTCATGTCCAGCCCATCCCCATGCAGAAGCTTCTCAGCCCTGAAAGGACTACCCAGCAGTGGGGGGCCCCACTGCATTCCTCTGGCTGAGCAGGACACTTCCTATGCCAGGGCACATGGCCCCCCGACTTTGTGACAAAGAGAGTGATGGGGAGAGAACAGGGCATTGTTCCCCTCCACTGTCCCTAGAGTGGGCTCCTAGGCTCACACCAAAAGGCAATGGGCCCGGGAGCTCTGAGATTCCTGGGCTCAGGCTGGCCTGTGAGAGCCATGAGGCTGGGAGCTGACAGTCACAAGAGGCCTCATTGCTCCCTTACCCACCCACAAGCCATCCCCCAACTCGGCAGCCAGAGGGTACCCATGCGCACCCACCCCATTTCTGCTCAGACTTCCAGGGCTCCCACATAAACAACCAAGTCCTCCAGAGGGCTACCAGGCCCTGCGTGAGCTGCCCCATCCCCTGGCTGCCCTCCCTCTTTCTCCCTGGCTCACTCTGCTCCAGACACACAGGTCTCACTGTCCCTCCAGCACACCAGGTGCAGTCTTGCCCCAGGGCCTTTGCATGTGCAGTGCCTCTCTGCCTGAAAGCCCCTCCCCCAAGTATCTTCCCAGATCTCTCACTTCACTCACCTCCTTACTTAATGTCAGCTGCCCACCTGCAGCCCATGAGGTCCATCCTATTTGAGATGGAAGCCCTGTCGCCCCAGTTGTCACCCTGCCCGCCCCTCAAGGCACTGACCCCTCCGATGTCAGTTCATCAGCAGGGGGTTCCCGCATTTCCGGGCCGCCTTTGCTGCCCCGTCTCTGGTCCCGGCGCTCAGCCGGTGCTACACAGACATACCTCTCTGTCCAGCTCGGCCTCGGGCTCCGAGTCGGAGGACGACTGCGGGCCCCGACCCCGGCCCTTGCGGCCTCGCTTCTTGACCGGCTCGTCGTCGTCCTTGAGCTCGTCGCCGCTGCTGCCTGCGCTGCCCCCAGGCACCGCCTCCCCACGCTCGCGCTCGCGCCGCCGCTCCTTCTCCTCCTTCTCCTGCTCTCTCAGCCGCCGCAGCTCCTCCTCCTGTTCCCGGCGCCGCCGCGCCTCCAGCTCGCGCCGCCGCTCCTCGTCCCGGCGCTTCCACTCGCTGATGCGGTCCACCTCGTCGCTGTCGCTGAAGGCGCGGGCCAGTGAGCACGCCATCATGGGGCCTCAAGCCATACCTGCCTGCCGCCTGCGCCCCCCCCAGGGCCCTGCACCCACCTAGTGCTCCCCATCCCGGGCCCCGCACCCACCCGCCACCTGCGCCCCTGCCAAGTCCCTGCACCCACCTGTCGCTGCTGGAGCTGGTGGGCGGCCGCTCAGGCTTAGGTTTCCGCCCGCGGGGCTTGGGCGGAGGTTTCTCGGCTGCAGAAGAAAAGAGGGGTAAGCTCGCCCGCATCTGGGGGAGGAGGGTGTCATCTCTTGGAGGGCCTCCCCCAGCCCCACCCAGCCCCACCAGGCCAGGCCCAGGCCCAGGCCCCGCGCAGCACCCCCAGCCAACCTACCTGGCTTCCGGCCCCGCGGAGGCTTCTTGACTGACACTTCCGAGTCCGAGGAGGAAGAGGAGGAAGAGGCGGAGGACGATGAAGGCGACCTCACTGGGGGCACTGGCTCGGCCTTGGCTGCGTCAGATTCTGCTTTGGAGTCCGAGTCTGATGCAGAGGGAGCCTTCTGGAGGAGGCCGGGCAGGGTGAGAGTTGGGGGGAGGGGGGTGCACCCCTCCCCCAGCTGGAGACCTTTCCTTCTGGCCCAGAACCAGGAAGCCCAGGCAGCACGATTCACCCAGTGAGGGTGTCGGCACCCCCCTGGACCACCCCCTCCTCTGCAGGAGACACACTGATTGAGACATGCTGATACACACAGGTACATGCACACACAGCCCATGCTCACACACTGACACACACACTTGTACAGACACAACACACTTGTACACGTGCAGACAGGACACATGCTTTCACACACATATGCAAATTCTATTGTACACATAAAACAACACACTCCAACATACGCACACACACTGTATCATGTCCACACACACACACACACACACACACACACACACTGGTACATGTGCACACCCAGATACCATGCTTGTATACACATGCTTGTACACACACAGGCCCTTGCACATGTGAGAACACAAACTGCTACATACACATTCATGCACACACCATACCCATGTACACATATTCAGGCACAGGCACACACACACACACACACACACACATTCTCCCTCCTCTCCTCTCTCTCTCTCTCTCTCTCTCTCTCGGGGCCCCTAATAGGACCCTGGCTGGCCCCTTCCGACCCTAGCATCTCATTTCCCAAATGGGCTTATAAGTCCCTCTCCAGGGAGCAGGGTAGCCTCCTCCGGGGAAGTGCTCTGTGCACACTGTGCTTGGAAACCAGAGCAAAGCTAGGAGTGAAGGTGAGGCAGATGTCAGTGGGCTCTGGGGTTACCCTGGGGCTATGGCCTCCTCTCCTCCAAAAACAGACTGCCCCTAACAGAGGGCCGTGGCTGCTGACCATGGAGAGATGCGCAAGGAACTTTCCCAGGCCACCATGTGAGAAGGAAACCAAACCAAACCTCTGTACCTTTTTCTTCCGTCCTGGAAGGGGGCCCCGCCGTGGGGCCCGGACAACAGCTTTCTTCTCAGGGGTGAAGTCCTGGGTGGAGAGGAGGGAGCTGGACATGGGGCCCACAGGCAGCAGGCCCATACGCGGCCCCGCCCGAGCATCCCTCCCCTGTGCTCTCGCTCTAGCCACCTGCTCACCTGGTCACTGGTCTTCTCTGACTCGGAGGAGCTTTCTGAGTTCTCCTCCTCAGATGGAGACATGCTGGCTTGATCCAGGTCGCTGGAGGCCTTTCGAGTTCGTTTTGAGACCGACATCTAAAAGGGGAGCAGCCCAAATGGATCAGCAACTGAGAAAGGCCTTGTGCTTGATGGAGCACCCACAGCCTAGGAAGCTTTCGGAGGGGGAGGAACCCCTTTGAGAATCTGATAAAAACCAGGTATACTGAACCTAGACATTATGCTCAGTGAGAGAAGCCAGTCACAGAGGACAAATACGACCCGATTCCACTCATGAAAAATTCCTAAAGGACTCAAATACACAGAGACCTGGCAGAAAGACACAGACCATCCCCCTCCCTGCCCCTGCCAACCATGGGGAAAGGAACACCAAAAATGAGCTAGGGTGCTGGGTAACAATGAAAGAGGCTGTCTAAGTGTCTCCCTAGTATGGGGAAAAGGAACTGTAATAATGACATTCATTTAACACAAAGATGAAAGCAAAAAATAAAACCTGAATACATGTTAACCTACAAATTCTGGTTTCTCTCTAAGGGGTAGGATGGGAGGAGGACATTTGACATATTTCTGTTAACTCCTCCAACAACTGTAAACAGAAACAACTGAGACTTGTAAAAAAAAGTGCCAAGTGGAGAAGCCAAAGGTCCAATACTCTTAACAATATGTTGGTCAGAATTCATCCATATCAGAGATTACTTCTCAACCACTGAAAATTGAACCTTCAAGTAATAGTTAAGGACAAGGAAATGCTTGTCTATTAGGTGGAAAACCAGCAAGACACATACTGTGTGCATGATTGCCAGTCTGTGCTTTACACACACACACACACACACACACACACACACACACACACTTGATCACACTCGAGAGTGCACAGAAACACAGCAGAATGCTTCCAGTCCTTTGGCACAAAAACCCCCTCAGAGAATTTGGGCGTTTTTCACTCACTGCTTTATGCTTTTCATACCTTTTAATTTATCTACAATGATCATGGTTTATTATTATAATTGGAACCAAATATTTTTAAAAATCATAAAAAAAGGGCCTTCCTTGGCAGTCCAGTGGTTAAGACTCTGCACGTCCCCTGCAGGGGGCACAGGTTTGATCCCTGGTTGCAAAACTAAGATCCTGCATGCTGTGTGGCAAGGGCAAGAAATAAATAAAAGAATGCCTCCCTCCACCAAAAGAATTTGCTGTTAGATCCTAATCCTTTCACTCTGCACCCGAATATTCAGAAGCAGTCACAAGGCAGAGGAAGGGGTTGGGAGGAAGCAGGAAAGAGAATACATCCAAAAGAATTTCAAACTCATGTCCATGCAAAACTTGTACATGAATGAATGTTCACAGCTGTGTTATCTGTGATGGTCCCCCATTGGAAACATCCCAAATGGCCAGAAACAGATGATGGATAAACAAATGTGGTCCTTCCACACCTGGGAGCATCTCTCAGCCATGCAAAGGAGAGAAGCCCTGACATTCGTTACCATGTGGATGGACTGTTAGAACAACAATGCTCAGTGAGAGAAGCAGACACAGGACACACAGGGTGTGATTCCACTGATGGAAACGTCCAGAACAGGCAGATCCACAGACAGACAGAGTGGGGTCATGGTTACTAGGGGCTGTGGGTAGGGACATGGGGGACTGCCAAAGGGGATGGGGTTTCTTTTGGGGGTGACGGAAAGTTCTGGAACTGACAGAGGTGACGCTGGCACAACTTTGTGAATGTACTAAAAACCACAAGAAGGAAAGGCCGGGGAGGGAGAGTAGGCGGCCAGATGGGGCCTCTGAGGAAGAGGAAGGGCCCAGCCCCCACAGGACAGGCGTGCCCTGTCCCTACCTTCAAGGCCACAGCCTTCCGCTTGAGGCCGCTGTTGTCGCTGCTCTTGTCAGAGTCAGAGTCGCTCTCCATCCTGTCACCAGTGGCTGCAGCGGTCACAGCTGTGACGGCCATGACCCCCCGGTCCTCGTCATCCTCGCTGCCACCTGCCCTGTCCGCTTCAGCGGCCTCGCTGTCGGAGGAGCTCACCGGCTGGGGGGTGGGGGACAGAGACAGCAGGTCACCACAGAGCTTGTCGCACGGACCGCACCCACAGGCCAGGTCTCGAGTGTCAGGATCCGGTCTGCTTGCTCTCCAAACGGGGGAACTGAGGCCCAGGGAGCTCCAAGGGCTGAGGCAGAGGGCGAGATGGACCCATGAGTGCTGGGCACTGCGGGATCTGAGGGCAAACCCTGGGCCAGTGACTTAAGCCTCTGGGCCTCAGTTCCTACATCTGAGCCGTGGGGACAAGACTGCTTTGGTCTCACAGGGCTGTGGTCGGGTGAGACAGAGTGGCGTACTTAGGCCAATGCTCAGACTGGTAGGAGGTCCATGGAGGTTTGACTTTTGTAAAAAGTATTATTATTCCAAGTACTGATGAGGAGGAGACCGACCTAGGACAGGACCTCTGAGCGTGAACTTCAAGGCACTTCTATTTTTGTTTTACCCAAAACATCAGTTCAGGCAGTAACAGCCAAGGAAACAGCAAACACAGCCAGCACCGCCCCCATGCTCACTGAGTGCTGGGTTCGTCTGTGAACAGAGGCCAGGTGCCAGGCACTGTGCCAGGTGGATGGTACCACCCAGAGAACAGGGTGTGGGCCCTGCCCCCGGGGAGCTTACAATCCAGTGGGAGACCAGCCATGGCCATTTCAAGGGACCCTTTCAACACTGCTGGTGGGAATGTAAACTGGTGCAGCCCACTATGGGAAACAGTAAGGAGGACCCTCAAAAAAACTAAAAATAGAGTTGCCATATGATCTAGCAATCCCACTCCTGGGCTTATATCAAGAGGAAATTATAATTTGAAAATATACATGTGCCCCAATGTTCACTGCAGCACTATTTACAACAATAACCAAGACGTGGAAAACAACCTGTCCATTGATAGATGAGTGGATAACGATGTGGCATATATATACAAAGGAATACCACTTAGCCATAAAAAGGATGAAATAATGCTATTTGCAGCAAGATGGATAAACCTAGAGATGTTTATCCATCTAGGATAAAACTAAGTGAAGCAAGTCAGGAAGAAAAAGACAAGTACTGTATGATATTGCTTACATGTGAGATCCATAAAATGGTGCAAAGGAACTTATTTATAAAAGAAATATAATCACAGATGTTAAAAATGGACTTACGATCATTATGGGGGAGAGGAAGAGGAGGGATAAATTGGAAGACTGTGACTGACATGTACACACTGCTATATATAAAAGAGGCAACTAATGAAGGCCTACTGCATAGCACAGGGAACTCTACACAACACTCTATAATGACTAACATGGGAAAAGAATCTAAAAGAGGAGATACATGTGTATGTATAACTGATTCACTTTTCTGTACGCCTGAAACACAACATTGTGAGTCAAATATACTCCAATAAAAACTTTTTTAAAATAATGAAATATGACACAAATGAACATACCTATGAAACAGAAACAGACTCACAGGCATAGAGAACAGGCTTGTTTGTCCAGGGGTAGGGGGATGAGAGAATATTGGGAGGCTGGGATTACAGATGCAAACTACTATATATAGAATGGATTAATAACAAGGTCCTACTGGACTTCCTTGGCGATCCAGTGGTTAGGACTCCATGCTTCCCCTGCAGGGGTCATGGGTTCAATCCCTGGTCAGGGATCTAAGATCCCACATGCCTCAAATAACAAACAAAACAGCATACCAACAACAATAAGGTCCTACTGTATAGCACAGGCATGAATGAAGCTCTCCTTAGGAACCAAAGAGGTGGGTGTGGCTGGGGTGCAGGGAAGAGAAGAAAGTGGCAGGAGAGGGCACTTCCCTGGTGCTCCAGTGGCTAAGACTCCGAGCTCCCAATGCAGGGGGCCCAGGCTCGATCCCTGGTCAGGGAACTAGCCCCATATGCAACAACTAAAGATCCCACATGCCAAAATGCAGATTGAAGATCCCATGTGTGGCAACTAAGACCCAATGCAGCCAAATAAATATTAAAAAAAAAAAAAAAAAGAACATTGGGGGAAAAAACTAAAAATTAAGGCCACATTTCCTTGGTGTCATTACAGTCAGGGGCCACGCTAGTCGAGAAAAAAGCAAGGAGTGAAAGAGTATGAGGGTGTGTGTATGTGGTGGAGGCTCTAGGGTGATGGGAAACACCATAGAAGCTAGGAATTGGGAGCCAGAAGCAGTGAGGGTGTGCAGCTGGGTGGCCAGAGGAGGATGGAGGGCCAAGGTCTGGGCTGGACAGAGGCTGGTCAGTCTCCGGGCCTGCCTGCCTTGCCAGGACCCCACCCGCCTTGCACTGGCCAGAAAAGCATTTCAGCCTAGGAGACGTGAGGCCTGGGTTTGAGTCCCAGCGCAGCACGAACTGGCTAGTGGGACGGGTCCCGTCACCTCCTCTTCTGCCAGGTCACAAAGAGGTTATCAACTGGGATCCTAGGTCAGTGGTTCTCAGCCAGGGGTGATTCTGTCCCCTGGGGGGCATCTAGCAATGTCTAGAGACATTCGGATTATCAAGATGGTGGGGGGGGGGGTGGTCCTAGCATCAAGTGGGTGGGACCAGAGATGCTGCTCCATAGCCCACAGTACTCAGGACGCCCCACAGGGTGACCAGCCGCAAAAATGTAAAAGCCCCTGGTCCCGGTCTCACATTCTAGCTAAGTCTCTCTGGGAAATCAAGTGAATGCTCCAGGCTTCAGTGTGCTCAGCTGTAAAGTGGGGAAGAGGCTGCCAACCTCCCACCCCAACAGCCCACCTCAGCTGGGACACAGCTAGAACCACTCTGAGACACCGTTTCCTATTTCCTGGCTTGGTGGGGGGATGTGGGAACAGGTCCGGCCGCACGCTCCTGGTGGGAGCACACCAAGTGAAGGCTGTCGAAAAGAATGAAGCTGTTCTCTGCACGACAAGGGGGACCAGTTGTGGGGAATAAAGCCAAGTGGAGCATTCAGTTCAGTTCAGTTGCTCCGTCATGTCCGACTCTTTGCGACCCCATGAATCAGAGCACACCAGGCCTCCCTGTCCATCACCAACTCCCGGAGTTCACTCAGACTCATGTCCATCAAGTCAGTGATGCCATCCAGCCATCTCATCCTCTGTCGTCCCCTTCTCCTCCTGCTCCCAATCCCTCCCAGCATCAGAGTCTTTTCCAATGAGTCAACTCTTCGCATGAGGTGGCCAAAGTACTGGAGTTTCAGCTTTAGCATCATTCCTTCCAAAGAAATCCCAGGGCTGATCTCCCTCAGAATGGACTGGTTGGGTCTCCTTGCAGTCCAAGGGACTCTCAAGTGTCTTCTCCAACACCACAGTTCAAAAGCATCAATTCTTCGGCGCTCAGCCTTCTTCACAGTCCAACTCTCACATCCATACATGACCACAGGAAATACCATAGCCTTGACTAGACAGACCTTTGTTGGTAAAGTAATGTCTCTGCTTTTGAATATGCTATCTAGGTTGGTCATAACTTTCCTTCCAAGGAGTAAGTGTCTTTTAATCTCATGGCTGCAGTCACCATCTGCAGTGATTTTGGAGCCCAGAAAAAGAAAGTCTGACACTGTTTCCACTATTTCCCCATCTATTTCCCATGAAGTGATGGGACTGGATGCCATGATCTTTATTTTCTGAATGTTGAGCTTTAAGCCAACTTTTTCACTCTCCGCTTTTACTTTCATCAAGAGGCTTTTGAGTTCCTCTTCACTTTCTGCCATAAGGGTGGTGTCATCTGCATATCTGAGGTTATTGAGATTTCTCCCGGCAATCTTGATTCCAGCTTGTGCTTCTTCCAATCCAGCGTTTCTCATGATATACTCTGCATAGAAGTTAAACAAGCAGGGTGACAATATACAGCCTTGACATCCTCCTTTTCCTATTTGGAACCAGTTTGTTGTTCCATGTCCAGTTCTAACTGTTGCTTCCTGACCTGCATACAGATTTCTCAAGAGGCAGGTCAGGTGGCCTGGTATTCCCATCTCTTTCAGAATTTTCCGCAGTTTATTGTGATCCACACAGTCAAAGGCTTTGGCATAGTCAATAAAGCAGAAATAGATGTTCTTCTGGAACTCTCTTGTTTTTTCCATGAGGGTTTCCAAAAAGGCAGCTATGCAGGGTGCTACGTGAACAGAGAATTTTGGAAGGAAACACAAGACACTGGAGGCTGGGGCTACCTTAAGAAGAAAGGGAGACAGAGCGGCCGCCCTTTTGCACTTTTCAGTCTTGTACAGGAGTCTGTACTCCCACCTGAAATGTAAAAATAAACTAAAAACGTATAGGATGAAAAGACAGACTGCTGGGGCACCCTCAAAAAGCAGCACTTTCAGAAGACTGCTGTGGATGGGCCCCGGGAGAAGTGACAATGAGGGAGGCGAAATGCCTCGAGGTGCCCAGGCCTCAGCCCTAAACCACCACACCTAAACCTCTCGGGGTGGGGCCCTGGGATCCATGTTTTGAAACCAATGTTCGCTTTGGAAGCACTGACAGGTCCGAGAACCAGAGAGCAGTAATACATTACAGCAACTTCTCAACTTGGGGAGTCTGTGCGGAGATGATTGAGTATCAGAGCCACACTGTTTTTTAGTTTCATTTCCTCGAGGGCAGGCATCTATCTATTCTGTACTTTACAGGCTGCGGGTGTGTAATAAATACTAAATGGTGCGATGATTCACCAGGAGGCAAGAAGCTTAAGACAAGATGAACTAGAACTTGGGTTGGGGCCAGAAAAGGATCTCGTCAACTACCTTAAAGGATGTCCAATCCCTTTACCCAAGTTGGGAACGTGCAAAGCCCGGAGAAAGGCTGGCACCAACACAAGGGGAACATCCATCTCCCAGACTCTTCGCAGGAGGCGCAAGTAAGACAGCACACACATGCAGGAAAGGTGGGCCTGCCAAACCTTCAGCAGAGGAGAGATCCGCGGAATGGACTCCTGAGTTCTGGACAGTGAGCTCCCAGAAGACAGGAGGTGCGTTGGTTTCACCTGGGATTCCTGATCCCTAGCCTAGTGCACGGCCCTCACGCCCCAGGGGTCTGTCTATACAAGAGGGCGGGCCAAATTGGTGGGTGGACAGAGCCACAGGAGAGGCGCATGAAGACCATCTCGAGACCTTGTGTTCTCAAGCAGGACCAGATGCTGCAGAGCTACACAGACCTTCATTCACAGAAACCAGAAAGATCCTCTGACTCCTGTTTCCTTGCCCACAGACCACGCCGGATGTCCATTTCTTCCCTAACAGCTGAGCTCTGAGCCCTGCAGTCAATTTGCTTAGTCTCTCGGCCAACCTGGAGCCCACAACTCCTGAGGCCAGGCCACCCCGCCACCCACTCTGCATCACAACTCCAAACACGCAGAGCGAGGCACCCATCCCCCACTTCACCCTCAGCTTCCCATGGCTTTTTTTTTTTTTTTTTTGAACAAATTTAACTTCAGCTTCTCTAAATTCCCTTTTTCCCCTGAATGTTCAGATGGTAATCTGGCACTCAGATGTTGTCTCTGTGACTCTTAGGGTTTCTTTCCCACCTCAGCAAGTGTTCTCATTACACCCTTTTCCCGTGTCTGAAAACCTGGCAGTAAGGGGGGGAAGGAAACGGTGTTATTGAAAGAAAAATATTTTTTTCCTTAGAAAACAAAGGTTTCTTAGGAGCTCTCACAACACTGCTATACATTCAGGTTAATTCTAGAGCTGTGGGTCTTGGGGGAAGCAGGGTGGGACCCTGCACCCCTCCACCTGACTCAGGGGACAGTTGGCAATGCATGCAGATATGTTTGGTTGGCACAACTGGGTAAAGGAGAAGCTACAGGCATCAAGGGGGTGAGGGGCTGTGGATGCTTCCCCCTCCCCAACAGTACCCAGGACAGCCCCCTACAGAAAGCGACTGGGCCCCCAAATGTCAGAAGTGCCCAGTGGGAGGAGCCATGGTCCAGAGGCCGCTCCTTTTTGATGGGACAAGCTAAGACGACCTCTGGTCCCCGGTGCCTGAGTGCCTGCTGCCCTCTCCCGCACAGACTCACCAGAGGCGCGCTAAGACCACCTCTGGTTCCGGATGTGCGCGCGTCCGCTGCCTCCCCTGCCCCGACTCACCAGAGGTGCGCTAAGACAACCTCTCTTCCCCGGTGCACCTGTGCCCACCCCCGCCCCGACTCACCAGAGGGGCGCTAAGACCACCTCTGTTTCCGGGTGTGCCCGCGTGCCCGCCACCTCCCCAGGCAAGGACTCACTAGAGGTGCGCTATAGCTGGCGTGGGGGTTGTTCTGGATCTCCCACAGGCCTTCATTGAAGCCTTTCCTCTTGTTGGGCTTCCCGTACTTGTCTTTACACTTGTCGTAGGGGAACAGGTCCTTGGGTCCCAGGAAGGCTCTGGAGAAAGGAAACGCAGGGCCGGGCCCTGTGAGCCAGGCCACCTTGGAGGCACCAGGTGGCAAGAAGCCGCCCCCAGCGGGGGACACTTACGTTTCGTGTGTACCAAAGAAGAAGATGGGGTACTTGTTGGGCGGGGGCTTCACGGCACCGTCAGCGATGTCATCGATCTGTAGGAAGAGGCCAGTGAGGGGCCTGCTAGGGGGTTGGGAGCAGCTTCACCCAGTGACCCAGGAAACCCGTAAGAAATCGGCTGTTACTTGGAGAGAAGCATGATGGGGGGAGGGGCCCTTTCAGGGAGGAAGACGCATCACCTTCTAATTAGGCCTCTGCCTTCTTCTGAGCAGCGCTTCCCCCCACCCCACCCCCCAACCACTGCATACCTGTGTCGTTGTTCCCCCGCCACCCCCCCACCCCCACCCCACTTTCCCCAAGGTAGGTGTTTAACCTGGGCAAAGCCAAAAGCTCTAAGCAGCCAGGGGGTGGGGCCAAGCCCTGCTTCTGTGAACTCCCAGGACCCTCCCACGGGACCCCCTCGCGCAAAGAGGCGATCGGTGATCCCGCTCCCAGAGGCTGCAGCTGGCAGCTCCAAGGAGGCAGAGGGTGGGGGGTGGGCTGCAGGAGACAGGCCCCGAGCATCCAGGAAGTCCCACCCTCTCCCTGCAGGCCCATGGGCTCCAGCAGTTGTCAGTCATCTCCCCACAGGAGGCAAGCAGCCCCTTCCCTTCCAATCAGGTGCGTGGAAGATCTCTGGGCTTCCAGAGCTAGCAGAGGCGGGAGGGGAGCGGGGGGGGGGGGGGGGGGGGGGGGCAGAGGAGAGGGAGAAGCTGGTACTCCGGGAGGAATGGAAGTGTCGGTAAAGTTTCATCACTCTGGTGCTCCCAAGAAAGTGAGCCCTAGCAAATCAGGTTACAATGGGTTCTCTGGTCCCCATTAATTCCTTCCTGTCCTCTTCACAGTCTGGGGGCAGTTGGAACCTTCCCTGTCCTCTACCCCAAACGTCCTTCCTCAGTTCTCTGGGCTACTCTTCAAAGTCCTTGGGGCCCAGATGTCCATCGCAAGCATCACCAAACTGCATCACCCTGAAGACCAGCTGGCCAGGGCTTCCAGGCCTGCTTCTGCTCTGACCTCACCCAGGACCTGCCTCTGAGCCTGAAGCCCAGACATCCTGGCAGCAGCACCACCAGCTGTGGACCACTCTCAGCGCTGCCTGGTTAGTGGTCCTTGAGCCCACTCTTGGCATCTTATGGTGGCCTCTCTGCAATCAAACACCCAGCCCTGGGCAATGCCCTTCTGCTTACTTCCACCCAGAGGCAGGCCGAGTTTGGCAGGGAGCAAGGCTGGAATCTCCAGGCATCCCAGAGTATCTCCCAGGCCACTCCTGAGCTCCTCCTGTTCCTGACGAAACTTCAGCTTCATCCTTCACCTGCTTCCCCCTCCAAACTCCTTCAGTCCTACGGTGCATATTCCACCAACTCTGGTCCTGGAGTGACTTTGACTTGGGGATGACAACCACCTCTGGGCCCCTCCTCCACACCGGGCTGCCCCACAGACAGTGCCTGAAACTTCACTCTGGAAATCTGGGACTCCTGCCCAAGACTCCGTCAGACCTGGACCCTTCGAATCACCTCTGGATCCCAGCTTCCTCCAAAGGGGATCCCCAGAGTCCTCTCGGCCCAACCCCCTCCTCTAGCACTCTCTCCAGCCTGAGTACCAGAAGCTGGTCTCTGATTCAGGCCTCTCTCCATCCCAAGCCGTCCTCCCCACCCCCTACCCCCCACTCCATGCCCCAACCAGACTCCTCCACCAGGGTCTGGCAGGGGTTTCCTCCCAGGGCACAAGTGCCGAGGTCCCCCAAACAAGTCTTACTCCAATCTCAGGTCTCTGATGCCTCATATTTTCAAATCAAGTCCCCCACAGCTCCAGCGACCTTGTAAACACAAGCCCCCAGCCCTATCTCCAAGCACCAGCCCTCCTGAGCACGTCTCAACCTTGACCTTCAACTATTCTCCCTTACTGGAACCCTTATCCCTAGACCCCTTCACACGTTTCTCCAGGATCCCCCTCAGAACTTGGCTTCGTGTTGTCCCCTCAAAGATATCCTTCTCTCTGGGGTACCTCCTTCCCTTAGTTTGGGCTCTCTCCTCAAATCCCAAATTCCTCAGCTCCCTTCACCGCCTTCAAACTTGAACCCTGGTCCGTCAGCCCCAGGTCCCTCAACAACCATGTCCCTAGGCTCTGGGACCCCAAGAGCGAGTACCCCCAGGCTCTGGACACCCCACATCCCCGGAGCTAGGGTTCCCCAGGCCCAAGTTCCCCCCACAGCCCAAGCGGGCGAATTCTTCCAAGTCCAGGACGCTCACACCTCCGAGCTCAGGTTCGCCCACAACCACTGCGCGAGCGTCCTACAGGCTGGGGACCCCCACACCTAGAGGCAAGCGGGTCCCCCAGGCCCAGGTCCCCCCAAACTCCGGGCGCGCGGGTTCCTCAGGCCCAGAGCCCCCCAGACCTCCAGTGTGCAAGTCTTTCAGGCCGTGGCCCCAACTGCCCCACCCCCCACCCTCACTCTCCGTCGACTGGCCCATATCCCTCGCGGCCTCACCCGGGCCGGCCAGTGCGGGTAGCCCTTCATCTTGGCGAACACCAAGTCCCCGGGCTTGAAGGCGTGCGGCATACTGGCGGCGGGAGGCCCAGGCCGCGGAAAGCGGCAGCGGCGGCAGCGGCTGCGGCTGAGGCGGCGGCAGCGGGAGGCAAAGCTGGGGGCGGGAGCAGGGCGTCGAGGGGGCGGGGGCGGTGGCCGGGGTAGCGGGTCGGAGTGTGTTTATTGGCCAGCGCCCCGCAGGAAGTCCCGCCTTCCAGTCGTCACGGGCGGGCGACGACGTCGCTCAGAACCACGTGCGGGGATAGAGGCACAAGGGGACCAATGAGAAGAGGGGTTGGAGCAGAGCAAGTTAACGGGATTGGATAACGGGTAGATCCAAGGGGGCGTGACCAAGATGCCTAATGGGTGGGGAAGGAGGTTATGGGAGGTGAAAGAGGAAAGGTGGGTGGAGGGAAACAGAGGCTCTCAAAGAGTGAAGAGGCAGGCAGCCAGGGCAGAGGGGCGGGCCATAGACCGCCATGGGAGGCGGGACCTTAAGTAGGAAACATGCCATTGGATAGTACAGGAAAGAAGATCCAATCACTGTTGGGGGCGCGTCGTTGATAGCCTCCCGCGCCTCTGAGGGGGGACAGAATATGAAGTTAAAGGCCATTGGGTACCACAAGAAAAGCGGCTCAAGGTAGAGAGCGCGCATTGGCTATCACAGGAGGAAGGGCTTAAGCGGTTCTCTGCCATTGGATATAGTAAGAGACAAGGTTCAACTCAAAATAGGGACGCGCCGTTGCCTGCTGGGGGCGGGGCTTAGGTGTAGGGGCGGGCCATGTGGAGATTTGAGGATAACCAGCTAAAAACTGCACAAAACATTTCTTCGCTCGCGACAAGTTTGTTGAGCACCATGTTGCAGAGCCACAAAATACCCAAAATACGTGTTAATTCAGTCGAGAAAACTGTATTGAGCCTGGACGAGTTACCTAATCTCAGTTGTCTCCGTCTCCCCACCTGTAAAACGGGATTCATAATGGTACCCATCTTATAGAGGAGTAAAGTTTAAACGGACATCACCACCCCTATACTCTGCCAGACAATAGCAAATACTGCAAGAGCTGAGGTGCTATCTCCCTCGCTCTTGAAGTATTCGAGTTTTAGCATGTAAAAGAAATATCAATTTCTTTATAATTAGGACCCAGGGAAGGGACTAGGGGTAAGATAGGGCGCTTAAGAAAGAGCTAAATAGGACTTCCCAAGAACAGTGGGTAAGAATCCGCCTAACAATGCAAGAGACACTGGTTAGACCCCTGGTCCTCAAGGAAGAATAGCGCCCTCCCCACCCCACTCCCCGCTCCAGAGAAAACCCTAGCGCAGCAACCAAGACGCAGTGCAACCATAAATAAATTAATTTTTAAAAAGAAGAAAGAGATGCATAATCAAGGTCCTAATGTATAGCACAGGGAACTATATTCAATAACCTGTGAGAAACCATAATGGAAAAGATACATGTAACTGAATCATTTTGCTGTACAGCAGGAATTAACATTGTAAACCAACTATATTCCAATTAAAAAAAAAGATCTGAGTAATGGCGGAGAATTCGTCTCTCCTGGGGGAACAGAAGGATTTGCTGTAGGAGATAGTAGTTTAACCAGAGAGATAAAAGACTAGACACAGGTCCATATAGTAAGGTGGGCGCTGGAAGGGACATTTGAGGTAGAAGGGACAGCAAAAGGGTCCATTGAGGACCTGTCTTGTTCCTTGTGAATATCAGTGACACGCTTGGGTTTTAACTTCTTGGGGGAAGAAATGGAGGATTTGGGCACAGGGTACGGAGATAATATGTTAATCTCAAGAAACATCCTTGTGCACATGAAATATATCTCAAAAGGGCAGGTTTTTGGTTTTGTTTTTGTTTTACAAAATTTAATATGAAAAGTTAAAATGAATGAAGTTTAATATGAACCAGCAATTTCAACTTTATGTATCTACCCAAAATAAATGAAAACAAACATCCATGCCAAAATTTACACAGCTATAGTCATAACAGCATTATTCACAAAAACAAAAAAGGGGAAATAATGCACATGTCTGTCAACATGTAAACAGATAAACCAAATAAGCCCTGTTCTTATTAATTTTATCGCTGACCCTCCAGCAAGAAAACGAAACCTGGGACTGATACACATGACAACAGGGATTAACCTCAAAAATATACTCAGTGGGGAAAAAAACAGACATCAGGTCACATACTCTATGGTTCCTGTGTCATATGAGAACGTCCAAAAAAGGCAAAATTTTCAAGACAGGAAGTAGATCAGTATTTGCCTCAAGCTGAGGCTGGGAATACATAGTGACTGTAAAGGAGTATGAGGTTTCTTTCTAGGGTGATGGAAATGTTTCAAGACTAGATTCTGGTAGTGGTCCTTGTTGTTTAGTTACTGTTGTGCCTGACTCTTTTTCAAACCCATGGACTGTAGGCTGCCAGTCTCATTTGTCCATGGGATTTTCCAGGCAAGAATACTGGAATAGATTGCCATTTCCTTCTCCAATGGTCCCAGAGCTCTGTAAATATAAAATATACAATAAAATTCATTGAACTATACACTTTAAAAAGGGTGAATTCTAGGGAATTCCCTGGTGGTCCAGTGGTTAGTACTCAGCACTTCCACTGCAAGGGGATGAGTTCAATATTTGGTTGGGGAACTGAGATCCCGCAGGCAGCACAGTACAGCCAGAAAAACGAAGAAAGAAAAAGATGAATTTTAGCGTGTGTAAATGATATATTAATAAAGACATTTTAAAAGAAAAAGTTCTTTAGGTTGCTATATGAAGAAAGGCTGTAGGTAAAATTGATAGATAAAATTCAGGAAGCCTGGGGCTTCCTTCCCTAGTGGTCCAGTGGATAAGAATCCACCTGCCAATGCAGAGGACACGGGTTCCATCACTAGTCTAAGAAGATCCCAAATGCCAAGGAGCAACAAAGCGCATGCACCGCAACTATTGAGCCACCGCTGTAAGAGCCCATGCTTTGGCAACAAGAGAAGCCATCACAGTGAGAAACCCACACACCTCAATGAAGACTGAGCACAGCCAAAAATAAGTAAATAAATATTTTTTCAAAAAAATTCAGGATTTTTAAAAATATGAATTGTAGTTATACTTTTTTAGTATAAGTATGTTCCGTGCAATATTCATGACATTGCTGCTGCTGCTGCTAAGTCGCTTCAGTCGTGTCCGACTCTGTACAACCCCATAGACGGCAGCCCACCAGGCTCCCCCATCCCTGGGATTCTCCAGGCAAGAACACTGGAGTGGGTTGCCATTTCCTTCTCCAGTGCATGAAAGTGAAAAGTGAAAGTGAAGTTGCTCAGTCGTGTCCGACTCCTAGCCACCCCATGGACTGCAGCCCACCAGGCCCCTCTGTCCATGGGATTTTCCAGGCAAGAGTACTGGAGTGGGTTGCCATTGCCTTCTCCGAAAAAGGTATTTACTGGGTTGGCCAAAAAGTTCATTTGAATTTTCTGTAAAATGTTATGAAAAACCCCAACAAACATTTTAGCCAACCCACTGCTGGGAAAGATTGAGGGCAGAAAGAGAAAGGGAAGCAGAGGACTCAATGGTTGGATGGCATCACTGACTCAGTGGACATGAGTTGGAGCAAACTCCTAGAGATAGTGAAGGACAGAGAAGCCTGGCGTGCTGCAGTCCATAGGGTCTCAAAGAGAGGGACACAACTGACCGACTGAACAACAACAATGTTATACATTCTACACCATGGATAAACCCTGAGAAACTGTGCTCCGTGAATAAATCTAGTCAAAAAGGACAAACACTGTCTGATTCCACAGGAGGTCCCTAGAGGAGTCAGATCCACAGAGACAGAAAGTAGATGGTGGGGCCAGGGGCTGGGGAAGGAGGAAGGGGAGTCAGTGTTTCATGAGGACAAGAGTTTCAGTTTGGAAAAATGAGAAAGTTCTGGAGATGATGGTGGGGGTAGTTACACAGCAATGTGAATGTGCTTAATGTCACTGAGCTGTGTACTTAAAAATGGTTAAGATGGTGACTGTGTCATAAATATTTTATACCAATAAGATAATAAATAATGAATACATATATCATCAAATAACAATATCTAACACATAGTTTATATATCCAATAAAAATATCTGACACATATTTCTTTCTGAAATGGTTAAGACCATACCTTTAGTTTGTTTGTTTGGCCATACCGGTGGGCAGGTGGGATCTTAGTTACCGGATCAGGGATCAAATATGGGCCCCAGCAGTGAAAGTGACGAGTCCTAACCATTGCAACACCAGGTGTTCCCAGGAATTCCCTATAAATTTAAAGTATGTATGCATGTGTGTGCTAAGTCGTGTCCAACTCTTTAACCCCATGGACCACAGCCCACCAGGCTCCCCTGTTCATAGGATTTCCCAGGCAAGAATACTGGAGTTGGTTGCCATTTTCTCCTCCAGGAAATTATGCATATAAAACAGTAAAGTATTTGTATCTGAAATTCAGATCCTATAGGGCATTCCATATTTTTATTTGCTAAATCTGGGCATCCTCATATAGGAAAGAAGTTGCACAATAAATGAGGGACTTGGTACAGAGGGGTCTGGCCTAGGCCAGAGTATAGATGGGGATACTGTGGCCCAGAGAGGGGCATAAATCCGGTCTGTCCAAGGACAAGAATGCCACTTCTCTGGGTTCCCACCACCAAGGCCCTCTTGTTTCAGTGCAAACGTCTCTCCCAGACCTTGAGCCAGTGCAGAAAAACCAGAGCTTCCTGCACAGACCTGACAGAGCTATGACAGAGCTATGTTGCTGTTTAGTCGCTCAGTTGTGTCCAACTCTTTTCCAAGCCCGTGGACCATAGCCCACCAGGCTCCTCTGTTCATGGGATTCTCCAGGCAAGAATACTGGAGCGGGTTACCATTCCCCTCTCCAGGGGATCTTCCCGACATGGACTGAACCTGGGTCTCCTGCATTAGCAGGTGGATTCTTTACTGATGAACCACCTGAGAACAACTCAAAACAAGTACCAGGCTCTGCTGAGGGCAGAGTCCCCAAGAGGCTGGGAGAGCCCCAAAGTGGCCAGCTGAGAAGGGAGAAGATCAGAGGATCCACACCTTCCCACTGAATCGGTGGTCACTGAAGCCAGCAGCTGAACCACTAGTCATCACTAGTGGGGAGGTGAAGTTTCTTCCTGGTGCTTGAGAGAATAGTTCCTGGTACTTGGCCCCAGGAGGCAAGGTGGGGAAGGGGCTGCCCTGCCAGCTAGAACTGCATGAAATGTCTCCTTCTAATTAGCAGGTGACCTGAGCATGCACTGTGTGCTGCAGGCTTGATCTCCAGTTTACAGACAGGGGCATCAGCTTTCAGTCCTATCATTAACAAACATTTACTGCACACTTATCCAAGTAGAATAATAATTAAGATTTATTGGGGTTTCCCAGGTACCCCTAGTGGTAAAGAACCCACCTGCTAATGCAGGAGACTTAAGAGACGAAGTTTCCATCCGTGGGCTGGGAGGATCCCCTGGCGAAGGAAATGGAAACCCACTCCAGTATTCTTGCCTGGAGAATCCCATGGACAGAGGAACCTGGTAGGCTACAGTGCATAAACTCCCAAAGAGTTGGACACAACTGAAGTGACTTCGCACGCACCCTGGTGGTCCAGTGGCTGAGACTCCATTCTTCCAATGCAGGGACTCAGGTTCCATCCCTGGTCAGGGAAGTGGATCCTACATGCCACAAGTAAGAGTTTGAATGCTACAACTAAAGATCTCTAGTGCCGAAATGAAGATCAAAGATCCCGTATGCCACAACTAAGACCCAACACAGCCAAATAAATAAAATAAATATTTTTCTAAAATAAAATTTATAGAGCAGCTACTATGTTCCAAGTCACACACAGTAAGCATTTAATGTGGTTAATTTCATTCACATGTTAGTTGTTATTTCTCACTTCTGCTTTCCAGATAAAGAAACTGAGGCAGAGGACTAACACTAGGGGATTGGAATCTGGGGATGTTGGACATTTGACCCAGAGCTTCTCCCTACCTAAGCAGTGAGGGTGACAGTCATTCATTTCATCCTCATTCATTCTCCCCTGGGAGGATGTTGTCAGAAATGCAGAATCACAACCCACTGGAGACCAGAGGCATCAGAATCTGCCTTTAAATTTACTAATTCATACTTATTTATTTGTTTTTGGCTGTGCTGGGTCTTCCTTGCTGCATGTGGGCTTTCTCTAGTTGTGGAAATCAGGGGCTACCCTCTAGTTGACATTTGCTGGTTTCTCTGCGGTGGCTGCAGTCCATGGGGTCGCAAAGAGTTGGACACGACTGAGCAACTTAAACAACCACATTGGGGTGGCCTCTCTTGTTGCAGAGTATGGGCTGTAGCATGCTCAGGCTTCAGTGGGTGTGCCTCTCGGGCTTAGTTACTCTAAGACATGTGGAATCTTCCGGGACCAGAGATAGAACCTGTGTCCCCTGCACTGGCAGGCGCTCTTAACCACTGGACCACCAGGAAAGTCCAGAATCTGCCTTTAAACAAGCTCCCCATGGTATGTGAGTTTGCACTACAGATCCAGGAGCACGCACTGAAATGTAATTGGAGTCTGATGGTCCTGGGTTTGAATCTTCCTTTTGCAAGCTGCAGGGATATGGACAAGTCTATCCAAGCCTTTGCAACCTTCCCTATAAATTAGTGAGAAATACCAGTACTTGTTTCCTAGGGGTTGTTTAGTCTAGGAATTGTCTGCATTTCCTTTTGCTTTTGTAACAAATCACTACAAACTTGGTGGCTTGAAATCTATTTTGACCATTCTGGAGGTCCAAACACGCATATGGATCTCACAGGGCTAAAATCCAAATACAGTACAATCAGGGACTTCCCTGCGGGTCCAGTGGCTAAGACTCTGTGCTCCCAGTGCAGGGGGCCTGGGTTCCACCCCTGGTCAGGGAACTGGATATGAGACACTGCAACAAAGAGTTCGCATGCCACAACAAAAGATCCCATGTGCTGAAACTAAGACCCAACACAGCCAAACAAATAAATACATTCTTAGAAGAAACAAATATAGTATGGGCCGAATGGCATTCCTTCTAGAGGATCGCAAGCAGAATCAGTTTCCTTGCCTTTTCCAGTTCCTAGAAGCCACCTGCATTCCCTGGCTTGTGGCTCATCCTCCACCTTCAAAGCTGCAACAGCATTCTGGGTCCTTCTCACATTATTGTCATCACATCTCCTCTGATTCTCCTGTTCTCCTTTTATAGATCGGATCAGATCAGTCGCTCAGTCGTGTCCGACTCTTTGCGACCCCATGAATTGCAGCACTCCAGGCCTCCCTGTCCATCACCAACTCCCGGAATTCACTCAGACTCATGTCCGTCGAGTCAGTGATGCCATCCAGCCATCTCATCCTCTGTCGTCCCCTTCTCCTCCCGCCCCCAATCCCTCCCAGCATCAGAGTCTTTTCCAATGAGTCAACTCTTCACATGAGGTGGCCAAAGTACTGGAGTTTCAGCTTCAGCATCATTCATTCCAAAGAAATCCCAGGGCTGATCTCCCTCAGAATGGACTGGTTGGGTCTCCTTGCAGTCCAAGGGACTCTCAAGAGTCTTCTCCAACACCACAGTTCAAAAGCATCAATTCTTCGGCGCTCAGCCTTCTTCACAGTCCAACTCTCACATCCATACATGACCACAGGAAAAACCATAGCCTTGACTAGACGCACCTTTGTTGGCAAAGTAATGTCTCTGCTTTTGAATATGCTATCTAGGTTGGTCATAACTTCCCTTCCAAGGAGTAAGCGTCTTTTAATTTCATGGCTGCAGTCACCATCTGTAGTGATTTTGGAGCCCAGAAAAATAAAGTCTGACACTATTTCCACTGTTTCCCCATCTATTTCCCATGAAGTGGTGGGACCGGATGCCATGATCTTCGTTTTCTGAATGTTGAGCTTTAAGCCAACTTTTTCACTCTCCGCTTTTACTTTCATCAAGAGGCTTTTTAGTTCCTCTTCACTTTCTGCCATAAGGGTGGTGTCATCTGCATAACTGAGGTTATTGATATTTCTCCCGGCAATCTTGATTCCAGCTTGTGCTTCTTCCAGTCCAGCGTTTCTCATGATGTACTCTGCATACAAGTTAAATAAACAGGGTGACAATATACAGCCTTGACGTCCTCCTTTTCCTATTTGGAACCAGTCTGTTGTTCCATGTCCAGTTCTAACTGTTGCTTCCTGATCTGCATACAGATTTCTCAAAGGCAGGTCAGGTGGTCTGGTATTCCCATCTCTTTCAGAATTTTCCACAGTTTCTTGTGATCCACACAGTCAAAGGCTTTGGCATAGTCAATAAAGCAGAAATAGATGTTTTTCTGGAACTCTCTTCCTTTTTCCATGATCCAGCAGATGTTGGCAATTTGATCTCTGGCTCCTCTGCCTTTTCTAAAACCAGCTTGAACATCAGGAAGTTCACGGTTCACATATTGCTGAAGCCTGGCTTGGAGAATTTTGAGCATTACTTTACTAGCGTGTGAGATGAGTGCAATTGTGCAGTAGTTTGAGCGTTCTTTGGCATTGCCTTTCTTTGGGATTGGAATGAAAACCGACCTTTTCCAGTCCTGTGGCCACTGCTGAGTTTTCCAAATTTGCTGGCATATTGAGTGCAGCACTTTCACAGCATCATCTTTCAGGATTTGGAATAGCTCAACTGGAATTCCATCACCTCCACTAGCTTTGTTCGTAGTGATGCTTTCTAAGGCCCACTTGACTTCACATTCCAGGATGTCTGGCTCTAGGTCAGTGATCACACCATCGTGATTATCTGGGTTGTGAAGATCTTTTTTGTACAGTTCTTCTGTGTATTCTTGCCATCTCTTCTTAATATCTTCTGCTTCTGTTAGGTCCATACCATTTCTGTCCTTTATCGAGCTCATCTTGGCATGAAATGTTCCTTTGGTATCTCTGATTTTCTTGAAGAGATCCCTAGTCTTTCCCATTCTGTTCTTTTCCTCTATTTCTTTGCATTGATCGCTGAGGAAGGCTTTCTTATCTCTTCTTGCTATTCTTTGGAACTCTGCATTCAGTTGTTTATATCTTTCCTTTTCTCCTTTGCTTTTCGCTTCTCTTCTTTTCACAGCTATTTGTAAGGCCTCCCTAGACAGCCATTTTGCTTTTTTGCATTTCTTTTCCATGGGGATGGTCTTGATCCCTGTCTCCTGTAGAATGTCACGAACCTCATTCCATAGTTCATCAGGCACTCTATCTATCAGATCTAGGCCCTTAAATCTATTTCTCACTTCCACTGTATAATCATAAGGGATTTGATTTAGGTCATACCTGAATGGTCTAGTGATTTTCCCTACTTTCTTCAATTTAAGTATGAATTTGGCAATAAGGAGTTCATGGTCTGAGCCACAGTCAGCTCCTGGTCTTGTTTTTGCTGACTGTGTAGAGCTTCTCCATCTTTGGCTGCAAAGAATGTAATCAATCTGATTTCAGTGTTGACCATCTGGTGATGTCCATGTGTAGAGTCTTCTCTTGTATTGTTGGAAGAGGGTGTTTGTTATGACCAATGAATTTTCTTGGCAAAACTCTATTAGTCTTTGCCCTGCTTCATTCCATATTCCAAGGCCAAATTTGCCTGTTACTCCAGGTGTTTCTTGACTTCCTACTTTTGCATTCCAGTCCCCTATAATGAAAAGGACATCTTTTTTGGGTGGTAGTTCTAAAAGGTCTTGTAGGTCTTCATAGAACCGTTCAACTTCAGCTTCTTCAGCGTTACTGGTTGGGGCATAGACTTGGATTACTGTGATATTGAATGGTTTGCCTTGGAAACGAACAGAGATCATTCTGTCATTTTTGAGATTGCATCCAAGTACTGCATTTCGGACTCTTTTGTTGACCATGATGGCCACTCCATTTCTTCTGAGGGATTCCTGCCCGCAGTAGTAGATAAAATGGTCATCTGCGTTAAATTTACCCATTCCAGTCCATTGCAGCTCGCTGATTCCTAGAATGTTGACATTCACTCTTGCCATCTCTTGTTTGACCACTTCCAATTTGCCTTGATTTGTGGACCTGACATTCCAGGTTCCTATGCAATATTGCATTGATCACTGAAGAAGGCTTTCTTATCTCTTCTTGCTTTTCTTTGGAACTCTGCATTCAGATGTTTATATCTTTCCTTTTCTCCTTTGCTTTTCGCTTCTCTTCTTTTCACAGCTATTTGTAAGGGCTCCCCAGACAGCCATTTTGCTTTTTTGCATTTCTTTTCTATGGGAATGGTCTTGATCCCTGTCTCCTGTAGAATGTCACCAACCTCATTCCATAGTTCATCAGGCACTCTATCTATCAGATCTAGGCCCTTAAATCTATTTTTCACTTCCACTGTATAATCATATGCACAGAAATAGAGGGAAACAACAGAATGGGAAAGACTAGGGATCTCTTCAAGAAAATCAGAGATACCAAAGGAACATTTCATGCCAAGATGAGCTCGATAAAGGACAGAAATGGTATGGACCTAACAGAAGCAGAAGATATTAAGAAGAGATGGCAAGAATACACAGAAGAACTGTACAAAAAAGATCTTCACAACCCAGATAATCACGATGGTGTGATCACTGACCTAGAGCCAGACATCCTGGAATGTGAAGTCAAGTGGGCCTTAGAAAGCATCACTACGAACAAAGCTAGTGGAGGTGATGGAATTCCAGTTGAGCTATTCCAAATCCTGAAAGATGATGCTGTGAAAGTGCTGCACTCAATATGCCAGCAAATTTGGAAAACTCAGCAGTGGCCACAGGACTGGAAAAGGTCGGTTTTCATTCCAATCCCAAAGAAAGGCAATGCCAAAGAACGCTCAAACTACTGCACAATTGCACTCATCTCACACGCTAGTAAAGTAATGCTCAAAATTCTCCAAGCCAGGCTTCAGCAATATGTGAACCGTGAACTTCCTGATGTTCAAGCTGGTTTTAGAAAAGGCAGAGGAGCCAGAGATCAAATTGCCAACATCTGCTGGATCATGGAAAAAGGAAGAGAGTTCCAGAAAAACATCTATTTCTGCTTTATTGACTATGCCAAAGCCTTTGACTGTGTGGATCACAAGAAACTGTGGAAAATTCTGAAAGAGATGGGAATACCAGACCACCTGACCTGCCTTTGAGAAATCTGTATGCAGATCAGGAAGCAACAGTTAGAACTGGACATGGAACAACTGACTGGTTCCAAATAGGAAAAGGAGGACGTCAAGGCTGTATATTGTCACCCTGTTTATTTAACTTGTATGCAGAGTACATCATGAGAAACGCTGGACTGGAAGAAGCACAAGCTGGAATCAAGATTGCCGGGAGAAATATCAATAACCTCAGTTATGCAGATGACACCACCCTTATGGCAGAAAGTGAAGAGGAACTAAAAAGCCTCTTGATGAAAGTAAAAGCGGAGAGTGAAAAAGTTGGCTTAAAGCTCAACATTCAGAAAACGAAGATCATGGCATCCGGTCCCACCACTTCATGGGAAATAGATGGGGAAACAGTGGAAATAGTGTCAGACTTTATTTTTCTGGGCTCCAAAATCACTACAGATGGTGACTGCAGCCATGAAATTAAAAGACGCTTACTCCTTGGAAGGGAAGTTATGACCAACCTAGATAGCATATTCAAAAGCAGAGACATTACTTTGCCAACAAAGGTGCGTCTAGTCAAGGCTATGGTTTTTCCTGTGGTCATGTATGGATGTGAGAGTTGGACTGTGAAGAAGGCTGAGCGCCGAAGAATTGATGCTTTTGAACTGTGGTGTTGGAGAAGACTCTTGAGAGTCCCTTGGACTGCAAGGAGACCCAACCAGTCCATTCTGAGGGAGATCAGCCCTGGGATTTCTTTGGAATGAATGATGCTGAAGCTGAAACTCCAGTACTTTGGCCACCTCATGTGAAGAGTTGACTCATTGGAAAAGACTCTGATGCTGGGAGGGATTGGGGGCGGGAGGAGAAGGGGACGACAGAGGATGAGATGGCTGGATGGCATCACTGACTCGAAGGACATGAGTCTGAGTGAATTCCGGGAGTTGGTGATGGACAGGGGGGCCTGGCATTCTGCAGTTTGTGGGGTCGCAAGGAGTCGACATGACTGAGCGACTGATCTGATCCGATCTGATGCAATATTGTTCTTTACATCATCGGACCTTGCTTCTATCACCAGTCACATCCACAGCTGGGTATTGTTTTTGCTTTGGCTCCGTCCCTTCATTCTTTTTGGAGTTATTTCTCCACTGATCTCCAGTAGCATATTGGGCACCTACTGACCTGGGGAGTTTCTCTTTCAGTATCCTATCATTTTGCCTTTTCATACTGTTCATGGGGTTCTCAAGGCAAGAATACTGAAGTGGTTTGCCATTCCCTTCTCCAGTGGACCACATTCTGTCAGATCTCTCCACCATGACCCGCCCATCTTGGGTTGCCCCACAGGCATGGCTTAGTTTCATTGAGTTAGACAAGGCTGTGGTCTTAGTGTGATTAGATTGACTAGTTTTCTGTGAGTATGGTTTCAGTGTGTTTGCCCTCTGATGCCCTTTTGCAACACCTACCGTCTTACTTGGGTTTCTCTTACCTAGGACCCTGTAATTACCTGTTGTTGTCCAACTCTTTGCGACCCCATGGACTGCAGCACTCCAGGCTTCCCTGTCCTTCACTGTCTCCCACAGTTTGCTCAAACTCATGTCCGTTGAGTCAGTGATGCCATCCAACCATCTCATCCTCTGTCGACCCCTTCTCCTCCTGCCCTCAGTCTTTTCCAGCATCAGGGTCTTTTCCAATGAGTCAGCTCTTCGCATCAGGTGGTGGAGCTCCCAAGTATTGGAGCTTCAGCTTCAGCATCAGTGCTTCCAATGAGAATTCAGGGTTGATTAGGCAGTGCTCATCCAAATAATCCAGGATCATCTCCCCATCTCAAGGTCCTTACTTTAATCACATCTGCAACATCTCTTTTGCACAAACGTTACCATGTTCACAGGTTATCAGGATCAGGACATGGTCATCTTTAAGGTGAACTATTCAACAGATCACGGGGGTTAAAATCTCAGTCCGAGAGAACTGAAGTCCTATTTCTCCATAGGGCAACTAAACTGCCACATGAATCCATAAAAACAACCTCGACTCTTACTTTAGATCATACACACACACAAAGAAATCTTAAAATTTAAAAAAATGACATAAAAAAGAAATCTTAAAATTAATTGTATCCCTAAATGTAAAAACTAAACTACGAAGCTTTTTAAAGACAACATAGGAGTTTTTGGTTTTTCGTTTTTTTTTTTTTTTTTTTTTTTACAACTCTGAGATACCTTTTAACACAATAATCAGAAGCTATTAAAAACCAGGCGACCTAGAGCAAGCAATTTGATTTTTCCAGACCTTAGGTTACTCATCTGTATAATGGGAATCCCAACAGTGTTTGATTTATAAACAGAGCTGCTGTGAAGATTGCGAAGATGACATACAGAACATGGCATGTGAAGAGCACTCAGTAAGGGGCTTCCCTGGTAGTCCGGTGGTTAAGCGTCTGCACTGTCCATGCAGGAGGTGCAGGTTCAATCTCTGGTTGGGGAACTAGGATCCCGCACACTGCATGGCATGGCCAAAAGATTTTTTAAAAAACAACATGGACACATAAAAGCACTCAGCAAATATTACCAATGATTTTTATAAGAGGGAAGTGCTTGGGGGACTCAGAATAGACTACAACCAGTATGGAAAAGGTAGTCAGGGAGGGCTTCCTGGAGGAAGAAGATTTCTTTAGAGATATTGGGTAGAGGCCTCTTCCAGTAGAAATGAATACCTGGACAAAGGTCTGGAGGTAATAAGGCAAGAATAGTTTCAAGTAGCTAAGGGAGAGTGGGCAAAATGGGTGGAGAAAAGAGATGAGGCTTCTAAGAATCCCAGGAGCCTCCTGATCTTCAATGTACAGACAAAGTAGTCTGATAGCACTTTACTCTCAGGGAAGTGGGGGTGGGTCTCTAGCATTTTCTGACTGTGTGATTTGGGGCCAGTCCCTTTATCTTCATTTGAGACTATAAGCAATATGACCCTTATTTCACAGTGCTAAACTGGAATTTTCACTATCAAATATTTAGAAAAGATGATAATGATAACCCAACGAACACAGTGTGTTATTCTATTAGTTAGCTACTGCTGCCTAACAAATTACACCAGAATTTAGTTGCTTAAAACAACAAACAAGGCTCCCCTTGTGGTCCAGTGGTTAAGAATCCATCTGCTAATGCAGGGGACACGGGTTCAATCCCTGGTATAGGAAGATTCAACATGCCACGGAGCAACTAAGCCCATGTACCACAGCTACTGAGCCTATGGTCTAGAGTCTTGCAGCCACAACTACTGAAGCCTGAGCACCAGGATCCTGGGCTCCCCAACAAGAGAAGCCACCCAATGAGAAGTCCGAACACCACAATTAGAGAGCTGCCCCTGCTCACTGCAACTAGAGAAAGCCTGCATGCAGCAACAAAGACCTGACACAGCCAAAAATATATTAATTAATTTAAAAAATGAAAAAAATACAACAACAACAAAGACTAGGATTTCCCTGGTAGTCCAGTGACTAAGATTCCACATTCCCAATGCAGGGGCCGTGGGTTTGATCCCTGGTCAGGGACCTAGATCCCACATAACACAACCAAAAAAATAAATAAAAGATTCCACATTTTGCAACTAAGATCCAGTGCAGCCAAATAAATACATATAAAAAAAAACAGAAAATATTTATTGTTGTTGTTCAGTTGCTAAGTTGTGTCCTGCTCTTTGAGACCTCATGGACTGCAGCACTCTGGACTTCCCTATTCTTCCACCTCCTGGAGCTTGTGCAAACTCATGTGCAATCCAACCATCTCATCCTCTGTTGTCGCCTTATCCTGCCTTCAATCTTTGCCAGCATTAGGGTCTTTTCCAATTAGTCAGCTCTTCACATCAGTTGGCCAATTGGAACTTCAGCTTCAGCATCAGTCCTTCCAATGAATATTCAGGGTTTATTTCCTTTAGGATTGACTCGTTTGATCTCCTTGCAGTCCAAGGGACTCTCAAGAGTTTTCTTCAGCACCACAATTTGAAAGCATCTATTCTTTGGCACTCAGTCTTCTTTATGGTCCAACTCTCACATCCGTACATGACTGCTGGAAAAACCATAGCTTTGACTATATGGACCTTTGTCAGCAAACATTTATTATCTTATGCAGATTCATAGAGTCAGGGGTCTGGGATGTTCTGGCTCAGGATCTCTTGTGAGACCGATGCAGCCAGGACCGCATCATCTGAAGGCTCAGATAAGGCTGGAGGAGCCTCTTCCATGGCAGCTCCCTTCCATGGCAGCTCCGTCCCACGGCTGTTGACTGGAGGCCTCAGCTCCTCCTCACAGGGCCCTCTCCGTATCACCACTTGGGCACCCTCACAACATGGTGGCTGGCTTCCCCCAGACGGAGTCATTCAAAAGCAAGAGCATAGGGCCTTCCCTGATGGTCCAGTGGTTAAGAATCTGCTTACCAATGCAAGGGACATAGGTTCAAGCCCTAGTCAAAGAACTAAGATCCCATATGCTGCAGAGCAACTAAGACGTTGATCCGCAATCAGCCACAGCTAAGACCTGACACAGACAGAAATAAATATGTAAAACAAAATCGAGAGCATGAAGGAAAATGCAACGTCTTTTATGATCTAGTCTCAAAGTTGCACACTACCACTTCTGCCCTACTCCATTTGTTAAAAGTGAGTCACTAAGTCCAGCCCACATTCAATGGTAGGGGAATTAGGTTCTACCTTTGGAAAGCAGGAGTGTCAAACACTTTATGCATATATTTATTTTGTTTGTATCTGGCCGTGCTGCGCCACAAGTGAGATTTTAGTTCCACAACCAGGGATGGAACCTGTGTCCCCTGTGGTAAAAGTGCAGAGTCCTAACCACTGGACCACCAGGGAAGTCCTGGACATATTTTTAAACCACCACAACCCTACACCTATAGTCAACAATTTTTTAATACTTATTTTTGTTTATTTGGCCGTGGTTGCTCCTAGTTGCAGCACGCAGAATCTTAAATCTTACTTGCAGCATGTGGGATCTAGTTTCCTGAAAGTGAGAGTCACTCAGTCCTGTCTGACTTTTTGCGGCCCATGGACTATACAGTCCATGGAATTCTCCAGGCCAGAATACTGGAATGGGTAACCTTTCCCTTCTCCAGGGGATCTTCCCAACCCAGGGATTGAACCCAGGTCTCCCACATTGCAGGTGGATTCTTGACCAGCTGAGACACAAGGGAAGCCCAAGACTACTGGAGTGGGTAGCCTATCCCTTCTCCAGATCTTCCCGACCCAGGAATCGAACTGGGGTCTCTTGCATTGCCGGCGGATTCTTTACCAACTGAGCTATCAAGGAAGCCCAGGGAAATTTCCTGACCAGGGCTCTAACCAAGGAGCCTGGCATGGGGAGCCCAGAGTCTTAGTCACTGGACTACCAGGAAAGTTGCTAACAATGGTTAATATTTTTGCATATGTGCTTTATATTCCTGTGTGAATATATATGCATTTGCTTTTAAACATTTGAAAGTAAGTTTCATACATCCATCATCACACGTCACCCTAAATACTAAATACTTCGTCACACTAAATACTTCGGCATTTCTCAAGAATCAGTCAGTTCAGTCAGTCAGTCAATTCAGTCGATCAGTCGTGTCCGACTCTTTGCGACCCCATGAATCGCAGCACGCCAGGCCTCCCTGTCCATCACCAACTCCCGGAATTCACTCAGATTCACGTCCATCGAGTCAGTGATTTCATCCAGCCATCTCATCCTCTGTCGTCCCCTTCTCATCCTGCCCCCAATCCCTCCCAGCATCAGTCTTTTCCAATGAGTCAACTCTTCGCATGAGGTGGCCAAAGTACTGGAGTTTCAGCTTCAGCATCATTTCCTCCAAAGAAATCCCAGGGCTGACCTCCTTCAGAATGGACTGGTTGGATCTCCTTGCAGTCCAGGGGACTCTCAAGAGTCTTCTCCAATACCACAGTTCAAAAGCATTAATTCTTCAGCGCTCAGCCTTCTTCACAGTCCAACTCTCACATCCATACATGACCACAGGAAAAACCATAGCCTTGACTAGACAGACCTTTGTTGGCAAAGTAATGTCTCTGCTTTTGAATATGCTATCTAGGTTGGTCATAACTTCCCTTCCAAGGAGTAAGCGTCTTTTAATTTCATGGCTGCAGTCACCATCTGCAGTGATTTTGGAGCCCAGAAAAATAAAGTCTGACACTATTTCCACTGTTTCCCCATCTATTTCCCATGAAGTAGTGGGACCGGATGCCATGATCTTCATTTTCTGAATGTTGAGCTTTAAGCCAACTTTTTCACTCTCCGCTTTTACTTTCATCAAGAGGCTTTTTAGTTCCTCTTCACTTTCTGCCATAAGGATGGTGTCATCTGCATATCTGAGGTTATTGATATTTCTCCCGGCAATGTTGATTCCAGCTTGTGCTTCTTCCAGTCCAGCGTTTCTCATGATGTACTCTGCATACAAGTTAAATAAACAGGGTGACAATATACAGCCTTGACGTCCTCCTTTTCCTATTTGGAACCAGTCAGTTGTTCCATGTCCAGTTCTAACTGTTGCTTCCTGATCTGCATACAGATTTCTCAAAGGCAGGTCAGGTGGTCTGGTATTCCCATCTCTTTCAGAATTTTCCACAGTTTCTTGTGATCCACACAGTCAAAGGCTTTGGCATAGTCAATAAAGCAGAAATAGATGTTTTTCTGGAACTCTCTTCCTTTTTCCATGATCCAGCAGATGTTGGCAATTTGATCTCTGGCTCCTCTGCCTTTTCTAAAACCAGCTTGAACATCAGGAAGTTCACGGTTCACATATTGCTGAAGCCTGGCTTGGAGAATTTTGAGCATTACTTTACTAGCGTGTGAGATGAGTGCAATTGTGCAGTAGTTTGAGCATTCTTTGGCATTGCCTTTCTTTGGGATTGGAATGAAAACTGACCTTTTCCAGTCCTGTGGCCACTGCTGAGTTCTCCAAATTTGCTGGCATATTGACTGCAGCACTTTTCACAGCATCATCTTTCAGGATTTGGAATAGCTCAACTGGAATTCCATCACCTCCACTAGCTTTGTTCGTAGTGATGCTTTCTAAGGCCCACTTGAATAGGGACATTGAATTATATGCTACCTTTACCACACAAAGAAAATTCATATTTATGCCATGATGTTGTTTAATATTCAGTCCATTTCCAATTTTCTTCATTGTTCTATGAAGTTTTTGCCGCTTTTTCTTTTGAACCAGGATCAAATCAAGGTTCATGCACTGCAAGTAAAGATTACATTATTCTAGTCCATTTTGATGAAAATCTCATTTATTTTTAGCACTTTGACTTTCTCGAGCAACCAGGTAAGCTGGTTTGAAGAAAGTCTCACATTCTGGATTTGTCTATTTCCTTGTCAGGCTGTTTTTTTTTTTTTTTTTTTTTTTTTTTTTAAAGTTTGAGTCGGCCACAAAGCATGTGAGATCTTAGTTCCCTGACAAGGGATTGAAGTTGCAGCCCCTGCAGTGGAAGTGAGAAGTCTTAACCACTGGACCACCATGAAATTCCCATGAGGCTGTTTTATTGTTTCTCTATCCTTTGTAATTCTCATGAATTTAGACCTAGAGGCTTAATGCAATTGTCTTTTACTTTAAAATGTTATTTTCTATCGTAAAAGTCAAAGAACCCCGTTAAAGAGAGTTGAGAAAGAGGAGAAAAATCCCCTATAATCCCCCAACCCTAAATAACCAGTGTTAGAATTCTTTCCTTCTTCCTTACCTTGTTTTTTCCACAGCATGTTTTCTACCTATCGTAAACCAGTGGGCAGATAGCATCATCTATTGCATTTAAAAATTTTATTTACTGATTTATGACTGTTTTGGGTCTTTGCGGCTGTGCTCGGGCTTTCTCTAGTTATGGTGTGCAGGCTTCTCATCACAGTGGCTTCTCTTGTGGGGGAGCATAGGTCTTAGGGCGGGGGGGCTTTAACAGTTGCAGCGGGCAGGCTCAGCAGCGGTTGCACACAGGATTAGTTGCCCTGTAGCATGCGGAATCTTCTCAGACCAGGGCTCAAACCTGTGTCCTCTGCATTGGCAGGTGGATTCTTAACCACTGGACCACTAGGGAAGTCCCAACCATTGCATTTTTACTCAACACTGCAGTGTGGTGGGAAGCCTTCAAATTGGACCCCAATGATTTCCACCTCCTGACAGTCACATTATTGTGAAGTCCGCACCCACACTGAGGGAAAGTCTCTGTCTGTGACTCCAATAGCAAATGTTAGAAATGATGGTATGTTAAGTCTGATACTGGGTTATAAAAAGACTGTGACTTCTTTCTTGGGCACTCCTCTCCCCCGCCTTTTAATTTTTTTTAAATTGTGTTGGTTGTGTGGGGTTTTAGTTTCGATATGCTGTATCTTTCATGCTCTTCACTATGGTGCATCAGCTTCTCTCTAGTTGTGGCTCTTGGGTTTATTCGCCCTGTGGCATGTGGGATCTTAGTTCCCCAACCAGGGATTGAACCCTTGTCCCCTGCGTTGGAAGACGGATTCTTAACCACTGGAACACTAGGGAAATCCCACTCCACTCTTGCTCGCTCTCTCCCTCTCACTGTCTTTTATTACCCACACAGGTCACACACACTGGAGGAATCCGGCCGCCATGTTATGATGACCCTCAAGTGGTGTATAGAAAGGTCTATATAGGGAGGGCCTAAGGCCTCTGATCAATAGCAATCAAGGCCCTATGGCCTGCCAACAACCATTTGAGTGAGCTTGGAAGCAGCCCCTCCCTCAGTTGAGCCTTCAGATGTGGCCATAGCTCCAGACAACACCGACTTCAGCATCTCCTGAAAGCCTTGAGCCAGAAGCACCCAGCTAAGCCACTCCTGATTTCTGATGCACAGACATTTTGAGATAATGGTTGGTCTTTTAAGTTGGTAAATTTGGGGACTGCTTGTTATGCAGCAACTACTAACTTATACATCTCCTGAAGGATTTTCCCCTGGCTACAAATTAATTCACCAGACCACAGTTCCTTGCGGCTATAGATGTTCAATAGAGGGGAGGATCAGACCACACATTACCCACTCTCAGCAGAGGGTCCACTCTCCCCTTTGCCCACCCTGCTCTGGGCACAGTGCTCTGTGAAATAAGCTACCACCTCAGGGCCTTCACCTTTGCTGTTCCTTCTGCCTGGAATGCTCTTCTCCCAGATACCCCCATGGTTTTGCCCCTTGTCTCCTTCAGACATTTCTATTCAAATGTCAGACCTTACTAGCCTATCTGAAAGAGAACTCCAATTGCTCTGGTTTTTTTTTTAATACGTATTTACTTATTTGGCTGCATGGGGTCTTAGTTGTGGCAAGCCATCTTCATTGCATCATGCAGGATCTTTCATCGCAGCACATGGACTCTGCAGCTGCTGGGCTCGGGCTTAGTAGTGCAGCTCATGGGCTTAGTTGCCCTGTTACATGTGAGATCTTAGATCCCTGACCAAGGATGGAACCCGAGTACCCTACATTGCAAGGTGGGTTCTTAACCACTGGACTACTAGAGAAGTCCCTCCCATCACTCTTGATTCCCTTCCCCTACTTTATTTTCTTTCACGGGAGTTATCACTACCTGTCAGTATATACTTATTTAATAGTTGTATCCCTAATTGACTGTGAGCCCCTTGAGGGCAGGATCCCATCAGTCTTATTCTCTGTTGTGACTGTACTGGCCTAATACCCAGCAGATGCTCAGTAAATGTTCTGGGCATAACTGCTCTTGCACTCAGTCACACAGTGAAAATGCAGCCATGAGAGTTCCAACCTAAATGTGTGCACACATGCATGTGTATTTTTTTTTTTTTGCTAGAGTATTTGGGTTGGGGGGCTTCCCTGGTGGCTTATACGGTAAAGAATCTGCCTACAGTGCAGGAGCCCTGGGTTCAGTTCCTGGGTTGGGAAGATCCCCTGGAGAACAGAATGGAAACCCACTCCAATATTCTTGCCTGGAAAATCCCATGGACAGAGAAGCCTGGTGAGCTATAGTCCATGGGGTCACAAAGAGTCAGATATGACTGAACAACCAACATAAGAGTATTTTTTTTTAAATTTTTTATTTATTTATTTTGGCTGTGCTGGTTCTTCGTTTCTGCACAGGCTTTTCTCTAGTTGTGACTAGCAGCGGCTACTCTAGTTGTAGTGTGGGGGCTTCTCATTATGGTGGCTCCTCTTGTTGTGGAGCACAGGCTCTAGGGCGTGTGGGCTCAGTAGTTGCGGTTCCCAGCTCTAGAGTTCAGGTTTAGTAGTTGTGGTGCATGGGCTTAGTTGCTCTGAAGCATGTGGAATCTTCCCAGACCAGGGATCAAACCAGTTTCCTGCATTGGCAGGCAGATTCTTTACCATTGAATCAAAAGGGAAACCCCTCCAGAGTATTGTATTATTTACTTTTTAAAAGATTTTTTTCCATGTGGACTATTTTAAAGTCTTTACTGAATTTGTTACTATATTGTTTCCGCTTTTATGCTTTGGATTTCTGGCCCCAAAGCATGTGGGATCTGGGGCTTCCCAGGTGGTGCTAGTGGTAAAGCACCTGCCTGCTAATGAGGGGGATGCAAGAGATGCAGATTCTATCCCTAGGTCAGGAAGATCTCCTGGAGTAGGAAGTGACAACCTGCTCCAGTATTCTTGCCTGGAAAATTCCATGGGCAGAGCAGCCTGGTGGGCTACAATCCATTGGGCCGCAAAAAATATGACACAATTGAACGATTCAGCACAGCACATGTCTTATCTTAGCACCCCGACCAGAGATTGAACCTGCAGCCCCTGAATTGGAAGGCGAAGTCTTAACCATTGAACTGCCAGGGAAGTCTGTTTTCTTGAGTATTTAAAAAAATATCTGATAAAAATGGTTCATATAAAAAATTTTAATAAAAACAAAAACCTATCTGAGATGTTATTTCACCCACAAATACCTCAGAAAACATCTTTAGCTGAAAAAAATTTTATTTTTAAACATCATTACAATGTCATTACCATTCTTAACAAAATCAACAATAGCTCCTTTATATCATCTAATACCTGGATCCAGTCAAATTTCCCTGGTGGTCTCAAGCAAGCCCTTTTCCTGTGTGTGATTCTTATGTAATGTTACAAACTGCGTCCACCCTCCCATTCCCTCAATCCTGTTTCCCGCTTTATTTTTCTCCACATTACTAACACCATCCAGTCCACCATAGATTTTATATTTTCTGGCTCTCTCCTCCAATCAAAAAGATCACGAGTTCTTTGAGGTCAGGGAATTTTGTTTTCTTCACTGCTGGTACAGAACGGACTCTCAAGAACTGTTCTTAAAGGAGTAAACCTGCAGTCCATGGAGCAGCAAAGAGTCGGACACGACTTGGCGACTGAACAACAACAAAATCATGATAACGTCCGCGATTTATTCAGAGATTTCGAATTGCAGCATCATCCTCACAGACCTCCTATGAAGCCGGTGCTATTCGTATCCTCATTTCATAGCTAGGAAAATAAAGTTCAGGAAGGTTAAAGTTTGGGCTGCACTAGATTCTTCGTTGAACTCCGTCAGCGCTCTGAGGATAATCTCCGATCTCTTTAAGTTAAACCCCTCGGTGATCCGCTATCGAGGGTCCCCAAGCCCTAGCTCTGTGCAACCCATCCTCTTCATTTTCTCCCCCTTTGTGTTTGTTGAGGACTACTGGCACTGACCACGTGGCTGGGTCGTGGGGATTTTACCCCCACACAGAGTTGGGACTTTTTCACGTGACCGCTGGGTAGCCAGGGAAGGTTCTTGAGTAAGTAAAAGGACAGGGCCAGCGCTTTCTCCGTGGGGTCCTCGGCCTGTCCCTCTCCCTCTTGTCATTCCTTGGGGAACACGGTGGAAGGCGCTCAAGCACAACCTCCCTCCCTCCCTCTGGAAGCACCGTCGTTGCCCCTGGCAACAGAATCCAGACGAACCACAGAGACGCGCCCCGAGAATGCAGAGTGGTCACTTTGGGCCAGCAAGACGCAGAGATCTAGAGAGGCAAGCTGCGCCGATTGTCACGTGGACTGCCCTCGCGAAGGCGGGACTTCCGGCGGCGCCGTATTTTTTTTCCGGTTGCTGGCTCCTGCCGGCCCCTCCCGTACTGGGCCCTGCGCCCCCCCCCCCCCGCGGCCCCCCGCCGCCGGGCCCGCAGCCACTATGAAGAAATTCTTCCAAGAGATCAAGGCCGACATCAAGTTCAAGAGCGCGGGACCGGGTCAGAAGCTCACGGAGTCGGTGGGGTGCGTGACAGGCGTTGAAGCTTGAGACCCGGGGACGGGAATGGGCGTGGGGGGGGGGGGGGCGGCGCGCGGGAAGTCTAGGGAAGGCGAGGGGCGTGGAGGGGCGGCTGAGAGAACTTGGGGGACACCTCCGGGGGCGGGGCACGAGGGAGGGGTGGGAGTTGGGGGAGGGGAGGCCTCTGGGGGCGGGGCAGAGGGAGCGAGGCTCGAGGGGGCGGGGCTGCAGGAACTGAGGGGTCAGTTAAGAGACCCTAGCCGGTTAGGGCGGGCGGTAAGGGAGAGGCCAGGGATGCGGGGAACGGCCCCTGAAAAGTCATCGCCTAAGATCTGAGGGCATCTCGGTGATCAAAGGTTGGGGACCGATCCTGGAGAAACAAGAAGAGCTGGGGTCGCAAAAAGTCGTGAAGCTTAAGCTCCGTGGCGATAGAGAACTGGGCCTTGGTTGTGGAGCAGGAGGGTGGACGGGAGGTGAGGATCCGGAGAGCTTAGGCGTTGTTGGAGATGTGGTCAGGCTTGGGAGGTGCGGGTGAACTGCGGGGGGCGGGGGGGGAGGTGAGTGGCTCTTTGAGGGGCTGTGGAAGGTCTGGGAGGAGAAGGGAGGCAGGTGGATGGAGTTGAGGACCTGGGGGACTCCGACTAGAAGGAGATGGGGGTCCTCCTCGTGGGTGATCGCTGAGTGGCCTGAAGGCCCCGGAGGGAGACCTGGGAGGGGAGGGAAGGTGGCCTCCACTTCCAGGCCTCTGTAACTTGACTGGGGAGAACTTGAAGAGAGGGGCATGGGGCCACACTGGAGACTCCATGGGGAAGTGTGAGGGGCCAGTGCTGAGCAGAAGATAGTGATGAGCTGGAGAGGCAAGGTGGATGGGCTGAGAAGGCTCCACTGTGGGGAGGAATGAGCAGGAGGAGTCTAGAAGGGGCTGGGATTCCTACAGGGAGCTACAGAGAGGGCTTGGAGGCCCGAGGGGGTTTAGGATGGGGAGTGACTAAAGAAAGTTGTCAGCCTGGGGAGGGGTCTGTGAGGCATAATGGAAGGGATTGTGAAGAGGTGGGGGCTGGGAGGAGAGACTGGGTGGCCTGCAGTAAGGGTTGGTGAGGGAATCCTGAGGCAGTGGGGGTGGGTAAGGGAGAGTGGGTGCATGGTAAGAACATCCGGGCATCTGTCATGAGGCTTGGGGGTTCCCTAGGGTTCTTGGGAAGGGATCACTGAGTGGGGTGAAGGAGGCCCATGAGGGCCAGATCTGTGAGTCAGGGAAGAAAGTGCAGGTCCCGGGAGCCTGAGGGTAGCGGGGAGAGGAGGACCCCTTTAAAGGGGCCCAGGGAGAGTCGTGGGCCAAACAAGGGAGTCCATTCATTTGTCCATCAAGTAGTGAGTGGAGGTGGGAGCTGGAGCAGCTGGGACTGTGTGTGACTGGAAGGAGGTGAGGGCTGATGGTTTTGTCAGACTGGAAGCCTGGAAGGAGAGGGGAGGGAAGTCATGTGGAAATTTGGGCTTCCATGATGCGCCTGGAGCCAGACTAGAGATGCAGGATGTGTGTCCAGCTAACTGCCACGGCATGAGAATCCCTGCCCTCTCAGGGCTCCCCTTCCTGTGAGGGGAGTTGGACAAGTAAGCCAATACATAAATGACGGAAGGTTTGCCATGAAGGAAAAAAAAACAGGGTTGAGATTGCCAGCGATGCTGGGGACTGTTAGGTGGTCTGAGAATGTCTCTCTAAGAAGGGGAAGTTTGAGCTCAGATTTAGCCGTGTGGAAATCAACCCATACCATACACATGCATGCACCGTTGAAGTGGCCCCTGTCCATCCCAGGAAGAATACTCCCCCAGACAGCAGAGTGCAAAGGTCCTGTGGTGGAAGACCGTCAGACCAAAGATGGGAGCAAATGAGGGAGGGGCAGCTCGTGCGGGGCCTGTGTTTGCTACAGGGTTTTGTTGTTCTTGGGGTGAGGGGGCTGTATATGCAGAGGAGTGACTGGGTTTTAGAAGAACCCCTTTGGCTGCCAGGATGAGCCATGAAGGGAGGAGGGGGGAGTGAAAGGTTTGGAAAATGGTGCTTTTATGGAATGGTGGGGCTCGGGCGGGGCTATCCATAGGTGACTTGTCCGTTCTTCAGCCTGAAACTTTCAGCTGTGGACAGGGTGGGCAAGAGGAGCAGGGATCAGAAAAGAGGGCTGCCCTGGGTGCCTGACCAGAGAGGGGGACCGGGGAGGGGCGGAGACGCAGAAAGGCCGTGAATGCAGAGTCTTGGCTTCCTCTTGAGATATAGCACAGGTGATTCCAGCTCCCAAAGAGAGAGTCCTGAGGGAAGAAGAGCAAGGCAGAATCAGACCTGGGTGGGAGGCAGGACTCTACTGGAATGAGGAGGAGGCCAGGTCATTTCCCGCCTGGGTCAGGGCTAGAGGGTGCCCATCCTACGGGGCAATCACCCTGCTTCCCAGGGTGGAGGCAATATCAAACCAGATCTCTGTAGCCTGTCTCACACAGGGCCTGTGTGCAGCCTGGCACACTGCCCCAGCTTCCATGAACCTCTGGGGCTTGTGAGAGAGTGGCTGGAGCCCTCGCAGGGAGGAACGTTGCCCTGAGAAATAGACATGCTGAGCCTTAGCTCCTGGCATGCCGTCTACCTGGCACACAGTTGGTGCTCAGTAGACAAAGTCTGGATGGGTCTTACCCTTGTAGACAATACGGGTAGAGACTCTCCCATGGGGAAGCGGGCAGACGGTGGGTGTGCTCTCCCCCCGCCTGACAGGTGATGACTCCGAGGCCCAGACCAGGGCAGGATTTGCCCAGAAGGGCCAAGCGGGGAATAGAACCATCTGCCTCCAGGGACTCCTCTGTCAGCGTTAGAACCACTGTCTGGTGGCCCCCAGGGAAGAGGCACGGCTGTGTCTGCTGGGACAGGAGGGGGAGGGGACAGAAACTCTCCTGCCAGCCCCATGTCACCTCACCATCCCCTTGCGTCTCCTTAGGGAGAAGGCCCCCAAAGAGAAGCCCAGCCAGCCGCCAGTGCGGCAGCCCCGCCAGGGACCCACCAATGAGGCGCAGATGGCGGCAGCAGCGGCCCTGGCCCGGCTGGAGCAGAAGCAGCCCCGGGCACGGGGTCCCACATCGCAGGACTCCATCCGGAACCAGGGTGAGCCTCGACTGTCCTCCAGCCATGGCGGGGGCACATGGGGCAGGTGGAGCAGGCCTCTCCCCACTGTCCTCTAAGTGGATCCTCTGCTTCTCATGGGTCCCGGAGCCTTTAGGCTCCCACACTTTGAGGTAGGAGGAGGTTTAAATCACAGTTGTGAGGAAGATCCCCTGGAGAAGGAAATGGCACCCCACTCCAGTTGCCTGGAGAATTCCACGGACAGAGGAGCCTGGCAGGCTGCCGTCCATGGAGTCGCACAGAGTCATACGTGACTGAGCAACTAACACTTTTACCACAAAGGGGAAGTGCTGGTGAAAAGGCTCAGGAGGGGTCTGTCTGTGATCTGGGGCAGGGATGTCTGGGATGGTGGAGGGAGACAGAACCAGGACTTAGAGCAGAAGGAGGGCATGGTCTGGTGCAGCCTGAGCCTGGGGGCGTGGAGAGGTGCGGGGGCCAGGAGGACCTCGAGCTGGAAGGACTAGAGTGTAACCCGTGTGAGGATTCAGGCCTGGACGTGGCGTGCAGGCTCACTCCACACACCGACGTGTTCTCCGTCTCCCTGCCTCTCCCCACAGTGAGAAAGGAACTCCGAGCTGAAGCAGCGGTCAGTGGGAACCCAGAGGCCCCAGGGAGCAACACGGTAAAGACATTGCGGCAGCAGCAGTGGGACCCCCAAAGTGGGGCCTGGGGAGGGGGACCTGGAGGGCCCGCTTGGGCTCTTTCCTCCTCTGGTCTTATTGGTGCCCAGTCCTGGGCTGTAAGCATCTGCTGCTGGGGAGGGGAGGGAGATGCAGCTGTCAGGGTGGATGGAGGTCACCTCTGGCCTCAGGGTACTGAGGCAGGTTAGGGAACCCCGTGGTGGAGGGTGGTGTCATCTGGGACCTGCATGCCTGGCGCATAATGAAACCAAACCCAAGTGCCGGGGGAGGGGCTGCACATCCATTCAGTCGTTCCTCTGTAACCGCACACGGGGAGGAGCTGTTACAGTTCCCATTTTTCAGAAGAGAAAACTGAGGTTCAGAGAGCCCAGTGTCCTCAGTTTGCACCTCGAAACCAGCAGGGGCAGGACTGGAATTCCCAGGCTATCTGACTCCAAAGCCCTTTCTCTTAGCGCTGCCCTCTGCTGCTTTCCTTGGTGGTGGGGCACACAGAGACTGGTGTAATCTAACAGAGCTTGGCGGAAAGGGTGTTTTGAGCAGCACCACCCATGAGGCCTGAGAGTTTTAGAAAGGAAGGAACCTTGAAGATGACCTAGGAATTGAGTTGCAGACCAAGGCTGGGACTCACCCAGGGCACCTTTGACCCCCTGACTCCCTTTCCAAAGCCCCTTCCTCACTCCTCAGTCAGGGGGAGCAGGAGCCCTCGGTTGAGCATTTGCTCTGTGTCCAGAGCACGCTCTGTATTCCTTACCTTGTTGAATTCTGAGTTGGTCCCTCGAGGACATCTTACAACCCCGAAGATGAGCTCCGAGGGGCTTGGCTACTGGGCCATAGTGTTCCACAGTAGGCAGAGGTGACAGCGTTAGGCCTAGGGCTGTCTAGCTCCCAGGGCCATGCTCTCAGGAGTGTGGCACTCAGGGTGGCCTTTGTCCACAGTCCAGGCTGACACCTTCCCCCATCTTCCCAGGCGCCTGAGCCCAAAGAGGAAGGCTCTGCCCACCTGGCGGTGTCCGGGGTGTACTTCACCTGCCCCCTCACGGGGGCCATCCTAAGGAAGGACCAGCGGGATGCCCGCATCAGAGAGGCCATTCTCATGGTGAGTGCCTGCCCCGATGCCTGAGCCGCCCCCTGAAGTCTGGAAGGCCCCGCAGCCCCTGCAGCGTCACCACCTGGGTGTGCTCCGGTTCTGTGCTAATCTTCCTCACCTGTGGGACAGAATTCACAGTCCAGGAGGGTAGGTGGAGAAAGCCGCCTCCACCCTCCCTGGGGCACCAGCTTTGAGCATGTTATATCCATTCTCAGAGATGCTCCAGATACACACTACCGAGGCATCTGCGTCTCCTACATGGGCTGTGTTTTTGTTTTACATAAAAATCAATCTGCCGTTCACATCTGACATGGAACTGCAACATTTATCAGTATAGGAAGAACTTCCATGTTTTTTTTTTTCCCTTAAAATTCTTTATTTGGAAATAATTCCAAACCTAAAGAAAAACTACAGGAACAGAAAGACCATCTGAATCTCCTTCACCTAGGGTAGGAGTGACCTATTACTGTTCCAACAGATGATTACAAATATTACAAATGCGGTGCCTCCAGAGGCACGTGTCTGCCCTCACAGTTTTGGAAGTTAGGAGTGGGCTACGGTCAGGATGGCCACGGGGCTGGGAGCCCTGGGGATTCAGGCTGTTTGTCTGCTGCTGTTCCTTTGCCGCCTTCACGGCCAGCTGAGCCAGGCCAGGCCTTTCCCAGCTGCCCGCTCTCTGCTTCTTTCTCTGTCTTCCCCCTCTTCAGGGCCCTTACGACTCCATCCTCCATCGGGCTCACCTGGTAATCCCAGCTAATCTCCTTATCTTAAGGTCCGCTAATCAACAGCCTTAACTCCATCTGCTCAACTCCTGCCCCTTAACCTACATTCTCCCAGGTTCCAGGGATCAAGTTACAAATACCTGTGTCATTCTCCCCACCTTACCCAAATCTGCCAACTGTTAACGTTTTTACCTCATTTGCTCTATCACCCCTCTCTGTTTTTTTTGTGTTTTTTTTTTTTGCCATGCCGCATATGGGATCTTAGTTCCCCCACTAGGGATGGAACCCACACACTTTGCATTGGAAGCACAGAATCTTAACCACCGGACCATCATGGAAGTCCCTCTGTTTTTTTCTGAGCAGTTTGAAAGTCTGCTTTCTCCATAGTGACTGCACGGTGACTCCTGTAAATTGTTCCTTGACTAACCAGCCCTGTGTTGATGAGCATGTAGGAAGTTTCCAATCTTTCACTAGAGAGGACAGTATTTATGATGAAAACCTGGTCTGTACAGCACTTCGAGCTGTAGGTTCCATTCCAGAAGCTAAGTTGCTGGAACAAAGAACATCTGCATCAGGCTTTGGATAGTTGTCACCAGGTGATCCTCCATAGAGTTTGTCCCGACTCACTCTCTCACCAGCATTGTGGGAGAAGGTTCCCATTTGCCCTGTCCCCTGACTGTCACTGTGGGTGACCAAACGTTCATTGCCTCTACCCAAATTGATAGGTAAAAACATCTCAGCAGTTTTTAGTTTGCATCTCCCTTTTTAGGGTTAGGTCGTCTATGTTTTCATATGAGAATGCATCTTTTGACCATTTTTGTATTGGGTATTTTTTTATTATTATTGATTTGTAGGCACTCTTTACATATTAGGGAAATGAGGTTTTTGCCTATGATCTGGGGATATTTTACTCCAGTTTATATTTTTTTTTCTCCAGCTTATTTTTATATTCTGCTTATGGTCACATAGCCATGCAGAAATTTTTTCTATGTAATTCAATGATTTGATTTTAATTTATGGCTTCCAGGTTTTGTGGCATACTTAGAAAAGCCTTCCCCACTAAAGAATTAAAACAGTTCTTCCATGGTTTTTCTAGTGCTATTCTGTCTTGCTTTTTAATGTTTAAAGGTTTGCTCCAACTAGAATTTATCCCTGTGTAGAATACAATGCATGCAGCTAGGGTTATTTTCATTTTCAAAAAATTTTTATTGGAGTATAGTTAATTTACAGTGTTGTGTGTGTTTATTTTTTCCCCAGATAGTTACCCAGTTTTCCCCAGTCCTTATTTGTTGAAATACCTGTCTTTGGCCACTGTGAAGACCACCCCCATCACAACATGAATACCTACATGGATGTTGTGTTGCTTTGTCCCTTGTCTGTTCACATCCCCTGGTCCTAATTTAAATGAGGCTGCAGGCTGCCTGGATACTTCTGAGAACAGCATTGGGAGCTGCAGCTCTTTGCTGGGGGGTGGGTGTGCTTGTCCCAGGAGGCTGGAGTGGGGGCCGTCAGCCTGGCTCAGCCATATCCTGAGGACACACCCCCCACCTCCATCTCACAGCTGCTGCTTTGCAGACCCACTTACTTGGCCCGTCTGAGCCTTTTTGTCTTATGCTGGTAACTGGCAGACTGGACGGGGTCCAGATTTGAAGTCCCCAGGAGAGTTGACCCAGTTCACATCAGATGTCAAGTGACACATACATGGCTGCTGAAGGCTGACCTCCACTGTAGTTCAGAGAGGCGGGCCGGGGCAGGCAGAGGCTCCACACCTACCTTCCAGGAGCTCTGGCTGGGCTTCTGCGGGGGTGCACAGGTAGATCTGAGTGGCCACGTGGTCTCTGCTCTGACCCATTACCTCTATTGACCCCACTGTTTACCCGCACCACTGTTCAGGCAGAGCACATGTGTTTGAGGCTGCCGCAGGTACCAGCCCCACTGGCTGTGTAACTGCTGACTTTCTGGGGCTGTGGAAAAACAAGACCCCACAGTGAGGCCATGTGCCTGGCTGTCCAGTGCGAGCACACTTGTGCCTGACCTTGCTCCTCACTTCGGTGACCCATTTCTCAGTCTCTCCCTACTGCGATGCTGCTTGCAGGGTCCCTGGGGGCACCCAGAGGCTGGGCCAGCTGAGGGATCAAACACGGCCCCTCCAATCCCCAGGGAAGCAGGTGGCACCCCCAAGGCAGGGGGACGGGTCAGTGGCATCTCCACTGTTTTGCCTCCCTGGCTGTGCATTGGGCAGCCGCAGGTCACAGACCTTTTTTGCATTCTGTTTCTGCCACCTCAGTCTGTTTTTAGAACGTCCCTTGCCGGGCTGGAGGATTAGGAGAGGCAGTGTGTCTGCAGTGGCCAGCGGGTTCCGGATATGCTGCCAGTGTGTGCTGAGAGCCGGGCCACTCAGCCAGTGTGGCCCCCAGGCCCCCAGGAGGGTGCTTCCTGACCCTCTGCTTTCTTCACTCCCCTAGCACTTCTCCACTGACCCAGTGGCTGCCTCCATCATGAAGATCCACACGTTCAACAAGGACCGGGACCGGGTGAAGCTGGGCGTGGACACCATTGCCAAGTGAGTGGGCAGCCCCCTCCCACCAGGCGCCAACTCCTGCTGAGGCCTGCAGGGAGCATGGCCCTCTCTCTGGGCCCTTGGGGAAAGGGTCTGGCCTCTCTGGGGCCATTTATCTGTCTTTAAAATGAAGAGGTTTACTGCATCTGTTCAGTTCAGTCGCTCAGTTGTGTCCAACTCTGCAGCCCCATGGACTGCAGCACACCAGGCTTCCCTGTCCATCAGCAACTCCCAGAGCTTACTCAAACTCACGTCCATCAAGTCAGTGATGCCATCCAACCATCTCATCCTCTGTCATCCCCTTCTCCTCCCGCCTTCGGTCTTTCCCAGCATCAGGGTCTTTTCTAGTGAGTCAGTTCTTTGCATCAGGTGGCCAAAGTATTGGAGTTTAGCTTCAGCATTAGTCCTTCCAATGAATATTCAGGACTGATTTCCTTTAGGATGGACTGGTTGGATCTCCTTGCAATCCAAGGGACTCTCAAAAGTCTTCTCCAACACCACAGTTCAAAAGCATCAATTTTTTGGCACTTAGCTGTCTTTATAATCCAACTCTCACATCCATACATGACTACTGGATAAACCATAGCTTTGACTAGACGGACCTTGCATCAGGGGTTCCCAACCCTGGCTTCCTATTGGGATCATCAGAAAAGAGTGAAGAGGCAGGGTCACCCTGTTCCTCTTATTGAGCAGGACTGGGTGGCAGTGCCTAGCAGTTTGTGCTGCTCAGGAGCCCCCCAAGCTGGAGGACCTCCAGGGACCCATCAGCTCCAGAGACCGTTACTCTGGCCCTGCCCCGCTCTACCCACCGTGGCAGGTCATTGGTGCCCTCAGAAGGCAGGACCAAAGGGGAGGCCTGGTGTCTTGGGCGCCAGGGGTTGGGGTTTGTGGGGTGTCCAGGTATGGCGGCACCTTGCTTGGGGTCACCCTTAATGAGGTGGCGTGGCTCTGAGCTCTCGGCCCCTATCCACCCCAGGTACCTGGACAACATCCACCTGCACCCAGAGGAGGAGAAGTACCGAAAGATCAAGGTGCAGAACAAGGTGTTCCAGGTGAGGGCTGCTGGCAGAGGGACTTGGCCTGGTGTGACTGGGTCCATGAGGCCCCCCAGGACCCAAGCTGTCACAGGGAGCAGCTGGCTTGCAGACAGCCTGGGATGGGGGCTACAGCTGGCTGCAGAAGGGCCCCTACTTGAGGGGTGGGTTAGGGGGGTGGGCAGTGGGGAGCAGTCCAGGTGGGCTGAGGTGGTGGGTGGGAGGGTGGGCTCTCTGAGCACCATACACCCTCTGCCCTGCCCATCACCCACAGTGTTGAATTAGTTGAGAGAACATCAGCACTGGGGAGGTTTTCCACACAAAGGCAGGCTTCTGGCATCTGTGGAGAAATTGGCCCATCACCCTGGCCCGTGGTATCTGCTCCTGCGGCCGGAAGGGCCCCACTTTGTTCTGGTGGCCCCCACCTGAGTCCAGCATCACACAGCTGGCCTGCCCCACCTTTGGCACTCCCTCCTCACATTGTCCTTTGGCTCTTCAGCCTGCCCTGGTGTTGACTTTTCGCGGTCCCCGGCCCTCTGTGAGCTCAGCCCCTCAGATGGCTTCAGGGGTTCAGCCTGTCCAGGGATAGCAGCTGCACTGAGACCAGGGACTCCGGACCGGGAGGGCCAGGGTGGGTGGAGAGTCTTGAGGGGCACAGGGAGGCCCCAAGGGTCCCGTGTGACCTCTGCCTCCACTCTCAGGAGCGCATTCACTGCCTGGAAGGGACCCACGAGTTTTTTGAGGCCATCGGTTTCCAGAAGGTGCTGCTTCCAATCCCTGACCAGGGTAAGAGCCGAGTTAGGGCAGGAGGGTCAGGCGAGGGGTCTCCCTGACTAGGCAGTGACGTTTCTGCATGTTCCAGAGGGCCCCGAGGAGTTCTACGTGCTGAGCGAGGCCGCTCTGGCCCAGCCTCAGAGTCTGGAGCGGCACAAGGAGCAGCTGCTGAGCGCCGAGCCTGTGCGTGCCACTCTGGCCCGCCAGCGCCGCGTCTTCCGGCCCTCGCCCCTGGCCTCGCAGTTTGACCTGCCCGCGGACTTCTTCAACCTCACGGCCGAGGAGATCAAGCGGGAGCAGCGGCTGCGGTCGGAGGCCGTGGAGCGGCTGAGCGTGCTACGGACCAAGGCCATGCGTGAGCGGGAGGAGCAGCGGGAGATGCGCAAGTACACGTACACGCTGCTGCGCGTGCGCCTCCCCGATGGCTGCCTACTGCAGGGTGCGTTCTAGGCACCTGTGCGGTACCCCCAGGCTGCGTTCGTCCCCGGGGAGGTGTGCGTGCGCGTCCCCGACAGCTGCCTGCTGCAGAGTGCAGGGTGGCCTGTCTGGGCTGCGCTCGTCCCCGGGGAGGAGGCTGAGGGCTCACGGCCGGCTGGCGCAGAGGGGCTCCCGCGAGCTCCAGCACCACTCGACTGTCTCACCCCAGGAACCTTCTACGCCCGGGAGCGGGTGGCGGCGCTGTATGGGTTTGTCCGGGAGGCCTTGCAGAACGACTGGCTGCCCTTTGAGCTGCTGGCCTCGGGTGGGCAGAAGCTATCGGAAGATGAGAACCTGGCCTTCAACGAGTGTGGGCTGGTGAGTGACGGCTCCCCGCACCTTAACCCGACTCTCTGGGCTCTTGTTAAATCATCACAAGCCCCCAAGAGGGGATGGGATGGTACTGGGGAGGTGTCCCTGGGTGTAAGACCCACCTTCCCACTTGTGGTGTGGCCTTGAGTAACTTCTGTTTGCAAAATGGAAATGTGCCAAGTGTGTTAAGAGTCCTCTGCAAAGCAGAGACCAGAAGGCATTCAAAATGCAGGAATTCTTTGAGAGGATGAAGGAGGGGGCTGGATTGTGGTCAGACCCTGATTCAGGGAGACTGGGAAGGAGGCCTGGAGAGGAAGTGCCAACTGCTGCCCCAGGCTGGGTGGGCTTCAACCAGGCCAGGGGGGCGTCCTCATCTGATGAGCCCTTGACAGCACAGCGGTGCTATCACCCGTGGGGAGCAACCCTGGGCGAGCGTGGCCTGGGCTCCAGCAGAGAGATTTGAACGTGAAGCTGGAGCTCTGTGCCTCTCACCCTGCTGCAGGTGCCCTCTGCCCTCCTGACCTTCTCATGGGACGTGGCTGTGCTTGAGGACATCAGGGCTGCAGGCACCCAGCCAGACACGTCTATCCTGAAACCCGAGCTCCTGTCGGCCATTGAGAAGCTCTAGTGAAATAAAGCAGGGTTGGCTCAGTCCCACCGTGGGTCTGTCTCGTGCTCTCCTCCATGTTCTCCCATCCCGGTCCCCGTCCCACCTCCAGAACCACTCGCCCTGCCCATGGGGCACTGTGAGCATGAGGAGGGGTGCTGGCTGGCCGGGCACACAGCCATGACCACCGTCAGGAGAGGGCATCACTAGTAATCTTTAACGGAAGCCCTGGGTGCCTCCCAGGCAGAGCAGCCTGCAGCCCCGGCCAGGACCCTGTGTGCAGTGGCCCCAGGGTCACTGGCCAAGGGAGGCCTGGGTCTGTCAGGACAAGTTCTGTAAAGTTATAAACCTGAATAAACAGATGTTGACTAGTTTCCTGGTGGTGAGTTCAAGCTGTAGGAGGCAGGGTCAGCAGCTGCAGAACCACCAGTGAGCAAGGCTGGCTGTGGATCCTGGTGAAGCAGGGTCAGGTGGACACCTGCTCGGGTGGTACCTGGGGTCCCAGGAGCCCCTCATGTCTGAGGCGAGCTCTTCACTTCCCATCTTTCCTATGTTGTCCCCACTGCCTATGAGCCAGCCCTGCTGAGGGCTCCTGGGGCCAGAACCTGTGAACGTTACATTATGTGCCAGAGGGGCTTGGGGTGTGGGTAAGGACGAAGTAGGGGACTGTCCTGGGTTATGCAGTGAGCGTCCCCACGGGAGCTCTAATGTGTGGAAGGAAGTAAAGATGGGAGATGTGACGCTGCAGGTCCTGAAGATGGAGGAGGGGCTTCTAACAGCTACAAAAAGCGGAAATGGGTTCCCCAAGAAATGGGGTTCCCCCTTCCAAAAGAATTGGGTTCTTCTGGAAGAATAAAATGGGGTTCTCTTGTTCCAGAAGAAACCATCCCTCCCCTCAATTTAACCTAGCAAGGCCCTCATTAGGCTTCTGCCCTAGAACTATTAAGAACCATGTGGGGCGCTTTGCCACAGCAGCCATGGGATCTAACAGAGACAGGGAAACAAAGGTCTGGAGGGTGGAGGAACTGCCCTGTCTGGACTCCGCCTTCATGGAGGCCAGTGGTGATTGGTTCTCTGGCCACTGTGAGGTGAGAGCTTCCAGGCCCCTGATGGGATTAGACACAAAAATTTCTTGTAACCCACAGCCACTGAGTAGCCCCCACACAAGCTGTGCCTCACACTTGGGCAGCCCAGAGCTGTCCTCACATGGCAGCAGGACCTGGGCCCACCCTCCTTGGCTGCCTGATCCCCAGAACCTGCTAGTGGGTAGACGGTAAATTGTCAGGTGGCAACTAGCAAGGTTAAAGGCACTTAACCATGATTGAGGCTGGCGGCCACACCCACAGGTGGGAGCTGCACCCATGCCTCACCCTGTGCCAGCAACCCGCAGCACTTATTCCCAGGTGGGGCCAGGGTCCGCACCCCACCCCCACGGAGCTGGACGGAGACCCTCTCCAGGAGGATCAGGGTACTGCAGGAGAGGCGGGCCGGGAGGGTCTTAGCTAGCAGACGGCGTGGCCCCCAAGGGCAGGGTCATGTTGCCCCACCTCAGGAGTGAGGCATCCAGTCTGAACAGGTACTCACGCTGAGATGCCAGCTGACTCTTCTTCCAACAAAACAACGTGCTGTGAAGGGCCAGCAGGACTGGAGCCTGGTTCCAATAGTTAGAATTCTGCCAGAACCTTGCTGCCCCAGGCCCTCGGTACATGCTCAGATGCCTCTGCTGGGCCCATCACAGCCCTGTCCTAGGGCCACTCCAGGGTCCAGTAGGTGCAGTGCCTGGCTCCACAATTCCTAGCTTCAGCACTCCCGAGGCTGGGAACAACCTCTGCCCACCCGCCAAGGGGCAGGAGGGGTTAACCAGCACAAGCACTTGCCGAGGAGCCCCAGCACACAACAAAGAGATGGGACAGAACTTGTATGAAGCGTTGAACTTTAAACAAAGGCCACAGGTCCACGCATGGGGAACTGGGAGGCGGACACTGGACAGCAGAGCGCTGGCCTCTGGACATACCAGGTACAGACACCACGTGTTGGAAGAGACGACAGACACGCCAGGTCGGGGTAGACAATAGTTTATACAGGTCCACGTCAGGCCCGGGTGCCACACCGCATCCGAGGGGCTTCAATTCATTCACAAGCATCTCGTCACTGTGCCTGCCCAGGGTCCACGGGGCACGACTAGGCCCTCCCCATGCAGGTCACATCACAATAATGCTTTATTAAAGGGCAGATTAATATGTAGCTTTGGGGGGAAATTTTTTACAAATATCAAAAAGAACTAACCAAGTATCCTATATAAAACTTTCCAGACCTCCAGGGAGGTCTGCCAAGCAGGACAAAGTGCTCTTTACACAGGAGTCAGGACTTTCAAGTATCTGAGAGGCGTCGAGAATACCCTAACCATTCTACATACATACACGAGCCACTTGGGCGCTCAGGACAGGCGAAGCGAGCTGGGGGCCACAAAGCTCTCACTGGTGTCCATCCCCACTGAGCCCCCAGCTCCAGGAGTGGTTCCGTATGGGGCCTGGATGTCTGCAAGGCAAGAGAGGGAGGGGCTTCAGCCTTGGGTCCACTCTGGGGGAGGGCAGGCAAGCCGTCGCCCTCTCACTGGGGCTTCGGCTCTGTTCACCCTGAGCCTGTGTGTTTCTGCAGCCCTGTCCAGCAGGCTTTGCACTTGACCCTCCAGAACAGGGGAAGCCCGTGGTAAAGATGAGGAAAGTGGGCAGCAAGGCTCAGTGGCCGGCCTCAGGCTGGCCGGCCTCTGGCTCCCTGTCCTGGGGAAGTATGGTTCAGAGGCCCTACACCCTCCCTCCCTGACACAGCTCCTCACCAACCCTTGGGTCTCTGGTTTCCTGAATGTAGCTTTCAGACCAGGACAGGAGGCCCAACACCCACACCATCACACCAGCCTGCCTGGCGCCTTTCAGGACCTCTTTCTCAGTCCCCATCACTCACAGGATGCGAGCTGGGGGGTGACTAACTGCCCCTTCCCTTCCTGGCCGGCTTGAAGGAAAAGAGTGGGTGTGGTACCCTGCTCACCCCCAACATCAGAGATGTCCATGATCACACAGTCACCTTCCTCGTCGTCCTCCTCCTCTGTGTCCGCCTGGAAGCCGTCCAGGTCTCCAGTGCCAACCTGAACAGACAAGGCACACTGCGTCAGCAGCAGCAGACAGGGTCGGTGTGACCCGCCCCGCCCCCTCTGCCACCCACTGCTGCACACCCGACCCCTTCTCTGCCCATCCAGGAGACACTATCTGAGGAGTCTGATGAAAAGTCAAAGTATTAGTTGCTCAGTCGTGTCTGACTCTTTGAGACCCTATGGACTGGAGCCCACTAGGCTCCTTTGTCTATGAGATTCTCTAGGGAAGAATACTGGAGTGGGCAGTCATGACCTCCTCCAGGGTCTTTCCCACAAAGGGATTGAACCCAGGTGTCCTGCATTGCAGGCAGATTCTTTTAAGGTCTGAGTCAGGGAAGTCTTAGTTTCTCAAGAGTTTCAAAGGAAACCTTGGGAGTACTCTCAAATGAACTAATTATTTACCTTGTTAGAAAAATAAGGCATTATTGTTTGCAAATTAGAATTGGGAGGGGGGGATCCTCTACTTTGGTTTGAAAAGGAGATGGACAAAGCACATGGTTTCTCTGAATTATTATCTTCTGGAATAAGTAGGTGGCTAAGTTAGTTGGTCAGTGTTTTCTTCTCTGTCCAATAGCTTGGTCCCTCCGCCCAACACTTGTGAACTCTTTCCTCTGATGCTCTGTCCAGTTCTGCCCATGTGGACGCCACCAGCACCCCAAGAATGGGCGTCAGGAGCTGTTATCACTGGCTTCCACCAGAGGGGACAGAGACACAGAACGAGGAAGTGAGAGGACCAATCCTAAACACCGCCCATGCACAAGAGTTGGCAGAGGCAGTGGAGCTGGGCTCCCTTCCAAGGGGCTCAACACCCTCCTAGAGCCCTTCTACTCTGTAAGTCTGCCTGGAAAAGGGCCGTCCGCTGTGCCTGTGGTTCCCAGCCTGGCTGGCAGACAGCTTATGCTCACAGACCCCTCAGTTCTAGTGTAGAAGCTCCAGGAGAGCTCCATGGGTGCTGCTGGGAGGTGCAGGGCAGCTTCCAGGCACCTGCTTCAGAAGCACAGACAGTGCACTCTCCACCCGCCAGCCATACAGGCTTGGGTCTGGTGAGCAAGGGGACAGGCGGGTCTCCTTCTAGCCTTCCCGGTCCCAGGCCTCCACACTGGGAGCCAAGTGCAGACGGATGACTGCTCTGGGCCCACAAGCCCTCTGTGGGACGAACAGCAGCCCACGGCCCCACAGGCACATGACGGGTCTCAAGCCTTTCTAAGGTGAGGCTCCAGGATGGGGTCCCACGTGCTGGGCTGAGGGCTGTCGGCATACGCAGCCGGGGGACAGCCCGATATGCTGCTGTCGCTATCGCAGGCAGAGGGCACACAGCCGGCCATGCAGCCTTGGGAGTTAGGAAGACATGTCACCACCACCAAGCACTGAGGCTGGAAAGGACAGACGGAGCCCCTGCCTGTGCGAAAACAGAACAAGGCTGAAGAGCTGAGTTGCCAGGGGGACGGACACACACACACACACTCACTCACCCACTCTCTGGGGCAGAAGTGGCCCCTAACAGCCGGCTCATCTCACCTGATCATGGTACTGTGTAAACCCATAAAGTATAACACTAGTTGGAACTCTAAATGAAAAGCTTCTAAAATTCCCATAAATTAAAAACCCCAACCTGATCTAAGATATTCATACACACCATCCACATTTTCCCAGGCCACCAACCCAGCCTTCAGGAAGTCTCCCCAGCTCCTGTGTTCTGCCTTGCAGGCCTGGCTCAGCGCACGCCCAGAGCTCTCTTCCCGCCTGCCTGTCCCAAATCATCAGGATTCTGCTGGAGGTGGTCAAGGTCTCATGGCCCCAGCCTCTCTTTCAGCTGGGTGGCTGGGTCAGAGCATACCAGTCAGAAAGACACAGGTGGAGTCTGCTCCTCCTTCCAGGTAAACGGGACTCCTCCCCAGGTAGGCCTGGCCATTCTCATCTCACTGGCTGGCAGTGCAGCAGCTGTTCTGTGACCACAAAGACAAGGCCACAAACAGGCAGGAGCAGCAGGAGACAGGAGCAGCCTGGCCCCAGACCACAGTGCTCACCAGCTCAGGACTTCCTGTTGCTGCAGACAAACTTCCATGTGTTTACGGTCCCCAGGCCTGCATGGTCCCAGGGGACCAAGCGCTGTTACAAGCAAGGATGTGGGATCTAGTTCCTGACTAGGAACTGAACCCTCACCTCCTGCATTGGAAGCTTGGAGTATTAGCTACCGGACTGCCAGGGAAGCTCCAGAAAGGGGCGTTCAAAGTGCAGACATTAGCAGCTACTCTCAGACCCACTAAATCAGGACCACTGGGGCCAGCACGCCCAGAACCACTGGACGTGTGGCCCTCTGTGAGATCCTGCCACATCTCGGAGCCCCTTTGAGGCCAGTGAAAGGGGAGAAGCTAAATAGCACTGACTGCTATTCATGGGTGTCATCAAATGAAACGCCCCATGTCACTGCCTCTCACAGACCAACCCCTCTTACCTGGGGAGAGGGGCCCCCAGTTTATTGGGGAGCACTTTTTCTCAGTAAACAACAAAGCACCAAGGGCAGAGATCCACGTCAAGTGCAAGAGGAAACAGGTGATAAGGGCTAACCCGTCTTTCTACACGTAGAGACAAAGACTGCGAGCACGTGTGTGGACGCCGTCGGAGGGGAAGAAGAGCAGAGGGGACTCAGCAAGGTGGCTGTGGGGGCCTGATGAGGGCAGCAGCCCGCAAACCCAGCCTGGATTAGGACACCAAAGGGTCCTTCCAGCCCTGGCCACATTCACACTGGCTCCCCAGCTGGTTTCAACCTGAGCATCACAGGTGCAGCCTTCTGAGACCGTCTGGCTAACGATGACGCTGACCATAAGGAGTTCCACAGCTCATCACAGCTTGAACACGAGGGCCTGTTCTGGGTCCAGGCCCAAGGAGGGAACTGTCTGTGGGGCTGGGTCCCTGACTCCTAACCAGATGGGCGCTACTGTATCGAGCCGTGTCCACAGCTGACAGGGACGGGGTGGGGGAGTGGCAGGAACAGCCGCCATGACTGCACAGGATTGTCCCAGGCTCCCTCTTGCTGTGATGATTCAGGAAGAAGGCTTCCATTGCACTCAAGACGTCATCTGTGTGCGGGCGTCACTCCAGGAGCCAACCCCCTGCCCATCCTCCCCCCCACACACGTGGCAGGAGCAGGGGTAGGGGATGGGGAGCACACACAGGCTCCCTTTTTTCTCCCTCACCCCAAGCCTCTAGAAGTACCTCCTGGAGCGACAGCACCTTAGGAGAGCCCCAGATGCGAGCGAGACACCAGCTCTCACCACACCCTCTCATCCACGTAAACTCGAGTCTCCGAGATCTTCAGCCACATGAGACACTGGCCTCAGTGAGGACTGGTGCCCACAACCAAGACCAGGCTTCTGGTGATAGTAGCCTGGAGACTAAACCCATCACCTTCCCATGCCAGTAACAGAAACAAACATCAAACACGGACCAAGGCTGAGGCGGGGGCCCAGCCTCCATGTGTCCAGGCAGTGCGGGAGCCTTCGCTCTGGGGACCAGCGACTCTCAGGAAGCCCACCTGCCTCCATGTGAGGCGAGGCCCTCCCTATACATGGCCTATCTATGTGGGACCACACGCGTCCTCCTCCATATGCTGTCAGGATCAAGTTACATGGGTGCTCCCACCATGGACTCCAGTCTGTCTCCGCTTTGATGGTGTTTTGCTCACCACTGTCTACAAGGCCTAGCAGGGTATCTGGTATGGAATAAGCGCTTAGTAACTGTGTTAAATGAACACAAAAACTAACTAAACAGAAGCTGCTGCACGGAACATTATTCAGCACTGAAAAGAAATGAGCTGTCAAACCATGAAAAGACAGGAAGAAAGTATAAAGGCACACAACTAAGTGAAAAATCCAGTGAGAGCAGTAGGCCCAGTGGCGGCCCACGGTAGAGGGAGGGAAGGACCAACAGGCAGACTGTGGGTGTGAAGGCAGTGGCACAGCTGTGCGACACTGTGAAGCCACACACGTCACCATACATCTGTTCAAACCCACGGGACGCACAGAAGCCCGAGTGCACCCAGTAAACCCTGGAGTCTGGGTGATGGGTGCGTCCACGTAGGTTCATCAGCTGTGAGAGCCAAGCAGGCTTTGCTGCAGGTGCTTGGTGGGTGGAAAAACCTCTACACCCACGCCTCTATTTTGGTCAGTTCTGTCACCTCAGTTTTGTTATAAATCTAAACATGCCCTAAAAGGAAGGTTTGCTACAAACTACAAGCCGCGGCGGGGTCTCACCTGCCCGTCGTGCCGGCGCTTTTTCATGAACTGGGTGATGCACATGCTACCCGCTGACTTCCTCTTGAGTGAGACGGGCATACCCTGGCCGGGCCCCGGGGCGGGGACGCTGCCACTGTCCTCCCTGGTGGCCGAGGGCACCGCGGTGACATAACTCCACTGGCAGGGCACAGGCAGGTGCTCCTGGGCGAAGCTCTTCAGCACCTGTGGGTGGACGTACCAGCACATCCTGAAGTCGGGCCTCTTCTCATACACCGAGTTCTCAGAAATAATCCGCTTGAGCCTGGCCTTGGAGGGCACAGCCACGTCCTCGCTGGCGGTAGGGGTCTGCGGGCGGGCAGGGCCAGGGCTCGGGGGGCTGGCGGCACTGTGCTCCGGGCTGCCGGCGTCCCTGCTGAGCAGTCCTCGGCGGCAGCACTCCTGGAACTCCCGAATGATCACCTTGCTCCCATTCACGTTCCCGTGCAGCAGCGGGAGCAGCTGGGCCAGGACTGGCGGGGAGAGGGAGCAGGGGGAGATGGAATGAACACAGCCCCCGGAAGGCTGAGACACAGTCTGCTTTGGGTGGCCTTGTTTTCTTCCTGGCTTACTGAGATGTAACTGACACACAGCAGTGATTTGACTGACATTGCAAAATTACCACCACCATCACAGGTTTAGCGCAGGTGGCTGCTTACGGGTGGATTTAAACACAGGAACTGCTCCAGGAGAGACTCTGGGAGGTCCACACTTCATGAGGCGGGACTGGTTGGAATAAACTGTCAGGCCTCACCTCCTGTGTCTGTTTCCTTAGTAACTGCCCTCACGCACCCATTCTGAGTGGCCCTCCCGGCTCTGAAGAGCTAAGAATGTGTGTGACCATCAGTGAAACAGGCTGACTGAAGCAGCCACCCTGTACAGCTCTCATGAGAGTCACAGAAAGGACACCTCCTCAGCAAGCACTGGCTCTGGCTGTTTCTTTGAAGAACTTGTGAGTTACCTGGCCACCCTCAGAGGGAGTCTCCCACCCTGCCCCTGCCCAGAGCTGGTGCTCACTCTGCTGGTCCCTCTTCTCTCTCTTTGAGGCCTTGGGCGTCTGCTCCTCCTCAGGGGGCACAGTCTCCAGCAGGCAGGCCGTGAACTGTTGCAGCACCTTCAGGTCAGCACCGCCGTCCTTGTCGGCCGCCCAGATGCAGCCGATCTTCACAGGCTGGAGAATGCGGAACCTCTTTCCCTTGGCCAGAAACTCGTCCCACTCCTTGGCCTTCAGTTTCTGGCGCACCTTGTGATTTTCCGGGTCGGCACACTCCTGGCAGGTTAGAGAGCAGGCATTCGCTCAGGATCCCTGCTCCCCAGTACCCTGGTGCACCCCTCTGGGAGAGAGAGAGAGCATATGGGAGGCGGGCAGAGCTCTTCACAGACTCAGGGCCAGTGTAGATGGCACCTGACTGGCGATAATACAGGCAGAGAATGTTTTCAGACTGAATCACTGGCACCTTCACCCTCAAGTATCTTAGGTGCACCTGCCTTTCTAGCCCTCACTGGAGAGTCACAGGTATTTATTTTTATTACCTCTTCAGTAGACCTCTTAGCACCACTCTGGGTTTTATGCTTACCACGTGATCCTGGAGCTGAAATCACCATGCTGGACCTCTCCCACCTCAGACTGATGCCACTGTCTAAGCCAGATATGCTCAGGGCCTGACAAGACCCATCTGCCTCGCTGGTTGGAAACATATGAAGGACAAAGGTCCCCAAGTGTGACTCACAACCCAGCAGGCCTTCAGAGCTCTGGAAACGACTCCCTCAAAAGTCCCACCATCCAGCAGAACTGAGAAAGCTGGGAGGTGAGGCTGAGCCTCTGAGGAGCGAGGTCCACAAGGAATCAGCTGCAGGGTGGGCCAGGACCTACACAACCACTCCCTGGTCAGCAGCCACCAAGCTCTGGGCTGATCACCTCCCATCCAGCCCTCACCTCGGTCACGCCTTCATCCTCAGACAGGTACCCATGGGGCACGAAGAAACCATCATCCTCGTCCTCATCCTCTCCCACGTCATCGTCATCGTCCTCGAGAGAAAAAAGCACAATGATAACGTGTGGAAACAACATGTGCTTTACTTATAATTCACCCGTGAACACGTTAAAAGGACACAGCTTTCCAGCGCTCTAAGCGTCATTTCTACAGACACCCTGAGGATCAGCCAGGATCCACTAACCAGCCCACTATACTCTGGTGGGGGTGGAGGGCCAGGCAGAACACAGATAAGGGGCCCGGAGTAAGGCGGCGGGTGTGGCAGGAGACGGGCGGGCCCACCCAGGGGTATCTGGGTGCTTCCCCATCCACACCAGGCAGGTGTCACCAAACAAGGTTTTCCAAGAATAGCTATAAATCTGGTGCTGAGATGCTGTCCGAGAGCCCTCTCACCGGAACTTGTTGGCCCCTGCCATGCTCACCCCTTCGCTGTGAGAGAGGGACTCTCCCGGCTCCTCCTCTTCCCACTCCTCATCGCTGTCCACCTCGTAGTCAAGGAGGTCCTGAGGGCACACACACAGCAGTCATTGTCGTCTCCAGGGTTGGGAGGGAATGGCAGAGCTAAAAAGCTAGAACTCTGGGGAGCCCCAGGGCCCCAGGAGAAGGCCACGCTGAGAAGGATACGCAGGGGTCAGAGCAGTGCCCACACTCACCCTGTCCTGGGCCCAGGGGTCCCTTGGGCGGATGACTGTCGTCTTCTTGTTCCACGTGCCCCAGTATGCTGGCCGGTGGTTCTCAGAGAACTGCAGGAGCTTCATCCTGCCAAACTTTCTCCGCTCAGGAACGCCGTCCACTTTGCTGCTCTCCACGATCACCACATCACTGGAGACAAAGCCTGGCTTAGAAGGCTCCTCCATGGTGCACTCGCCCACCACAACATCCTTCCTCCTGGGGTGGCAGGTCGTGGGCACTAGAGACGGGCAGCCCTAAAGCAGGCCGATATTTACTCCAGGGACATGGCGCGAGAAGGAGAGAGGAACCAGACGGGAGCTGCTGCCCCACTGCATGTACAGAAGTGGGCATGTGAAAACAAGTACATTGGCAAGAGCTGGGGAGCAACCCTCCAGGCAAGTGGTCTAGACGTCAGCTCCAACCGGGGCTGGGGGCGGGGGAGGGGGGGAGTCTGGGGACCCAGGAGAGGCAGGCCGCACTCCAGAGCTGGGACTTTCTGCAAGGCCACCGCACCTGGGAGCCTTCGGAGGTGAAGCCAGGAGAGAGCTGATGGAGCAGTAGAATCTGGGGTCTGAGGCCAGGGAGGGAGCTGACCGGTCAAGGCCAAGGGACTCAGCAGTGACAAGGGCTCTGCTTGGCCACTCAGGACTCTCCAACTTCACCAAGGGCAATCGGCAGCTTCCCTCAGAACTAACCTGTTAGAGAGGTCTGTGTTCCGGTTAGACACCACAGTGGGACCAGACCTGAGCGGCCGCCGGCTTTTCAGATCTTGCAGGAAGGAGAACTCGCTGCTCTGCTGCTGGAGGAGCTGGTCAAGCTGGTCACAGAGGTCTTGATCAAAGGCAGTCCGGCATCGAGGGGCGAGGACCATGTGCTCTTTGATTTCGAAAGGGGCAAACTTCCCACAGGAACCGGCCAGGGTCTGAAACGGAGAAGGGACGTGATGGCACCACTGCTGCCTACTGTGTGACGGACCTGCACAGCAAGTGCTGAGGAGGAGCCACTGGACGTGGGACCCAGTGTCAAAGGAGACACATCACCAAGAACAAAAACCAAGATAATGTAAAGAACCAGAGATCAGAAGCCAATCCTGCAATAACCTGACAAAAAAGAGGAATTGGCAAAAAAAGAAATAAAATTAATAAAAAGAAATAAAATGATAAACAAACAAAGAGATGTTCAACTGCACCTAGAATCATGGAGAAACATAAAGAGAAATAAATGTTTTTCTTCACCCATCAGTCAGGTCCAGAGAAGTGTGAGACACCCACACACTGTTGGGAGGTGGGGGTGGAAATCAATGGCAAGGGGGGTACAAAGTATGATGCATCCACATCATGACACGGTACTGCAGCAATGAAAAAGAATGAACAAGGGCAAATGTGGCAAGAATCCAAGATGCAACTCAGCAAAGCGGTAAACAATAAATTCATAATTTGTTAGGTACATGAATACACAAACATAGGAGGGAGGGAAATGCTCAGTGAAAGACCTGGAAGGACACCCTTGCACCTCTGGAGCATGGAGGAGGGAGGGGACGGAGGTCTGTGGTTTTCACCGGCAGAGCCTGGTCTAGAAGGTGACAGGAAGCAGAATCCTGTGCTGAATGAACCCCACGGGTTGTTTTACGCTCAATCCTGCCTCTTATCTTGAGCAGACATCCCCTGAGGGTGAATACTGGTCTTTCTCCCTCACGGATCCCAGCACAACCTCTATAAACACTTGGTAGTTTGAGCAAACGTGCCACTTTTTGCCTTTCTGAGAGCACAGTGGATGGTAAGAATTGAACCTCCAGATTCTGCTGGAGATCAAAGCTCCCAAGGCCAGCAGACGTCCCTCTCGATGAAAGCACGGCCAGCGGGTCAGAAGATGCCTCTTTATTTTTCAAACAGTACAGCCTGACAGAGACCAATATTAAAGCCAGAGGAAGCGGGCTGCTCACCTTGGGGGCCTGTGGGGTCTTTGGTTTCTGGAAGAACCTCGTGATTTCGGCCTTCTCGGCTTTAATGCGCTGCAATGCAAGAGAAGATGAGGGTGAGAAAGAAATAGAGAACTTGAAGCATGCAAAAGCCCCTGTAACTGAATTCCAAGCATTTTTACGTTGAAAGCATTAATTTAATGCAAGTTCGCCAAACCCACAAATGGGTACCAGGCAACTCCAAAGGTTAGAGCTGCTCCTGTGGGCAGAGGGACCAGAGGAGGAGACAGCCAGCCAGGAAGGGCTGGGCTGGCACCCAAACCGGCCTAGTTACAGGAGTGTCAGTCATGTCTACCCGCCTCCACCACCACCTCAGGGAGGACACGCAATATCCAGCAGCAATCAGGCAGAAGCCCTGCTTCTCAAACACACGGGAAGGTGCGCGATCTAGAAACACATTCTACCTTTTCTTCTTCTCTCAACCGTTTCTCCTCTTCCTTTTTCCGCTTCTCCTCCAGCTTTGCCCTACGAGACATCACACTCAGTGACACCTGCTGGCCCAGGCCCGTGCTGATGCCCATGGAGGGGGTGGGGTAAGGTGACAGCGGGACAGAGCAGAGGGTGTGGGACCCCAGATGGAGGGGGCAGGGCACGCACTCCAAAGCCTCCTGGCGCTCCTTGCGTCTCTCCTCCTTGAGCCGCTGCTTCTCCGCCTTCTCCTTCTCGTCCTTCTCTCGCTTCTCCCGCCGCTCCTTCTCCTTCAGCTCCTTCTCCTCCTCCCTCTTCTTCCTGGCCTCCTCCTTGGCCCTCTTGGCCTCCTCCCTCAGCTTCTCCTTCTCCTCCTTCTCGGCCCGGAGCTTCAGCTGCCTCCGCAGACGCTCCTTATCCTGCACAGAGACAGCACACAGCTCAGCCCCGCGGGTGGACGCCGGGGAGGGCAGGCTGTGTGCAGGCGGACGGGGAGGTGCGAGGCCCGCTGGCCCACACGTGCACAGAGAAGGCAACGTCTGGTCCATTACATCTCCTTCCGCCCTGAGAAAGGCCACAAGGATTGGCCGGCTGCCACAGGGCCTCGTGGGCGAGTAACAATAAGATGCGTTTAAGACACCATTTTCAAGTATGGAATGAGGGTCAACTTTTACTTAATTAAAAAAAATGAAGTAAGCCCTTCTCAGCTGCCTACATGGGATACCTGCTGTTGGGTTGGAGTAACATTTATTTGCTCAAAAAAGTGTGGTAAAATAAAGACACATTTAAAACACCTGTAGGTTTTGCCTCCCTGCCCTCAAAACAAGAACATTTTCCTTGGGCTTCCCTGGTGGTTCAGTGGTTAGTACTCTGCGCTTTCGCTGCAGGGGGCACAGGTTCCATCCCTGGTCAGGGAACTAAGATCCTGGCATGCCAGAGCCAAAAGACATTTCTTTCCATTCCCTCCAAAACTATTCTAGACAACAGGGTTTATTTTATTTCTCTTGAAATGGGAGAGCAGGATGAGGCAAGGCCAGGAAACCTGACGAGTTAAGTTTTAAAACAGCAGGAAACAGACGAGAACACATTAAAAAACATAAGCAAAAAAACCTTTTTAATCTGTAAAGCCATTTCTCAAAAGAAAACTTTTTATTTTTAAAACAATTTCTCAAAAAACCAAATAAACATTTTTCAGGATCTGAGAAGAAGGTCAGAAGATAAGAAAAGACATCATGATATCCATGACAATGCCTGGGCCTCCTCATCACCAGCAGGAGGAAACCGCTGGTTTCTCTGAAGCATGAACATCTCATTTTATCGGTTCCTCATTCCCAAGAATTTGTATGTGGCCTGGGGCACTGAGTAATTATATAAGGTGGCATTCACACTGAACAAATTTCAGCTCTAGGACAGAAGGGGTGGTACCTTCTAACATGGTCAGTAACGTCGGAGGCTTTGTGACCCTCTGGATGGTATGCCACCAGGCTCGTCTGACCATGGGATTCTCCAGGCAAGAATACTGGAGTGGGTTGCCGTTCCCTTCTCCAGGGGATCTTCCCAACCCAGGGATCAACCATGCCAACTCCTGTGTCTCCTCCTGCACTGCAGGCAGATTCTTTGTCCACTGAGCCACTGAGGAAGCCCTACCTTCTCACAGCACTGGGTAATTCTCCAGGACAAGAATCATCATAGGCTTCCCACCTTTGGCAGGAGCCTGACAGCTCAGCTCTCCACCTGGGCCTATGATTGTGCCTTTGTCCCTAGAGAACACCCTGCCCTGATCAACCTTTGCTCCCTATCACAAAAGCCATGGAGGCACACTGATAGAGACCTGAGAATGTCCTTGCCAAATGTCCTCGTGGGACACTTGGAGCAGGGGCTTGAGTAACTGATCAAGTAACAGGGTGAGGAAACCAGCAGCAATTGCAGAGTGGGGGGGCGGCAGGGGTGGGGGGTGTCTCCTTGCTGCTAACTGCAAGGACAGGAGGCTTCTGGAATCAGGCATAAATCAGACCTCTTCAGCCACACCTGCCAAGCAGGTGCCTAGTTCTGAAATTCCAACAAATGAGATAAACTTTCAAAAAGACATCAGGAGCACTTCCCTGGTGGTCCAGTGGTTAAGACTTTGCTTCCAATCCAAGGGGGCGAAGGTTCAATCCCTGGTTGGGGAGCTAAGATCGCACATGCCTCTGCGGCCAAAAAAACCCAAAACCCCCAATATTGTAACAAATTCAATAAAGACTTAAAAAACATTAAAGGCATCAAACCTGAAACACAAAAATTGAACGGGGCCATAAGGCAGACAGCACAAGAAGCACCTGATGAACACACAGCCGACTGTCATGAGTGCCCCTTCCCTGAGCTGGTGCTGACAGGAGAGGAGTCCAAGACCTTCTTCGAAATTCACTCAGTAAGAAAGAAGGCCCCCCTGCACTGCTGTGTGTAACAATGTGACCCCTCAGATAAAAGAAGACTCAACAGGGAACCCCTTTACAGTAATCACCCATCTGGTGTAAGGGCCCTCATTACAGCGCCTCAGAAAGGGTGTAACTTCCATCTACCTGTAGGAGCATGGGGCACAGGGAGAGGAACTGGGTTCTTTTTAGGGCGATTTTACATTACAATGGGGGAGACTTCCCTGGTGGTCCAATGGCTAAGACTCCGAGGGGGCATGGATTCAATCCCTGGTCAAGGAACTAAGATCCCACATGCCAAGTGGCTCAGCCAAAAAATAGAAAAAAAGACAAAGAAAACCCTACAATGGGGATGCCTAACTATTATGACAGTACTGATTCTAATAAAAGCTTAAAAAAGACTACAGGCGAAACCTTAGGATTCAGCAAAGCTCAGAGTGATACAAGCTACAAACATGAGGCCCAGGTATGTAAAATGAAGCAAGAACTGAAATGCTGCCCAGGATGAGCAGGGGAAAGAGCCATGCAAAGGGCTTTGCTGCCCATTTACTGCGAAGAGTGCAGCTGGGAAACTTGCTACTTCATGGAACAAACCTTACCCTTTGCAGTTTCATCTTGTTCTTCTCTGCAGAGCCTCTGACCAGTTTCTTAGTTATCTGAAAGGAAAGACACTGAAATGAGAACACGGGTTGTTTCAGTCACTTTAACACGTTTAACACACTGAACTGTCCTTGAGGGGAGGTCTGGGGGGGGGTAGTCAACACTCTGCAAAACAACAATGGAAACCTTTCTGGGTGACAGTTCCAGCAAACAAAACCAGAAGGTCTTGGTTGGGTCATAAGCTCCAATGAAAGCACGTAAGTGTACTTGTGGAGATATTAAGGGAGGCCGGAAGGCAGATGACCAAAAACGGAGGCCAGGTTTGGTATCAAGAGCCACAGGCAGGGCCTTGGCGTTGGGGAGACACAAGAGCAGCAGGCCTATAAGCAACTGTGGAGGCCAAGTCCTGAGTCCTGCAGACACCCGGCCCTGCACAGCTGCCCCTTCTACTTTTCCCCAGGAAGGCTGACAGTTGGAGGTTTTCTGTGACTCCAGGCACACCTTGCTTTCTTTCGCTTCCAAAATAACACGTTTAAAAAAAAAAAAATTGAAGGTTTGTGGCAACTCTGCATTGGGCAAGTCTTATCAACACCATTTTCCCAACAGCATTTGCGCCCTTTGTGTCTCTGTGTCACATGTTGGTAATCCTCAAGTTTCAAACGTTTCATTGTTATACGCGGTATGCTGATCAGTGGTCAGTGATCCTCGACGTTACTACTGCAAAGACCACGCCTCACTGAGGGCTCAGACGATGGCAGTTTTTCCAGTGAAGTTTTTTTTTCTGGCCACACTGTGCAGCATGTGGGATCCTGGTTCCCTGACCAGGGATTGAACCCACTTCCCCTGCAGTGGGAGAGCAGTCTTCACCACTGCATCACCAGGGAAGTTTCAGAGTTAAGTATTTTTTTAATTAAGGTATGTACTTCTTTAAGATATAATGCTACTGCACACAGCATAGTGTGAACGTAACTTTTACATGCACTGGGCAACCAACAGAGCCACGTGACTTGCTTTACTGTGACATGCACTTTATTGCAGGGGAAGCTGAAACCAGATCCGCACTAGCTCAGAGGGTCTGCCTGTCATGTCTACAAATCAATACCACGGGACTCAAGCAAGGCGTGTGTGGGCTTGGATTCCCGTGGGCCACAAACTTGTACTCTTTGCCCAGTGAGGCTTTGCCTCTTAGAACATGGCGTGAACGTTCAGGATAAAGAGTCAGCTGGCCAGAAGTGGTCATCCAGTCCAGAACCCCTATGTTCTAGAGCACAGTGTTCTCAATCGCCCTGCTGCATTCTATGCCTGGGCTGCAAGGACAGACCAAAACGCGTGGCTGGGCTCCCTCACCATGCTGGCAAAATGGCTCTATGGGGTCGCACAGAGTCGGATACGACTGAAGCAACTTAGCAGCAGCAGCAGGAATACACACAAGAAGTCCAGGCTAGTGGTCTAAGCTCCCTCCAGAGCAGGGTATCCTGGCAATCGCACCATTCACTGGACAAGCAATGGGGAGAATTTGGACTGGAAAGAAATACCCACCCTCCCCGGGCTCATCTTACGCAGCCAATTAATGAGACAAGATGAAAGATCAAAAGCCCATCTCTCTCGAAACTGACATACCAACAAAACTACACGAAAACAGTGCTTTCTCTCTTAGGGCAGGAAAGCCTGGCCTTAAGACTTCCTACAGATTAACACATACAGATAAGATACCTTTCTTACTCGGGACACAATGAGTTCTTTCTGGACCAAGACTTCCCTCAGCAGAGGGCCGAGCCTGGCCATGTGAAAGCCACGTGACTGGCAGAGTGCTCAACCCCACCTAAGCCAGGTGCCCACAGAAACACCAAAGCTGTCTAACCAAGCACTTAAGAAAAAGCATCCACTTCTCCAGCATCCACTATGCCTGTCAAACCTGCGGACTTCACCCCCACAACAAAGGAGAAGGTAGCAGGGTTTGGAAGGTGCTGTATCTATGTCACTGTCCTTTGTATTCAAAGAATACAGCACCAAACATGACTGCCACACCCTGCCGTACCAGGGCTTTTCGTGTTGGGTCTCGCCCATACTTGCTGAGATTCAGCTGCAGAATCAGGACCCTTCCAAATCTTACCCTGTGTTGTGAGTCCAGGAATAAAAAGAGTTCACATGACTACCAGGAGCTGGCATCATGATATTCAATAATCACAGCAAATGCAATTTAACTTAAAACTAATAGCTCTTCTGCTTTACCATACATTTGGATAAACCTTACTGAACAGCTATAACTTTATCTTCTTGACATTTGGCCTAAATATTTATAGAACTCTTTCAAAACACAGGCCACACATTTTACTTACTTGGAAAGTGTTAGTGTTTAGCAACTCAGTGGTGTCCAAATCTATGCAACTCCATGGACTGTAGGCCGCCAGGCTCGTCCATCTATGGAATTCTCCAGGCAAGAATACTGGGGTGGGTAGCCATTCCCTTCTCCAGGGGATCTTTCCGACCCAGGTATTGAACCTGTATCTCCTGCATTGGCAGGTGAGTTCTTTTACCTCCTGATACACCAGGGAAGCCCTATCTGGAACTCAGCTACCAAAAGAAAGACCCAAGATTCTAGTATGAGGTTAAAACACATACATCAACTACCCAAGAGTCAAAACATATATAACCACATCCGTGCAGTAAAATTCCTGCACTGTATTCGGGAGAACTCCAGAGCCCACTCTGTCTGGTGTGATACAGAAGGATATCTAACTTCTAAGTCCAGAGCAGGTGGGAGGAGCAGCGAGGTGAGGAGGGAGGCCCCACAGCAGCTAGTACCTTGACAGCAGGGGAAAGACAGCAAGCGGAGGGGAGACACGACTCTAAGTACCCCAGGCGTGGGGGACTGTCAGCACGCAGACACTGACATGACCAGTCCTGTGAGCCTGCACTTCTGAACAACCACCCAGGGAAGCTCAGGACAATTATCATCCATCAAGGCTGAGAGTCAAGAGACGATAGAAATATCTGTTGGGACTCCCCTGGTGGTCCAGTGGCTAAGACTCAGGGCTCCAAATATAGGGAGCCTGGGATTTGATCCCTGATCAGATCCCACATGCTGCAACTAATCATTCTCGTGCCACAACTAAAGATCCCACGTGCCACAATGAAGATAACTGGAAAATCCGTCAGGCTGCAACTAAGACCCAGTGCGGTTGGATAAATACTTAAAAAAAAAAAAAAGAAAAGAAATATCCGTCAATGAGAATGACTGTGCAAACTGCAGTTTATCCACACCATGGCACCATCTGCATACAGGATAGCAGTTAAAAAGACATACATCTTCCCATCCCAGTGTAAAATAGTTAAACATACCCTGGAATAAAAAAGAAACATATTGACAGTATATGGCTCATGTAAGGTAACAAAATGATACTGTATATTCCCAGGGATCCTTCACATACACACCACACAGAGCAATGTAAGACAACTATAGTGGCAACCTGGGGGACAGGAAAAAGCCAGAAGGGGCTTTGACAGTTCAGTGATACTTTTTTTAAAAAAAACAGAGCATTTAATACTTGTATAATTTAAATTACCATAATTTAATATAATTTAAAGAGTTCCAGCAACTGTAGAGGCAGGCGTAGATTCCGGTAACACCACTGTATCCACACAGTCCTTTAGGGAACAAACATCTGCGTCAACAATAACGTGGACTAATCACGTATGTCGCTGCAAACAAATTGGAGAAACAGCTCTATCTCAGGTGGTAAAAGCTCTGAGGCCAAACAGCCATGCTTTGGCTAGTCAAGAGACCTGGGGTTATCTAGAAAAGGTGTTCCTAAGTGTTTTTTCAAAGTCAGGCTCTCTAGATGAAGGGATGGCATGATCTGCATTTTAACGAGCTGGATCTCCCCCTTGGCCACACAGGCATGCACGCATGGACCAGCGAATGTTTGGGGGTTCCCAATGCAGATTTATGATACCAAGTCCAGGATAAACTGAGCCCAATAAAAACCACACACATGACATGGGAATAAGAAACAATCTGCAAGCCTTCAGCAAGCTTCTGCCTACAATCTGGAGAAGAGAAGGCAGAGAGAAAATGGAAAAAGAAAAGAATTCCCCACAGTAACAGGGGTCAGGAAGAACCTGGGCCCACAGCAGGGAAAGTTGTTAATGTTAGGTACCAACCACAAAAATCAACCACTCAGGAAATCCAGCACTCCTGAAAGTGAGGAGATAAACCAGAAACTGAGTGTGCAAGGCCCTCGGGCATCTCCTGGCGGTCACTCCATTTCACTCTCACACATGTGGTGTCACCCAGCATCAGGGGGCTCTATCCCACGCTGTGGGTGACTGGGGCAATTCTGTGCCACAGGCTGGCAGGGAGGGCTGAAGGCCTCACTGCCTGCAGCGTGAACTGTTTGCAAAGCTGAGTGATAACACTGTCTTCTACAACATCTAAAATCCCAAGCCTGTGTATGGAGTCAGATCAGGGTCTCAGACGCAGGCTTTGGTAAACTCAGCACACCTGGTTCATGCGCTCAGCATTTAGGCCAGTGCACAGGAAGTAGCATTGCTTTGTGACAAGCCCCAACAGCGTGGCCTCCCAGTCCTGGGACCACGCTATGCACATTAAAAAAAAACTTAAAAAACAAAGCTATGAAGGAAAATGAAAATGTGTACATGTCCTGTTCTCTGGGCTCACTGGCTGTCACCAGTCATGTGACAAAGTAGTTGTACAAAGCAGAAGCAGCAAGGATTCTGTGTGACTGGAGGGTCAAAACAGAACAAGATGGCTGATGGCACGGGACCCAAACTCAGGTTCTTAAGAGTCTGGGTGACGGCTCAGATGGGAATTGAAAAGCTGAGTATCTCAGTCTGACACATCTAGAAACTCAGAAGGAACAAAGAAGACCCTGGACTTGATAGATGTATTGTGAACCTAAAGAGGAAGCCACTTTTCCCATTCTCCAATCTCCCTGGGAGATAAAAGATAAGAAATGGAATCATCTAGAAAAATAGCTAATACGCTAGGGATAGAATTTCAGAAAGCAGTCAAAGTAGGCGGTTTATGGTCAAATGAAGCAGGTACAGTAGAAAATAAAACGACTCGCCCCAGGAACCAATCTTATGTGAAAACCAGACATGAACACATACAAGTGCTACAAAACCCTCAGACCACAGATACTGTGAAATATGCTTTGTGATTCTTGACTAGTTGATTCAGTTTTACCCATAGGACCTCAAGGACAGGTGGGAATAGAGACATTTGCCATTATGTCCTTTGGAAGCCAATAATAGAAACAGAAATTTCCAAAGCCACCTGCCTGGGGCCTTAAACACGGAGCCAGGTCTTTTCTGTTCTCACTTCTCCAGGTGAGGTTTTAAGACAGGCGGTCATGAGAGCTGACCCTTCAGGATGCCCCATTTTGTTCTTCCTGCCGTCTCTGGGTCTCGTCACCAACGCTGAGTGCTTACCAGCAATGACTGTATGACTCCTGTGTTGGAATAGGAGTGCCTGGAGCTGAAGTTAAAGGCTGACCTGAAGGACTTCCCTGGTGGTCCAGGAGCCGAGACTCTGTGCTCCCAATGCATGAGGACCCAGGTCTGAGCTCTAGTCAGGGAACTAGATCCCACATCCCGCAACTAAGAGTCCACATGCTGCAACTACAGATCCTGCATGCCACAACAAAGATCCAAGACCCTATATGCTGCAACTAAAACCCAGTGCAACCAAATAAACATCTAGAAAAATATGTGTGTGTGTGTGTGTATATATATCTATATATATATAAAGGCTAACTTGAGGATCACAGCCATTAGTCACTAGTGTGGCTAAGGTGACCAGCACCATTATTTAAGTGTGAACAAGGCTACCAGGAAGGCACGGATACACACACTGGTGCACATCGCAGTATGCACAAAAATGAACAATTCAGTGGCTCTCGGTATCAGAAAGAATTCTGCACTGGACCCGCCCAGATCACAAGAGCTCATCTGTGGCCACACTCACTCAGCCACTAGCCAGCTGGGCAACATAGGATCCCTGGGTGAAGAGTGAGGGGCTGGATGGAAGCCTCTAGGTTCAGGCAGCACTGACTCAGGGGAGGTACTCACTCTGCAGACGGGTGTGGAGGCAGGGAGGGGGCTGGGGCCTGTATGCAGCTTTGTGGGCACAGACTGCCCCTCGGGGGAGCTGGTGGGAGAGGAAGAGCTCAAGGACGAGTGGCTCAGTGCCAAGTCCTCTTCTGGGCTGGACTCCGGTGTCTCGCTCTCAGAAGGCACAGCCTGGCTGGGAGGAGTGGCGGGAGGAGACCTGGCCAGCGGTCTGAGGGCCAGGATATCCTGCAAGACGACCACGGGCATCTTCCCCTTGAACAGGATGCCCCCGGCTTCACTCCAGCCATCCCGGTCCTTCTCAGACCACGTGCTCAGGCCACCAGTCAGCTCAGGACAGTTTTGGGGTGAGCCCCTCTGTGTGAGTCCCCTCCTGTCTGCACCCCCTGAGTCAGCACCCCCTGCCTCTGTCTTGCATGGAACTTCTGAAAGGGCCTCTTCGGGACTTGCCAGATCATCCTTCTGCCTGGCCTTTGGCAGCCCCCTGTCATCTCCAGCTTTGTCTGGGACTCCATTTATGTTCTTCTGAGCGGAGGAGGCGGCAGAATTCAGTTTATTGTGGCCCACCATGTTGCCCGGGGGGTTGCTCGAGTCCTCTGTCAAATCGATTATGACCACAGCCTGGCCAATACTGGTTTCAACTTGACTTCTTAAAAAGTTATCTAAGGGTCCCTTCCCATTGACAAGTTTTGGTCTAAAATCTATGTCGGAACCCATGTGACAGTTCTCCAAGTGGTCCAAAGAGGTTTCTAAGTCGTGGACTTGAGTCTGCACAGGGCCAGCCTGAGACCCCCCTGTGTCGTCCAAGCCATCGTCAATTTTCTCCTTGGGGACAAGATTCAGGCGCTTGAATGGCAGTCGGGCTGAAACCAGAAGAGAAGGAGGACCTCTTTTAAGTGATAGTGTGAAGAGTGACAATCAATACTTTAACATTCCATGTTCTCAAAAAATGAACAACCTTGATGTACTTGGGGATAGGGAGGATATCTAAAGTTTAAAAAGGGATTATCTTTTCATTGGATATGAGTTTGAGCAAACTCCAGGAGATAATGAAGAACAGGGAAGCCAGGCATGCTGCAGTCCATAGGGTTGCAAAGAGTTGGACACAATTTAATGACTAAACAACAAGTCTTTTCATCATGGACTTTTCCAACAACCTAATTAAAAGCAAAAACAAATGAACAAAAAAAGAAATGGAAAACAAACAAAATCCCCAAACACCGACAAACTTTTAGAGCAGGGGTTTTGCAAGAATTTCGAAGAAGACACTTTCTGATCTCTTTGAGATCCAGTTCAAATTCTAAAGTTATTTATTACGGGTGGAAATCCCATTTGAAGATGAGTGTATCTGGTTCCAAAAGCTAAAGAGACAGATCCATTTACAGTTAAGATTTTGTTCTGCCCCTAGCACTCCGACTGTTAGCTTTTCTTGCCAATGAAACAAGTATCCTCCCACTGCATGTCAACCTTCTGGATGGTTCTAAGAGATAGGCACATGGAAGACAGGAAATGCAGATGGGTGACTTTCTTACAGAGTCTGCCTGTATTCAAACACCCAAACATCTTATTAACTACTTTCTAATGTAGACCAAACACATAAACCTGTTCTGGCTTCGTTTATAAGATGATCATGCCCTTGGATTCTGCAGTTTGCCCCTAATCCTTTAACCTTGGAAGGCGGCTGCCTATCATACAACTCCTACCAACACCAACCTTGCTGTCAGTCATGACAGAAGGCCAGCTGCTACAGAGGAACCAGATAACCAAGGTTTGAAAACCAAAAACCATCCTTTTTTATATAGTCCAGCCACTAATCTCACCTAAGGGTAAATTCATTCCTCCCTTTTTCATGAAAGGATTTTGAGACACTTCCTGTAAAAAGGTGTTTAACCAGGGACAGCTGCGCCGCCAGGGGACATCTGGCAACATCAAGAGATGTTATTGGCTTTAACAGCTTGAGAGCAGAGGCTAGGATGCCTGTGAAACTCTCTCCAGCCGTGGTCCTTAGCCTTTTTGGCACCAGGGCCAGGTTTCATGGAAGATAGTTTTGCCATGGGCTGAGGGTGGGGGGGCAGAGAAGGCAATGGCACCCCACTCCAGTACTCTTGCCTGGAAAATCCCACGGACGGAGGAGCCTGGTAGGCTGCAGTCCTTGGGGTCGCAAAGAGTCCGACACAACTGTGCAACTTCACTTTCACTTTTCACTTTGATGCACTGGAGAAGGAAATGGCAACCCACTCCAGTGTTCTTGCCTGGAGAATCCCAGGGACAGGGGAGCCTGGTGGGCTGCCGTCTATGGGGTCACACAGAGTCGGACACGACTGAAGCAACTTAGCAGCAGCAGCAGCAGAGGGTGGGGGGACAGTTACATTTATAGTGCACTTTATTATTATTACATCAGTTCCATCTCAGATCATCAGGCACTAGATCCCAGAGGTTGGGTACCCCTGCTCTATGGTATATAGAATATACAGTATATTTTTCCTCCATGAGAAAAAATATTACAAAGTCAATATGCTGGAATCCAGCTGTAAAAGCAGCAGCCTCTGCATTTGGTCCTGGGAATGGCACGCAGTGAAATGGGTTTCCCAGCTTCCAAATGTAAGATGCAACTGTCTTCTCCCCTCCACCCCTTTGATGCTTCTGATGAGGACCCCAGGAGATGGCCTGCCTCTGCTCAAGGGAAATGAAAAATATAATAATTGAGAAAACAATGAAGGACATAAGCTAGGAACAAATATTTAACCCATTCCCAGAGTTACCTTGTATTAACTTCTTGACTGGAAAAGCTGGCCTGTCTTTGCAATCCATGGCTGTGAATGAATGTCAAAGGATATGTTATTAAGTGCTGGAAACAACGGAGCAGAAAATACAGTACCTACTATACAAAGTGGTCGTCCAATGGGGCTGATCTGGGTACTCCCACCCCCATCCTTGGGCCTCCCTGGTGGCTCGGTAGTAAAGAATTTGCCTGCCAATGCAGGGGACACAGGTTTGATCCCTGGGTCAGGAAGATCCCCGGGAGAAGGAAATGACAAGCCACTCCAGTATTTTTGCCTGGGAAATTCCATGGACAGAGGAGCCTGGCAGGCTACAATCCATGGGGTCGCAGAGAGTCAGACACAACTGAGCAACAACAAAGGACGTTTTTGGTTGTCCTGACTGGACAGAGTGCGTTGCCAGCATGAAGTGGGGAAAGGACAGGAACACTGCTAAACATCTCACAATGCATAGGACTGCTCCCCACCACAGAGAATTATCTGATCTCAAATGTCAGTAGATTAAGAAATTCTACCCTGAATGCCGTCACATCTTCTTGTCTTATTTCCCTTGAGCGCTTAGTACACCTGAGACTTTTGTGTTTCTGTCTCTCCCCCCATCAGAACACCAGCTTTGTGACAGTACACAGACTTGTTCCACACACGGGCTCAGGGCCTAGCAGGTAGTAGGAATCAAGTAAGGAAACTACAGACGGGAGAAAACATTGTATCAGCTGATTTTACCATAAAAGGAGCCCGAACATGCTCCTCCAATCCAACCCCTCCCCACCAACAAATCTGTACAATTGGTATAGGGCTTATTTTCTCTTAAAATAGGGTTTATAAAAGGTGATACAACTTAAAGCATCTTGAGTCTGCCAAGTTGGAGCTGAAGCACAGTCAAGAAATGATAAGGGAGGATATTTTCCTGCACAGGGGGGAAAGAAATACACACACACACAAAGGCATAACAGTATCAAAACTGGTACAGAAATGACCATAAACAGAACTAAGTCTTTAAATAAATATCTTCAAATGGCTAGAATAAGTTGAGAAGCTGACATCTGCTAGATCTGGCTTGGAAAAGTCTAGTTATTTTGGCTAACCTACATTCTTTTTTTTTTTAAGATACATATGAGTGAGTATTTTTAAAACTCAGATCCTGGCTTTCTAAAAAAAACTCAACTGCCCACAGATGAACCTATTCTACCCGCTTCCAAGCTAGGAATACAAGAAAGGTACCCAGAAGACATTTCCTTTCTTCCCATTTCAAGATAGTATTATTCCCAAGTTTTCAGTTCTCAAAAATATGAACTCCTCCCCGCCCCCGTTGAAGGATACACAATCTTTAGCCACTTAATTTTCAGACAATCACAAGGATTTATTGGCATGGCCCTGAGTCACAAGCTTTGATGCAAGCAGAACAGAGATGACTTCGGGTCAACATAAAAGGGATCCCATCCAGGGACTCAGTCTATTCAAAGGTATATGTGCAATTAACAAACATTTCTGTACAAACTTAGCACTGCTTTTTATTCTGAGACTATATCCCTCGTAATTTTATCTGGCATTAAAACATCCTTCCCTTTTAGGATAGCCTGGTCATAATAACAGAAGGTGCTTTGTAAATTTCTTAAACATCCATATTGGGCCCAATGATTGTCCACGACAATCAGCCCCAACTTCATATGAATTCTGTCTCTTTGAAACCCCAAAGTCTGGAAACAGCACAGTGCTTATTAACTAGGGGGCACCTTGACAGTGGATACATTTTTGGTTGTCCCAGAAGAGAAGGGCTTGCTACTGAGACCTTATGGGTGGAGGACAGAGATGCTGCTACAGTGCACAGAATGGCCCCCAGTGTCAATAGTGCTGAGGCTGAGAAATTCTGAACTAGATTAGCGGATGTCCCTACCGACACTTAATTACTAGGCACCTACTATGTGTCAAGCACTGCGCCAAGTCCTGGGGGCAAAATGGGAGTGGAGTAGGGAATACAAGCCGTCTGGTCCTCCCCAGTTCGCCACCCCATGTAAGGGGCCTGCCAGGCGCCAGAAAGCCCCCTCCCAAGACACAGGAAGGAGAAAGATCGGTCTTCCTGCATATCCGGCGGCATCAAGAACCCGGGACCCCTACCACCCGGGACCCTTACCTGGGCTGGCCCTGACCCTTAGACGGAGCTGTTCCGGTCCCCCGACCCCGTGGAACCCCGGACCTCAGTTTCCACATCCGGCCCATAGCGCCGCTGCAGGGTCCAACTTGTCCGGGGGACACAAACGCACTCGGTAACCAACAAATCCGGCCCTTTCGCCTCTTTGGGTCTCAGTTTCCCCTCCGGGCTACACACACACCCGTCACCGCAAAGCGCTCTGGAAGGACGAACTGACGTAAAAGCGCCGGAAAAAAAAAATGGTCGCGGCTGCAACAAAAACGTCAAAGAGGTGCCCTTCGGGTCGCAAGGCCCTTCCCCGGGGTCGTAACGGCTCCACGGACCGAACGCCACATGCAGAGCCGTGGGCCCAGGCCAGGAAGCCAGTCCGCCCCCAGCCGCCGCTTCGGCCCACACAGGCCGCGCGCCGCGACCCCCCTTTCCCTCAGCGCGGAAGGGAACCGACCTGCGGCCTCTCCCCGGGCGCCCGGCGCCCCGCACTCCGGCTCCTCCAGCATTGCGAGGGCGACGTCTGGAGTTCCCCTCAGGCGGCGGAGGAGCGGGCTCAGCTCAGGCGGCCGCTGCTGCTCGCCCTCCCGCCCGCGCCGCTGCTGCCGCGGCCGCCGCGCTCGTATTTGGCGGGAACCGCGGCGACCCCCGCGGCCCACACGGCGATTGGGTGATGCCGCGTCACGTGACGGCCCTACTCGGGAAGAGAGGAGCGCCGGGAGCGTCATCGCGAGAACCGAAGCTTCCATTCCTTCCATGGCTCCCCTATTGATATTCTAACGGTAGGCGGGGTTTCCTCACGGTGGCCTGTCATTGACGGGTAGCCGCTGTCCTGCAATTGGTGATGGGTGATGTCAATTTGAGTGTTCGACACTGAATGGCTGAGACCGTGTGATATGTCTGTGGGAGGCGGGACGGTCAGGCTCCTACGTCACGACCAAACGCTTTACGCAGCGCGCCGATGACAGCCTGAAACTGCGATTTTGCTGAAGACTAATTTTTTTATTCTAATTGTACATAGGTTGTGGCTCAGACGGTAAAGCATTTGCTTACAATGCGGGAGACCTGGGTTAAATCCCTTGGCCGGGAAGATCCCCTGGAGAAGGAAATGGCAACTCACTCCAGTATTCTTGCCTGGAGAATCCCATGGACGGAGGAACTTGGTAGACTACAGTCCATGGGGTCGCAAAGAGTCGGACACGACTGAGCGACTTCACTTCACTGAATATAGCCACAGTAATTAAAATTATAATTTATATAAACAATAAAAGCAAAATAAACTCTGGGCCTCGCTTCAAAAGTATTTGAGATGCGATATATATATTCAGAGGAAATGAATGAAATGGATATTTCTTGTTTAATCCTCAGGGTTTTGCACATACTGTTTCTTCGCCGGAAACACTTTCCATAGCTGCTTCCCTGGTTGGTTTCTACCTGTTTCAGATCTTAGATTGAAATCCCAGGGGAGCCTTTCTTCCCCAGCCTCCAAGATGAAGTTGCTACAACACTGTTCTTTTTCTTGGAACAATTACAGCTTGTGTTTATTTATTAACATATTATTGGGTACTGAATTCATTTCTGTTTTTATCGTCAGCTCCATGAGGACAGGAATCATTTATCACAGTATCTGCAGGACCTACTGGTGACTTATTCATTAGTAGGTACCCAATAAATATTTACGTGAATACATAAGTATCATTTGAGTGAACTGTGTGATCAAGTCAGTTAAAAACTTCACATGGAACATAGACCTTCAGTCTTTGAGCTTTAAAACAGGTTTTCTTCAGCACCAATTTATTCTCTCAAGCAAAGCTAAGTGAGAAGCAAATAATTAATTTAGTCCAATTTCAGAATTCTATTTATCTTGTAGATTAGATAATTACATCAGTAGGGTTGGTTGAAAATAATGTGGAAAAATAGGACATCACTTTAGGCAAGTCATGTCTTACTCAAGGTCTCAGTTTCCTTGTCTGAACCTCTAGGATATTTTCCTTTCTTTCTCTGACATTTTGGCACCTGAAATGATTTAGGCTGGTGGATCACCATTCAGGGCACCCATCAAAATCACATGGGGGGTTTTTCACACTATTCGTAACAGCCCCATCAGGACCTTAGGGAAAGAGGTTGGGGCATGTATATTTTAAAGCAATAGATCTGATAGATAGAGTGCCTGATGAACTATGGAATGAGGTTCGTGACATTCTACAGGAGACAGGGATCAAGACCATCCCCATGGAAAAGAAATGCAAAAAAGCAAAATGGCTGTCTAGGGAGGCCTTACAAATAGCTGTGAAAAGAAGAGAAGCGAAAAGCAAAGGAGAAAAGGAAAGATATAAAACATCTGAATGCAGAGTTCCAAAGAATAGCAAGGAGAGATAAGAAAGCCTTCTTCAGCGATCAATGCAAAGAAATAAAGGAAAACAACAGAATGGGAAAGACTAGGGATCTCTTCAAGAAAATCAGAGATACCAAAGGAACATTTCATGCAAAGATGGGCTCGATAAAGGACAGAAATGGTATGGACCTAACAGAAGCAGAAGATATTAAGAAGAGCTGGCAAGAATACACAGAAGAACTGTACAAAAAAGATCTTCACGACCCAGATAATCACGATGGTGTGATCACTCACCTAGAGCCAGACATCCTGGAATGTGAAGTCAAGTGGGCCTTAGAAAGCATCACTACGAACAAAGCTAGTGGAGGTGATGGAATTCCAGTTGAGCTCTTTCAAATCCTGAAAGATGATGCTGTGAAAGTGCTGCACTCAATATGCCAGCAAATTTGGAAAACTCAGCAGTGGCCACAGGACTGGAAAAGGTCAGTTTTCATTCCAATCCCAAAGAAAGGCAATGCCAAAGAATGCTCAAACTACCACACAGTTGCATTCATCTCACATGCTAGTAAAGTAATGCTCAAAATTCCCCAAGCCAGGCTTCAGCAATATGTGAACTGTGAACTTCCTGATGTTCAAGCTGGTTTTAGAAAAGGCAGAGGAACCAGAGATCGAATTGCCAACATCTGCTGGATCAAGGAAAAAGCAAGAGAGTTCCAGAAAAACATCTATTTCTGCTTTATTGACTATGCCAAAGCCTTTGACTGTGTGGATCACAAGAAACTGTGGAAAATTCTGAAAGAGATGGGAATACCAGACCACCTGACCTGCCTTTGAGAAATCTGTATGCAGGTCAGGAAGCAACAGTTAGAACTGGACATGAAACAACGACTGGTTCCAAATAGGAAAAGGAGTACATCAAGGCTGTATATTGTCACCCTGCTTATTTAACTTATATGCAGAGTACATCATGAGAAACGCTGGACTGGAAGAAGCACAAGCTGGAATCAAGATTGCCGGGAGAAATATCAATAACCTCAGATATGCAGATGACACCACCCTTATGGCAGAAAGTGAAGAGGAACAAAAAGCCTCTTGATGAAAGTGAAAGTGGAGAGTGAAAAAGTTGGCTTAAAGCTCAACATTCAGAAAACGAAGATCATGGCATCCGGTCCCACCACTTCATGGGAAATAGATGGGGAAACAGTGGAAACAGTGTCAGACTTTATTTTTGGGGGCTCCAAAATCATGGCAGATGGTGACTGCGGCCATGAGATTAAAAGACGCTTACTCCTTGGAAGGAAAGTTATGACCAACCTAGATAGCATTTTCAAAAGCAGAGACATTACTTTGCCAACAAAGTTTCATCTAGTCAAGGCTATGGTTTTTCCTGTATGGATGTGAGAGTTGGACTGTGAGGAAGGCTGAGCGCCGAAGAATTGATGCTTTTGAACCGTGGTGTTGGAGAAGGCTCTTGAGAGTCCCTTGGACTGCAAGGAGATCCAACCAGTCCATTCTGAAGGAGATCAGCCCTGGGATTTCTTTGGAATGAATGATGCTGAAGCTGAAACTCCAGTACTTTGGCCACTTCATGTGAAGAGTTGACTCATTGGTAAAGACTCTGATGCTGGGAGGGATTGGGGGTAGAAGGAGAAGGGGACGACAGAGGATGAGATGGCTGGATGGCATCACTGACTCGATGGACGTGAGCCTGAGTGAACTCCCGGAGTTGGTGATGGACAGGGAGGCCTGGCGTGCTGCAATTCATGGGGTCGCAAAGAGTCAGACACAACTGAGCGACTAAACTGAACTGAACTGAACTGAGTCTGATCTAGTCCAGTACCTTCTGTAGAGGCACTTGTAAACTTTCAGCAATCCTCTGCTTCACAAAATTGCTCAACTCTGTCAGAGATTTCAACACTGAAGTTGCAAGCACTTTAGCTCTAGTTACTTTATTGTTCTTCTTACAACTTGTAGTCAGACTTGTTATCCATTGTGCAACTGGCCCCAACCCTGCTCTTCTTTTTGGATTCATTTACTCATTTTGATTCATTCTTAACCTTTGATTCATTCAACAAAAAACAACTGATGAAAAAAAATCAATAGCAGTAAGCATATATGAATCTGAGAAGCCTTCCTGGAGGAGGTGACATTACAAATAGAGTTCTTTTATGCACAAGGGACAGGAGGAAAGATTGGGGGGAAATGAGCAAGAGAGGAATAATGTTAGCAAAGCCCATAGGCAAAAAGGATCATGGGTTATAGAAGACAGAAAAGGTGATGGGGCCAAATTTTACAAGCTTTGTAGTCCATGTCAAGAAGGCTTTAGAAGTTAGTCTAAGGCCAATACTACTGGCCTTAGAATAGGCCAAGGGAATGATGTCATGTGAACTATGTTATAGAAGCATCTTTCTGGCAGCCTTGTAAGGGATGAACTGGAGGGGAGAACCTGAAGCTGGGCACACCAGAGAGAAGACTGGTGGAATGGTCTGATCAGGGCAGAGAGACAGTTGGGTAGCAGAAAGGAGGTACAAGTCATAACCTGATGTCGGATTTGGGCAACTGAATGGATGAACAGGGGACTGGAAGGGAAGGTGGTGGAAGACCTCAGAAGAACTGTATATAGCTGAAATTAGCGAACAGGTATCTGAAGATTTGTAGACTCAGCCTTTGGAGTTCTACCTGCCCCTTGGCCTCCCCAGCCTCTGCTGCTGCTGCTGCTGCTGCTAAGTCGCTTCAGTCGTGTCCGACTCTGTGCAACCTCATAGACGGGAGCCCACCAGTCTCCCCCGTCCGTGGGATTCTCCAGGCAAGAACACTGGAGTGGGTTGCCATTTCCCTCTCCAGTGCATGAAAGTGAAAAGTGAAAGTGGAGTCGCTCAGTCGTGTCCGACTCTTAGCGACCCCATGGACTGCAGCCTACCAGGCTCTTCCGTCCATGGGATTTTCCAGGCAAGAGTACTGGAGTGTGGTGCCATTGCCTTATCCTCTGCTGAAAGGTCTAAGCGCTTTTCCTGAGACGTCAGGGCCACCTCCGGGACTCCAGAGGTCGCTGCAGCCACTACAGCCCCTCTAGGCTCGCTCCGGTCCACTCATAGGCCGAGGCGGCCTCTCGGTTAGCAGGCGGGAATGTGCGTGCACTCCCCCGCCGGCAGGGGGCGCCTGTGCGCAGACAGGGCCCAGGGCGCGCGTGCGCGCGCGGGGGCCGGCACCGGAAGTGTGCGGTTGCCATGTAATATCCTGGCCGCGCGGGCTCGCGAGGGTCTGAGGCGGCGCCGGGGCGGGCGGAGCTGGCTTGAGGGCTGCGAAGGCGGTGCCGTAGGGGCCCGCTGAGGCGCGCTGGGGGTTGGTGGCGCCCGGAAACCTGTCGCTTGCGCGGTCCCTCCGGTTCGCTGGGTCCGAGCGGCAGGCCCGACGGCGGGAGACAGCATGTCGGTGGCGGGGCTGAAGAAGCAGTTCTACAAGGCGAGCCAGGTGAGCGGAGGCCGAGGCGGGGCGCGGTGGGGGTGGTGTGCGGCCCCGGGTTCAGAGCGCTCGGAGCGGGGCCAGAAGATGCCAGGCCTGGCCCTGACTCGGGAGGGAACCGGAGGTAGTGAGGGGGCGATCTTGGCACGCGTCCCTCGCAGGGTGGGTACAGCCTAGGAGGGACAGGGTCTGCGTGGTAGGGCGCCCAGGCTCTGTCCGCCATGTGGGCTCCAGTCTCCTCGAGGAGGGTGGGCAGACGGTGGAGAGGAGCAGAAATGCACCCAGAGGTTGTTCCCAGACGTGGATCCCTCGCCTCCTGTCGTTCCCTCTAAAAGATCAGGGAGGGAGCGGAGAGAGAGAAGAGGAAGAAGCCGTCCGGAGGCTGTCGACACAGAGAGCCCAGGGGCAGGGAATTTTGTGTCTAGAGCAATTCTTTTTTTCCCAAAGAAGACAAACAGCCTTCTCAGTGGGCCGGCTGCAGAATTGAAAGGGTTGAGTCAAAAGTCAGTTTCCCACTTCAGTTCCTCAGACATCCAGTCCCTCTCCCCAGAAACAAGACTGTCACCAGTTACCAAAGAGAAGTGTAAGCCTCTTCTTTAAAAAGCCCACGTAGTGGTAGCATGGTCTACATAGAACCATGTACTTGCTGGTTTTCAATAACTGTGTCTTGGAGATCATACTAGAGTCAGAATTCTCCACCTCGGGTCTTTCTCTGTCCTGGCAGCCATCCTGGGCACTGTGGGGCATTGAGCAGCACCCCTGGCCCTCTCCCAGTCTATTTAGGAGCTCCCCTAGTTGTGACAACCACCGATGTCTCCCCATGCTGCCAGATGACTTTAGGGGAACCCCCTCTTCCCCCCGTCCCCCCCACCCAGAACCACAGCAGTAGAGCCTACTGCTCAATTCTGTTGTTTTGTTTTGTTCTTTTGAGGAGATAAGATGTCACCTATTTCATCTTTCTCCTTTGCTTTTCCTCTACCTCCTCCTGGATCTTTTTAATGGGTACGTGATACTCCGTTCCATGAAATCTATCATATTTTTTTTAAAACTAGTTGTCTATTGATGGATGTTTAGATTGTTTCAAGTATGTTACAGTACTGTCATGAATAGCCAGTGAGTATCTCTGCTCACAGGTAGGATTGGCTTTACAGGTTAAGTTCCCAGAAGTGGAACGTGGAATCCAAGAATGTTTAAGTGTTCTACTTGTGATGGACAGAATAGGTGTTTTGGAAATTCCAGGCCCCATTGTTCACAAATCTGGTGAAAGCTGAGTGGATTCACTCTTCAGAAAACTAGGAAAATGCAAAATTCAGTTTACAGGCTCAGATCCAAAAAGTTCCCAGATTTCTCCATCCCTTAAGAATCTTAGGTTTGGAGTTTGTGTGGATAGACTCCAGGAAGGAACGCGCAATGGTCATAGGAATCCTTTAGGCAGTGCTGGCAAACGAGACTTTAACCCATAACTTGGAGAGGTCCAGTGGGAGGGAAAAGAAGTGTGTCCCCAGTGATACACAGCCGGGACCTTTGGCCCCTTGAGGGGGAAAGTAATGATCCTAGGCAGGGCTAAAGATATTTGGGGTCTGTCTCTCGACTCCAGGCTAAACACTGGAGGAAGAGAAACTTAATCTAGATGGATTCTAGGGTTGTTGCTGAGAGTACAGCTCTGTGCCCTAGCAGGATGGAATGAGTGACCTGGCCCAGCAAGCCTCTACCTCCCCCTCCGCCCCACCTTGCTGCACACTTGACCAGAGCATCTTGCAGTGCTGCTCACTATCTTGGACCCTGACGTAGCCCCTCCTGTAAGAACCATAGGTCTTGGAAGAACTCCTGGGCCACCTTGTTCCTTCCTGTGGACGGGTCTCTGGAAGCCCTCCCCTCTCCACCCTCAGGCACGAGGGCCCTTGCTGGTAGCCCATCCTGCCCCCAGAAAACCCACTGTGCTGGAGGAACTAGCTGGGCCTCTCAGGGTGTCCACCTGAGCCTTTCCTCTCAGGGAAGGAAGAATGGCCTACATTCAGACCTGAATGTAGCACTTGGGGGAGCGCTTAGAAACCTGGAAAGCTCAGTGCAGCATAAGCTGGTGGTTCGGATCAGTTTATTATCTCGACGTTCTGGGACCCAGTCCCAAAGAATCGCCGCCATGGCCACATTCTCCTCTGAGAGCCTGAGAGCTGCCGTCTTGGCCTTGTGACCAAGTCCGTGTTGAGTTGTGCTCTCAAGAGTCACCCTGGCTGTGTTCCATTTCCTCTGCAATAGTTTCCATAGACCTCCACTGTGGATCTGGACGTGTCCACCTCTGTGTATTTCTTGTCTTGATTTTAGAAACACCGCCTTCATCCTCTTTCTGTGTCCTCAGGATGGGATCGTCTGGGCCAGGTAACACTCCTGTTAAGTCTTAATATATATCAAGGGGTCACCAGGTGAGCAGGTTTTAAACCAGTTTCCGTGGATCTCAGTCAGTCTCAGTCTCACTTTATCTGGCCCAAGGGTCAGCATACTCCCCTTTCTACACCAAAGGATTGGGGGGCATTTGTCTTCCAGTAGGACAGTGGTTCTCAGCCAGGGCCAATTCTACCCTCTGGAGGACACTGGCAATGTCTGGAGGCATGTTTGGCTGTCAAAACTTGGAGGTTATTAATTGTATTACAGTGTACTGGGCCCCAGATGTCGGCAGTGCTGATGTTGGGAAATCCTGTTTTACAGTTTGAGAAAAGTGAGGATAATTTTACCCAAACCAAACAACAACAACAGAAATCCCTCCTGGGCATTCTTGTGGCAGCTGCCTGCTATTTCGAATTCTCTAAACAAGAGATAACCAGATATACGCAGATGGACACATGTAAAACTCAGCACCCGGACACCACATCTCCCCTGCCCAAGTCCTCAGGAGAACCCCAGAGTATCTATTGGCATCTGTCAAGCTTGCATTGGCACCTCTTCACTTAGGGAATCCCAGGGACAGGGAAGCCTGGTGGGCTGCCGTCTATGGGGTCGTACAGAGTCGGACACGACTGAAGCGACTTAGCAGCAGCAGCCCTTCCCTCTCCCCTCTCCTATCCTTGCAGCACCCCAGGGACATTTGGCAGCATCAGAGGCTTTGTCAGGCCTTGGGGAGCAGACGCTAGTGGCACTGAATAGGTAGCGGCCAGGAATGGTTGCTAAACACCCTGTAACACATAGAACAGCCTTCTATACCACCAAGAGTTATCTTGTCCGAATGACAGAAGCACCGACGTTGAGAAGCCCCGCTCTAAAACAGGTTCTTGATTTCAAAGGCTTGTAACAGCATCGTCTCTAAATTGAGAAAGGTGGACATGTGACAGAGAGCCAGGAGTAGAGAAGCTTGGTTTCCGGCAGGTCTCCCTCATCGATGACATCGGTGACAAACCAGCTTCCAGTAGCTGGCATGAGACTGGCCAGTTCCGCGCCAGTTCCTCTCTGGTGAAAGCTTTCAGGTCTTAAACAAAATCAATTTGAGCTTGAGTGGGAAGTTAGTGAGTTTTTACTTCTGGTCACACTGACAGGTTGAACTGGAGAACGTTGAGGAATCCATAGCGTAAAGCAGAAAAAGAAGTAGGCGTCTGTCCCTGGCCCATGGTTGTGGTCCTTCCCACCTCCCCATGTAATAATGCCAGTCAGTACCGTCTGGTCTTTATGCACGTCTAAACTGGGGGGAGATGCCTTTATGAGTCTTTCTGGGGAATAGAGGTGGGTCGAGGAACCCACTAGCGAGCTCCAGTCTCAGAAACTCACTTGTCATTGTGGTGTGTGTGGGTGACATTAATTTCCCCCGAAGCTGCTAATGGTTTCCTGGTCATTCTTGTGGCTGCACTGTGTGGAGATCTGAGAGTGTAACTAGGGGTCGATCTGGCAGCTGTCTGGAATGCTGGCCTGATTTCTTTTTTTTTCTTTGCCTGAAAGGAGGGAGAGAGTTTGAACTAAAAGATTGGTTCCATCCAAGCTAGGAGGGGAACTCATGACCGCCGTATCCCATAACTTTGAAGTTTGTTCGATTCTTTCTACGCCCCGCGTTGGTGTCTAGGAGGAAAGATTGAGCTTCCTGGGAGAGGTGTGGGGGTGGGGGAAGGACTAGGGGACCCAGACCCCAACTTGTAGGAGTAGGCAGTATTTGGGGAAACGTCAGGGGTCTCCCAGATACTGCCTGCTCCAGCCTACTTTTTAAACTTCATTTTGTGGAATCACACTCTTGAATTCCCAGCAAAGTACTTGGCCTGCTGAGTAACAGATGTGGGTGATCTTAGGACACAAAAATCTGGAACTTATAACCCCTTAAGTGTCAGCACGAATCACAGTATGGAGCCTGGGAGCGACAAGTGTCAGGCAAGGCCTGGGGGTGGGGGTGGGAGTGGGAGTGGTCTCTGGCTCAGGACCTTGAGCCTAGCAGCTGCAGGCACTCACCCCCGGAAAACCTTCTGCCTTGGGGCAGCAGACATGGGAAGGGCTTTTGGCTGTGGCCTTGTCCACGTGCAGCAGAAACTGGGTTAAGTCCACTCTTACAGGAAACCATTCTGCTGACTCATCCGTAGGAAGACCCTTGACCTCGCAGTGTCCCTGTAGGACCCCGGGCGGAGATGATCCCATCCTGCCTCACAAGTTAGCTGGGTGCAGTGACCAGCCCTATGTCATAGGCTGGGCTGTGGAGCTTCAGAAGCAATCCAAAACTGCCCTTCCCCGAAGGAAGCAGGGGCCTCTCATCTCCACCACTTCCCAGGCCTGGCTGTAAAACCAGGTTAACCTGACCTCCTGGGCAGGACCCACTGTTCACCATCAGGGAGGCGCCCCAGAGTCAGGCAGCATCCTGCAGCTCTTCGTTATTAACATGCCAGGACCAGGGGCTCATCATGTTTTGAGTCCACTGCTCGTAACTGCTGTGTATGGAGCCTGAAGCTCGCTGTGACTCAGAATCCTGGGTGTAGTAAAGGCAGTTTATCACAGAACTCAGTGGGAGCTGATCGCCCTGCCTATTTTGAGGCCAGGCTGTAGGATACTTAATTATACTCTGTGTGCCACTTAATAACAGCCTGTGAGGTGAGAGGTTTCTTAGTATCACCCTGCTCAGCTTCAGGAATTGGAGGCTATCACAGTTTTGAGACCCCAGAACTGTCGCAGACTTAGCAACTGAACCCAGGAAACAGTGCCATCCACCCACCTGTCCCCCCAGCGTCCCTCCAGAGCCAGCCTCCTTCGGGGCCCTGAGTGCTCCGCCTGCCCTTCCAGTGCCCCTCTGTGCAGCTCTCTGTGTCTCTCCTCAGAGGACAAACTGATGGGCTGCGACTGGGCCCTTTGGGCCCGCCATTTGCTTCTGGCCTGCATGTCCCGTGGCCTTTGACCCTGGGTCGGGGGCCACAGTTAGTGCTGCCCTGGCCCCTATCTCCGCCCTCTCCTCTTTGTTGCCAATATCTTGAGACTGACCCAATCTAGGGAAAGTTAGTTCTTCATTTGGGGCGCGCAGCCAGCTTCCTCCATAGGGTTTCAGAGGCGTCAGGCCATTGGCCGGGGGGAGTGGGGGAGGAAAGCCCAACTGTTTTGTTTCTGGTTTCCGAGGTCGGGGGAGGGGCAGGGGGAGGTTTCTGAGGTTTAAGGAGGGTTTGATGCTGGAGCCTCCCAGCCACGGGAGGGTTTGGGAGCTCGCAGGCCTGTGGAGGCATCTTTACCTGCCAGCCCTGCCCAAACCCTTCCCCAGGGAAACGTTAGGGGTGATTTTTCTGGACTTTTTCCCAAGCCGTCCCTGGAAAGCCGGATGGAGGAATGTGTCAGACTAGCAGCAGCTGCTTGCTCTCTGCTCTTTGTCCCCCTCCCTTCTCATCTCCCTCTTCCTCCTTCCCCTCCCCTTCTTCTCTCCCCCCACAGCCCCTCTTCTCTCCCTGCCCCCCTTCCCAGGGCTGAATTTACAGCCACTTCTCCCGAGAGCGCTGCACTTTGGGTACATTCTGCTCATTTCCTGTTGAGCAGTCCCCCAGGCTCCACGAGCCCAGGCTCCCAGAGGATGGCCTCGTCTTCCTTTTCCACTCAGCTCCTAGAAAAACCTGCTGACTGGGCCCGAGAGGGGGGTCACGCGGAGACTCCCAACCACAGCAGGAAAACAGACGTGCGATTTCCTCCAAAGGACCTGACTCAGCATCAATCGCTGCCTCCCTGGGAAGAGCTGCTGCCGGCAGCTCAGACTTCCACACCTGTGTATTACAGTCGTCCAGAGGCGCTGTGCCCTGTCCCGGGTGTGAGACAGCCCGCCGAGGGGCCATTGAGGAACTCAATGAATATCAGGTGGGCCAAGGGACATTTGCCTCAAGTTGTGGGTTGTGAGAGTGCAGAAGTGGGATGTCCATCTGGGCATGAGAGAGAAGGCAGAGCTGGGGCCTGCTGAGGGGAGCATCCCTGGTGACCTGGGGTGCCATGTCAGCTCCTTCCCCACCCTCCTGCGAGCATGGACAGCGCACTCCAGTCCAGCAGGTCTGCTTGGCCTTGTAGCTTCCGTCCTTCCCCACCCTTGTCCAGCTCTCCTGTCCACTTCCTGTTTGCCCTCAGACCCTGCGTGTCTTCCTTCATCCTTGCCGCCTCTTGGGTCCACTCTCCGGAAGTACTTTTCCTCCCTCCCAGCCTCTGGCCCAGTGGTCTCTTGCCCCCGTTCTGCACACCGAGCACATCCTCACACCCAGTACGCATTCCTCTCATTGGGCGTGAGCTCCTGAGGGCGGGGCGGGGGCTGCCTGGTGGCTGGAGACAGGGCCAGGTCCCCACAGGTCATGGCTCACTGACCAAGTTGTCAGGAATGGTGGACACCTCCCCCAGAGCAGGCGTGGGGCAGTCCGGTGCCATGATGGTACCTGTGTGAGGCAGGGTGGCCAGCAAGGCCTCAAGTCAGGAACAGGTCCGACTGGTTTAAAAATAAGTCATCAGAGCTCAGAGGTTGTCCCCTTTGCTTGGAATTTGCTTTGAGGGCTCCAGGCCCAGAGGAACCTGCACTTGACTTTGTCACAGGGAGTCTCTGTTGTTCCGACCCCACAGCCAGATCCAAACTTAACGGGAGGTGCCCAGCTTCCTGGAGAAAGGAGATCCCCGGGCCCAACCACTCTGGCCTCAGAAGCCTGCTCTCTAGGCTCCTGGACCTCTGAGCTCTTGGACTTGACCTGGCCCTATGTGCAGCCCCTGTGGCTTCCACCCTTGGCCACCTTCTGCCTCTTCTCCTGTTTCCTCCAACAGGCAGCCAGCTTTCTCCCTGTCCTCTGCTTGGCCCTGTTGGTACCCTCTGTGGACTTGCTACCCTGCCTCTGGGCCTTCTCCTTCCTGGACCTGAGTTCCCTCCCTGGCGCCCCTCACCCCTCCAGATCTTCATCCCCAGTCTCAACACACCCAGCCGCCCTCTAGATGGTGGTCCCAGGCCGGCTGGCTGGTACAGGCAATGCAACGGGCTCCTAGGCCCAGTGCACCTGCGGCCCAGCCCTGACCTTCCCTGCCCTTGCCCCAAGGACCTGGGAGCCTGCTGTATCTATCTCCTGGATCTGAGCCTGCAGTAAATACTGTGCACCAGCCTCTTAGCTGGGGCCTGAATTAGTTCATTAATTTGACCTTCAAATAGACTCATTTTTTAAGTTTGTTTTTAAAAGGGATCTTGATGTTATTTCTTGTAATAAATCATAGTAACAGGATCACCATATACAGCAGAAACAAAGCAATGTAATCAATTCTTCCTGGATTCCTGACCTCTGAAGCTGGGGTCTGCTCTCTCTTGTGAAAAGAATTGTGAAACCACAAGTTCCCCACTGGGACTTTGCCTGGCGTCCAGTGGTTAAGCCTGTGCTTCCACTGCAGGGGCAGGGGTTCGATCCCTAGTGGGGGAACTGAGATCCCACATGGCATGTGGCACAGCCAAAAAAAAAAAAAGCCTAAAAATAATTTATTTTTAAAAACAAGTGTCCACCAGGAAGTTTCTCCTAGCCAGAACAAAGGGTACTGGAAGGGGGTCATGGCAGGACTAGCTTTCTCACTTGACCCTTGCGTTCTCTCTCCTCTTGGCACCCCTCTGCTGCCCCTTACAGTCTTCACGTGGAACCAGGAACTCCTGCAGGCTTGAGTTAAGTCTCAGAAGAGAGAGTTCTGGGGTGAGGGTGGATTTCCCGAGCATCTGGGGAGGAGGAGGCCTGACAGTCTGTGTCCCTGTTCAGACTGTGTGCTTGGTCCCCCGACACCACGCTGGCCAGCACAGCTCAAGCCAGTCCCACCTTCTCTGAAGCAGGAGCAGTTGACTGATGGTTTCTCTCTGGTCATTTTGGATCTCGGCCCCAGGAGTTAGTGGAGACTTAGGGAAGGAAACCGGGAACTCTCTCACTTTCAGGCACCACTCCTTCCCCGTCTCCTACCACCTGCCACCCCAGCAGGTGTCCATCACCTTGATGGCCTCAGGTCGTCAGAGCCTTAATTGTCTGAAGTCCAGAGGGCAGCCCTGGCCTGTCAAGGCCACCCTTTGTCCAGAAGAGGCCAGCCGAGGGAATGGGGTCAAGGATTTCCGTGTCCCCTACCCCTAACTGCTGGCCTAAATCTCCTCTCCTGGGGCATTTCCTCCAAGCTAGGGAAGTCTTCCTGTCCCGCAAGGTCAGCATCTCGGCCTCGAGGAGCCTTGGAGCAGCTGCAGCTCCCCACCCATTGCCCTTGCTACAGCTTGGTGTGGGTGATGCCCCAGAGACTTCTCTGAGGTTCCTCCTTCTCCCCCAGCCTTGATGCATTTACTTCACACCTCTCTGGGTTCCCCATCACCATGCCTTTCCCACCAGTGGCCTCAGCGGTGGCCAAGTGCTCTGTCCGCTTCACCCCAGGGCACCTTGTGCCCTTGGCCTTGCCCGGTGGTAGGTGGGAGGCACTGTGGGTTTGGGAGGCCTCCATGGGAAGTTGTGGAGACGGGGTATGTCGGGGACCCAGGACGCAAGGATGCTGTTCCAGGGGACTAGGGTGGAGGGCCTTCTGCCTGGTCTGAGTCCAGGAGGCCGCTCGGCTCCCAGCCACGCCTAGAGGGGAGCTGACTGCTGTCCAGGCAGTGTGTGCTCAGCTACTCTCCCCCACGCTAGGTAGCGCTAGTGCACCATAGAGGGCGCGTCCCTTTCCAGGCACTTGAGTTGGTGCTAAACCGTCTTGGATGTCGAGCGAGAGGTAAAGAGTGACCCGCTGATAGCCAGGCACCCAGGAGAGCTGAGTAAACACACGCAGCATAGTTAAGTGTCGGAGGCCCCTCCCTGATACGTCACCATACATGAACCCACAGCTGAAAAGTCTACAGCTTTGTTTTGCAAGTTCACACCGCCTGAACACAGTGTCCCAGGGCAGCTTTTTCGTTCTGCTTTTTCCGTTCACACTGCTGGCGCCCTTTGTCCACCCGAAGCCTGTGACTCAGGTTCACTTCCACAGCTCCCTGTGGTCTTTTATGTGTTGATCACAACATGTCCCTCCCCGGCAGCGGGCACTGAGGCCACTGCCCCGTTCCTGCTCTCAGCGTGGCAGTGAGCCGTCATGTGGGTGTGCCCCAGGTGAGGTCCGAGAGTTCCTCTAGACTCCTGCTGCATTTTTGTTTGTTTGTTTGTTTGCTTTTATCTATTTATTTAACTGCAAGCGGTCTTAGTTGTGGCATGCAGAATCTTTAGTTGCCGCAGGTGGGATCTAGTTCCCTGACCAGGGATCAAACCTGGGTTCCCTGCATTAGGAGCACGGAGTCTTAGCCACTGGACCACCAGGCAAGTCCTAGACTACTGCCCTTTTAACATGACCATGTAGATTTTAAGCAGGCCCAACCTGGAAAAAAAACCACCACCTCTTCAGTTGGCATGACACAGAGTCAGGGCGGGAGGGTGCCCCAGACACGCACGGCGGCTTAGCAACTGAACTAGGGCAAATGTGACTCAGGGTCCTGTGACACACATGCCCAGTACGGAGAAGCCAGGAGTGACTCACGAGGAGACGACCCAGGCCTTGGCCTTGAACATGGACACGGGGAGGAAAAGGGAGAGCAGCATGCAGGTTTCCCTGGGAGGCCCTGGGCACTGGGGCCTCCGGGTCACGGCTGCTCTGCGGTGGTCCAGGAGCCCAGACGCTGCCTATCTGTGGGCTCAGCCCTGCCAGGGGAGCAGAGGCTGTCTAGGTGTGAAGGGGAAGGGAGGAGGCCCTGGCCCCTAGACGGTCGTCATCAGGTGAAGAGGGATTGGAATATTCTTCCTGCTCCTAGCTCAGGAAGTGGCGACACCAGACACGTGTCTCAAGGTGATAACAGAGAAGGAAGATCTGGGGACCAGGGCAGGGAAGCTTTTCTCCTGCGAAAAACAATAAAGGCATTGCCCAGCCATCTTGGCAAATGTGGCAAGACACCCCAGCTTAGCGGGGCACGGTCTCCTACACGCAGAGTGTAAGCATGGCTTCTTGGGGTGTGTACTGGCATCATCTTGAAAGACAGGCCGACTCTTGATGTGCCATGATGGGGTGGGTGGGACATCCTGGGAGTCAGGGCAGAAAGCCCCCAGGGTGTTGAGGGTCGGCCAGCAGAAGCAGGAGGAGGTGGGGCGCCCCACACGCTGGCAGGAGCCATGCTGGGCTTGCTGCCCATCCTCCTCCCTCAAACCCTGTTCTTTGCTTCCAAGTAGAGCTCTAGAATGTGTGTCACGGCCACCCGTCAGCAGCACACGGGGTACTGTGAGCCCTCTGGAGTCTGGGCTGTGGTCTCTGGGGGCTTTGGGTAAACAGGGACAGCTGGGACCTCAGCCTGCTGGCGACACAGTTCACGCAGTGTTCACACGTGTCCTGGTGTATGCAGAGGGCCTTCACTCCAGAGACACGGGCATCTTCACATCCCCCAGTAGCTCTGCATGTCCTGCCTTTGAACCGTGCCTGTGCGGGGACCCGCCTCCAGCCCCCTGCCCTCCTGGCCTTATTCTTTCCCTGGGCTTTGCATCCCGTGGGGAACAGCAGACTTGTCTTTGCAGAGCAGCTTGTGGTTCTTGAAGCGTGCTCCTAGCCAGACCCCACAGTGCGTCGTCATCAGCTCCCCATTTTGCAGTTGAGGAAACTGAGGCTCAGAGGCGTTGACGTTCTTAAGACACAAGGCTGTCTGCCATTCACACCCCTGCTGCTCCCTGTGTCTCAGCCCTGCCCTGGGAGCTCACGGGCACACCCTTGTTTTGACTTGTTACTGACACACCTGATTGGGGGTGTTCTCCCCAGAGGTCCTGAGGGCGGGGGTCTGTTATCTCAGCAAATACTGATCTCCCATCGCTTGCTGGGCACTACTCGCCCTGTCAACAGCGGGCAGCTTGTGGGAAGTTAGCTGGACAGGGCGTGGGTAGGTGGGGAGGGAAGGCTATCCCAGGTGCTATTGGCTGGAATAAAGGTGACAGAGGAGATGGGCCCTGAGAACCACTGGGCAGATAGTAACATCAGGGAGTGTGTGGGCCAGTCCTGCTGTGCCTCCTGAGAAGGGGGAGCTCCCTCCCCCAGAGCTGCCACCACAGGGGATGGTGGCCAGGGGACAGGAGCAGCAGAATCTGGGGCCCACCTGGCCCTGGCAGCCCCTCTTGGTCTCCTCATCTTGTGCCAAGATTTCTTCCTTCCTGCTCCAGGTTTTCAGGACTGTCTTTGCAGGTCAGAAGGGAAGGTACCTCTGGACAAATAGGGTGGGGGACAGAGGGAGGAGCAGCCATGCAGGGTGACAGGGCGCTGGCATCTGACTCGTGGCCCAGGAGGGACTGGTCACCCCCCTGGCTTGCCATGTGCTGTCCTGGGATTGTGACCCACCCAGCCAGTTTCTTCTGGTAGCCACACCTGAAGAAACTGGTCTCAGTGGCCCTGAGTCACCTGCTGTCACTGCCCAGCTAGTGTGCCAGATAAGAGTGTGTGCCTCAGCACCCACTCGGAGCTTCTGTCCTCCCCTTGAGCCTACCCTCCACGATCCGCGAACCCGGGTGTGTGGCCTCTCCGGCTGCAGCCTGACCAGTCTGGGGGCTGTTTACCTTTGGCCTTCAGGCCTGTTTGCCTGTCAGCCTGCCTTTTTCATGTCCTGTCCTCCCAAACTGCAGGCGCACCCCTTTCACGGGGGCTTCTGTCGATAGGAGACCATCCCACTTTGGGACCAGAGTACCCTGGATACAAGTCAGCCTGGGCCCAGCATTTTGTTTTATTTTTGTCGTGCTGGGTCTTTGCTGCTTCCCCGGCCTTCTCTAGCTGGGGTGAGGGGGCTGCGCTCTCGTTGTGTTGCACAGGCTGCTTCTTGTGGTGGCTTCTCTTGCGGAGCGCAGGCTCTATGGTACTCAGGCTTCAGTAGCTGCAGCTCCCAGGCTCTAGAGCACAGGCTCAGTAGTTGTGGCGCACGGGTTTAGTTGCTCTGTGGCGTGTGGGATCTTCCTGGACCAGGGATCGAACCCATTTCTCCTGCATTGGCAGGTGGATTCTTTACCACTGAGCCACCAAGGAGTCCCCAGCCTGGGCCCATCTTGCTCAGACTTTTTTCCTTTGCACACTTTCCCTTTGCTCTTTGGTGAGGGGGCCAGCTGTGGACAGACCTCAACTGGAGAGTGGGGATGTAGACAGGCAGCCTCCACAGGCAGAGTTCAGCCTAACTTGAACTTCCCATAAGCAACACAAAGGAAAGTGGGGGGTACAGGGGTTAGGGATGCTGTCATCTGGTCATCTCCCAGGTCCTCAGCCCTCGGTGCTTAGCCGTGTGGAGTGGTGCCATGAGGTCAGACCTGTGTGAGGTCCTTCCTTCCTCCCACGGGCACTAAGTATCTAGGAGGCACTTCTAGTCTTGGACACGGTTCCGAGCACAGATGGTACAGAAGTGCCCGGGTCACTCACTCGGAGCCCAAGGGGCTTGAGAGAATGAGAGTGATGGGTGGGTCAGGGACAGCCCCTCTGAGGAGGGAACTCTAAGGGGGACCAGATGGACAGGACCCAGCAGCGGTGGGAAGGTTTGGAGCAGAAGGAACAGCACAGCAGAGACTCTGACGCAGGGTGAGTGTGCACCTTTGTGGAATAGAGCCTGGTCCAGTATGGGGTTGGCCTTCAGCGAGGAGGTGTCAGGACTGGTAATGGGAGAGGGTAGCCAGTGGTCAGGTTCCTCCTACCTGGGTCCTTCGGAGGTGGGTGATGGAGAATCAGGAGGGCTTCCTGGAAGAGGTAGCTTTACATTAGTTAGGCCTTTCAGAATGGAGGTGGTTAGAGACGGGGAGACAGCATTCCAGGAGGCAGGGGCTCTGGGCTTTCATCACCTTAGCTTGTCGTCATTGGGGTGCACGTGGCCCCTCCTCGAGACATGTGCTCTGGTGTCTACAGCCTCTTTTGTGGTCGGCTATGGCGATGGCATCGGATGCAGGGTTTGCTCCAGTGCCTTCAGAGGCCGAACAGCTGTGCGTGCGCCTCACAGGATTTCCAAGCCCTGTTTCCTCTCTTTCCTGAAGGGTTACTCCTGCATCAGCTCTGCCATTGACAAAAAGATGAGTTTGTGAAACACCTTGTTTACTCAAACACGCTGGACAGAAGTTTGCTGTGTGCCTGGACACCACCCCCTGGTGGGTCTGCAGGCAGCAGCTCCCCCACGGCGCACCCCGGCTCGGGCAGCAGGGCAGGGCAGGTGTGGCCTCGCCAGCAGGACTCGGGGGATTTATGACCTCATTTGTTTGTGGGTTGGGTGTTGCTTTTTATAAGTTTTCATCTGAAATTGATTTTCCCGCTTGTGTGACACACAGCCCTCCTTCCTCATCCCTGAGATGAGAAATGAAAATGCACAAGGCCAATTTACACCTGGGCTTTTCAGCACTGGCAAGAGTTCCAGGTGGAATTCATTCCTGAGAGATGAGTCTTGATCGCGGGCAGTTGTGGGGTAAAAACCCTCGGCACAGCCTGGGGTGCCAACTTGGGTCAGGCCCACCTCTCCCCTTCTCCCAAGCAGTCAGAATCCTGAGCCCCTACCCCGCTGTGCTCCCCAGATATCTCAGCCCGGCCCTGTGGCTTTGGCCCGTCACCTCCCCCAATAGCATTTGGGGAAGGGTCGCTCAGTGAGGGTGGGGGCAGGCCCATCTGATCCTCCCCATGTAGGTGGCATCATACCCTGGTCAGGGGTCTGCGTGTGACTGGTGTCCCCGCTCCATGAACAGCTCACAGTCCAATGTGCCTTTGGTATTCCTAGAGAGCTCTGTAACGTCCCTGGGGCTGTGGGCTGAGGCCACCCTGGAGTGGTGGGTGCAGTGTGAGAGACTGGAGTTCCAGGAGGTGTGGGGCAGAGCCACTAGGTCCCCCAACACAGGCCTCCTGCCTCCGGACAGTGCACTCACCGCGGGCCGGGTGTCATCCTGGTTGGCCATCCCCAGCGTGTTTCCCATCAGTGTCCAGGAACAGCTGTGGTCCTCTTGACCGCCTGCTCCCGGGGCGGGGATATGGCCTCGTACTCACCAGGATGCTTCCCCAGCCAGGTGGGAGCGGTGGGGATTATAGTTGGATCTTGCGTCCCCGTCACCCTGACATCCCAGCCAGTCTCTGAAGTGAGGAAACAACATCAGGGAGACGCAGGACAGCCTCCAGAGCAAGGTGACCCAGTCACCCCTGCTGTCTGGCTTCGTCTCTCTCTCACACACACACACACACACACACACACACGTGCGCATATACTGCACTGCCTGGCCCTGGGCAAGGTATGTCACCTCCTGGATTGTCAGTCTTTCCATTTATTAATTTGAGGTGGAGATGACTCCCCGGCAGCTGCACCCGGGCCAGTGAGTGCTGGAGGTCTCCGTGGCTCCACCCCTTCCTCTGGGGTCCTCAAGGTTGACCGAAGGGCCAGCTACACTGCAGGTCCCAGTAACTAGGCATCTCTGTTGTGTTTTGTGGACACATTAGAAGATGCACACCTATTGTGGCCCACCTCCCCTCCAGCACTCCTGCCTCCCCCCCCACCCCAAAACAAGCCAGAAGTGCTTCACCTGGAAGCCGCCCCACAGCCGTCCCAGTGCCCAAGGGGGCTGCTTCCTCCCTGATTCCGCCGAATGCACTGGGAGCTGGTTAATCACAAGTGGGAGCAGGAATGGTTCTTGTCCAGTGCTTCTGCTTTCTTGTGGAGGAACTTGGTGCCTTAACAGCAATCCCAGGACCAACCATCACTAGAGTCAGTGCTCAGGGGGGTGGGTGTGGGGAGTGGTCCCCAGAGGAGGCGGGACTAGGCGCTGTGGAGCCCTGACCCCAGGCCTCCGCCCCTCCACAGAGCACTCAGAGGACACTCGGGCCTGTGGCTTTGGGCCAGTAGGCTGTGAGGGGAAAGCCTGCCAGCCAGTTGGGGTCACAACCACCTGCATCCTCCCAGCCTTGGGAGCTGCCGTGGGCAGGAAGCCCGGCCAGGCCGAGGTGGGGGGCCCTGTGAGGCTGAGTCCCTGGGAGGAGTGAGGAGAGGCTGAGCCAAGGCAGAACAGGCCTGAGTCAGGCGGGAGGAGAGGGTTCCGGGGTCCACAGGGGCCTTGTGACAGGTAAAGCCAGTCTGAGGCCCCGTGGAGACAGTGTTGTGATCACTATGGGGGCTCTAGGGACTTGGTCGTCAGCCTGGGGGTGGAGGAGCAGCTCTGGGTGTCTGCCATGACAGGGGTGAGAGGGCTGTGGGTGCTGGGCCACCCAAAGCCTGCAACAGCAGAGGTCAGACTGCACTCTGTTCTGTCTTGGGACCTCGTCCACCAGCTCATCACAGCCTGGACAGTCCCTGAGCAGCTGTCCCCTCCCATCACTGCTGCCACCTCTGGTTCATTCTTTCCAACCACTGGTTCCTGCTTTGCTCCTGGTGCCCTGCCACGTCAAGATCAGACTCTGAATTAAGCCAGACATGACTTTGAGGGGGTTTTTCTCATGTAACGGTCTCCCCCCTCATCTCAGCAGCATGTGCCAGGCAGGGGAGCAGCCGCTGGGACTCACATGGCATTCAGCTCCCTACCCACCAAGCCAGTCCTGAGAGGAGAGTCTGTGCAGGGAGGCAGGAGGGAGCACCACAGGGCAGAGAAGCCAGGGGGCTTCAGACTGCGGGAAGCTAGGTCTGACCAAGGCCACCAGGCCAGGCTCGTCTCCACAGCAACAGCCCACCGCCGCCTGGGGGACCTGCTGCAAGCTTGTCCCTGCAGTCTTGGGGACCCCAGGGGTGCTGCTCCTGAGCCTGCATCTCAGTGCCAGCCCCAGGCCTGAGGTGCCACCCCCTCTGCTGAGAGAACAGCTCAAGCTCCACATACACCCCGACATGCTGTGTGGAACTGTGTCTGGGGATCTTTATCTGCCCCCTGGGGCCAGATCCAGTGGTCATGGTACTCAATGGAGGGTTTTCTCTACTCCTGTTCACAGAGCTGCTGTCACAAACTGTTTAGCTTTGATCCCTAGGGGGAGAGGAAGTGCATGCTCAGAGGCTTGACTTTAATTCCCGGTCTGCTGAAGGAATTTGTGACTTGACAGGACACCCCCCTCTGTGGGGCTTCACAGAGGGGTGTGACTTACGCTGTGTCAGCTCACAAGTATGCACTTGAGGCCCGGGACAGAGGGGCTCTCCTGCTGCCAGCGCGCTCAGGCTTCTGCTGCCTGTCTCGTGGGCTGAGGTGTTGATCACTGCCCTCCCACGTGAAGCCTTGTGTGGGTGTGAATGGTGTTTCTGTGGTCCTCACTTCAGTGGCACCCCTGCTTTGCCCTTTGGGGCGGGGCCGCAGCCCCACACCTCGTGGCTTCTACTCTCAGAGCCACGTGGGAGCCAGGCTGCCTGGAATCCAAGCTCCGCCCCTGCTGGCAGGCATTTCATACTCATGGGGGCCCAGACTCTCGAGATCATCCCGACCCAGAGCCACTGGAGGTTTGCAGGCAGGGACCGACAGGAGGCTTTGGGGCAGTGTTGCATGGTACGTCACCTCCTTAGAAGTACCCTCAGCTCATCTCCGTAAGAAAGGCATCAGTTACCTGAGCTCACCGTCTGAGTCCCTGCCAGCACCCCCTAGTCAGGGGCCCAGGGCCCAAGCAGAAAGAAGACTCAAGAAGGCCAGCGGCTTTGTGTGTCGACTGGGCAGCAGGCCATCCTGGCTTTGTCCGCCTCGTGGGCTCTCCAAGTCACGAGACAGAGGCTGTCAAGGAAACTAGAAGGGGCTGTTCTGAGGTGTTTGGCTAGCGGCTCCCAGATGTTAGGAGGCCGGCAGGGAGGGGACCGCAGTCAGAAGGGATGTGGAGGCGATCGTGTCCATCCCCATGTTCCTCCCATCCCGTCCCCGTGCTGGCCTCCCCGTTCAGGCATCTCTCGGCCCTGCCGAGGATCATTGGGCTGGCCATCTCTGAGTGCGGGGTACCCTGTGCTGTGAGCTCCAGCCCAGACCGCACTGGGAGCTGCGACTTACCCGGCCTCCCCTGCCTTCTCTCCCTCACCAGAGGGGCGTTCCTCAAAGCCAGCACAGTCTCTGCCAGGGTGGTGGGCTCCTCCCTGTGGTGGTCGCAGGCTGGAGCTAGGAGTGCTCATGCCTGAGAGTCTTGGGTCCTGGTGCCCCAGCTACAGGGCATTCCCTGGCACAGACCCAGGGGATGGCCGGGGTGGGGCAGGGGCCTGGATCCCAAGGCCCTTTCACCCTCATCTCCTGTCCCATGCCTTTTGTTCCAGCTCTCCGGCCAGGGCCTGAAAGTGGCTGCCCCAGGCCCCTAGCCTGGCACTGGGCTTGGCTCTCCCTGTGAGGAGGGACAGAGAAGTGGGGGCTTCTCCAGCAGTCACTGGCAGCCAGGGAGAAGCTAGCTGGGCGGAGGGCAGGAGGGAGGCCGGGATAGGACGGGGACCTCTGCTGTTAACTCGAGAGGTGGTGGCCCTCCAGGCCAGCACATTGGCTTATGAGGCATGAAAATGCCGAGCAGAACGTGCGGAGCATCCATCCTGGACCACAGGCCCTGAGCAAGCCCTGCTTCTCTCCCCGCCTCCCACTCCTCTGGGCCAGCCTCCTCCCGCTGCTTTTTTTAAACTCTTAATTCATCAAAGCGGATCGGCTACCCGGGTCACCGAGCCTGCAGATAGATCAGCCGTTTATTTTCCATGTTGTATTGATCAGGATTCCCTGCCAAGATGATTCAACTAAAAGGCCTCCCCTTGGCGTGTCCCACTCGGCAGGATCTGAGCTTCTGCCATCGGTCCCCAAGCCCCGCTTCCGGGACAGAAGGTTCTCCTGCCTTCTTGTTCTCCACTCAGCTCCTGGAGCAATTGCTCTGTCCGCTCTTGGCACATGGCATCCTGTGTTTTTGGGTTTTTCCAATGTGTGTTCTCTGTTTCTCTCCTGCGTGTCAGATTCCTAGCTCCTCTCCAAATGTGGCCAAAGGCCTAGAATGCTGAAGAACACCTCTGTCTTTTGAGAGAAGAGCTCCCTTCTCCGATTGGTCTTTAGTATCAGTGCCCATGGGGCCACTCTCGTGGGTGGAGGTTGTGCAGGTGCTCAGCAGCAAGGACCCACCTCTCTTCCACGCTCACTCCCCAGGTGCCCAGGACTACTGTCCTCAGAGCACACGCTCTGCTGCTCCTCACCGTGGGAGCCTGAACTGGGCTAACTCATGAGCGTGTCATCTAAATCCCACCATTCAGGTCCACATGCCAGCTGAACCCGGGCCGTCCTGGCAGAGCAGCCCAAGTGAGAAACAGAGAAAACCTCAGAGAAACAGGTTTGGGGTCCTTCCACCCGCTCAGTGGTAGTAACCTTTCCACAGCTCCAGGTGCCCCTCAGTTCACACCACAGCTGTGGCCCCCAACACGCCCTGGAGGTACCTGCAGCCTGAATTGAAGGCAGGGCACTCTCTTCCCAGAGGATATTGGACCCGTAATACAGGCTGGGCTTCCCTGGTGGCTCAGACAGTAAAGAATCCTCCTGCCAATGCAGGAGACGTGGGTTCCATCCCTGGGTTGGGAAGATCCCCAGAAGGAAATGGCAACCCACTCCAGTATTCTTCCTTGAAGAATCCCATGGGTAGAGGAGCCTGGAGGGCTATAGGCCATGGGGTCACAGAGAGTTGGACACGACTGAGCAACATCAACAAATAAGGTCAGACCAAACACGTGTTGGGGATTGGCTTGCTCAGTTTCCCCAGAGAGGTAGCACTGGAGGAACCGGCTACAGAGGGAGCCCCCGTGGGGTCAGAGGCGTGCGTGCCTGGGTGGGTGTGCAGAGGCCAGCAGGGCCCCCATAGAGCCGTTGTCACGGGCAGGACAGACTCAGGGCCTGTGCTCACGGAGCCACAGGGCTGCCCTCCCTCGGCAGTCACGCCTGTTGGTTGGCCTCAGAACCACTCATGAATCTTTTTACCAGGCCACTGCCCAGCCTCCTCCCTGTTCTAACAGAAAAGACCCTGTTCTGGACCTTCATGGAACACATGGTCCCTGAGCGCCTCCCAGGGCAGAAGTGAATCCAGGCTGCAGTCCGAGAGGCCTGTCTGACAGGCAGCAGCAAGTTCATCTCCAAAGTCTGCTGCCAGGCCTGGCCCCATGACTCCCCTGGGAGGCACAGGTGTGGGTGTCATGGTGGCAGCCAGTGTGGGCCCACTGCCAGTCGCTCAGGCTCCCACCTGGCTGCACAGGCCCAGGAGGCCATGGTTTCCACACCACTGCCATCACGGCCCTGCAGGAGAGTGGGTAGCAGTCACCCACCTGCTTAGCTGTCCCCTGCCCTGGGTGGTGCCACAGCTGTGCAGGCCTCAGCTAGTGGGGTGAGTCCCTCTGCACCATGAGATGATGGATGGGGTGGGGGCTCAGTGGACGCAGACAGGAGATTGGACGCAGACAGGAGATTGGGCACAGCCCGTTGCCTGCCTGGCCCATCTCCCACAGGCTGGGGACGTTGGCAGGTTGTGGGGAGTGGGATGCCGAAGCTGTGGGTGAAAGTGTTAACCTCCGTGGTGGCGCTGCTGCCCTTGTTGCCTCTCAGAGGGTGTGTGCAGGGTCCCTGAGCAGGACTGAGCATCAGAGTCCTGCCTCCCACCCAGATGGGCACGCGCTGCCCGCAGCCTCACCAGGCAGCACCCCTGCCCCTCCTCTGGAGAGCTGTCCTCGCCTCCTCAGGGACCCTGCCCTCAGTGCCCCTCCCTTCCCTGATGCTCTCGCTGCGGGTGGCCTGTGGCGTGCCCATTCCCTCTCTTCCCTCTGGCCTTGGTTCATCCTCTCACCCATTTGCATCAGTTCCAGACTGTGAGCCTTGGAGAGAAGGGGCTTGAGGCCAGTCAGCCCAAGGGGCTGGAGCTTAGCGCTCCCTCGTGTGGGCTGGGGGGACAAAGAGACCGGTGGGGATCCAGGTGTTCCCAGCGGGGCCTCCAGGGGCCAGAACAGGGAGGGCCCACGTGGTAACTGTAGGGGGCTCCCAGAGGGACACTCCCAGGGGGCCTGGAAGAGGCCATGGGGTCTGCCCGTGCCCTACCCCCTCAGAGGAAGGACGTGGTCCCCGCAGGCGCCCAGGCCCCCTGCACCAAGCAGGCCCTCGGCCCGGAAGGTGTGGTTTCGAGCCCTGGCGCTTCAGTGGCCTCCTGGTTCACCAGAAGTGTCTGGGCCCACGTCAGACATCTCACTCATTTCCCTCTGGCAACCACTGAATTTGAGAACGTCCTGTTTTGCCATTATCAAAAGAAGTGAAACTGTCCCATGAAACAAAATGGGACGCCCCAGAAACACCTATAGGAGAGAGACAGGGCTTCCCTTATAAAGTCAGAGTCAGGTGCACAGCCCCTGCCTGTCTGAGGAGGTCCCTGAGCCAAGCCTCCCTCCTGCCTGTGCCCCATGCCCTCCTGGACTCCAGGGTGCAGCTGCCATGAGAACCCTGACTGGCCAGGGTGTGTAGCTACCCGAGCAATGCCCCCAGACCCTGGGTAGGTAGGGCAGGGATAAAGGCCTACAGGATGGGCCTGCCCTGCAGCTCTGCCTCCTCCTGGAGACAAGATGCTCAGGGGAAATACTGGGGCATTATTAAGTCCCTCCCCAGCACACACTTGCACACAGTAGCCCCGTGAGTGCACAGCCGTCAGCCCATTTTACAGAGGCAAGAACCTCAATAGCCCGAGACCACACAGGCCGAAGGCAGTGGGCCAGTCATTGAACAGTGCTGGCTCCTGCCCTCAGGAGCCCCTGGAGCTGTCCCAAGGGGTGGGCAGCCTGCTGCCAGCCATTAGGAAATTGTGTGCATGTGTGTGTGCCCATACCAGAAGTGACTTCCGGCCCCCGTGACAGTTGGCACATGCAGGACAGGTCTTCCCTTCCGCTTGGTGCTCGTCATTTGGCCTCGGGACCTGCTCATTACTGGCCCCGGGGGGTAGGTGGGGGCAGGGGAGATGCAGAGCAGTGGTCTGCAATATTCCTTCCCTGAGTGGCAGTTCAGTGGGAGAGGGAGGTCACATTTCCGTGAGCCTTGGCCCCTCACCTGGAACTGAACTACAGCACCACTGTCCAGACATGGGCACCACAGCCTATAAGGGGGACCCAGACAGTCTGCACAACCCTGCGGGGGTGGGGGACACTCTCAGACTGTGGAGCCGCCAGCACAGCCTGACCACGTGGGCGTGACCAGAGAGGGTCCCCCCAGGACAAACTCCAGACCCTGGGTTTGCAGGAGTGTGGGGGTTTGGAGCAAGGACCTCTTTTAGATCCCTTCCCTGTCATTGGCCACCATGTCCAGCATCCCTGGGAAGCCATCATGGCCATTCTGAGCCCTCACTTTCCTCCTCCTTGGCTCACACTCTTCACTCCTTTTGTCCCCCAGCTGGTCAGTGAGAAGGTCGGAGGGGCGGAAGGGACCAAGCTTGACGATGACTTCAAAGAGATGGAGAAGGTAATGGGAGAACGCACCTGTCCGATGGCTGGCCCTGAGCACTCGGGTCCGCAAGGCTCATGGGGAAGGTCTGGGTGGGTTGCAGGCCTCCCCCAGCTCTGGGCAGGTAGCGGTGGGGACACAGCACAACCACCAGCAAGGAGGGAGAGAGACCCTGAAGCAGCAGGGGGTTCCCACGTGGATGCTGAGGCAGGCAGGGAACTCGACAGCTTGAGGGCTGTCCAGGGGCTCCTGGTTTGGCCTCAGGCACCCTCATGGTTTTGAAACTCCACACATGGACTCTCCTTACAGAAGGTGGATGTCACCAGCAAGGCTGTGACAGAAGTGTTGGCCAGAACCATTGAGTACCTGCAGCCCAACCCAGGTAGGGGCACCTATCAGCTGTGAGTGGTCTGCACCCCAACTCCTCAGGTCTCTGGCAGTCAGGAGTCCTCTGGTTACTGGAGCATGAAGAAGAAAGGCATGGGCCCAAAGAACTGAAACACCCAGGGGTGGGTGGTTTCAGGCATGGCTGGATCCAGGCATTCAAAGGGTGTCCTCAGGGTCTCGAGTTTCCTGCTGCTTTGTCTGTCAGCTCCCATTTCTCGTGATCCTAGCCTTAAATTACCCTTACAGCTAGTGGTCCCAGCAGAAAAGAGCATGTTTTTCTTCCAGTCAACTCGCTGGACTAGTGTGAATTGGCTGGGCGTACCTGCCTCTGGAGCATGCAGTGGGGTCTTGGGACCAAGAGGGAGGCAGGGACTGCTGGGTTCTGTGGTGAAAGGTGAATGGGGGCCGGACAGGCAGCACCAGCAGCCGCCTCCACCTGAGGCCTGTGCCAGGATGGGCTGGAGCTGCTGGGGGTGCAAGCACGCCTGTCCTCCCACCCCAACCCCTGGAAAAGGTCTGTGTTGGGGTGCCTGTACCTGTCCACACCTAGACCTGTCTACCCTGCTTCTCTGGGGGTCTTGAGGAGCACATCCCCCTTCTCCCCCACCCCTCAGCTCTTGCCCACTGTCAGTGCTCCCAGGAGAGAAGTCTGGGAGGTTCTGGTTCCCTGGGCTGGGGGAGCACTTATGAAATGAATGGGCAGAGAGGGGCAGCCGATGGTGCTGGCCAAGCACAGGCCTGGCGGCTCCTCAAGACCACACCCATGCCCACCTGACCTGTCCTCTCCTAGCCTCTCGGGCCAAGCTGACGATGCTCAACACGGTATCCAAGATCCGAGGGCAGGTGAAGAACCCTGGCTACCCGCAGTCAGAGGGCCTGCTGGGCGAGTGCATGATCCGCCATGGGAAGGAGCTGGGTGGCGAGTCCAACTTCGGTGAGGCCGAGGTGGGGGGGCCTGGATGGGGTGGGGGGTGCTGGGTGGAGGGGGCCTGAGAACACGGGGCAGTCTCTGGAGCTTCTCCAGGGCTGGCTGGCTCCGTGGAGGAGAGTAGTCGAGGCTTCTTTGGAAGCTCCCTCTGTCTCCCATGAGCACTGTCTACAGCGTCATGGCCACGGGAAAGCTGCATCCCCCCACAGCTGACCTAGGCCAGACCTGGGTGCCTTCAGAGAGCTTGAAGGGTGGCTCATGAACACCAGCCCCTGTGGCTCCGGGTCAAATTCCAGGGTCCCTTGTTCTCAGTTCTGGCATCCAGGTTCTTGGCTGTGGGGGTGACATGTGTCTTCATCATGCAGGCCAAGGCTGCCTGTGACAGCTTCCTCCCCCACTCCATGCTCTCCCCAGGCGACGCCCTGCTGGATGCCGGGGAGTCCATGAAGCGCCTGGCTGAGGTGAAGGACTCCCTGGACATTGAGGTCAAGCAGAACTTCATCGACCCTCTGCAGAACCTGTGTGACAAGGACCTGAAGGAAATCCAGGTATGCCCCCACCCAGCCCCGCCTGGGCCAGATTCCCAGTGGGAGGTGCTGTGGGGTGGCCCTCCCTGAGGCCCCGGGCACGAGACCTGACCCCCATCCTGGCCTGCAGCACCACCTGAAGAAGCTGGAGGGCCGCCGCCTGGACTTCGACTACAAGAAGAAGCGGCAGGGCAAGATCCCCGACGAGGAGCTACGCCAGGCCATGGAGAAGTTTGAGGAGTCCAAGGAGGTGGCGGAGACCAGTATGCACCACCTCCTGGAGACTGATGTGCGTATGCGGGCTGTGCACCCTCCTCATGGACCCTGGGGGAGCCCCAAAAATGAGCTCAGCGGTGGTGCCAGCTTCCCAGGGCCAGTGAGTGGGGTTGCCTGTTCAGGATGTGAAGGAAACAAAGTGGATACAAGAGGACCCAAGGAGGTGACTGGCCGCCTGAGGCTTCGGGGTCCCCTCACCCTCCTCCAGCTGCAGCTCAAGGGTCAGGCAGACAGGCAGGGATGGGCCCATGTCCAGAACAAGCTGTGAAGGCTCCCTGCAGGAAGCAGCTGGAGATGGGGGTCAGGAGGGCTGTACTGCAACCCTGGCTGGTCCCTTACAGATCGAGCAGGTGAGCCAGCTCTCTGCCCTGGTGGACGCCCAGCTGGACTACCACCGGCAGGCAGTGCAGATTCTAGATGAGTTGGCCGACAAGCTCAAGCGAAGGTGAGTCTGGCCCCTGGCTTCTCCCTGTGAACAGTGGCCCACTCTGCCGACTAGGAGGCCCAATGGCCTGAGGCTGGGGCCACCTGGGCCAGCCCTTTAGGGCCTGGGGGATGACCTGCCCCTGGGGAACCCCACCCTGCTGTGAGCAGCAGGAGGGGGCGGTTACCTCCTTTTTAGAAAGAACCCCCAGGCTGCAGGGGGTGGGGGTTCCAAGAGACAGCAAGACCTCATCACACTCCCACTGGTCCCAGAGGAGAGGCTTGGGATATCCTTTGGGGAGAGGGTTTGCTCGACTGTCCCTGGAAGGCCATTCTCCTCCTTCCCTGTCTCCCAGGGCACTCGGCCCTGAGGGCCATCTCACAGTCAGGAGGTGCCCAGGACCTTGAGAAGGGAAATCCTGGTGGGGGTGGTTCCCTGATGCGGAGAGGGTGTCTGTGGGGCAGCAGCACCTGGGCAGCCATCACCAAGGAGGCTTCTGGGTGCAGTGGGGCGCAGCCTGTAGGCAGCCTTGGAGGCACACCAGGGGACCCCCACCAGTGTTTCCGTGCATGGTAACCCCTCACACAGCCCCCCACATGCACCCTGAGTCCCAGGGTGGCAGCTGACCTTGACATGCACTCCCTCCCCTCCAGGATGCGGGAAGCCTCCTCACGCCCCAAACGGGAGTATAAGCCCAAGCCACGGGAGCTCCTGGACCTCGGAGAGCCTGAGCAGTCCAACGGGGGCTTCCCTTGTGCCGCGGCCCCCAAGATCACAGGTAAGGAGGAAGAGGCTTCTGCTCTGCCCAGGACCCTTTGGGGGTAGCCCCCAGCCACAGGGCCAGTCCCCTGTGAGAGAGCCCCCCCTACCCAACCCTGGGATGGGCACCAGGCCCCACCCTAGCATCTTCGGCCCACTTTGTGCTTCGTTTGCAAGCAGCTTCATCATCTTTCCGATCTTCTGACAAGCCCATTCGGACCCCCAGCAGGAGCATGCGTGAGTGTCCCACATGGGCACAGGCCCTGCCCTGGGCTCCCACCTGGGGTTTAGGGTCCTTCTCCCCCGCCTCCCCTCCCCGCCTCCAGTAGAACTGGAGCTGGCCCTCACTGCTCCAAGTGGTGCCCCAAGCGCTATTGTTTGTGTTCACTGACACCCTGATGCCATGAGGCATCACCAGCTCCTCCCAGAGTCTTTGTCCCCTCGTCACCTACTCTGGGCAGCCGTGGGAAGTGGTGGGCAGGACCAGGCAGCTGGGCAGGAGGGGAGGCGGCATCACCCTGCGTACTGCCTGGGGCATGTGACAGCCTGGACCACCCCCCAACCCCAGCACCCCTGGACCAGCCGAGCTGCAAGGCCCTATACGACTTCGAGCCTGAGAACGATGGGGAGCTGGGCTTCCATGAGGGCGACATCATCACGCTGACCAACCAGATCGATGAGAACTGGTACGAGGGCATGCTGGACGGCCAGTCAGGCTTCTTCCCCCTCAGCTACGTGGAGGTGCTGGTGCCGCTGCCCCAGTGACCACCCCTCCGTCCAGATCTCTGCATTCCACATGGCCAGGGCAGTGCTCGTGGCTGGCGGGGTGGCCCGCTTCCTGCCGGTCCAGGGGCAGCAGCGTCCCGTTTACACTAGCACTCACCGCCAAGGGGCCCCCTTCCCCACTCCGCGTGGCCATCTTGGGGCAGTGCTCCCCATCCTGCTGCTCTAGACTCTGCCCCCAGCCCACCCGCTCGCCCCAGGAGGCTCACACTAAGGTGCTCTTAGAAACACTAACTCCTACCCAGGGATGGGTGACTCCAGGTGGACCTCCTTCTCTCCCCCCACCTCTTTCTCACACACACAGATTCAAACACACATTCTTTCCCACCTCCATCCACACACATACATGCACACTCACGTCCTCTCATGTCTTCATCCAACATTGACCCACATGTACACATGTCCTCTCCCACCTCCATCCCTCACAGCCCAGAGACTTGCCCTTAAAAGGATGGGACTGAACATTGGTGTGATGGGGTGGTCTAGGCAAGACCCCCTGGCTGAGACTCACCACCCTGCTTTTAAATACCCCCCTCCAGGGTCCCCTGGGCCCATGAATGCCTACAGATGCCACCTCCCTGGAAGGGCCTTGCCCCTTCCCTCTGGCTGGGGACTCACAAAGAGACGAGGCTGGGGGTCTCAGAGGCCAGGGCCCCCAAGGACAGGCCATCTCCCTCCTGCAGGGCACTGAATCCCACCCACTCATGCCCACCGCCCCATCTCCAGCCAAGCACAGGGAGCATCTCTCTCTGGCACAAGCTGCCATGACCAGCAAACACATACAGTGGGTGTACACATAGACACACATGGGACCATGGGAGCCCAGCCTCCACTATGTGGAAGGTCAAGCACAAAGGCTTTGACAAGTGAATGTTCCTGAGCCCTGGTGCTGGGACCCCTGGGGAGTCCCAGGCAACTCCCTGTCCCAAGCTAGCCACCACACCCTCTCTGGACAGTGGCTCAGGCATCTCCTCCACACCAAGGCAGGCAGCTGCCCAGGCCAGCAGGGGACCCTGGGCCTGGCTCACATTCCTCTCCTCTGGTGACTGATAAAGCCCCCAAGGACACCAGGCCCCCTTTCTCGTCCTGAGGCCTCCTGGTTAACCAGCATCTGGAGGAGGCACAGATGTCATAGCCTGGGGCACATCCAAATGTAATCCTGATGTTTTTTTAAAAAAAGTATTAAATGTCTCTTTCTACAGTCTCTGGCCTGGTGGTGGTGCAGGGCAAGCCCTCCTAAGGGGTCTCCAGCCAGAGCAGGGCCTGCATGGGCACCAGCCTGCAGCAAGGGGGAGGGGCGGGGGTGGCTGTCACTTGCCTGGTCACCAGCTCAGGCCCTCCCCACAGTCACAGCACCTGAGAGACACCTGGCCCGTTTCTCCTTTATTATATAATCTGAGCCCCTGCTGTCACAGTCAAGTCACACAGGACAAACACCACAGAAGCCCTGGACCCATCCCATCACCCAGAGGCGCAGGGGCCACGTCTGATCAACGCCCTCTCCTGTCTTTGAAGAGTGGTTCCCTCAGTTCCCTTGCTTGAGGAGGCTGTAAACCTGCTCCAGCATGTGGCCTAGGCCCTGGTCCTTGGGCATCCTGCTGGCCAGGGAGATCTGAAAACAGGCAGGTCCGGCGCCTCAGGGCTGCTGCCCCACTAAGGGCTCCGCTAACCCCGGTGGTGTCCCTAAAACCACACCTCCAGGTGCATCCTGGGCCTAGGAATGTCGTGCGGGGAGGAGGTGGGGGGTGGGGGTAAGATTCCTCCACACCTTCGACAGTCTGCTCTCACACGCCCCGCCCCCCGTGCGACCAGGCCACGCCCACCCTTCCCACCCAGCACCGCGGTAGGAAGTGACCAGTGTGGCAGCTTTAAGCCCCGGTCTCTGTTCAGTCTGAACAGAACAAGCAAACATATGAAGCTGGTTCTCTGTAAAGCCGAGTGAGATGTGTCTTCTGAGAATGACTCCCAGGCAGAACACAAAAAGCTGCCAAGCCCTTGCTGACACAGACCGCTGACTTAACGGGGGCGGGGGGGGGGGGGGGTGGTGTGCAGGGCGGACTGGATCGGCCTACTCCCAGCACCAGCCCCTCTGCCTGGCTCAGCTCTGCTGTGCTTTAGACTCAGAGCCCCTCCTGTTCAGGGGCAGCGTCTCAGCCAGGATAGCCCCAGGGCCACAAGGGCTGCAGGCTTTTACATCTTCATCCGTACTTGATAGCCATCTCCACCACTGTCACCACCCTTGTGTGACAAAGGTGACTTTTCTTTGGCAGCGCTTATATCTGACTAAAACACTTTTGTACAAGCTCACTTAACTCACTTTTCCTCGAGCTGCTCTGGATATATTCTTGTGGGGCTCCCTGAGATCTTTACAAAAGGAAGAGTTTGCACAGGACTCGAGGTGTGAGCCTCACTCACCTTCAGCTTGTCCAGGTAGGTGTGCTCCTGGTTCCAAGGCTCCTGGAACCTGATGAAGTCAGGGGCGCCCCTGTAGAACTCTACCAGCAGCATCTAGTGGGAAAGGAACACATGAGCCCCAGCCGCTGCCGCCCTTCAAGGGGCCTCTGGACTAACGCAGCACAGCACGTAGGGGTTACCCAGTTCCCCAAGGGAGGGGCCTCCGAGCAGTGCCACCCTGGGGAAATGAAGGGGTTTGGCAGGAGAGAGGGCTGCCTGGAGGAGGAGATGCCTCCCCCAGAAGCAGAAGAATCGCTGAATGCAATTCTTTCTACCTCTGCAGCCCTGAAAGACTCCCTGGCCTACCTAGCCTTAGTCTGAGCAGGAACATCTGTGAAGTCACAGGTGTGATGAACTAGCTCCATTTTTTAAAATGCCTATTGAATGGCAGAAGTAACACCTGGGGTCCTCACATGTCTCCACTGGGAGAATCAGTGGCAGGTGCAGAAGCCCAAGGTAGGAGCGTCCCTAGCACCTTCCAGAACAGCAAGGAGGCCGGGGGGGGGGGGGGGGGGGGGGGTGGGGGGCCGGGGCAGAGACTGGGGGCTTGATCCTTAGAGCCCGTGATTTTCAGCAGCAGAAGAGACCTGATCTGGGTCTTGATGTGGCACTTTCAACCACAGCTTCCTGACTCCTCGAGTTATGGCCAACTAGTGGGGCGCCCTCAGCCCCCGCCTGCTCCTCCCAGGGTCCCCCACCCACACCACCCCAGAGTCAGCTTACCATCTCATGGAGGATGTCATTAGTCAGGAAGTTGTCCTGGACATAGGCCATTTCCACATCCATGGGGATGCCATAGTCACTGGGCCTTTGCTGGCGGAGACAAGCTGGTCACCACTAGCTACCCCCGCCCCGCCCCCCAGCCCAATACTTCAGGGCACAGCAGGAAGTTCCCTGGGCTGGGGGCCAGGGAATCCACACTGCAGGCCTGGCTCTGGGCTGGGATCAGATTCAGAGCCATGTGGGGTCTCAGAAGAACCCAGCAATGTGACCTGGGAGGCAGGGTGGCCTCCATCACAGACACACACAGGAGTGGCCATGGCTCCCAAATTCCTTTCTAAAGCTGATTTCTGACTCCAAGACTGGACTTGGAGAATGAAACCAGACAGGTCTCAGGTCGGAGGCCATACTGGTAGCCAAGGCAGCTTGCTACAGTTGGAGCCCCAACCTTTTCAACATCACTCACACCTACTGCCTCAGCGCAATTATTATGTTCCTACCTCACAGATGAGAGAAACTGAGGCCCCAGCTCCCCGGATGAGCCGGGAACCAGAGTACTGGCTTTCCGCCGCTAACAAGCCCTCCTGACCCCGCCCACAACCACGCAGGGCCCCACCCACACCTCCCCGGAAGCCCCGCCTACCTCAGGGGGCGGCATCACCCAGAAGGGTGAGATCTTGGACTCTAGGCCGGAGTTGCCAGAGTAGTAAGGGGCTGCAGACGGAGACACAGAGAAGGAGCTGGATCTGGGATCTCGGTGACCGGCAGGGCCCAGGCCCACCCCTTTCCCTGGACTCACAGCAGAGCAGGGCGAGGCAGGGCTGGAAACCGTTGCTGGAGCCCTGCAGCCTCAGCTGGTAGTCCATCTGCGCGTCGATGTCCTGCAGCGACGGTAGCGCCGGGCTATTCGGGTGGCTGTGGTACCAGCCCACTAGGGACAGGCCGCGCAGGAGCAGGCTCTGGTAGATCTAAGGGCAGAGACGCGGCTGGGGCCGGCGCGGGACGGTGGGGTTCCACCAGCCCTGGTGCGTGCACGCCACTCCCGGCGACCAGCACGCCAGGCACACACAGCCAACATTTAATGAGCGCCTGCTGTGTACCAGGCCCCTGAGGATACATCAGTGAGCAACCGAGACAGACCCTGCCCCGCGCTCAGCAAATCCAGTGAGGGGGACAGTCAACAAAGACATAAAGAAGATGCTCCAGGCTTCTCCGGTGGCTCAGCTGTAAAGAACCTGCCTGCCAATGCAAGAGATAAAGGGTTCAACCCCAGATGCGGGAGGACTCCACATGCTGGAGAGTAAATAAGCCCATCCACAACAATTGAGCCTGGGAGCCGCAACTACTTAAGTCCCTATGCTCCAGAGCCCGAGCTCCGCAATAAGAGAAGCCCCCACAACTAGAGAAAAGACCCAGTAGAGCCAAACAAGTAATTTTTTTTTAAAGCCTCCTATATTCCCCGGTGGTCCAGTGGTTAAGGACTTGGACCTCTCACAGCCCCACAAGGGGTGGGTCTCAATCCCTGGTGTAGGAACCAAGATCCTGCAAGCCGCCGTGGCGCAGCCAAAATAGAATAATAATATAATAATAATAAAATAACAAATGCTCCTATTGTAAATCTAAGGCAAAATATTATTTTGCTCACTGCTATATCCCCAGCTCAAGGAACAATTCCTGGCACACAGTAGGTGCTCAATAAATAAAGAGGCAGATGTGCGAACGCAAGTAGAGGCAAGCACAAGCGTAAAGAGAAAGGAAGAGGCAGGTGGAGAAAGCTGTGCACCAAATGCACACCTATTCTGTCCTCCGGAACTGACCATGCTGGAAAAGGCGGGCGTGGAGTGCTTAGTGCAGTGCTAGGCGCATACTAAGCACTGTTATGAAAACATCGAAGGAGGGCATTTAATATCTATCCGGCCTTTACCAGGTGATAGGCAGTCTGAGCGGGGAAGGGGCTGGCGGCATCTGCGCAGAGGAAGAATGACGGTGGGGGTCACAGGTGCAGGGACTGGAGCTCGCACGTACCTATCTGCACCCTTGCTGAGTGGCGACACGGCGCTAGGCACCCTGACGCGGTAGCCAGGACAGCTGTGTGTGCACCAGCCTGCGCCCCCTCACCAACAAATGCCCCGTTGCCATGCGCCCCCTCACCTCCTCTTCCACGGTGGCTGCGGTCTCCGCGTCCCCCAGCCGGCTCCGACAGGGGAAGGCTCTGAGCACCGTGAGCACTGCACGGAGGCGGGAGAAGGGGTGGACATTGACCCCGGCCCCCAAACACCCTCTCTGCCCACGGGCCCCCAATACCCACTCTGACTGTTGATGTCCCAGCGGCCCCCCAGGTACCCCACGACCTGGCTGCGGCTCAGGTGGCTGTGGAAGTCCTGGGGAGGGGGAGGGACATGGGAAGACCCGCTCAGACTGTGCCTGGTCCCAAGGCCGTCCTGGGGGTCAGCCCACCCCCCTCCTTCCTCAGATATTGATTGAGTGCCTACTATTTACCAATAGTAAAAGAGCAGACAAGGTCTCTATTCTAAGGACCCTCTGGGCAGGGACCAGCCCCTCCCCAAGCCTGGGAGCCCCTGAGCCCTAAGGGACAAGGTAGGAGTTGGGCACACACCAGCAGGAACAGCACATTGCTGGAGACGGCCACGTTGAACGGCTGGAACTTGTTGATAGCTGCGAAAGACGTTACTTCCACCAGGGTGTGGGGGTTCCTGTGGGAGCCAGGAAGGTTCCACAGCCTCAGGAACCCCAAGGCCCTTCCCTCACCCACACACTGGCTCCCTCGGTCCCACAGCTAGCTCTTAAGATCTGAGGCCTTGTCTCCATCCTTCTCCTGCCTGCCCTTGTCCCCCAACCCCATGCTGCAAGAGCTTCTGTAGATGGGGGTGAGGGTGGGGGTTCTTCCAGCGGGCATGGGGTGCATCTGACCTGGCCGAGTCACGACTTCCCAGCATGCAGTAGCGCACCGGCACCCGGATCTTGTTGTCCACCCTTTTCCCTGGGGGCGTGGCCTCTGGGGAGTTGGCAGGGGGTGTTAAAGAAAGATGTCAGTATCAGTTTCTCCCCAGCCAGGAACTGAAAAACCAAGACCAGGCAGTCCAAGAAAGAAAGGAGACTCCAGGGGCAGTCTTAAAAAATCAAGAAAGGACTTCCCTGGTGGTCCAGTGGCTAAGACGCCATGCTCCCAGTGCAGGGGACGTGGGTTGCAGCCCTGGTAAGGGAACCAGATCGCGCAAGCGGCAACTAAGACCCAGTACAGCCAAATCAATCAATAAATATTTTTAAAAATAAAGAAATTAGGCAGCAAGTCAACAAACTGGACATAAGAAACTAAAAAATCAGAAGAAGGGATCAGGAAATCAGGTGAGGACCAGTCAGGCAAAGAAATCAGGCAACAGGGCAAAGAAATCCTATGGAGGAGTAAGGATAAAGAAATTAGGCAGTGGGACCAAGAAATGTAGAATTAGAGCTTAAAAAGTCAGGTGGTGAGAGTGAAATTAGGCAGCGAGGGCTGGGAAGTCAGCCAGGCTTCTAGCGGGCTCTACACCCAGCCTCCTCCCTGGCCTGAGCTCTGTCCACCTCCCCCCACCTTCCCCACCTCCTCCCCTCCCCCACACCTCTTACCCGAGTGGACAGGCTCCGAGGGGCCCTTCCCTTGCGGTCTCCTACTCTTGTCCTCCGCTGAGGCTGCTGTCAGAACCTCCTCCTCCTCTTCCTCTATCAGCGGCTCCTCCTCCTCTCCTTCGCTGGCCGGGCTCTGGGTGGGGTCGGGGTTGGGGGGAACGCGACGGGACTTTTAGCTGGATTCTCCATACCCTTCCCCCAAGTTCGACCAAGAACTCCGGCAGGCCAGAACCTGCCATTCCTGTCGTTGCCCCGGGTGCCCACTAGAGGGAGAGAGTGAGTAGAGACAATCTAGGATGTGGATCAGTTGCTCAGGCTGGAATACCGCCTCTGCCTATTACAAACTGACTTCAGGCTCTGCTGCTGCTGCTGCTAAGTCACTTCAGTCGTGTCCGATTCTGTGCGACCCCATAGACGGCAGCCCAACAGGCTCCTCTGTCCCTGGGATCCTCCATGCAAGAATACTGGAGTGGGTTGCCATTTCCTTCTCCAATGCATGAAAGTGAAGAGTGAAAGTCAAGTCGCTCAGTCGTGTCCGACTCTTAGCGACCCCAAGGACTGCAGCCCACCAGGCTCCTCCGTCCATGGGATTTTCCAGGCAAGAGTACAGGAGTGGGGTGCCATTGCCTTCTCCAGACTTCAGGCTCTATTCTCCTGTAAAACGGCACAATGACTTCCAGCCCCACAGGGGTGGCAAAAGGGTGAAATTAGATAATGCGTGCAAAGCATTAGGCATATGCCAAGCATATGCCCTGCTGCTCCATTCATCCAGCTGGCAAACACTTTGCCTGGATTAGTTGATCAGATTCTCTCAATAACCTCTCCTCCTCCTTTCTCCTAAAAAGCCCTTCCTTGATGAGGTGACCTCTCTGTCCAAACCCAACAGCCACATCTCAGTCTCTGTCCCTCTCCTCCTCTCAGCAGCGTCTCCTGGTAACTCCTCAGGGATCCCCACCCCCGCACTGACCGGCTTACCTCCCACCACTCCTGGACCCCCTTATTCTCCCCCATCTCACTCGTTGGGCCAGGGCTGGGTCCTCCCGCCTCTTTATTCCCCCACCTACACCCCTTCTGAGGGGCCTCAAACCCCGTGTGCCCCCTGGACAACTGCCCACAGTCCTGACTCCAGGCTAGGTCTCCCCTGACCTCTGGACCCCAGGTCCGACTAGTCCCTGACATCTCAAAAGGGGGTGTTCACATTCAACAAGGCCACCCAGACCATCCCCCTAAACTTACTCCTCCACACATCTCCGATGAGGGTAATCCTGTCCACGCGCTTGCAAAAACATTTGGGGGAACAAGACATCTCCTAACACCAACATCAGATCCACCAGCAAATCACATCACATCCACTTTCAAAATTAACCAGAACTTACCCACTTCCTCCTCCTCAAAGGCCGGCCAGATACATCCCATCATCACCCACCTGAACCCTGAATCCCTGGCTCCTGTTGTTCTCCCAACAGCGGCCACCAGGGGGCGCCGCTAAGGACCTGACTCAGGCCCCACACCTACTCTGCTCACAGTACTCCAGGGATCCGACTTCCCTCAGGGTACAAGCCCAAGTCTTCCCCCACAGCCCACCATGCCCTCCAAGACTTGCCCCTTTCGCCTCCCTGCCCTTCCCTCCTCCCTCTCTCCCTATGATCACTCTCCGCTCCAGCCGCATCAGAGTCTTGCTGTTCCCCCAAAACACCAAGACCGGTCCAGCCTTTGCACATGCTGTTTTCCAGAAATCTTCATAGCTCCCTGCCTCCACCCCTTCAGTTCACTGATCAGATGTCACTTTCTCAATGAGGCCTTCCCTGGCCATCCTATTCCTTTCAGCACTTGCATCCCCTGCCCCTGCTCACTTCTTCCAAAGTATGATAAGATGGACTTATTTCTTTTGTTTGTTTCTCTCTCCATGAAGGCAAGGATGTTTCTCATTTGGCTCTCTGCTTTATCTCCAGCACGTAGAAGAGGGCCTGGCACACAGCTGGCATTTATTAAATGCTTCCTGAATGAATGGCCCTATGGTGTGGTGTGAAGGTTAGTTTTATAAGTCAACTGGGCTCAGCTATAGTACCCAGTTACTGAATCAAACACTAGTCTAGGTGTTGCTGTGAAGGCATCTGGTTGATGTGGTCAACATCTACAATAAGTTAACTTTCAATAAAGAAGATTACCCTTGATACTGTCGGTGGGCCTCACCCAATCAGGTGAAAGGCCTTAAGAGCAAAACCTAAGGCTTCCTGGAAAACAAGAAATTCTGCCTCGAGACTGCAGCATCCAGGGACTTCCCTGGTGGTCAGGAGGTTAAGAATCTGCCTTCCAATGCAGGGAATCTGGGTTCGATCTCTTGTCAGGGAACTAAGATCCCACATGCTGTGGGGCAACTAAGCCCTGGCACTCGGGAGTCCAAGCCACAACCAGAGAGAGGCACATCACTACAACAAAGAGCCCAGGAACCGAAACTAAGACCTAATGCAGCCAAATAAAGAAAAACATGAAAAAAAAAAAAAAAGACTGCAGCATCACCTCCAGCCTCTGTGTGTATGTGTGTGTGTGTATTACTATCACAGCATTCAAGACCCTCCAAAATCTGGTCCCTGCCAATGCTGCCAGCCCCCTCAGCTACTAAGGCATCGAATCTCCAGTTGCATCAGCTAACAATGGTTCCTTAAGCATCATGTGTTTCTTCATGCCTACAAAGCTGTGCATATGCCATTCCTTCCTCTGGAAAGCTCTTTACCCTTCATCTCACTCTGATCAACTCCTATTCATCCCTCCAGGCCCCAGCTCCAACATTCTCTCTCTGGGCACTCTTTATCCAGCAGTGAGTCAGAGAGGCTGAAGGATGTACCTCATCAGCGGCAGTTGCAGTCATATGGAGCTGGTTTCGTCGGAGCCAAGCAGCTTTGTACTTGTCCAGTTTCTGGCCCTTGTATTTGACAGAGGCCCAGCCACAGCCAGACTTCTTGGCCGGGTTCACCAGCTTCTTGCAATGAGTGGCCCAGGCACTGGGTGAGTTGAACACCTGGCCTGTTTCCTGCCACACAATCCTTCCATCGGGCTGCAGGTCTCCCACGAACTTCTTCCCCTGCAGTGACAGTGGGTTGGCTGGACCCAGGAGCTGGTACTCGTCAAGACTCCCTCCTCCAGGAAGTCCTCCCTGACCCCATGCTGCTTCCCAGGGCTTGCCACCCATCTCCCACCTCCTTCCAGGAGGCTTCCAGCTTAGGTACCATCCTGATCAGCCTGGATTGAAACTGTCAAGTTATGTGCCCATCCCCACTCCCTTCACTGGACTGTGAGCCCCAAAGGACAAGAACTGCATGTGACTTGATCTCCACTGGGTCCCTAACACCCAACACAGCCTGGCACACAGCAGATGCTCAATTCACAAGCTGCTCCCATTCACAAAGAGAACAATAACAATAATGGTAATAATAACAAACACACATAAGGGACTTACTGTGTAGCAGGCACACTACTGAGCAGCTTATTCATTGCATCCTCATGCAACCCCATGGGAGGAAAGAAAATCCCATTTTACGGATGGGGAAACTAGGATACGCATAGGTTGAGTGAAGTCACATAGCCAGGAAGGCACTAGTGTCTTCTCTGAGCCTAAGATCTCCTTTGTGGAATGGAGAGTTTGGTGAACAGTGTTCTCCCACCCAGAAAGGCTCCTGCTGGGTCAGGATGCTCTGTGCCTCAGTTTCCCCTCCTCACACCAGGGGCTCGAGTTGCGGCAAGAAAGCACACTGGACCCGGATTTCCCCTTTTTGCACGAGCTGGAATGAGATGAGGCTGGGAGGCGCTCACCAGGTAGTAGATGGACAGCACTCCGGCGCCGGGCTCCAGCAGCGCGTCTTTGAGGAGCACCCGCAGCGTGACCGCGCGCCTAGTTAGCGCGCCCCCTGGCCCGCCGCAGCTCCCCGGTCCCGCCCCGCCGCCGCCTCCGCCGCCGCGCGCGCCTCCCGATGCCCCTGGCCGCTCCGGGTCCTCGGCCTCCACCTCGTCCTCGTCTTCATCCGGCGCCTCCTCGCCCGCGGCGCCCGCAGGGGACATTGGTTCCGGAGCTACGGGCAGCGACAGGCTGTAGCGGAGCCGCGCGCCCTGAGCCGGTGCAGCCACCCAGCCCGGTGCCCCACCGGCCCCCCGCCAGGCCCGCCGTACCTGCCATGGTCGTTCCGCCCCACGCCCCGCGCCCGGTGCGCCTCGGGCTCTTTCTTCCCGGCACGTGACGCGGCTCCGCCCCTAGAGGGGAGCATCCCTGCCATTGGCCGCCGCCGGTGGGCTACTGGGGGCTTGGCCAGCAGAGGCGAGCCGGGGAAAGCCAGACTCGGGCCTGTTCAAGCGGGAGAGGGAGGTGGGGGTTCAACCCTAGAGGACCATTCGGGAAACTGAGGCCTGAGGCCACCTTCCGTGGGAGGGAGGTGGTAACCGAGAGCTCGGGACACCACTGGGAACACTGAGGCCGGGGGCTTCCGCTTTCGGAGAACCAGTGCCTCCACCCGAGATCACCGACTGAGGCCTGGGGCTGGGGGACTTAGCTGCGCTCAACCCGCTACCACTAGCGGGGAAATTGAGATACGTGATCACTGCTAATGAGGGACCCACAGGCCTCAGCTGTTGGTACCAGGAAGACACTGAGGCCTGGGAGGATGAGCCCCACTGCCCTGGGGCTGCGGGCCAGAATCGAGGAAACAACCCAGAGCCTCGACTCTGAAGTGCCCAAGACGGGCGGCATTCTCTAAAGGGTTAATTTCCACCTTCCCCCGGCGGCCCTCGACTGCCTTGATTGGATTGCAGCTGAGCCCGCCAGCCAATTATAACTAGGTTATTTCATCTTCAGCCAATAGACGATAGAGGGTGGAATCCCTCCTGCCAGTCAAGCGTTAAATTGCTCCTCCTCGACCAGTCAGCAGGAGTTCTCGGGCCTTACGTGTCCAATCCATTTTAGGGTCTGGTCTTCAACCAACCAATCAGTTCGCGGCTCAAACCTCCCTTGAGACCCACCCCGCAACTTCTCCCACCCAACCCTCAGCTCGCGGTGCACGTGGGCGGAGACTGGCTAGGAGTGCGCGCGACAGCTGCTGCTCTTTTGTCTCTGGTCACTGTCCCAGGACCTTTGCCCCGAGGCGCAGGGCCACCTCCCAGTGCTGGGACTCCCCAACCCCAGGGAGGGCTGAAAGCCCTGGGCAGGGGCTCCCTCCAGCTGCACGGCAATTTTTTGGCTGGACTCAGCTATCGATGCCGGTCTGAAAGAGGGGACAGGCTGTTAGAACAGGGCTGTCCAGCCACAGTGGTCTGGAATGAGTGAGCCTAGCTCCAAATCTTGCTCTACCATTTCCCAGCTCTGTGACTTTGGCCATGTGTCTCCACCTCTCTGCTCCTGCGGATAACAATTCCTACTTCAGAGTTGTTAAAGAACAGGACTTGACGTATAGTAAGAGCTGGGGAATGTGAGTGATTATTATTACTCATAATGCAATACGATTTGTATTTTAAGGTAGGACAAAAAAAAGTAAACAACAATTCTTTTGTTTGGACCCCTTCCCTCCCTCTCTTGCTAATCTGTGTAACACATTAACCAGAGATCCTCAAAGATGGAAAGATAGGAACTCCTGCTCCACAGTAAAGGTCTCTTTTCTTTTCTTTTTCTAACATTTTATTTCTTTTTTCCCCATTTTGAAAAATTGAAAGATAATGCTTTACAATGTTGTGTTAGTTTCTGCTGTACAACGAAGTGAATCAGCCATGCATGTGCGCTCAGTTGTGACCGACTCTGCGACATCTTGGACTGTAGCCCGCCAGGTTCCTCTGTCCCTGGGATTTCCCAGGCAAGACTGGGTTACCATTTCCTTCTCCATGTTTTTTTTTTTTTCTTTTTTCTAATGTTGACAATATATCTTCTTACAAGAACAGTGTTCTTTCCCAGCTCTGTAGGGGTCATGATGATCTGCTGCTCACTCTGTACTTGCTTACCTGAACTAGGTATCCTTAGTGAAGTTTATGTAAATATCAGTATGTCATTTTGATGTATGATCCTTTGTCTCAAGGAGGTCCAGAGGTTAAGAAGCCATGCTTCCACCGTACAGGGCGTGGGTTCAATCTCTGGTCAGGGAATCAGTGACGCAGCAGGCATGCATGCATAAATGAAATATATATGACTGTGCCTACTAACAGGCGGAACCGTTCTTAGAGCTTTCAGAAAATCTGCTTCCTGTTATAATCTTCAGTTTGGCTCAAAGAAAATTCCGTTTTTCTCTTCCTAACTTGATAGTTAATGTTCCCTGACACTCACTTTGTGTCCAGTCCAAACCTCCTTTTGGAGTCATCTCACCACCCACCCAGGGTCCAGCCATCAGATAGGCATCTCCAGCCCCTTAGGGGGCTTCCCAAGTGGCACTAGTGGTAAAGAATCTGCCTGCCAATGCAGGAGACTCAAGAGATATGGGTTCAATCCCTGGATCGCAAATATCCCCTGGAGAAGGAAATGGCAATCCATTCCAGTATTCTTGCCTGGAAAAATTCCATGGACAGAGGAGCCTGGTAGGTTACAGTCCATGAGATTCAAAGAGTTGGACAGGACTGAGCGACTGAGCACAACACACAGCTGCTTAGACTCAACAGAGCTCAAATGGCCTCAGTTTATTTGCCCATGGCCTTGTCTACTTTCTCTTTGCCTCTCTTCTAAAACCCAGGGCTGAATCTCCAGCATCTCTCATCTGGATCATTTCCTGGAGATTCAGGCCTCCATATTCACACACACTCCTTACATCTCCCATCCTGGCCCCAGAGGAATCTTACTAAAATGCAACTATGACCACCTCCCTCCATTGCTCTAAATCCTTCTATGAATCCCCATTGCCTTTGATAAATTAGCCACTGTGACCTTATCAACCATTAACAATTTACAGCACCCCTAAATGGCAGGTAGTGTAATCAACATTACCAGACAGTTCAGGAGAGGAAGAGTTACACAGTTCTTCAGTGAATTCCCAAGGCTAATCTTTGCTATGTGTATAAAGTCCAGGCAGTCCTAGAACTATTAAGGAAATTGAATTTGTAATTTTAAAAGTCCCCCAAAAGGGACTAGGTATCATCACGGTTCATAAGTTGTTTAGCTACAAGTTCATTTCAGTAGCAGGACCTAACAAGTATTTGAGGACAAAATCTCCTGTGTTTAAAAAACATATTTTTTTTTAACCATGCTAATAAAAATATTAATTTGGGAAAAAAATAATTGAAAAAAATTAAACTCCCAAAGAAGAAATCTCCAGGCCCAGGTGAAAAATTCTATGAAGGTTCAAAGAAGAATTAACACCACTTTTACATAATCTCCCTGTGTGGAAACTGCAACCCATTCCAGAATTCTTGCCTGGAGAGTCCCATGGACCTGGAACCTGACAGGCTACAGTCTACGGGGTCACAAGGAGTCGGACACTGAAGCAACTTAGCGTACATGCATGCATGCATTACATAATCTCTTCCAGAAAATTGAAGAAGGAATACTTCCTAATTCATTTTATGAAGCTACCATCACCCTGATACCAAAACCAGATAAGGGGAGTACAAATAAACAAAAGTACAGAACATCCCTCGTGAATCCAGACCAAAAAATAATCTTTAAAAAAAATGTTAATAAACAGAATTCAGCAATATATAAAAAGAAGTATTCATCATGAGAAAGTGGAGTTTATCTCAGGGATGCAGGGCTGTTTCCATATTCCAAATTCAATCAGTGTTTTCCACTGTATTAAAGAGACTGTGGTAGGTGAAACAATGGTTCCCTAAAGATCTCAATGTCCAAATTCCCAAGGCCTAGGAATATTTAGGTTACATGGCAAAGGGGATTTAAGTTTTCAGATGGAATTACAGTTGCTAATCAAATTAAAATAAGGAGACGTTAAAATAAAGTAATAATCATTAAAATAAGGAGATGATCCCAGATTATCTACTGAGTCCAACATAATAACAGGCATCCTTAAATGTGAAAGAGAGTCAGGGAAAGGTGACTGTGGAAGAAATTCAGACTGATGTAACATGAGGTTTCTACCCACTATTGCTGGCTTTGTAGATGGAGGAAGGAATGGGGAAAGCTAGAAGCTGGAGAAAGCAAGGAAATAGATTCATTCTTTGAGGCTTCAGAAAGGAACACAGCCCTCAGGGACTTCCCTGGTGGTCCAGTGGTTAAGAATCCACCTTGCAATGCAGGCGATGTGGGTTCGATCCTTGGTCAGGGAACTAAGATCCCACATGCTGCAGAGCAAATAAGCCTGAGCGCCACAACTAGAGAGTTCATGCACTTCCCAACACAGCCAAATAAATAAATATTTAAAAGAAAAAAAGAATAAGGAACATAGTCCTGCCAACACCCTGATTTTAGTTTCATGAGAACCACATAGGATTCCTGACCTACAAAGCTGTAAGATAACACATTTGTGTTGTATTAAGTCTCTATATTTATGATAAGTTATTACAGCGACCACAGAAAACTAATACACAAGCTAAAGAAGACATGTCACAAGAGTGTATCTATTCATGAAAAAAAAAAAAAGCATTTGATAGAATTCAACACCCACTCATAATAAAAACTCTCAGCAAACCAGGAAAAGAGAGAAACTACATCAACTTGAAGAACATGGACAAAACTTCAGGTAACTTTGTACTTCACGATAAGACTTAACACTTTTCCTATTGAGACTGGGGACAAGGAAAGGTGTCCACCCTCACCATTCTTCAACAGAGTCCTGAAAGTGCTAGCCATTACAATAAGACAAGAAAAAGAAATAAAAGGCATATAAGTTGAAAATTAACCCTATTTGCAAATGACATGACCTGTGTACAAAATTTCAAGAAATCTCCCAAACATGCCCCTAGAACTAAGGAGTGAGTTAATTCAGAAAGGTTATAGGATAAGAGATCAACACACAAAAATCAACAGCATGTTTGTATGCTAATAATGAGTGTATGAAAACTGGAATTGAAAATACAATATTACTTATAATGTTTTGAAATAGAAAAAAAGAAATGCTTAGATGTAAATCTAACCAAACAGATACAGGACTTGGATACTGAATACTATACAACGCTGATGAAAGAAATCGAAGATTTAAATAAATGAAAAAACAAATAAATAAATGAAAAGAATCTGAAACTAACACAATATTATTATACTTCAATAAGAAACAAGGGAAGGAGGGAGGAAGGATGGAAGGGAAAAAGGGAAGGATCATGTCTGTGGGTTGGAAGACTCAACACAGTATGTAAAAGTTATCAAGTTTTGGAACTTCCCTGGCTGTCAGGTGGTTAAGACTACACATTCTAATGCAGAGGGGGGTGGGTTCCATACCTGGTCAGGGACCTAAGATCCCACTTGTGGCACTGCCTAAAATTAAAAAAAAAAAAAAAAAGCCTAATCTCCCCCAACTGATATACAGATGTAGTGCTATTCCTGTCAAAATCTCTGCAAGATTTTTGGGTAAATACAAATCAGATTTTTCTAATGTCCAGGCGGCCTAACAGGCCTCCTGGACATTGTGTCACTGTCTAGTCTCATTCCCTCACAGCTCTGGCACCAGATTCCTTTCTCTCCCTTCCAGGTCTTTGCTTAGGCAAGTGCCCCTGTTGATGCCCCCCATACCACGCCAGCAGCTCCCTCGTCTGTTCCCTGACTCCAACCAGGCCTCCCTGACTCCCTGACTTCTTGCAGGGACCAGAGAGACCGGGATTTCCCTAGAGTCTCTGGACCTGCCCGGCCCAGCCCCCGCCCAGGGCTGGCAGGGGAGGGAGCTCTGGAGCTGACAGAGAGAGGAAATTCCCCTGGAACCTGTTTCTCAGCTTCCTGGCTCAACTGGAGCACCCACTGGAGGGAGAGGCCAGGCCGGGCCAAGGACCCTGGCCCGTCATGGCCTTGGCCCTGAGCCCGCCCCGGGTCCCCAAGCCCAAGAGTGCCCTGCCCCTGCACTATTATGAGAGCTTCCTGGAGAAGAAGGGACCCCGAGATCGGGTAAGACAGGCCGGGGAGCTGGCACTGCTGGGTGGCCCCTGGGCAGGTGCGGCACCTCTCTGAACCTAGACCTCCCCAGCCTGCTGAGGAGGGTGAGGTGGGTGCTGGTTGGGGCAAGGCATAGACTGGGGGCTAGAAAAGGTTCTGTCTGTCTGTCTGTCTCTCTCTGATCTGAGCTCTTTCTCTTTCTGTCTCTCCCCGCTTGGATTGGTCTCTTTCTGAATCTCAGATATAAACAGGATTAGGGACTTTCTCAAGGAAATGGCGGCAGGGGCGGGAAGGGGGGTGTCTTCTGACACCACTCCCTACCCCCCATCCCTCCTCCCCCAGCCCTGAGCTAACTCTGTGAACCTTAGCCACAGGGGTCAAGGTCCATACAGATTGCAGGTGGGGACAGTGAGAGGTACTGGGGGCTGTTGCCAGTCAGAGGCCCAGTGAGTGTGTGTGTGTCCTTCTCAAAATAAAGCTCAACTCCTCCATTCTGCTAAGGCTCACCCTCATCCGCCACTAGGACCCAAACCAAGCACCCTTTTCCCTGCCTTTGCCCTGGAAGTTTCCTCCTTTCCTTCTGCCTTCATGCATTCAAATCCTCCCCAGCCTAGAAAGCACCAGAGGCAGGAGATCTCAGGGGTTAAGAAAGAGGGTTCATTTATCTGTGAACACACCTCAAAGCATGTGGGGGATCTTGGTTCCCCAACCAGGGATCAAACTCACCCCCCCTGCAGTGGAAGCCAAGAGTCTTAACCACTGGACTTCCAGGGAAGTCCTAGGCAGGTACCATAATTATCTACTATTTTATAGGTGGTGAAACTGAGGCGCAAAGAGCTTAAACAGCATTCAGTGGGTGACACATAGCTGGTGTATGACAAAGCAGATGAGTTTGTCCACTTACTGCTTTCTTCCCAGTGCCTGGCACACAGTAGTTCTTCAGTAAATGATAGTTAAATGTATGTCTGTATCTAGGATGTATCTATAGATGGACAGATGGGTGAGTGGGTGGACAGACAGGTGCTGCTGCTGCTGCTAAGTCACTTCAGTCGTGTCTGACTGTGCGACCCCATAGACGGCAGCCCACCAGGCTCCTCTGTCCCTGGGATTCTCCAGGCAAGAATACTGGAGTGGGTTGCCATTTCCTTCTCCAACGCATGAAAGTTAAAAGTGAAAGTGAAGTCGTTAAGTCATGTCTAACTCTGTGTGACCCCATGGACTGTAGCCTACCAGGCTCCTCCGTCCATGGGATTTTCCAGGCAAGAGTACTGGAGTGGGGTGCCATGTCCATCTCCAGGACCGACAGGTGAAAGGATGGATAAGCACAAATATACTTGGGAGACACTGCAGGTTTGGTGCTGGATCACCACAATAAAGCAAATATTGTGATAAAGTGAGCCATATGAATTTTTTTTCATTTCCCAGTGCTTTATAAAAGTTATGTTGACACTAGTCTGTACCCTGTTGTATGTAATAGCACTATATCTTTTTAAAAATTAGCTCATAATCATCTGCTTTCTTTTTAATTATTTATTTTTGGCTGTGCTGGGTCTTTGTCGCTGTTCGAGGGCTTTCTCTAGCTAAAGTCAGGGGAGGCTGCTCTGTAGTTGCGGTGCATGGACTTCTCATTGTAGTGGCTTCTCTATTGGCAGAGCATGGGCTCCAGGGCATGTGGAATAGCACTGTCTCCTAAAAAGACAATGTACATAACTTAATTTAAAAATAATGCTTTTGGGAAAATGACACCGGTAGATACTTATTTGACTCAGAATAGCCACAGATGTTTAATTTGTTTAAAATGAAGCATGCCTGTACACAGGTGGATGGGTGAGTACATAAGTGGATAAAAGAATGGATGGATGGATGAATCAATAGGTGGCTTGATGGATAGATGATCACTGTCAATATAAGAGCTATCCTCATTGTGAAAGTGTTAGTCACTCAGTCATGTCCAACTATTTGCGACCCCATGGACTGTAGCCCACCAGGCTTCTCTGTCCAAATACTAGAGTGGGTAGCCATTCCCTTCTCCAGGGGATCTTTCCAACCCAGGGATTGAGCCCCCGTTGGTCTCCTGCATTGTAGGCAGATTCTTAACCATCTGAGCCACCAGGGAAGCCCTTGCTGCTGCTGCTGCTGCTGCTAAGTTGCTTCAGTCATGTCCGACTCTGTGCGACCCCAGAGACGGCAGCTCACCAGGCTCCCCCATCCCTGGGATTCTCCAGGCAAGAACACTGGAGTGGGTTGCCATTTCCTTCTCCAATGCATGAAAGTGAAAAGTGAAAGTGAAGTCGCTCAGTCATGTCTGACTCTGCAACCCCATGGACTGCAGCCTACCAGGCTCCTCCATCCATGGGATTTTCCAGGCAAGAGTACTGGAGTGGGGTGCCATCACCTTCTCCAAGGGAAGCCCTTACGGACTCATTAATTTACTTCCTCTTTCAGGAAGTCTTCCCCAATTTAGCAATTTGAAGTCCTCTCTCCTCTGCAATCTCTTGGCCCAGGGTCTGTCTCTACCTGAGGGTGCTAATTTCTCTTCTCTGAAAGATTTTAGTGTCTCTGCTTTCTCTGTGCGCTGCCCTGGTGGCTGTAGGTGATGAAGGAAACCATGTAAAGATCTGGGAGAAGCATGTTCAGGCAAAGAGGCCAGAAGGTGCAAAGGTCCTGAGATAGAGAAGGATGGAGGTGCCCAGCTCTGCCACCTCACCTCCCTCTCTTTCTCCACCTCTGGTCCACAGGATTACAAGAAGTTCTGGGCAGGCCTTCAGGGCCTGACTCTCTATTTCTACAACAGCAATCGGGACACTAAGGTAAGGATGGAAATGAAGCCTCAAGAATTGGCCTGCCCTTGACCCTAGGACCTAACAGAGGGTGTGGACAGGATATCCTAGCTGGGGGGGATGAGGCACTCAAACTCTGTCTTCTGTGCTCCCAGCATGTGGAAAAGCTCGATCTAGGAGGATTTGTGAAGCTCACAGATGAGGCTCCCTGGGGAAACTCCCATGACCCTAGCACCCACTTCTGCTTGGTCCTTCGGAACCAGGAGATCAAGTTCAAGGTAAGTCTCTTAAGGGTGGCTGGTGGGAGACCCTTCCTCCATGTCACACCCACCATTAACACATACCAACACAAAGTCACACAGAATTTATCACTGGGTTGGTATCACTAGGCAAATCATTAACCTCTCTGGGCCTCAGTTTCTACAAGTGAAAAATGAGATAATACGTGCAAAATCCCCAGAACACAATCTGATCCAGAAGGACCGCAACTGCCATCATTCAATCTTCAGCTAACATTATTGAGCACCTATTGTGTTCCAGACACTCTTCTTAGTCACAGTGACTAACACAATTTAAAATTCCTGTGCTTAGAACACTCTCTAACACCACGTTCAGTCATTAATTTGTGTCCGACTCGTTGTGAACCGCATGGACTGCAGCACGCCAGGCCTCCCTGTCCAACTCCCAGAGCTTGCTCAAACTCATGTCCATAGAGTCAGTGATGACATCCAACCATCTCGTCCTCTGTCATCCCCTTCTCCTGCCTTCAGTCTTTCCCAGCATCAGGGTCTTTTCCAGTGAGTCAGTTCTTCACAACAGGTGGCCAAAGTTTTGGAGCTTCAGCTTCAGCATCAGCCCGTTCAGTGAATATTCAGGGCTGGTTTCCTTTAGGATTGACTGGTTTGATCTCCTTGCAGTCCAAGGGACTCTCAAAAGTCTTCTCCAGCACCATAATTCAAAAGCATCAATTTTTCGGCTCTCAGCCTTCTTTATGGTCCAACTCTCACATCTGTACATGATTACTGGAAAAATCATAGCTTTGATTATATGGACTTTTGTCAGCATAGTGATGTCTCTGCTTTTTAATATGCTAACACCATACACAAAAATAAACTAAAAATAGATTAAACACCTAAATCTAAGACTATGTACTATAAAACTCCTAGAGGAAAACATAGAACACTCCTTGACATAAATTGCAGCAGTATCTTTTTGGATCCAGCTCCTAGAGTGAAGGAAATAAAAGCAAAAATAAACAAATGGGACTTAATTAAACTTAAAAGGTTTTGCACAGCAAAAGAAACCATTAAAAAACCAAAAGACACCTATAGAATGGGAGAAAATATTTGCAAACAATATAACCAACAATGGATTGATCTCCCAAATATACATACAGCTCAATATCAAAAAAACAATCAACTCAAGCAAAAAATGGGATATCTAAATAGACATCTCTCCAATGACATACAGATGGCCAAGAGACACATCAAAAGATGCTCAACATCGCTAACTATTCAGTTCAGTTCAGTCTGTCAGTCGCAAATCAAAACCACAATGACACTGGTCAGAATGGCCATCATCAGAAAGTCTATAAATAATAAATGCTAGAGAGAGTATGGGGAGAAGGCAATGGCACCCCACTCCAGTACTCTTGCCTGGAAAATCCCATGGATGGAGGAGCCTGGTAGGCTGCAGTCCATGGGGTCGCTAGGAGTCAGACACTACCGAGTGACTTCACTTTCACTTTTCACTTTCATGCATTGGAGAAGGAAATGCAACCCACTCCAGTGTTCTTGCCTGGAGAATCCCAGGGACAGGGAAGCCTGGTGGGCTGCCATCTCTGGGGTTGCACAGAGTCGGACACGACTGAAGCGACTTAGCAGCAGCAGCAGCAGCAGAGAGAGTATGGAGACATGGGAACCCTTCTGCCCTGTTTTTGAGAATGTAAATTGATGCAGCCACTATGGGGAACAGTATGCAAGTTCCTTAAAAAACTAAATATAGAACTATCAAATGATCCTGAAATCCCACTCATGGGTATATATCAGGAGAAAACAATAATTCAAAAAGATACATGTACCCCTATGTTCATGAAGTGAAGCGAAGTGAAGGTCACTCAGTCATGTCTGACTCTTTGCGACCCCATGGACTATACAGTCCATGGAATTCTCTAGGCCAGAATACTGGAGTGGGTAGCCTTTCCCTTCTCCAGGGGATCTCCCCAACCCAGGGATCGAACCCAGGTATCCCACATTGCAGGTGGATTCTTTACCAGCTGAGCCACAAGGGAAGCCCTGCTATGTTCATAGTAGCAGCATTTACAAGAGCCAAGACACAGAAGCAACCTAAATGTTCTTCAATGGAGGAAACGAAAAAGAAGATGTGGTACATATACACAATGGAATATTACTTAGCCATTAAAAAGAACAAAGTAATGCCATTTGCAGCAACATGGATGGACCTAGAGATTATATACTGAGTGAAGTAAGTCAGAAGGAGCAAGACAAATACCACATGATATTGCTTATCTGTGGAAACAAAGAAAAAATGATAAAATAAACTTACATGCAAACAGAAATAGTTCCACAGTCATAGACAACAAATTTTTGGTTACCAAAGGGAAAAAGGAGGGGAGGAATAAATTAGGAGTTTGAGACCAACATATACACATTACTATATATAATATAGATAAGCAAGAAGGACCTACTGTATAGCACAGGGAAAACTATATTCAGTATTTTAAAATAATATATAAGGGAAAAGAATCTCATAGGGACTTCCCTGTGGTCCAGTGGTTAAGACTCCACCTTCTAAGGCGGGAGGTGCAGGTTCCATCCCTCACTGGGGAAATAAGATCCCACATGCTAGTTGATACAGCCAAATTTTTTTTAAAAAGAATATCATATATAAAATACATATATATATATCACTTTTCTATACACCTGAAAGTAACACATTGTAAATCAACTACAGTTCAATTTAAAAAAAAAATAAAAAAATACCTGCCCTTGTAGAGTTTACAGTCTTGAGTCTTGTGGCGGAAGCATACAATAAAAAATAAAGATGTGTAAAATATATGGAGTATTAGATGGTGGCAGATGCTAGGGACACAAATGCAAGGGAAAGGGGATGGGGGCTCAGGGCTGCAATGTTAAGAAGTGTGAATAGGTCTTCTTATTGAAGACCTAAAGGAGGTGAGGAAGCCAGCAGTGTAGAGATCTGAGAAACAACTTCAGCGGTAGAAACAGCATGTGCAAAGGCCCTGAGGCTGAACTATGCCTGGCATGTTGGAGGAACAGTGAGAAAGCCACTGTGGCTGGAGCAGAGTAAGAGAGGAGGAAAGTCGAAGGGCATGAGGGCAGGGAGGGGATGGAACAGGTTGTGTAAGACCTGTGGGCCACAAGGAGGGCCTGGGTTTTAACCCTGAGGGAAGTAGAAATCAAGGGAGGGTTTCACACATAGGAGAGGTATGATCTATGTTTTTTTTTGAAATGTGGATGTGAACTGCCCTGGTGGTCCAGTGGCTCAGAATCCACCTGCCAATGCAGGTGACATGGTCCAGGAAGATTCCACCTGCTGTGGAGCAACGGTATGTGCCACAACTACTGAGCCCAAGTGCCACAACTACGGAGGCCCATTTGTCCTAGAGCCCATGATCTGTGACAAGAGAAGCCACTGCAACAAGAAGCCTGCAAACTGCAACTAGAGAAAGCCTGCATGCAGCAATGAAAACCCAGCACAGCCAAAAATAAATTAATTATATTAAAAATAGTTGATGTAATAACATTAAAGAATAGTACCCCCATATTACTAAGGACTTATATTCAGACATCATTCTAAATTAACCTGTTCTAACATTTAATTTTCATTAAACAACCCTCAGAAACAGGGATGCTTATTCCTTACTCCCATTTCACAGATGGGTAGACCAAGGCTCATCAGCCAGGCATACTTTTTCTTTTGCTCCCCAGGTAGAGAGCCTGGAGTCTCGGGAGATGTGGAAAGGCTTCATCTTGACAGTAGTGGAGGTAAGAGTGGTCAACCTTGGCCCTTCTCTCTCTCCTTCCCCACTTGGCCTGCTCAGAAATCCTTTTTAAAATGTCAGTTCCCCCAACAAACCTCTCAACCTCCTCCTCGGTCTCAAACTGGCGGCCTCTGAACCAGGTATAAACCATCTGCGTTTTGTTTTGCCAACAAAGTGCTATAAATTTAAAAGTCAGCTGCTGTCGTTTAAAAACCAGGAGTGTTAGAAAACAGCCCTGATTTCTGTGTTACTCAATTGCTCCCCGTCTGGCCCTACAGGCTGTTGAGTTTGAGATCCTCCACGCTAGCATTTGCTCTTTCCGTCCCCCATCACGGAAGTCCTCTCTAAGCCTTCTCTGCCCCTGAGGTGTCAGGCGGCTCGGGAGCCCCGTCCAGACCTGGCTTCCATCCTGGCTACATCCGCACCTTGGCCTCAGTGTGCCCCCTGTGACACGGTCACAGGCGCCCATTTCCTGATCGCCCCAATCCCCGTTCAGCTCCGTGTCCCGTCCAACCTGACGCTGCTGCCAGGACACCTGTACATGATGTCCGAGGCCCTGGCCAAAGAGGAGGCCCGCCGTGCGCTCGAGATGCCGTCGTAAGCGCCCGAGGGTCTCCAGGATGGTGGCGGGCTGGAGAACATGGGGCCGCAGAGGGCAGTGAATGGGGTCTCCTGGCGTTGGGTCTTGGGTACATCCGGGCAGGGGTGGGGATTGGGTCCCCACAGTTGGGAGCCCGACTGAGTGTTTGGGGCGGTTCTGGGTTCCTGACCGCGGGTCTGGGTCTTCAGGGGCGGGTTTAGATGCCGGGGTGGCGGGTCTGGGGCTCTGAGTATTGGCCTCCGTTCCCGAAGGGCAGGCATGGGCTTCCAGAGGCAGAGTCTGGGTCTGTGGGGGGGAGGGGGGCGGTGAGGCAGGGTCCCCAGGGACCAGGTGACGGCTAGGTGAGCTTGGCTGGGTGCCCAGGGGCGTGGCTGTCTCTGGGGGCGGGGCCTGCACCTGTGAGTGATGCTCCTCGCCCCAGGTGCTTCCTGAAAGTGAGCCGACTGGAGGCGCAACTGCTCCTGGAGCGCTACCCTGAGTGCGGGAACCTACTGCTGAGGCCCAGCGGGGACGGCACGGGCGGCGTGTCAGTCACAACGCTTCAGACGCTCAATGGGTGCGCATGCGCGGCTCCGGGTGGGCGGGGCGTCGGATACGGGGGCGTGGTCGGGTAGCGGGGCGGTGTCACGTTGTGGATGGGGCCTGGGAGGGCCCTCCTAGTGGAATCCCTCAGGGCTTGGTTCTCCCGGGGGACATTGCCAGCAGCAGGGTCTTTCTTGAAGGTGGAGTCTTTTGAGGGCCTAGCGCCCCGCCGACAGCCACGCCAGGATGTGGGGTGGTTAGGGTTAGGCCCTTCTTGGGGGCGGTGCCCGGGCGAGGGACGGGCCCTTCCTTGTCCTCAGCCAGGTCATGCACTTGCCCCCTACCCTGTCAGGACGCCGGTGGTCAGGCACTACAAGGTGAAGCGCGAGGGCGCCAAATACGTAATCGACGTGGAGGAGCCGGTGAGCATTGGGCCGGGGCCGGGGAAGCGCAACGGCGTGCGCTGCACCCTTTCCACGCCGACCCTGATAGCATCCCCTCTCTGACCCTAGTTCTCCTGCACCTCGCTCGAAGCAGTGGTCAACTATTTCGTGTCGCACTCTAATAAGGCGCTGGTGCCCTTCCTGCTGGATGAAGACTATGAGAAAGTGATGGGTTGGTAGAACCTCAGGGAACAAGGTTGGGGGGAGGGCTCAGTCCACGCCTCTCCCGCCCCCTCCCCAACCCGGACACCCTTGGGTCAGCCCCCAGCTGCCGTGCCTCCTCCAGGCCGCCCTCTCTGTTCCAGGCTTCGTGGAGGCGGATAAAGAGAATGGCGAGAGTGTGTGGGTGGCGCCCTCGGCCCCCTCCACCTCCGGCCCAGGTGATGCCCCCTCCCCGCGGACGCCGCTGGGGCAGAGTGGGAAAGGACCTAGGACTCTCATGGCTCCACCTGTGCCCAGTCTTGTACCTAGAGTTGCAGGGACCCAGAAAGTACCCAGACCCTGTCCTCTACGTGCTTCCAGGTTATGGAGGGAATGGACAGGGCTGGGCGCACACACTCGCAATCCTGAGGGGTTGAACCTGGGGCTGGAAGGCGAGGGGTGGGGGAGTGCGGGGGTGGGGGTGCAACCTAGAGTTGGGGAGAGGAGGAGGATGGGCAGAGTTGGGGGGGGGGGGAGTCTTCTTGGAAGAGTGGGTGTTTCCTAAAGTTCTCAAAGGATTTCATTAGGAAGAGATGGGAAATCAGGCTGGGAGGTGGTCCAGATTATGGAGCAAAAGGAAGAGATTGGAAAAGTGGAAAGGTCTGTGGGATGAGCAGTATGGTCTTCCCTGAACTGGGCAGATGCTGAGGACCCTGCATGCATGACACATACACAAATGTATGTACAATGTACACAAATGTACATACATACACACATGCCACTCATGAACATAAACCTGTGTGTGTCCACCTGCATAATGAGAAGTTCCTATGTAGAGTGGCTCCACCCATGCATAAACATGGGTGTCATACAGTTCCAGTCCCATATAGCACACATATATATACTTCAAGTCACAATCATGTGTGTACACACAAATTGCAGACATATCCACTCATGAGCACAAATTCAGACCTTTACAGATACATGTGTGTATACACTAATACAGACATGTGCTGTAGCACGTACCTTAGCATCCATGAGGTGTCATGCATGCACAAGAGTATAAACCCTTTGCTTAGTCGCTCAGTCATGTTTGACTCTGACCCCATGGACTGTAGCCCACCAGGTTCCTCTGTCCATGGGGATTCTCCAGGCAAGAATACTGGAGTGGGTTGCCATGCCTTCTTCCAGGGATCTTCCCAACCCAGGGATTGAACCCAGGTCTCCCGCATTGCAGGTGGATTCTTTACAGCCTGAGCTACCAGGGAAACCCTTTACTTATATTCAACTTATGAAATTCACCCAGTGTCCATGTATTGCTACCTAGGGACACACATCCACAGACGTAAACAGGCCCATGCCCAGACACACATGCATGGAGACATAGGCCTGTATCCAGGTGTGCACACACACATCCCCACTGGTGTCTCTGTTCCACATGGGCCCCGACAGTGACCACAGTTTCCCACCAGGTCCTGCACCCCCCAAGGGTGGCCCTAAGCAGCTGCCTCCCACATCCATCATGCCTGCGCCCAGTCAGGACAAGCTGCCTCCACTACCGGACCAGGATAACAACTATGTCATCCCCATTGCAGACACCCCAGCTGCCAGCTACATGAACGAGGATGGTGGGTAGGGGACCGGGGTGGCTAGAGCTGGCAACAGGGAGCAAGCTGGTGACTGGATGTGACATACTACATCTTTGTCCGCACAGTGCCTTCTCCCAGTCGACTAGTTGTTCCGAAGCCCAGGCGGTTGGCCAAGCTACAGGCAAAGCTTCCAAAGCCACCTATTGTGCCCAAGTCAGGTATGGGAGGGGTCCCTCCTCCCAGGCCCTCCCCTATCCAGCTAAGGGTGGGCCTCAGCCTTCATCTGTCTGTTCCTGCAGAGCCCAAAGGCCTCAACAGTGGCCCAGCCAGGAAGCTGGCAGCCAGCTCAGCACAGGTTTTCTCGCCCACCACAGGTAAGGGGTCAATGTAAGAGGGCTTCTCAAGTGGGGAACCCAGGTGGTCACACTCTGGAGCACTCTATGCTTGGTTTAATGCTCTGTTGTGTCCATCCTGAAGTTCCTCATGGCCACTGAACACATTTTCATCTTACGCTTCAGTGGTCCTGGGTGGATATAAGCAGGGAAAGCCTAGACTGGGGGTCTCTGGTGCCACTGGAGCCTCAGGTACCCCTACCCTCATTCTCAGGGCTGGCAGATGTGACAGCAGAACTGGAAGAGAAACTGCAGAAGAGGCGGGCACTGGAGCAGGCAGCTGAGCGCATGGCAGACCAGCGGGTCCATCTCCAAGCGCCACACACCAGTCAGGCAGATCCCTCCTCCCAGAATTAAAGCTCAAGCAACCCCAGGAGCTGTGTTTGGCTTGGCTGGGTGGGTGGTGTGGGGTCTGTTAGATGACTGCCCACAGCTGGTCCCAGTGGTCCTCAGTTCAGCAAAACCTGCCTCCTGACCCTGTAAGAAAAGCTCCCACCATTTTTACGACTATGCCTCATGGCTTGTAGGAGGCTTCCCTAGTGGCTCAGTGGTAAAGAATACGCCTGCAATGCAGGAGACATGGGTTCAATTCCTGTGTCAGGATGATCCCCTGGAGTAGGAAATGGCAACCCACTCCAGTATTCTTGCCTGGGAAATCCTATGGACAGAGGAGCCTGGAGGGCTACAGTCCATCAGGTCTCAAAGAGTCCGACCTGACAGGGACTAAACAACAAGCTTGTGAGATCTTAGTTCCCCGACCAGGGATTGAATCCAGGCCTCTGCAGTGAAAGCACAGAGTCCTAACCATTGGACTGCCAGGGAATTTCCAAGAAATTTCCCATTTTATGGCTGAGAAAGCTGAGGTCTGGAGAGGACCAGGCACAGCCAGTGCCACCCAGCCCCCAAAAACCAGCAGCACCGCCTGGCCAGTGTCTGACCTTTATTAGGAGGTGAGGTGAGGAGGAGGGCCCGACCTGGGTGCCCACTCTCCGTCAGTGACCCCCCCTCAGGAGTGAAGGCTCCAAGCAGCAAGTGAGAGGAGGGTGCCCAGCTCAAACAGTCGAGGCCCGGAGGCGGCCCCAGCACCCGCCCGCTGATGGGCAGGCCAGGGGCCTAGGAGGCGGCCCCAGCACCCGCCCGCTGATGGGCAGGCCAGGGGCCTAGGAGGCGGCCCCAGCACCCGCCCGCTGATGGGCAGTCTGGGGGCCTAGGTGAGGCTGGCGTTGGAGCTGCTAGTGGTGCTGCCCCGCTGCCGCAGGCAGCGCACGGAGCTGGGGACCTGCAGGCCCGTCGTCACGTGGAAGCTGCCACACCACACCTGGGGGACAGTCAGGGCAGGGAGAAGGGGACAGACAGGCTCAGCAGGAAAGCCAACCCTCGCGCCACCCCGCTTTTCCTTCCCTGGGCCCCTGACAAGGCCTCACCGTGAAAGCTGGGAGCAGCGGCTGTGTGAACTTGGCCTTGAAGGTGTGCAGCAGCTGTTTGGTACGGCCATTGTAGAAGGACAGGAGGCCTGGAGTGGAGGGCCAGAGCGACAAAGGGACCGGTGAGAGAGGTTTGGGCAGAGAGAGAACAGTGGAGAAGGGTGGCCAGAGGCCAGCCAGGGCTCGGAGGGGATCACCTTGATGGAAGTCGCAGTGCACGCCCAGGCAGTCGGGCACGGGAGCGTCCAGCATCTTGGCCTTGTTGGCGTGTTTGGCAGTGAAGCTGACCTGCAGCCAGTTGTTGACGTGCAGGCACCAGGACGCAGCCGTCTTGCCCAGCTGCTCGAAGCGGCCCAGGCTACGGTAGGCCACCCCCACGCCAAACGCCTTGCTGTCTGGCTCGTAGCGCACCTCCCAGTAATGTTCCCCGCCGTCAATCAGCGTGTCCCCTGGGGGATGGGGTGGGCAGGGGGACTAGGTAGAATTGGCTCCTGGGTGCCCTTTCAAAATGGGCAGCCAGACCCCAGCTCTTTCCTCCAGACACTGCCTGGTCCCCAGCTATCCCATGCCTCCCTAGATACTAAGATACTAGATATCTGACCAAGCCCATATAAGTCACCAAGTCTCAGCGAGATTATCAGTTAATCTACACCCTCCCAGGATCCTGGATCCAGATTCGTGTGACTTCGGCGATTTTCCCATCCAGCTATTCCTGCGCTGCAGCTTCTCCACCCACTTCTGCCCCACCAGACCATAGCTCAGCTCCTCATTCAGCCCAGGAAACCAGCTACTCCCAGGACTTCCCTGGTGGTCCAGTGGTTAAGACTCCACTCTCCCAATGCAGGGGCCTGGGTTCCACCCTGGAATCTGGTCAGGGAACTAGATTCCACATGCTACATCTAAGAGTTTGCATGCCACAACTAAAGATCCTGAGTGCCGCAACTGAGACCCGGCACAGCCAAAAAAAAGAAAAAAAGAAACCAGCAACTCCCTAACTTCATCTCCAACCCTCATCGCCTCCCAGGTATTACAGACTACACTGGCTTCTGCATAGATCCTGATCCCTTTCTCAAGGTTTTTTTCAGGACAGTGGTGATTTCCAGGAACTCCTGTTCCTCCTCAGACTCCAGCTTCTCCTTCATAGGATCCAATCAGTCCTGTGGTGCCAACCACACCTCTCACCCTAGTCATTCTCTCCACTTCTCAGACTCAGCTACTCTCTGGCTCCTCCACTCACCTTAAGCCACTTCCCTGAGCCCCTGTCTTGCTTCAGCTCCTCCACAAACCTGGCTAGCCACAGGCAACTATTCTTTCCAGCTACTCCCCGAGTCTCAGCTACTCCCTGGGTCTCATCTACTCCACAGACTTCAGGAAATTCCCCCTCAAGCTACTGCTCAGCCCTCCCCAGTCTGCTGCTGCTGCTAAGTCGCTTCAGTCGTGTCCGACTCTGTGTGACCCCATTGACGGCAGCCCACGAGGCACCCCCGTCCCTGGGATTCTCCAGGCAAGAACACTGGAGTGGATTGCCATTTCCTTCTCCAGTGCATGAAAGTGAAAAGTGAAAGTGAAGTCGCTCAGTCGTGTCCGACTCTTCGAGACCCCATAGACTGCAGCCCACCAGGCTCCTCCGCCCATGGGATTTTCCAGGCAAGAGTACTGGAGTGGGGTGTCTAGAGCATCCATAAGTTCTGACTTTCCCCCAATGATCCCTCAGCCCCAAATCTTCCCATTCCCCCAACATCACAGTAACACATCACTGGTACTGTTCCCATAGAAGCTTTTTTTGACACCTGCCTGTTTCCCCAGCCAAAGGAATTCCCTCCCACCAACCCCTATCAGGCCCCTGCCCAGACTTCTTTCTAGTCTGTCTTCCCTCCTCCTTACCCAGCACCGTGTAGGACTCAGCTGTGAAGCGATCCCGTCCCCCACGACCTGAGGGCATCCTCTTGGGAGATGGAGTACCTCTGTGGGTGACAGGGAGGGGGAAGTCTCAATCAGACCTCACCTCTCCCATAGGAGGGCTTCCCTGGTCCACCCCAGTCACCATGAACGTTTCATCTTTCCTGGACTGTGTGTGGTTCTTTTCATACACAGGGTCTTTCATCTTGGAACATACCTGTGCCCTTCCTCATCTGGAAAAATCCTATTTGACCATCAAAACCCACTTCAAAGATTCCTCTCCCTTATTCACTCTTTGGGCTCCCCCCACTCCATGTCCCTCCCTCTACCCCAGCCTTGACCATACTGGACTCTGTATGTCCATGTCCAGCTTGATCTCCTCCACCAGAGACTCAGGGAGGGGAGGGGGCAGGCTACCTGGCTGGGGAGTTGACGGGAGACGCCGTCCGCCCCTTGCCATCTTTCTCGCGAGCTTTGATATCCTGCACCTTCCCGCCCATGGCGTCCCACTCCACGGAGAGATCATCCACCCGCAGGTTCTGGTGGGATGTGGACGCATCCAGGTGGAACATGAACGCTGGGGCCAGGCAGACACAGGAGTCACAGAGATGGGAAAACCCAGAGACACAGAGAGAGACAGAGAGAGACAGACAGTGACCAAGACAGACCATGACAGGGACAGAGAACAGAAAGAAACAAAGAAACAGAGACTAAGACCAAGAGAGAGAAAGAGAGACAAATGGACAAAGGTTCAGAGATGGAGAGATATAGAGACAACAGGCAGAAAGGCACCAAAAGACGGGACAGGGAAGGGTGGAGAGGGCAGAACAGGTAGCCAGAGGAGTGAAGGCCAAGGGCTAGTTGCCTAAAGGTCTCCCAGGTCTGAAGCCATTTCAAACCACTGTGCTGCCCTGTGCTTTCATTGGGGATTAATCCCAGAAAGGGGGCTGTGCTATAGCATGACAGAGCTAAGCTAGAGTGCAGAAAGGACTTCCTACCCGAACATGCAAAGGTATCACTGTGGGGGGCTAAGAAATCTATCTTCAGTACTGATACCCTATTTCCAATTCTATAGAGCACTTAGCTTTTTTTTTTTTTTTTTTTTTTGAAGAGTGAGTTAGAGAGAGAGAAAGAGGGGGAGAGTGTGTGTGTAAAAACCATCCAGGTATGATGCGATCAACTGCAAATGCAAAGAACAATACCAAGTTTATAGCAGACACTCAGGCTAAGGAATCTACTATGGATTGAGCACTGAGCTTCCTAGCAACCAGGGCATAAAGGGCCACAGAACCCTGATTAGAAGATTCTCATTAGACACCAGTCCCTGGAGCCCTGGGAGTGAGTGGTTATGGAGTCACAGAGAGGGGAGGTATGGGAGTCAGTCACCTGGTGTCTCCAGGGTCACTGGCTCAGAGAACTCGCCTGAAACTGCCTTATTACAGGCCTTCACACGGAAATTCATGTATTTCATGTCAAACTTGAGACCTGCAAGGCAACAGAGAGGGCTTAACATTGTATACTCTTTGAGTGATAGATTAGAGGCCTTTGTGTCCCACAGTCATCCCACCACCTCTCATTCTAAGGAGCATCTTGTAGACCACATGGTAACCCTGAGAAATCATCCCTGTCTTCATTCACCTGTGGGACTATGGATCACTTGGCTCCACCTCTATTCCAGACTGGCCAATCAGTCTGCTTTAAGGATGCTTTAAGGCTCAGTCACAGCAATTGGTCCAGGGATAGGCACATAACCCAAACAGGCCAATCAGAATCTACCCTGGGACTCCGGATGATATTAGAGTGAGTGGAGTCCCTCTTTCCTCTGAACTAGCCAACTAGGCAGAGAAGGCGATGGCACCCCACTCCAGTATTCTTGCCTGGAAAATCCCATGGACAGAGGAGCCTGGTAGGCTACAGTCCATGGGGTCGCGAAGAGTAGGCCACAAGTGAGCGACTTCACTTTCACTTTTCACTTTCATGCCTTGGAGAAGGAAATCGCAACCTACTCCAGTGTTCTTGCCTGGAGAATCCCAGGGAGAGGGAGCCTGGTGGGTGGCCGTCTATGGGCTCGCACAGAGTCGGACATGACTGAAGCGACTTAGAAGCAGCAGCAGCCAACTAGGAGGAAGCCACTCCTGGGAAAATTTGCCATCATGTTGGCAACCCTACTTGAGAATGTCTGCTTTCTCAGAGCCAACAGTGTCTAGAACTGAGCTGAGTGAGTCATATGCTGGAACTCCTGCATCTAGCCATGACCAGTGCCTTAAAGATTTTCCCTAATAGTATCCTTTTAAAAAGTTATTATTAATTTCTTCTAATCTTAAAAAAATGAAAGCAACTATTGAACTGTCTTCCCCCTTGTGCAAAACCTCTTTGGAGATATGTCTAGACCTCTCAGTGGCTTCACTCCCTCTCTCTCTCTTCTGGGCTTGTCAGTCCTCATCTAGTAGGTTCTCCTGGCTGACCACTCCTTCCTTCATGGAATTTTTCCTTGGCAGTCATGGCATTGCCCTCTACTGACTGCCCCCTCTGACTGCTCCCTCTTGGTATTCTTTACAGGCTCCTCTGTACTCTCAAATGTTTGGATGACTCAATCTAAGACCCTGCTCACCCTTAAGACACTATCTGCCTACCCACAGGGCACACACAGCTCAACCTCTAGCTCAGACCCCGTGTCCAGTTGCCCCGGGTGTTCCCTGCAGGATGCCTTCTCTGGGCATTCCAAACAGCACTCAGAATCCATCTTCTGAAACCTCTCATAGGTCCCCTTGTCTTCAGGATAAAGTCCCTATTCCTCTTCTCCCCTTTCCCTACAGATGTTGTTCCTTCTGCAAAGTTAACTAGTTCCAGACACAAAGGCTCAGTGTTCTGTCCTCTGAGCCCTTGATCAGGCGGTTCCTTGGCCTGGAACTCGGTCTCCCCGGCTTCTCTTTTGGGCCTCGGCTTGGCTGTTACTTTCTCCAGGTGCCCACCCAGACTACCTCACCCTTTCTTGAATCCCCTCCTCTGAGTTCTGTAGATTGCTCAGCAGCGCCACCTACTGCCCCAGCGCTAAGTAGAAAGTGTTAGTCGCTCCATCGTGTCTGACTCTGTGACCCCATGAACTGTGTAGTCTGCCAGGCTCCTCTGTCCATGGGATTTCCCAGGTGAAAATACTGGAGTGGGTTGCTATTTCCTTATCCAGGGGATCTTCCCGACCCAGGGATCGAACCCAGGTCTCCTAAATCGCAGGCAGATTCTTTACTCTCTGAGCCACCAGGGAAGCTAAGACTACCACCCAGAAGGCTTGGATTCTAAATCATGAACCTATCCGACTTTTCACAGTGGGTGTCTGTTTCCTAGTCTGCAACCTAACAATCATTTTCCCCACACTAAGCAGGGTTCACATAAAGATGAGATGGCCCAAGGAATATAAGTTATAAGAACTTAACCAAAACCCTCCTGTCTTCCAAACAGTCAACAAGATAGTAGGTGGATAGCAAATAACCACATGGGTTATTTACATAGGTGAGTGATCATCTTCAGTATCACAGGTCTTGTGAGGGATTCAACTTCCTGCCCTGAGGAATTCGCTCACTATGGATTTTGGAAAAGGCCAGAGGGGTAAAGTGGATGCATCCAGAAGCCTGTGATGGAGAAGCTCTACACTTTGACTGTGGTGTAGTTACACAAATTTACATAGGGGATAAAACTGCATACAGGATTACACATGTACATGCAAATCAGTGCGTGCTAAACTGGTAAAACTGATGAAAAGTAAATCAACCCTGCAGACTATACTCGTGTCAGCTTCCTGGTTCTGGTATCGAACTCTAGTTATGTAAGCTGCCACTACTGGAGAAAGCCGAATATATACAATGTGTATATATATATATATATATTTCATTGTGTATACATATGATATATAATATGTGCTCAGTCTGTCCAACTCTTTGTGACCCCATGGACTGTAGCCCGCCAGGCTCCTCTGTCCATAGGATTTCTCAAGCAAGAATACTGGAGTGAGTTGCCATTTCCTTCTCCAGGTGATCTTCCCGACCCAGGGATTGAACCCACGTCTCTTAAGTCTTCTGCATTGGCAGGTGGATTTCTTTACTACTGGCGTCACCTAGGAAGCCCTGTGTGTGTGTGTGCGTGTGTGGGTGTGTATACACAATGAAATATTATTCAGCCTTAAAAAGAAAGGAAACTAACACCTGCTACAACATGGCGAGCCTTGAGGACACGATGCTCAGTGACATAAGCCAGGCGTCGTCCTGTATGATTCCATCTATATGAGGAACTTAGAGTAGCAACATTCCCAGGGACAGGAATTAGAATGGTGGGTGCCAGGGACCAGGCAGAGAGGAATGGAAGTTAGTGTCTAATGAGGACAGGGGAATTTCCTGGTGGTCCAGTGCTTAGGACTCTGTGCTTTCACTGCCAAGGGCACGGCTTCGATCCCTGGTCAGGGAACTAGGATCCTGCAAGCCATGTGGTAAGGCCAAAATTTAAAAACAAAACAAACAACAACAGTAACAAAAACGAACGGGGACAGTTTCAGTTTTGCAAGCTGAGAAGTTCTGGAGATGGATGGTGGGGTGATCGTAGCACTGAATTACTGAATAGCTGATCTGCATACTTAATGGTGACCATGGTGGATTTTACCTTATGTGTATTTTGCCACGATAATTTAAAAAAAAAGACCGGGGGGGGGGGGGGGGCGGAAATGGGGTGTGTTTATTTTGATTTCCATGCAAAGGATAAGCTGAGAGCTTTTCAGGCCCTCTTCTCAGCTGCTGGCTTTTCTTTCCTGCAATTAGCATGCTTATTATTAAGCTTGTATGCTAATTACAGATAGGGAGCAGGCTGATTATAGCCCAAGAGCCCTGGTGATAGTTATCTTGTCAGGGAGATTCTCCCCACCCTTCAGGGCTTCTCCAGGCTCAGGATGGTTTCTTAACTCATGAGGGACCCCTGATTTTACCCTCCTTCAGACCCTCTCCTACCAGCTGGATGGATTCCCCCAGTCTTTCTGCTTTCGTATAACCTCCAAGGAAATCCTCAGAGCCTGGGAGGACGGTTCCCTGAACACCAGCTCTATGAGAGGCACTTTGTTTACTACTGTAAGGACAGTGCTTGGTATCCTGCAGGAAATAAGTCAAAATGAATGAATGAATGATGGGTCATAGAGATAAGGCAAGGATGGAGCACACCCTTTCCAGGTGCTTCACTCAGTTCCCTCATCTGTAAAAAGCTGACAATAACACACTCATTGCTTCTGCTGCTGCTGCTGCTGCTAAGTCGCTTCTGGGTAAAATGCTTAGCACATAGTAAGCCCTCAGTACGTGGTGCAGGGCTGTCCCCGGCATCGTTTTCCTTATTATATGTTACTCCCCATCAGCGCAGCAGAGCCTTGAGTATGGTCCACGAGCCCCAGGTGGACTGATGGGGAAAGCTGAGCTGCCCTTACCGGTCAGGATGTATTCTGTTTGCCGGATCCCCTCGATGACCATCCAGGGCTGGTCCTCCTTGAGGCGGGGTGGGCCCTCAAAGTTGGTCCGCCGATATTCCAGCACGAAGTGGTCAATCTTGTTGTCCTCGTCTGGCATGCGCCATACCAAGGTTACACAGTTATCGGCCACTAGGGACTCGGTCAGGTCAATCACAGGGGCGCTAGGCACTGCCCAGGACAGAGGCGAGAGGGGTGTCAGGGTGCGGGGCAGGGAAGCCTGAAGGGGAGTGCCTGGATGTAACCCTGCCCACCCACTAGACCTTCTTGGGGTCTGGGCGTCCTCCCGATAACAGGTTAGGGGCGGGGCTTCTCTGGGTTCCGTAGCCTGGGGGTGGAGCCTCCTCAGGGTTTCACCAAAGGGTGTGAGGCAGAGAAGAGCTTTCTAAGGGTTCAACCAACTAATACTTGGGCTTCTCTGAATCCCACCATTTAGAGGTAGTAAGTTTCCAGAATGCTACCAGTTGGGGTGTGGTCTCCATGGGACTCCACCCCTAGTGGGTGGGGATTCTTTAGGACTCTACCACAGGGTGGGGCTTCCTTGTGGCTCCACCCACTGGGGGGTGGGAATCCTCAGGGCTCCAAGTCAGGGCGGGACCTTCTGCAGTTTCCACAAATGGTTGTCAGCCTTATTCTGATTGTCATGCCTTGTCTCCGGGCTCTCTCCTAGACTTTGGGATTTTTTTCCCTATCATCCAGTGAGTTCCCCTCTCACCAGGCAGGAACGTGAGTGCCTGCAACATCCTCCGCTCCTGTGCAAAGTCCACCATGAGATGACTCATGTTGTCGCTGACCTTGGCTTTCAGTGACAGCCGGAAGGCGGGGGCCATTGTCACACTGCAGGGAAGGAGGTGGAGGCAGCCTGCACACTGCAGGGAAGGAGGTGGACGCCCAGGCCTAGTCCCCCGAGGTGTGTGTAGGGGGCCCCCCTCCCCCTTGTTGCAGTCGGGTGCTCTGGGCCAAGGGACCCTCACCTGGGTGTTCCCACCGTCACAATGGGGGTGGGGCAATGGGGTGGGAGCCAGGTCCCAGCGTCTTACCCATCTTTGATTTGCTTGGCAGCCTAGAAAGAGGGACAGAACAAAAGCCAAAGAATTGTGTTGGCTGAATCAGAAACCCACTACACAGACAAGAAGACTGAGGCCCAGTCAGGTGTCCATGTGTCAAAGTGCCCCAGCATGGGGGCAGAAAGCCTTAGCCGGACCCTGATGGGATGGGAGGCAAAGACAGGCTCCCACTCCTATCCCCACCTCCCGCCTAGTGCCCAGTACATACAGTTGACTGATTTAGCAAATGAAAATATAGGCTACAAAGTTAAATTTGCATTGCAGATGAACAATAAATAAATATATACTTTTTAGTATAAGTAGGTCCCATCCAATATTTCAGATATACTTACACTAAATATTGGACGTGACATATATTACTAAAAAATTAATTCCTTGTTAAATTTGAATTTCAAATAATGAGTAAGTATTTTAGTGTAAATATGTCCCAGGCAACATTTGGGAAATACTTATACTAAACATTTGCATGAGATATACTAAAAATTTTATTCATTCTTTTTTTTTTAATTGGAGTATAATTTCTTTACAATGTTACATTAGTTTCTGCTGTACAACAAAGTGAATCAGCTGTATGGATACATATATACATGCTTCCTCTTGGACTCCTCTCCTACCTCCTTCCCATCCCACCCATCTAGGTCATCACAGAGCACCAAGCTGGGCTTCCTGTGAGTTTTAGATCTACCGCAAAGAATTTATTATTTTAGCATATGTCCTACCAATGGTGTTTAGGATGTACTCAGACTAAATCCTGCATGGGCCATAATCAGAGTAAAACATTACTTGTGGTTGATCTGAAATGCAAACGTATCTGGGTGGCCATTCTGGCTCCCGAGGCGCCCACCTGGGGAAAGTCCTTGCTGTCAGTGGCCAGCAGGGTCTGGTTGGCTGTCTCCAGAAGCTCTTCGGAGCTCTCCAAGGCTCGCGTGCAGGCAGCCAGCTGGTTCTGCAGGAGCCATGCCACCAAGAGAAGAGACATCTTACTCCACGGCATCAGAGCCTCCCAGGGCTCCTCATCGCCTTGGGGATCCGGGGTACCATGTCCTTCTCCAACTCCAGGTGGGAAAGGGAGGCTAGAGGGAGTTTGGGCCTCTCTGCAGGCAGGACATCAGAACCATTTGGGGATCCCTTCCTTAGAAAAGGACACGTCCAGGGACTTCCCTGGTGGTACAGTGGCTAAGACTCCATGCTCCCAATGCAAGGGGCCTGGTTCAATCCCTGGTCAGGGACCTAGATTCTACATGCTATAACTAAAGATTCCACATACTGCAACAAAGACCCAGAATAACCATATAAATAAAATAAGTGAATATTTTTTAAAAAGAAACAGACATGCCTAGGTCACATCTGAGCCTAGAGCTCCACATTCCTTGTGGATGGGTATCCAGGGTGTTAGGGGGTGGCCCAGGAAGTGCTGGTGTTGCCCTAGTGACCCCAGCTTGGAATCTGAGACCCCAGAGGAGCCATAGCGAGTGTTTGGCAAGAAGTAATGCCCTCAGATCTGAGGGACCAGTGGGAAGGGCTGAAAAATTGGAAGTGCGAGATGAAGACAGGTGGGGAGGAACAGCCAGATGTAGGGATGGGGCTGCAGCAATGCAGGGGAGAAGGGATTAAGAGGGAGAGCAGGTGCGTGAGGGATGGATAGGTCATGGCCAGGGAGGGGGCTGGGAAGAGCCCAGGGAAAAGAGGAGGTGTGGCTGACACCACTGGATGGTCTGGCTTGGGACACCAGGGACACTGGCGGCCCCTCTGGGAAGGGACAAGAGAGGAGGAGCAGGTTCGGAGGAAGATGTTGAGGCCGGTCGGGCTCTGGGGAATGTGCAGGGGATGGCATCTGGGAGGGGGTCTGGGAGAACACCCCCCCCCCCGCCCCACCCCAAATCACACACACCTGCAGCTCATAGGTGCGGCTGGCACGGTCCTGCTTTATCTTCATGAGCATGCCCTCCTTCAGCTCCTCCAGGAGGGAGAAGAGGGACTGGAACTCGGCTTCCAGGTCCTCCTGCACCTTGGCCGAGTTTGCCTTGGAGAGACGAGGTGGGGTCAGAGCAGCCAGGACTGGCCAAGCTGCTGCTCAGATGGGCAGCAAGGCCCAGGGTCCCCAAGGGCAGGTTACCTTTATAGCTGCCCTTCCCCCCGCCCTGGGGGCAGGGGTGACTTCCTCACCTCCACATTCAGCAGCATCTGCTTGAGGGAGTAAATGAAACTCTGGATCTCTTCATTTTTCACAGCCAGCGTTGTGATGATCTTCCTCAGAGCCTCCTGCCCCCAGAGAAGCATGCACAAACTAAGTCCCTCAGCCTGTCCAGGGCTCCTTGACTTGAAGCTCCCCCTTTCTGTCCTCCAGGGATCCAGGGAAGGGATGTGGGAGCCACTGTGCCAAAAAGCTTGGGCACCAGACAAGAGCAGGCCCTGGGTGGAGCTCTGGCCCTACAGCCCTCAGGAGCAGCAGGCATCGGGCACATTGAGCCCGCCCATTTCAAAGGGAAGGAAACTGAGGCTCTGAGAGAACTTTTCAGGAAGCACAGACCCTGAGCCCCAGCCAGGTCTGCCTGAGTGCAAAGCCTTCAACCAGGTAACTATATCCTGAGGGGGGTGGGGGTATCTTGGGGGTAAGGAGCTAGCTCTGGGAAAGAGACCCCAGAGGAAAAGGATGCCCGCAGAACATGGGTTCATCTGGAAAAGGGGAGACGCTAGGGAATCAGGTAAGTGGAGAAAGGTAAGGAGGTCTGGGGGAGGGGATGCCAGGAGAGGAGGCCGGCGTGGGTGGGTGCTTCTAGGGCCTGCAGCCCAAACCCAGGCCTCCCACGGGTCCTTTTCCTGGGGGCACGAGATTGGTGGGGGTCACCTGTGCTGAGCTGGCGGGGCGCCCTCCGAGGCGGGGCGTGGCCAGGGTCGGGACACCTGGTCCGCAGTCCCGATGGAAGGCGTGGGTGATAGAGTCAAGGCTGGGTCCCCGATACTGGGGAGGCGTGGGGGCCATGAACGGGATGCGCCTGAACCCAGGCCAAGATGATGTGGGTCGTGGCTAGGGTGGCGGGCTGCGGCGTCCAGAATGGGGGCTAGATCCGGGCGTGGTTGCGGCGAGGGTGGGGCTTCGGCCGCAGAGCAGCTGGGGTCGGGGGAAGCTGGGAGGACGCTGCGGCATTACCTGGTCCCCCTCCTCTCGTCCACCCCCGCTTCGGACAGCGCCCTGCCCCGCCCGGGTCTTACTCTCTGGTCCTCCATGGCTGCAGCCCAGGTCAGCCCGGCCCGGCCCGCGGGCCCCACTCGCTCTTCTAGTCCCCAAGCTGCCTGTGCTGCTGCCGGTAGCCAATGGCCCGCCGAGCCCTCGCCGCCGCCGCCGCCGTGCCCCCAGTCAGCGCTCCATCACTGGCCGCAGCGCGCAGGCGCGCCCCTCGCTGCAAGCTGGGAAATGTAGTCTTTCTTGCGCTGGGGTCGCGGAAAGCCGAGACCCTCAGAGTCTGGGTCGTCGCAGGTGATATTGCTAATGATGCCTGAACTGGAGAGAGCTCAGAACTGGGAGGCAGGATGCCTGGGTTCAACTGCCCTGTGACCTTGAGCCTGTCCCTGGTTCTTCTGTGCCTCAGTCTCCCAACTCTTTCACCCCTGCAACTTCTCAGCTACCACTCAAAATGGAATTTCATTGCCACAGCTCCGGCCCTCCAGCCTGGCCCGTAGACCTGGCTCCACGACTACTCAAACCTCGAATTTACTGAAAAGCCAAAGTCTTTTGCCTAAGCGGATGATCAGCTTCCAATGCTGCCTTTCTCTCCCCACATTACAGCTGAACACCTGTGCATCCCACAGAGCCCCAGGCTCTCACATCTCCTCCAGAAGCTTCTCTGCCTGCTCAGAATCCATAGGGCTAGGAGGAGGCTGGTAAGCTCTGTGTATGACATGTGGGCAGAACACCACCACAGGGGCCTGTGAGTGATGGGAACAATTCTGCCAAGAACACTGACCTTCTTCTTTCTGGTTGAAAAAAAAAAAAAAAAAAAAAGAGGTCACACTGTGGTTGGGAGTGAGACATTGAGGTCTAGGAGTCTGCCTCCTCCTCCAGGGGTGGGTACAGCTAGCCAAGGGGTAATAGGTGCAGGGCTGAGAGAAAGTCTGGAGACTATGAATTCTTCCAGCTGTAGGGGCAGGTAACCTGCCTTACTTGCCCCAGGACTCAAAACCATTAGCAGAAATCCATTCCCCTGAACCCCAAAAGAAGACATCTTAGGGGCAAAATAATTGATGCTGAGAAGCTGCCACTAGGTCCCCTGCTCAGGTCTGTGCCATCTGCTCCCCTCCCCATTCCTTCTCTCACCTGCCCTGCCATGTGTCCCCAGTCTAGGCATGTTTATGGAGTCTTTTTTTTTAATATTTTTTTTATGTCGACCATTTTTAAAGACTATTGAATGTATTAACAATATTGTTTCTTGTTTTGGGCTTCTCTGGTGGTCCAGTGGTTGAGAATGTGCCTGCCAATGCAAGGGACATGGATTCGATCCCTGGTCAGGGAAGATTCCACATGCTGCAGGGCAACTAAGCCTATGGGCTACAACTACTGAGCCCACGGTCTACAACTACTGAAGCCCGTGCACCTAGAGCCCGTGCTCCCCAACAAGAGAAGCCCACATGCAGCAATGAAGACCCAGTACAACCAACGATGAATCAACAAATACAATTTTTAAATGTACATTAAACAAAAATATTGTTTCTGTTTTATATTTTGGTTTCTTGGCTTCCCGGCATGTGGGATCTTAGGTTCCCAAGCAGGGACTGAACCCGCACCGCCTGCATTGGAAGGCCAAGTCTTAACCTCTGGACGGCCAGGAAAGCCCCTCTGTAGTCTTTTAGGAAGATTTTCACTCACTTTATCTCCATCACATATACATATTGCCTTTTGCCTTGAAAAAAAAAAAGAGGGAAACTGAGGCACCAGTGACAGGAAGTGGAGCCCCAGCAGTAGTGGCCACCGGACGTCTGCTGGCTGGCCTGGGTGTCACTTATGCCTCTGTGGTGGGGGCGGAGTGTGACCTATGCTTCTGTGGCAGGAAGTCTGTCACACGGGAGGGGAAAGGGGGTGGCGGGGCGCCAGCTGGAAGAGAGGAGCCTGAGGGGCCAGGAATGGGGTCCCCGGGCACAGTGCTGGTCCTCCTGGTGCAGTTCTGGGGTGAGTATCTGAATCTCCCCGCCTTGGCCCCCATCCTGTTGTGACTCGTCACTCCAGCTGCCTGCCCCTCCGGTTCAGAGCCCCCTCGAAACCTTCGTCTCTCCGCTCTGCCAAATACACCCTGTCTCTCTCCCTGATACTCAGAACTTTACAAGGGTTGAACTCTGTATGTGTGTAGTTGCTCAGCAGCGTCCAACTCTTTGCAACCCATGAGCTGTAGCTGAATTCTCCAGGCAAGAATACTGGAATGGGTTGCCATTTCCTTCTCCAGGGGATCTTCCCCACCCAGGGATTGAACCCAGGTCTCCTGCACTGCAGGCAGATTCTTTGCCATCTGGGCTCCCAGGGAAGCCCACAAGGGTTGAACTGTTCTAGCGAAAATCCACAGAGAGAGCCTTAGGATAAAATTCACACTGGGACCTGCCTACGAGCCTTGTATGACCTGGCCCTGCTGGCCGCTCTATTCTCTGTGCTCCTCTGCATTCCCTCTCTCTCCCCCATGGCCAGTCTGCTGACTCCTCTTTTTTTTTTTTTTCTTTTTTTATCCCAACACATAGAGCTTGATCCTACTTCTGGACCTTTGCACCTTCTGTTCCCTCTGCCTGGAATACTCTTCCCTGCATCTCCTCTCTTTAGGGTCAGCTGTAACTCCACCCCAAATGCCAGGAACTTGACAGCAACTCACCCCTTCTTGTGGGGGCATCTAACAGGTACCCCAGACTTCCTATGGCCAAAAACAAACTCTTTCTTTCCCCTCTAGCCCTGCTTCTTCTACTCGGTGTCCCCCATCTTTTTTTTTTTGCTGTGTGGCATGTGAGATTAACTTAGTTCCCAATCAGGGATCAAACGCACACCCCCTGCAGCGGAAGCTCGAGTCTTAAACACTGGACCACCAAGGAAGGCCCTCAGCATCCCCCATCTTGGCCTAAAGTCGCCACTATTCACAAAGTCCCTCAGCCTAAGAACCTTGGAAATCTGCCACTCTCTCTCTTTCCCTCCCTCCCAATTCAGTTCTTCTTTTTTTAATATATATTTATTTTTAAACTTTTTATTTTGTGTTAGAGTATAGCCGATCTACAGTGTTGCGACAGTTTCAGGGGAACAGTGACCAACTCAGGTCTTGTAGTTCTTCTGCAGGCAACTTTCAAAATCTGTTCAAACTCTGACCTCTTCTTTTCCAGGGTCTGAGTCCCATCACTGGTCTCCTGGACCCTGGTTTCTCGGCCATCCTGACCTCTCTCCGGCTCCTGCCCCATGAAGATCACAGTCCGTTCTCACCATGGCAAGGACTGTGATTTTTTTTAAACTTTAACTGGACCACACTTCCTCCCTGCTCCCATGGTTTCTCATCATGCTTCGATTGAAAAGTACACTGCTCCCCTTTCCCCACCCCCACCCACCTCCCTACCTCTGTCATACCCCACCCACACAGCCCGCAGGTCTCTAAAAGCCATGCCCTGCTGACTTCTCTGATCCCACTTCCTCCCTCTCTCCCCCTCACGTGCTCTGCTCCAACCCTGGGGGCCTCCTCCCTGTTCCTCCAACTCACCAGGCCTGGTCTAGCCTCAGGACCTTTGCATGACCCATTCCTTACGGACGACTGTCTACTTCTTTCGTTTTTTTAAGATTTATTTTATTTGTTTATGCCTGTGCTGGGTCTTCATTGCTGCACTCAGACTTTCTTTAGTTGTGGCAAGCAGGGGCTACTCTCTAGTTGCGGTGCTTGGGCTTCTCATTGCAGCGGTTTCTCTTGTTGCAGAGCACGGGCTTAGTTGTCCTACAGCATGTGGGATCTTCCCCAACCAGGGATCGAACCCGTGTCTCCTGCATTGGCAGGTGGATTCTTTTTTTTATTTTATTTTTAAACTTTACAATATTGTATTAGTTTTGCCAAATATCGAAATGAATCCACCACAGGTATACCTGTGTTCCCCATCCTGAACCCTTCTCCCTCCTCCCTCCCCATACTCTCCCTCTGGGTCATCCCAGTGCACCAGCCCCAAGCATCCAGTATCGTGCATCGAACCTGGACTGGCAACTCGTTTCATACATGATATTATACATGTTTCAATGCCATTCTCCCAAATCTCCCCACCCTCTCCCTCTCCCACAGAGTCCATAAGACTGATCTATACATCAGTGTCTCTTTTGCTGTCTCGTACACAGGGTTATTGTTACCATCTTTCTAAATTCCATATATATGCGTTAGTATACTGTATTGGTGTTTTTCTTTCTGGCTTACTTCACTCTGTATAATAGGCTCCAGTTTCATCCACCTCATTAGAACTGATTCAAATGTATTCTTTTTAATGGCTGAGTAATACTCCATTGTGTATATGTACCACTGCTTACTTATCCATTCATCTGCTGATGGACATCTAGGTTGCTTCCATGTCCTGGCTATTATAAACAGTGCTGCGATGAACACTGGGGTACTCGTGTCTCTTTCCCTTCTGGTTTCCTCAGTGTGTATGCCCAGCAGTGGGATTGCTGGATCATAAGGCAGTTCTATTTCCAGTTTTTTAAGGAATCTCCACACTGTTCTCCATAGTGGCTGTACTAGTTTGCATTCCCACCAACAGTGTAAGAGGGTTCCCTTTTCTCCACACCCTCTCCAGCATTTATTGCTTGTAGACTTTTGGATCGCAGCCATTCTGACTGGCGTGAAATGGTACCTCTTAGTGGTTTTGATTTGCATTTCTCTGATAATGAGTGATGTTGAGCATCTTTTCATGTGTTTGTTAGCCATCTGTATGTCTTCTTTGGAGAAATGTCTATTTAGTTCTTTGGCCCATTTTTTGATTGGGTCATTTATTTTTCTGGAGTTGAGCTGTAGGAGTTGTTTGTATATTTTTGAGATTAGTTATTTGTCAGTTGCTTCATTTGCTATTATTTTCTCCCATTCTGAAGGCTGTCCTTTTCACCTTGCTAATAGTTTCCTTTGTTGTGCAGAAGCTTTTAAGTTTAATTAGGTCCCATTTGTTTATTTTTGCTTTTATTTCCAATATTCTGGGAGATGGGTCATAGAGGATCCTGCTGTGATGTATGTCGGAGAGTGTTTTGCCTATGTTCTCCTCTAGGAGTTTTATAGTTTCTGGTCTTACGTTGAGATCTTTAATCCATTTTGAGTTTATTTTTGTGTATGGTGTTAGAAAGTGTTCTCAGATGGAGTCTTAACTGTACCACCAGGCAAGCCCGGAATACATCTTACTATTCACATCCCTGCTCAAATGTCACCTCCTCTGAGAGGCCCTCCTGATCACCCTCTATAAGTACACCCTCTCATTTCATCTTTATCATCTCTTGCCACTCCCCATTCCTTTCCTCCATCGATTCTCATTTCATGACTTCCTGTGTCTCTACCCCGAGACCGTTGGCTCCACAAGGGTAGGGGCTTTTGTCTGTCTCAGTCACCTGTGTGTCTGTGTCCACAGGGTCCAGATCAGGGTCTGGCACACTCCAGGCAATCTTTCTGTGGCTGAGAGCCAGACATGTCATAGAGTTCACCTTGAAATCTCACAAGTGCTGAGAAACTTATACCCATTCCACAGATGGGACCATGGAGGTTCAGCAAGAAATGACCTTGCAAAGATCACACAGATAGTAAGCTTTCAGGTTCTCACTGCCTGATTCCTGTGGGCTGGCTAGGGAAGTAAGTCACGCACACACACATACACACTCACACACACACACACACTTAAGAAGGTCTCACTCACTTCTTCTTTCCCCCAGTCCTGCAAGGAGCCACAGGCCTGACTGTGCAGCAGGCACCGAAGTTGCTGCAGGTGAGACAGGACAGCCAGGTGACTTTGGCCTGCCAGGTGATGCACGCCCAGGCCTGGGAGCGGCTCCGTGTCGAGTGGATCAAGGACGCTGACATCTTTTGCCAGACACACATCATCAATGGCAGTCTGAGCAAGGATGTCTGTGGGCCTCAGGGATGGCTCTCCTGGCAGCCGCCTGGCAACCTCACCCTGCAGCTGAACCACGTGAGCCTCAATGACAGTGGACTCTATGTGTGTGGGGCAACCGTGGAGATCCCTGATTGGGAGGAGGCCCAGGGCAACGGGACGCAGCTCCTGGTGGAGAGAGGTATGAGAGCATGGGGGTGGGGGGCAGGGGTGTAAGCCAGGGAGGACTTGGAACTTCTAGAAATCTTAAGCTTCTAGAATCTCAAGCTCCTAGCAACTAAATTCTCTAAATCAGATTCCTAGAAACAGTCTGCAGATGCGAGAATTTTGCAGACCAGACAGTTTCTGTGGTGACGACTCCACCCTGCTGGTATAGTGTGAAAGTCTCCATAGACATGCTTAAGGGAATGGGAGGGCCTCGGGGCCAATAAAACTTTATTTGGAAAAAAAAAAAAAAAACCAAAGGGCTGAATTTGACTCACAGGCTGTAGTTACTCAGCCCTGCTCCAATATATCACAATCATAAACACTCTTGAATATATATAATTCTGGATTCTAATTCAAAACAGTTCCATAAACTGTTATTCAAGTATATCCTCCATACAGAGAAATGCCATACCGAAAGTGGCCAGTTCATGGATATCTTAGTTAGATCACTGATAAGACACTACAGACTGGGTGGCTTATAAACCACATATTTATTTCTCAGAATTCTAGAGATTGGAAATCCAAGATCAAAGTGCTAGCAAGGTCGTGCTCTGGTGAGAACCCTCTTCCTGGTTCATAGCCTGCACCTTCTAGCTGTGTCCTCATGTAGCAGCAGGGGGCTGGGGAGCTCTTTAGGGTCCCTTTTATTGAGGGATGCTGTGCCACACTGCATGTGGAATTTTAGTTTGGCAACCAGGGACTGAACTGCACCACCTGCCTTGGAAGGGCAGAGTCTTAACCACTGTACAGACCACCAAAAGAGCACTGATCCCATTCATGAAGGCTCTACCCTCTTTACCTAACTACCCCCCAAAGGCCCTGACCTCTCATGACCTTCATATTAGAGGTTAGGATTCAACATATGAATTTTGGAGGGATGTATACAAATAATGGCTTCACTGGTGGCTCAGTGGTAAAGAATCCACCTGTGATGCAGGAGATCTCTGGCTTGGGGAGATCCCCCTGGAGAAGGAAATGGCAACCCACTCCAGTATTCTTGCCTGGGAAATCCATGGAGAGGGGAGACTGATGGGCTATAGTCCATGGGGTTGCAAAAGAATCGGACATGACTTATTGACTGAACAACAACACCACAAATCATAGCAATGGATTCTCACAACCTGCATACATCTGGGTACTTAGCACCCTGCTTGACACACATATCTGCCTCCTTATAAATGCCTTCCTCCCCCCCCACACACACTATTCTGACTTATAGCAGCATAAATCTATTTTAACTGGCTTCCTGTTTTACTTAATGAAGTCATAGAGTACATTCTGTGTCTGACATCTTTCACTCGACACTGTGGGACTCCTCTGTGTTGGTATGTGGAGCAATGGCTAGTCCTTTTCCTTTTCTGTGGAGTGCCCTCCATCACCACTGATCGGTCCAATTTCCTATCGATGGCTATTTTGGCAACTTCTGGGTTTTGGCTATTATAAATAAGACCTCTATGAACAATCTAGAACTTGTCTTTTTTAAAATACTTTTTGGCTGCACTGTGGGGGCATGTGGGATCTTAGTTCCCCGATCAGGGATCAAACCCACACCTCCTGCATTGGAAACGTGGAGTATTAACCACTGGACCATCAGTGAAGCCCCTAGAACTTGTCTTTTGGTCAACATATGGACACAGTTGTATTGTACTGAAAACAATTTTAGAATCTCAAACCATAAAGCAGAATCTTGCAGTTTGAGAATCCTAGGGGCGTAAATTCTAAGCTCTGAGAATTGTAGCATATGTTATCCATGGGGACTATCACTCCTAAGAAGGTAAACATTGGTTCTTGGGAGCAAAGAAAATCTTACCCTTTTATATTTAAAGCAGAGATATGCACATAGCCCACAGATTTATAGCATATCTGTGGTATTAACATTTCATGAGGGAACAAATGAAGGTTCTTAGAAAGCCTTCTTAGGGGACTGATAATGAAAAAAGGTTGAGAAACACCAAAACAAAGGCATGGAAGAGTCTAGAATCTTAGAATTGTAGGGTCTGAAATACTTTAAATAGATAAACTCTTAGCCTTTTGCAATCAGAGTATGTAAGAGCAGAAAACTAGAATTCCAGGATCTAGACTTGAAAGCCATTGACTGTCCGGACTTCCCTGTGGTGGTCCAGTGGTCAGAACTCCATGCTTCCACTGCAGGGGGCACAGCTTCAATTCCACAGGGCCAAAAATAAAACACATACACAAAACAAACAGACAAAAAAGAAAACCATTGACTCTCAAGGCTGGAAGGAACTTTCCAGATTAGCTTAGCCAGCAGCCTCCTTTCACAGAGAATAAAGCTAAGGCCCAGCCAGGGCCAAGACACGTCCAGCCACCCACACAAGCCAGGATGCAGGCAGCTTTCTCCAGAGCCCGACTCACACATTTCTCCAACTCTGCCTGACACCCACATAAGGGCCAAACCCTGCATAGTTTGCAAGTTGACCTGTTGCGGTCTTGCGCTCTTCACTGTTCCTCAGGGCCTTGGGCCCTGCCTGGCTCCTATCAGGCAAAATGAAGCACCACCCAGATGCCTAGCTCCAAGAGATGCCCATTTCTCTCCAGCTGGCAGGATCCGCCCACTGCCTGCCTCCAGGGCGGTGTGTTATGGCCGCTCCGCCGCACCCACCCCCCACCCTCCCCGCCAACTCTTGGCTCCCAGGGACAAGGGGGCCAATTACCAATTAGCAGAGGCGGGGGTAGCGGAGGCACCGGGCTGAGAGTTGTTGGCAGCTGTGAGGGAGCGAGGCTGGGTCTGCACGGATTCAGCTCTGCACAGCTGGCTTCCCCATCGGAAGCCCATCCCTCCACCCCGGGATCACGGCCAACTTCAGAACCTGGAAGATGAAGGGGCTGGGGACTCTGGGTCTTGTCTTGGTCACAGGAGAAAGCGCCTTGGCTGGGGTTCCTGTCAGTTACACAGACCTGAAAGCACATCCCCACTCGGCTATTCACTTGCTCCGTGACCTTATGCTAGTGACTTGACTCTTTTGTGCCTGTTTCCTTAGTTATCAAAATTCAGCTAATAGTGCTTTCTCATCAGACTAGGTGAATTTATTTCTTTATTTAAAATATGTATTTATTTTCCTGTGCCAAGTCTTAGTTGCAGCATGCGGAATCTTTGTTTCAGCATGTGAACTCTTAGTTCTGGCATGTAGGATCTAGTTTCCTGACCAGAGATCGAACCTGGGTTCCCTGCATTCGGAGTTCAGAGTCTCAACCACTGGACCACCAGGGAAGTCCCCAGATTACATGACTTTAAAGTGATTATATCTAAAGAATTTATTACCGGGTCTGGAATGTATTCACAATAACCCAGCAAGACAGGCATGCTTAGTCTCATTTTTCAGAAGAGGAAAGAGGTTTAGAGCAAATACTTGCCTGAACTCACAGCATGGCAAGTGCAAGAACCCTGAGGTTCCACACGGGGTAGAGGGGCTCTTACCCTAAAGGGGTGCAGGATGCTGAACTCAAAGGTGAGCTCGCCTGAGACGCAGGTTTCTTCTCTGCAGATGTCTGGCAGCAGGACCAGAGCTTTTCAGGTGAGCTCCGTCTGCCTGACCCTCCTTCAGCTCCTCCCCGCCTCTCGGCCCCGCCCTTCGTCAGCCTGCCCACCATCCCCTCTCCCATTCCAGGCCTCTACTTCGCGCCGCTGGTGACGGGGGCCGTGGCCGTGGCCGCTTTCGCTCTGGGCGCTGGGATCTGGGGCCGCCGCCGCTGCCGGAACGGGGATGCAGGTAAGGAACCGCGCAGGTAGCTGCGCCGAGGGCGGGAGGTTCCCAAGAGCACCGCCACCCTCTGGCGATCGCGCCCCCTCGTTGCAAAATCTGGAACTGCAGCTGCTTGACTAGGCGGGAACGCATCCCCTTCTGACTTTGATACCTGCTCCTTTCGGAAGGAGGGAGGGTGAGGCGGGGTGGGGGGGCAGAGAAGGGGAATGGATCGGGAAGGCTGGCCCCTACACCCGTGTTTTTTCAGGGGCATAGTCAAAGCCCCCAGAAAGTGGGCTGGAGAGGACCAGGCTCTCTTAAATGACTGTCCCCTCTTGGTATAATCTCCCACCCCACCCCCCAATGCAGGCAGTCCAATCTACAGCAACGTCCTATACCGGCCCCGGAGAGCCCCAAGGAAGAAGGCATGGCCTGTGGAAAGGAAGGTGCTGGACAGTGAGGATCAGAAGGGCCAAAGCTTCTACTCGATCTCTTTTCCCCAGCACCCCACCCCCAAGTCGCATCTGGCTCCCAAATCTTGCCCCAGTCCCAGACCCATTCACCCCGTCTCTGCAGTCAGAATCTCTCCTGGCCCAGGCTCCTCTGGGCAGCCAAGGTCAAGAGGGTTCCTTGAAGTGGGAAGAGAAATCAGAACCACAAGAGAGCCAGAGAAGACCTCCCTCCAGCGACTATATAAAGATGTGACTTATTCCTAGGGGATCACAGAGTCCAGCAGTTTATCTTAGAGACTCCGTCCTTGTTTTTATGAGGATAGACCTCTCCCTTGTCCCAAGAACATCCAATAAAGGTTCATGAAGAAAGCAAAGCCAGTATCCGTGGCAATTTGGCAGTGCTAGAGATTTGAGCCATTAGGGAGTCATCTGGGGGGTGCAGTCCTGGAGAACGACTCTGGTGAGGGAGCTTGAAAGCTTTCCCCCTCTAATCCTTGGAGGGTCATGTCCAATTAGCAGAGAAGTGATGTCCCTCACTTCCAAACAGTGCCTGGAACCGGAAGCACGCCCCCTCCCCAACTGGTGTCTACCCCCTCCCTAGGCAGGCTTGGACTTAGGGGGTGAGGGGGGAGATTGGGGCTTCCTGGCATTTGTCAGCCCCCCGGGGTCTCCTGCCCGACTGTCACCTTGAAGTGACACCAGCTGAGCCTGGCTCCCTTCCCCCACGTCTGCTGTTTCCATGGGGACAGATGTCCTTTTCGGCAGCGGCATCAGCCCGTGGCCACCGGCCCAGGATAGGAAGGAGGGGCGGGTTGGGGGCAGGGTTGGCCTGAGAGCCTCGCCCCCTCGGTTTCGCCATCTTTTTAATCAGCCGGTCTTTGCTATCTCCAGGTTTTATCTGCCTCCATACCGCTCTCTTCCTGCCTGTCAACAGCTCTCTGAATGTTGGTCCCTCCCTGTGAGCCATTCAGGCTCCAAGCCTGGCTCCACCCCCAAAACATGGAGCTGGGGATACTCTTCCCCTCCACGGGGCTGCCTCCCCTCTTCCTTCAGGGGCTGAGCTCCCCCTCCCAGAAAGAACACTTGAAATACACAATAACTTATTTATTTTCCAGGCCAGAGGAGGGGTTCCAGACACAGTTCTGGGCCCTAGAACCCAGAAGGGGGCCGAGCAGGGCCTGGAGGAGCAGAGGTCTCTCCATCCAGCCTCCCCCGGGACTGGAAAGACCTCCAATATTTGCAGCCAGTGATCTGGGGTCTCACAGCCCGGGTACAGGGCTGAGGCTCCAGGTCAGGGGGTCTGTGAGACCACCGGGTACAGGAGGGCCAGATGCTCGGCACCCTGCACGGGCAGTGGGCGGGAGCTATAATGGAGCACCAGCTCTGGCACACTGGGGAAAGGGCCGCTGTGCTGACCCAGCACGAACTGGTTCTCTCGGGTGCGCGCGAACTTCAGGTGCAGGAAGCCCTGGCTGCTCCTGGGGACAGGGGTCAGGTTAGAAGGGGTACCTAGCACTTCAGGCCCGCCCACACCCTCCAACCCTAAAGCCACTCCCTGGAGGGCCCTAGGAACCTGAGCCTGGCATCCCCAAATATTTCTGGTTAACAGCCACTTGGCATCAAGCTGTTGACTCGTTCCACACTGTGGGATGCCTTCTGCCCTTGTCCCTTGCGAAGACAGGCTGGAGTTCCTCCCAGTCGGAGGTCCCTCCCCAAGAACACATATGGCACTTTCTCTCCAAACCTCCTAATCCCTTGTGCTACCCATCCTGGTTACCCTCAATCAAGGGACCTCCACCTGCCCATCTTTGTTTGTTTGTTTGTTTGTTTGTTTTGCTTTTGGCTTTTCCATGAGGCTTGAAGGATCTTAGTTCCCTGATTATACCCTCACCCATGGAGTCCTAACCACTGGACTGCCAGCGAATTCCCTAGGGTCCCTTTCCTTTACGTCTCTGGTAGGTGAATGACATAGAACCTGGAAATGATTCTATCACCATCATTAGTATGAATTAAGCACTTCCTGTTTCCTGGGGATTCTTCTCAACACTTTTTCACCTTTCCCCCTCTTTTAATCGTAGTATTACAACAAACTGGATGCTATTATTGTCTTTGTTTCACAGATGAGGAAACCGAGGCCCAGAGAGGTTGAATGATTTAGCTGAGGTCACACAGCTAGGAAGTGGCAGAGGCAGGATATGAACCTACTTCCAAACCCTCTTCAATCTTGACCTTTTAGGAATCTCACACTCAGAAACCTGGTAGAATCTCAGGAGCGTTTTGTAATCAGACACACTTAGAATCTTAGGCAGAGAAGCACGTAGAACCAGGGTATCAAACTCAAACGTCTACAGGGCCACTGAGATTTTGGCCCTGGATCGACACAAATGGATATACTTTTAAACCTGGGAGGAGTCCAGAGGAAACTTGGACTAGTTTCCTAGTTCCTCATCTCACTGAAGTTCTAGATTTACTGTATGGCTTCCTCTCCATTGTCTTGCGTACCTCCAGTGACAGGGAGCTCATTCTTAGTAGGAACCATGCCGGTAGCCTCTCTGAAAGCCCTGCCTTCTGACCTAGAAGCTCTGCCCACGGCTCCCATAAGCCCCACCCACTGGCCTGAAAGCTCTGTCCATCCGCCCTGGAAATCCCACCCATCAGCTCCTGGAACCACACTCCTCTTCTCCAGCTGAGTTCAGTCAAAAGCTTGACAGTCGAAGGCATGCAGTCCTGTGACCCTCTGTCCCTCCAGAAGATTGGGGTCTCACCTGAGGGACAAGGAGCAGTCTTGGGGGCTGGTCTCACTGAGCCGCACAAGGTAGCTGCCTTCCTTGCAGAGCGACAGGAGGTTCTCGGCATCCGCCCGGCTCAGCAGGCCGTGGAACCACCTAGAGGGTGGGGACAGATGTCTCCTGAAGGCGATCCCCCTTCCAACACATCCTGGGGCTGGATGTAGGCACAGCTCATTCAAGGACTTGTGACATCCAGGCAAACAAGGGAGACAAATTCCCTTGGATTTCTCAAGAGGAACTTGGTTTTCAGGCAGACAAGGGTCTCTCTGGGAGGCAGGTAAACCCAGGTCCACCTGGAGCTGCTCCCTCCAATTCAACATGTTCCCTTGACTTAGATCTTTGCAGCCTCCCTCAGCTGAGTGCCCAGGTGTCCTCAACCCCTCCCTCCAACTTGCATCACTAGCACATCACTTTCAGGAGATTTGCTGCATCCTGTATCTCTTGAGAGTCCCTTGAACAGCAAGGAAATCAAACCAGTCAATGCTAAAGGAAATCAACCCTGAATATTCTTTGGAAGGACTGATGCTGAGCTGAAGTCCCAATACTTTGGCCACCTGATGCTAACAGCTGACTCATTGGAAAAGACCCTAATGCTGGGAAAGACTGAAGGCAGAAGAAGAGGACAGAGGATGAGATGGTTGGATGGCATCACCGATTCAATGGACATGAACTTGGGCAAACTCTGGGAGATGGTTCAGGACAGGGAAGCCTGGAGAGCTGCAGTCCATGGGGTCACAAAGAGTCTGACACGACTTTGCATCTGAACAACAGCAACATATCCCCACCTACCTGTACATTCTTTACATAATATTTTTCTTTAACATGCTCAAACAGAGGGAGCAAAGTGTCAAAGACCAATGAGCACCAAGAAGTTGTTTGTATTGAAAGAAAATACCCCATGCTTGTGTTAATTAGGTAATCCTGTACCACCCATCTAAGAGGTTTGGGAATGGCTGTGCTAAACACACCCTAGTACTCACAGGGCTGGGCACTCAAGGCTCAGGGAGTTCTTTGAGGAACATCTAGGCTAGAGGAACACAGAACACCCAGACTTTCACAGCTTGTGAGCTTCATTCCAGCCTAAAGTTGGAACCCCTTCAAAGTCTTGATCTTCCCACTTTCACCAAAAGATCTCTTGGGGGTGAGAATGATTTTTGTCTCTTCACTCTCAGGCTTATAAATCCCACCCAAGGAAAGAGAGGAAATCCCTATTCTGTGTGAGGCAGGCACTCTCTTGGAAGGGTTGAGCCCGAGCTTCAGAGAGGTTGAGTGACTTGCCCAAGGTCACGGAGCCAAAAATTACAGAGAAGGGATTTGAACCCAGAATCTGAGGCCAGAGGGAGTGGAGACACCTGCTCTTGCTTTGCACCGAGCTGGGTGTCTAGCACACACCAGGCGCTGTCACCCAGTGAAGATTAGTTGAAGAAATGAATGAAGTGAATGAATGCATCCAAGTTCCTCCAGCCCCCCTGGTCCGAGAAATCTGTGACTAGTATGGGGCAGGGAGGGATTCAACCCGGCTCTTCCATCTTCAGCTTCCTCACTTACGGCTGTTTTTCCAGGGGCAGGGCCGGGTCCACGCGCTCTGCAGGCTGGGGGCTTCTGGGCGGCGGTCTCCGGAGCTCCTTGGCTGAGCCCGAGGTTCTTTCCCAGTCTGGACTGTCAAACTGAACTGGAGGAGAAGGTTTAAAGAGAATATGGTTAAGTCCCGCCTATCTCAAGAGGGTGGGATAGGAACAAGCCAATGGAATTTGAGTAGGAAGGCCGTGCCAGCTTAGGGCAACCTATCAGAATCCAGAAGAGGAGGGGGTTGGGTTTAAGGTTGGGGGAGGACTGGTACACCAGCAACCAATTAGCCTTCAGAAGAAAGGGGTGTGGTCATTCCCGAATCTGGTGGCATGGAAGGGTGGCCAGTTCACTGAATGATAATCAGAGAGCAGGGGATGTGGCTAGAGGGGCAAGTGGGAATTCCACGAGATTTTGGCCAAGTCACAGAGAATGTAGAATGTGTTAGTCGCTCAATCGTGTCCAACTGTTTGCGATCCCACGGACTGTAGACCACCAGGCTCCTCTGTCCTTGGTATTCTTCAGGCAAGAATACTAGAGTGGGTTGCCATTTCCTTCACCAGAGGATCTTCCCGATCAGGGATCAAACCTAGGTCTCCCGCATTACAGGCAGATTCTCTCCCGTCTAAGCCACCAGGAAAGCCCAGAGCTAGACAACCGCCCCTGATATACAGACTGGTAGACTGAGGCACTAACTCCAATTTCCCTCACAATTATACAACTTCTTGGGCAGATTTGTGTTCGCATAACTCTTCCTGAAGTTTATTTCTTAAAGGTGACCTTGAAAGTGAAAAGTGGAAGTTGCTCAGTCGTGTCCGACTCTTTCTGACCCCCTGGACTTATACAGTCCATGGAATTCTCCAGGACAGAATACTGGAGTGGGTAGCCTTTCCCTTCTCCGGGGTATCTTCCCAACCCAGGAATCGAACCCAGGTCTCCCACATTGCAGGTGGATTCATTACCAGATGATCCACAAGGGAAGCCTTGCTGCTACTGCTACTGCTGCTAAGTCACTTCAGTCGTGTCCGACTCTGTGCGACCCCATAAACGGCAGCCCACCAGGCTCCCCCGTCTCTGGGATTCTCTAGGCAAGAACACTGGAGTGGGTTGCCATTTCCTTCTCCAATGCATGAAAGTGAAAGTGAAAGTGAAGTCGCTCAGTCGTGTCCGACTCTTAGCGACCCCATGGACTGCAGCCTACCAGGCTTCTCTGTCCGTGGGATTTTCCAGGCAAGAGTACTGGAGTGGGGTGCCATTGCTTTCTCCAAGGGAAGCCTTAGGTGACCTTATTATTCCTCTTTCTACAGAAGAGAAAATTGAGGTTCAGAGACTTGTCCAAGCTTACCCAACTCAGAAACTGACTCTAAGAAATGCTACTCTCTTCCCCAAAGCTCCTGTGTAATTGAGTACTTTAGCACTCAGTTTACAAGTGCTCTACTCAATAGGTACAAGTTAGAGAACTGAGACTCAGGGAGATAAAGTCATTTGCCCACATAAGAGACACAAACCCAGATCTAGTCCTGACACCAAAGCCTATTCCTGCACTGTAGTGAGCAGAATGAGTAGATTCCACTGCATTCGAAAAGGGGTTTCAGGGAATTTCCTGGTGGTCCAGTGGTTAAGACTTCATGCTTTCACTACCAAAGGCCTGGGTTCAATCCCTGGTCAGTGAACTAAGGTCCTGCAAGCCTTATGGCATAGTCAATAAAATAAGATAAAATAAAAATAAATAAATTAATTAAAGGGGTTTCAGTTTCCAAGGAAGATACAGGTTCTCCTGGAAAGAGAAACTTATGACTATCAGTCATTCACACTTTAGTGAGAATTAACAAACTACCAAAGTGACAAGTGATGGAGGTTTACTTTGTTAGTTGAAACAGGGGATATGACCAGAGCAGAAAATAGAGGGACACAGATCTTCAGAAATCAGGGTAAGAGAATCACCTGCAAACGCCTTGGAGATATGGTCTTTCTTCCACTCCCAGGGCTGGTCATACTCGTCTGCTGGCCGCTCATCTTCCTGGGGCAGCCGACTCTGTCGAGGTTTCTGCCCTGAAGGGGGCCCATCTCCCAGTTCTTGGTCCTGCTCCTCATAAGGGGTGTCATACAGCTGCACCCTCCTGCATGGCAGTTCTGGGAGGCCAAGGATACTGGTCAGCTCCCACTCCCACCTGGAAGCCTGTCACCTTCCCTCCAAGCCCTGCTAACTCACCACTCATGACCCGCTGGGCATCGTAGGGCTCCATGTAGCCATCATCCAGGGGTGGTGGATGGGGCTGGGCATCAAAGGGGTCCGAGTACTCAGTGTCGACTTTCGACTGGACAGAGAAAGGCAAGAGAGGGGGCCAAGGACTCAGGGGGACCAAGCCTAGCTCTGGGTACCCATGCTGTGCCCAGCATGGGTACAGTACACTTCTTGCCTGCTGTCTCTGATCTATCTGACACACCCTGTCCAAGCAAGTGGGGTTTTTTCCACCCACAAGTGTTTGCAAGTAGATCATCCCTTGCTCTCTTCCTCTGACCCCTACCTCCCTCCTTCAATCATTTTAATATTTATCAGGCACCAGTACTGTTCCAAAAGACTTCAAATATATTTACTGGTAGTACCAACACTCAGTAAGTACTTTATCCCCATTTTACAGATGAGGAAACCAAGGCACATACAGGGAAGTGACTTGCTCAGGGTCACACAGCTGATAAGTCAGAGGCAGGGTTTGATCCTAGGTGGTCTGCTTCCCTGAGTCCCTGCCTCCTCCTACCTTTCTCTGTGCCATTAACCACTACCAGGCAGGCTCCTCTGCCCATGGGATTTTCCAGGTGAGAATACTGGAGTGGGTTGTCATTTCCTTCTCCAGGGGATCTTCCTGACCCAGGGATGGAACCCAGATCTCCTGCATTGCAAGCAGATTCTTTACCATCTGAGCCACCAGAGAAGCCCCACTACCAGACACAGCCTCCCATAATTCCCCTTGAAGTCTTTTCTGTCTCTGCTGATGGTGTATGGTGGACCTTCTGATCATTTAGGAAAAATACTGAAAAAAAAAAATATGGGCATTGGAAGCAAGTCTGGTTCAAGTTCTAAACAAGCTAGAGCCATGTGACCTGGAGCCAGTCACTTTTCTTCTGTGAGCCTCAGTTTCCACTTCTGTAAAATGGGTGTAAGAGAGGAAGGGTGGAGAGGGGTGGTGAAGATGTTAAAGTGCCCCATAGGAAACCGACTCACTCAGATCTGTTTGAGGAAGATCCCTTCAGCTTCTAAGAGGAAGGGAAGCTGGGAGAAGGGATCCAGAAGGGGGAACTTAGGAAGCTGGAGGAAAGGGGTACAAAGCCAATGAGAGAGGGAGGCGGGCAACCAGTACTGTGAATTGAAAGGAGATAGACATCAAACTGCCAAGCAGGTGGGGGATTGGGGGAAGTGGGCTGGTGGCCTGGTCTGCCCCTGGGATAACACCTAAAGAAGCTCCCCAAAATCCAGGGTGGGGGTGCCAGACTTGGCCCTCCCCACCCAGTCTCCAGGGCCCACCCAGCTTAGGGGACTTAGCCACGCACCTCTTCCCTGGGGTTTCCCAGCAAGACCTTGGCTCTGGCAATGTCGACTGCCTCCACCTTGATGAGCCTGTGCTTTGGAGAGTCGTACTTCGCGTCTCCAGGGCCCTTGGAGTCCCCGGGCCCCGCGGAGGAATCGGGCTCTAGGCGGCTATCGGCGTCCTCGTAGGGGTCTTCAAAGTCCAGATCCTTCTGCTCGCGGTAGGCCCGCAGGATGTCGCTCTCGGTGTAGTCGGGGGTGGGCGGCTGCGGAGGGGGCCGCCGACCGCCAAAGCTCAGGTAGTCTCGGAGCCACTTGGCCATCTGAGCGCGTGTCACCCCAAACCTGGCCACTGTCAGCGGGGGACCCGCATGTCCTCTTCTGGGCCCTCTTCCTCGGCAGGGTCCCCAGGGAGAAGGTAGGAGGGGAAGGAGGAGGAGAAAGATCAGGTGTGCCCTTTGGCTGGGCTCAGAGGAGGGTGAAAAGGGGAGAAAAAGGAGGAGACAAGAGGAGGGAGGGGAAAGGAGGAGCAAAATTGCACCTTAGCCCAGCTCTGGAAGGACGGCGTGGGAAGCGGGCGTCGCGCGGGGCCCTGAACGCCGAGCGCGGGGTAGTCCGGCCGGAGCCAGGGGCATCCGCGGAAGCGCGCGGAGTTTCCGCGGGCAGAGCTGTCTCGTGCGCGGCGCGGCCACCCGCCGCCTCCTGGAAGCTCTGGAATCCCCCTCCTGGGAGCCGAGGGCGGGGACAGCGCCGCCAGCGGACACCCCCAGCCTTGGCTCAGCCCGGACGCCTGGGTTCTCAACGCAGCGGGCGGGCTCCCCGGGGGCGCGGGCGCCGCGCGCAAAGTTGGGCCGCGGGGACGATGACCCCGGTGGGGCGCATCCTTTGTTGCGCTCCTCGCCGCTCCGGGGGGAGTCCCAAGCCCGGGGTCCCCGGCCCCGCCGCCTCGATCCGGCCCGAGTCACGGGCACAAAGGGAAATAAAATCTCCTCCAATCCCCCTTCACGCTTTCGGAGAGACTTTCACCGCCGCCGCCGGCGCGCGACCGGGAGGTGGGACTTTGGGGAGGGGGCGCTCGGGCGGGCGGGCGCCCCAGTCCCTACCAGCCCCGGGCCGGGTCCAGGGCAGGGACGTCAAGGCTTCCCCGCCTCCCCCTCTGCGGGTTCCCCCGCCCCTCCCCTCCCCCTGCGCTCCCCTCCGAGGTGACTGAGACCTTCAGCTATTCTGGGGAGGCTGGAGAGCCGCTGCCCGCGGAGGGAGGGGGGTATGCGGAGCCGGAGTCGCTGGGGCCAAGGCCGCGGCGGCTGGACAGTGACCCGGAGGACCGAGGCTGGCAGGAGCGAGCGAGGAGCGCGGGAGGCGGGAACCCACAGGCGCTGACCTTGCTCTGCAGAGCAAGAGGTGCTGAGGTGGGGAAGACGAAGAGGAAGGCGAGGTGGAAATTGACCAGGAAAGGGGGTGGGCTGGACTTGACCGCGAAAAGGGGTGAAATTGACCAGCAGAGGGGGTGAGAGTGACCACTATTGAGGGTTGAAATTGAACCAGGGTCTGGCAGCGAAACTGACCAGGAGAATGGGGGTGTGGAAATTGTTTCAGAGGTCATTGGCTAAAACAGATATTGACGACGACCCCGGAGGAAGTGGTGGGGGGGACAGAAGGGAAGGGGTTCTGGCTTCCCCTCCCCCAAGAGGGCTTTCCTCTGTCCCCCTCTCCCCAGGGGACCCATTGTGGGATGGGGGAAGGGGTTGGGACAGCTGGCCAGGGGAAGGGAGATGGTATCAGTGCCTGGCGTGTGTCTTCAGCATCTGTCCCTTTGTGGCTTCTGGGGGTGGAGGGAGGGAGGGAGCAGAAATGGGGAAGGGGGGGTCTCGCCTGGTTTGGCTGCCTCTTGGCAGCTGCAGCTGTCTGGGGCCGAGGACACTGAGGGATTTGGGGGGAGTAAGAGAGCCCAGGGAGCTACTGACCAGTCCCAAAAGAAACACATTTTTTTCTTTTCCCATAGAGGGGCTTATTCAGGGACCCCTAATAGAAGAATAAGAGGGGTGGTCAGGAAGGATAGGACCTCAGGCTCCCTTCTCCAAGCCCCTTAGAGTGGGTGGGTGCCTGCAATTTGGAAGGGAGGGGAAATAGACTAACACTGCTATAGAGTTGCACCCCCTCCCTTCAGAATAGTGGGGCCAGGGCAATGTCTCCTGATTTGAAAAACGGGGCTTCTAATAGGAAACCCTCAGAGATCAGGGAAAGGATTGCCAGGAGGGAATGACTTATTTTTCACCCCCCGTGGGGAAACCGAGGGGAACAGAGAGGGGAGAGACACCTCACAGCTTAGTTCTGCGCAGGTGTCATGATATGGCCTGGCATGGAGTGGCATTCAATACCCTTCAGGTCTCTTCACGAAGTCAGAGATTCTCCATCTCCCCTGCACTGTTGGCCCCATTTGCCAGATGGGAAAACTGAGGTCCAGAGCCAGCAAGGCAAGGTCCCTCACAGCAGCAGGGGTGTCCGGATGCCCTCTCCTTCCCTTTCCTGCTTCGGCTGAGTTGTTGGACACAAACCTGTTGAATTCGGTCCTCCCCAATCTCCCCAAGAGCATTCACACCCCCCACCCCACCCCGCCCTCAGCATTCAGCGACGAGGCAGCATCCCTGGGGACTGCCAGGGAGCACATCGGGTAATTGTCCTGTTTTCTGTCAGCCGCAAGGCAATTCCCCGGCTCCAGGATGAGCTGTTGACAGATCTCATCAAATCCGAGTCCTCTCCCTGTCAGATAAATACACGACTTCTAAGGTATAAATATTTGAAAGGGGCCTTCTAATTACAGTGTGTGTCAGGAATAGCAATTAGGGGCCCTGGAGGCAGAATCAAACGGCGTTTGACTTCCCTGTGCTTTTGAGCTGGCTTCTCCTGGGGCTGCCCCAACTCCCACCACAGGAGCAGGGAGGGGGCTCGGGGAGGAGCCAGAGTCAGTGGATGAAGGGGAGAGCCGGCTAGGGGTCCCACAACCCTGTGGTAGTGTGACCTTGAATAGCCGCATAACCTCTTGGGTTTTGCCTTTCAATTAGGGGAATGGGGAGCAAGGGAGCCAAGCCAGGAGGCGGGCACTGTCTGGACAAAGGCAAGGAGGTGGGTGGTCTGGGGTCCTGGGCTGAGGGAGCTTCCCTTCCCCCAGTACTGAGTGTCTGAGAGATGGTTTCTCAGGGTCTCCTCTGAGGTGGCGCTCTGTTTCTGGAATCCCAGCCCATGTGACCTCGTGTTAAGTGATCTGGCTTTGTTTTCCTGTCTGTGAAATGGGACAACAGCCAGCCACTGTTGAGCGCTTACTGCCTCACACTGTTTTGGGTGCTTTAAAGATTTTGAGGTATAATTCACATACCCCACAATTTACCCAAACTATATTTCCGTGGGTTTTTAGTATGTTCACAAGGCTGTATCAGTAATTTCAGAATATTTTCATCACCCCCCAAAGAAATCTTCACCTTCAATTAGCAGTCACTTCTGGTTCTTCCCAGACTCCCCACCCCGCGCCCCCCTCCCAGTCCCTGGCAACCATCAACCCATTCTCTGTCTCTGGGGTTTGCCTGTTCTGCACATTTCATACAAATGGAATCACTGTGTGACCTTTTGTGTCTTGGCTTCTCTCACAGAGCATCACATTTTCAAAGTTCATCCAAATTATGGTGTACCCATGTTTCATTTCTTTTTATGACCAAATGATATTTCCTTGTATGGCGCACAGTAGGTGCTCAATATATGCTTACGGTGGCTGGGACATCAGGAAGAAGCAAGAGGAATCCCTGGCTGGGGGTCCCCGTATCTGCAGTGGGGATGGGAGCCAAGGCACTAGGGCAGGTTGGAACCAGGTTGGGGGTGACCCATGATGGGGCTTGAAACCTCCCGATCTGATGGAGGGGACGTCACCTCAACTTAGGGGCTCCTAGTCTGATAGGAGAGATGACCTCTGCCCTCAGAATCTCCTGGACACAGCCCTGCCTTTCTTAGTTCACAGTCTGATGGGAGAGACATGGTCCTGCACTGGGAAGCCCCCAGTCTGATGGAGGAGATATATGCATGTGTTAATAAGCTCCCAGTCTGAAGGGAGAGGCATAGTTCTGACTTAAGGAGCTTTCAGTCTGATGTAGGAGGCGTGATCCTGCCCTTTGAAGCACCCAGTCTGATGGGGGAAATATGTACTTGCTTTCAAGGGCTCTCAGTCTAATGGAGACATGGTCCTGCAGGGCCCATCTCCAACCTGATGAGGGAGGCACCGACCAGCCCCTGGAGGCTCCCAGTCTATAGGTCCTGGTGATCAAAGGTGTAGCCTCCGAGCCTTGCGGTTTCAAAGCCAGGTCCTGCCCCTCACCCACTCTGTGAAATGGGGAGCACGTGCCTGAGGGCATGGGCGTGTAGGGAGCTCGAGAAGCAGGAGGAAGCAGGAGCAGCCCCTTGTCTTTTTGTGGAGCCCAGGCTCAGGCAGGCGGGGGCTCCAGCAGAGCAGAGGCCACCCCCAAACCCCGGTCCCTCTGATGTGCTCCGGCAGCCAGGCAGCCCCCAGGGGAGTTGATGGAGGAGACTCCGGATGAGGCCTGACAGCTCCCAAGGACCAGATGACAGACATGGAGCTTGTGGGGAATGGGACTGTCAGCAGCAAGGGGGGAAGGGCAGGCTTGAGACTAAAAAGGGGGAGATGGTCTGGGGGAGGCAGGCTCAAGGCAAGCAGTGGGTGCAGGGTGAGGCCCTGGAAGGTCAGCACACAGGACAGACCCCAATGTGTTGCTATGCAATCCCTCTGCCCACTCTACCCTGGAAAACCCAGCAAGGCAATTGGGGGCTGAGAGCCAAACTGTTCCCAGGACACAGGTAGGAGAACAAAGTGTAAAGCCCTGCAGGAAAAATAAGAATGAAAGAAACAATTCCAGCACGGTGGAAAGGGGAGTGGGGACAGACAGCAGGCAGAAGCATGTGGTTTCCTGGGCCTCAATTTCCTCCTCAGTGAATGAGACACCCACTCTGGCCACACAGATTCAATCGACACCTACAAAATACAAGAATGGTCTCAGGTGCCAGGGACACACTCGTCAACACACAGACCCTTGCAAAGCCTGAGGGGTCTGCAGGTAGACCCTCGGGTGTTTCGGCCTCGCCCACCATGGGTGGCCCCCATGACCCCAGCCTCCTGGTGGTCGCACCCACGTGTGAGCAGCTCCCCTGGAACATGGGGGAGCGGTGCTGTGTGGCTGCTTCCAACCAGCAGAACATGGCAAGGGTGATGGGCTGTCACTTCTAGCAGACTCTTCTCCTTAGGAGGCCAGCCGTTGGAGAGGTCTATGCAGGCAGGGAACTGAGGGTGGCCTCTGGCTAAGAGTCTGTGAAAAGTGAATTCTGCCAACAACCACATGGGTGAGCTTGGAAGTGGATCCTTCCCCAGGCAGGCCTTCAGATGAAACCCCAACCCTGGCTAACATCTCAGCTGCATCTGTGATGGACTCTGAAGCCAAGAACCCAGTGAAACCACACCCAGATTCCTGTTGTTTAAGCTGCTAAATTTGGGGATCACTTGTTACACAGCATTAGGTAACCAATCCAGGGGGCCACTGGCAGTACACATAACTCCTAAGGTAGCCCCATCAGAACTTTCCTATCCTGCTTTAATTGCATCATGGTTAGCACCACCTCTACTATCATTTGTTTATCCTATTATGGTATGTGAGAGTACCTATTTTGACTTTGTAGGTCACAGAATCAGCCTTAACCACTCACCTCTGCCACCAGGGAGCAAAGGCAGTCATAGGTGACATGCACACAAATAGGTGTGTTGGTGTGCCAATAAAACTTTATTTACAAAGACAGGCCACAGGCCAGATTTAGCCTGTGGATTGTAGTTTGGCGACCTATGTTTTAGGATAAAGTTAGGTTAACAATAATACTAAGTAAATAATAGTAACGGACGGTGCACATACATGGCAAAAACTGCAGTGAATTGAGAGCAATGGGAGTTCCACAAAGTCTGAAAGAATCAAAATGAGGAATTTCCCTGGTAGTCCAGTGGTTAAGAATCTGCCTTCCAATGTAGGGTATGAGGGTCTGATCCCTGGTTGGGGAGCTAAGATCCCACATGCCACAGGGCAACTAAGCTCACACACCACAACCAAGACCTGATGCACCCAAATAAATAAATTTAAAAAAATGAGCCAGAGAGCTCCCAACCCACTATCTTTTCACAACTACTTAAGCTAGATGACTTATTCATTTTTTTCTATTTTATTTTTTAATTTTGGTCACACTGCGCAGTTTATGGGATCTTATTTCCCCAACCAGGGATTGAACCCAGGCCCTCAGCAGTGAAAGTACCGAGTGCTAACACTGGACCACCGCAGAAGTCCCTGGATGATTTGTTTTACCCAGAGCCTCTCAAAGGCCTACATCTCAGGCACTGACAGCAGGATGCTGAGCTTGGGGAGACGGGCAGTGGTGTGCCAGCCGGGCTTCACAACCGGCTCCTGCAGCCTCTGCCGATTTCCACGGTGTAAACGCTCCTGAGGCGGCCAACGTTAGGCCATAAACACCACGCTGTTGAGTGCAGAACTGGGAACAGAGGTGCTCGAGGCACCAGTTCTTACTAGCTGCCAGCGTGGTGGGCCTGCCCCAACCCCCACTGTCAGGGCTTGGGAACCATGCCTCCCTGGCTGTCTTTGCAGCCTCAGAGCCTTGATGTGAAGCCCCTGAGCCCCCATTGGAAGCCCTAAAGGGACCCTGGTTCACCTCTCTATACAATCCCCAAGCAGGGAAATCGTTGTAGGAAAGCAGATCCCCGATGTGGCGGGGGGGTGGGGGGTCTCATCCCACAAACTCTGACACTGCAAAGCACAAAGCCTCTTTATTCAAATGCTGAATGAAAGCCTATATGTATGTGTGTGTGTGAGAGAAGGGCTGATGTCACTGACCCCAAGAAGGGCGGGAGAGAGGAGATGGAGATTCATTAGATTGTGAGGGGGCTTCCCAGGTGGCTCTAGTGGTAAAGAACCCGCCTGCAACTCAGGAGCCACAGGAGACTCAGGTTCGATCCCTGGGTCAGGAAGATCCCCTGGAGGAGGGCATGGCAACCCACTCCAGTATTCTTGCCTGGAGAATCCCATGGACAGAGGAGCCTGGCGGGCCACAGTCCACAGCCACAAAGAGTTGGACATGCCTGAAGTGACAGAGCACGCATTGTATGCACAGCCTGCGGAAGTGTCTGGTGGGGGCACAGGACCTTCAACCAGAAAACGCTGCAGTCAGAGGGGATTATGAGGTGGAATCCAGCAACCTTGAAAGAACAGGAGGTTTGCAGTCAGACTCGCTGATCTCCTGACTTTATCAGCTTTCTACAAATCAGCCCCAAACTAAGCCTATGAAATAATGAGCATTTATTAGCTGGTGGTTTCTGAGAGGCAGGGGTCCAGGACTGGCTAGGCTGCGTGCTTCTGACATCCCCTTCTCAGACACTGACAGAGAGAAGGTGCCCAGGCCATCAGCAGGTTCTTTCCATTGGTTCCAGATGGTTCTGTGGTGGAAAGGGATGGAGCCCAGCCGGGGTGATGGGTGGGCCCAGCGTGTGCCTAAAGCATGGCTGGCCTCTCAGGACTGTCACAGAGATGACCTTGAAGCTGCTCCAGGATGTTGCAGTGTGACCTGGGGACCTGAGCTCCAGAGGGCGGTGGGACAGGAAGAAAACTGAGTCCCTCAGCTGTAGTCCTCACTCGCCCTGCCGGCCTGAGGGCATTCACGCTTGTCCAGCTGTGATTCTGCTTGGTTCCAAGGCCTCTGGCCCGGACCATGGCTGCAGCTGGCTGTGTGACCTTGACCAGGGAAGGGCAGGGGGGCCTCAGTTGCTGCCGCTGCTGTCCTCACTGTCAGAATACACACCCAGCTGGCTCAGGGAGGACGTGCCGGGCGTCTGGGGCGCTGGGCCAGCTGCCTGACCGTTCTTCATTGCACCTGGGGGAGAGGCAAGAGCTAGTAGTCACCTTGGGACAGTTGCAGGCAGGCTGAGCCTGGGGGAGGCCAGAGAACAGGACCAGCCATAACTGCTTGTGTGCAGCCTTTCTGGAGAGTATCTGGCAGACCCATCACAGTTTAAACCCGCACACCCCTTAACCCAGCAGCTCCACTTCTGAAATTGGACCCGGGTGGACACAGGCGCCCTGCTGGGGGTGCAGAAAATAGAAATGCTCCAGGTCCCAAGTGAAGCCAAGTACCATGGTGATGAAGAGGGGAGGACCTTGGTTCCACCACTTACCCCAGCTATATGGTTCTGGGCAAGTGGCTCCACCTCTCTGGGCCTCAGTCTCCTCATCTGACAAATGGAGTAGTAACTGTTTCGATAAACATGGTCACACATCTGTAAGGCTCGCTGGGTGCCAGGATCTACTGCAGGTGCCTGACTTGGGAGCATCTCAGAGAACCGGCCCCAAACCTTCTGAGGACCCATGAGGCTGATCCTGTTATCACTAGCATCTTCCAGGACAGGAAGCTCAGGCCCAGGGCAGGGGTGAGGGCCCTGGACCGAGGCCATGGGACAAGCACATGGAGGCATGGGGGGTCCTGCTCTTTCCACCTCACAGGGCCCACCTCACCCTAATTCTCCTCCTCCCTAGGGCCCGGGGGCCACACACAGCATCAGTGACACAACAGCCAAGATGTGGATGCGCAGGACCCAACCTGAGAGGCTGGGGCCACTGTCCATGTATGGGGTATGGGCAGCCATGAGATCAGACAATTTATCCTACAGGCCTCTGAATGGGGTTTTAAAAGCGAACACTTGCTCCTTTTGGGCTTCCCTGGTGCCTCAGTGGTAAAAAATCTGCCTGCCAAGCAGGAAATGTGGGGTCGATACCTGGGTAAGGAAGAGCCCCTGGAGAAGGAAATGGCAACCCACTTCAGTATTCTTGCCTTGGAAATCCATGGACAGAGGAGCCTGTCAGGCTACGTCCATGGGGTCGTGAAAGAGTCAGACACGACTTAGCGACTAAACAACAGCTTGCTCCTCTTAATTAAAACAAAAAATTAAAACAGCCCTTCTAGCCTCAACCCTAGTTGGGGACACACCTCACCCTGCCGCCCCTCTCAACAGAACAGCACCACCCGGTGGCTGCCCGAGGCACTGCATGCAGCTAAGGGACAACTTACCTGGGAGGGGTGGGGCTCTTCCTCGCAGGATGCTGGTGTCCAGGCCTGTTTTCTTCACAACCAGGCCCGACAGCTGGGGCCTGTTGCCAAGGGTACCCACACTGCGCTCCCAGCTCTCTGCCTTCCTCTTGGCTTTCGGGGTCTGCCAGGGGTGGGGGATGCAGGATGCGACTGGGTGATTTGTCTCCGATCTGTCCCTCTTCTGGCCTCCCTGCTCTCAGTCCCCAGCTGAGCCAGGATCTTTACCAGCCCCACTCCCGCTGTGGTGCTGACTAGCCCTCTCCCCCCTGCTCTAAACTCCTCTGTGGCTCCCCATTGCCCTAAGCTTGGTACTCAAGGCCTCTGCCAATTTTCTATCCCTTACACCCTACCCTTACACTTCCTAAATCACATACACCGAGATTGCTCACCTCCACATCTGTACCCACAACGTTCCCTCCACCTGGAACACCCGCTTTGTTTTGAGATCACTTGGTGAACTACTCATTCTTCAGTACCCATCTCAAGTATCGGCAACCCTGAGACGCCTCTCCTCTCAGTTCCAGCTCGAGTGAAAGCTGCACGTCTGTGTCTACAGTGTTCCACTGCTTTATTAGCAGCCTCCCCAGCCGCTGCGGGGTCCTGCCTGTTCACTGCTGAGTCTGTAGCAGGAGCTCAGTCTACAGCCATACCACCCTGAACATACCCGATCTTGTCTGTAGCAGGTGCTCAATCGACATATTTGAGGGAATGAAGAGGGATGCAGGCACCTCCCTGGTGCCTAGTGAGGGGGAGGGAACTAGTTAGGGGGAGGCAGAAGGGGGCTCAGTCCACATCCAGCTCTTCAGTCTTATCAGAAAGGATCCCTTTTATGTTTGATGTTTAAATACAGGAACTGGAAACCACTAGAAGCAAGAGGCCCCGTTGGGGTTGGGGGTGCAGGGGGAGCACAACGGCAGGGGGTTGCCTTCACAGAGCTCACCATCTGGGGAGGAGAGAGGGTGGACGAGCAAGTAGATGGTCAGGACAACCACGATCATCTTTGTTTTGTCGGTTGTGCGGTATGTGGGATCTAGCTTCCTGACCAGGGATTGAAAACATGCCCCCTGCACTGGGAACATGGAGTCTTAACCACTGGACCTCCAAGAAGTCCCCGGACACCATCGTCTTAATCAGTGATGGGAAAGAAAGAAGTCAGGGTGATGTGACAGCGTGGGGGTGGGGGAAGGGGACAGCTGCTGTCGATCAGGTGGTCAGGGGAGGAACCTGGTGCTGAAGTCAGACACGGAGAAGTCAGCAAGCGAGATCGTGAGGTGGACTGAGCCTGGCCCATCTGAGGGGGCTGGCACAGCTGGGGTGGGGGCAGGGGGAGGAGGAGGACACAGTGGTCACACTGCATTCACCCTGTGGGGTGACCAGGACAAGTGCTGTCCACTGGGGTAACAGAGAGACTGGCAGTCCCAGCCGAAGCTTGCTCATCTGGCACCACTGAACTGACTGCTGGAATTCATTTCTGTCCTTCACCTTTTGTCAAACATCATCACGGGTTCCCATTAAACTAAACCCAGGGGACAGAGGGGTGGAAAGACAGATTCTTCTGTAAAGTTACGGTGAAATCTGTGTAATGCATAACAAAACAAGAAAGTCCACTATCAAATTACCTACAAGCAAGATAACCAGAAAAGACTTAATAGTTATCTAAGACTATAGTAACCTAGCTTAACCACTGGGTCATCAGGGGGAGGACTTCCCTGATGGTCCATGGGTCAAGAATCTGCCTGCCAATGCAGAGAAAACAGATTCGATCCTAGGTCTGGGAATATCTCTCATCTCAAGGGACAACTAAGCCCGCACACCACAACTACTTAGCTCATGCGTCCTCGGGCCTGTGCTCCAAAAGAAGAGAAGCCACAGTAATGAGAAGACCTTGCACTGAAACTAGAGTACACCCCACTGGCCACAACTAGACAAAGTCCGCTTGCAGCATTGAAGACCCAGGGGGGCCAAAAATAAATAAATAAACAGCAGCAACAACAAAAGACTAGGGGGAGGGAATGCCCTGGTGGACCAGTGGTTAGGACTTCATGTTTCCACTGCAGGGGGCGCAGGTTCAATCCCTGGTGGGGGAACTAAGATCTCACATGCTGTGTAGTGCTGCCAAAATAAAATAATAAAATAGACTTAAAAGAAAAGACGGGGAGGGGGGGGAAATCATACAAGGCCATATTGCTTTGAAAGAACTTTCAATCTCTTATTCCACTTGAAAGAAATAAACAAAGAGGAAATTTTAGGTGAATTCTGAGGGTGGATTTTGCAAGAAAGACAGAGAGAGAATTCTGATCAGGGGATGCAGCCTCAAAGAAAATATCTTGGTTCTACATCAAAAGGTTGACAAGTGAGAGTGCATGACCCCCAAACACATCCTCTTCAGAATTCATGGCTTGAACATGGCTGCCCCCATGAAAGACTACATTTCCCAGACCCCTTTGCATCAGGATGTGGGCAGGTGGTTCAGTTCTGACCAATGGGGTGTGAGAAGAAGGATCTGCTCAACCAAAGGTATTGTTACCCTTAATGTCCTCCCTGTCCCAAGCCCTTCCCACTGGCCAGCTCGAGCTGCCCTGCATTGAGGGCATCATCCTGGGGATGGCAGGACATTGAGGTGGAGGATGCCCCAGACACCAGGGTCCACCTTCCCTGTTTAGCACGGCCATGTACAACTGTTATTTGATAGAAAAGTAACTTCTATGCAGTTGAGACTGCTGTTACTTTGGGTCCTGTCCAGTGGCTGGACTGGTATTTAACTAATACAGACTGGGAACATGTTCTGAGTTATAATAAAGTTTCTGGGGTCTCTGCATTATTTACTATTTCCCATTTTAAGCCCCGATTAACCAGAGTGGCCTCAATCACCTTGGATAAGACAGCTGTGGTGAAAAATGCTAGACAACCCCCTACCCCCAACCCCTGCAACCCTCTTTTTCCCTTCTTTCTGCTAATAATAGCATGGGCAGCTCCCAGCCTCCCTTGCAGTTCAAGGCAGCCACATGACTAGTCCAGCCACTGGGACTCCACATTCCAGGGGAGTGGGTGTGGGTGGCATCTGAACCTGGGCCTCCACGCACTGGCGGGTGCTCCTCCACACCCCCTCCACCTTCCCGTAGCCGGAACCCCAGGGTGCTCTGAGCCAACTGTGACCACAATGCTGGCAGCCATGCTCCAGGGCAGGGCAGAACTAGGAGAAGCGAGGAGCCTTGGATCCCTGAAATGACTGCATGGAACAGGGTTGCTCGGGAGTCCAGCTCAGGACCGTTAAGTGCCTGAGAAATCAACATCTGCCTGAGGTCTCTAAATCCAGCGAGTCTCCTTGTTTCTGCAGCTGGAGAAGGGGTGGAAAACTACAGCCCTGGATTTGCAGGGCAGGAATAGAGTGGCAGACATAGAGAACAGACTTGGGGGCACAAGGCAAAGGAGAGAGTGGGTCGAGTTGGGAGAGAGGCACTGACGTATATACACTACCACGTGTAAAATGGATAGCTAGTGGGAAGCTGCTATGTAACACAGGGAGCTCATCCTGGTGCTGTATGAGGGGCGGGATGGGAGTGAAGGGATACACGTATACATATAGCTGATTCACGCTGTTGTGCAGCAGAAGTTAACACAACACTGTACAGTAATCATACTCCAATAAAAAAAATAATAGAAATAAAAAGAAAACCTTACAGTCCTGGAGGGCTGCAACCTGTCTCTGTAAATAAAGTTTTACTGGCACATGGCCACGCCTACTTATTCGTACCCGATCCACGGCTGTTTAGCGCTATGACAATGGTGTTGAGCACTATGGCCTGGGCTGTCTGTGGCCCTTCAAGACAAAGTTAAGCCAAGCCCTGGCTTGCCCTGTCCCTGCTTCACCTGAGAGCACGTGGGAATGCGGGTGGCCCCACTCACCTCGTCCAGGATGGCAGTGGGGTTGGGCCGGAGGGCTGGCTGGGGCTGGGTGGGGGTGGTGTCCTCCTCTGAGTCAGAGTCTTCAAGGAGTCTTCTTTTCCTTGATTCCTCCACTAGCGCCCTGCAGGAAGGAACGTGGAACTTGGGGACATGCTTTTTTGGGGGAACAGTGACCAGGACCCTCCGCCCCACAATAAGGCACCTGGCTTTAATTGCCTAGCCTCACTGAGTGGGGAATGGGGGTGCACAAATATCTTAAAAAAAAAAAAAGTTCTTTGTCCACTGAACCCAGTGGGGTGGTTAAGCACTCGGAGGCTGGAACCAGCCTGTCTCGATTTGAACCCCAACTGGGGGACCTCAGTCAGGGCTGTGTGTACAGCTCCTCACACCCCAGTTCCCTCGACCACAATGGTGGGTCAAAACTCAAACTCAGAACAATGCCCATATCCAAAACGGGCTCAGTGAGTGCAGACTCCTCTCACTGCTAATCCCGGTCTCACTGAGCTGCCAACCCAACAGCACTGGCTGTCCACCTACTCTGTGCCCAACCCCCTTCCAGGCCCTGCATGCAGAAGCCAAACTGAGTCCCTGTTCAGATTTTAGGTGAGGAAGGACAGAAGACATCAGGAAAGGGGTGAATCAGCAAGAAGGTTCCAGAAAGTGGGAGGTGCCCAGCAGAAGCATGGACAGAAAGGCTGAGAAAGGCTGGCTTGCCAGGCCAGCCCTCAGGGGCAACTGGACCTGGACCCTGGGGCTCCCGCTACTGATGGGAGGCTCCCTGCCCCAACACTATCTGGGCAAACAAGGGGTGCACTGTCCTCCTGGGGTCTGGGGGCTCGGCCAAGCTGGGCAGGTGCCTGCGTGACTGGCCCCCAGTGAGAACCCTAGGCTGGGCCTCCCCAGGGACCATGCCTCATTCACACCATCACGTCTCATTTTGGGGGAATTAAGCCCATCTCATGACAGGCAGAAGACTGAAATTTTGTGCCCAATCCCCCAACCCTGCCCCATGCCTTTTCCTGCTGTTGATTTTTCCCTGTAACTTTTCATTCTAATTAACCACTGAACCTGGGGGTGGTCCTGGGGACCCTAACACAGATGCCACAAGAGAGAAAACAAGATGGGGAGTGGGATATGGGGAAGGCCTCCCCGAGATGGGAGCCATGCAAAGATCAGGAAGGGAGATTCCACGCAGAGGGAAGGGCACTGCACAGGCTGGGAGGTGGGTGGGCACCCCCGGCCCCCTCTGGCCCGTGTCCCACTCACGCCATCTCCCGCTCATCCTCCTCCTGCTCCTGCCTCTGCCGCTCCTCCTCTGACAGGCGGTGCTGCCGCAGCATGGCCTCGAAGTCTACGTGGGCCTGCCGCTGGTTCAGGTCTTTGAGCTCTTGCAGGTTCTCCAGGACCTCCATCTCCAGCTTGGAGTCCTTAGTTCTGTTCTCCAGCACCTGGTGGGGACCGGGGCACAGACGTGGGGCTAAGGGCGCTGCGACTCAACCCCCTCTGCCACCCCGCATGGCCTGCCTGACCTTAGGGCATCACCATGGGCAAGGGAAGGAACCCCCAACCCCAGGCCCTGGATCCACAGCGCCTGGTCCCTTGGCTATACCCACTTCATGGCTCAGAACACTGAGGCTTGGGGAAGGGGAAGAGATCGCCCGAGACCATGTGGCTAGTCAGTACTGGAACCAGGTGGCCTGGACTTCCAGCCTGGCTCCGTCACTAAATAAAAATAATATAAGTTAAAAAAAAAAAAAAGACTCCCTCCGTCTTAGACTCTAGACCCAGGTTAAGGGACTCAGGTGATAGGTCAGGCCCATTCTGGGCAATCCCCCTTTCGTGAGGTCATCTGGGCCGTAGTTTAATCTTAACTTGATCATGGGAGTAAGATCCTTGTATACACAGCCCTGGGACTACATAGCACGTGTGACTAGGAGGCGGGGGTCTTGGGGACATCTTAGAATTCTACTGACCATTCTCCCCACCCCAACACCCTGCCTGGGGGGTTAAGCAGGAGGGGGAATCGACTCCATCAGCACCCACACACAGGCAGGCACACACACACACTCACACACACACACGCACACATGCATGCACGGGCACAGGCGGTGCCTGACTCACCTTCATGGGGTTGTTCAGCTCCTCGTCCTCCCGCTCCTTCTGCACCCTCTTCTCCTCCTCCTCCAGGAGCTTCTCAGCCTGGAAGTTCCTCGTGGCTCCATGCTCCATGGTGTAGTCTGTGTTTTCAGGGTCTGTCTGGGAGGAAGGATGGGCAGACGTCAGCTCCTATGTCTCTGAGCATTAAAAGCTTCTGCTGAACAGTGGCTAGCAGCCTGCAACACCTTCTTTCCCTGTTTCATGCCTTTTAACACTGATTCTTTCTCTTTCCTGTCTTATTGCTTTAGCGAGTACAGTTCTTTGTTTCCAGTGCTCCTACCCCTTTCACAGAATCGCTGAACTTCCTAGCATGGATTTTCAGATCCTTCTCCACCTGCCCACTGTCCCTCTGCTGACCTTCACCCTCCACATGTTTGCAAATAAGTTTCTAGGTCTCTGCACAAATCTTTTTTTCTTTTAATGTTTTCCCCACATGGCATCACATGCAGGATCTTTATTCCCTGACCAAGGAACGAATCCATGCTCTGTGCAGTGAGAAGTACAGACTCTTAACCACTGATCCACCATAGAAGTCCCTGCACAAATCCTTTCTGTATGTATGTGCGCACATGTGCACTTGACCTTCCTCTGATTATAAATTACACATCGACTATGTATAAAGCATGGTCCTATTTGTGTTTATAAAACAGAGAAGCAATACATAACATGGTATCCTAGATTAGACTCTGGAACAGAAAGGTGACATTAGTGGAAAAATTGAATCTGTGTCATGTCTGGAATTTGGTTAAAAGTAACAATCTAACAATTCAGTGTTGGTTTCTTATTGTGGCAGATACAAAGTGGAAATGGAAGATGTTAACAGGAGGGGAAGACGGTGAGGGGCAGATGGGAACTCTGCTATCTCTGCAACCTCTCTATGAATCCGAAACTACTCCAAAATAAGATATTTACTGTTTAAAAGAAAGACCAAGGAGGAGAGTGATCCTTGTGTGCACGTGTATCTAGAGCACATTTTTTTGAAAACCATACAGGAAACTGTTATAAGCGTTTCTATGCCTGGTGACTGGCTGGGAAATTTTCCAGTGTCTACCTTACAGTACTGCTGGACTTCTGTTTTCACCACATGCTCACAGACACACAAACATACATATGTGATCCTAGTTATTTCATCAGCTGAAATTCTTCATTAGAAAAGCCAATTTATAACATTCTGCCACAGCTTTTCTAAACTTGAAAAAACTAATGTGTATTCATTAATATCTAAATATATACATACTTCACAACGTAGGTAAAGAAAACATTTTTTCTGGAGACAACCTAACTCTCTATTAGCTAATGAGTAGACAAACAAAATGTGATCCAGCCACACAGTGGAATATTACTCAGCTTTAAAGAGGAGAGAGGCACTGATACTTGCTACAATATTCTTGAACAAAGGGCCACACAGTGTGTGATTCTTTGATAGGAAATGTCCAGACAGACAAACCAGAGACACAGAGTGTATTCGTGATTGCCAGGAGCTGGGGGAGGGGATGGAGGTTAATGTGGGGGTGATGAGAATGTCCTGGAATTAGAGGACGCAACTTAGCACATTAGGAACATACTAAAACCCACTGAATTATACATTTTAAAACAATGATTTGTATGGCATATAAGTCATATCTCATAAAACCGTGTTTAAAAAGTAAACAAAACATAATGTATTTTTGGTTATTTTAATAAAATCAAATGTTTTAACGGAAGAAAAAAGTCTTTTGGCAAAAAAATACTCAAACAGCACAGAAGTATGAGGAGAGAAAACTAAGTTTTCTTCGTCTCTTTCCCAAATTCTTTTTTTTTTAACCCTTTAGTTGTAGCATGCAAACTCTTAGTTGCAGCATATGGGATCTAGTTCCCTGACCAGGGATGGAATCCAGGCCCCCTGCATTGGAAGCTCGGAGTTTTAGCCACTGGACCACCAGGGAAGTCCCTCAAGTTCTTAATACCACCCTTAGGATGACAATGAAAGTAAAAATATGACTACTATTAGCCATGAAAATTTCCAATGTGCAGTAGCCTGTCCATCAAACCTTGTTACTATACATCTAGGTTGCTTCTTGGTTTTCTGCCTTTATAAATAACACTCCTGTTAACTGCTCCTTGAACTTCTGCTGTTTCCTGGGGAGAAGGTGAAATGGGATTTCCCTGGAGGGAGGGGACAGGAGTGGTGACCCCCCAGTGGAGGAGGGACCGGGCTGGGTGGCTGCTTACCTTGAAGGTGATCTCTGCCAGGCAGCGCGTGCACTTGATGTAGAAGCGGAAAATGGGCAGGCCCAGGTAGGACTCATTCTGCACTGTTTCTTTGCGAGCATTGAACTTCTTGCCCTTGTAGATGTATTCTCCACATGTCTTACATCTGTGGGGAGGGACAGGGACTCAAGTCACCTCGGTGCCCTGGTTCTTGCCGGTGGGACCCTTGAGCATTCTGGCAGATAACCACTTGCATACCTCCGGGGACGGGGAGCTCCCTCCCTACCAAGAAATAAGTAAGGCTTCCCCTTAGCCGGCATATTCTTCTCACTAGTATCTGCCTGTCTTCTTGGAAAGCAACCAGACGACCAAAGCTAGGTGAGACTTGCCTGTCGCCCACTCCCAGAAGCCAGACTGGTGTTCATGGGGCATCCTGACCTCCAGAGGGAGGATTCCCTCGGGGGGATGCCACATGAAGTGAGGCAGAGCCCTGGCACTCTGACCTCCCTCAGCCCCTCCTGCTCAGCCCCTGTGCTCCCCAGGCCCAGTGTGCTGGCCTCCTGGCTGTTCCTACAAACACCCCAGCTCAGTCCCACCTGTGGGCCTTCACCATTGCAATTCCCATAGCCTGTGACATCCTCCAACCCTTAGATTCTAGTTCCACTGGTATTTGTTCTGATATTTCCCTAATCACCCAGCAAAGCCCCCTCCACCCTTCCCCACCACCATCCAGTCACTCTCTTGTGACAATCTGTGTCCCACAAATGCTTTTCATGAATATGCCAGAGCACTTGTTTATTATCTCTACTCCTCACCAGACTAGGACTCTTGGGGTCAAGTCTTGATCCCCCAGTGTCCCTGGCATTCAGCAGTACCCAATAAATGACGGCTGAATAAAAACAAATGCATGAAGGAGAAAGAGAAGACAAGCAGATCAGTAATACGTAAACACGTGCTGAACTTCACTAACAAAGGTGGCTTTGGTTACCACCTCATTTCAGATGTGCAAAGATGTGAAGAACTGTGGGGCTGGGAATTGGTGAGGTATGGTAATTACAAGACAGTACAAAGGACGAGGTCTGGGGACTAGTGGCAGAGGAGGGAAGCATAGATGGGGTTGGGTGGGGGATCAGGAGGGTTGTTCTGAGGGGATGAAATTTAAGCCAAGCCTTGGAGGGTGGAAAAGAGCCGGCCATGTGAGAGCAGAGGGAAGTGTATGCCAGGCAGAGGGAACAGCCTGTGCAAAGGTCCTGAGGCAGGTTCAGACAGGGCTGCTGGAGGAAGTGAATGTGTGTACAGGACTCCGTCTCACACTCATGCTTCTACTACCAAAGACTGAGCTCTCAGGCACCGGGCGGGAGCTCTGAGCAGTCAGGGAGATGGATTCTCAACGGGAGGAAAGACAGGTCACCCGCTTACTGGGCTCATGTCTGAGCCAGGACTGGTGACCTGGTCTGAGGTCTGGGGACAGGCTGCTCCCTGTGGATGCCGGGCATGGGGTCTGTCCACCACAACCAGTGCAGGGGCCCTGAGGGGTCACTCACCTCATGTTGAAGGGGGCCATCAGCCGCACCACATACTGCCGATCTTTGGGCAGCTTGAGCTTGGGAATCTTCGATGGGTCAAAGTCAGGGGGGTAATATTTCTGTGGGGAGGAAGGCAGTGTCAGAGGAGCTGCTTTCAGGTGCAAGGGAGGCCAGAGGCAGAGGGAAGGGGCTCTGGGGAGCTGCGTCTGGGTCCCTAATACCACCCCCAGGTTCAGTGTGTTGATGAGAGAACTCCTAGGAGGCTCACACACTTGTACTCATGGCTACTATTCATCAATAGCAAAAGGACACAGAGGAAAACCAGCAAAGGCAACAAGGTGCATGAGGCAGGGCCCAGGGAGACCAGGTACAAGCTCCCAGGGTTTTCTCCTGATGAAGTCAATTCCCCCAGTGATATATTGTGACAACACATGTGAAATGTCTCCCAGGGGAGCTCAGGGGGACCCAGCACCCAGGGTTTTCACTAGCGGCTGGTCGTACAGGCACATCTGCCCAGTGCATACGATTCCCGACTCCGGGAGAGGAGCAGATGCTCAGCACAAATCACACTGTTTATACAAACAGTTTAAGCACAGGGAGCCATTCTTTTCTGTGAACGGTGAGAACCATCCTGAAATTCAAGTTCCCAGAAGCCAGCCAAAGTCCAGCATTGCAAGCCGGCCTTTCTATCTAGGGCAGCAGCCTCAGGCCTGCAGTATTAACTCTTTCTGCATAGGAGCCTGAGATGAGAGATGTAGGGAAGGAGAGCTTGGATTATGGAAAAAAGAACTACATATGATAACCCAAAAATAAAGCACGTTGCGTTCTGAACACTTCCTACGTGCCAGGCACTACATTGTTGTTGTTTAGTTGCTCAGTCTGGTCCGGTTCTTTGTGACCCCGTGGACCGTAGCCCAAAAGGTTACTCTGTCCGTAGGATTTCCCAGGCAAGAATACTGGAGTGGGTTGCCATTTCCTTCTCCAGGGGATCTTCCCCATTCAGGGATCAAATCAGCATCACCTGCACAGCAGGGGAATTCTTTACTGCTGAGCGAGCGGGGGAGCCCCAGGTACTACACAGAGAGTTTGATGTCCCCTGACTCATGGAACTTTTGCAAAGACTTTATTAAATAGAGAAAGAAATGTGCCCATTTCACAGAGGAGGAAGCTGAGTTCTGGAGGTTTCAGCTACTCAGGATCACACAAGGTGAAGAGCAGAGCCAGGATTCAGAACCAGGGACATGATTCAGGAAACTGTGGTATAGTGATTAGAGTTCCAGAGCTGGGGGAGGGAGTATCTTGAGTTTGACTACTCTACTCTCTGGCTATCACATAACCTCTCTGGGTCTCAGTTTCCTCATCTAAAGATGGCATAACCTGTCCACCTGAGAAGATTTGATGAATATGACACTTCAAGCAGTGCCTGGGACAGAAGTATCTACCAGTAAGTTATGGAAACAACTGGCCTCTCAGTTGGATCCTCAGGATGGAAGGACCTTCTTGGACGCGAAGTCCAACACATTGCACTGGGGCTGGCTGGGGTTGGAGTCCAAATATAGGTGTTTAAAACATTAGAGCACTGAATCACAGTAAGGGGCATCAACCTGACCTCGAAAACCTGGGCTCCGAGCCATCAGTCTGGAGGTCTGTTCTCTACTTCGTCCTGACATCCTGGGTTTACACACTCCCAGGCTGGGGAGCTCAACCCCCTTCCCGGGAGCACACTCCTTCCTGGACAGTGGGGAACAGGGACTCAGAATTCCGGAGCGCTCTTCTCCAGAAGCTGAACCCTGCCTTCCCGAAACCAGCTCCACACCCCAAGACTCCCAGTCTTCCCCAACAGAACTGGGATTAGTTGATGCAATTGGAAGGATCCCCTTCCAGCAGAGCAAGAGAGGTTAGCAAAGCCTAATCCCTCCAAGGAACACGCTGGGCTAGAACCCCAAGCGGGGCGGGACTTAACAGAGGCATGCCTCCAGAAGACGAGGGTGTAAACGCGAAGAACACAGAGCTAAGGAACCTCCGCCCCCAAGAGACCTATACGATAATCCCCTTAAAAATCCAATCAGAAGTGATTGGGTAAACAGCCTAAGCTCCGCCCACACAGGTGACTGGGTACACTCCAGCCTCGAGGCTTAGCGAAGGCCCACCCTCCACTGAAAGTGATTGGGAGGAGTCTAGAGAGCCCCGCCCAACGGAAGGCCGTTGGAGAAGACAAAGGTTCTAATAGGAGGGTATACGTAGCCCCCCTCGACCCGAGCTCCGAGACGTCTCACCCCAGGCCGAAAACCCTAGTCGCCGAACACTTACGTTTAAAACTTTTCGCTCCGACATCTTCGCCTCCTACTGTTTTCACGAGCACAAGTGTACTGACTATGCTCGGTGCTTGTCGAACTTCCCCGACTCTTTATATTTCCGCTTCCGTCACCTCCTTCAGCCGCTATCATTGGCTGCAGTGTACATGCCTTGCCTTTTTCATTGGTTCTGATCCCCGCCTGTCAGCATTCGAGTCCATCTGTCTTCCCTCCGCAGTGGCAACCTCATCAATGTGCCACAAAGGTTCCGGGGTCGTTCTGGATTTGAAGTCCTGAGGCGCTTCGCCCCCTAGAGGTCGTCAGGGGGCGTGGCTGCTGGTAGCGACATCCCCTATAGTTCTTTTATTCAACAAATAAGGAACTCAGTGTTGAGCGCTTACCCTGTAGACCCTACACGTCGTTCCTGTGTCCCTAGCCCTCACCTGGGGACTGGGACAGTTCTCACGGGCCCCACCCAAGTTTATCTTGAATCACCGGTAGAGACTCAAAGACCAGGCTTCAAATCTACCTCCCGCTACATGCACTGGCTCCCAGATGTCCACTCCATGGTTTGCTTCTGCGTTGTCCTTCTAAAGAGGACGTTCCTGCTCTCACTTCCTTCTTTCCTTTTACACATGTTTGTTCTGTGTCAAAGATGTACTCAGTCTTTGGGGCACATCGCAGAACAAGATTTCTGTCCTCATGGAGATCACTGTCTGGTGGGACTGACTGGCAATAAACACACCAAAAAACCCAGTCGGGTCCCGGTCAGTGATCCAAAGACAATAAAACAGGGTGACATATGGTAAGTTATGAGAAGGTGCTGCTTGAGATGTATGAGTGTCCTATAACTGTTGTAACAAAGTACCACAGGCTCAATTTTTTAAATTATTTTTTGTTTGTGCCGGGTCTTCATAGCTGTGCTGGCTTTCTCTAGTTGTGGTGCCAGGCTCTCTCATTGTGATGGCTTCTCTTGTTGCGGAGCATGGGCTCTCTGGTCCATGGGCTTCAGTAGTTGTGGCTCCAAGGGTCTAGAGCACAGGCTCAGTAGTTGTGGTGCTCGGGTTTAGTTGCCCCGCAGCATGTGGGATCTTCCAAGACCAGGGTGTCAAAACTGTGTCTCCTGTATCTGCAGGCGATTTCTATCCACTTTACCACCAGGGAAGTCCTTAAGGTCATTACTTTAAAACATTTATTACAGTTTTGGAGATGAGAAGTCTGGAATGGGTGGCAGGGCTGGTTCCTTCTGCAGGCTCCAGAAGAGAATCCATTTCCTTGTCTTTTCCAGCTTCCAGATGCTGCCAGAATTCCATGGCTGGTGGTCCTGCATCACTCTGATCTCTGCCACCACTGTCACATCACCTTCTCTGTCTCCCTCTGACCTTCCTGCTTCCCATCAATAAGGACACTTGTGATTATCTTGCAGCCCCCTGGATAATCCAGTATAACTCTACTTCATTTTCATTAACTCAGTGAAAGATCCTCAAACGTTAAGGATCCTCAATTCTGTTAAATTAATCACAGCTGCAAAGCCCTTTTTGCCATGTAAGGTACCATATTCAAAGGTTCTGGGAGCAAGGACATGGATATCTTTGGGGGAGGGGTCTTTAGTCTTTGCCATAGCTGAGGTGGTCAGGGAAGGCTTCTTGGAGGAGGTGACCTTTGAATTGAGAGCCTTGAGTGAAATGTACAGAGAAGTTCCTGGACTGAGAAAAAGCCTTCAGAGCCTGGCTGTGCGGCCCCCTCCTCAGATAAATCATCCCAGATAAACTTATGGCCACCTCCAGTACGGCTCACATCTGGGCAGCTTTTTAAAAAAATGTATCTATTTGGCTGCATCAGGTCTTAATTGTGCCATGAGGGATATTTGCTGCGTCATGTGGGATCTTTCCTTGTGGTGCAGGAATTCTCTAATTGTGGTGCATGGGCTCAGTAGTTGCAGCACTTGGGTTTAGTTGCTCTGAGGCATGTGGGATCTTAGTTCTCACCAGGGATGGAACCCATGTCCCCGCTGCATTGCAAGGCAGATTCTTAACCACTGGACCACCAGGGAAGTCTCTCTGGGCAGCTTTTGAGTAGGTGTGTGAAGCAAACTGCTGAACTGAACAGGTCCCATCATTCCATCCCAGGCAGCACCCAGATCACCCCTACTCTGCCTTCCCCAGCCCCGTTTCTTCCTCTGGTCCCGCCCTGATTCCACGTGTGGGAGTGGGGACTCAGTGTGTGTGTGTGTCCTGATCTGTTTCTCCTCCCTGGGGCTCATGTGGATCTGTTGAAGGAAGGAAGAGTCCCAATTCCAGTCACACTGATCCTTTCTTTTTTTTTTTTTTAATTTAAATTTATTTAATTAGAGGCTAATTACTTTACAATATTGTATTGGTTTTGCCATAGATCAACATGAATCCGCCACGAGTGTACACGTGTTCCCAATCCTGAACCTCCCTCCCATGATCCTTTCTAATTAATTAAAAAATCTCATATTCACAGTTCTCAAAGCATTGCACTCTGTCAAAGGCAGGAGGGAACACATTCCCATTTCACAGATTGACAAACTGAGGCTCAGAGAGGCAAAGTCACTTGTCCAAGATTGCCCAGCAACTCGACAGTGGAGAACCCAGACTGGATAGGTCCCATTCACCCTTAGGTGGATGTCAAGGGCATGGCCCCTCTTCAGGGGTGCAGGGAGCCCGTGCTACTTGCCCAGGGTCATAGAGGCAGCAGCAGGGAGACTCCAGGCACTCCATTCCCCGTAGTCGGTGAGATCCTGAGCGGCCACCTGGACGCAGTACTTGGCTTGAGGCCTCACAGCCTTGAGGGTGAAGGATGTGGCTTCAATTGGCCCCACCTGAGAGCAGAAGCAAGGCTGGGTCAGTGGGAATGAGGATACTCTGATCAAGCCTTCTGTTCCCCTGCTCAGGCTGTTGCTCTGGGACTCAGGCACCGATGTCCATTCTAAGCAGCATGCCCTCTGCGGCCCCCTGCACGCCTTTGGCCACCTTCAACATCTTGCTGAGCAGAGAAGGACTACCCCTCCAGGGTCAGGCAGTTCTTGGTCAACCAGGAGCACGCCTTTCATATACAAACCAACCCACCCTGAGTGCACACCCCCACCAATCCCTTTCTCCATCACTCACTCTTGTTCACGGCTGAGTGATGTTCCCATGAATGGACGGACCACACATTGTGGACCCATCATCTGTTGAGGGCCCTGACATTGTCTCCTCCTTATGGCCATTGTGAGTAATGCTGCTGTGAACATTCATGTACAACTATTTGTTCAAGATCCTGAACAAATATTTTTTCAGGTGGATGCTCAGGAGTGGAACTGCTGGGCTGCCTTTTTAAAGAAATATTTATTTATTTTGGCTGTGCTGAATCTTAGTTAGAGCATGCAAACTCTTAATTGCAGCATGTGGGATCTAGTCCCCTGATCAGGGATTGAACCCTGGGCCCCCTGCATTGCAAGCTCAGAGTCTTAGCGACTGGATCACCAGGGAAGTCCCTGGGCTGCCTTTATGTCACACACCAGCACCCTAGGCTGTGACCAAGACCCCAGTGCACATTTACACATCCTCTTCCCTCTACCCAGGAACCACCACCCTCGTCCTCACCTGACGGAAGCGGGCAGCCCCGTGACGCTTGTAGCGGATCCGGTACTTGAGGGAGAAGATCTCCGGGAAGGGCCAGGTCCGGGGGGGCTCCCATTGCACCCACAGCCGCTGCCCAGGGAGAGGGCTCAGGCGCACGCCTTCTGGAGGATCCGGTTTGACTGATGGACAAGCAGGAGGCAGGGTCAGCAGAGGGGACATTCATTCATTCATTCAACCAAATGATAAATATTATTGAGTGCATGGCGATGTTCTGGACGTTGGGACACAGTAGCCCTGTCCTCTTGGAGCCCAGTCCCTTCAGGCAGAAGACAACAGGCAAGAGGCAAATCTGAAGGTCATAAAGGGGAAGGACGAGAGTTCAGGAGTGCAGGGAGGGGAGTGGGCTGCAATATTCTTTGAGACACAATTTACACACCAGAGAACTCATTCTTTTAAAGTGTACGGTTGTCGTTTTCATATATTCAGAGTGTTGTGTGACCATCACCACTGTTTAACCCAGAACATTCCATCACCCCTCAAAGAAATTCTGACAATATTAGCAGTCACCCTCCATTCCTCACTCCCTAGACCCTGACAACCAGGAACCCACGCCCTGTGTCTCTGGATCGGCCTGCTCTGCACGTTTCCCATCAGTGGAATCACACCGTGTGTGTCCTTCCGTGTCTGCTTCTCTCACTGAGCATCGTGTTCTCAGGGTCCGTCCACATGGTAGTGAGTGTCTGGGCTTCTCTGCTTTTTATGGCTGAATAATATTCCAGGGTGTGGATGGACACATTTTGAGAATCCATTCATCAGTTAATGAGCATTTGTGTTGCTTCTGCTTTACAGATAACGCTGCTATGAACATTCATGTACAAGTTTTTGTGCTTTCATATCTTTTAGATATATACCTAAGGACTGAAATTTCTGGATTACTCAGCAATTTATCTTTAACTTTTTGAGGGTCTGCCAGACTGTTTTCTAGCAACCACTAACAATGTGTGATGGTTTGCAATTAAAAAAAAAAGTGCTCAGGGGAGGATTCACTGAGGAGATGACATCTGAGTTGAGACCTATAGGAGGTGAGGGAATAAATGCAGATCTAGGGAGGAAGAGCGGTCTACACAGAGAGCACAGCATGTGCAAGAGCCCTGGGGCAGGACTGTGCCTGACATGCTGGAGGAACAGTGAGGAGGCCCGTGTGGATGGAGCAGAGTGAGCAAAGGGGAGAGGGGGAGGAGGGAAGGACAGGGAGGGGATGGGGAAGGCCGTGCAGGGCACTGTGGGCCATGAGAAGGACTTGGGCTTTCACCCGCAGGAAGGTGGGAGCCCTGGAGGGCTGTGAGCAGTGCAACGAGACCTGACTGTAGTGCTCACAGGTGCCCTCTCGTGGCTGCCTCAGGAAGCACAGATGGATGTGAGGGCGGGAGTGAGGGAAGGACCGAGATCCACCGCGCGGTCCAGGTGGGCGATGATGAAGGCTGGACCAAGCAGGGGCTCCGGAGGGGGAGAAGTGGGCTGATTCTTGGTCAACTGTGAAAGTGGATCCCACCGAATCCGTATGGATAGACAGGATCTCATCCTGACAGGAGGGAGGTGAGCCTGTTGTGGTGGAGGAGTAGGAGGAAGGTGGGGGGCCCTCCACACCCCCACCTCGACCCCTACTCACTGATGTGCTCTGGGACAAAGGGCACGAAGCTGCTGCTGACACCGCCGGGGTGGACAGCTGTGATGTTGAGCACATAGGGCACCATGGAGAACATCTGGACGTCAGGGACGACACAGCTGGTGGCTTCCGGTGTCGGCTGGAGGCAGGGCCAGCTTTCCCCATGAGCTGCCACGCCGAGCCTGTACATGGAAGGGGTGCTGTGAGGATCCTGGCACTTGCTGCTGGCCCACCTGTGCCCTGATTCCACGTGAGGACAGCAGGTTCCGGTCTTGGCTGTGTGATCCTAGGGGGTCCCTCAACCCAATATCACAGAACTTGGGTGACCCAGGGTCGGAGGGAATACCCCACTGGAAGGTACTAGAGTCTAGGCTGTAAAGCCTTCTAGAATGCCAACATTCCCAGGTCTATGGTTCACAGATTCTGGACTCTAGAATAATGATTCCAATTCTCTAGAGTTCTGGCACCCTTAGATTTCAGACTCTAGAGACTGGAGTTCAACAGCATCCACAGAACCTCCCACAGCATCCAAAACGTTGTGCCTCTGCAGCGTGGATGTGAGGTGCAGCCGGTGCATCCGAGCGGGGCTTCTATTTTATCTAATCTACTTGAACGTTTCCGTGGTGGCTCAGATAATAAAGAATCTGCCTACTATGCAGGAGACCTGTGTTTTATTGCTGGGTAGGGAGGACCTCCTGGAGAAGGAAATGATAACCCCCTCCAGTTTTCTTGCCTGGGAAATGCCATGGATAGAAGAGCTTGGAGGGCTGTAGTTCCTGGGGTCACAAAGAGTCGGCTACAACTGAGTGACTAACACTTTCTGCTTTCTTTCTTAATCTACATGAAGTTTCTAGTTATCAGAAAGCTTGAGAAAGTTTCTCAGAACAACTCAGGTGTATGAATCTACTTTCCCAAACACAAATGTTATGAAATCTAATTAGAGATCAATATTTTCCAGTGAACATTTAGCATCTGAATTGAAATGTGATATATATACATAAAGCATCAATGGAATTTCCATGACTTAGTAGAACAGGACTGAATGTACAATATCTCATTAATTTTTAAAGTTTTGATGACATGTTGAAACAATACTTTGAGTAATCCTATTCATGGTAATAAATCAATTTCTAGTATAAATTTCTAGTATAAATGGAGAAGGAAATGGCAACCCACTCCATTATTCTTGGCTGGAAAATCCCATGGACACAGGAGCCTGGCAGGCTACAGTCCATGGGGTTGCAAAAACTCAGATATGACTGAGTGACTGAACGTGCATATTAGTATAAATTTAAATATATGAACTCTATATAAGCATGTTAAAGCACATTATATTCAATCATATTAAATGGTACATCTTTGGAATATTTGAATATTATTTAAATAAAATATTAAAACCAGTATCACCATTTTGTTTTTAAATTTTTCAAATAGGGCTTCTGGGAAATTTTACCCTCCACACATGGCTGACAATATGTATTCTAGGGAGTATAGTTCTAAGGGTTGGTGCTGCTCTAGAATTTCGAGTGTTTCAGGTTCTCGCTAAGTGTTCAGCTACCCTGATCCTAGGGGTCAGCCCAGTTTTAGTCCCCATGAAGCCCTCCAGGCTCTCTGACCTGTACGTGGCAATGAATGATGTGGGCCTGGTGGAGTTCGGAGGAGTGGGCGGCAGGGTCCAGGAGCAGTCCACGGCGACCGGGTACCTGGAGGCCTGGCACCGCACCCTGGGCTGGGAGGAAGCTACTGGGTGGCCCAGAGAGAGAGGGAGAGTGTGAGCTTCTCATCCACTGGAACTGTCAAAGCCTTACTGTGGCTCACCAGTCCCCATCTTGCTACCAGCCAGTGCTGGGCACACAGCAGGTGCCTAACAAAGGTTTGTAGAATGAATGAGTACATGAATGAAAGGCATTCACATCATCTCCCATCCCTTGATACAACCTGCCAAGGCAAGAACTATTAGCCCATTTTCCAGATGGGAAAACTGAGGTTGAAGGAGCCACAGAGGGGACCTGGGGGTTTCTGGTGGGAGAGAGATGCTTTCCTAAACTCCCTCTTTGTGATAGTTTTGTTTTGAATCACATGAAGTGAATGAATACAGTTAAAATGTCTCTCTCTCCCAGCCTCCCTCCCTCCAGGCTGTGGCTGCCGCTTCCTGGTCCCCTTGGGGTAGGACTTGCCTCTTTGTGCCTCAGTTTCCCCCATCTATGCAATGGGATGGTAACTCTCTCCCACCAGTGGGCATACAGAAGGCGTGTGGGCTCTCAGCCCACCCAGAATATTCCATGGCGGCATACCAATCCAGTCCTCAGACAGTGTCTCTCTGCCAGGACTCCCTCCAACCCCTGGGGTCCACACATACCTTCTGTCTCGCGACAGAGTGAGCAGCCCAGCCAGAGGCTGACGGCAAAAGCCAGGACGAGTCTCAGGGCCATGGCTCCGGCAGGCTCTGCTCTCAGGGGCTGGGGCCAGGAGCACCCTCAGGGAGGCAGGGGACTCGGGTCCCACCCAGGGGAAAGCCCAGCCCCCTTTGGAGGCCCCCTACTTCCCCTTCCCTGTCTGACTCACCGCCCAGTTCCTGGGGCCCTGGAGGAGGAGCCCCCAGTCCCTTCTCTGGCCACCCCCAGTTTCTGGTACGGAAGGCCCCGAAAGTGGGGGCAGAGAGAGGAGGCCACAAAAGGGAGAAGTGGTGACCCCATGGCCTTTCCCAGCAGAGCCTTCCTTCCGGCTTCAGCAAGGAGGGGGAGCCCCCGGGGAGGGTGGTAATGACAGTGAGAGAGACAGCAGAGAGGCGGGATGCGGGGGGGCACTAAGCAAGACAGACTGACAGACCCGGGTGATGCTGGATCACTCATCAACCACCGAGATGGGGACCCCTCCCCCCGCCAGCTGCGCTCCATGCTCCAGGCCACAGAGAGGCAGACACCCAGGTTTTTGGGCGGACATCCCCCACTGAGGACATTCTCCGAGGACCTGGGATGCCCGGGGAGAAGCAAAATGACTGCTGGGTGCCGTGGAACCCCGGGGACAGGCTGGACACGGGGCCACCTCCCTGCTTGAGCTGGAAAGAGCCAAGAACCCCCAGGGGATTTCAGAAGGTTAGCCCAGGAGCAGGGAGGCGAGGGTGGGACCCTCTGGGGACCCTCCCACCAGGAACGGGTTTCATGTGAGAACAGTGAAGTAAGATGTACGATCTGATTCTGTCTTCACTTAACACTTGGATATTTTGTTCACCATGAACTCTGGGGCACCCATTCTGACTTTTCAAAATACTGCAGTAACTAGGGGACTTCCCTGGTGGGCCAGTGGTTAGGGTTCCGAGCTTCCAATGCCGGCCGCAACTGCAGCTACTTAGCACAGCACAGCACAGTGTCCATCTTGGGGACTGAGTCCTGCCTCACTCTCCTCACCCTAATCCCTAATCCCTGCTCTGGGCCACTCCCTCCCCTCCTTGCAGTGGGGCCCAGCAATCAGGCCACACGACACTTTCATCCTCTGCTCTGCTCCATGATCTTTTATTCCTGGTGTAGTGTTTGGGACCGGACGTGGGGGAGAGGACTCAAATTCCCCGGTCCCAGGAGGGGTTGTGGTCAGGGCGGGGGGTCTAGACTGCCCAGTGCACACAGGGACTAGTGGGGCTGGTGGAGGCAGTGAGGGACAGTGTGGAAGGGGCCCAGGCTGGTCTCCAAGTGCGGAAGGTCAACGCATGAGTCCCGAAGCCCCCGTGAGAGGCCTGGGGGGCAGAGGGCAGTACTCTGCTCTCAGCGGCCCTGGGCCTGGAGCCTTTGCATCTGCAGAATCTGACTCAGAATTCGCTGCACGTCTTCATCCATCTGACCCTAAGGAGGGGGGAGGGTGGGAGCGGAGGGAGCCTGGGCACTCTCTCCCACCCCCCGACCCAGTTTCTTCATCCCCCTCCCTCCCTGCCCCTTGCTCCTCTTCCCTCCACCAGCCTCCCATTGTACAGATAGGGAAACTAAGGCCCAGAGAGCAGCAGTGGCGCCCCCAAAACCAGTGAGACTCACCTGAATGGCGTAGAGGAGGTGGCTCCTGTACAAGGCCACCACTGCACTGTGCTCCCTGGCAGCCTCCTGTGAGTGTAGGGGAGGGGAACTCAGAGAAGCAGGACCCCCTCCAGGCTATGCCAAAAAGCCCCCTTTGCACCCTGAGCCCCTGTTTTGATGGCACGCAACACCACAGCAGTGCTGCTTGCTAAAATACTGAACTACTTTCCTCCATGTGCACTGCCTGCCTGCCCGTCACCCTCCAGGGACCTTGTGCCCAACGGGCAGGCGAGGCTCACCTCTAGCTGCTCCCGCAGAGCCTTCACCTGGCCACGGAGGGCTTCCACCTCCAAGGATTCTGGGGCCCCCGGCTGGTCCTTCAGCGCCTCCTTAAGACTGAAGACCTCCTTGGAGAGCTCCGTGATCTGGGGTGAGGGCGGGAGAGTCAGCTGGCACCTGAGCCCGGGGTGGGGACCTGGGGACCTCTCCTGGGCAGCAGGAAGAGCCTCCGACTTCACAGAATCCTCCCTGCAGGCTAAGTCCAGCCCATTAGCTAAGAATGGTTTCCACATGTTAAATCATCAGAAGGTGGTCTGCTGCTGCTGCTAAGTCGCTTCAGTCGTATCGGACTCTGTGCGATCCCATAGACATCAGCCCACCAAACTCCCCCGCCCCTGAGATTCTCCAGGCAAGAACACTGGAGTGGGTTGCCATTTCCTTCTCCAATGCATGAAAGTGAAAACTGAAAGTGAAGTCGCTCTCTTAGTGACCCCATGGACCGCAGCCTACCAGGCTCCTTCATCCATGGGATTTTCCAGGCAAGAGTACTGGAGTGGGGTGCCATTGCCTTCTCCGAGAAGGTGGTCTAGAGGCTAAGAATCTGTGCTCCCAGTGCAGGGGGCCGGGGTTCCATCTCTGGTTGGGGAACTAGATCTGACACGCTGCGACATGCCACAACCGAAGCTGCACGCTGCAAGATCAATGATCCCTGGTGACACAACTAAGACCAGGCACAGCCAAATAAATAAACGTGCTCAGTCGCTCAGTCATGTCCAACTCTTTGTGATCCCATGGACTGTAGCCTAACAGGCTCTTCTGTCCATGGAATTCTCCAGGCAAGAAAACTGGAGTGGGTTGCCATTGCCTCCTCCAGACGATCTTCCTGACCCAGGGATCAAGCCCAGGTCTCCTACATTGTAGGCAGATTCTTTACTGTCTGAGCCACCAGAGAAGCCCAATAAATAAATATTTTTAAAAAATCATCAGGGCAGGGGGAGGAAATCAAAAGAAGAATGATATTTTCTGATACATGAAAATTATACCAAATTCACAACTCCATGGTCATATGTAAATTTTTATTTATATGTGGCCACGCCCATTCGCTGTCAAGTCTATGGCCCCTCTTCAGTGGCAGAGCTGAGTATCGTGGCAAGGCAGGGCCAAAATCAGTGACCATCTGGCCCTCTGCAGAAAACATGTACCGATCTTGGGAGTCATCAGAAGGTGAAAGTGGAGACAGACAGAACAAGGGGGACAAAAGCAGCCCGTCCTGGTGGGGCTGGGTTACTTGGGCCGGGGTTTGGGTCTTTCTCTCCCCTTGCCTAGTGGGAGATCTTGGGAATATGACCTAACCACTTGAAATCTCAGTTTCCTCATCTGTAAGGTAAGGAGAACCATCGTTCTCAACTTTGTAGGTTGAGACTACAAAGTGGTTGCTGTGACTCTGAACAGAGAATAATTTTAAGCTGTGCTGGCGAACAGCAGGCACTCAATGCATGCTGGGCTTTGTTGTTATTTCTGTGGATCAGAGGTTCTCAATCAGGGGTGATCCTATTTCCAGGGGATGCCAGGCGATATCTGGAGGCATCTGTTTGTCAGGACTGGGGGCTCTCCTTGTATCAGGTGGGCAGGGACCAGGGATGCCGCTCCATACCCTACAATACCCAGAATGGTCCCCCACAGAGAGTGACCTAGCCCCTGGGACTTCCTTGGTGGGGTCCAGCAGGTAAGTCTCTGAGTTTCAATCCCAGGTCAAGGAATTAGATCCCACATTCTGCAACCAAATCCCACATGCAGTAATGAAAATCGAAGATCTTGTGTGCAGCAACTAAGGCCTGGTGCAGCCAAATAAATACTTTTCAAAAAGAAAAATGGCCTATCCCTAAATGTCACTAGTGATGAGAGGGAAGGACCCTGCTATAAATAAAGCATAATCCTTATCACAACTTTATCTTCAGTTTACAAAGGTAGAAACTGGGGCTCAGAGAGGTCAAGTGACTTGCCCAGGGACACACAGCAAGTTGTAGCCAGGTGACTCTGTGTGCAAAAGCACCTGGGGGTCTTGTCCACTGTCTCGAGATGTGCTGTGTGACTCCGAGCCACTCAGTTCACCTCTGGGAGCCTGTTTGCTCATCTGGAAAATTGGATGATTTCCCAAGACCCATTCAGCTGGGACATTCTTAGATTCCTTCCAATGTCTGTTGAGTGGGGGACCTCCCGGCGGAGCACAAGGAAAGGGAACCCACCTTCTTGTCCTTCTCCTTGGCCTTCTCCAGGGCCTCCTGGGCACGGCTCTGGGCCTGGCGTGCCCGCTCAGCCTCAGTTCGCAGCCCCCGCAGCTGCTGCTCAGCCGTGGCCAGCTGGGCTTCAGCCGCATGTCGCTCACTCTTCATGAACAGTGCCTCCCGCTGCACCTGCAGCCCAAGCCCCCATGTGACTGTGAGGACATTTGGACCCCAAAGAAGCCTGGACCAAAATGATCCTACCCTTCCATTGCAATCTTGGGACATTCAAGGCCATTTGATGTCAAGGAATTTGGTTCAGGGGTCCTGGATTTCTGTAGGCACTAGAAACATTCTGACTGCCAAGCTGTGGGTCCTTAGCCAAGTGACATGAGCTCTCTGTGCCTCAACCTGCTCATATATAAAAGGAGGATAATAAAAATCCCCATGTCACAGGGTGGTTGTGAGGATAAAACGAGCAAATACACGGAAGACACTTAGAACAGCGGTTGGTACAGAGTAAGTGTTGTGCTTGAGTTTGTGACGTTGTTGTCACTATTGTTATTAAAATTATATAATGAATGTTATTGTTATTATTTTTATTACATCATAACTAACATTCTGTTCTCTGCCAGTGGGAAGGTGTGAAAGTGTGTAGATTTCTTACAAAAATGAAGGAAAAACAGAAGAATCTGGATGAAAAGTCAACAAATGTCCAAAAATTGTGACTGCATTTTTTACAAAAATATCAAGGTTGGAACAGTGTTAGATTTGCAAAAATTGAGCCTGGGTGGATCACTGGGCTTTATAGAAATAAAACTCCAGGAAAAATAGATAATAATTAGATGTTTCACTTAGTACAGACTGGCTACACATTAACAATTAAAAAACAAAACAGAAAAACTAAGTTCAAATCATTTTACCCCCAAAATAAGTAGTCAAGAGAGAAGGTAAAATTTGGAAAATAAGTATGAAGATGGGCATACTTAAAGTTGGATCATGAATTCTAAGAAATAGATCAAACTTTACTGGTTTAAAACAGCATGTTCTTGGAAATTCCCTGGCAGTCCAGTGGTTAGGACTCTGTGCTTCCAAAGCAGGGGGCCTGGGTTTGAGCCCTCATTAGGGAACTAAGATCCCTGCAAGTGGCACAGCTGAAAAAAAAAACCAAACCCAAAAGAGTATATTATTGGAAAAAAATAATCCTGGCTGCAATTATTTATCATTTGTACCATCACTGTCTTAAGTATTTTACAGAAATTAAACCATTTAATTTTCATATGAGGACTAAGAATTATCAGCAGCTCCATTACACAGATTGGAGAAGGAAATGGCAACCCACTCCAGTACTCTTGCCTTGAAAATCCCATGGACAGAGGAGCTTGGTGCAGGCTACTGTCCATGGGATCGCAAAGAGTCGGGCACGACTGAGCGACTTCACTTCACTTCACTTACACAGATGAGTAAGCAGACATATGGAGAGAAAAATGTCTTCCTGATGACAATTAATAAATATGGCTTTTTATTCCCACATTTGTTTAAAAAAAATTGCTGTTTTCTTTAATTTGGTTTGGTTTGTGTCTGTGTATGTTTAAGGAAAGAGACGGAGTCAAAAGATACACCTTCAGGGCCCGACAGATAGTCCCTTGGTTTGAAAGAAAATCAGCATAAAAATCTACTGGGTTCAAAATAATTGGATCAAAACTCCTTATACAAAACATCCTCCTATTTGGGGGTTGAAGCATCAAAAATGATCTAAGATAAAATGACAATCTCAAAACAGCTGGCTAAACAAAACAAAACAGGGTCAGTTTGACCAACAGAAAATGAATAAAGGAAAAAATATCAGAGTAAAAAGCCCAATTCACTGCTTACCAAAAGATGGGTGAATATTAATTCCTACCTCACACCACACCCACAGTTAGAAACACAGTATAAATGTGGTTGGGAAATTAAAATAAAGAGATGCTGAAGAAGGCACATAAAAACATTTTCACTGGGACTTCCCTGGCAGTCTAGTGGTTTAAGAGTCCAAGCTTCCACAGCAGGGGGACCTGGGTTCAATCCCTGGCCAGAGAACCAAGATCCCACATGCCCCAGGGTGCAGAAAAACAAACAAATAAAAACCAAAACAAACAAAATGAAACTTCACCATAAACAACAAGGTCCTATCCTATAGCACAGGGAACTATATTCAATAGCCTGTGAGAAACCATAATAGAAAAGAATATGAAAAAGAATACACACACGCACAACTGAGCCACTTTGCTGCACAGCAGAAACCAACACAGCATTGTAAATCACCTATACTTCAAAAGATGAATGTTTAAAAATATCTTCCCGATCTTGGGATATGCAGAGGTTTAACAAACAGATCTCAAAACCTGCTAACCATTAGAAAACAAGTGTGTGTGTGTGTGGGGGGGGGGGGTCAAACAGACAAAATGTTTTTAAAAAACAGAAAACACCTGTTGAAACACCGGGGAGGTCAGAATGGCTGCAGGGTTAAATGCCCACCAGCACAGTCAAGTTTCTGCTGGACTGAAACCAGTGGGGTCGAAACCTCGCCTGGCTGTGGGATCCAAACAGACCACCAAGCAGCTGCCCAGTGTGCCCAGTGGGGATTCCCCACGCTCACCTGGAAGACCTCGGCGGTGGTCTTCTCGTGGCGTCGCCCCAGCTCTTCCAGCTGCCCTTGCAACCGGGCCACGTCGGCCTGCAGGGCGCCCACGATGCGCTCGTGCTCCAGGCGGGCCATGCTGCCCACCCGCTCGCGCTCCAGCTCTGCGCGCAGCCGGGCGGCCTCCTTGCCTGTGGCCACCACCTCCTGCTCCAGGCAGGCCGCCCGGCCCCGCAGCTCCAGGGCCTCTTCCTGCAGCCGGTGGTGCTCGGAGGCCGGCACGGCCGACTGGCGGAGCGCCTCGGAGGCCTCCCGCAGCTCTGCCAGGCCCCGCCGGGCCTCTTCGCAGGCCGCGGACAGCTCCGCGGCCCGGGCCTCGGCCGCGTCCCGCGCCTGGCCCAGCTCGGCGGCCGCGGCCCGCTGCTGCTCCCCTGTGGCCGTGGCCGCGACCAGCTGCTCCCGCAGCGCCTCCAGCTCCCGGCTCAGCTCTAGCCGCGCCTCCTCCCGCCGGGCCAGCTCTGCCCGCAGGCCCCGGGCCTCCTCCTCAGCCAGCAGCCGGCCGGCCCGGGCCTCGTCCAGCCGGGCCGAGGCCGCCTCCAGCTCCCGGAGACGGCAGTCCCGGTCCCGGAGGTCCTCGCGGGCTTGTTCCAGGGCGGCCCGCAGCTGGCCTGTGTCCCCATCTCTGACCCCGCTAGCCCGGCCGCCCTCAGCCTCCCGCACCCGCTCCCGCAGGCGGCCCGCCTCGGCCTCCGCGGCCTCGCACTTGCCATGGGCCGCCTCCAGCTCGGCGGCTGCCTCCCGCTCCCGCTGCCTGAGCGCCTCCTCCAAGCTGCGGATCCTGGTCTCTAGCTCTGTCTGCAGCTTTTCTGAGGCCTCCGCAGCACCCGGGTGCAAGATGGGGCCTGTGAGGGCCCTCGGGATCATGAGCTCCACTCCCATGGCTTCTGTGCCTGTGAGCTCTTCTTCCACTGCACCTATGCCATTGGGCTTCATTTCTGGCTCTTCTGTTTTCATACTGGTGGTCTCTGCTCTTGTGGCCTTTGGTTCTGGGTTTCCTCCTCCTTCTGGAGTTTTCATTTCTGTAGCCTCAGCTCCCGTGGCCTTTGTTTCCAAGGGCTGGGCTCCCACGCCCTCTGTTTCTGAGGCCTCTGTGACTGTGGGCTTTGTTACTGTGGCCTCGGCCATCGTGGACACCACTTCCAAGCTCTGTGACAAGGCTTCCACGGTTTCTACTCCTGCAGCCTCCTCGTCTGTGGTCTCGACTCCATTCACTCTGATTTCCGGACCTGCAGTGCCGTTAAGCTCTATTTCCACTGGCCCATTGCTGGAGGTCTTGGTTCCCAGACCTTTGCCCTCCCTAGAGGCTGCCTCCTCTTCTGCGAGGGCCTCCCGGGCTTCCTGCTGCTCCAGCGCCTGCAGGGCTTTGGCGTGCTGCCTGCGGAGCTGGTCAAACTCAGCCTGGAGAGCGTCGTAGAGCTCCAGAGGAATGACCTCGGCTGGACCATCTGCCTCCATCTCGTCCTTCTCGAAGTGCTCCAGGATCTGATGGGGACAAGGGAACCGAGCAAGAGTGGAAGTGGCTGTGGTGGGCGTGGGGGGGCACAGGGCAGGCACACCACTTTCCCTGTCCACCCAAACCCCTGGGAAACAGCCCCTTGGCTCCTCAGACTTGCCCCCACCCCTCCCCCCTGGAAACCTCCATCAGCTCCTGGTTTCCCCACCTGGACTTTCTCCATCAGCTCCTGGTTCTGTCTGGTAAGCATGGCCACCTGCTCCTGCAGCGAAGCCAAGAGCTCCTGGGCCGACGGGCTTAGCTGCTTGGAGAGCAGCACCTCAGCCCCTGGCAGGGGACACAGACTCAGGCCCCAGAGTTCCAGCCACAAGGAATGGGAGTTGGGGGTCTGGAGCTGTGGGTCAGGGCCCCCAGGGCAGGCATACTTCTAGGAATGGCATAAACTGTGAGTGTCGGCTAGGCTCCCTCCCATCTTCAACCTCTCTCCATGCGTGTGGGTTACAGCTGTGACTCCTGGGGCCCCAGACATGGTGGGGGGTGGGGGTAGGCAGGGGGAAGGCAGGTGGGGGTCTCACCTGGGAATTCAGGTAGCTCACCCTCCTCATCCTGCAGGGTGGCCACATCATAGCTGGTGTTCTCCCGCTCGTTCTTGGAGGGGGGGGCAGGATTCAGCTTGAGGTCCTGCCCTCCCTCCAGCCCCCATGTCTCCCCTGTGAGTGTGTGATCATAACCCAATAGCGAGGGTTGTATATGCTGTCTGGTATGTGGGGCCAAGGGAGGGATGGCAGTGCATCCTTGAAAGGGTGTGTCTGGGATTCTGTGTGGGGCCACATGTGTCTGCCTGGGTGCAAGTCCCTGCAACAGTGGCTCAGCATGTATGTGCACACGTGTGTGCCCCTGTGGGGCGTGCACAGCGGCCCCAGCCTCTTCTGTGTGAGTTCCTGTGAGTGTGTGTGATTTTGCACTTGTAGTCTGTGGTGTGTGACTGTTTTGTATTTGTGTATGTGTGTGTATGATTGTGTACCTGTATCTGTTTGCTTTATTTATTTTGAGAAATATTTGTGTGAATACATGAATTTGTGAATGTGTTACCTAGGTATGTGATTGAATGAGAAGTATCTGTTGTGTGTGCCCAAGTATTTGTTGTGTGGGTGAGATGACATATTCACAGATGTGTTTGTTGTGTGTTTGCCTGTTGCATGTGTAAGACCACATATACATAAATGTTGTTGTCCGTCTCTGCATGTACATGAGTATGGGTGATTGCAGGTTTCCGAAAGTGTTCATTATGTGTACGTGTGTTTGTTATCTATACGTGATTATGTTTGTACATTTGTCTGTTCTGTGTTTGCACGTGTGTGAGACTATCTGTATTAGTGTGGTTATCAGGCAGCTGCAGCAGAAGAAATACCCCACCTCCTGGTGGCCCCACCCCTGCCTTCTCCCCATTGGCCCCACCTCCAGAAGGGACAGCCTGCTCTGCAAACTCTCCACTTCCCGGCCCAAGCTCTCCTTCTCCTCCTGCTTCTCGGCCAGCAGCTGCTGTAGCTCTTGGACCTGCAGGGAGGGAGTGGTGGTCTCAGTGGCCCTCCAGGCGAAAACACCAGGCAGCTGGGGGTCCACTTCCTCCCACCTTCCACCCTACCTGTCTCTCCAGGCTGTGGAGGGAGCTGGCCTCTGCCTCTGGCAGCTGACAGAAGAAGTGGGGACTGCGCTTAGATCTGGGCTGGGGGCCTCCCCGGCCCACCTCCTGCTCAGTGACCGTCCATCCCCACTACAGATGTCCTCTGGCCTATTTTGTGCCAGAACCCCTTTGGAGCCACTAACTCATTCATTCATGCATGCATTCATTTATTATCATTATTTTTGGTTGTGTAGTGTGGCATTTGGGATCTTAGTTCCCCAGCCAGGGATCAAATCCATGCTCCCTGCAGTGGCACAGAGCCTTAACCACTGGACCACCAGGGAACTCCTGTCTCATTCATTTATTCATTCACTCACTCACTCAAATATTCATTCATCCAGTAAATACTTATTAGGCAGTTATGGTGAGCGAGGCACCATCAACCAAACCTGCCCTTGTGGGTTCAGAGGCAAATGAGTGAATATGAATGAAATTTATAGTATATCTGATAGCAGTGCTTTGAATAAAAACAAAGGGGACTGAAAAGTGAATGGGGATGTTACAATTTTAAATAAGTTGGGTAGGGGAGGTGCATTTGAGCAAAGACCTATAGGAGGGGCGAGAAGGAGTCATACGGACAGCTGGCAGAAGGTGTTCCCGGCAGAGGGCACAGTCTGTACAAAGGCCCTGGGGCAGGACCAGGCCTGGTGTGTTGGGGGAAGAGCCAGGAGGCCTGTGTGGCTGGAGCAGAGTGAGTGGGTGGGGAGAGAGGGAGGAGGGGGAAGGCAGGGAGGGGAGTATCCCCATAGAATGGCACCCACCCCAGGCTTAGCCCCAGGCCCATGTCTCTGCTACCCCCCACCTCCTGCTTTCTTCGTTCCTGGTGCTGCTCTAGGCTCCGGATCTTCTGTAGCAGACGGCCCCTCTCCTGTCGCAGCCGCACGATCTCCTCGTAGGCATCTTGGTCATCCTGTGCCCCCCACCCCACCACCTTTACATGAGGCCCAAGGACTGTGTCCTCCCATACCTGAGCCAGAACTTTCTCCCCGTACTACCTAGAGGCAAGCCTCCCAACTCTTCCCCACAGCCAGAGCATCTCTCACCGGCATTGGGATATTGATGGGGGGTTGAGGTGCCTTCCGCTTCTTGGGGGCCCCTTGCTTGTCATGGCTGGACACAGAATTCTGGGGGTAGGGGTAGATGGGAGATATGGGCGACATGCCAGCCTCCCACCCAAATAAACCAACACAGCCCACTGTCTGTCACCAGCCCCAACTCTGCCCTCACCTCCTGGGTGATCTTGAGTGAATCCCTGCCTCTCTCTGGCCCTCACTTATCCCAGTATAAAAAGGGATAAGACCACGTCCCCTGAGAGTTCCAGATCTTATGCTTTACCTTCTGTCCCTTTTTGTGCCCTGGTACTTTCCCCAGTGAGACCCTACTGTTTACAATCCTTTCCCTGTGGAGCTGAAAACCTGTAGGATTGAGAAAGAGGCCAGACTTGCCTCCTTCCCTGACCACACCAGCCCTTATCAATCTCGTTCCCTCTACCATCCCACCCCAGCCCTATGATTTGGCCCCACGCCCCCAGTATTCTCAGAGTCCTGGTGCTTATGTTATGGATGTTGCTGCCACTTGGTGGCAGCGTACCCTAAAGGTGTGTTCTAAGTCACTGCAGTTGTGTCCGATTCTTTGCAACCCTATGGACTGCAGCCTGTCAGGCTCCTCTGTCCATGGGATTTCTCCAGGCAAGAATACTGGAGTGGGTTGCCAAGCCATCCTCCAGGGGAATCTTCCCAACCCAGGGATTGAACCCACTCCTCTTACATCTCCTGCATTGGCAGACAGGTTCTTTACCACTAGCGCCACCCGGAAAGTCCACCCTAAAGGTAGCACTCTTCCAAAGAGGTCCTTCAAAGTATTAACCCCAAGTCAAGGGTCCATCTCTTCCTTTTCTTCTCAGGGAGCTTGGGTCAAGGGGAAAGGCAGTGTGTGCACGGGGGTGTGGGGGTGGGGGGTGGGACTCACTCACTGCTTAGGGATCCATACCTGAGATGATGCCTCGCCCGAATCATCCTCTGCGAGAGCAGGGGAGAGAGGGAAGCAGGGTCAGGCACTGCGTTAGGGACTCCCTTCCTAACCCTAGGAAGGGTATTTGTTAGCCCAGGGAACTTGAGGGATCTCCCAATACCCCCCAGAATCAGGACTTTTAAGGTAGGAACTAACCATTTTGACAGAATGCTCATAGGAGGGGCCTTGCAACTCTCAAAAAGAGAGAACAGTAGCATCTCCAGAATAGAGCGACTGGGAGGGCCAATTCTTAGGGAAAGCAAAGCTCCAAGATGCCCCAGGAACACAGAGTTGACCCCTAGACTACTCTAAAAGCTCTGGGGCACCTTGAACCTACCCTGAGCACTGTGAGGGGAGCAACAAAACCTCCTATAATATGAACAGGGATACCTTGAAACTATCCACAGGAGGAAGGGAGAGAAAGGGGTGGCGAGAGACTACCTAGTGGAGGGAAGGGGGTGTTTGAAACTGTTACGAGGTGGGGTTTGCATACCGCTGGGTGGTGAGGGGCGCTGGGCTGCCTCCTGTAGGAGGTGCAAGATGAGCTTGTCCCCTGCCAGGGTGCCGTAGTGAGCAGCATCCTGGCCCAGCGCATCTGTGATGCCCGGCTGGGCCCCGCCCTGCAGCAGTACCTCCACTGTTTCGGGGCTGGCTCCCTCACAGGCCAGCATCAGGGCCGTCCTACCAGAAGAGGAGGCTGCTGAGGGGGCGAGGATACGTTCAAACCTCCACACCCTCCTCAACACCCAGGCTGGGTTGAGAGAGGAAGACACACTATATCTCACACCCAGAGAGGTTAAGAGACTTGCCCAAGGTCACACAGCACACAGTGAACTGGCTGGGAGGGGAGAGGCTCACCTGCCTTGGAGGTCCTGGTCATTTGCAGCAGCCCCTTGCTGCAGGAGGAGGCGGCACAGATCCGTGTGACACATCTGAGCTGCGATGATGAGGGGTGTTGTACCCAGCTGAGGGAGGGGGTGGGGAGAGGATGAGACAAGGACAAGACATGAGAGACTGACTCTGGGAGGTTGGGAAGCCTGTGATGGGCCCCCTAAGTTCGCTCCAAATCTTCACACTTTTCAAAGGGTGCCTGGGATACCTCAAATGCACTTTCCCCAAAGATTCCAGTACTTTGGCCACCTGATGCTAAGAGCCGATTCATTGGAAAACACCCTGATGCTGGGAAAGATTGAGGTCAGGAGGAATAGGGGGTGGCAGAGGATGAGATGGTTGGATGGCATCACCCACTTAATGAACATGAGTTTGAGCAAGTTCCGGGAGATAGTGAAGGACAGGGAACCCTGGTGGGCTGCAGTCCACGGGGTTGCAAAGAGTCAGACACGACTGAGCAACTGAAGAAAAACAACAAAAGAATCCATGGACTCACCCGATCTCGGGGATTCAGATGGGCCTTGAAGGAGCAGAGCATTTCTGAGCAGGAGATGCAGCCGCCAGCGGCTGGAAAAAGAGAGAAGGGTGGGTAGGTAGGGCGAGGCTTTGATATTTTCTGGGGGCCTTCTGCTTGAGGGTGATTTTTTTTTTTTTTTTGGCTGTGCTGGGTCTTCACTGCTGAGCACAGGCAGCAGCTCTGGTGCATGGACTTAGCTGCCACTCGGCATGTGGAATCTTTCTGGACCAGGGATTGAACCTGTGTCCCCTGCATTGGGAGGCAGATTCTTAACCACTGGACCACCAGGTATGTCCCTGGGTGTCATTCTTATCCTTTATTTCATAAGAAACTCTCACCTTCCCCAGAAGATCAGTAACAAAGATAAGACTGAAATTTTACAGATGAGGAAATTGAGCCCCAACCAGCTCCATGGTCACTCTGGGGGTTAGAGACAGCCAGAATGACTTGGGTCTTCTAACTCCCAATCCAGAGCTCTTTCCTCATCTTTCCACTGTGGGTCTCTCTTGCATGCGTGCGTGCTCAGTTGCTTTAGTCATATCCGACTCTTGGCAACCCTATGAACTGTACCCCACCAGGCTCCTCTGTCGATAAGGTTTTCCAGGCAAGAATACTGGAGAGGGTTGCCATGCCTCCTCCAGGGGATCTTCCTGACCCAGGGATTGAACCTGTGCCTTTTCTGTCTCCTGCAGTGCAAGTGGATTCTTTACTGCTGAGCCACCAGGGAAGCCTGTGGCTTCCTCTTAGGGTGGAATTTTTCACTGATTTTCAAGTATTTATCCCTTTTTTGTTCAAGCGGCATTAACTGTATACTGACTATATACCAAACCAACATACAAAGAGTGTTAATTTTTTTTTTTTGGCCATTCCACGTGGCATGTGGGACCTTAATTCCCTGACCAGGGATCAAACTCACAACCCCTGTAGTGGAAGCTTGGAACCCTAACCACTGGACTGCCAGGGAATTCCCCAAAGAGTGTTACTGTTTACTAGAGAGATCAGACCTCTGCTGAGGTTTAGCAGGCTTATTGGGGTTTGATCTGAGTTCTGAGTTCTGATGGTGAAAGGGGAAGGGCAGAGGTCACTGCATGGACACGGACCCTGAGGCAGGGAGGAGCTTGGGAGGACTTGATCGTCAAAGAAGGAGGACAGGGTGTGTATGTCCAGAGCCTCAGAGAGGGAAGGGAAGGCTTTGTGCAAGGAAGTGCTGCTGGAAATCATCAAACTTTTGGACTTCCCTGGTGGTTCAGTGATTTAAACCCCATGTTTGCACTGCAGCGGGCCCGAGTTCAATCCCTAGTCAGGGAACTAAGCTCCCACATGCCTCACCATGGCCATAAAGATAAAATAAGAAGAAAAAAAAAAGCTACAAAAAAATAAATAAACTTTAAACTAAGCCATGCCCGTGGGGCAACCCAAGATGGGTGGGTCATGGTGGAGACAGCTGACAGAATGTGGTCCACTGGAGAAGGGAATGGCAAACCACTTCAATATTCTTGCCTTGAGAACCCCATGAACAGTATGAAAAGGCAAAATGATAGGATACTGAAAGAGGAACTCCCCAGGTCAGTAGGTGCCCAATATGCTACTGGAGATCAGTGGAGAAATAACTCCAGAAAGAATGAAGGGATGGAGCCAACGCAAAAAGAATACCCAGCTGTGGATGTGACTGGAGATAGAAGCAAGGTCCGATGCTGTAAAGAGCAATATTGCATAGGAACCTGGAATGTCAGGTCCATGAATCAAGGCAAATTGGAAGTGGTCAAACAAGAGATGGCAAGAGTGAATGTCAACATTCTAGGAATCAGCGAACTGAAATGGACTGGAATGGGTAAATTTAACTCAGATGACCATTATATCTACTACTGCGGGCAGGAATCCCTCAGAAGAAATGGAGTAGCCATCATGGTCAACCAAAGAGTCCGAAATGCAGTACTTGGATGCAATCTCAAAAACAACAGAATGAAAAAAAAAAAAAAAAAAACCAACAGAATGATCTCTGTTCGTTTCCAAGGCAGACCATTCAATATCACAGTAATCCAAGTCTATGCCCCAACCAGTAACACTGAAGAAGCTGAAGTTGAATGGTTCTATGAAGATCTACAAGACCTTTTAGTACTAACACCCAAAAAAGATGTCCTTTTCATTATAGGGGACTGGAATGCAAAAGTAGGAAGTCAAGAAACACCTGGAGTAACAGGCAAATTTGGCCTTGGAATACAGAATGAAGCAGGGCAAAGACTAATAGAGTTTTGCCAAGAAAATGCACTGGTCATAGCAAACACCCTCTTCCAACAACACAAGAGAAGACTCTACACATGGACATCACCAGATGGTCAACACCGAAATCAGACTGATTATATTCTTTGCAGCCAAAGATGGAGAAGCTCTATACAGTCAGCAAAAACAAGACCAGGAGCTGACCGTGGCCCAGATCATGAACTCCTTATTGCCAAATTCAGACTGAAATTGAAGAAAGTAGGGAAAACCACTAGACCATTCAGGTATGACCTAAATCAAATCCCTTATGATTATACAGTGGAAGTGAGAAATAGATTTAAGGGCCTAGATCTGATAGACAGAGTGCCTGATGAACTATGGACGGAGGTTCGTGACATTGTACAGGAGACAGGTATCAAGACCATCCCCATGGAAAAGAAATGCAAAAAAGCAAAATGGCTGCCTGGGGAGGCTTACAAATAGCTGTGAAAAGAAGAGAAGCGAAAAGCAAAGGAGAAAAGGAAAGATACAAGCATCTGAATGCAGAGTTCCAAAGAATAGCAAGAAGAGATAAGAAAGCCTTCTTCAGCGATCAATGCAAAGAAGTAGAGGAAAACAACAGAATGGGAAAGACTAGAGATCTCTTCAAGAAAATTAGAGATACCAAGAGAACATTTCATGCAAAGAAGGGCTCAATAAAGGACAGAAATGGTATGGACCTAACAGAAGCAGAAGATATTAAGAAGAGATGGCAAGAATACACAGAACTGTACAAAAAAGATCTTCATGACCCAGATAATCACGATGGTGTGATCACTGACCTAGAGCCAGACATCCTGGAATGTGAAGTCAAGTGGGCCTTAGAAAGCATCACTACGAACAAAGCTAGTGGAGGTGATGGAACTCCAGTTGAGCTGTTCCAAATCCTGAAAGATGATGCTGTGAAAGTGCTGCACTTAATATGCCAGCAAATTTGGAAAACTCAGCAGTGGCCACAGGACTGGAAAAGGTCAGTTTTCATTCCAATCCCAAAGAAAGGCAATGCCAAAGAATGCTCAAACTACCACACAATTGCACTCATCTCACATGCTAGTAAAGTAATGCTCAAAATTCTCCAAGCCAGGCTTCAGCAATATGTGAATCGTGCACTTCCTGATGTTCAAGCTGGTTTTAGAAAAGGCAGAAGAACCAGAGATTAAATTGCGAACATCCGCTGGATCATGGAAAAAGCAAGAGAGTTCCAGAAAAACATCTATTTCTGCTTTATTGACTATGCCAAAGCCTTTGACTGTGTGGATCACAATAAACTGTGGAAAATTCTGAAAGAGATGGGAATACCAGACCTCCTGATCTGCCTCTTGAGAAATTTGTATGCAGATCAGGAAGCAACAGTTAGAATTGGACATGGAACAACAGACTGGTTCCAAATAGAAAAGCAGTACGTCAAGGCTGTACATTGTCACCCTGCTTATTTGACTTATATGCAGAGTACATCATGAGAAATGCTGGACTGGAAGAAACACAAGCTGGAATCAAGATTGCTGGGAGAAATATCAATAACCTCAGATATGCAGATGACACCACCCTTATGGCAGAAAGTGAAGAAGAACTAAAAAGCCTCTTGATGAAAGTCCAAGTGGAGAGTGAAAAAGTTGGCTTAAAGCTCAACATTCAGAAAACGAAGATCATGGCATCCGGTCCCATCACTTCATGGGAAATAGATGGGGAGACAGTGGAAACAGTGTCAGACTTTATTTTTTGGGGCTCCAAAATCACTGCAGATGGTGACTGCAGCCATGAGATTAAAAGATGCTTACTCCTTGGAAGGAAAGTTATGACCAACCTAGATAGCATATTCAAAAGCAGAGACATTACTTTGCCAACAAAAGTCCGTCTAGTCAAGGCTATGGTTTTTCCTGTGGTCATGTATGGATGTGAGAGTTGGACTGTGAAGAAGGCTGAGCGCCGAAGAATTGATGCTTTTGAACTGTGGTGTTGGAGAAGACTCTTGAGAGTCCCTTGGACTGCAAGGAGATCCAACCAGTCCATTCTGAATGAGATCAGCCCTGAGATTTCTTTGGAAGGACTGATGCTAAAGCTGAAACTCCAGTACTTTGGCCGCCTCATGCGAAGAGTTGACTCATTGGAAAAGACTGATGCTGGGAGGGACTGGGGGCAAGAGGAGAAGGGGACGACAGAGGATGAGATAGCTGGATGGCATCACTGACTCGATGGACGTGGGTCTGGGTGAACTCCCAGGGTTGGTGATGGACAGGGAGGCCTGGCGTGCTGCGATTCATGAGGTCGCAAAGAGTCGAACACGACTGAGCGACTGAACTGAATTGATGTTATTATCTGCTGTGTGCCCAAGGGCTTATGGAATTTTGTTTGCTCCCGTAATCTCATTGTTTAGAACAGAGCCTGGCACACAGCAGACACTTGACAAATATTTATTAAATGAAAAAAACCAAGAAGCTTCCATAAAGTGAGCAAAGGCTTTGCTACCACTAGGTGGCAGCATACTTTAACTGCAGGGAATGTTTCAACTAAATAAAACTCCAAAGCAAATGTATTTCATGTTTTCACTTGAGAGTCATCAAGTGAAAGACATTCCCAAATGTCATGGGCCTGGTGTTTAGACACTGGGCTGGACTCTGGCTCAAGGGGTTTGGGTCTCTTCCCCTCCCTTGGAAAAGTTTGGAGTTGATGATTATGAAGACCTTCAGCCTTCCTGAGGTTCCCTAGGAGTTCCTTGAAGCAATAACCCTCCAATCGTCCTCACCCAGGCCTGGCATACAGTAGGCTGTGCTTTGGGGTCAGGCGTCCTGGATCCTCCCCACTTTCTTGTTTACAGGACTCAATTCCTTTGTCCATCCAATGGTGCTCCAGTGGCTAAGAATTTGCCTTCCAATGCAAGCGACTTGTGTTCGATCCCTGGTAGGGGAACTAAGACCCTACATGCTGTGGAGCAATGAAGCCTGAGCACTGCAACTACTGAGCCTGTGAACCACAACTAGAGAAGCCTGTGTGCCACAATGAAGAATGATGCAATGAAGATACAGTACAGCCAAAAAAAAAAAAAAAATGATAATGCATGCAGAGCAAGGGGCTCTGTGAGGAAGAAGGTGGAATATGTCCCAGGCACATCCCCAGAACCCCAGGTAGAATAATCCCCAAGCTCAGCCTCTGGGGGCCATGGTGGCCAGGGTGAGGCTAGGCTGTACCCACCTGCATGATGCAGGGCGGTCCACCCGCTGCTGTCCACTGTATCCACCGCACAGGATGCCTGGGGAGAGGGATGGGTCGTTGGAGTTGGAGCCATCCTTGTTTGTTGTCTAATTTCTCTAGGAACTGCTCTTCCTTGGGCTTTGCTGTATTTCAGGCTCCTTGGCCCTTCCCCCCTCCCACCCACCCACCTGCTCTGTGGAACCCACTCCTCATGGGCCCCTATCTTGACTCTTATGAAAATTGGTGAGAAAGAGGGATGAGCTGGGAGCCCAAGGGCAGCTGGGGGTTTGGGAAGTAGGTGGGAGCCCTGAAAGTGGCTATGGCTAAGAGAGTATCCAGAGTTTAGGGAGAAGGTGGGGCTCGGGAGACATCTGATATTCAGAGTATTTCTTGGATGTGGGACATAGCTGGACACTTGGAGAGTCTCATTGTCCAGGGAGTAGCTAGGACTCAGGAATAAAAGGGGCCAAGGAATACCTAGGATTCGGGGTGTATCTGGGGCTTCCGTGAATTGCTGGAACTCATCAGGAATAGTCAGGGCAGGGGAATGTCGGGGGGTTGGGCAGTGTTGGAGACAGGAAAGGAAATGACCTGCAGTAGTTGCTTCAAGCACTGTGGGTGCCCGTACTTAGCGGCCAGGTGGAGGGCGTTGTAACCTAAAAGGGAAAATGAATATTCTAGAAGGTACTAGAGCTTCAGATACTCAGGGAGCTTCTGCTGCCCCCCCAAACCTGTGTCAATAATTGTGATGACTCTGTCTAGCTAGTCTCCAAACCCAGGTATTCTCAAAATCCTGCTACTCCCGGGGGCAGAGACTCTCCAAGCCCCAGCTGGTCTGAGTCTCAGACAATCTCATCCTAGCTACACTTCACATCTTTCCATTCCTCAAGCACTACGGTCCTCAGCTACTCTCCATGTCCTCAGCTGCTCCCTCTGTTCCCAGCTATTCCCCAGGTCTCCAGCTACTCCTCAGGTCCCCAGCTGGTCCCCAGCAACTTCCCAAGTGCCCAGCTACTCCTCAGGTCCCCAGCTACTCCCCAATGTCTCCATCTACTCCTCGGGTCTCCAGCTGCTCCCCAGGTCCCCAGCTACTTTATGTGCTGTGCTTAGTTGCTCAGTCGGGCCCAACTCTTTTTGACCCCAGGGACTGCAGCCTGCCAGGCTCCTCTGTCCATGGGGATTCTCCAGGCAAGAATACTGGAATGGGTTGCCATGCCCTCCTCCAGGAGATCTTCCCAACCCAGGGATCAAACCTGGGTCTCCCACATTGCAGGCAGATTATTCACCGTCTGAGCCACCAAGGAAACCCAAGAATACTGGAGTGGGTAGCCTATCCCTTCTCCAGGGGATCTTCCCGACCCAGGAATTGACCTGGGTCTTCTGCATTGCAGGTGGATTCATTACCAGCTGAGCCACCAGGGAAGCCCTAACTATTCTATAAGCTCAACTATATCAAAGTGCCAGCTATGCCCCTATATTTGATACTCTGTAAATCCCCAGTACTCCATACATTCTGGCTCCTACACCTGGCTATGCCCCATGCCTCATTACTCCCCGAGCTCCTGCTACCTCTAAACCCCAGCTACTCCATGAACCTCAGATACTCCCCCCAAAAAACTATACTAGTTATTCTCATGCCCTCAGACGCTCCTCAAGCTCAGACACTCCTCTGTTTCTGCTGCTTCCTCTGACTCAGCCACTACCTGAGTCCCAGCTCCCCTGATCCACAAGTTGCCTCAGTCGGTCTATTGCCAACCAGTCTCCATCCTTGGGTACTGCAGCCTGACATGCTCCTGTCCCCGGGGGCACTGAAGGGAACCCCCTTTTCAGCAGGACACTGAGGCCATGAAGCAGGGCGTGACTGGACCCTCAGGCTGGGCACCTGGTCAGAGTTCCTCCTCCCTCCCCCAGGGCCGGCGGGTAGTACCTGCCCCATCCGTGCTCATGGCGTTGGCGCCGTGTGCCAGCATCACCTCAAGACAGCTGGCTGCACCCCTCATGGCTGCCAGGTGGAATCTGGAGGCCAGAGGTCAGGGGTCAACTGCAGGGTGGCCACCCCTCAGCCCTCACACCCCCAGGACATGGAGACTCACGCGGACTTGCCCTCGGGGTCCAGCTTGGTGGGCACCAGCCCCTTGCGGGCGATAAGGGAGGCCACCCGTGTGGGATCGTTGTTCTCCACCGCCTGCAGCAGCCGCTCATCACTTTTGCCCCAGTCCTGGCTCTGTGGGGCACACCCAGAGGAACGTGGGACTGGTGGCCACTGTCCCTCCCCGCTCCCCTGGCAGGGGCTCTGGGCTCTCGCCGCTGGTCCTGGGCACTTGCCTGGCGCCTGCCTCTGGCTGCCGCCGGCTTCGGGATGGGGCAGGGGCCGCAGGGCGGGCAGGAGCCGAGGTCAGTGGGGCTGAGCCGCAGCTGCCGGGGGAAGTGGTCCTGGGTGGGGGCCTGAGACAGCATACCTCCAGCCTGGGTCCTCAGCACCTGCCCCCCCAGCTGTCCTCCACCACTGCCAGCAACCGTACCATTAAACCACCCCCAGCTCAGCTCCCAGCATCTTTCCAAGAAGCTGTCCCCCAAACCTAGGTCCCTAGCTATCTCTTAGTGAAACCCGCCTTTCTAATATTACCTCACCACGTCTTCCTGAACTGCCCTCCAAAGTATTCCCAAAGGAACCACTAAAGGTCCCTTAAATGTCCCTCACACTGTCCTCTGCCAGCTACCCTTCTTCTGCCCCTGAGACGCCAAGATTGTCCCGCAAATGTCCTAAATGCATCTATAAATATCTTCCCCAAATTCATCCCTCCAATGACCCCGTCAAATGTCCCCAAAATGTCCTCCCCGCAAAATCTTTCAGACGTCCTCCAAAACTGTTCTCCAAATGTCAGTATCTTTTCCCCAAAAAAGGTCAAAGTATCACCCAAATTGTCCCCCTGGATGATCCCATCCAAAACTGTCCGTCTAGATCAGATCAGATCAGATCAGTCGCTCAGTCGTGTTCGACTCTTTGCGACCCCATGAATCGCAGCACGCCAGGCCTCCCTGTCCATCACCAACTCCCGGAGTTCACTCAGACTCACGTCCATCGAGTCAGTGATGCCATCCAGCCATCTCATCCTCTGTCGTCCCCTTCTCCTTTTGCCCCCAATCCCTCCAAGCATCAGAGTCTTTTCCAATGAGTCAGTGCCCTCTAAATTCCTCTAAGTGTCCCCATCTGTCCTCAAAATTGTCTCCCCATATGTGCCATCCATCCTCCCATCTCTGTTTCCCCCCCCCTTCCGCTGCCCTCCCCGCTTCGCTGTCTCGGGTCTGCGGGTGGAGGGTCTAGGCTCTGCGCGGTCAGGGGCCGGGGCGGGGCGGGGCGGGGAGGGGAGGAAGGGCCCGCGCCAGCCCCCTCCCGCGCCCCCTCCCCCGGCCCTACCGCGAAGGAGGCGGCGGCGCACAGACACAGCTGCTTCATGGCGTCCAGGGCGCCGGGCGGCCGGGCGGCCGGGCTCCGGGAGGTGACCCGGTCGGAGGGGCCAGAGGGGCCGGAGATAGGGGCCCGCGAAGCCGGAGCTCGGCCGCCCGGCCCGCGCGGTCCAGCCAAACCAGACACCGCCCCTCCCCCGCGCCCCGCCTGCCGCCCCCCTCCCGGCCCCTCCCCTACGGTTGAGGGGGAGCGCCAGGGAGCGGGGATGGGCTCTGGGGGAGGGGGACCGCCGAGGCCAGACCTGACCTTCTCGCCACCAGGAGGCTGAGGCAAAGGGGGACAGGCTCCCAGCATCTCCAGGGACCCGACTGCATCCGTCTCCGCCTCCTTTGAGCTGGCCGGGGAATGGGGGATGCGGGGGTCTCAGGTGACTCTCGGCCTGGTCTCACTGCTGCTGGGCCATCCGGGCTGTCACTCATTCACTCATTCATTCATTCATTCATCCGCCAGTGGGGCTGTTCTGCAGTCTTGACAAACCTGAATTTGAATCCAGGACACCATCCCCCCACACCCCAGCGCCACCCTCCTCACACTCGCATTTACCATCTACAAGATGGGTCAAGATACTTACCTGCTTTGGACTTCACTTTCCTCATCCAGGAAATGGGTTTCCTATTAAACAGTACCTACTGCAGAGGGTTACTGGGAAGACTAAATGAGATGCTATATAGCAGGGGTCCCCAGCCCCCCAGCCATGGACCAGTATCCGTTGGCGGCCTGTTAGGAACCAGGCCGCATAGCAGGAGGTGAGCGGTGGCTAAACAAGAGACGCTTTACTGATGTCTACTGCCCGAACCCCACCTCTTGTCAGATCTGCAGGGGCATCAGATTCTGAGGAACTTGAACCCTAACCCTAAAAGTTAAGGTGGAATATCCTGAGATTGCCACAAAATAGAAATAAACTGCAAAATAAATGTAATGCACTTAAATCATCCTGAAACTATCCCCACCCCCACACCTCGGGCTCATGGAAATATTGTCTTCCCCAGAACTGGCTCCTGGTGCCAAAAAGGTTGGGGACCTCTGCAACACATAGTGCCTGGCACAAAGCAAGTGTGCTACAAACACAGATTCAGTCATCGCAGAGAGATGCGGTTGGACTGTCTGCATATCTAACCCTGCATCCTGGGACTCAGGACATAGTAGGTGCTCAGTTAAACCACTGAAAGACAGTGAGGACACCGGCTTTAGCTCTAACTCCAAGGAGATGGGAAGGTCTGTGTTCCCCTCATTATGTTCTCAGATTGGGAGCCCCTTGAGAGCAGAGTCCCACTGAGGCCTCCCTGGCAAAGGGCCTTGGATCCCAGGGTGGGGTGAGGCAGTTGGTGAATGTTGGCTCAGTGAGGGCATGACTCATAGGCCAATTGCATTCATTCAGTCCATGCGTCCTAGAGGGTGCCTGGCACAACCCTGCACATTGGGACTCAGTGGCAAAGACAGTTGTCCTTGCTGTCACTGAGGTCCCTGGGGAGACAGACACACCCACGGATTTATGAACCAAAGTGATCAGGGCTGTTGAAGGGGAAGCTCAGATGAGCTGGAAGCTCAGAGAGGACTCTTGAAACTATCTGGGAAGTCAGGGAAATCCTGCAAGAGAGGACATCTGAGTTGAAACTTGAAGAATGGACAGCATTGGGGAGCAGCGGGAACAAGATCATGAAATAAATTGCGCTCCTGGACCAGTGTGGTAACTCTGCCCTGTTCCAGGACCTGGAGTGTTGGTGGGGGGCATACTGAAGGGTCGGGCAGAGGGGGAGAGATGTTGTATAGGAGCCGGACTTAGGGGAAAACAAGGCGTGTGGGATGTCAGGAGAGCCACAAACAGTTCCAAAAGGCAGGACAATCCACTGTGTTGTGAATGAAAATTTGAGAAATGGCCAGGAGAAGGTGGGAGGTTGGGATTACAGGGGAGAGAAAAGGATGTGTGGAGAGACAGGCTTTCAGGAGCCTGAATTTTTAACCTTAATTTTTATTTTTGACTGCACCACGAGGCATATGGGGTCTTAATTCCTCCACCAGGGATCGCACCTATGCCCTCTGCCTTGGGAGTGCGGAGTCTTAACCTCTGGACCATCAGGGAAGTCCCAGGAACCTGAATTTAAGAGCAATGGCTGCTGACAGGCACTGGGGCTTTGAAGACAGCTTGGCCATTGTATACCTGCTGTGTGACCTGAGACTAGCCACTCTCCCTCTCTGGGCCTCAATTCTTCCACTGTTAAATGGAATAGATAACGGAATGGATAGCATAAAGCCGGGTTCCTCCACCTGGAGGCACTGCTGACATTTGGGGTCTGGTCATTCCCTGGGGTGGGGCCATCCTGGACTCTGTGAGGGTGTTGAACAGCATCCTTGGTCCAGGAGCAGCCCCCCTCCCCACTGCCCACTGTGTGACAACCATGTCAGAGGCATCACCCATGTCCCTGGGGGCAGGATCACTGCTGTTGTCCGTGATTATTCTCAGACACCTTTGGGCAGGTGGAGGGAGAGGTGGGGACAGGTAAATAGAGAGTTTGCTGATAAGCAGTTGAGGAGTTGGAGGGAGGGTGTTGAGGCCTCCTCTCTCCTCTTACACTTGGGTAGGGGGGTGACTCTTAGGCTTGTCCAGAGAGGAGACTGAAATGGATCTCCCAGCTCAGGCCTCAGATTTCCAACTGCCCTTGGTCTGTCCTTCTGGATGCCAGACACAATCAGAAGCCCCTCCCCTCGCAGTGTGCCAAGGGTACCACCATCCCACCTGACTCCTCTCTCTCTCCCCACACCCAACCCAGCAGCCAAACTGCATCCAAGGACCCCTTCTCACCCACGGTCAGTCCCATCACAGCTCCACCGTGGGGTCACCTCCACCCGGGCCTGCTTGCTTCTATTCCCCTCCCTGGCCCACCAGCTGCCTAAACCTTCAACAGAGCATCTCTTTCTCCTGCTCATAAGCCTCCAGCGACGTCACTTGTCATCAGATGCTAACTGCTCACAGAGCCCAGGAGGTTCCATGGCAAGGGGTCCACCAACTAAGGTCTCCCACCCTACCCCACTCCCACCTGGTTTTATCCAGGCCAAGAGCTGAGAATGGTTTTTACACTTATAAGTGGTTAGGGGGGAAATAAATCAAAAGAAGAGTTATATTTTGTAACACATGAAAATTATATGAGGGGACTTCCTGGCAGTCCAGTGGTTAAGACTCTGTTCTCCCAATGCAGGGGGTGGTTTGATCCCTGGTCGGGAAACTAAGATCCCACACGCCTCAAGGTATGGCCTCCCACCCCACCCCCCCCCCCCCCAGATTATATGAAAATCACATTTCAGAGTCCATAGAACAAGTTTGGATGGCAAGGAGAACAAACAAGTCAATCCTAAAGGAAAGCAACCCTGAATATTCATTGGAAGGAGTGATGCTGAAGCTGGAGCTCCAATATTTTGGCCACCTGATGCAAAGAGCTGACTCATTGGAAAAGCCCCTGATGCTGGGAAATATTGAAGGCAGAAGAAGGGGATGGCAGAGGATGAGATGGTTGGGTGGCATCACTGACTCAATGGACAAAAGTTTGAGAAACTCTGGGAGATAGTGAAGGACAGGGAAGCCTGGCATGCTGCAGTCCAAAGAGTCGGACACCACTGAGCGACTGAACAACAACACTGGGATGAAGCTATGCTCGTTAATTTTCAAACAGCCTCTGGGAATTCCCTGATTGCCCAATGGTTAGGACTCCCAAGTTATCCCATGGACAGAGGAGTCTAGTAGGCTACAGTTCATGGACCTGCAAAGCATCAGACACGACTGAAGTGACTTGGCATGCACACACTAGGAATGAAGATCCCACAAGCTGCAAGGTGTGGCCGAAAAAGAGATTTACCATCCGGCCTTTTACGTGAAAAATGTGCCCACTTTGGCTCTAATCACTCCTCCTCATCAACTTTCTGAGCTCTTCCCCCGGCCTGCCCCCAGGTCCATGGATTCATGCTGCAGTGGCCTCCTTTCCGGTCTTCTGACAGCTCCGCCCACCTCCGCGCTTTTGCCCTTCCCGTGCCCTCCACCCGGGATGCCCTCTCTCCTCCACCACCTACAAGGCTGATCCCTTCACTGTCTTTTGCACTGGAAGACACCTCTTCAGACAGCCCTTCTCTGGTCACCCCCTTGTCACTCTGATTCCCTCAGTGGGGGCCAATTTTCCTTTATGGTTTTTATTATCACCTGACGTCATCCCATGTACCTTTCTGAAAATATCACTTCCTCTTGATCTCTCCACAGAATGTCATCTCTGCACAGGCAGGAATTTTTGTGTTCCTTAGTCATTGCCACATCTCCCCAGCAGGTCCCAGGTACAGATTTAGGAGTGCCCGATACAAAGTGAAAACACAGGGCTCCTAGCTGAAAAGTGACTAAAAATGTCAAGACAGGCAGAAACGAAACCAAATACGGGGCTCTTCCGAGTGGGAGCATCTGTGCAGCCAGCCTTGGTCTCCAGCCTACAGTAGGTACTCATTAAATGTTTGTTGAATGAATTAAATAGTGACTCGGATTTAAAATAAGGTCATATATCTAGTAAATATCTACATGTACATTTCTTCATTTCAAGAGTATTTTTCAGGACTTCCCTGGTGGTCTGGTAGTTAAGACTTTGCCTTCCAATGCAGGGGGCGCAGGTTCCATCCCTGGTCAGGGAGCTAAGACCCCACCTGCCTTGGAGCCAAAAAATCAAAACAGAAGCAGTATTTGTAATAAATTCAATAAAAAAAATCAAACAAACAAAAAGACTATTTTGCAGGGCATTCTAATAATAAACTACAAGCTACAAAATTCAGTCAATTCCCCAGTGCCTTTTTTGATCCAATATCAAAAGACTAGTTTGTTCACACTGGGGAAAAAAAGAGAAATAGAGACTCTGGGAGTAAAAGTGAGGGACAGGGATGGACAGACTTTCCAAAAAGCATTGAGGCACCGGGAGTCTATGAATGTTCTAAAAAGTTTTTTTTACAGATCCACAAGCTTCTTTCTTGTGGGATTTTTCTAAAACCTGAAATAAGGGCAAGAGATCAGAGGGAATCCAAAAAATCGAGGCTCCTAGTTCCAGTTAACTCCCATCTTATGGATGGAAATACTGAGGCCCAGAGAGGACTCAGAGCAAACAGGGCGCTCTGCCAGGGGGCCTGGAAGAGCAGGCTGGATCCTGAGAGCAGTGGAAGCAGGCAAGGCCTGGAGCCCAGGTGTGGTGGCTGGGCTGTGTGCTGAGAAAGGGAAACAGACTGTCCGGGGAGACGGAGGCGGAGGGAGGCGGAGGAGGACCTCTGCTGTCAGGGGTGTTTGGTTTCTTCCCTCTGGGCAGCCGAACAAAAGCTGAACTGAATCCTGCTGCCAGCAGAGAAACTGGAGCCCAGGGCGGGCGAGGCAGGGGTGTGGGAGTGGGGGCATGCTGCAGGGGAATGGGAGAATGGAGGCACAGCTTCCCTTCTGCTTCCAGCTCCAGGCCTCACATTTGCCGCTCCTGCCCCAGCCTTTGGTGTCTCTGCTCGCTGCACACCCCCACACCCAACCCCAGAGACCCTCAAAACCAGATGGAGTTTTTAACACCCCTCTGCCCCCGCCCCTGCCTTCTGACTCTGTGCTAGGCACCTATCAAAACACAGTCATGTCCCAAATTAGGTACATTTTTTTTTTTTTTGGTGGCCCAAACTTTTTGAAGAATTTTATTTCAACAGAACTCTGCTTCTGAAATTAACAATGCTATAAGTATCTGAATGCAGAGTTCCAAAGAATAGCAAGAAAAGATAAGAAAGCCTTCCTCAGCGATCAATGCAAAGAAGTAGAGGAAAACAACAGAATGGGAAAGACTAGAGATCTCTTCAAGAAAATTAGAGATACCAAGGGAACATTTCATGCAAAGATGGGCTCAATAAAGGACAGAAATGGTATGGACCTAACAGAAGCAGAAGATATTAAGAAGAGCTGGCAAGAATACACAGAAGAACTGTACAAAAAAGATCTTCACAACCCAGATAATCACGATGGTATGATCACTCATCTAGAGCCAGACATCCTGGAATGTGAAGTCAGTGGGCCTTAGAAAGCATCAGTATGAACAAAGCTAGTGGAGGTGATGGAACTCCAGTTGAGCTATTTCAAATCCTGAAAGATAATGCTGTGAAAGTGCTGCACTCAATATGCCAGCAAATTTGGAAAACTCAGCAGTGGCCACAGGACTGGAAAAGGTCAGTTTTCATTCCAATCCCAAAGAAAGGCAATGCCAAAGAATGCTCAAACTACCGCACAATTGCACTCATCTCACATGCTAGTAAAGTAAAGCTCAAAATTCTCCAAACCAGGCTTCAGCAATATGTGAACCGTGAACTTCCTGATGTTCAAGCTGGTTTTAGAAAAGGCAGAGTAACCAGAGATCAAATTGCGAACATCCGCTGGATCATGGAAAAAGCAAGAGAGTTCCAGAAAAACATCTATTTCTGCTTTATTGACTATGCCAAAGCCTTTGACTGTGTGGATCACAATAAACTGTGGAAAATTCTGAAAGAGATGGGAATACCAGACCTCCTGATCTGCCTCTTGAGAAACCCCTATGCAGGTCAGGAAGCAACAGTTAGAACTGGACATGGAACTACAGACTGGTTCCAAATAGGAAAAGGAGTACGTCAAGGCTATATATTGTCACTCTGCTTATTTAACTTATATGCAGAGTACATCATGAGAAAAGCTGGACTGGAAGAAACACAAGCTGGAATCAAGATTGCCGGGAGAAATATCAGTAACCTCAGATATGCAGATGACACCACCCTTGTTGCAGAAAGTGAAGAGGAACCAAAAAGCCTCTTGATGAAAGTCAAAGTGGAGAGTGAGAAAGTTGGCTTAAAGCTCAACATTCAGAAAATGAAGATCATGGCTTCCGGTCCCATCACTTCATGGGAAATAGATGGGGAAACAGTGGAAACAGTGTCAGACTTTATTTTTGGGGGCTCCAAAATCACTGCAGATGGTGACTGCAGCCATGAAATTAAAACACGCTTACTCCTTGGAAGGAAAGTTATGACCAACCTAGATAGCATATTCAAAAGCAGAGACATTACTTTGCCAACAAAAGTCCATCTAGTCAAGGCTATGGTTTTTCCTGTGGTCATGTATGGATGTGAGAGTTGGACTGTGAAGAAGGCTGAGCGCCGAAGAATTGATGCTTTTGAACTGTCATGTTGGAGAAGACTCTTGAGAGTCCTTTGGACTGCTAGGAGATCCAACCAGTCCATTCTGAAGGAGATCAGCCCTGGGATTTCTTTGGAAGGACTGATACTAAAGCTGAAACTCCAGTACTTTGGCCACCTCATGCAAAGAGTTGACTCATTGGAAAAGACTCTGATGCTGGGAGGGATTGGGGGCAGGAGGAGAAGGGGACGACAGAGGATGAGATGGTTGGATGGCATCACTGATTCGATGGACGTGAGTCTGAGTGAACTCTGGGAGTTGGTGATGGACAGGGAGGCCTGGCGTGCTGCGATTCATGGGGTGGCAAAGAGTCGGACACGACTGAGCAACTGAACTGAACTGATGGCTACAGGCCCTCTGGTATTATCTCTGTTATGGTTGAGGAGACCCATGTGATTGATACTTGGATTCCTGGTTTCTCTGAATAGAAATTGTAGATAAAAAATATGAGATGCTCTTCCTGATTAAAAGCATTCTCTCAATTTACAACAAAATTAAAAACCAATGATATGGTTTGGTCTAACACTGACTTCAAGTTCTCAGGAATTCTTAGGGGTAAATGTGAACACTAACTAGGAATTGATTCCAAACGGAATGAAAATTGTAGGATCAGTCTGCAATACATGAAGCTGAAAAGAAAGTGAAAGTGTTAGTCACTCAGTCGTTTCCAACTCTTTGTGGCCCCATGGATTGTAGCCTGCCAGGCTCCTCTGTCCATGGAGTTCTGCCAGGTAAGAATACTGGAGTGGGTTGCCATTTCCTTCTCCAGGGGATCTTCCCAACCCAGGAATTGAACCTGGGTCTCCCCATTGCAGGCAGATTCTTTACCATCTGAGCTACCAGGGAAGCCCCAAATGAAGCTGACCCCATGCCAGATTTTGTAGGGATTAACAAGCCATTTATTCCTTGTTCTCTTTCTCTCTCCCACCCCAGTCCCTCTTTCTCTTAATCAGTGCACTTTCCTCACAGTTAAGGCCCTATCCTGCTCCTAGTAACACAGCCCAGGGAGAAGGCGGGCCTCTCATTTGCTAGCTGTGTGACCTTGGGCAAGTTCCTTAACCTCTCTGAGCATCCTTTACTCATTTAAATAGTGGAGATAATAAAAGCTCTCATCCCACGTGATTGTTACGAGGATTAAATAGACTGACGTCTGCCAAGCACCTGGAAAGTTCCTTATAGTGTTTGAAAATAAAAACAAAAATAGGATGAAATAAATAAAAATAAATTCAACAACATGAAGTTTAAATTTTAAATAAATAAAATGAAGGAATGTTAAAATTGATAAATAATAAAAATACATTTAAGAATTGGTTGGGAGGGCAGAATTTCCTGCTCTGAGTTTCCTCTACAGGGGGTACAGGTTCAGTTCCTGGCCAGGGAACTGAGATCCTGCAAGTTTTGAAGCACGGCCCAAGTAAATGAATTAATGAATAAAACTAGGCTTTTTCCTCTGCCCCATTTTTTATGTCACTTTGTCGACAAAGGTCCATATAGTCAAAGCTATGGTTTTTCCAGTAGTCATGTACAGATGTGAGTGTTGGACCGTAAAGGAGACTGTGCACTGAAGAACTGATGGTTTTGAAATGGGGTGCTGGAGAAGACTCTTGAGAGTCCCTTGTACAGCAAGATTGAACCAGCCAATCCTAAAGGAAATCAACTCTGAATATTCACTGAAAGGACAGATGCTGAAGCTGAAGCTCCAATACTTTGGGTACCTGATGTGAAGAGCTGACTCACTGGAAAAGACCCTGATGCTGGGAAAGGCTGAGGGCAGAAGGAGAAGGGGACGACAGAGGATGAGATGGTTGGATGACATCATCGACTCAATGGACAAGAGTTTGAGCAAACTCTGGGAGAAAGTGAAGGGTAGGGAGGCCTGGCATGCTGCAGTCCATGGGGTTGCGAAGAGTCGGACACAACTGAGCAACTGAACAACAACCGGCATGTTCCTCTGCCTGGTTTTCGACATTCTCTGCTCCAGCCAAAAGAACTTCTTCATCATCCCATAATGCCTCTGTATCAAACAGGCTCAGCCCAGCCTCCAAACCTTTGCCCATACTGGTCCATATCCTCATATCCATATCCATATCCATATCCATACATATCCATATACCTCCCCTCCCCCTCGCCCGCCATGGGTCTTCACTTGTCTGAATCTTCCCTGTCTTTTGAGGCTCTGCTCCAGCACCACCTACTCCAGGTAGTCTCCCAGATTGCCTGGGGCCACACCTGGCTGATGGGGAGGCCCCATCATGGTAGAAAGACTAAGGGCTCTGAAGTCAGACACGTGTGGGCTTAAATCTCCCTGTTGCTGCTTTGCTCTGTGACAAGAAAGTCAAGTTAACCTCTCTGGAACTCAGTTTCTTTGTGCTGTTATTGCAGAGTTTAGCCTGACAGAGGGCAGCCACAAAGACCAGTGCTCAGGAAGGCTGGCTGCCTGACTGTGTGTGAATTCGCACTCAGCTTCCATCACTCTGCCCTGGACTGCCCTCCACCCTGGCAGGGACTAGGGAGAGGAGAGTTAGGAGGGAGTAAGGATGACTGAGGAAGTTCATAGTCCATGATAGAGCTGCAAGGGATGCCAACTGGATCCTGACTCAGGGCCTTTGCACTGGCTGTTCCCTCTGCCTGCAATGCTTGTCCTTCAAATACACACACAATTTCCTCCTCCTTTCCCCTCTGATCTTTGCTCTTGTATTAGCTTCTTGGTGGGGCCTTTCCTGACAACCTGCTTCATTTTTTAAATATTTATTTATTATTATTTTATTATTTATTTTGGCAATTTATTAATTATTATTATTTTTTTTCTTTGGCTGTGCCGGGTCTTAGCTGTGGGACTCAGGATCCTCGATTTTCACTGTGGCATGCAAACTCTTAGCTGCAGCATACGGGATCTAGTTTCCTGACCAGGAGTCAAACCCAGGCCCCCTGCACTGGGAGCGTGGAGTCTTAGCCGCTCGATCACCAGGGAAGTTCCCCGACAATCTGCTTTAAAACTGAAACCATCTCCACTCTCCTGGATGCTTCTAATTCCCTTTCTTTACTTTCTTTGTCTGCCTGGTACAAAGCATGCCTTTTCACTTATTTATCTTGTTTATTAACAGCATCCATCACCCACACGCGGCTGTCAGCTCCACAGGGGCAGGGGTTTCTGTTTGCCCTGTTTACTGCTGTCGCCTTTGTGTCTAGAACAGCACTGGATACAAGTATTTGCTGAATACTCAACAGCAAGATATCCGGATCCCTGCGAAAGTGAGACCCCAGAAGAGCCAATGGTCACTGTATCTGGGAGTAGAGATCTCCCAGAAGAAATGTTCTTGGAGCCAAATTGTGAAGAGTGGGGAGGATTTGATGGGGAGCAGTACAGGGAAAGGCCAGATGGAGGGAACAGCCTGGGCAAAAGCATGGTGGCTGGAAAGCTTGAGCAGGAGGCAGTGTGGAGATGAGGGCAGCAGGGGGCAGTAGAGAGAAACGGGAGAGGTGGCCAGAGGATAAAATGGTAAACTTGAACCTGTGGCTGGTAGGGAACCAGGGAGGGGCTTGGTCATAAGGAAGTTGCCAAAAGAATGTGATGAGTGACACAGGACAATGGTGCAAAGGCCCAGTGGATCTTCAGCCAGGTCCTGGGAGACAGGAGTCTGAAGTTGAGAGATAGCGGGCATCTCAGTGGCCTCAGACTCACCTCTGTCTTCTTAAATCGTGCCCGGAGGGTCTTCATAGCTAGCGTCTGGTGTTTCTCCTCTCCCCAGGCCTCCTGAGAAAAGCCAGGAGGTGAGGGACGTCAGTTCTGGGGGCAGGTGGGTCATCTGCCTCTCACTCCTCAAAAGTACCACTTCCTCCTCCCCAGGCCATCCCAGCCCTTAGAGCAGGTCACAGACCTATCTCATCTTCTAACTGCTCTGTGTCCTTCATCGGGTCACCTCTCCTCTCTGAGTTTCACATCCCTCTTCCTTAAAATGCAGGAGATAATTTCCTCTGCTTTCCCATGAGGTCTCTAACATAGAGCCTGGCAAACAGTAGGTGCTCAGTAAATTCATCCTACCAGTTTTCCCTGTTGCCCAAGTAGGTACAAGCTTTTTCTGGTCTTCAAGCTTTTATCTGTGCAGTTATGTCTGCCTTGTCCCCACCCCTCCTCTGGTGAACTCCTATTCATCTTTCCCAGCCTAGTTCCAAAATCCTGTGGTGTTCTGATCAGCTTTGCCTCTTACTAATGGGCAGAACTCTAACTCCCAAATTGGGTCCCTTCAGCTCTTCTTCTGCTCCATCCTTGGCTCCAGAGGCTAAAAGTGTCTGGACTGGTTCTGTTTTCCTGAATACTTAGTGGATCCTCAGGGGCCAGGCACAGAGTTGACGCCTCTTAGTACAGAGCATGTTCTTTGGGAAGTCAGAGAGAACATCCTTGAGACTAAACCCTTTACACCAGCCTGGTTCCTGCGTGAATAAGAGCACAGAGGCAAGTCGCCCGAGGTGGGCGGAGGTCTAGAGTGATTGATGGCTCCATGCATGTGTGTGCACAGCTCAACACAAGGTATGTCTGTACACGCATGTCTGTCCAGCTTAGCCTGTTCTGTGTTTTGTGCACCTGCAGGTACAGAGGTCAGGCAGTGATCTCAAGGGGGTGTTTTGCTGGGTGTCTGGCTAGGAATTCCTTCCTATGTCAGAGTGGGATTGCTGTAAAGGTGTATCCCTCAGCTTTCACCTGCCCACCTGCCCATGAATTCTCCAAGCCTTCCTTCCACCCATTCACTCACCTATGCACCCATCCTCCCACCAATCATTTCTACATCCACCTACTGTCCACCACCCATCCAACTCATATTCTCATGGTTTTCTGTGCACCCTTCAACCGTGCTTTATCCACCACCCACCCATCATCCACCTGCCTACCCACCCACCTACCTACTCACCCATCCATCCATCCATCCATCCACCATCTACCCACCCATCCATCCAACATCCACCCACCATACACTCACTCATTCATTCATCTATGCAACCACTCACTGGCCACCACCCATCCACTCATCCACCCAACTCATCTTTTCATGGTTCTTCATGCACCCTTCAACCATGTTCCATCCACCATCCACACACCTGCCTATCCACTCACTCACTCACCTATCCATCCATCCATCTACCATTGACACACCCACCCATTCAACATCCACACATCCACTTGTTCATCCACCCACCATCCATTGATCCATCCACCCACCATCCAGTCACCCATGCATTCATCCATCCAACCACCCACTGGCCACCACCTATCCACCAAACTCATCTTTTTATGGTTCTCCATGCACCCTTCAACCATGCTTCATCCACCACACACCCACCATCCAGCTGCCTATCCACCCACCCAACTAGTCATCTATCCACCTCAACTATCCAGCCAGCCAGCCAGCCAACACCCACCTACCAGCTACCCACCCATCCATCCACCCTCCCATCCATTCATTCACCCCTTCAATTTACCCCATTCATCAATGTACACATTCACCCACCACCATTTTTCTTTACTCTTGTCTAACAGACTCAATCACACCTACAGCAGGGTGTAATTGACACCCAAGAGAGGAGTCCACAGGTTGTCTGGGCAGAAGGGAATCTGCCGGCTTGGGGGAGGGGAAAGTGCCCTCATCTAGGGAGCTGCTTCCGGGAAGAGGTGATGATATATCCACAGGGCCTGCTGGCCGGGCAGGACATTGAGCTGCAGCAGCAGGAAGAGAGGGTACGAATCCTAGACAAAGAAGTAAGAGGTGCATGCATGAATCAGCGCGCGTGCGCGCGTGTGTGTGTGAGAGACGGTGCCTCAGCGTGGCTAGGACACACTGGCCTTTCCTTTCTCCCACCTGCAGGGCTTGCGGGGCAAGGAGCCTGAGGCCCTTAGGGGAGCCTCCATCCTGGGCCTCCCTCACCTCCTTCCCTCCTACCTCCTGCAGTTCCAGTGCCGCCAGCACTAGGCCACGGTGTCCACTGCCGGCTCTGGTTACCTGCTCCCAGCCGGGCCACCAGCTTGCACCCGCAGCTCCCAGCACTCAGCCCTGACACCTGATCAGCTCTGAGCAAGCAGCTGCCCCAGGGGGCCCGAGGATGAGCAGAGGGAGGAGACAGGGTGGCAGCCGGGCTGTCTGTTGGCCAAGGGGCTCTGGCGGGAAGACACGGAGGTTCTTCCCTAACATCGCTGGACTTATTTCAGTTTCTGGAATGAGCCACCTTCTTTCTCTCCTCTCAGCCTTTGTACTTGCAGTTCCTCTGCCAGGAGCCTTCTTTCTGTACCTCCTGTCACCTCCAACTGGCTGATTCTCACTGGTACTCACTGTTCAGATAGTTGCCGCAACATCCCTTTTCCAGGAAGCCTTCCTGGTTGCCCCCAGGCTGGGTCAGGCGCCTCCTTGGAGCCCCTTCATTGTCCAGGGCCCTCATTACAAGCCAGTCACACCAAGTCACCATTGCCCCATCACAGCGGGCTGCCTGTGGTCTCCAGCGTCTCGCCAGCACACAGTAGGTGCTCAATACATTTCCTGAATGAGTCCTCAAGCCTCCACAACAAGGACATAAGCAGTTTCTCCAGCCTCTTGGTGCGGTCAGGACTTGTCTTGCTGAGTGATTATCACACATCTGGATAACGTTCAGGTAACTTAGAACGGCGTCCGTGAGCCTCCCTAGTGAGGGTCCAAATTGCCTCCTGACTCCAGCGCACATGCACAGGAGCCCTGAATTTGTATATTTATAAACTTCTGAAATATGCAGGGGGAAGAACCTTGGATTGGAAGCAAGAGTTTGGGTTTCCTCTCTCAGGCTCTGTCCTGGGATTGGGGGACGCGGGGAGGGAAGTGGGCGTCAGTTTACTCGTTTTCAAAAGGGGAAAGAGGGAACCGATCGCTTGCGCCCTTCATTTTACAGGTGACTGGAGAACTTTCACGTGGGCAGTCCCCTAGTATCCAGCCCGGGTCATTGAACAACCCTTTCCCAGGCCCCCACCCCACATGACCAGCGTATAAGAACCCGCCAGGCCATTGCCAGCAGTTAATATGGCGACTGCGGCGACAGTGTATGGCGCATGCGCCTTGCGAGGAGCGGCCGGGTACGAAATATGAGAACACGGCTCCTCCTTCTTCCTCGTCCCACCCTATTTCCGGCGGAAGCGGCCGCAACAAGGGAAACTTTATTGTTCCCGTTGGTGCAGTGAGGATGTCGGTGAATTACGCGGCGGGGCTTTCGCCGTATGCGGACAAGGGCAAGTGCGGTCTACCCGAGGTAAGCACAGCTGGGGGTCCCGACGGCAGCCGTCAAGGCCGTGGGCTGGGCGGGACCGGCTGGCAGTGGAGCATTGTGGGAATATCAGGAGACACTGAGGCTAGACAATGGGAGGGACTTCCCAGTGAGGAGGGGGCGGGAAGTGACGACCCAGTGCGCCTGGGGATGCGACCACGCCCAGCTCCGGGTCGGTCCGGCAGGGGACGGAGGAGAGGACCCACTTCGAGAAGTCCTGAAGTTCTGATGGGGGAACAAGGCTTGTAGTTTCAGGAGGAAGGCACCGGGGCAAAGGCGGGAGGTGGCAATAAACAAACTTGGAGGGCAGATTTGGGCAGAGAGGTTTCCAAAATTGGGGCAGGATGGGCCTCACGTGCCAAGTTGAGGACCTGACACTATTCTGAGGCTGGTGAGGATTTTTAGTTGAGGAGGAACCTGGAGGATGGAAATCAGAGCCTTCCAACCTCGTTGAGAGAAGTCCCCGCCATGCACTGAGACCTTGGCGGGATCCCTTCGTTCTGGATCTCTTTCCCTCCTGTAAACTGGAGAGAAGCTTGCCCCCTCCCACAAAGGTTGGTCCGTTCCTTCTGAGTCAGTCATTCACGCGCTCTCAGATGGTGTGAAGCCCCACCCTTCTCTCCTGCCAGTTTTTTCACTTTATCCCACAAACATTTATTAAGCACCTACGTTCACCCTGGGACCACATGGGGAACCAGACAGGCCAAGCCCCCTCGTTCCAGCTGGGAGACAGATGAGCAGCAAATAAATGTAAGGAGTCAGTCAGATAGTGGTCAGCGCTAGGCAGAAAGGTAAAGCGGATAAAGAGAGCTGGGGGCTGCATTGCAAACTAGGTGGCTGGTAATAGCCATCACTAAGATAACTCAGCAGTATGAAATACATTTAATGTTATGCAACCATCATCACCATCCATTTACAGAACTTTCTCCTCTTCCCGAACTAAAACTCTGTCCCCGTTAAACAGTGACTCTCCATCCCCTCTCCCAGCCCCAGGCCCACCATCTACTTTCTCTTTGTATCTGACTCCTCTTGGGACCTCACATAAGTGAAATCACACAGTATTTGTGTTTTTGTGTCTGTCTGATTTCACTGAGCGTGATGTCCTCAGGTTTCATCTGTATTGAATAATGTGTCCAAATTTTCTTCCTTCTTAAGGCTGAATAATATTCGATTGTATGTGTTGCTGTTCTTCAGTCACTCAGTCATGTCCAACTCTTTGGGACCCCATGGACTGCAGCACGCCAGCCTTCCCTGTCCTTCACTATCTCTCAGAGTTTGTTCAAACTCATGGCCATTGAGTTGGTGATGCCATCCAACCATCTCGTCCTTTGTCATCCCCTTCTCCTCCTGCCTTCAGTCTTTCCCAGCATCAGGGTCTTTTCTAATGAGTTGGCTCTTCGCATCAGGTGGCCAAGTATTGGAGCTTCAGCTTTAGTATCAGTCCTTCCAATGAATATTAAGGGTTGAGTTCCTTTAGGATTGACTGGTTTGATTGTACGTGTAGACCACATTTGTTAGTATCCATTCATCTGTTAATTGACACCGGGGTTGCTCCCATATTTAGCTACTGTGAATAATGCTACTGTGAACATGAGTGTGCAAATGAGATAGCTTTTGAGCCAAGATGGAGAGGAAGTGCAAGGGGAGTCATGTAGGTGTCTGGGCAAAGGACATTCCAGGTGGAGGGCTTTGCCTCTGCAAAGCCCTGAGGCTGAACTGTGCCTGGTGTGTTGGAGGAACATAAAGGAGGCCTGTGTGGAGTGAATGAAGGGGAGAGAGGGAGGAGGGGAGAGCAGGAATGGGGCAGGTCCTGCAGGGCCTTGTGGGACTTGGTGGGGACTTGGGTTTTTCCATCGAGAGAGGTGGGAGCCCTGGAGGGCTGTGGGCAGAGAAAGGATGTGATTACAAGCTGCCTTTTCCCACCCATTCCCCTCCTCCTGGGCAAGGCAGTCTGTGGCTTGTGGGCTTGCCCACTGTGGGACATGTTGTAACTTCTCCTGAAACCATGAACTTGGAGTGGGATTTGAACCCACGGTTCAGTTGAGATCACACCCTTGTCTTAGGACTTAATGAAGCTCAGTTTCTTTATTTCTCACTGCAGAAAGAATTCAGTGCGAGACAGAGATATGTGCATGCATGCATGTTAAGTTGCTTCAGTTGTTTCTGACCCTTTGTGACCCTGTGGGCCATAGCCCGCCAGGCTCCTCTGTCCATGGGATTCTCCAGGCAAGAATACTAGAGTCGATTGCCATTTTCTTCTTCAGGGGATCTTCCCAACCCAGGGATTGAACCCGTGTCTCTTAGGTCTCCTGCATTGGTAGATGGGTCCTTTACCACTAGTGCCACTTGGGAAGCCCCAAAGTGATAGGTAAGAAGTGGATTTATTTAGAGAGAAACACTCTCCGCAGACAGAATGCAGTCTGTCTCAAAAGGTGAGAACAGCCTTGGGAGAAACACTCCACACACAGGGTGTGGGCCATCTCAGCAGGTGAGAGGTTCTGAAATATGGTGTGGTTAGTTTTTAGGGGCTGGATAATTTCATAGGCTAGTGAGTGGGAGGATTATTCCAATTATTTCAGGGAAGGGGTGGGGATTTCCAGGAATTGGGCCACCACCCACGTTTTCGCCTTCTGAACTGTCATGCCATTTATCATGCTGGTGTATTACAGTGAGCATGTAATGAGGCTCAAGGTCTCCTGGAAGGCTCGTCTTCCGCCATCTTGGACCTAGTTGCTTCTAATCAGTTTTAGTCACACTTTATTGATCTCAAATGGCCTGGGCCTAAAACTGCTTGAAGCGGGGCTTGAGTTCCCAGCCAGAAATTGAGGCTTGGCCAAGGTGGTGAAAATACTGGATCCTAACCACTAGATTAGTGGTCAGTGACAAGGGCCCTGGTCCTTCAGCTTTGCAGAAAAGAGTTTCCACAAAGACAGAAAGTAGTGAGGAAGCAAGTAGAGTATTTATTAGGAGGAAAAAGAGTACAATACCTAAGGATAGAAACACAGGCAGACTCAGGGAGAGTCCCTGAGTTGTGCTCTTGTGGTAGTTTAAATCACTTTTATGGGGCATTTCTTCTGGATTTCCTTTGGCCGGTCATTTTGATTTGCCTGGTTCAGAGTCCATGTTTGGTATATCTCAGGCTCCTCCCATATGTGCACGTGCATCTCTTAGCCGAGATGGATTCTACTATGAAGGCCCATGGGTCGATTATCCTTTGGCATCATTCACCTTTGACCTCCAAGGAGCCTTTCTGCCCACGTGTGATCGGTGAGGTCTCTTGACTTTGAGAATGAGAAATATGTGATCTGGGCAGGGCCCAGTGTCCTACCTTAATTGTCTTGCTGTTCTCACCTTAGAGTTTCTTTGGAGCACTGGGAATGAGTCTCCAATCGGTTAACCGTTAAGGTGGCGGTGGAGGGGGTTGGGGGTGGGCATGTACCTCCTGCCTCACTGTGGCTCTGTCATCTTTGTAGGAAATGGCAGCCCCCTCCAGTATTCTTGTCTGGAGAGTTCATGAACAGAGGAGCCTGGCAGGCTGCGGTCCATGGGGTCGCACAGAGTCGGACACGACTAAAGAGACGTAGCACCTGCCCCACTCCCTTCTGTTTCACTCCCTGCTGCTCTCCCTCACCCAACAGGTCTTCGACCCCCCCGAGGAGTTGGAGCAGAAGGTGTGGGAGCTGGCACAGCTCATCTGGCAGTCTTCCAGTGTGGTGTTCCACACAGGCGCAGGCATCAGCACTGCCTCAGGCATCCCCGACTTCAGGTCGGTGGGCAGGGCGGGAAGTTGAGGCAGGGCCTGCCAGGCTGCCACAGCCTTCCCTGTGAGCTCGCCAGATGAACAGGCATCAAAGCCCATCCTGCTGCCCTCCCTCCCACTGAGTCTAGGGTGACCCGTCAGTCCCCTAGGGTGTTGGGGATGTGTAAGACCCTTCCTTCAAAGCAGGTCCCTTTATATCACACCCAACATTGCCTTTCATTGGTGAGAACTGGGTCATGTGACTATACCTAGTTGCAAGTGGTGCTGGGAAACATAAGTCTTTTGTCTAGGCCCACTGTGCATGGCTAAATATTGGGTTCTATTATTACCATAGAAACCATCCAGACCTCAGTTTCCTAAACTGCAAGTGAGGGTGTGAGACCAGATAATGTCTAACTTCCCTCTACTTCGGGCAGCCTGTGTTAGACAAGGGTCTCATTGCTGAAAAGCAGGGGTCTCAAAATTGTGGCCTCCAAGTGGCCCCTGTAGGTGTGAAGTTTGCAACCCCACCCAGATGGGCAGGTCTGTTGCACTTGTATTCTCTTGCTGAGGCTTCTCAGGCCCCCAGCATAGACTCTCACAGCAGAAGAGCAGATTCCTCATCTGGAGGAGTGTTAGAACTCTAAGGTGTGAATCTCATCCCCCTTCCATAACCTGCCATCGCTCCCCATTGCCACACTTCAGAGTTCCAAGCACTTCGGGCTAGAAATTAAAGCCTTTCCCAACCTAGCCTTGGTTCAGCTCTCCAACCTCAGCCCCAGCAGCCCCCAGACTGTCTGAACAGCCCTGCCCTTTCCTCTCTGTTCAGAGACAGCTCCACCTCCTCCAGGAAGCCTTCCCAGAGTCCCACAAAGAGCCCTCACCACTTCCACTGGACCAGCCCAGCCCTGGGTTGCTCCCTCTGCCCTGGCCCCCAGAGGGTCTGTGTCCACCTGTGTCTCTCCCTCACAAGATGGAGACCTCCCTGAGGGCAGGGCCTAGGTGCACTAGGGCCCCGGCATCACCCTGTGCAGGGCCATGGACTCCCTGAGGGCAGGGCCTGGGTGCACTAGGGCCCCAGCATCCCCCAGTGCAGGGCCATGCCAAGTGCAGCAGCAGTAAGTGCTGGGCGAGTTGAATAGTTAATATCTCCTGTTATGTACCACGTTCTCACTGTTTCCTACCTCACCTCCTTTGTCTATATCGATCTCTCTGACTTTTTCTCTGCCTGTTTCTCTCTTTTTCTGTTCTCTCTCTCCTTGGTCTCTAAACTCTCTCTGTCTCTTCCACCTGCTGCCGCAGGGGCCCCCATGGCGTCTGGACGATGGAGGAGCGGGGCCTGGCCCCCAAGTTCGACACCACCTTCGAGAACGCCCAGCCCACAAAGACCCACATGGCGCTGGTCCAGCTGGAGCGTGTGGGCCTCCTGCGCTTCCTGGTCAGCCAGAACGTGGACGGACTGCACGTGCGCTCCGGCTTCCCCAGGTGCCCCCAGTGTCCAGCCCCCTGCCCTGCCTTGAGCAGGCCACCCCTCTCCCTGAGCCTCAGTTTCCTTATCTAGAAAATGGACATTGAAAAAAAAAAAAAAGAAAATGGACATTGATGGCAGCCCCTCCCTCTCCAGGCCCCTGGGGCAGTTCAGCGAGGCAGCCAGGGAGGGTTGGCGCTCAGCTGTCAGGTCTCTCAGTAGCACCTGGAGAGCTGGGCGGGATCCCCTCTTCCTGGTCCTGGGAGGATTCCAGCCCTGAGCCCTCTGGATCTTGGCTGGCTGGGGATCTGGGGATCCTGCTTCTCCACTGAGCCTCTTCCTTCTCCTCCCACAGAGACAAGCTGGCAGAGCTCCACGGAAACATGTTTGTAGAAGAATGTGTCAAGTGTAAGACGTGAGTGCCACTGCGGGAGGGGGTGGGACACAAGGCATGGATGACCCAGGTCGGGCTCCCCAAAAGGTCCTGGTGAGCTAAGCCTGCTGCATCTAGAGTCAGGGGTGTGACCCTCCCAAGGTGGGATCTGGGAGTGTATTTTCCTCCTGGGAGGTGTGTTCATTTCCTGCAGCTGCCAAAACAACCACAAACCTGAGTAACTTAAAAACAACAGAAATTCATAATCTTATGGGTCTGGAAGCTACAAGTCCAACATCAAGGTGTTGGCAGAACCATGCTCCCTCCACAGAGTCTTAAACACTAACCTACCAGGGAAGTCCCCAGGCCAGCTTTTTCATGGAAGGCCCCCTCTGCTTCCCCATCCCCAGCCCCTGCTGGGTTTGCCAGCTGTCACCTCATGTTTAGATTCTGGTCTTATGCTCCCGCACTTTCCTGGGAAAACAGCTCTGTGTAAAAAGCATGAGCTGCCCAGGTGGGCTGCAGGGTGGCTGCCTGGGAACCAGCAGTGAGCCGACCCTTTCCTCCTCGGCACAGGCAGTATGTCCGGGACACTGTGGTGGGCAGCATGGGCCTGAAACCCACGGGCCGGCTCTGCACCGTGGCCAAGTCCAGAGGGCTGCGGGCCTGCAGGTGAGTGACCCCTCCCCATGCCCTGGACCCCAGGGGAGGCCACCAGTCTCCTGACTCCCCTGCCCTTGCTACAGGGGGGAGCTGAGAGATACCATCCTGGATTGGGAGGATTCCCTGCCTGACCGGGACCTCACCTTGGCCGACGAGGCCAGCAGGTCTGACCCCAGTGGGTCCCGGGTGGGGTGGGTGAGGGAGGGGCAGAAACACAGCCAGCTCCAGCCCCGAGGGACCTCAGGAAAGGATTCCAGAGAGGAGTGATCAGCACCCTGTCTGGGCCTCACTTTGCTCGTAATAGCTCTTGTACTGAGCCCTCACATACCATCCTTACCACACCCCAGGGTGGGTGCTGCTCAGGCCCATTTCACAGAGGAGGAAACTGAGGCTGGAGCAACTGGACTCCTCTATCCAGGCTGCCCAGCCCAGAAGCGACTGAGCCAGGATCAGAACCCAGGAGTCCAAGTATAGATGGCCTGCTCCCCACCAGCAGCTCCACTTCTGCCGACAGGGTTGGGGGGTGCCCAGCAGAAGGGAAGCATCAGAGGCAGGCCATGGCTGGGCCCACAGCAGAGGTGGGTGCTGTGTGAGCAGGTCTCCCGGGACTGGCCCCGTTGTGTTGGCAGAGCATTGAAGCCATGGTGTTTGAGCAAGGGTCAGGGAGTGTATGTGCTGGCCACCACACGCCCCTGCCTCATGGGGCAGGAAGAGGGCTGCAGAGACCCTTGCCAAGGGCTTAGACTAATCCTGCCTCCTGGCCCCAGGAATGCAGACCTGTCCATCACACTGGGCACCTCCCTGCAAATCCGGCCCAGTGGGAACCTTCCCCTCGCCACCAAGCGCCGTGGAGGTCGCCTGGTCATCATCAACCTTCAGCCCACCAAGCACGTACGTGTGGGAACCTACCCCTGATATCACCCCTGGACCCCCCCTCAAGCCTTCTCCCTCCACCTGACTGGTCCCCGCCTCCACAGGACCGCCACGCAGACCTGCGAATCCACGGTTATGTTGATGAGGTCATGACGCGGCTCATGAAACACCTGGGCCTGGAGATCCCAGCCTGGGACGGCCCCCACGTGGTGGAGAGGGCACTGCCGCCCCTGCCACGCCCACCTGCCCCCAAGCTGGGGCCCAAGGAGGAGGCCTCCCCCCAGCTCAACAGCCCAGTGCCTGCCAGCCCCAAGCAGGAACCCACAGCTGAGCCCTGCGCCCAGCACAATGGTTCTGGACCCACCAGCCCCAAAAGGGAGCGGCCGGACAGCCCTTCCCCTCACAGGCCTCCCAAAAGAGTGAAGACCGAGGTGGTTCCTAGCTGACCAGGGGCCCTGGGGAGGGCGGGGTTTTTTTAAATAGAAACTGTGGGTTCTTTTTCTTTTTTCTTACGGTCTCACTTTGTTACTCATTTCTGTCCTTTGGGGGAGACCTCAGGGTGCTGAGAGCTGGGCTCCAGGCCCGGGGGCAGACTTGCCGTCCACTGGACCTCCCCTTAACTTGGGGCCTATGGAGGGGGCTTGGCAAGGAGCATCCCTGCCCCGGATCCTGAACTTGGAGCTGACAACCCCACACCTGCTCCACCCCCAGTCTCCAGCCCCTGACTCAGGGTGTTCTTGGGAGGCGTGACTAGGCCCTCCCCGATTTCCAGCCTAAACAGGAATCAAGCCTGTCTGCCCCCTGGACCCTCACACTCCCCAGCCCCTGCCTATCCCCACACGGCCTTCACAGCCCCTCTAGGAGGGAGGGGACACACAGCCACCCTTTAGGAGCCAAACTTCATGGCAGGACAGGCAGCAGAGGCTCACACTGCCTTTGTGGCTGGAGGGAGACAAGTGGGTCCCCCTGACTTCCTCCAGGCTTCCAGAAAAGCCTTCAATGCAATAAAAGCAGAATTTCTTGCATCGTGAGTCTGTGTTTACTATCCACAACCTTGCCCAGGGTCCAGTCCCTGGGGGTAGGACTGTGTGGTGCCTGCGGCTCCTGGTATGCATGTGTGCTGGGACGTTCATACAGTCCAGCTCTGGTGGTGAAGGAAGGCCTTACCAGCTGTTGACATTCCTTGAGTCCTCCATTTGTAAATATTATTTCTGTGATTCTTTAATCCATGCCCTCTGCTACTAGGCTTTGAGCCCCTCCAGGAGAGAGGCCACATCTAATCGCGATTGCAAATTCCCCCACCCGACCCCACATCCCCACACCTGCACAAAGCCGGCAGGGGTCCGGGTGTGACTCTTTAAAGGAAGAGTGTGGGTGCAGCGGGGGTTCATGCTCCCCAGCTGTGACCTTGGGCTAGTCCCTTCATTCCCGACGGTTCAGTCTCCTCATCCATAAGACAAGCCGGGTGGGCAGCCTAGTCCCCCAGGAAAGCAGCTGCCCCAGGCCTTCCGCGGACTCCCTTGAAGGGTCTGGGCAGGGGCGGGGCCAGAGCCGTCAGAACCTCGCGCTCCTGGCGCACCCTGCCCTCCATCAGCCGCCGCTCTCCAAGGTCCTGAAGACAACCCTGGCGCCTCTCGTCGCCACTCCAGCCTCGGGGTCCAGGGACTCCCCCACGTCACTCCTCTATCTTCGGCTGGCCCAGTCCTTCCTTCTGTGGGTTGGGGAGCTCCAGACTCTAATTAGCCCCCACCCTACTCCACCTCCACGCCAGCCGTGTTCTGCCAAGATACTTTATTAAGGATCATGGCAGTTTAAAAAAAAGAAAAGTTTGTGGGTCATGGCAGCGCCGAAGTTTAGGGCTCACCCCGTGCTCTGGGGCCGGGGTCCCTGCAGACTTGGCTGCTTTCTCCTCCGTGTGTACGAGGGGGCAGGGAGGAGTCCCCAGGGTCGGGGGGCGGGGGTAGTTATTGAGGCCTGGTGTGTATCGATCTGTCCAGGTCAGGGATCAGTCTGTGCGTGTGTCCCTGTTTCCTTCCGCACCTCGGTCTGCATGTAGATTTCTCAGGCTTTGTGGCATTATGGTCTGTGTCTGAGAATCAGTTTCAGTGTGTACCTGGGTCCCTGGGTCTGTAGCTGTGTATCTGTGCATCTCCACCCTAATACCTTCTCCAGGGTCTCTCTCTCACCTTGGATCCCCATGCCTGTCCCTATCCACTACAGCACCTATTGAAGCACCCCTGAGCAGAGGGGCCAGGGTGGAGAGGGGGGCAGGGACCCATGGTGTTCACAGCTCCCCCCCTGCTGCCTCCAGCCCCACGCGGCCCGGGCTGACTGCTGGCTCAGGCGGGGCACAGTCCAGTAGGGTGGCCCGGTCCAGTTCCTTCACAGAGTTGCCCTGGACCAGAGTTGAGTTGTCCAGATCCTCTGTCGAATTGTCCAGAGCACGTGTGTCCTGGGATTCCCATTCCCCCGGAGGGCTGCCTGGAGACCTTTCCTGAAGTGCGCCAGTGTTGGGCCCGGGTCCGGGGGCCTCGGAGCCTGGTGCAGTGTCGGGAGCCACCCGGGATGCCGCGTCGTTGTGTAGAGTTCTGGAGAAAACTGAGCAAGGGGTGGGGGAGGGTCATGAGGGATGGCCTGAAGGCCAGTTCCCTTCTTTCCTTAACTCCCAGCCCCAGGGAGCACTTGCAAGGGGGCACCTTCCCCTCCTCCCCCCAGTGGGGACTGGGGAGCCAAGCAGAATGTGCCCCAGAGGGGTTTTGAAGGAAGAGCAAATCCGAGTCCACCTACCTCGCACAGGTGCGAAGTCTCCGGGGCTCTCGGCTCTGTTGGAGGCGAAAGGGCTGATGGAGGGGAGGACGATGAGGGCGAAGGAGAAGAGCAGGACCTGGTGGAGATGTGGGCGGGGTCACCCCATCCCTCCCCAACCCCTGAGCACGCTTAAGCAGGAAAACAGAAGCCCAGAAGACTAGATCGTGCTTGACCCGGCGCTCAGGGCTCTGCTCCTACTCATGCTCTCCTCCCTCACAGGCCCCTCTGCCAAGGTTGAGGACACCCTCCCACTCAGAGCTGGGGGTCAGGACTCACTGCTATGCAGGTGCCCGTCTGTGCTGATTTGCTGGTAGACTGGACCACAATGGCCTGGAGTTTCTTCAGCTGTTCCAAGAGAGACCTTAGTGGAAATGGGAAGCCTTGGCTGAGCCCTGTATGGCCTTCACCTGGCTCCCTGTCCATTTCTGTTATCTCCCAGCCTGGCTGAGGTCTGAATCCTATCCACCCCTCAAGGCCCTACTGCTATTAAAAGTCCCAGAAGTTCCCTCAATAAATCTCCACTGAACATCTCACCCACTTTTCTGACACCCAGCCTCCTCCATCCAGGTTGCCATCATCATTCACCTGGACACCAGCCCCCACCTCTGGTCCCCTCAAGCCTCTCGTGCTCCCTCTAGGGTTCACGCTCCATACTTTTCAAATGTGATTCAACCCCCAGCCCTCCAGGTTCCCACCTCCCTTGGGGTAAAAGCCTGAGTCTTCATTGTTGCCCACAAGGCCCTGCATGACCTGCCTCCCTCTCTCCTCTCCCCTGACTCTGCCCCTCACTCACACTGCTCCAGCCACACAGTCCCCTTATTGTTTCTCCTACATACAAGTATTCCTGCCCTAGGGCCTTTGCACTGGCTGTGCCCTCTGTACCAAGGACACTGTCCCCCCCCACAGGTCTTTTTGTAGCTGCTTCTTTCTTATCTTTCTTATCTTCTTTCTTATCTGTTGGATCTCATCTCAAATGGCACCTTATCTGACTTCCCTGCCTAATATAGCGCCCCCCCCTCACTCTCTAGCCCCTTCCCCCTAGTTTATTTTTCTTCCAAGTGGCTATCACTGTTTGAATGATCTTTTACATAGTTTTATTTGTCTTGAGTATGTTTCTCACTAGAGTATGAGTCTTTTAAGTGGAGGGACTGTATCTGTTTTGCTCACTATTGAGGTATCAGTACCCAGAACTATGCCTGGCACTGAGTAGATGCTAATAAAAACTGAATTAGTACATGTACCCCATAGATGGAATCACCTGCAGTTCTCCAGCACACCATATTCCTAGCCTTTGGCCATTCATATACCATTTCCTTCCTTCCCTCTATGGAACTCTTATACATCCTTCAAGGGCCCAAGTCTAAATCCCCTCTTCTATGCAGCCTGCCCCCTCTCTGGGTGGAATCCTCACCTTCTGCTCTGTCCTGCTATCACACAGCCTGTCCCCCCTTGTCCACCTCTCCTGCAAGAGACTCCAGGGTCAGCTTCCCCCTGTCCTCAGTCCCAGTCACACCAAGACTCACAGGTTCTGCTTTTCGAGATGCAAGACCTTCCTCTGAAGTTCCTGATTCTGGGCGGTACAAGCTGACATCCTGCAAATGCAACATCACAGTGACATTCAGAATATGCCTGTCACCCCTGCAGATCCACGAGCTGCAACTGCTGAAGCCCAAGAACCTAGAGCCCAAGCTCTGCCACAAGAGAAGCCACCTCAGGAGTTCCCTAGTGGTCCAGTGGCTAGGACTTCACATGCTCCCAATGCAAGGGGCCCAAGTTTGATCCCTGGTCGAGGAACTGGATCCCACATGCTACAACTAGGAACTCACACAGCCAAATAAACATTTTTAAAAAAGAAGAAAGAGAAGCCATCGCAATGAGAAGCCTGCACATCACAACTAGAGAGTAGCCCCCGCTTTCTGCAACTAGAGAAAGACCACGCACAGCAATGAAGACTCACACAGCCAACATAAATAAATAAATTTATAAAAAATAAAACATTCAAATCGTGGCATGAGGGTATGTTAGTATCCAGGGAAGAGGATAAATTCCCCCACTAAAAGGCCCTCCTAAATAACTCATGGGATAAAGAAGAATCCACAGTGAAAAGTAGGGAAGACCTAGGAACCAAGTAATGACAACATCCAAATCAAGATGTGTGAGATGCAGCTAAAGAAGTGCTGAGGAGAAAACAGATAACCTTATTACAGTTTAAGCAGCTGAACATGTGCCGTGCCTAGTCGCTCAATCATGTCCAACTCTTTGTGACCCCATGGACTGTAGCCCGCCAGGCTCCTCTGTCCATTGGATTCTCCAGGCAAGAATACTGGAGTGGGTTGCCATGCCCTCCTCCAGGAGATCTTCCCCACCCAGGGATCAAATCCAGGTCTCCTACATTGCAGGCAGATTTTTTACAGTCTGAGCCACTGGGGAAGCCTGAAGCTGAACATACACATTTAAAAATCAGCAAAAGAACAACAGAATAAACTCACTTAAAAAAAAAAAAGAAAGACACAATAAAGCTAAGAGTAGAAATAAAGGAACTAGTACACAAAAATACAATTGAGCGGGAGGAAAAGTCAGAAATTCATTCTTTGAAAACAGTAAGTAAAACAGACAAAGTTCTGGCAAGATTGCTCAAGATAAAAAACAAGTGAAGGTGCAAATACACAACATGAGTTATTACTAAGGTCCCAGCTATAGATGATTCAAAGCTTAAAAAAATAATGGGAGAGAACTATGAACTATCTTATGTCGATAAATTTGAAATGGACAACTTTCCAGAAGAATCAGTTCAGTTCAGTCGCTCAGTCGTGTTCGACTCTTTGTGACCCCATGAATCATAGCACATCAGGCCTCCCTGTCCATCACCAACTCCCGGAGTTCACTCAGACTGACGTCCATCGAGTCAGTGATGCCATCCAGCCATCTCATCCTCTGTCGTCCCCTTCTCCTCCTGCCCCCAATCCCTCCCAGCATCAGAGTCTTAGAATAACACATCCCAAAATTGACTAGGGAAGAAATAGAAAACGCAGATAGACCTGTAACATTTACTAAAATCACTTTTGGTTTAAAAAGTGAGTGAACTAAGTTTTTATGTTTCCTACCCTGATGCTGGGAAAGATTGAGGGCGGGAGGAGAAGCGGATGACAGGGGATGAGATGGTTGGATGGCATCACTGACTAAATGGACATGAGTTTGAGCAAGCTCCAGGAGAAGGTGAAGGGCAGGGAAACCTGGCGTGCTACAGACCATGGGGTCACAAAGAGTCAGACATGACTGAGCGACTGAACAACACCACCACATTAAAGAACAATGAGGACCCTGTCTCTCAGTATCCTGTATGAGTTTAGAGAGGTGATTGGATGGGCTTAGAGTGCACAGGGATTAGAAAAAATGGAGACAGTGACAGACTTTATTTTCTGGGGCTCCAAAATCACTACAGATGGTGACTGCAGCCATGAAATTAAAAGAAGCTTGCTTCTTGGAAGAAAAGCTATGACCAAACTAGACAGCATATTAAAAATCAGAGACATTACTTTGCCAACAAAGGCTCCATCTAGTCAAAGCTATGGTTTTTCCAGTAGTCATGTATGGATGTGAGAGTTGGACTATAAAGAAAGCTGAGTGCCAAAAACCCGATGCTTTTGAACTGTGGTGTTGGAGAAGACTCTTGAGAATCCCCTGGACTGCAAGGAGATCAAACCAGTCAATCCTAAAGGAAATAAGTCCTGAAGATTCATTGGAAAGATGATCCGGAAGCTGAAACTCTAATACTTTGGCCACCTGATGCGAAGAACTGACTCATTGGAAAAGACCCTGATGCTGGGAAAGATTGAGGGCAGGAGGAGAAGGGGATGACAAAGGATGAGATGGTTGGATGGCATCACCGACTCGATGGACATGAGTTTGAGCAAGCTCCGGGAGTTGGTGATGGACAGGAAAGCCTGGCGTGCTGCAGTCTGTGGGGTCACAAAGAGTTGGACACGATTGAGAGAGTGAACTGAACTGAGAGTGCACAGTTTTTAAGTTGAGGAAGTTCCTCCTTCCTTCCACTCCCTGGAAGGAAGCCATGACAGCTCTGAGGACCAGAGAGGCTCAGACAAGGGAAGTAAATGTCCCACCTACAGGCAAAGAGCCAGGACATAACCTCCCTTCTTGGCATAGCATCATCTAGGGCAGTGGTCCCCAACCTTTTTGGCACCTGGGACTGGTTTCAAGGAAGACAGTTCTTCCATGAATCCAGGGTGTGGAGGGGATAGTCTTAGGATGATTCAAGCACATTACATTTAATTTTCACTTTATTTCTATTTTCTGGAAATCTCAGGATATTCCACCTTGACTTTAGGGTTCGGGTCTGTGCTTCCAGGAGAATCTAGTGCTGCTGCTGATCTCACAGGAGGTGGGGCTAAGGTGGTAATATGAGTGGGGGGCAGCGGCTGTAAACACCCATTACTCCCTTGCCTGCTGCTCACCTCCTGCTGTGCGTCCTGGTTCCTGACAGGCCATGGATTGGTACCAGTCCGTGGCCCAGGAATTGGGGACCCCTGTTCTAGGGGATTAGGGGCCTCAAAATTGAGCCCTGTGCCACCTCTAGGCATTTTTCCATCCTTGCAATTCACAGACAAAACGGTCGCTCCCATGTGGCACAGTGGTAAAGAATCCACTTGCCAATGCAGGAGACTCAGAAGACATGGGCTCGATCCCTGGGTTGGGAAGATCCCCTGGAGAAGGAAATGGCTACCCAGTCCAGTATTCTTTCCTGGAGAATCCCATGGACAGAGGAGCTTGGCAGGTTGCAGTCCATGTAGTCGAACATCACTGAGCAACTGAACACACACACACACACACACACACGCAGATTGTTCCACTTGGCTCCACTTTGCTCCACTGCATGCCTCTCTCAGGCCTCAGTCCCCACCCCCCTCACCTCAAGTGTGGGGTCCTGGGCCTCCAGCCTTACCGAGTCTCCAGGCCATCAATGTATTCCTTCTTCTTTTTCCGACTTTCTTGAGCTGACTGTTTGTTTCGGATTTTCCGGCGGATCTTTTTCAGCACTCGCTCCTCATACTGCAGAGTGACATGGGGAGGAGACTGAGTCAGTCTGAAGGGTCCACTCTCTTGTCCAGACCCCACAGTTTCACCCCCAGTATCCTCCCAAGGGAGCCAGACTCAGGGACTTGAGGGCAGACCCTTCATGGCTTGAAGGCCAGATTTTCTGTCTTCAAATTCCCTCAGAGTCTCTAGTGGTTGTGGCGGTGGGGAGGGGCGGGGGGATGGGAATGGTCCTGGTTTCCTGATGGTCTTCTTGCTCCCAATCCCAGTTCCATTATTAACAACTAGATTTTGTGCACTGGTGCAATCGCACCACCGTCTGGCCATGTGTGGGACTGGCGCCTTTTCCCAGGCCAGTTATCACTAAAAGAAGTCTTTCAATTGGAAAAGGCAAACTCAGGTATTGATGCTGAGTGAACAGGCTGGGTGGAGGCCGCGGCCAGCTAGAAAGCCCCCACTGTGTTGGCTTTGACGATGAATTTTCTGGTTCTGGTGACAGACACATCCTAACACTCTAGTTATGTGTGCTGTGCTTAGTCACTAGTCGTGTCCGACTCTTTGTGACCCCACCGACTGTAGCCCGCCAGATTCCTCCGTCCATGGGAATTCTCCAGGCAAGAATACTGGAGTGGGTTGCCATACCCTCCTGCAGGGGATCTTCCCAACACAGGGATCGAACGTGGGTCTCCAGCATTGCAGGCGGATTCTTTACCGTCTGAGCCACCGGTTAGGGAGACGTAAAGGTGAGACTCAGGCTTCCCAGGTGGTGCAGAAGTAAAGAATCCACCTGCCAATGCAGGAAATGCAAGAGACATGAGTTCGACCCTTGGGTCGGGAAGATCACCTGGAGTATGGAGTGGAAACCCACTCCAATATTCTTGCCTGAAGAACGCCATGGACAAAGGAAACTGGTGGGCTACCATCCATAGGGTCACAAAGAGTTGGACACGACTGAGTGTGTGCACACACACACACACACACACATGCACACAAAGGTGAGACTCGTGGGCATGTTGCTGCAGGAAGTGGGGTGAGCCCCAGAGCCAGGGGTCCCACGGACTCACCTTGGTAAGGGGCAGCTGAGTGGGCAGAGTGATGCCTTCTTTGGCTAGTAGCTTCTTCTCATCCTCCGTCAGCACCAGCTCCTGGCAGTGCCCAGTCCCAGGTCGCAACAGGTGGGGGGCTGCCAGGTGATGTTGCTGCTGTGGGGAAACCAGGAGAACTGTTTTGGGGGCAGAGACAGTGACTGCCTCTGGGAAATAAAAGGCATCGAGAAACAATTGATCCAGTCACTGTAGGGTCCACACCGGCACTAGGGCGCCAAACAACCAGCCCACAGCCCTCTGACCCAGCCATTCCGTTTCCAGGAATTCATCTTACAGATACAAGTGTGGTTTTTTGTTTGTTTCACAAATAGTCATTTGACAGTTATGTGTTTAGCATCTACTACAGGCTACGCACTGCTCCGCGCTCTGAGCATTCCTTGCAGCTCTTGTCTGCAACAGGAAAAGGAAAATCCAACAAACAGGGGGTAGGATAAGTGAGCCTCTGGGAAAAGAGGGTGAGAGGTGGTTCTTCCCGTGTACCTGTTTGTACCTTTGGAACTTGGACTGTGTGCATGCATTTGACTATTCAAAAATTTTTCAAACTAAATTTAAATCACGAAATAGAAACACTGAAAATGAAAGAAGCGTGTCATCAGACAGCCAAGTCCTAGGAATGTCACACCATTACTCAGGAATAAAGGTAGAGATTGGGGCAACCTGCTATCTATCGAATCAAATTCCAGTCCCTGGAATTCCAGGCCATTGATTAGTCCAACCATTTTCTCTTCAGGGCTCAAGCCTCAGTGTGTTCATCTGCAATATGGGAATAAGGCCTCCCACTTCCACAAAACAATGATATTAAGCTTGATATTTTTACAAAATCCAGTTAGCATTTCCAAAGCAGTCATTTGTCTTTCCTATCCTTCAAGACCTGCTGAAGTTCTGTCTCCTTCAGGAAGCCTTCTTGGACCTGCAATGCCCCTCTAGCCTCTCTCCCTAAGCAGTCATTGTCCCCTCTTGACCATGAGGTCCCCATAGACTGAGCACACAGCTGATGCTCACCACAGGTCTCTCAAGTCAAGAGGGATGTTCTGGTCTTTTTTAGAGGTTGTCAGGACTACTTTAGGCATCAGGAGATCAAATCCTGACTTGGCCACATGCTTGCTGTGTGACTTTGTGTCTGTGGCTTAACCTCTCTGGGGACTGGTTTTCTCATCTGTGAAAGGGAGCAGGGCACTAACTGGGTTCTCAGGCCTGGTTTGCCCATAGTGGAAGCTCAGGGCAAGATAAGATAGCCCAAGGTAAGCATACAAAGGGCACAATAGACCCAATAGGTCAGCTCAGGAAGTGGGCCTGTAGCAGCTGTGTGATTTAAGGCAAATTACTAAACCTCTCTGTGCCCATTTAATCATATGTGAAATTAAGATAATAGCCTCAATTTTCACGGTTGCTTTGAATTAAAAGACCTGGGACCAATACCAATTCCTGTCTGTGACTGTCTTCCAGTCTTCAAAATGGGTGTATTGGGGCCCCATGAGCCCAGTGCCCCTCCCAGCTCTGATGCTCCAGGGGGCAGGTGGGGGCTGCTCACCAGGTCCCCGCTGCTGCTGGAGAGGAGGAGGTCCTTGACTGTGAGGTTGTAGCGTGAGGGCGAGTCAGCCAGGTCGGCCTGCTCCTCAGCATAGACGCCTGGGCTCCACATTTCTAACAGGGCACATGGGGATGGAGACGGGGTGGGGGTCAGGCAGGGGGCCTTGAGCTCCCAGGTCCTACCTGCCTCCTCCAGCAAAGCTACAGCATTGGCCCTAATGTGCTAGGCATTTGTTGCCTGGCCTGGGACTCCAAGACCAGGTGCCTCAGTCTCCCCTCTGCCATAAGACGGGGACCCCAGTTCATCAGGACGTTATTAGGGACCCACGGCCAGCCCAAGAGGGAGTGGCTGTTATCACTCAGGATTAGGGGCTGGATCTGCAGCCGGCCTGGCCTTATCTCCTCCTGGGGGCAGGGACCAGTTCTGATTCACCCGCAGTTCCCTCCCACCAGCTACCTGGCACCCCATAGGTGAGCTGCTCTGGACAGCACAGTCTTCCAAGTCAGATGGCCCTTGCTTCTAATCCCAACTGGGTGGAGTTGCGTGACCTTGGGTAAGGGAGTAAACCTCTCTGAGCCTCAGTTTTGTCAAGTCTCCAATGGGACTAATAAGTACTCCCACGCCATCGCGGGGCTCAAAAGACAAAGGATGCCCTCTTGGTGGAGTCTTCTGCATCAGGCCTTTCCTCAGGTCTGTAGGAGCACCCCAAGGCCTGGGATCCCACAATCTCACGAACTTTCATTGAGTCTCCTATGAACCAGGCATGGAAGGTATAAAAAATGAGGTTGCCAGCTCAATGCTTGAGGCAGACTGCATCCCAGCTCTGCGGCTCTGACTCATCTCTTAACCATCCGGAAAATGGGTCCATGACAGCACACCAGTGCCCATCTCAAAGGGTGGATTTGTGCGGTCAGTACCTGGGACAAGGCAAGGATAGTCAGCTGACACAGGACTCACCCAGGTCTATGGCAACAGAAGTCTCAAGCCTTGGGGCCACTGGCCCGAGGTGCCTGGCAGGGCAGGTGGGGCCAGGATGGTAGGAGGGGCAGGGCCCCTTGCCAGACTCCACACTATGGCAGCCGGCAGTGGTGGCAGGCACCCCACCGTGTGGAGGTGTGTCCTGGGTATCAGAGGGCAGATCTTCTGAGATGCCACTGTCACTGGCTGCGGGGGACCAGGTTGGGGAATCTGAATCTCCAGAACCCAGGATGGAGTTGAGGAAGTCATCAGAGTCCGTACCTGGCAGGACCTGTTGGGACAGAGAGCACCGGTGGGAATTAGGAAGTCTATGCTTTGCAATGCTGTGTCTCTGGGCAAGCCGCTGACCCTCTTTGGGCCTCACGTGTCCTTTCTGTAATATGGAAAGAGCTAATGTTTGTTGCCCATTGGCATGGCTGGAGCCTGAACCCAATCGTGTAGCTCGGGAATAACATCAAACCTTGTCGAGCGAGGAACAAGCCCCAGTTTAAGTCTGGAGCCAACTTCAAACTACTGTGTGACCCAGGACAAGTTACCACTCCTTTCTGGGCCTTGCTTTCCACTCCTTTAAGAAGAAGGCGATGTCATCTGGCCCTTAGGGTCGCTGAAAGGGTTTATACAACGTGCTTTGCTAAAATCACATGTGTGTGTGGTAAAGGCACAAAGCTGAGCGGAGTCCCGGCTCTGACCTGGGGGTGGGGATGACGCATTGGGTTATCACCTGGTCCTCCCCATGGCCCCAGTCCTCTCCCAGCTCTACGTGTCTCAGGACGCCGTCCTGCCGGTCAAACAGTAGATCCAGGAGTTCCAGGCTGTCGATAGGGCCCATGGGACTGGTGGAGGAAGCCATCTGGGGCGAGGAGGGGACACCTGTGAGGGTCATGCAGCCCCTCTCCTGCCCACCGCCCACCTGCTGCCACCTGAGGTACCTTCCCCTCTGCTTCAGTCTCAGCTGCAGCCTGCCCCTCCTGCCTGCGGAGCCTCAATCTCCAAATCTCTGTTATGGGGCCAACCCAGAGGCTCCTGGGCCTAGGAGCCAATTTCTTTAAAAAGCGCTAGACAGCTGCCCCGTGGGGATGGACAGCAGATGAAGCTAGCCCCCTCTTGCATTCCCATCCTGTCAGAATCCGCCCCCCCCCCCCCACACACACACCCTTTTCTGGAAGGCAGGGAGGCCCAGAATAAAGTCCAGCAGCGGCCCGGAATAGAGACACAATCTTAGTCATTGTAGTCTCCCTCTGGGTCTCAGTCTTCCCATCTGTACAAGGCGGTGTGAGGTGCCTGCCAATTCTGGGAGCTTGGGGAGAGTTCCTGGCATAAATCGTCCCTCCCCTGGGGACCCGTGCAGGTCTCACCTTTCCAATAGCTAAGTCCCCATCCATGAGTCCCTCTAGCTCCTTCTCCAGACCTCCTACGTCTGCCTAGAGCTGGAGGCTGTCTGCCATCGGGTCTCCCAGGCTCAGCTGCGTCTTCTCTGTGGTTGTCACCACTCCCCAAAAGATGCTGAAATAGTCCCGGGGCTCTCCCAGCCCACCCCAAGGTGCTGATTGGGCAACAGGCAGGACGGACAGAGTTAAGGGCCAATGACAGCGGGGCAGGCTAGGGGGAGGGGCGGGAAGACCGTTATCTCGCATGTTTTGTGCTTTTCCAGTCGCAGTGGGCAAAGGCCAAAGTCTGGGGTTCCGAGGCTCCATGACCTTTCCCCTACTTTCGGGGACTGTGTCTTTCCATAGTCCCCGGATGTCAGCTCCAAGAGAGCCCAGGGCCCTTGGCCGGGTCCCGTCCACTCCCAGAACAAAACAGAACCCAAAAGAATAGCCCAGACTTTTGGGGGCGCCCTTCCTTCAGCCAGGAGTTCCCTTCCTTCATCACAGCTGGCAGCCCTCAAAGCCCCCTTCCCCCAGGCAAGGTCTCTCCGGCCAAACCAGAGCAATCAATTCCTTCTAGAACCTTCTAGCGTTCACTTATTCTCAACAGATATTTATTGCAAACCAAACTGATTCCTGCCTCAGGGCCTTTGCACTGGCTGTTCCCTCTGCCTGGAAGGCATATCTGCTCAACCCAACTCTCTCACTGTGTTCACACATTCCTGAATGTTTGCTATTTGTGGAACCCAGCACAGACAACTGAGAAGCCCCTCTCGGATTCCATCCACCCCCAACACACACAACCAGGGAGGAGCTCCCCACCCCTTACCACTTGATCACATCACTGTTTTCATGGACCTCACTACTGGAAATTTTCTTGTTTACTTACCTATATTCTTCTCTCATTGCTCCTCTGCCCTTTCATGTGAGCACCTTCAGGGGGAGAATAGAGGCTCTTTTGCTCTCAGCAGGGTCCCCAGTGTCTTAAAGATGCCCAGCACACAGGAGGCACTCCATCAACTCTTACTCATCTGGCAACTCCTAGGGCAGTGGACAAGCTAGATCATAAAAGCATAAACACACCAATAGCTGACAAATGGGTGAATGCTACCAAGAAGCTGAATGTAATCATGTACAGAGCAACACAGGATGGGCAAAGACTTTATTTTTTATTTTTTTAATGCTTTAAAAAAATAGTGTGCTTTCTTTGAACTGCATGCCATGAATTTTTTTTGGGGGGGGGGCCGCATTTCATGTGGGATCTTAGTTCCCTGACCCAGGATCGAACCTGCATCCCCTGCATTGGAAGGATTCTTAACCACTGGACCACCAGGAAAGTTCCAGGATTCTTTCGGAAGGTGACATTTAAGTATGTTCCTAAATGATGAGCAAGAGCCCAGCCACTGGAAGATCTGGTGAAAGGCTGTTTCAGGTCAAGGAACAGCTCATGCAAAGGCCCTGGGGCAGGACTCTACCTGGTGTGTGGGAGGAACAGCAAGGAGGCCCGTGTGTCTGGAGAACAGTGAGTGAAAGGCAAGAGGAAGGAAAGGAGGACACGGAGGGAACAGGGCAGGTCATGCAGAGTCTTGTGGGCTGTGGCAAGAAGTTTAAGTTAGTCGCATCTTTTTGAGATCCTGTGGACTTTAGCCCACCAGGCTTCTCTATCCATGGGATTTCCCAGGCAAGAATACTGGAGTGGGTTGCCATTCCCTTCTCCAGGGGATCTTCCCAACACAGGGATTGAACTTGGGTCTCCCACATTGCAGGCAGACTCTTTACCATCTGAGCCACCAGGGAAACCCACTGGTTTATACTAAATACAGTGGAAGCTCTTGGGAGCTTAGTGAATGGATGACAAGCCTTCTGTATGCTGGCCAAGATGCTAGGTGCTAGGTTTACACGGTAACTCAAACACTCTCCTTGCTCTCAAGAAATACACATCTTGGTGTATGTTTCTCCATGGGCCAGCCATTATTTATTCAGGCAACAAAAATTTAAGACCTACTATGAGCTGTGCCAGAGTGTTGCTCTTATCTCACAATAACACCTGTGGTTGTCACAACTGGGGGTGTTCCTGGAGTGAGTGGGGGCTTGGGATACTGCTCCATACCTCACAGTGCCCAGGACAGCCCCTCACAGGGAATGCCTGACCTTGATGTGAGCAGTACCAGGCAGGAGGACCCTTGCATTACCGTAACTGCCCCCCACACACACACACACACCGGATACCGGTAATATTAGCTCACTCTTGGCCTCTGCATCTTTCATTTCCTTTTTCACTACTCTGGGTTGGATTTTTAAGGGGTTTGTTTGGTTTGGTTTGGCTTAGTGTTCTCAGTCGTAATATTTATTCAGCCTTGGCTTGTGGAGGCACCTTTCCAGGGCTGTCTTGGCAGGTGTAGAAAGTAGGTGAAGGTTGACTTCTGGACTTGTCTCTGCCTCCTCCTCACTCCCATTTATGACTCTCAGGAGCCCCGGTACCCTTGACATAGAACTTGTCCTCATCTTATCCAAATCTTCCTGAATAAATGATCTGGCATTACTCACTTAACACCTACATGGGTATTTAGACCCCACAGTCTTCTCCGCAGGATATTTGTTACTTTTTTGTAATTTTATTTTAATTCATTCATTCATTTATATTTTCTTGGCCATGCCACATAGCATGTGAGATCTTAGTTCCCCAACCAGGGATTGAACTCACGCCCCTTGCATTGGAAGCACAGAGTCTTTTTAACCACCAGACCACCAGGGATGTCCCGTTTTATAATTTTATAGTCATGGGCTTTAGAAGGCTTTCATATGCCCTAGTGAAAAGATGGGGCTTCCAGGTGGCACACTGATAAAGAATCCGCCTGCAATGCAGGACGTGCAAGAGACATGCGTTCGATCCCCAGGTCCAGAAGATCCCCTGGAATAGGAAATGGCAGCGCGCTCCAGTATTCTTGCCTGGAAAGTTCCATGGACAGAGAAACCTGAAGGGTTAGAGTCCCTGGGACCGCGGAGATTCGGACAGGACTGAGCACAATGAAGAGATACCTGAAAGGATAAGATGAGGATAAGCACTTGAGGGACAAGAGGACTTTCTGATGCCTTTGACATCATGATCTAATTTACCAGACACAAACACATCCTTCAGAGCAATGCTAAGTTGGAATCTAAAGTAAAATTCCCACGATAGATTCCACCAATGAGTTTAAGTATAAAACAGAACACAAGACACAAGAGGATGCTGTGGCCAAACAAGACTGAGGGACACTGTGTTAACAAACAGCTTTGTGAAACTTGTCAGAGCCTTTACAATACTCTGTAACACTCTCAGAAGGTATGAATTTGTAGCATTTCTCAAACATCATTGTTAGGTGTGAGCTTTGCTTCCAATTGTTACTTCATTCATACAGAACCATTTCTGACACATGAAAACATTTAAAGATACCCATTAGCCTGACTCAGAGAAGGCAATGGCACCCCCACTCCAGTACTCTTGCCTGGAAAATCCCATGGACGGAGGAGCCTGGTGGGCTGCAGTCCATGGAGTCACGAAGAGTCGGACACGACTGAGCGACTTCACTTTCACTTTTCACTTTCATGCATTGGAGAAGGAAATGTCAACCCACTCCAGTGTTCTTGCCTGGAGAATCCCAGGGACGGGGGAGCCTGGTGGGCTGCCGTCTATGGGGTTGCACAGAGTCGGACACGACTGAAGTGACTTAGCAGCAGCAGCAGCCTGACTAGGGGCTTCCCTGGTGGTTCGACAGTAAAGTATCTGCCCGCAATGTGGGAGACCCGGGTTTGATCCCTGGGTTGGGAAGATCCCCTGGAGGAGGAAATGCCAACCCACTCCAGTACTCTTGCCTGGAAAATCCCATGGACGGAGGAGGATGGTAAGCTACAGTCCATGGGGTTGCAAAGAGTTGGATATGACTGAGCAATTTCACTAGACTAGCCTGGCTACAATAAAAAAAGACAACATCAGATGTTGGTGGAAAATATGGAGCAACCAGAATTCTCACCTGTTGGTGGGAATCAAAATGGTCCAAGCTCTTGTGGAAACTTTGGAAATCTGGGCAATCTCTTACAGTTAAAATTGCATTTACCATATGACTTAGCAATTGTATTCCTGGGTATCTACCTAAGAGAAATGTAAATATATGTTCACAGAAAGACTTGTACATGAATGTTCATAGCAATCTTATTCATAATTGTCCCGAACAGTAAACAACTCAAATATCCAATAATAGGGGAGTAGATAAACAAACTGGTATATCCTTACAACACAATGCTACTCATCATTAAAAGGAATAAATTACTATTAATTATACATTCAACAACACATATGAATTTCAAATGCATAATGATAAAAGAAGCCAGATGCAAAAGCATATACACTGTAAGATTCCATTTAAATGATACCCAGAGAAGAGGCAAAAGTAATTCTTGGTGGGAATTCCCTGGCAGTCCAGCAGTTGGATGCTGCATTACCAATGCAGGGGGCACATGTTCAATCCCTGGTCAGGGAACTAAGATCCCACATGACTTGTGACTTGACAAAAAAAAAAAACAAACAGTAATTCTTGGTGATAGAAAGTGGTTCAGTTCAGTTCAGTTCAGTCGCTCAGTCATGTCCGACTCTCTGCAACCCCATGAACTGCAGCACGCCAGGCCTCCCTGTCCATCACCAACTTCCAGAGTTTACCCAGACTCATATCCATTGAGTCAGTGATGCCATCTAGCTATCTCATCCTCTGTTGTCCCCTTCTCCTCCTGCCCTCAATCTTTCCCAGCATCAAGGTCTTTTCAAATGAGTCAGTTCTTCGCATCAGGTGGCCAAAGTATTGGAGTTTCAACTTCAACATCAGTCCTTCCAATGAACACCCAGGACTGATTTCCTTTAGGATGGACTGGTTGGATCTCCTGGCAGTCCAAGGGACTCTCAAGAGTCTTCTCCAATACCACAGTTCAAAAGCATCAATTCTTCGGCACTCAGCTTTCTTTATAGTCCAACTCTCACATCCATACGTGACCACTGGAAAAACCATAGTCTTGACTAGGCGGATCTTTGTTGACAAAGTAATGTCTCTGCTTTTTAATATGTTGTCCAGGTCGGTCATAACTTGCCTTCCAAGGAGTAAGCGTCTTTTAATTTCATGGCTGCAATCACCATCTGCAGTGATTTTAGAGCCCCAAAAAATGAAGTCTGCCACTGTTTCCACTGTTTCCCCATCTATTTCCCATGAAGTGATGGGACCAGATGCCATGATCTTAGTTTTCTGAATGTTGAGCTTTAAGCCAACTTTTTCACTCTCCTCTTTCACTGTCGTCAAGAGGCTTTTTAGTTCTTCTTCACTTTCTGCCATAAGGGTGGTGTCATCTGCATATCTGAGGTTATTGATATTTCTCCTGGTAATCTTGATTCCAGCTTGTGCTTCTTCCAGCCCAGCGTTTCTCATGATGTACTCTGCATATAAGCTAAATAAGCAAGGTGACAATATACAGCCTTGACGAACTCCTTTTCCTATTTGGAACCAGTCTGTTGTTCCATGTCCAGTTCTAACTGTTTCTTCCTGACTTGCATACTGGTTTCTCAAGAGGCAGGTCAGGTGGTCTGGTATTCCATCTCTTTCAGAATTTTCCACAGTTTATTCTGATCCAAACAATCAAAGGCTTTGGCATAGTCAATAAAGCAGAAATAGATGTTTTTCTGGGACTCTCTTGCTTTTTCGATGATCCAGCAGATGTTGGCAATTTGATCTCTGGTTCCTTTGCCTTTTCTAAAACCAGCTTGAAGAAAGTGGTTACCTGGAGTAGAATGGGGAATTGAGTGGACACAGGCATGAAGAAACTTTCTAGGGTGGAGCAAATATTCCATATCTTATTTTTAGTTGTGGTTACTTGACTGTCCAGAATTGTCTGAACTCATCAAATCGAACACACCTAAGATCTATGCATCATTATTATAAATTAATTCTTCCTCAATAAAAAGCATACTAAATGTATAATGAACAATTAGATACATAATACACTTATACATAAATTTACACATATGTAAAACATTAGAAACAACCAAAATATTCACCCATAGGTAATTGATTAATAGAGTCTGATGTGTTAACAACTGGAATATTACATAGCTGTGAAAGTGAATGAGGATTATCTTTATGTGCTGGTATGGTACAATATTGAAAACATATGGTTATTTATATTTGAGAAATCAGTGTTTCTCAATATTTTTTTATCCTGGCCCCTCACAAGGAGCATTTGAAGACATTTTCATAACTGCTGCACCATGAAATTGTATATCCACAAGTATACTATATATACACTTGTGTACCATATGTTTATCTGGGTGAAAAAAAAAATCTTACTCTTTTAATGTATAAAACACAGATATAGAAACTCTTTTTTTTAATGTATAAAACACAGATTCTTGGGTGTTCCATCCATTAAAACATATGGAGAGACTTTGCTGGGTGGTCCAGTGGCTAAGACTTCACCTTCCAACGCAGAGGGTGAGAGTTCAATCTCTGATCAGGGAACTAGATCCCACATGCCGCAGCTGAGAGTTTGCATGCTAACTAAGATCTGGCACAGCCAAATGAGTGAATGAAAGAATACATAAAGATTTTTAAAAAGCAACATGGGTTTGTTTGTGCTGTGTGCTCAATAGTATCTGACTCTGTGACCCCATGGACTGTGTAGTCCACCAGACTCCTCTGTCCGTGACATTCTCCAGGCAAGAATACTGGAGTGGGTTGCCATTTCCTCCTTCAGGGGATCTTCCTGACCCAGGAATTGAACCTGCATCTCCTGTATTGGCAGGCAGATTCTTTACCGCTGAGCCACCTGGTAAACCCTAAAAAAAAAAAAAAAAAAATGGAGGGCTCAGAAGAGACCCCCCACACACAGTTAGATCTCCAACTCTGCCCATTTTTAGTGTTGTTGCTATTATTACTACTATATGCATCTGTGAGAAACATGCCAGGCTCCAGTCCCGAGGCACTCCTCAGGCAGACACCCGCCTGTTACTTTCCGACTGCTTCAGCCCTTTGGCCTCACAAGTCTGGTCGTGACGACAGTCCCCGTTCTGCACAGGACACAGGCGCTAATAAGGGGTTATGACTCACTGTGACCACTCTATGAGTCAGCCGGCATTGAGACAACGCCCAGGTCCCCCACTGCATATGGGGACTTGCCTCTTGTCACCATGTCACCTCCCCATTCCTTGGACTGTTTGCCAAAAAGTCCTCTCTACACTTCCCTTTAGATCAGTTTTGGGGGGGACAGGTAAGGGAGTCCAAGATCATCAGCCTCTCCCCTTCCTCTTTCTCCTCCTTCTTCTCTGGGACCCTCCCTTGGGGTACAGCCAGGCCAGGCAGTGAGTAAAACCCTTGTGACATGGGTGTGGCAGGGGCAGGCAGGGGCTGGGGACCAGGGGACTCTGATCGGCCTCTTGGGCAATGCCAACTGATTAGCACCTAATTCTCTGGGCTGCCTAGTCCAGGGGGCTACCAGCTCTGGAGGGGGAGGGGTGAAGACAGGAAGTTTGAACCAGGGCCTCCCAATGCCACCAGGGAGGAGACTTTTTCAGGGAGTTGGGGGTGAGGCTCCCTACTTTCAGGCATTCATTCATTCATTTAAAAAATTTTTTTTATTATTTATTTATTTGGCTATGTGAGGGTTTTTTTTGTTTGTTTTTTGTTTTAATTTTTGGCTGTACTGAGTCTTCATTGCTGTGCCCAAGCTTTCTCTAGTTGCACCAGAGGCTACTCTTCATTGCAGTGAGGGCTTACTCTTTGCTGCTTTGAGCAGGCTACTCATTGCCGTGGCTTCTCTTGTTGCAGAGCACGGGATCTAGGTACTCGGGCTCAGTAGTTGTGGCTCACAGGTTTAGTTGCTTCACGGCATGTGGGATCTTCCTGGATCAGGGATCGAACCTGTAACTCCTGCATTGCAAGGCAGATTCTTAACCACAGGACCATCAGGGAAGTCCTGTTTGAGGTCTTAGTTGTGGCACACAGGATCTTTAGTTGTAGCCCATGGAATCTAGTTCCCTGACAAGGAATAGAACCTGGGCCCCTTGCACTGGGAGCTTGGAGTCTTAGCCACTGGACAACCAGGGAAGTCCTCATTCATTCATCATTCTTGTGACCACTACTTCTTGAGTGCCTGCTGTGTGTCAGGCCTTGGGGACCCAGCAGAGAACATAAACCATTATTGCCCATGCCCCACCCCCGTGGAGCTGATGTTCCTAGGTGGGGGAGACAGATACTAAGTAAAATCAGTTGTGCATAAGCAAGTAAATAAATACATTGAAGAGAAACACAAAATTGTAAAGAAATTATATTTGAATTTAAAAATTAAAAAATAAACAAATTGAAGAGACCAGATACAGAGGAATAAAGCAAGAAAGAGACATGGTGAGTATGTGGAGGGGGAGGCGATTTGTAATTTTATATTAGGTGGTCAGGGAGGGGGCCTCACCACAAAGACCCTGAGGGAAGAGTGACGCCTTGTTCCAGGGTGAGAAGTCCAGTGAAATGTCCTGTGATGGTTCTACAAGTTTCTGCATGGGGCTGGGTGGACTGTGTTTGTGGACAGGGCTGGGAGGTCCCTTGGGTCAGGGGTCCTGTTCTCCAAGCTTGGTGCCTGGGTTTAGGCCTTAGCCAATCATAGGAAGGGGGTCTTCCAGCTTCCCAAGACCAGGTGGTCTTTGGGGTAGTGTTCCCTGAGTGAGGGTCCTGAATCTGGATCAGCAAACAGGATCAGTCCTTCACCCATCTCGAGATCCACACCCCTAGGGCCCGTCCCCAACCCCACCCCCTCCAGGTCTCACCACCATCTCATCCCATCTCTGTGATTGTTTTATGGCTGGTGGGTCCAAGGGTCACAGCTGACCCTCTCACCAGGAAAAGGAGGCCTCCCTTGGCTGCAGATGTGGTCAGCTCAGCTTCCTTCCCCTTGTGGGGGAGGAGACCAGGCGTCAGTCTCCTCCGGCTCAGCCCCGAGGGATTCTGGGATGGTGCTTTAGAGTGGGGGAGGAAGAGGCATGTAGGGGCGTCTAGATCCTGAATTGGTCCAGGCCCTCCATCCCTCACCTTCTAAATTTGTTTGCTGTAGCTGCCAAGACAAAGTCCCAAGACCTGGGAGGCTTGGAGCAACAGAAATATCTTTTCTTCCCAGTCTCAGAGGCTAAAAGTCCAAGACCAAGGTGTCTGCAAGGCTGGTTCCTTTTTTTTCAATTGACTTTTCTCACCTCATGGGCTTCCATGAGGTGGCGCATAAGAGACTCGAGTTCGATCCCTAGTTGGGAAGATCCCTTAGAGGAGGAAATGGCAACCCACTACAGTATTCTTATGTGGAGAATCTCATGGAGAGAAGAGCCTGGTGGGCTACAGTCCATGGGGTCATAAAGAGTCGGACATCACTCAAACACCCTAGTTTTTTTAAGGTTTATTTTATGTATTTTTATTTTTATTCTTTTGGTCATGCCAACTGGCATGAGGCAGGATCTTAGTTCCCCAACCAGGGATCGAACCCATGCCCCCTGCAGCGGAAGAAAGGAGTCCTAACCACTGGGACACTAGGAATGTTGGACGGCTGGTTTCTTCTGAGGCTTCTTTCATTGCCTTTTAGATCGTGGCTTCTCCCTGTGTCTCTGTGTCCACATGTCCCCCATTTACAAAGACCCCAGTCTTATGGATTAGAGCCCACCCTAGTGACATCATTTTACTTTGATCACCTCTGTGAAGCCCCACCCCACCCCATTTCCAAATACAGTCACATTCTGAAGTCCTGGGGGTGAAGACTCCAATATATGAATTTTGGGCTGGGGATACAATTCAGCCCCGAAACACTCCTCCAAGTTGTGATGAAATCCAAGCCTGGTGGTCACCTCCTCTAAGAAGCTGCCTTGATTACCCTGCCAAAGCCACCTTCCACCCAAGTCATACCCAGTATAACACCATTGATGGGACAGAACTCTCTATCCATCTATGTTGTCTGTTTACACCAGGGAGCAAAGACCTGTGTATTTTGATCACTGAGCATGTGGGCTCAGTCACTTCCGTTGTGTCCGAATCTCTGTGACCCTAAGGACCAAAGCCCACCAGGCTCCTCTGTCCATGAGATTCTCCAGGCAAGAATACTGGAGTGGGTTTCCATGCTCTCCTCCAGTGGATCTCCCCAACCCAAGGATCGAACCAGTAACTCCTGTGTCGCCTACATTGCAGGCAGATTCTTTACCACTAAGTCACCTGGGAAGCCCCACCAATATACCCCCAGCCTCCAAAACAGTCCCCCTCACACCACTGAAGTGGCTCCAAACACATCTGTGGATTGAACTCCATGACAGCGTGCTCCATGGACCTCAGGACAAAGACACCTACTCGAGCCCAAGTTGGGGTGTCTGCCTCATCTGTGATCAATTCATAACTTTCCCATTTTGTGCACAATGGCTTTCTGGACCAAGAGTTCGAAGTTGGTCCCCAGCTCAGCAAATGACTTGGCTGTGACATCTCAAGTCACTTCTCCCCTCCAGGACTCTGCTTCTTCATCTGAAGAATGTGAGGATTGATCTAAAGGTTATATAAAATGAAGTCTCTGCCAGATTAAACATTGGGGTTAATGTTTAATCTCTGGGGAAAGCTGACCGGGAGTGAAGTTTAATACGAGTCATGGGCCATGCACGCTGCGTATGTACTCATGGGAGAAGCTCACCAGGTAGGGGACAATCTGTCCATGCATGAGTGAGGTTGGTCATGCTGTGCAAGGGTGAAGAAAGCACTGCACCCTGATCCTTCTTAGTGGGACCGTGGTTGACCCCCAAATTTCCTTTCTGCTCAGGCAGAACACCATAGAACTCTCAGATCACTAGTAGCATCTCCAGGTTAGAATACTCTTAAAAGATCATTAACAGGTCTTCCCTCATGGCTCACTGGTAAAGAATCTGCTTGCCAATGCAGGAGACGTGGGTTTGATCCCTGATCCAGGAAGATTCTGCATGCCTCGGAGCAACTAAGTCCGAGAACCGCCAACTACTGAGACTCTGCTCCTCAATAAGAGAAGCCACCACAAGGAGAAGTCCAAACACCACAACTAGAGAGTGGCCCCCACTCCCTGCAACTAGAGAAAGCCCACGTGCAGCAATGAAGACCCAGGGCAGCCAAAGTGAAATACATAAAAATTAAAAAAAATAGAAGATCATCAACAACCCTCCACAGAATTTAGTAACATTTATTTTTGTTAACTTTTTTTTTTTTTACAATTACCTTCTGCTTGGGGCATCTGATACTGGTCTAATTTACCATCATGTTACCAAGAATCTTTCTTTTTTTTAAGTTTTACAAAAATTTTTTTTAATTTATTTATCATTTATTTTGGGCTGCCCTGGGTCCTCGGTGCTCCACGTGGGCCTTCTCTAGTTGTGAAGCACAGGCTTCTCCTTGCAGTGGTCCCTCTCATTCCAGAGCACGCACTTTAGAGCACAGGCTCAGCAGTTGTGGCACAGGGGCTTAGTTACCCTGTGGCGTGTGCAATCTTCCCGGACCAGGGATTGAACCCATGTCCCTTGCATTAGCAGGTGGATTCTTAACCACCGGACCACTAGGAAGACCTACGTGTCTTTCTAAAATGAAGTATTGAAGAAAAAAAGCCAAGTACATAATAATGCAGAAGGTTGTACTAAACTTTCCTTTTTTTTTTTTTAGGTCAGTCTTTATTTTTAAATTTTTTTTATGTGAAGCATTTTTGAAGTCTTTATTGAATTTGTTACAATATTGCTTCTGTTTTATATTTTGATTTTTTGGCCTCTAGGCATGTGGGATCTTTTAGTTCCCCAACGAGGGATCAAACCCAAACCCCCTGCACTGAAAGTTGAAATCTTAACCACTGGATCATCATGGAAGTCTCAACAAATATATCTTGAAAGAAAATATAACACTGGGATAATTTTTTTTATAAGTATCAGGTGCCTACAACAGATGCAAAGGAAAGTAAACAGTATTATTAAATTCTGGGCAGCTGCTTTTGCCTGTGGGAGGTTCTGGATTAGGTGACTGTTAAAGAAGTCAGCAAATACGTGTTCACGACTCAGCAGCACCCAACTTGAGTGCTTCTTGGTAGAATCAGTTTAAAAGAGGACTGAAAAGGAAGTCATTTCTTACCTTTCATTAGGTTTATTTCGCATATGCAGTTTGCATCCAAACATGCATGGAGAACCCCAGTGGGGTTTCAAAACAAACAACAAACATGCGTGGAGAACTCTGTGCATAGAATTCTCTCAAACTATTCCCTGCCAGCACCTGCCCCCAACACACACAGACTTCCCTTCTCCAAGAAAAACAGTGCCATTCCTCCTAGACCCAGCTCTTGGGTATAAGCACCCAGTCTCATCAAAACCACAGCTAAAGTTTATTGGTCACTCATCTTGTCAGAGACTGTGTGAAGTACACAAATAAACTTGATCTTCCAAAACCCCCAAATGAGCGAGGGACTTTGTTATATCCATTTTGCAGATGAATAAACTGAGGCTCGAGGAAGGATGCTCTCACCCAAGGTTGTGCAGCTTGTAAGCAGGGATGCTGAAATCCCAGGCAGTGATGCTAAGTTGGAGCTGCCCCCAGGGGGAGCCAGGACTAACACCAGGTGGCAATGCCTGGGGCAGTATCAGGCAGGATGCTGGCTTCTTTGTCATCTTTCTGCACAGAGGGGATGTCAAGGTTACCCCTCTCCGGATTCAATGCCAGCCCCTTCTCTTGCAAGCTGTGTGACCTTGGGCAAGTCATGTGGCTTCTCTGTGCCACTACTTCCTCCTCTCTAAATAGTAAAGATCTAGTGAGTTCTCATATGTAAGCAGTAGCATACCATGGCTGGGGCCAAGGGAGCAGCCCACCCCAGGTGCTATCAAAAAAGAGGCCGATTCATGATCATTCAATGGATTCATGATCATTCTGTGGATGAAAAAAAAAGAGATATGCCACACATACACTATAGAATATTACTCAGCCATAAAAAAAGAATGAAATAGTGTCATTTGCAGCATCATGAATGGACCTAGAGGTTGTCACATAAGTGAAGTCAGACAGAGAGGAAAATGCCATATGATGTCAACCATATGTGGCATCTAAAATATAATATGATACAAATGAACTTATTTACAAAACAGAAACAGACTCACAGACATAGAGAACAGGCTTTTGGTTACCAAAGGGGAAAATTGGGGGTGGGAGAGATAAATTAGGACTTTGGGATTAACAGATACACACTACTATATATGCAATAAACAGAGGTCCTACTGCATAGCACCAGGAACTATATTCAATACTTAAAATCATAAGGGGAAAGAATCTGAAAAAGAAAATAAATATATGTATACCTGAATCACTCTGCCATATACCAGAAACTAGCACAATACTGTAAATCAACTATCCTTCAATTTTTAAAAAAATCTGGAAAAAAAGGAGGGCATTGTAGAGAATTCAAAAAATGATAATAAACCTTATTTTATTATTCGCTTTGTTCATATCACCATGTATAGACAATTCTGAGCAATGTCAGAATAACCTCCCTTAAGACATCTCTTATTGATCTAAACCAGTAAGAGGGTCTGCAAAGTTGACAGCTTCTCAGCTTGTGATCCCAGTGAGAAAACTGTCAATGAACACGGCCCAGTGCCAAAAAGGTTTTTTATGGGCGCTGAAATTTGAATCCTCTGTACTTTGCACGTGTGAAATATCAATCTCCTTTTGATTCTTTTCCCAAGCAGTTAAAAAAAAAACAAAAAAACCCTCCTTAGCTCCTATAAAAATAGACTGGATTTGGCAAGTCGTGGTCTGTCCAGTCCTGGTCTGAACAATTGCTGTGGTTTGGCCACTGGAAGTTTTGAATTATCACATTTTATTATGTATCCTTTAATAAACATTGTCTTGTACACGGAAGTGAACTGGGAGAATTTCAGGCAATGCATTTGGCCCCAGACTCACACAGGCTCAGTGACACACATTCATTTGGAGAGTTAGTTCTTATTGATCCTAATTCTTTGGAATTCCCTTTGGACACAGTTCATATTTCCAACCCTTGTGGTGATACACGAGCTTGTGTTTAAACAATAGATTTGAAACAAACAATGATGGACCAGTGACTTTTAATGCCAAGAAAAAGAGTTTGAACTGCTTCACTTTTTTTTTTAATCTAACCACTTGCACTTTCTATTTCTGTTTAAAAGTTTAGTTGTTGTTTGCTGATGTTTAGTTGCTAAGTTGTGTCTGATTCTTATGACCCCATGGACTGTATAGCACTCCAGGCTCATCTGTCCATTGGATTTCTCAGGCAAGAATACTGGAGTGGGTTGCCATTTCCCTCTCCAGGGGATCTTCTTGACCCAGGGATTGAACATGTGTCTCTTGAGTCTCCTGCATTGGCAGGCGGATTCTTTACCACTGGACCACCAGGGAAGTATAGACAGTGCATCAATTGGAAAAGATAATATTCTTGTTTGGTAAGCTCAATTTTTAATTCAAACCCAGGTCATTTTTACTGGATTTGAGCCATATCTTTAAAATAGAAATATTTTCTTCCTTTAAATTATTATTCTTATTTAATGATTTACTTCTAACTAAACTGTAATGTTGGACTTCCCAGGTGGCCAATGCAGGAGAGTTCGATCACTGGGTCAGGAAGATCCCCTGGAGAGGGAACTGGCAACCCACTCCAGTATTCTTGCCTGGAAAATTCCAAAGACAGAGGAGTCTGGTGGGCTACAGTCCATGGGGTCACAGAGTCGACATGATTGAGCACAACTCTAATGTTATTATTCATTATTGTGATAGACCGATAAAGACATGTACAACATGTGAACACATGTAAAAGAAGTTTTTCCTTAAAAAAAATTCATTAATGAAATTAAAAGGTATTCATTCATTACCATTTTTCCTTTACTGGACTGGATATTTTTTTATGTATATTAATGGTGTGATTATATAGCTGGTGTCCAATAAAATAAAAAAATTCACTCAATATTTCTTTCTAGGCTATTACAATTATTGGTTGTTTTTAATAATTTTTACTGATAAACCTTTTGGCTTAAAGAGGAGTAAATGGTAAAACAAGATTTTTTCCAGCTTTTAAATGTGCTATGTAAGCCTCCGCATTTAAGCACTTAATACCTGGTTCCCAGTGTCAGACAAATATTTATTAACATCCATACTTCATTGAGGGTTTCCCCGGTAGCTCAGAGGTAAAGAATCTGCCTGCAAAGCAGGAGACACAGGAGATTTGGGTTCGATCTCTGGGTCGGGAAGATTCCCTGGAGAAGGAAATGGCAACCCACTCCAGAATTCTTGCCTAGAAAATCTCATGGACAGAGGAGCCCATGGGTTTGCAAAGAGTCAGATATGACTGGGCAACTGAGCGTGCGTGCGCACACATACACACACACACACACACACACATACACACACATACTTCACTGACAAACTATACCTCCATTGTCTGTCTTTAAAAAGACTGAGAGCAAAGAGCAGCTTTCACATTTTTAAATAATTTTAAAATATAGAGTAAAGCAATCCAATCAAATTAATTAGATAAAATATGGAGTAATTATTTAGGAGAAACATTATTTCACAACACAAGAAAACTACCATGAAATTAAAATTTCAGCCTCCAAAAATAACATTTCATTGGCGCACAGCCACGCCCTTTTGTGGACTGTATGGCTTGTGACTGTTTTGGAAGCTAAAAGGGCAGAGTTGACTAACTGTGACAGACTGTGTTGAAGCTATTTGCTGCATGGCCCTCTAAGAAAAAGTTGCCAGACTCCTGCTCTAATTTTTCAACTCCTGTCCTCCAAACTTCCAGCTCTGAAAGCACAGAAATAGCCCTCCAGGTGCCAAGACTTAGACCCTCGCCTCTTCTTCCAGCCCTCTGGATCCCCAATGGACCCCTCGCCTTACCCAGGCCAAGCCTGAGGATGGGGGAGATGGGTCAGCATATCAACCCCTGGCGCCCTCTAGTGGGCGCCATGAGCAATTGCCTCTTCAACCTCCCTCCCTGGCAGCCGACACCTCGCCGCCGGCCTGCCAGGTCTCTTTGCAAGTGGGAGGTTTACTTTGTGCGCCCTTCTGGCCCTGATTCAGCTCCCTGCCCCGGGCCAACGTCTCCAGGGCTACCCCTCCTGGGACCATGCTTCCACTCTCCCACATGCTTTACACACTAGAAGGACTCTGAATGAATTAAATCCCACTCTGTGACATTCTGCCAGTGTCAGAGATGTTGACTAATTTGAATAGCATTGTGTTGTTACTTTCCAAAGCTTCCTGGTGCATGAACACACCATGTCTTAACTTGTGCTTTTTACCTGTATGTATGCCTTGCATCTGTGTAGAATGGCAGTTTTTCCTTCTGTTGTTGTTTTCATTTTAATATTTATTTATTTTTTGGTTGCACTGGGTCTTAGTTGTAGTATGTGGGATCTAGTTCTTTGACCAGGGATCAAACTCAGAACCCCCTGCATTGAGAGCTTGGAGTCTTAGCCACTGGACCACCAGGGAAGTCCCTCCCCGGAAGTGTTTTGACCTGCATCATTTCAACCAATATCTGCAGGGACTGGCTGGTGTTTCACTGTGAAAACATAGAAGGTCGGAGGAGGTGATATGTATGCTCAGACTGACAGAGGATGCTGGCACCAAGGCGAGAAGAGACCCAGGTACAGTGGTTAGCTGGAGCTGGCTTCCTCTGGCTGGTGAGATTCAGTGACATCACAAGGGTAGCTTGAAACTGGCCATGGTTGGGGTATTTACACCACAGGAATTGTCAGGCGCTACAAATTACAGATTTTCTGTGTGGTTCATGTAAGGGAAGAGCTAGCCATTGCATTTTGTGATGTGAGCCAAGCATCACCAGCATGGCAGCCAGGTAGGAAGATGGTCCTCCTGGCAGAGGGTATCCATATCAGTTGTGCCAGGGACTGTTTGGAAGATAAATCACTCTTCTTCAGAGCCTTCCTTTCTTCATCACTCATTCATTCATTCAATTCACTCATCAAATATTTATCAAAAAATTTAATATGTTTATTTATTTGGCTGCACCAGGTCTTAGCTGCAGCATGTGGGATCTAGTTCCTTGACTAGGGATGGAACCCAGGCCCCCTGCATTGGGAGCAGGGGATTCAGTTGCTGAACCACCAGGGAAGTCCCAAATATTTATCAAATATTACCTAAAGTAACAAGAGGGCTTCCCTGGTAGCTCAAATAGTAAAGAATCTGCCTGCAATGCAGGAGAGCTAAGTTTGATCCCTGGGCCAAGAAGATCTCCTGAAGGAGGGCATAGCAAACCACTCCAGTATTCTTGCCTGGAGAATCCCATGGACAGGGGAGCCTGGTGGGCTACAGTCCATGGGGTCAAAAGGAGTAGGACACAACTGAGCGACTAACACTCACTTTCACTTTTTTCAGTGTGATAAGACTTTACCCATTCCTTCTCAAATATTAAAATAATGCTTTGATATTTCTCCTAACCAAAAAAAAAAAAGCAGTGATTATTTATAAAGTCCAGTACTTTACCTTTCCAAGATATCAGATGTGAGATTTTAGACTAGCTTAATCCCTACCGCAAATGCAGCAAGTGTTTCTGCTATGCCTGTCATTTCTAGTAAGTCTGAGCTTGTTTTGGGGGTCTGCTGTGGAGGGTTGGAAAATGGTTTGTATACCTGATTGCCTTTTGACATCTCCGAGTGCGGATCTCACAAGCCTCTAAAATCCAACCTTGCTGACATCACCTTCCCTTCCTCCCAATCTGCTCCTCTCTCTGCCCTTCCTGTCTCCCTAAATGGAAGCTCCAGGCTCCCAGGGCTCCAGGTCAAAATGTGGGGTTGTCCTTGCGTTTTTTCTTTCCCTGACACCCTGACATCCATCCATCAGTGGTCTTGTCCACTCTGCTTCACTCTGTTCCAGCCACTAGGGCCTCCCTTCTGTTCCTCCTACACTCCAGGCCTGGTTCTGCCCTAGGGCCTTTGCACCTTTCTGTCCACCTCTAAAATCTTCCTCCAGGGACCTCCCTGGTGCTGCAGTGGTTAAGACTCCCCCTTCCAACCCAGGGGATTTGGGTTTGTTCCCTGGTCAGGGAGGTAAGATCCCACATTTCCTTGGGGCCAAAAAAACAAAAAACAGAAGCAAAACTGTAACAAATTCAATAAAGACTTTTAAAAAATGTCCACATAAAGAAAGTCTTATTAAAAAAAAAAACACAAAACCCTCTTTTTCCAGATCTCAATGGGGCACACTCCCAACTTTCTGTGCTTTTGCCCAGATGTCACCTTCTTGATGAGACCTTCCCTGTTGTCTTATTTAAAACTGTGACCTTTGCCCTGTTCCCACCTTCTGTGCATCGTCCTTCCTTACCTCTGCTCTTTTCTTCCAGGGCGTTTAACCAGTGTGGGACATGGTCTTTATTTTGCCTGTTTGTGGCCTATTTCTTCCCTCATCAGACTGTGAGCTCCGTGAGAGCTTAGTGCAGAGTAGGGGTTCAATAAAAACTTGTTGGGACTTCCCTGGTGGTCCAGTGGTTGGGAATCCGCCTGCCAGTGCATTCAATTCCTGGTCCGGGAGGATTCCATGTGATGCCAGGTGGCTGGGCCCTTGAGCCACAGCTACTGAGCTCGAGTGCATGCATGCTAAGTCACGTCAGACCCTTTGTGTCTCCGTGGACTATAGCCCCCACTGCACAATCTGAGAAAGTCTGCACACAGCAATGAAGACCCAGTGCAGCCAATAAATTAATAAAAATAAAATAAAATGAAAAATCTTTAAAAAAGAAATGAAAGGTTAAGATAAATAAATAATGATGGACCATTCAGCTACTACAATAGGGGAAAGGAATCTGGATTCAAAGCACATATGACATACAAAACTGATGAATTAGAAATCTAATTGCAAATTATAAATTTAATCATAAGATGTAAAACAGGAAAATGTCTTTAAAAATATTTTTTGAGTGAATGAACGGTATAGTTGTTGAATGAGTGGCTTATTTGCCTTCACTTCATGAGGAACATGCCATGTTTATGCTGCAAATGCCTCCTTGTGGAACAGATGTTCCAATGCCCTAGACCAGGGATTGGCAAACCACAGCCCAGGACCAAAGCCAGCTCACCACCTGCTGTCATACTGTCTTCAAGTTAAGAATGAATTTTACTGAGGGAGGCTCAAGGCGGACGGGTATGTGTATACTTACTGCTGATTTGTGCTGTTGCACACAGAAGCCCACGTAACACTGTGAAGCAATTATCTTCGTGCATTCACGCATGCTCAGTCGCTCATGTCTGACTTGTGACCCCCATGGACTGTAGCCCACCAGGCTCCTCCTCCAGGGGATCTTCCCCACCCAGGGAGGAAACCTGCGTCCCCTGCATCTCCTGCATTGCAAGCAGGTTCTTTACCACTAACGCCACCTGGGAAGCATGAAGAAATGACCCTCCAATCAAAAATTTAAAAAAATGGAGAAGGAAATGGCAACTCACTCCAGTATCTTGCCTGGGAAACCCCATGGATAGAGGAGCCTGGTGGCCTACAGTCCATGGGATCACAAAGAGCCGGACTTATCAACTAAACAACAACATGAGATGGATAACCAACAAGGGCCTACTGTACAGCATAGGGAATCTGATCAATGTTATGCGGAAGCCCGGATGGGAGGGGAGTTTAGGGGAGGGTGGACACATGTGTATGTATGGCTGAGTCCCTTTGCTGTCCATCTGAAACTATCACAACATTGTTAGTTGGCTATACTCCAATATAAAATAAAATGTTTAAAAAAAGTATTTAAAAAAAATATGCTACAGGAGTACACTGATAGCAAAATCTCTCTCCTACTTGGGAGTTGAGGACTGACCTAGTTGTAATCAAATAAATACTATAGAAATAAAAAATTTATGAATTTTACACTATTTAACTGCTTGAAAAAAATTTAAGAATGTTTTCTGATACTGAAAATTATATAAAATGCAAATGTCAGTGTCCCGTGGTCATACCCATTTGTCTACAGATTTTTTCAACAGAGACTGGCCCTCAAAACTGAAAATACTTATTATCTGGTCCTTTACAGAAAAAGTTTGCAGAGCCCTGTTCATGTGTCAAAGGAGAAAATCATGTTGCCCAAGGGGATGCTGAGACCTACAGGGTTGAAATGAGCTTTCAAAGGTCCCCGTGTTTCCTTTTTAAAAATACTTATTTATTCATTTGTTTGGCTGCATCAGGTCTTTCTTGCAGCACTTGGGTCATGCAGGATCTTTCATTGTGGTGCACAGGCTTAGTTGCTCCGTAGAATTTGAGAATCTTAATTACCTGACTAGGGATTGAACCCATGTACCCTGCATTGCAAGGAGGATTCTTTTTTTTTTCTTTTATATATATATATATATATATATATATATATATATTATTGCAATGTTTCAGGTACGCAGCAAGGTGATTCAGTTATACATATACACATATTATTTTTCATATTATTTTCCATTATAGGTTATTACAAGATATTGACTATAGTTCTCTGTGCTATACCATAAAGCAAGGTAGATTCTTAACCACTGGACCACCGGGAAAGTTTCCCAGGGCCCCACATTTCTGAGGGACTCTGCATTTGCTGAATCACCTGAACCGTGTCTCTGATGCTTTACAGGAAACAGAACTCAGACTGATGAAGCCATACCTTCAGAAACTGAAGGTCACCTGAGGTACTGTCCTTGAGAGATAAATCTGCAACCAACCATCTGATCTTGCCTAGCCCCAGAGATTTTTAATTGCCCTGTAAAAAGAGAAGAAAAAAAAGTCATCACTCTTTCTAGAAACTTTGAGTTTGGGACTTTGATCACAGTGATTACAATATCCGATCAGAACTCTATTCTACTTCACTGCTTCTGCAGGCATTTATGGGCAGTCAGAAGCTGGTGGCAAAAGCAGCGCTGCCCCACGGAGGCAGAAAAATGGGTTTCTGGGGGCTGCGGAGTGACTGCTAATGGGAAGGGGTTTCTTTTGGGGTGATGGAATGTTCTGGAGATAGTTAAGATAGCAGTGAGGGTGTCACAATACCGTGAATATGCTAGAAAATCACTTATCTGTATACTTAATTTTTAATCTTATTTATTTATTTTGGCTGCACCACAGGATCTTAGCTCCCCAACTAAGGCTCGAACCAGCACCCGCTTCAGTGGAAGCTCTTATCCACTGGTAAAGTAATGTAATGTTAGTCTCTCAGTTGTGTCCTACTCTTTGTGACCCCATGGACTCTAGCCTGCCAGGCTCCTCTCCCCGTGGAATTCTCCAGGCAAGAATACTGGAGTTGGTTGCCATTCCCCTCTCCAGGGAATCTTCCCAACCCAGTACCACCAGAGAAGTCCCTGATCCACGCATTTAAAAAATAGAGTGGATTTTTACTGTTGTATGAGAATTGTATACATTGTAATTAAGTTGAATGGGTTCATGGTGCTTTTCAGGTCTACTCTATCCTTCTACTTTTCTATATATTCATTCTAATTTTTGAGAGTTTGATATTGAAACTCCAACTGAAGATCTTAATTTATCCACTTAAACATAATTTTAATATAAAGTGAAACTATATAACTTAAATGGCTTCCTTGGTGGCACTAGGGGTAAAGAACCCACTTGCCAATGCAGGAGACCCGAGAGACACAGGTTTGATCCCTGGGTTGAGAAGATCCCCTGAAGAGGGGCATGGAAACCTACTCCAGTTTTCATGCCTGGGAAATACTATGGACAGAGAAGCCTGGTGGGCTATGCTCCATGGGGTCACAAAGAGCTGGACATGACTGAAGCAATTGAGCCCACAGGCATATGTAACTTTGTTCTGTACTCTCCAAGTCTCCTGTAAGTGTGTTATCAAACTTTCATAATTTAAAAAATAAAAAAGAAAGAAAAAAATAGAGTGCATTTTACATTGCATTTATGATGCCTTAATAAAAATAAGTTATTTTAAAATAACTTTTAAAAATAATTAAAAAGGCAATACTATCTCTTTCTTACTAAGTAATAGTGCTATGAAATAAGTAAATAATAGTAAATAAGTAAATAATGGTAAATAGTAAATAAGTAAATAAATGTCACCTATTAAAACTCCTGCCCCAAATCACACTTCTTTTCTGTGTTCCCTCCTGATTCTTGTCCATCTGCATGGGCTCTTTTTGCACAGCTATAAAGTAGATATCATCTTGACCATCCATTGGTCACGACATGGTACAATATCATTAAAAAAGAAAAACAACTCCAGGGCAGAGGGTGGGAGAAAGGGGTGAAGTGGGTCACAAGGACAAACTTACAATCCCCCCCCCCAAAAAAAAAGGGACAAACTTGTAGTTATAAAATAAGTCCTGAGGACATCACGTACAGGATGGTGACTGAAAGTAAGAACACTGTGCTGTGTATTTGAAGGATGCAAAGAGCGGAGATCTTAAAAGTTTTCATCACAAGAAGAAAAAGAAAAACATGTGTGTTAACTGTGTATGGTGATGGATGTTAACTAGTCTTGCTGTGATGATCGCTTCTCAATATATATTTACATAAACCAAATCATTATGTTGTACACCTGAAACTAATATAATGTTGTATGTTAATTATATCTCAAGAAAAATACTAATATAATAAAAGAAGGACTCCCTGGTAGTTCAGTGGTTAAGAATCCTGCCATTGCTGGGAACCTGGTTTCAATCCCAGGCCCGGGGAAGATCCCACATGCTGTGGGCCAATTAAGCCCGTGAGCCACAGCTGTGAGCCCATGTGCCTAGAGCCCGTGCTCTGCAACAAGAGAAGACACAGCAATAAGTCCTCGGGTGAAGCTAGAGAAAACCCCTGCATGGCAACAAAGACACAGCACAGCCAAAAATCAATTAAAAAAAAATAAAATGAGGTAAAAATAAAGAAAAAGGGAAGATGGAAAGAAAGAAGAAAGAAAGAAGGAGGAAGGGAGGGAGGGAAAGAAAGGAAAGAAAAGGAAGAAAACTAGGGATGGCATGTCAGAGATGAACCTCCATGCTTCTACACATATTAGCTACTTCCTGAGTCCCTGCCCCACCCCACACCCCTTCTTCTGTCTGGGTAGTTAAGCATCTGGAGCGATGCTGATGCAGGGCAGGATTACAGATATTTCTGCTGAATGGAGCAATTCATGAATATCCACATTCCCTGGGGTAGGTCTTTACTTCTGGCAGGGAGTGGACACTCAGTACATGTTAGATGAATGAATGCACACTGTGCTGGTGGGGGAAGATCTCAGCTCGCCAAAGTGTTAACAATAGTGGTGGGCTGGTCAGTGTTTAACAACCAGCTCTCTTGGAGGGGAATTTAGATACCTCTATATATCTAATATGGGGCTTCCCTGGTGGCTCAGCAGTAAATAATCTACCTGTGATGCAGGAGATGCAGAAGTCTTGAGTTCGATCCCTGTATCGGGAAGATTCCCTGGAGGAGTGCATGGCAACTCCCTCCAGTATTCTTGCCTGGAGAACCCATGAACAGAGAAGCCTGGTGGGCTACAGTCCATGGAGTCACAAAGAGTCGGACATGACTGAAGTGATTAAGCATGCATATATCTAATACACATATAAAATACATGCATTATAGACATCTCTACATGTCAAATATATGTTACACATATAATAACATGCATGCATGGTGGGTATCTATATGTGTAGAATATACATACATGTGTGTAACATACATGCATTGTGGGTTTCTCTGTATGTTGAACATACACTACATGTGTATAATATACATGTATTATATAATATACAACTTTATTATAAATGTTTTCAAAATAAAGGAGGTATAGGATACAATTTACAAGTAATAATCACAGGACTTCCCTGGTGGCCTGGTGGTTAAGAATCTGCCTGCCAATGCAGGGGATGGGAGTTCAATCCTTGGTCCAGGAGGATCCCACATGTCACCGAGCAACTATGCCCATGTACCACAACTACTGAGGCCGTGTACCCTGGAGCCTGTGCTCTGCAAGAGAAGTCACCGCAATGAGAAGCCTGCACATCACAATTAGAGAGTAGTCCCCGCTTGCCACAACTAGAGAAAAGTCAGAGAAGCAACCAAGACCCAGCATGGCTAAAAAAAAATTTTTTTAATAAAAGAAATGTTTTAAAAGAATGTCATATGAATGAAACAGTGCACCATGTTACTTTTTGAGACTGCCTTCTTTTGGTAACTGTAATGTCTTTGATACTCACCCAAGTTCATGCATGTATCTATAGTGTGCTCCTTTTTGTTACTGAGTAGCATTCCATTATGTGGAATTAATCCTCATTTTCTTTTTAAACTTTATTTATTACTTCTTTTTGGTTGTGCTGGGTCTTCACCGCTGCCCAAGGACTTTCTCTAGCTGTGGCAAGCAGGGGTTACCCTCTTGCTGTGAAGCACAGGCTCTGGGGTGCGAGGGCTTCAGTAGTTTTGGTACAGGCTTAGTTGCTCCTTGGAATGGGAAACTTCCCAGAGCAAGAATCGAACCCATGTCCTCTGCATTGTCAGGCAGATTCTTAACCACTGGACTACCAAGGAAGTTCTAATCCACATTTTCTTAATTCATTCTATTCACAGTTTGCTTGCTCAGTTTACCCATTGAAGGACTTCTGGGCAGTTTTTATGAATATTCATGTTCAGGTTTTTGTGCGAACCTGAGCATTCTTTTCTCTTAGTAAACACCCAGAAGTGGGATTGCTGGGTCATTTGTGTGTTTAACTTTCTAAGAAACTGCCAAGTCATTTTCCAGAGGGGTTGGACCATTTTTGTATTCCCACCAGGAACACAGGAGGGTCCCAGGTGAACTGCAGCTTCACCAGAAGTTGGTATTGTCAGCCTTTTTTATTTTAGCCATTCTAACAAGCACAAGCTCCAGGAGACAGTGAAGGACAAGGAAGCCTGGCACACTGCAGTCCATGGGGTCATAAAGAGTCGGACACGACTGAACGACTGAACAACAACAAGCATATGGTAGTATCTCACTGTGGTTTTTAATTTGCGTCTCCCCAATGGTGATAGGTTTTCTAGCCATCTTCATTTTATAAAAGCAGTGTCATAAAATGTCTTCTGTAACTTCCCGTTTCCAAGACTTTTTTACATTGTTGTTGTCATTTGTGAGTTTTGTTGTTTCGCTGCTAAGTCGTGTCTGACTCTTTTGAGACCCCATGGACTGTAGTCCACCAGGCTCCTCCGTCCATGGGACTTCCCAGGCAAGAATACTGGAGTGGGTTGCCATTTCCTTCTCCAGGGGAACTTATAGACCCAGAGATGGAACCCGGGTTTCCTGCATTGGCAGGCAGATTCTTTACCACTGAGCCACCGGAGAAGCCCAGTATTGGTGAATTTACTATTGCCTAATATTTCTTTAGGGGCTATACGGGAACATGTTTTTCCATCAGTGGCTGTTTCTGTTGCTTCTAGATTTTTGCCATGGAGAACATTAGTTCCACTCGCATTACCATGTAAGAACTGTGCGCTAACCGATTGTGCCACTGGAGCTTCAATGGAGAACATTAGTGTATGTTCCCTGGTTACACAAGGGCTTGTGCCTAGAGGTAGAATTGCTGGGTTGTAGGTAATCTAGATGGAGTTCAACTGCAGTATTCAAAAGGGTCAAGTCAGCCGTTCCTTCAGTTAATCCCTTGCCCAGGTGAGAGAGATAAAGTTCAGGGTGCATTCTGAGATAGGCAGCATGTACCCATGTGATATTAACACTAAACTGTGCCTGAGCAAGATAAATGTCACTGTGGATTGAATCAACAAAGCTATTAGAAATTAATTTCCAGGATGGGGGAGGGGAGATTTCAGAGACCAAGTCTCTGTGACCAAGGAACAGATGTATTACGAAAGATGTGATTGGAACTGAAGTAAAGAGATAGGTAAGAGGGTGAGGTTACAGAACAAAATGTCCTCAGCAGGTCAAGATAGAGAAGGGGGTGGAGGTGACAGTCTGTTGTAATCGCAACAATAAAAGCTCGTGTTGCCTGACAAGGGCTGAGCATCAGGTGATTGGCAGGAAATGTGTCTGCTGAGGACAGAAGCATCCATTTCTTTCATTCAGATAGTCTATATTCCGAGCTTCCACCATCCAAGGAGCTGGGCTGGGAGAGAGAGAGACAAATGCAACATCTTCCTTGCTTTCAAAATGTTCATAATGAGAAGGGAAAGGAGAGCAAGACAGAGGGGATGGGAATTAGAATACAGCAAGAGCCAAATGCCAGAAACAAGCAAGTGTATTGGGAATTCCAAGAAATAGGGAACTGGTAGAAATGGGGAGAATTGAAATTTTTTTGCACCGAGCCCCCAGCTAGGAATCGAGGAGAAAATTCTGCCTGTTAGAAAAGGTCTGATCCCTTGATCCTCCTCAAAATTGGGGATCCCTTGATTCCCAATTTAACTCAGCCATAAAAAAGAATGAAATAATGCCATTTGGAGCCACATGGATGGACCTAGAGATGATCGTACTAAGTGAAGTCAGGCAGACAAATATCATATGATATTACTTATCTGTAGAATCTAAAATAGGATACAATGAACTTTACAAAACAGAAAGAGACACAAAGACGTAGAAAATAAACTTATGGTTGCCAAAGGGAAAAGGGGGAAGATAAATTAGGAATTTGGGATTGACAGAAATATACCACTATGCATAAAATAAGCAACAAAGATGTATAGCACAGGGAAATATATTTAATATCTTATAATAATCTGAAATGGAAAATAGATTCATATACATATATATAGATATTGTAAATCACTTTGCTATACACCTGAATCATTGTAAATCAACTATACTTCAATTTAAAAAAAAAAGAACTGATTTATTGTTCTACTTGAAGGGCAGTCCCCAAAATACACATGATGGAGTATCATACAGCAAGGGAACAAACAAATTACTGTTACATGCAATCACATAGATGAATAACAAAAATATTTTGCTGAGCAAAAGAAGTTGGATACAAGAGCACGTACTGTACAATTCCATTTTCACAAAGCTTTAGAACAGGCAAAACTAATCTCTGGGGATAGAAATCAGAATCTAGGATGCCTGTTGGGGAGTGGGGGGGCTTCAGCCAGCTTGTCCTGGCTCATAAGTGCCTTCCGGTACCATCCTTTCCAACTTCATTGTAGTTGGAAATTAGTCTTGGTGGGAATATACACACCACCGAAAATGACAAATACTGCAAATTAAAAACCAGCCTTTCTCTCTCTCTCTCTGTTCCCCCACCCCCTCCTATTTCACAAGCCCATTGTTAAACATTTACCAGCAAACTACTGCTGCTTGGGGCAAGGGAGATTAACTGAACAGGACACTGAGAAAACTTTCTGGACTAATGGAAATGTTCTGCTTCTTGTTTCCGGGAATGGCTTCACGGGTATATATAATTGTAAAAGCTTAAGGAATTGAACATTCAAGAACTGTGCATTTATTATATGTAAGTTACAGCTCAATAAAAGAAAGACTATAGCCTTTCTTTTATATATAGCCTAAAATAAAATGGTAGAGAAATCATTTTGCAGAACAGAAGGACTCTGCAAACGCCCACATCTGGGAAAGGTCATGGTGTTTTTTGAAGCTAGATGGGCATTCTGAATTTTGAGTGAGTGACTGGGAATGGTGAGAGGCAAAATGAAAAAGGCTCAGATTGGAGAAGTGGAGGGGCAGGTGTGTCTGGTAGCAGTTTTCATCAGGGGAGTGATGGTTATATCTTTGTCTTTTTAAAGCATTGTCACATTTTCCAATTATGTTTACTTAGATTATGTAGCTATTTTTTAAAAACATTGTATCTCTCAGTGTCTATGGGGTCTAATACTTAAAAGGCTTGCAAATTAACTGTTAAAAGAATGACTGCAGGAACTTCCCTGGTGGTCTAGTGGCTAAGACTGGTCATTGGGGTCCCAGGTTTGATTCCTGATCAGGGAAGGAGATTCCACATACTATGAGTAAGAGATCTCATGCAGCTTAAAAAAAGATCCCTCTTCAATGACGATCGAAGATCCCAAGTGTCACAACCAAGACCTGGTGCAGCCAAATAAATAAATATGAAAGAAAAAAAAAAGACTGCAGGGTGGCCGGACAGGAAGTGGGCAAGACTGAGCCAGGGGAACCAGGGGACCTGAGCTGGACCTAGAAGAAGTGGATCAAATCTCCCTGTCTATTTCTTCCCACGTGAAGCTGCACCCCACCATGAAACATGCACAGGTGCTCAGAAATGTGAGCTGCCTCAAAACAATGTGGTGAGTTTTTCAGGAAGTCAACATTTTCCTATTTAAATGACTGTCCTTTATTCTCTCCCATGTACTGCTTTTTTTTCTTTTTTTAAACTGATGTTAAAATCACTTTTCTTGTAAAATGGTTTAGCCATTGTGGAAAACAGTACGATAATCCCTCAAACAATTAAACATAGGGACTTCCCTGGTGGCCCAGTGGCTAAGACTCCACCCTCCCCAATGCAAGGGGCGTGGGTTTGATCCCTGGTGAGGAAACTAGATCCCACATGCTGCAACTAACAGCACAGCTAATAATAATGATGATGTAAATTTTATTTAATTATGCAGCTAAAGATCCCACATGCTGCAATGGACCTGGTGCCGCCAAATATTTAAAAAAAATAAAAACGTAGAAACGCCACATGATCCAACAATTCCACTTCTAAGTAGATATCCAAAATAATTGCAGACAGGAATTTCAACAGATATTGGTACACCCTTGTCCATAGCAGCCCTATTTACAACAGCCAAAAGGGAGACATACCCAAAAGTCCATCAGTGGATAAACCGAGAAACAAAATGTGGTCCAACCATGCAGTGGAACACTGCTGCTGCTGCCGCTGCTGCTAAGTCGCTTCAGTTGTGTCCGACTCTGTGCGACCCCATAGACGGCAGCCCACCAGGCTCCCCCATCCCAGGGATTCTCCAGGCAAGAACACTAGAGTGGGTTGCCATTTCCTTCTCCAATGCATGAAAGTGAAAAGTGAAAGTAAAGTGGAACACTATTCAGCCTTAAAAAGGAAAGAAATTCTGACAGACGCGAGAACGTAAGTTGGACCTTGAGGATATAGACGGACCTTGAGGATATTACACTGAGTGAAATAAGCCAGTCACAAAGGACAATTACTATAGAGTGGAAGTCTGGGGGAGTCAGTGTTTCATGGGGACAAAGTTTCAGTTTGGAAACTGAGAAAGTTCTGGAGATGTTTGCGGGGATGGTTGCAAAACAATGTGAACGTACTTAATGCCACTGAGCCATGCATCTACCAGTGGTAAGTTTTATATTAGGTATACTCACAACAACAAAAGTTTTTAAATGACGTCTCTCTCATGAAGGAATGAATGGTAATTGACATTATGAGTTTACAGGACATGTTCATAATTGGCAAAAAGTCTTCAGTTGACTCTGACAACTTAAGTGTCCCACAACTGTTGAGGATTTTGCTGGCTCACGCAGTCCCAGTATGGAAACCACAAGGTTCTAAGGAGGTGACCTCTCCCCCACGCACACCTGCCCACACATTCTCCGTCTCGCCCTGCCTCCCCCTGCGCCCCTTCCTGGTGCCCCAGGCGCATGCGCACTCGCTCGGTGGGAGGTGAGTGAATGCGCACGCTCCGGGCACAGTCTCGCGTCAATCTCCGCCCCTTTTCCCTTCGAGGAGGCAGCCTCAGGCTGGTGCGCACGCGTCGGGGCGAGGGGCGGGTCCCAGCGCGGCTCCCCCAGGTGGTGGCTCTCGCGAGAGGCCGGCCCGCGATCTTGTAGCTCCCCCTCCCCTCCCTCCGCCTCCCGGGCTCCTGCTGCAGCGTCAGCCCCTGTTCGGCTTCGGTGGCTGCGGCGGCCCCGATCCCGCGGCTTCAGCCCCGGCGACCTTTGGGGCCCCTCGGCCCAGATCCGCAGCACCGCCCATCTTCGTCGCCTCGGCGCCGGCCTAGGCCGCGGCCGCAGCCCCGGGCTCGCGTCGGTGCCGCCCGCTCCCGGCCCGCCCCCTATGGGCCCCGGCTAGAGGCGCCGCCGCCGCCGCCGCCGCCGGCCCGCGGAGCCCCGATGCTGGCCCGGAGGAAGCCGGTGCTGCCGGCGCTCACCATCAACCCCGCCATCGCCGAGGGCCCGTCTCCTACCAGCGAGGGCGCCTCCGAGTGAGTGGGCCGGGCAGGGGCCGGGGAGGGGACAGGATGTGTGTGTGTGGGGGGGTGTCCCAGAGTCGCGAGGTCTGGGGACGGGGTCGAGGAGAGAAGAGGGGAGAGGCCCCGAGTAGCGAGATCTGGGAAGGGGGAGTCCCCGAAAGGAGGGGAGAAGGCCCAGGTAAGGTCGGAGGAGGGATCCCTGAAGAGGAGAGGAGAGGATGAGGGACTCTGAGTATGATATTGGCGGGAGGGGGTCCCTGAATGGTGAAATTGGGCTCTGGCAGGGTTCTTGCTGGGAGATGATGGTCTGATAGTGAATCGGTCCCTGCGGAGATAAGACGGGGATATGAGACCCTACAGAGTGAAGCTATGGTAGTGATCCTCACCTGAGGGGAGAGGATGGGTCAGGGGTCCCTAGTGGTGAAATCGGAGGAAGGGGGAGGAGTCCCTGAGGAGTGATGTAGAGGGAAGGAAGGGGTTCTTGCATTCTAAGAACAGGGCGCATGGGGTTCCTGAAAGGAGAGGATGGGGCTGGCAGGGTCCCCGGGAGTGAGCATGGGGTAGGGGGGTCCAAGAAAAGGGGAAGAGGGTGTCTGAGAGATGAGGGAGGATCTTAGGGAATTTGGGGGGAAGGGAGCCTGAGAAGATTTTGCTGGTGGGGAGAGAAGCTGCTGAACCTGGGGAGAATGGTGAGGCATCCTGACAGGGGCAGAGAGGCTGGAGAAGTGGGGAGCGAGAGGGATTTGGAGGGCCAGAGGTGGGGAGAACTCGGAGCAAGAAAGAAGTCAGGGGGCCTGCTGGGACCCCTGAAAGCAAATGAACAGAGATTCTGAATTGAATGGATTAACAAATCCTTGAGGGGCTGGAGAAGTGGTGGTGGTGGTTTGAGGCCATGGAGGGGGATGGGAGGACTTGAGGGGAAAGAAGGGGACAGAGAAAGAACCTGGGCCTTTGGGGGTTGCCCGATGGCAGACTTGTCTTCAGAGCACATCCCTGACCTCCCCGCTTCGGTTCTCCATGCTGGAGTGGAGCAGGACAGTCCTAGAAACCCCTGGCCTGGGTCCGTGCGCCTTGTGCAGGTGTGATCTGTGAGAACCCAGAGGTGATGGGTGAATGGCATGTTTGGGGCCTCTCAGGGGACTTGGCCTCCCTGTAACCAAATGAAGGAGGAGCGCCTTGATGCACATGTGTGTGAGTTCACATCTTTCTCTGTCCCTGTCAATGTGGGGACACATTCCTGATTCTCAGAAAATTCGCTTGTTCTAGGGACTTCTCTGGCAGTCCAATGGTTAAGACCCCGAGCTTCCAATGCAGGAGACACAGGTTCGATCCTTGGTCAGGGAACTAAGATCCCACAGGCAGTGTGGCTCAGCACCCCCCACCCTCCAAAAAAATCCACTTATTCTTACAAGAGAGCTCCTTCATCATAGTTGCTCTCTCTCTTTTTTTCTTAAAATGTGATCTGTGATTTCCATCCCTTCAAAAATTTCCCTAGTAGAAGCCAGGCATTGGAATTCCAGAGTGTTGTTTTGTTTTTTAATAACCACAGTGGAGTTGCCATTAAATGTAAGATGGATTAATCAGCTGACTCCAGAATGCATTTTAGATGTCTGTTGGGCAGGCTGAAGACTTTCCAGGGTCTGAGGGTCTGGCCACAAAAGCTGCCTCTTCAGCCCTTCAGTGGAGGAGTTGTGGCACATACATTTACTCCTTTGCCTCCCCTCCTCTGTCCATCGCATCCTTCTTCCCCCTTTATCCAGGTCCCGGCTCAGGCGGCCGCTCCCATGAGCCCGGGCTTTGCAGGCAGACTGGACACAGGTGTCATTCACTCCAGCCTGTGCCACTTCCTTGCCTGTGATCCTCAGGCAGGTTACTGACCCTCTGAGCCTTCTCCCTCCCTTGTGGGCTGGGGTCTGCAAGAGACTCGCCTCCCAGGAGGATCATGAGAACTCAGCAAACTGGTTAAAGCTCTGGTACCTGCTCGCGATGTGGCACCTACCTCCCAGCGACCTCTTCTTGCTACCAGCTCAGGTTGACATCACCCAGCAGCAGGTCATCTTGCTCCAGGGTGTCCTTTTGCTCACATCTCTTTAAGTTGTAGGCAAGTCATGATTGATCTTGGGGATTGAACTCCACTCTACCCCTTTATCTCCTGCTTGAATCCCCCTACAAGATCTCCCCGAGCTGGGCAGTCAGCTTTGGCCTAAATGCCCTGGAGACAGACTTCCCTGGATGCCCAGTGGTTAGGGCTTGGAGCTTCCACTGCAGGGGACACAGGTTTGATCCTTGGTTGGGGAACTAAGATCCCATATGCTGCACAGTGCGGCCACTAAATAAATTAATAAATTGTATAAATGCCCTGGGGAGTGGTGGCTGGGGGGCCTCTTCTCTAGAGCTGCACTCACTGTTTGGCTAGAGCCCCAGGCCATGCCAGCCCTTGACACATGGCATGTTCAAATTCAGGGGAACTGTAAGCATAATATGCTTTCCAGATTAGTTCATTTCACCTGTTTTTTTTTTTCAAATGTGGCTAGAAAATTTTAATTGCACACATAGCTTATGTTCTTTTTCTTAAAAAAAAAAAAAAAAAATTATTTGGTTGCATCCGGTCTTAGTTGTGGCACGTGGGATCTTTAGTTGTGGCCTGCAGGCTTAGTTGCTCCACGGCATGTGGGGTCTTAGTTCCCCAACCAGAGATTGAACCCACCTCCCCTGCATTGCAAGGCGGATTCTTAAGCCCTGGACAACCAGTGAAGTCCCTGTTCTCTTTCGGGCAGCCCCGAGTTAGTCCTCCTGGGCACTGAGCATTGAGCTGGCGTCCACCTGCCTGTTACAGGGAGCTGCCTTCAACTCCAGGATTTGATTCAAAGTCAAGTCACCAGGGAAAATAGCATACTGTCAACATTTCCTTTGAAAGTTCCCTGAATCACCCAATAAAGTGCCATATATGTGGTTGGTTTTTAATCACCGGGTCTAGGAATGTGTGTGCGTATAAACGCTTAGTGTTTACAGTAATGCTTGGGATATAATAAGCGCGTGCTGGCGGAACAGAATGCCCTGCATTTGTCCGCACCGTTTATAAATTATGCCCCTGTCTTTACCCATCCAGTGGCTGTGTGTAATCCATTTAAATTAGAGGCACAGGTGTAGCAGCTTATTGTCGTCCTCCCCTAGGTTCTGGTTCCTTGCTCTGAGGCCACTCTGAGTCTCAGTTTGCTCCTCCATCCTCATGAAAAATCCTGGGGACCTCCACTCCCTGACACCTAGGCTTCTCCCCATGGTTCCTTCATCTCCTTCCCTTGTGGTCCAAGCCTTTGTGTCAGGAAAGAGGCCTCCTGGATCTGATATCAGAGCCATCGACCTACAGCTCATCCCCGAGATCTAACCTTTATGATGTGGTGAGGGGTGGCTGGTTCTCGGGGAGGCCGGCTGTGTGTCTGTGGATTGTCTGTCTTTCCTACCAGATGATAGGCTCTTGAAGCACAAGAGTCAAGTCTGATTCACCTGCTGGCCCCAAACCCCAGGGCCCAGGATGCAGTGGTGGCTCGGTGACCCTGGCTCAGACTGAGTCATCTCCTGGTGGCTCCCACACTCTCGCTCACCCTTGCCCTCGGGGTCTCTGCAGAGCACACCTGGTGGACCTCCAGAAGAAGCTAGAGGAGCTAGAGCTCGACGAGCAGCAGAAGAAGCGGCTGGAAGCCTTCCTTACCCAGAAGGCCAAGGTTGGCGAGCTCAAGGACGATGACTTCGAACGGATCTCCGAGCTGGGAGCCGGCAATGGCGGAGTGGTCACCAAGGTCCAGCACAGACCTTCGGGCCTCATCATGGCCAGAAAGGTGAGCCGCAGCTGGCAGTAGGGCGACTGCTCTGTCCCCATGCTCTGTGGGCGCCGGTGGTCAGCGGTCTGGGCAGGTTCCCTGGAGATAGGAGGGAAGGTTAAAGAGTGCAGGCACCTGCTTTCTGATTGGCTCCTGGGCTCAGAGGCCCCACCTCCCCAGCTTGGGTTCTAATTAGATTGTGGCAATGCAGGCTTGCCTCAGGCAGCTCCTCCTCTAAGACTGCCCTCGGCCTTCCCGGCTGTGGCTGCAGTTCAGATTCGCAGGAATGGACTGGCTTGAGAAAGGAGCAGATGGAAGAGAGGAGAGTCAGGTTCCCTTAGAGCCAGCTGCCCCCTGACATCAGAGCCAGAAGAAAACCCTGCCCACCAAGACCAGCTGCTGGGAGCGACAGTCACCTTTGGGGAATGGGGTCCAAATGACGTGTGTTAGCCAGTGTTCTCCAGAGAGAGGGAACCACTGGGGGTGTATGGGGGAAGAGTAGACACTGGCTCAGGCAGTCATAGCAGCTGGCGGTCTGAAGTCCGTGGGGCAGGCCTGTGGGCTGCAGACCCAGGGAAGAGTTGATTCTGGAGGTGGATCCGCATCCCTTCTAGGAAGGCCTTCACCTGATTGGATAAGGCCCACCACTTAGACGGTCATCTGCTTCCTTGAGAATCTGATGATTCCTGTGTTAAATCACATCTAAAAATACCTCCACAGTGACGTCTAGATGGGTGCCTGACCCAACAACTGGGTGCCATGGCCTTACCAAGGGGTCATGTGAAGTGACCATCACCTCCCTGTTCAGTGCAGACCCCGATGCTGAGACGTCCCTCACTGGGGCTGCTGTGCAGCTGCCCTGCTGGTCTGTGGGGGAAGGTCCCTGAGAGACACTGGGGGTGGGGAACAGAAGGAGGTCCCCACCAGGGGACAGTGGCTCCTGCACACGTCCCCAGGGCCATTGTGTTGACGTGTGACTTAGTTCATACAGTCATCTTCCTTCAGACGTAGAAAGCTCCCTCTTTGGATCCCATCATCTGGACCCCATGGTTTCATAATCGCATTCTTGGACACTTGACCACCCCGTACCCTGGTGACGGGATCTGCACAGGGCCCGCCTTTCCTGGGAGACGTGCACTTAGGGCTTCTGCTGGGGTCTGTCACTTGCCTGTCCCTCTGCCTGCCAAGCTCCTCCCTCCTGAAATGTACAGCCCCTTGTTTTCTATTTCTGTCTGCTTTCCGCAGGCCTCCTTTTCCAAACCAGAGCAGCCCCAGAAATCCCTGCTCTGCCTGAAGCACCCCCAACTCCAGGGAGCAGAAGGGCAGCCATGAAATTCAGACAACAGTGGGGGGTGGGAGGGACTTGGACTCAGAGTGCTCCTCAGGGTCAGAAGGGTCTTCAGGCTGGCCAGGACTCTTCCGGGTGGTAGATAACCTGACTTATGTAACCGTGGATCTCTGAGAGTTTGTCTACAGCTTCCTTAAAGCCTGTGAAGTGGGGCTTCAGAGTTTAAAGTTGGAGAGTTGGGCAGGTGTAGTCTAGCTAGGAGTCCTGCCCCATGTATGTCTGTGCCCAGCTTTGACCCCTGCCTCAGTCACAGACTCTCTTTGCTGTTTTTGCAACTTTCCAGAGCTTCTATAATCCTTTGAAAATAAAATCTTTGGAAGGGGAGGGAGGGGAAGGGACTCCCCTTAGCAGTCCAGTGGTTAGGACTTGGCACTTTCACTGCCAGGGCCAGGGTTCGATCCCTCGTTGGGAAACTGAGTCCAAAAAAAGAAAAGAAGGGTCCAAAAACTGGGGGGAATGGGTCTCAGATTTTGTTCCGCATCAGGCGTGATCGCCTCTGGTTGCCTGTGGCCTGTGCAGCCACGCACCCAGGGTCACACAGTTCAGGGACACCTTCCCTGGTGGCCCTGGAGCCCTCAACCGGTCTATGGGGGTCCAGAGCTCCTGGAGGGCCAGTTCACCCCAAAGGCCTGTTTGCCAGTATCCAGCCAAGGACACAGGTGGGGAAATTGAGGCTCAGTGACCTCCTTCCTCCACTACCCTTGGTGGAATTCTGAGCTCCCAGGAAGCTGAGTCTGAATTCCACGCATTCCAAGGGTGTGAGCTTATCAGATGGCCCAGGTGTAAGGGTGAAGGTGGGGCTGGCCGGCAGGATCAGCAGGGATCCTGCTGTGGGCTGCGGTCCCTCCTGGCCCTCTGATGGGCAGGGCAGTATCCTGACCAGTCCCACACGAGCAGTGAGGCCAGTCCCACAAGACCCAAGGGAGCTGGTCTCCAAATGTTCTCTGGACTCCAGCGTGGCATCCCTACTCCTCCTGCGTCCTTGTGAGAGCCCCAGGCTCGAGTCCCAGGAGTGTGTTGCGCCCACATGGGTCTCCTGACTTCCTGTGCTCCCAGCAACGGAATGTGTGTTCAGCCTCTGTGTGTGTTCCTCCCCTCGGCCCCTCTGGCTTTAAGAACGGAGGTTACAGGCCTACCAAAGGCCACGTCCCAACGCTGGCCCCCTTCTTTGGAGTGATGGCCCTGAGTCAAAGCTGGCACAAAATGTGTACTCCTGTGCCCGTAGACCAGCAGCTCTGTTCTACTGAGAACCTGAGGCTGAGCTGGTCGGTGTCTGGCTTGGGCTTGAATCCTCTTGGATCTGTTCTTTGCAGTTGACCTAGTCTGTGGGCACGTGCTGGGTGTCCCGTCACAAGAGAGAGCCATCCTGCTGGGGTGGCTGTGGGAAGGCACGCTGTCTGAGGGCCTGTGACCAGAGCTCGGCTCTGCAGGCAACCTTCAAGTAGGGGTGGGATGTTTTGCCTGGGGGCCTCGTGGGTACCAGGCACCGTGTTGCCAGAGTCTTCCACAGTTCTCCAGGTTTTGAGGGGCATTTGTGTGGGTCCCACACATACACTGTGCCCCCTGAACTTGGCCCACACCCCTCTAACAGGCAGCTCTCTGTCCTTCCACCTGGCACCCCCACCTTCCCTTGTCCATCTGGCTGAATCCCACCCATCCTCTGAGGCCTGGCTTCAGTGTCACCGGAATCCTGGGGCACCTGTCTGATTCCTCCATCAGCACCTCTACCACCTGGGGTTGCTCTTCCTGTGTCTCACCCATTCCCGGTGGCATGTTCCCTCCAAGCAGGACCTTCTCTGCTGTCTGCTCATCACTGGCCCTGCGTGTAATCAACTCCACAGAAATGTCTGTTGAATTGGTCACTTTCAGATACCTGGGCTCTGGCTCTGCCTCTCTGACAGGGGTGGGTGGAATTATACCCTTTCCTTGTGGTATCGCGATGGCTTGGGCACCTGGGACTCTGAGCAGCCAGGTCAAGGATCCACAGCCTGGCTCTCTCCCACCATGCGGGGAATCTTGGCTTCCCTGGGGTTTGTAGCTGGGCATTACTCTGGGCCCTTTGTCAGCTGTCTTCTGCGTCTCTCTAGGCGGTCCTTCCTCGTCTTTCCAGGTATCGTGATGAATTTGGTGACAATCCTTTCTGTCGACTTGGACTCAAGGGGAAGGGGAGCCAGGCTCCCAGGGGGGCAGCAGAAGGTTCACTGTGGTCTCTCGGCTGGCAGGGGAAGGGGAACCCACCCCAATGAGGGGCAGCGGTGAAGCAATTGCCCTGTTGAACAGGGTACTGCTGGGTCTGCTCCTGGAAGGGCTGACACTGTACAACTTGATTCACAGAGCTCCCCCTGTAACCAAGTGGACAGTGTTGCCTCTGATGATACGTTTTTTAAACAGCTTTAATGAGATGTAATTCACCTACCATACAATTGAGCCTTTTAGAGTATTTAACTCAGTGATTTTTAGTATATTCGTGGAGCTGTGCACCATCATCAATTTGAGAACATTTTCATCACCCCAAGATGCATTCCATCCCCATGAACAGTCACTCCCCCACCCACCCTCAGGCCCTGGCAACCAGAGACCCGCTCTCTGTGACTGAGGGTCAGCCTGTTCTGGACGTTTCCCATTAATGGAATCACACCCTGTGTGTCCTTCTGTGTCTGCTCCTCTCACTTAGCGTTATGTTCTCAGGCTGCATCCATGTGGTAGCGTGTCGGGGCTTCTCTCCTCATCATGGCTGAGTGGTGCTCGCATGCGTGGAGGGACAGCATCCTCGGCCTGTCCCTCCTTCAGTTGATTCAGGGCATACGGGTTGCTCCCATCTTCCAGATTCTGTGAACATTCCTGTTCAAGTCTGCACTTGGGTGTGCGTCCTCGGCGCCCAGGTAGGTGGATGACCCCTCCTTTCCCGCCCCCTCAGCCGTGCGGCCCTGACCCCGCCCCCTCTCCCCCGCAGCTGATCCACCTGGAGATCAAGCCGGCCATCCGGAACCAGATCATCCGAGAGCTACAGGTGCTGCATGAGTGCAACTCCCCGTACATTGTGGGCTTCTACGGGGCCTTCTACAGCGACGGTGAGATCAGCATCTGCATGGAGCACATGGTGAGCCCACCCCTTCCCCCACCCCCTAGAGCCCTGGCCTGTTCGGGGGGCCTAGCGCAGGTGGGGAGGCGGTGCAGCTGTGTACACACTGCACATAGCTTCCTTCGTTTCTTAAGCACCACATAGCCTCCTCTCAATTTTGCTTTCTCCCTGGATCCACGGGAGACACTGCTCTCTGTGGGTTCAGAGCCAGCCCCATCTTGTTCCCTCCATTGGTCATCCCGGCGTCCATGTGCACCCATCAGGTAATTTACGAAGCACTGTTGACAGACACTGAGGTTGTTCCCAGTCCCTGCTGCGTTATGAATAATGCTAGGTTGAAAGTCCTTGCACCTGGGACTTCCCTGGTGGTCCAATGGTAAAGACTCTGTGCATCCACTGCAGGGGACGCAAGTTCAATCCCCGGTCAGGGAACTAAGATCCTACATGCTGTGTGGTGCGGCCAAAAAAAACAACAACAGGAAAGTCTGTGAACCTAAGCAGGCCCACCTGGGGAGGGCTGCTTGAAGAAATGCTTGACTGCTCCTTCCCACATGCCCTCTAGCCAGAGTGCGTGGTCTGGGACACAGCTCTGGACCCCCAGCTCAGGCCTGTGGGGATCAGGCCTCTGCAGTGGAGGGTGGGCGCCCATCTCCTTTAAACCACGGCTGATTCCTATGCACCCCGTCATTAAGGAACTCTGGTCTCAAGGCTCAGAAATGGGTGGGATTGAATGTCATGAAAGCAGAAGTGGTCAGAGCTGAAGGCCCCTGGAGGAAACACTGCCGGCCCTCTGCCACCCGCCCTCGGCAGGTAGAGCCCTGCCTGAGCCCAGCCGTCCAGCCCCGGCCCTCGGGGGCCCTTGCAAAACCAGGATGCAGTGTGGCTTTCAGCAGGCAGCTTCCGTTACGCCCAGCCTCCAGCCCACTGTCCTCTATGTTGGTTTTGTAATGAAGGCAGGAAACGAATTTAAGCAAGAGCCCACCAGGAATGCTTGTGAGCCACAGGGAGGGTTCCCCCCCAGCTGCTTTGCCCCAACCTGGCAGTGCCCAATGGGTGCCCTTTCCCCACTGGGGAGAAGGCGGTCATATCTGCCCGCCCACCTGGCCACCTCCTTGCAGATGAGAGTCAAGCAAAGTCAGGGCGAGAAATGGACGTGAAGTCACTCTGGTCTGAGGGAGCCTCTGCTGTATTGTAATGAACCCCCCACTCCCACCCCCACCTCTCCTTCTTCCCTCCCCCGCTTCACCTCCTCTGTGTGTTTTTGGCCACAGTACACAGGCGTGGCACGTGCAATCTTAGTTCCCTGACCAGGGATCAAACCCGCACTCCCCGCTTTGGAAGCACGGGGTCATTAAGACCCCGTGAAACCACCATGGACGTCTCCCCATCTCCTCTTCAGCCACCCCCATCCCTGCTCCCTGCATATCCTGAGTCAGGAGGCTCCTCTTTCCTGGCAGAGGAGAGGCAGCGTCCCAGCCCCGCCCCTCCTCTTCCCCCTCCACTCAGTGGGTGTGAAGCATCGGCTCCTGTGAGGCTCCTTCCCGGAGCACACATGATGCTGGGGAGAGGCTGGATTCTCTTTGCTTGCTGGGCTCGTGCTTTAAGCTCCTGGTTGGGCTCTTCTGGTTCACTTTCATAGCGAGCATAAGAGGACGGTGGACACGTAGATCACACGCAGACTCCAAGACACGGGCCCCAGTGTGGCCCACGCACCCTGCTTTCTGCTAACAGGTGAGGGCCCACAGAGCTGTGCCTTAGGGAGGGGGCGCCCTGGGCGGGGAGGGTGTGAGGAAGGACAAGACAACAGGAAGTGGCGAGAGAGCCCAAACCAGTCATGCCCTTGGGATCCTGCACTTAGTGGTGAGGGGGCACTCGCAGTCCCCCCACCTCCTTTTGCGGGACTCTGGAAAAATGTCACACTGGGTCTGTCCGAGAGGGTGAGGATGGGGCAAGGTTTCGCCTGTACGCAGGGTCCTGCTCTTTGGTTCTCCTCTTCCACCGGAGAGCTTCCAGCTCTAACTTGTGGGAAAAGCCCCCTGGCTATGATGAGCAGCCTCAGTTCAGCCCAGGAGAAACTCACCTGCCAGTGTGGAAAACAGCAGAATTGGCAGCTGCCCCGGCACCCAGACCTGTTCCTGGGGGAAACAAGAGGCCCAGACCAGTGGACAGTGGTGTCTCGGGGCTGCAGTGGCCAGGGAACAGCTGACTGACCGCTCAGAGGCACCTCTTGGTATTTCTTGGCCTGCAGTCAAATCTACCAAAGAATGCAGTCCCTTTTCTACAATAATGAAAAATCAGATGCGTCCTTCAGCAAAGGGGAGGTAAAGAATGACAGCAGGCAGCTTCCCAGGGGAGAGATGAAACCCACAGTTATGCTCCAGAGGAGCAGTCTTCCAGGAGAAAAGAGTGCATCGTACGAACCCACAGATGAATGGACAGACAGGCTGGAAACGTGGTCTTCCTCTGTGTACATGGATGTGTATACAGGAGCATGGAAGAATCTGGAAGAAAATAACACACTTCAGGAAGGCTGGTGGAATTTCTGGGAGATCAGGGTACAGTTCACCTGCGTTTGACTTTTTAAGAGGAATGTATCAGGTTTCTTTGGAGGTCCAGTGGTTAAGAATCCGCCTGCTAGTGCAGGGGACACGGGTTCTATCCCTGGTCTGGAAAGAGTCCACACGCCCTGGAGCAGCTAAGCCTGTGCACCACGACTACTGAGCCCGTGCTCTAGAGCCTGTGCTCCACCCCAGGAGAGGCCGCTGCAGTGAGAAGCTCTCACGTGGCAACAAAGACCCAGGGCAGCCAAAAATAAATTTTTAAAAATCTTAAAAAAAAATGGTACTAAAAGAAAGATGTATTCGTGTGCTCCGTTCTCAATGAGCGGAGGGCTTTGGGATGCTCAGAGGACACAGGCAAACTGAAAGCTCACAGTCACGCATAAGGAGTAAGACCCGGGCTCAGAGGCACCTTGCCGTGGGCCTGTCACGCCACATCCTGTCCCATGTCTGCTCAGCTGTGGACCAGGGGCTCTCCACTGGGCGACGTGGGGGCCCTTCACGGTTGTCACAGCCAGGGAGATGCTTCTGGGGGGCAGGGACGCTACCCATGGTGCCCAGGATGGTCCCTCACAGAGAATGGTCCGTTCTGATGTTGGGAGCGAGGTGAAGAAGAACCTCACTGTGTTCTGAGCCACCTCTAGACCCCAGCCTGGGGCCTCTCCTGCCCCCATCTCCTCATGAATATTCTCCCTAAACACCAACCTACAGGCGTATCACAGCCCTTCAGAAAATTAGGAGTGTGAGGAGCCAAGTCGGAGAGCAAAAACCACGATCCTTTTTAAACATTCCTTTAAGGTTGAGAAAATGAGAAGAAGGGCTTCCCTGGCGGTCCAATGGTTAAGAGTCCGCCTGAGAGTATGGGGGGACACGGGTTCCGTCCCTAGTCCAGGAAGATCCCACATGCCATGGAGCAACTGAGCCCCTACCCAACAACTCCTGAGGCTGTGCTCCAGAGCCCATGCTCCACAACAAGAAGCCACCGCAATGAGAAGCCCTGCACACTGCAACGAAAAAAACCCCCTGCTTGCTGCAACTGAAGAAAGCCCAAGTGTAGCAGTGAAGACCCAGCACAGGCAAAAATAAATAGTGGTTTTTTTTTTTTAATGAGAAGAAAAGGAATTCCCATCTCACCAAGCATGTAGAATGGGGCTGGGCTGGCAGCCTGTCTGCTGGGTGCACCAGGCCGCCTCATCCTGTGGGTTCCTCTCCAGCCACACCCACCATGGGCGCGTGCACGGCCACTCGCCCCCTCTGGGGCAAATCCATAGAGCCTACATGGATTCCCAAAGTGTCAGAGGGCTGGGGTTTTCCAGAACTCTCAGCACAGCCCTTCTCACCAGACACAGTGGGGACAGAGGGCTGGGAAGGGGGACTAGGCATCCCCGAGGCTGCAGGCTTCTTCCCCACTGCCCAGCGAAGTGAGAGGCCTCCTGGGGCAGCAGGTGGCCACAGGGGCCCTGGAGCAGGAAAGAGAGAAAATAGGCTGTCCTCCCCGCCTCGAGTTCACATTTCAACCACCTCTCCCAGCATCCCCCAGGTCCAGCTCTGGCTGCCAAACACCCTGGGGGCATTTCCGCCTGGCCAAGAGGTGCTGTAGGCCGGTCGGCGACCCCTGGGCTTGTGGTCTCCACGTTTGCACAAGACCTTGCACAAGACACTGGGTTTCTGTCGTTTCCTCATTAGTGTGTGGATTTGGGTCCCCGCCCGGGTCGGGGAACCAACTAGGGTGACCTGTGTCAGGTCCTTTGCTGGACATCCCAGGAGCAGGACAGTGAGCAGTGGCTGTCGCTTGCTCCCCTTCCCTGTGCCCCTCAGCCATCAGGCCTTCCTGGTGGAGCCGGGGAGCCTTCGGCCAGGGAGCAGTGAGGGAACCCATGGGCTTGGCCTCCCTTCTGCACTGGACCCTTGCCGCTGGCACCCCTGTGGTCTCGCTCCCCTTTCCATGGCATGGCCGGCTTGCTGGAAGGGGACCCAGGCCCCAGAGCTGCGAGTCCACTCAGGTACACTCTCTGGTGCTCCGGCTGTGAGCTCAACCTCTAGCCCGTGGAGCACTGGCCTCTGTGGCTCCTCTCTGCCTGCTGCTAACTGGCAGCCTAGAAAAGGTTGAGTCCTCTTGTCCAGCCAGGGCCTTGGTTCCAGGAAGCTCAGCCGCCTGGGAGCACGGTGGCAGCCTTTCTGGTTCTTGAGCCCTTGAAGCAGTGGGAGTCCCTGCCTTGGGCCCGTGGGTTGCCTCTGGCTGTGGTCTGGCCTCTTTCCTGCAGACGTGAGTGAGCACCCACTCGCCAGGAGCCTGGGAAGTGGTTTGTTTTCCAGCCTGCTGCTCTGGTGTCCCGAGGCCCTGGCCTGGCAATGGCTCAGAGCAACTTGCCTCTCCCCTGTGCTGTCCCCAGGATGGCGGCTCCTTGGACCAGGTGTTGAAAGAAGCCAAGAGAATCCCTGAAGAGATCCTGGGCAAGGTCAGCATCGCGGTAAGTGTGTAGGCACACTCCTGGCCCTGCACTCTCGGGGTTCATTACTGCTTCTCCCTGCTTCCAGGTGACCAGGCTTCAAGGAGCCCCTGGAAGCCAGTGGTGGGCATCAGCGTGGTCCCCTTCAAAGAGGCATAGGTGCCATTGCCAGCCTCCACCAGCTGTGTGCCTGAGTGGGCCAAGTCCTTTGCCCATGAAGTGGGGTAATGCTCCCCAACCCATGCAGGCCTTGGGCGGGGGAGGAGACGCTGTGACCCCAGACACGTGGTGTCCCATGGTGCTGTCATCGTTGACTGTGGCCTCGCTGACTCGGTGAAACAGCCTCTCCATCCTTCACCCTATCAGCCTGGGGAGCCTGAGCACAGTCCCAACAGTGAAGGGCTTAACAGAGGATGCCCCTGGGGCTGGGGTGACCTCCAGGGCAGGAGGCTGGCTGGACAGTTATAACCTCGGGCCTTGTCTCAGCTCCCAGGGATCCCAGCCCCTCCTCAGACGAGGAGAGAGCATTGCCCACGTCACAGGCAGGGGGCTTTGTGAGAGTCAATGAGGTGGGTGACTGTTCCCACCCCAAGGATGTGGTGACTGTCTCGTGGCCACTGTGGCCTGGCCCTGGGGACAGTCCCCCTGACGGCGCCCTGCGGCTCCCCTGCAGGTTCTGCGGGGCCTGGCATACCTCCGAGAGAAACACCAGATCATGCACCGAGGTAAGGGGAGGGCACCCCAGCCTTGGGGTGTGCGGGGCGGCGGTGTCCTCACTTCCAGCTCTGCCCCCAGACGTGAAGCCGTCCAACATCCTGGTCAACTCCCGGGGGGAGATCAAGCTGTGTGACTTCGGGGTGAGCGGCCAGCTCATCGACTCCATGGCCAACTCCTTCGTGGGGACACGGTCCTACATGTCTGTGAGTCCCGCGGTCCGCTGTGCCCCCGGGTTCTTCTGCGGTCCTCCCTGCCACCAACCCCGTCAGTTTTTCCCCGATTTCCAGGTTTTCCAGAAGCCTGCTCTTCCCTGTTGTGCCATTTCTGTCTTTGCTGGGTTTCTCCTCTCCTTTGAATTTCCAGTCTCCTTCATCTTCTCACTTAGGTTTTTGTCTCTCTGCCCAGCTTCTCTCCACTGCTAGTAAAAGTCCAGTCGGGGAGAATCGTCAGTCAATTTCTGAGCCAGGCAACTGGCCCTGCATTATTTTAGTAGCCATCCAGGGGATTTTAAGAGCAAATTACGAGAAGTCAGTCTTGGGATTGTCCTAAGAGCAAGACGTCCCTGGGCAGGGCACTGTCCAGCTGTGGGTTGTGGGTTTGTGGGGGGCTGCCGTCAGCTCAGATGGATGGAGTGGAGGGAAGAGACGGAATGGCCTACTTTCTGTCGGGGTCTCTGGAGGGGTCCCAGAGTGGGACAAGGGTGCAGGGGGACCCCAGGGTGCCAGTCCCTCCTCATCACCCTTGGGGTGTCTCCCTGTCTACCCGCAGCCGGAGCGGCTACAAGGCACCCACTACTCGGTGCAGTCAGACATCTGGAGCATGGGCCTGTCCCTGGTGGAACTGTCCATCGGCAGGTACCCCATCCCCCCGCCGGACGCCAAGGAGCTGGAGGCCATATTCGGCCGGCCCATGGTTGATGGCGCAGAAGGAGAACCTCCCAGCATCTCGCCACGGCCGAGGCCCCCCGGACGCCCCATCAGCGGTAGGGCTCAAGGCCAGGCTTCCGGCTTGGATGGGCCCCAGAGCCTGGGGATGGCAGCTGCCTCCCCACGGGCCCCTCTCAGCACCAGCTGTCCCCCTGGGCCGTGCTCCCTGAGGTCAGTAGTCCTCAGATGGTCCTGTGGCTTCTGGGGACAGCACTGCAAGTGCCCCAGACCCTCCCGTCTGGGGCCGCTGCACCTGTTGCTGCCAGCTGGCTGCGTCGAGAGGCTCAGTCCTCAGCCAAGGCAGGAGTGGGGTAGAGGGGTGGTTTCTCCCACATTTTATCACGAGAACGTTCAAGCATACAGAAAAGCCAAAGGGTTGCCCAGCAAGCAGGCTCGCACCCACCACCTGCCATGGCTGTTCTCCTGTGTCAGGCCCAGCCTTTCGGGGAGTGCAAACTGAAAGGAATTCAACTCAGGGTCTCCTCCAGTGGCTGCTTGGCTTCAGCTCTGTTGCACAGCCCAGCGTGGGCGGGAAGAGGGGTGTCCCGCAGAGGTCTCGTGGTACCTGGACCAGCCACCTGTGAGATTCAGGCTGATGCTTGCACCATATTGAGGGCTGGCTCAGGGTCAGGATCAAGGTCCCAGCTCAAATGGTATAATTAGGCAATGGCACTTAGGGATCTGTGACTTTATTTTTCTTAAGTGACCAGAAGAGAGTTGAATTAAGTTTGAGACCAAAGGACCACGCAGTGGACTGCAGTTGGTTGGCTGGCTGGTTCCTAACAGCTTTTTTGAGATAGAATTCACATAGCAAAGGATCCACTCAATTCATGCTAATAACACTGGATTTCTGTACCTTCACAAGGATGTCCGACCACCACCTTACGTGAGTCCAAAACATCCTTGTCAGCTCAGAAGGAGCCCCTGTCCCTCTCCCCTCCGCTGACAACCAGGAACCCACTTTCTGTCTCTGTGGATTGGCGTGTTCTGGACGTTTCCCATTAGTGGAATCACACCCTGTGTGTCCTGTGTCTGCTTGGGGTCTGTCCACGTCACAAGTGTTGGTGCCTAGCTCCTTTTTTATGGTCACATAATATTCCACTACTTGCATCATTAGTTGGTTTCACAATATTTTCAAGCCCAGACCCTTGCTTCCCTGCTGCCATGCCCAGACTGCTGGGCTATTGTAACTTCCTCCGAGGGGAGAACCTCCCCCACCCAAATCTGTGTCCTCTGACCCTGGCCCCTCCTTTCCCTGCCTGACTCCCAAATAGCGCCCCGACCTCCCAGGCAAGGAGGAGCAGTGGGCTATGCCAGGCCATTCGCCTGCCAGCACCTCCCCCAGCCCGGCCCCAGCCCGAGTGCCCATTTCAGGCCAGGGGACAGAAGGCAAAAGTCCAGCTGCCAAATGCAGGCCTGGCCAGCTGGGTCTAAGACAGGGGTCAGCTACCTCAGCCGGCCACCACTGTGAGCCCACAAGTCTGGGCAAGGTCATACACACAGCTGCCCGCCCACTGCCAGCCCCACCCCCACCCCCACCCCCCGCCAAATGCCCTGCTTGCACAGGGAGCAGGGGTTTGGATTTGGGACAGCCCAGACGCAGCCCCATGCCAGATGTATGCCTTGTCAACCAACGTTCCTATCTGTTTCCATGTTTGGGGGTTGTTTCCTTTTTCTCATTGACTGGAGGGTCAGGAGAGAAGTTCCTTTCCCAGGAGGGCAGCCAGGCCAGGGAGCCTGCCCTGTGGTTTGGGCCAGGTGGGAAGAGGGTGGTCGGCCTCACGTTCCACACACTCAGGCCTTGATGCCAGACAGAAGCACAGTGGCCACCTGCCCATCTCACCCGAATTCATTTCTGCCCCGGGCAGGTCACGGGATGGACAGCCGGCCTGCCATGGCGATCTTTGAGCTGCTGGACTACATTGTGAACGAGGTGCGTGCCCAGAGCCCCGCTGGCAGGTTCTCCACACCAGCGGGAGTAAGCTATTCCAGTTGGAAGTCATCCCCCCAAGAAGAGAACTGGACACGTAGACCGTGGGGTGTGCGGAGGAGGGGCCGCAGGGAGAGATGGAGACCCTAGTCTTCAATAGGATGTTGTTATGTTACCAGGTGTGAAGACATGTGGCCTCACTTCTACCTGTGATACATAGACCTACTCTCCCTAAGGGGCTGTTTTCTTATCTTTATAGAGATGAACCCAGAATTGTTACTCTGAGCCCAGGGGCTAAGTGCAGGGGCCCAGGCACCCTAACACCCGCACCTCCTTTTCTGAGCATCTTGGTGTCTGTGTGAACTCGTGAGTCCTCCCACTTCCTTAGAGAAGGTTCAGGCATCCCCCCCCCCCCACCTCAGGGAGCCCCCCGCCCATGAGAGGGCAGCGTGGATGCCCACTGTACAGATGGGTACATCAGGGCATGAAGAGGGGAATGGCACAGGGCCCAGCAGGAACTGACCCCAGAGCCAGCCCTCTCAGTATGGCCGCATCACTGTCCTGGGCCCTCTGGGACAGACATGGCTTCCGGTAGCCCTGGGGCATTGGGGCGGCTGGGCTTGGGCCAGGCTTGGCTCTCAAGGTGAGCAGCTCAGAGCAGGGTCAGTGATGACAGAGCAGGGCGGGTGGCTCTGGTGACCGCACTTGCTGCAGCCAGCGGCGCTGCCCGGGCCCGGCTAGCACGTCCTCCCCTGGAGGTGGAGGAGTGGGCTTCTCCAGTTTTCAGGCCCAACCCCAGCAGCTGCTGCCTGCCTGAGATCCAGACCCTCAGCTCACTCCAGGCACTTCCAGAGGGGGCGGACGGGATGGCCCTCTCCTTCTCTCCAGAACCAGTTGTGATCCCAACATGGGAGCTCTTGAAAGAAAACTGGGAAGAGCCTGACCCAGGTGGCAGGGCAGGCGGCAGGGCTCCCAGGGAAGCTGCTGGAGGGAGTGGGATGGTGCCCTCTGCCTCCATGAGAGGTATCCTGAGGGTCCCCACGGCTGCACAGCTAGGAAGCATCTTTCCCCCTGATTCCCAAACCATCCTTGACCTCTGACTCCCACCCATCTGGTCTGTCCTTCAGCCTCCTCCCAAGCTGCCCAACGGTGTGTTCACCCAGGACTTCCAGGAGTTTGTAAATAAATGGTAAGATGGGGTGGGTTGGGGGAGCAGGCTGCCTGCTTCCTGGGGTGACCGCCAGGGCCTCAGGGATGCTAAACAATGGCAGCATCTGGTGGGACCAGAGCTCAACTGAGAATCGGTCCCCCTCCCAAAGCTGCTAAGTCTCACCCCTAACTCATCCCCACCACCCCGAGTGAAACCAGGCTCTTTGGAAATCACACAATTTCCGCCCTGCCTTCTGCCAGCAGGCACCCCAGGTTGCTGGCCCTTCAAGCCCGTCACCTCCCAGCTCCCAGGTCAACCTTCCAAGCCTGTTTCAAGGAGGCGGCCCTCTTTGCCCTCTGTGGGTGATGCAGCCTCAAGCCAGCGGACCGTGGACCTGGAGGGCCAGTCTGCCAGGCGCCCTGCGTGTTTAGACGCACACATGGCAGCCCGGGCTTGCACGTCCCACAGCCGATCTGCAGCTGTGGGTGCTGCCATCCCCCACCACCCTGTGAACCTCTCTGTGCCCTTGGAGGCTGTCAGTTTAAAGAACTGCCACTCAGCCCTGAGCTGCCATGAACAACTGCCTTTACATAGTTCTGCTTTTCTGAAGGAAAAACATCCATTTTGACACTTGGACTCCTGAGCTCGGGGTTTTTTATTAGATGTTTAGCTGCGGTTGCTACTAGGCCTCTAAGCTAGCAGCAGCCTGGGGCTTTCCCACCCTCTGTCCCTTTCCCTCTTGTCCTGGTCCCAGGCCCTTGCCCTTCCCTTCTGGGCCAGGCGTCCTGCTCTCACACCAAAGGGTGCGGTGGGGCCCCTCGCCCCCAAGGTCCAGGCAGCCAAGGGCAGAAGGACGCAGGCTCCTCCCCTCGGCACTGACTGCCCGCTTCTCCTCTCTCCCACCTCCTGGGACCCGCAGCCTAATTAAGAACCCAGCTGAGCGAGCAGACCTGAAGATGCTCATGGTGAGTGACACCCAGATTTTGAAGATTCAGGTGTCCCTAGCAGACCCTCCGTGCCCCAAGTGAACACCTGAGTGGGCTCTGATGACGTGGGCTGGCATGTGGAGGCCGGGCGAGCTGCAGAACCCATATGGGTCTCCCTGGCTCACTGGAGGGTTCCATGCAGACCAGCCGAGTTCCTCCCAGCTCCCCAGGGACAGAAGGGCCTGCATGCCCAGGGCTAGGGCTCAGAATGACTGGCCTCTGAGGCATTGGGGGCACCGCGGGGTTATCTGCCTTCCTCTAAACCACGCCGCTCGATGTCCTTGGAAACCAAGGTGGTCACCAGAACTGACCTTCTTACCAGCAGAGCTGCCTGCCAGCCTTAGGTGGCCATCACAGCACCTTCCACCCACGTCTGCTGAGGACATTAGGCCTTCCTCCACTGCCGGGTCTGACTATCTGAGTCTCAGAGAGAAAACACTTCCAGGCACTCTTCGTGTCCACAGGGGAGAGAAGCAGCCTCTTGGGGTGGCTGCGATGTGGAAGTGTGAATAACCTAGCCACATGGGCTTCTGTGCCCTGCCCACACCTGCAGAGGCCCCCACCCAGCCTTCCTCCAGCTCTGCACCTCGGGACCTTTGCACAGGATGGTCCTGATCCTCTGGGGATGTGTCCTGTTGCTCTCTCCCCAGCTGTGGCCCCTGCTCCAGCACCTTCCCCAGAAAGGTACCCTGTCTGAGCCCACCCCTGTTAGCTGTGGGTCCCGGCTGTAGTTAGTCTGCTGTGAGCCTGGCCTGGCACACCTTGTAGGGTAGGGTCAGCATGAACCTGCTTCTTTCTAAAAGTTTCTTATTAAGTCCAGTGACGTGTGTTTCGGGTACGCATGACAAAAGAAGCCCATGTTCATGGTGGACATTACAGATCAAGGGGACAGCAGCACAAACTTTGAAACCCCCACGGTCTCCCCCCAGCCCAGCTCTGTGCAGTTCACACAGTTCAGGCCCACATCCAGGTCTCTGCCTGGGCGACACCATGCGCTGGGTGGGGCTGACTGCTATCTTGACCACAGGGACCCTGGTCCCTTGATTTGTTTTTTTTCACCCAAGCCTAAGCCCCTTTTAGGAAGGTGGGAGTAGTCTTGCTTCCCCAGCTGGTGAAAGAGACAGATGTCGCTTGAGGGCGTAGACCCCCACCCTTCTGAACCAGGGACCTCTGGGAGTCCAAATGGGAAGTGTGACCGTGAGGGTCACTTAAACTGACGGAGGAGGTGCGATCCTGCTCCCCGGCCACACAGGCCCTGTTTCCAGGCTCAGGAGCCTCAGCTAGTGGTTGCCACCTGGACAGGACGCACGGGGAACTTGCTGTCCTCACAGAGACCTGTGGTTCAGGTCAGCTGTCCTCACGCAGGCAGCCCTGCCCCCTGCGACACGGGGCCACACCTGAGGACATCTGTGTTTGTCGCACTGGGGGGCTTCTAGCGTCAGGTGAGGGGGGCCAGGGAGGCCACTCCACAACCCACTGCAGCACCCAGGGAGCCCCACAGAGGGTCACCCGGGGCTTCAAGGGGCACGGAGCAGCCTGCCCCTTGCCTGAGACCCTGTCCCACGTCGCTGGCCCTGGGGTGGGGGTCCAGCCATCTGTCCAGAGCCAGACTGCTCAGGCCACTCCTTCCCTTTCAGAACCACACCTTCATCAAGCGGTCCGAGGTGGAAGAAGTGGATTTTGCTGGCTGGTTGTGTAAAACACTGCGGCTAAACCAGCCCAGCACGCCCACACGCACCGCCGTGTGACGGTGGTCCTGCTGCCGCCACCAGGCCTTCCCCCCGCCCCGCCCCGCCCCTCCTGCCAAGCCCTCCGAGGGGATGCACACGTGGCCCTCAGGCCCAGGGAGGCCAATACCGCTGTGCTGTCTTCTCAGATCCTGCTTCCTTAGGTTTAAAGAAAAAAGAAAAAAAAAAAAAACAGGGAAAGAAAAAGCAAATGTGCCAGTCGTGCTTCTTGTTCCTTATCCTTGGGGTCTCGGTCCCTGTCCAGCCGGGGTGGACGCCTCCACCAGGGCAGCCCAACCCCCAGGGGACGGTGACCTTGGGCACTGACTTTGCTCCTTTCCAAGCTGTGAGGCCTTGGAATGGCCCCCAGAGAGAGGGGGTGCCATCTTGGGGTGGATGTGTGCCCCTCGCCTAGCGTCTGCCCCTTGGAGGTGGTCCCCCCAGCCCGGAGGAACAGTCAGGTCCCCGATGGCTGTCATTGGGTCCCCTCTCCAAGCTGCTCCTGCCTCTGGCTGCATAGCCTGTCCTTGGCAGAACGTGACCTGCCCCCCAGGAGGTACCCTCCTGTCCCCTCCTGTGCTTCGGGGAGCAGACTCTTCTGACAGCAGCCTGAGCTGACACTCGCTCGGCAGAAAGGAAGCCTTGGGTTTCCAAGCTGTCGTGTGGTTGAAACCCCAGCAGATCGTGCAGATAAGGCCTCTCCCCCCACGCTCGCCACCCGACAGATGTGGGCGGGTGCTCTGTGTCACCTCCACTCGCCCAGCAAATCAGAAGTGACCACCTGGGGCACGTCACTCTCTTGGGGCCTTGAACTCTCCAGCCGCAACAGATGAGAAATGAGTCGGTGGCTGTGAGGTTGTCCCAGCTCCCAGTGTCCATTGGGGTGCCCAGCCAGGCCCCCTGCCGTGGTCTGTGTGAGGCTCAAAGCTGAGACCCAGCCTTTCCACCTTCAGGGCTGTCCCGCCTCTGATGGTGGAGGCCGCCTCTGAGCCATCAGGCGGTAGGAAGTGGTGGAGGGCAGGGCCTCTTCTAAGGCTTCCCCTCCTCCAGACTCTCCGAAGATGAAGCTCTGAGCCTCCCCCCAACCCCAATACTTCCTGAAGGCTTGAAACAAGTTGATATTTATCTGTGATAAGTTTCAGAGGAAGGTTCTCCGAGGGCAGTGGGCCTGGGGTGAGCCAGCTCTTCGTTTCTGGAGAGGGGGGCTGCAGAAGATGGGGGCATGTGGCCCTTTGGGAGCTGCTGGATCCTTTTCTTCTCTGGGAGACCCTTCTAGTCTCGTGTGTTTTTCTCCCCCCTCTGTGGTCACCAAAGAGAAGACGAGTTGGTAGCTCTTCCAACCAGGTTTCTGCCACTTCATCGTTGCCCCTGAAATCTCACCTAATTTAGAAAAGAATAAAAAAGATAACTAAAAGTGGCAGAGGTGTGGCTCTGTGGGCACCCTGGCTCCCTCCGGAGCCTCAGAGGGGGAAGGGGACCTAATGGGTGAACTGTGACTCAGCATCTTGGCCCGTAGGCACCCAGCACTGGCAGTCACAGACAGGCCCATCGTCGGGCCAGTCCTGTACACAGTCAGGCTTCGGGCCTGACCGCTTTCTGTTAACAGAACCGACAGCCACTTGCAAGGAGGAAGAGACCTCGTCGATAGGGGTTCTAGGGGTGCCGGAGAATTTGGGGTAGGTGGGGTGAGGCCTCCAGGGTTGGTGAGGGAGCCCAGAGAGGAGGATTCGAAAGCAGGCGCCTCTCCCAGTCCATCGGCTCCCCACAGCTGCTGCCTGCTGTGTCACTTTGCCAGGACCCCAGGGGCCCTAGGGAAAGGACCGGCAACATGTGGCTTCTCCCTTTTCCCATTCCAAGGCTCATCCAGGAACATACCGGAGCCCTGGAGACCACGACGAAAGTGACTTTCGACAGCCCGAGGTCTCCTCTCTATCGCGCCCCCTGCAAATGTCCCTAGACTGGCACCCTCTGCTCTGACACCCCATCTCTTCCGAGTTTGTGGGGGTCCAACCCTGGCTGCTCCCCACAACCTGGTGGCCACAGACAGGCCTAGGGATGCAGTTCCCTGTCCTGCCGAAGCCCTCTCCTGCGAGGGGGCAGGCTCTTAATTCCTGAAATGTGCAACTTCTGTTGCTTTGTGGGTTTCCTGACATGTGGGGGTCCAGGCAGAAGGCAGAGTCAGTCTGCCAGGTACTCCCAGGCCCATCCCCAGCTTCTTGTGAAAGACTGCGTTCTGTGTCAAGGTTCCTTGTGGCTGTTCCTTAAGCCCTGAGACGGCCAAGGGCATGAGATGACACGACTGCCATGTCCAGGGACCCCCAGCGCCCCTCTGTCTGACCGCATGTAAATCAGGAAACGAATCTGAGAGCTTCAGAATCTCACCTGTTGGGTGTTTTCTCACTTGGGTTTTGAGTTTTCTTCACTTTTGGGAGTTTGGGGGCCTTTTTTGGTTTTTTTGTGTGTGTATGTGTGTGTACCTCGTTTGGAAGAAGACACCCAACATCTTGTTGATGCAAGTTTCTCTTCAGGTTGAAGTTCTCATATTAAACAGCACTGAGAAGGACTGATGCTGAAGCTCCAATACTTTGGCCACCTGATACAAAGAGCCAACTCATTGGAAAAGACATTGAGGCTGGGAAAGATTGAGGGCAAGTGGAGAAGGGGGCAACAGAGGATGAGATAGTTGGATGGCATCAGCGACTCAGTGAACATGAGTTTAAGCAAACTCTGGGAGATAGTGAAGGACAAGGAAGCCTGGCATGCTGCAGCCAATGGGATCGCAAAGAGTTGGACATGACTGAGGAACTGAAAAACAACAGCACTGCAAGACCACGTGTGCTGTCCCCTGTGTCCCCAGAGAGAGCAGGCTCTGTCCCTGCATTGTTCTGAGCCCTGAGCAGCTCACAGGTGACCTTGGAATAAGTGAGAAGCCAGAAAAGATGGCTCAGTTCAGGCTTCTCCCATCAACCCCAGCCATGGGGCAGGAGCCATCTAAAAAGCTTAGGGTCACGGCTGAATGCCTGTTGGCTTCCACCAGTGGAATTCTCAGGTGGGACCGGCCCTTTCCCTGGGAATGTCACACTCCCTTCTCTGAGTGTTAAAGGCATTCCAGAGGTGGTGTGAAAGTCACTCAGTCGTGTCTGACTCTTCGACCCCATGGACTGCCAGGCTTCTCTGTCCATGGAATTCTCCAGACCAGAATACTGGAGTGGGTAGCCATTCCCTTCTCCAGGGGAATCTTCCCAACCCAGGGATCAAACCCAGGTCTCCCCCATTGCAAGTGGATTTTTACCACCTGAGCCACCAGGGAAGCCTAGGGGTGGGGCAGGGGGAAATGGAAGGGAAAAAGGTGCACAGAACCAGCAGGCAGATTCCCGGTGGCTCTGTGCCCCATGTGCCTGCCAATATCACCAGGACACATATGCGTCATTCAGCTGCAAGCAAAACCTAAATTTCCTCACTGATCACGTTTAAAATGAGAAAAAAACAGGTGAAGGTAATTTGATGGTGTGTTTTATTTAACCCATTATAGCCGAATATTAGGATTGCACTTCACAATCAACATGAAATATTAGTCTGGTCTGTTGCTTTTTTTGTGGGGGGAAGAAGGTACAGAGGGAAGTGCTGTATGTTTTGCCCTTATGGTGCATCTGAATTCAGATGTCCTGCATCTCCAGCTGTTAAAGCCACACGTGGCCAGAGACAGCTCCATCGTCTCCCAGCTGGGTCTCAGTGGGGACAGTCTTGCCTCCTTAATCCAGAGGACACTGGTGTCGGGGGACACCTGTGAACATCACGACCGGGGTGGGGAGCTCCTGGCATCCAGTGGGTGGGGCCAGGGATGCTCTTTCACCCCCACTGTGCCCACGAGGGGCCTTGCGGAGTAACCCGGCCTGGGATCCGCAGAGGAGGGAGGAAGCTGGTTTAGGTCCACGCCCCTCCCGGAATCCGGTGGTGTAGGAGGGCACAGTCCCATAGCAGTGGAGGTCAGACTCTGGTTCTTCTATGTCCGGGGCAGCCCTGCCTGAAGCTACCAGGTGTCCTGTGTCCAGAGCTGGGGACACTCTGTGGCAGGAAGGTTCCAGAACCTTCTGGAAGGTGGACAGTCAGGAGCAGGGCGCTCCTCTAAGCTGGCCTGGGGCTTAGAGGTCTGTGCAAGCAGGAAGCCTCTGGTCCCAGGAGGCGGAACTTCGTGGAGTCCGGGTTAACAGAGTTCAGTTCAGAAGAAGCTGCCACTGGGTTTCCCAGAAAGTGGGGGGAGGCGGGTGTTGGGTGGGCGGAGTGGGAGTGAGGAAGGGGAAGGGACCGCCTCAAAACGAAACCAGCAGGGGCCCTGTGGGCCTCGCCCCGCCTCCCCTGGGGCTGCAGCTCCCAGCTGACCAGGTGTGCAGGCCCTGGGGCCTCCCCGGGGCTGGAGGCCACACCTCAGAACCACAGGCCAGGTGGGTGGAGGACTGGTTTGCAGTCCCCTTGGTAAAGGCAAGGTGGCTCTGGAGGAGGAAGGAGGGCGGAGGGAGAGGCCAGGCCCCATGGCAGCCTGAACCAAGGCTCAGGTTTCTGCCCAGCCTTCCCTGGGGACTCAGAGAGGCTGGTGGAGAAGCTCCTGGAGAATCAGAGCGAGGCCCCAGGTGAGGGAGGGACCGAGACCGCAGCTGCGTCTCCTCCCTGCCCCCATCCCTCCCCTGAACCCACCCCTGGGGAGGACACGCCCCCTGAAAGGGGGGGTCATCACCGCGGACTAAATGAGATGGCTACTGCTGACTCCCGCCCCCCCAAGAAGGAAGCAGACCCTCTCTTGAACATCCCGAATCCCCTTCGCCTTCACCCTGGCCACACTCCATGAGTTGCTCAGAAGAGGTAACCCCCGGCTTCCCTCCCTGAGCCCTGGTGACCTGGGACCTGTCCAGAGGCTCTGACTTTCCCAGACAGATGTTGACCCTCCCCACACCTCCACGCCCTGCATGCTGGAATGAGCTCACAGCATTAGGGCCGCGCTAGGCAAAAGGCTATGGACTGGGTGTCAATGTTGAGAGTCCTCGGGGGGCACAGAGCGGGGAACGCCTCACAGGAGAACCAATGTGAGCAAGAGCATGGTGATGGGTGCTAAGTCGCTTCAGTCATGTTCAACTCTTTGTGACCCTATGAACCATAGCACATCCGGCTCCTCTGTCCGTGGGATAGGGTGAAAAATCTTTCACCACCTCCAGCAAGGCAATGACCACTCCTAATGGGCCCAGAAGGGGGCCTCAGCTCAAAAGAGGGTCAGATCTGCCTCCACAGTGCCTCCTATGGACTGTTTAACTCTGAAGTGGCAGGTAGGGTGGCGGAGGTCACAGAGACTGGGGTGTTGGCTGCCTACCAGGCGAACAGAAGCCTGTCTTCATTTCAAACTCCACTGGCCTTGGGTGTGGGACCAGGTGGTGGCCAAGTAGGGAGCCGGGTCACTAGGATATCTGGCTAGGAAACTGGAACTTTGGAACTTCCCTGGTGGTCCAGGTGCTAAGACTGCGCGCTCCCAATGCAGGGGGATTGGGTTCCATCCATGGTCAGGGAACTAGATCCCACATATCACAACTAAAAATCCTGAGTGCCACCACTAACACTCTGTGCAGCCAAATAAATTTTTAAAAATAAATATTAAAAGAAAAAGTCACAGAGAGAGTTGGGGGCAAGGCCTTGGACCAGAGACCATCCTGCCAAAACCTTCCTGGTAGCCTGCCTCAGGTGGAGGCCCCTTACGTCCTGTCCCCCTGTCCCCTCTTCCTCCCAGAAGACCACACCCACCTCGAGGCACCAGCATGCACTGCCGTCCTTTTTTTTTTTAATATTTATTTTTATTTATTTGGCTGTGTTGGGTCTTAGCTGGGGCATGTGGGGTCTAGTTCCCTGACCAGGGATCGAACCTGGCTGGCCTGCATTGGGAGCTCAGAGTCTTAGCCACTGGACCACTAGGGAAGTCCCTGTGGGTGTCTCCTGAGAAGGCCTCTCTGCCTTCTCTGAGCCCCCACAACCCTCCCCTGTGGCTGGGGTGCTCCCCACCACCACATTCATCTACAAGTTCATGCACAGGGTCAGCCCACTGCCCTCTCCCCTGCCGGGACACCCATCTCCTTTCTTCCTTAACAGCGTTGGATTTTGCAGTGGGGACCAATGAGATTTCAAGGGCAGCCACATCAGCCCCACCCCCACCCTGATGCCTGTGAGGGGACCAGTGTACAGGGGTAAGGGCTGCCCAGGGGTCAGAGTCAGGGAGGAGGGGAGGGAGGGAAAGAGGGAGGGGAGAAGGAAAGGGGATGGGGAGGGAGGGGGAGGGGAGAGATGGGGGGGAGGAAGGAGAGGGAGGTGGGAGGGAAGGGAAGAGGCAGTGCAAGTCTTTCACTCACTCTTGGCTCCCTGTCTTTGCACCTGCTGTTCCCTGTTCTGGAGTTCCTCTCCCATTCCCCCTCTCCCCACCCCCAACTCCTGCTTAAGCTTCAGGCACCCTGCTGCCAAGGACCGACAGACCCCTGAGTCACATAAAACCCTCAGCAAAACTGCCCTTTGACCTTCCCATCCCCCATCTTCATGGCCTTGAACTTGGCAATAGATTCTTCACCATGACACATACTGCACAAGCAGCAAAAGAAAACATAAACGAACTTGGACTTAATCAAAATTTAAAACTTGGGTGCACCAAAAAGAACACCATGGGGAAAGTGAAGAGAAAGCCCACGGAGTGGGAGAAAGTGTTTGTAAATCCTGTAGGGGAGACGGGTCTATGCCAAAAGAGATAAAGAATCCTTAACTAACAAAATGAAAGAAAAAATAATCCTTATACCTTAGCAACCAAAAGAATCACAATTAAAAAGGCCGGTATCTGGGTCTTCCCTGGAAGTCCAGTGGTTAAGACTGGGCACTTCCAGTGCAGGGGACTAGGGTTCCCAAGTGCGTGGGTGTGTGCTCAGTCACTAAGTCGTGTCTGATTCTTTGCGGCCCCGTGGACTGTAGTCCGCCAAGCTCCTCTGTCCATGGAATTTTCCAGGCAAGAAACCTAGAGTGGGTTGCCATTTCCTTCTCCAGGGGATCTTCCCCACCCAGGGATCAAACCCGTCGCCTGCATTGCAGGCGAATTCTTTTACCGCTGAGCCATCGGGGAAGCTGCTGGAGCGGCCAAAAAAAAAAAAAAAATCCTGATTCATACCGATAGGTCATTCTATGGGATTACATCTAAAATAATATTTACATTTTTTTTAAAAAGGCGGTTATCTCCCCAAAGATGTACAGGTGCCCAGTGAGCACGTGATGAGCTGCGGGGGGGGGGGGTCTCCCCACACTTGGAGTTGGGCTGGAGGAGAGGGCAGGGCGAGGAGGATCCGCCTCCACACAGAGGGCTGGGGTCTCCCTGTGATGTGTGAACCCGGAGGTGCGCTGTCTCCTCTTTACCCCCACATTAAAGAGCAGGAAGTGGCTCCGGAGTGACAGGAACGGGGTCCTGTGTGACTCCCCTCACTCCTCCTCTTCCTCCCCTGCGCTAGGGGCTACCCTCCAAAAGAGAGGCGGGAAGCCAGGCACAGGTGCGAGGAAGCCGCCTGCCTACCTGCCCTTAGAGGAAGCCCCGCCCCCGCCCCCGCCCCCGCGCCTCTCCTCGCTCCCCCTCCTTCCCCCTCCTCCTGCCGCTCCTCTCCTCTCCCCGCCCCTCTCCTCCCCGGCCGCGTCCTGCCCACCCCCAGCCCAGCTCTTCTCCTCATTAAAAGGGAGTGGCCGCTTTCCGGCCGGTGTTCCAGACTGCCGGCCCTGCTGCTGCTCCGGGTCGGCCCCTGAGGTTCTGGGAGGTTCTCAAACGCTCCCTTTTGAAGTTCTGGCTTCCCAGTGGAACCAGCCAGGTTAGGGGTAGGGAAGAGGTTTCCCCAGCATCCAGCACAGACCCAGGGAGTCTGGGCGCCAGGCTTGCCCCTGGGGGGTGCTCCTTGTTTCTGTGTCTTTTAGAGTGTACTCACCCTAATCGCCCAGAAAACCCGGAGTCCCCAGACATCAGTTATGGGGGGTTGACATGCACCAATCAACACCTACTTGGGTTAACACCTGCCTTCATTCACAGTAGCCCAAAGTGCAGACCATCCAATATTCATCAGTGCATAGTGGATACACAAAAAGTGCTCCCTCCACACCTGGGAGCATCACTCAACCATGATAAGGAGAGAAGCCCTGACACTTGCCACCACGTGGACCGATCCTGAGAACACGATGCTCAATGGGAGAGGCAGACACAGAAGAACACACAGGGTGTGACTCCACTGATGGGAAACGTCCAGAACAGGGAAACGTCCACACACACAGAGAGTGGGTTCCTGGTTGTCAGGGGCTGGGGGAGGGGATGGGGTTGATGCTAATGAGGATGGGGTTTCCTTCTGGGGTGGTGAGAGTGTTCTAAGATTAGATAGAACTGTTGCACAACACAGTGAATGTCTTCAAAACCAGTGAATTGCACACTTTAAGTGGGTAAACTGTATGGTAGGTGAATTATATCTCAATAAAGCTGCTATACTAAACACAAACCACGGTCTCTCATTGGCTCCCGCCCACATTCTATCTTGCTGAGTTGTTTGTTTGCTTTTTTTTTTATATTTATTTTGATTTATTCATTTGACTGCATTGGGTCTTGGTTGCGGCCCATGGGATCTAGTTTCCTGATCAGGGATCTGAACCCAGGCCCCCTGCATTGGGAATGTGGAGTCTCAAGCCACCAAATCACGAGGGAAATCCCTGAGCTGTGTTCTTGACATCCCCAAGGTGACTCTCCCTGGCCTCTTCTCACCCAGTCTGGGGAGTCCTTTTCAGGCCCTGAACAGGGTTCTGGGGAGAGAAGACTGGGCCCAGGTCCTGGCATCCAGGGCTCTCAGCCCAGCCCAGAAGGCAGTGGATATGTGGCCCAGAGGTCAGCTGTGGACCCCCTACCCTGCAGGAAGAAGAGCAGTAGTGAGGGGAACAAGGGCACACCATTGTCCAGAGACAGGCAGGCCTACTGGAAAGCCACTGGAGCAACTGGGCCTCCAGAGGCTTCTGCCAGAACAGGAGCCCCAAGCCACAGAAGGTGAGTCCAGGGGACTCCCCGCCCATCCCCGACTCCTGCCACATGGAGGGAGCCTCCTTCCTGGTGCTTTCTGGGCCAAGGGTCCCTGCTGGGTGAAGACAGCAGACATCCTGTTCTGCCTGGGACCATGCTCCGCCCTCTCCCTAAGGGGATGTTGTGAGACTGTCCTGGGTCAGCAGTCAGCAGGTCTTTGATCTTCCCAGCACCCCATGGGGGCCGACATGATCCCCAGCCCCACTTTGACAGGAGGCTGAGGGTGGGATGGTGCGGGGAAGGAGTCCAGGATAAGAGGGTGGCTTGTGAAACCCAAGGTCGCAGTGGGAACTTGCCCTTGACCCCTTGACCTTTACTCTCCGAATCCACCCTTCAGAGGAAGGTCAGGGAGGGAGCTGCAAGGCAGGCAGTGGCCCCTCCGGACAGGACAGGGCAGAGGCTGACCCCTGCCCCTAACCCCCGCACCTGATACGGCTGCCCTCCTCTCTCTGTCTCCCTCTTCTCCTCTCTGTCTCTGTCTCTCTTCTTCCTCTCCCCGAAAGTGAAACCAGTGACACCAAACTGAAACTGAAGCTACTGCCTGGCCGCCAAGCTGGCGGAGGGAGAGAGCAGACAGGCGGGCCAGTGGGCGATTCCTCCGGCCAGCCCACGTGGCGGGCCGCGGGATGGAGGGAGGAGCCGCTCCTTAAATTGCGGTGATTTTAAAAAAAGAAAAATCCGAGGGGGAGGTCTGGCCGACCGGCAAGGCTGCCACGTTCTCCTCTTCGGCTCCCCTGCTGCCTTTCCTGGCTGTGGTCCCCTGCTGCTCTGCAGGCTCCCCTGGGGAGGGGGGTTGCCATCTTGTAGAAGGTCCTGGGGGGGCGGGCGGGGCGGGAGACAGGACTGGCCTGGTTCACTAGGGGTCCCTCGGGTGAAGCGGACCCATGGAGACCATCTCACTGAATATCCAGTCTCGGGCCCCTTGCACAGATAAAAAGCCAAGCCTGGAAACAGGCATGGAGACAGGCGGCCTGAGACAGTGTGGGGGTGGGGAAGAGACTTTGCTGGAGGAGTGGGGTGGAGGAGGGGGAGGGTAGAGGGACGGCTCCAGTGCTGAGACCGGGCCACTGGTCAAGCTGAGGCCACAATGCAGTGGTTTTCCTTCTCTGCAGAGCATAGGAAGCAAGCTGGCATGTTAGATCCAGGCTGGTGTTTCTGCCCCCTGGTCACTGTGGACACTTGGGACCAATTGTTTTCTGGGTTGGGGCTGTCCTGGCCACTGGGGGGCTGCTGAGTGGCACCCCTGGCCTCCACCAGCTCCATGCCAGAAGCTCCCCTAATATGACAAGCACAGTTGTCCCCAAGGGGTGGGGGAAATCACACACACCCTGTCCCCCACCAATGTGACCCTCTTGCCCTAAGCAGACACCCTCGTGGGAACCTGCTACAGAAAGAGGGACAGAGACAGGGCTCTGGGGTGGACCCCAGAGGCAGCCAGGCAGGTTAGCCCCCAGCTTTGGAGCACTCCTTTGAGGTCCTGAGAGGCCCTGGGGAGCTGTCACCCAGCCTGGAGTGAGGGGACGTCTGGGAGACCAGCACTATTATGCTGGGTGGAGACTGGGAGCTTCGGGCTGGAAGGACCCATTGCACAGACGGGAATCCTGAGGGGTGAGTGGATGGAGGGAGGGACGGAGGGACAGCAGTGCTAGATCAGACCACCACTTCCATCTCTTAAGTGAGGCTCCCTAGCCCCCCAGGAAAGCATGGACCACCGTCACCCCACCCTCTGCTTCTTAGAAACATTTCTCAGTGATGCTGGGGGCCATGCATGCAGCTGCTGAAGCATTTTGATACTTGCACACCTGGTTTGACCACCCCAGGGTGTGCTGGTTAAATGTTAGCTCATCTGGGAGGGGCCCTGGGGACCTGGGAGGAGCCTGGGTGGGAGGAGACAACCGTCCACCCACCAGGGAACCAGGGGCTTCCGGCTGCTCACCTGGCCTGCCCTGCAACTGGGGTACCAGTTCCGGGTCTATGGGGCACCGGGCACAGGCAAAGTCCCTGCCCACAAACCCAGCGATGTGCCTGTGAGTGGTCCTGGCAGGGCCGGAAGTCTCCAGAAGCCGAGCTGGGAGCCATTTGTCTCTGCACTTGCGGCTGGTGGCTCCTGGGTTCTTTTCTTTCCAGTGTCATCACTTGCCAAAATAAAACGGCTGGACTCTCTTTAGTTGGGCCCCAAAATAGTTTCTTTTGGTTTAATTTTTTTAGTCCTTTTTTTTTTCTAAACAGACCTGGATTTTTTCACTGTATTAAATTATACACAAAAGTTACTATCTTAACCATTTTTAAGTGCACAACTCAGTGGCATTCAGTATGTTCACATTGTTGGGCAAATATCTCCAGAACTTTCTCATCTTCCCAAACTGAATCTCAGTCCCGATTAAACACTGACTCTCCATCCCCCTCCCCCAGACCCTGTCTCCTCCCCATCTTACCTTCTGTCTCTAGGGATTTGATTTCTCTAGGGACCTTCTGTGAGTGGAATCAGATACTATTTACCCTTCTGTGTCTGGCTTCTCTCACTGAGCATCATGACCTTGGGGGTCCTTCCACATGGTAGCAGGTATCAGAACCTCATTCCTTTTTATGGCTGAGTAATAATCCACTGCATGGATGTACCACAATTTTTTTGTTCATCATATGTCTACTTGACTGCTCTGGACTGCTGTGATGAACACAGGGGTGCAAACACCTGCACAGTTTCAGAAATTGAACTTTGCTCTGGATTCTCTGATTTAGGCCTCGGCAGCTCTGTCAGCACTTTGACCCAATGAGTCTGGTGGAAAGACCCCCACAAGGCTCCCAGAAGATTCTCTTGATATTGTGCTGATCCAGCCCCCAGGAGTAAAGTGAGCCACCCATTGCCTGAGTCCAGTGCTGTATGCCAGGCAGTGAGATGAATTCAGATAGGACTGGGACCATGTCTGACATTCATCCTTCCATCCCTCCCTTGGGAAGACCCCAGAATCAACTTCACCTTCCACCCATAAGCCATACAGAGGACTTCTGTGAACCAGACCTGGTTGTTGTCTATCTGCCTTTTCCTTGTGGGACATGACTCTCTATCTCTTTTCAGCATCCCGGTCTCATCCCTGGAATGTTTTGGTAAGACCCATCATCTCCCTTGAACTGAATGCTAGACCTCTATTAATGTGGCCTGAAATCACATCAGCTTTTTCAGAATCTCAGCTGCATTTTTTTTTTTTTTTTTTACCCCATGCCATACAACATGTGGGATCTTAGTTCCCTGACCAGGGATCGAACCTGTGACCCTTGCATTGGAAGCTTGGCGTTTTAACTCCTGGACCACCAGGAAAGTCTCCCTAGCTGCACTATTTATTGCCTGGCTTGTCCCTACAAGCTGTGGAGGGCAAGATAATGGTCTCCCAGGAACGTCTGAATCCTAATGCCTGGAACTTATGAAGATGCTCCCTTACATACATGGTAAAGGAAATCCGCAGGTGGTATCAAGTTAAGGCTTCTAACAAGAGAGATGATCCTGGATTCCTCGGGGGCCCAGTGTCATCACAGGGTCCTTGTAAGAGGGAGGGGGAGGGTCAGAGGCAGAGAGATGGGAGATACTGCTCTGCTGGCTGTGAGAAGGGAGGGAGGGGCTGTGAGCCAGGGATGCGGCACCTCTAGAAGCTGGAAAAGGCAGGAGCCAGTGCTCCCCTGGAGCCTCTGGAGGGACCAGCCTAAGACACCCATTTTGGACTTCTGACCTCTGGAAATGGAAGAAGATTAATTTGCATTTTTTTCAGTCACTACATTTATGGTAATTTTTGCTATAGTCGCCCTGGGAAACCCATACAAAACCCTCATAGGATATTCTGTCTGGTGCAATTACCCACCCCCCCTTTTTTTTTAAAGAAAAGAAATATATACTAATTGAAAAAAAGTCAAATAATCACAGAAGCAAGAAAAAAAGAAATCACCCTTATCCCACCATGTAGAGAGAAGCACTGTTGATACCTCAGTGTGTATACAAAGATTATACATGTATATATATTTAAGAATAATGTGACCTTAAGTTTTGTGTGTTTTTTTGTTTTTTTTTTTGCCACACCATGCAGCACGTGAGCCCGGGCCGCTTGCATCCCTGCCTTGGAAGCACAGTCTCAACCCCTGGACCACCAGAGAAGTCCTAGGACCTTTTAAATGTACTAGTTTGTAACCCATTTTTCTAGTTACTATACCTTGACCATTTCAAAATATTTTCTTTGGATAAATCTCCAAATATGGAATCTCTGGGCCAAAGGGTATGCATGTTTTTAGGCACTTTTGGTCAAGCAACTTTTTTTTCAGGTGTTTTCATTTCTGTGTGTTTTTCTAAAATTAATATATAGGCTATAGACAATAAACCATAGAGATATTATGTATAGAGTTGGACGAATTTCACAAATGTACACACCCATACAAACTCAATTTTTGCTTTTTTTTGTGGTTAAATAAATGTTTTATTTTGGATATAGTTTAGATTTACAGAAAAATTAAAAAGATTCCAAAATTAGAAAGACTTCCTATCTACCCTTAACCCAGCTTCCCCTAATGCTATCATACATCACCATGGTGTATCTGTCACAAGGAACCAACACCTGTAAACCCTAAACTGTCTTCACATTTCTCCAGTTTTTTCCACAAATGCTCTTTTTCCATCCAAGACCACATCCTGCAGTGAATCAACTGACTTTCCCCCCTGAAAAAAAATTGTAGGGACTTTCCTGGCAGTCCAGTGGTTGGTTAAGACTCTGAGCTTCTGATGCAGGGTGCATGGGTTCGAACCTTGGTCAGGGAACTAAGTTCCTGTGGGGAACTAAGCCCCATGCTGTGGCCAAATAAATAAATAAAAATAATTATAATAAAATATACATACCAGGGCTTCCCTGGTGGCTAAGACAGTAAAGAACCTGCCTGCAATGCAGGAGATTCAGGTTCAATCCTGGGTCGAAAAAGCCCCTGCAGAAGGGAATGGCTACCCACTCTAGTATTCTTCCCTGGAGAATCCCATGGAGAGAGGAACCTGGGCAGCTACAGTCCACGGGGTCACAAAGAATTGGACACAACTGAATGACTAACACTTTCACTTTCATACATACCATAACATTTACCACTTTAACCCTTTCTAAGTGTGCAGTTCACTGGCACTAAGTACATTCACATTGTCGTGCAACCATACCCACCATCCATCTCCAGGTCTTTCTCATCTTCCCAAACTGCAACTCTGTCTGCGTTCATTCAGTTGGCTTTTGAGAGTGTGCACAGAACTTTACAGCCCTCCCAGGAAGGCAAGTGTGTATTTGTGTGTTTGTTGTGATACACTATGAATCCAAATTTATCTCCATTCTCTCAGAACTGATAAGTTAGCCTTCAGCATCTTGGCATCTTTATTCAAAGTCACTGGTGAAAAAGATTAGAATGATAAGGACTTCCCTGATGGTCCAATGGTTGGGATTTCCCCTTCCCGTGCAGGGGATGTGGGTTCAATCTCTGACTGCTAGGATCTCACATGCTTCCTTGCCAGGGGACCAAAACATGGAACAGAGGCAATATTGTAACAAATTCAATAAAGACTTTCTAAATGGCCCACATCAAAAAAAAAAAAAATCTTTAAAAGTTAGATAGATACTGCTTAGATAAGTGTAAAAACATAGACACACACACATATATATGACATATTGAAGTCCTAACTTCCAGTACCTTAGAGGGAGAGTTTATTTGCAGATAAGGTAGTTGAAGATGTAATTAGTTAACACAAGATCATGCTGGAGCAGAGTGGACCCCTAATCCAATGTGACCACTGACCTTACAAGAAGGGGACATTTGGACAGATACAGATGACCACAGAGGGGAGATGACCTTAAGGGACCTGGGGGAAGCCAGCAACTTGCAAGCCAGGGGAAGCCTGAGGCTACTGGAAGGAAACCAGGAGAAAGGTCTGCAACAGATCCTTCCCGCAGAGCCTTCAGAGGGAGAATGGCCCTGCCCACAACTCCCCTCTGGGCTCCTGGCCTCCAGAACAGAAAGGGAATATATTTCTGCTGTTCCCAGCCACCCAGTTTGTAGTCCTTTGTTACAGAAGGTCTGTTGTTGTTCAGTTGCCCAGTCGTGTCTGACTCTCTGAGACCCCATGGACTGCAGCACACCAGGCTTCCCGGTCCTTCACTATCTCCCGGAGTTTGCTAAAACTCATGTCCATTGAGTCAATGATGCCATCCAACCATCTCATTCTCTGTCATCCTGTTCTCCTCCTGCCTTCGATCTTTCCCAGCATCAGGGTCTTTTCCAATGAGTTGGTTGTTTGCATCAGGTGGCCAAAGTATTGGAGCTTTAGCTTCAGCATCAGTCCTTCCGGTGAATATTCAGGGTTGATTTCCTTTAGGATTGACTGGATTGATCAGCAAAAAGATGTAACACAGAAGCTGTAGAAAACGAATTTATATACATATTTCATAGGGTCCTTATAAGAGGGAGTTACAAAGGTCAGAGTCAGAGAGAAATGAGAGGATGTCAAGCTGCTGGTTTTGAAGATGAAAAAAGAGATCATGAGCCTTTAAAAAATAAACATAGGGGGACTTTCCTGGTGGTCCAGTGGCTAAGACTCCAAGCTCCCAATGCAGGGGGCCTGAGTTCAGTCCCTGGTCAGGGAACTAGGTCTCTCATGCTGCAACTAAGATCCGGCGCAGCCAAATGAGTAAATAAATAAATGTTGTAAAACATAAGTGTGGGGACTTCCCTGGTGGTCCAGTGGTTAGGACTCCAAGCTTCCACTGCAGGGGGCACGAGTTCCATCCCTAGTTGGGAAACTAAGACCCCACATACCTCATCACATGGTTGAGAAAAAAAAAAAAAAAAAAGACCTTGTCCACCTTCCCCTACTGTGGTCTCCATCTATATAGGCCGGGATGCCCATACGAGCATCTCAACTGGCCTAGCCCTGCCCAGGGCTCTTACACAGTCATCAGTGTGATTAACAAAACATAAAGCAGGGCACAGTTCTGCTCAAACCCAAGCTGATGTCTTTCCATAAATATTTTTGGGGTAGGAGGAACATTTTATTTTTTTATTTTTTGCTGTGCCATGAGGAATGTGGGATCTTAGTTCACTGACCTGGGATCAAAACCGTGCTCCTTGCATTGGGAAGGGAAGTCCCTCGACTTCTTTAATTTTAATTTTTTGAAAAGAAAAACATTTGGGAATTCCCTAGTGTCCAGTGGTTAGGACTCTTCATTGTCACTGCTGAGGGCCTGGGTTCAATCCCTGATTGGGGAACTAAGATCCCACAAGCCATGTGTCGTGGCTAAAACAAAGAGAAAGAAAGGAAAAACATTTAGTTTTACTCATAAATGATCACAGGTCATAAAAATGGGATGTGAGAAATCACTAGGGACCACAGGAGTATCCAGACTTCGGAATGAGATTGAGCCCAGCCACTCCCATCTCTTGTTCCAGGCCTACTTTTCTTTACAACCTAAAGAAAAAAACTTGGGGCAACATAAATTTTACCAATGTAACCATTTTTAAGTGTTTATTTAGTGACACTTAAGTATATTCACTGTTGTGCAACCATCCCCACCATCATCTCCAGAACTTTCTCATCTTTCCAAACTGAAACTCTGTCCCAGTGAAACACTGACTCCCTATCCCCTCCCCCATCCCCTGGCCCCACCATTTTCTTCCTGTCTCTGTGGATCTGACTCCTCTAGGGACCTCCAGTGAGCGGAATCAGACAGTGTGTGTCCTTCTGGTTTATTTCACTGAGCATCACGTCCTCAAGGTCCATCCAGGTTGTAGCAGGTGTCAGAATCTCCTTCCTTTTGAAGGCTGAGTAATATTCCACTGCGTGGATGGACCACATTTTGCTTATTCATTCATCCATCAATAGACATTTGGGTTGTTGACACATTTTAGCTATTGTGGATACAGCTGCTGTTAAACATGGGTGTTGCTTTGCTTTTTAAAACTGATATGTCATTCAAATACCAGAATATTCACTCTTTAATATGTACAATTCAGTGGTTTTCACAGAATCGTGCAATCATCACTGCTATATAATTTTCAAACACTTCTATCACCCCAAAGAACAACCCCATCCCCTTTAGCAGTCACTCCCCTCCACCAGGTCTTGGCACCCACAAATCCATGCCCTGTGTCTGTAAATCTGCCTGTTCTGGACGTTTCCCATCAGTGGAATCACAACTGTGTCCTCCTTCTGTGTCTGTTCCTCTCACTGAGCATCGTGTCTCCAGGGTCCATCCATGTAGTAGTCAGTGTCAGGGCTTCACTCCTTCTTATGCCTGAATCCATGACCTGCAGGTGCCCGGGTCACTGCCCTAGAATCTATTGCTCCAGCCTCACTGGTTTCCTGCCTGATCCTCCATCATGAATCCAAGCTCCACACTTTACCCTTTACCCTCACACCTGGGAACCTGCCCATCCTTATTCAGATCTTGGTTCTCTACCACCTCCTTGGAATAATTCTCCCTGATGATCATTTCAATAAAAGAACTGACCCCTTAGACAAACCTAGTCTTGGTCTGATTCTATGGGGTTTCTTGGGGTCTCATGCCTTTTGCCATTTAGGGGCTATTTTACAACTATGGAGAAGGCAATGGCACCCCACTCCAGTACTCTTGCTTGGAAAATCCCATGGACGGAGGAGCCTGGTAGGCTGCAGTCCATGGGGTCGCTAAAAGTCAGACATGACTGAGCGACTTCACTTTCGCCTTTCACTTTCATGCATTGGAGAAGGAAATGGCAACCCACTCCAGTGTTCTTGCCTGGAGAATCCCAGGGATGGCGGAGCCTGGCGGGCTGCCGTCTATGGAGTTGCACAGAGTCGGACACGACTGAAGCGACTTAGCAGCAGCAGCAGCATGTTGTAGAAAATGGATGCTTATGGCAATGATTCTTTTTGTTTTTGTTATTTGTTTATTAATACTTTTGGCCACATTACACAGCTTTTGGGATCTCAGTTCCCTGACCAGGGATTGAACCCGGGACCATGGCAGTGAAAGTGCAGAGTCCTAACCACTATACTACCAGGAAATTCCTTGGCAATCATTCATTTAAAAAAAAATTTGTTGTTATTCAGTCACTAAGTCATGTCCGACTCTTTGCAACCACATAGGCTACAGTACACCAGGCTTCCCTGTCCTTCACCATCTCCTGGAGTTTGCTCAAACTCATGTTCATTGAGCCAGTGATTCTATCCAATCATCTCATCCTCTGCTGCCCACTTCTCCTCCTGTCCTCAATGTTTCCCAGAATCAGGGTCTTTTCCAATGAGTTGGCTCTTTGTATCACGTGGCTAAAGTATTGGAACTTTAGCTTCAACATCAGTCCTTCCAATGAATATTCAGGGTTGATTTCCTTTAGGATTGACTGGTTTGATCTCCTTGCTGTCCAGGGGACTCTCAATAGTCTTCTCCAGCACCACAGTTCGAAAGTATAAATTCTTTGTCTCTCAGCCTTCTTTAAGGTCCAACTTTCACATCTATCCATGACTACTGGAAAAATCATAATTTGACTATATGGACCTTTGTCGGCATATTTTAAAATTTTTCTTCCCCAATTCATTTATTTTCTTATTTTCATTAATTTACTCTTTGGCCACACAGCATGTGGGATCTTAGTTCCCAGACCAGGGATCAAACCCGTACCCCTTACAGTGGAAGCACAGAGTCTTAATCACGGCACTGCCAGGGAAGTCCCTGGGAATGATTCTTGTTAAGAGAGATACAAATTAATTGTGCTCAATCATGTCTTGCTTCTGTCTGTAATTCATCCAAGCGTTGCTCACCTGTCTCTATGTGAGTGCTCTTTGGATTTTCCTTTGAACCCGTTGTAACACCTTGCTGGTTCCCTCATTAATGAATGAATGAAATAAAATCTTTTGACCTGTGTTCATTAAAAAAAAAAAAAAAGGCCCCAGGCCCCCATCACTGTCTATTCAGTTTCTCTGGTAACTGTCTTCAGTGAATCACTGATAATTTTCTGAAATTCTTTATGTATGTGTCTCTTTGCTTATTATCAGTATTCTCCACTTGAATGTGAGCTGGAGATTGGGAACTTGGCCCATGGGAGGCGCCAAGGGCTAGCTAAGTGGGTTTCCAGGCAGACCAACCACTGAGCAGAACATTCTAAAATTGTCAGGGTGTCCACATTAGGCTCAGTGACACCCCTGGGTTTTAGGACCTGCCTACAGCCCCGCCATTTTCAAAAGAGAAATGCTTACCCTAGCTTTCTTTCCCAGAACTTCTTCTAGAAATATCAGCTAGGATTCCCAAGGCTTGTGTGCAAACTTCTTCAACATCTCAATCTGTGAGCTTCCTGGGCCCAGTGACAGACCCCAGTGACATCCCCAACAGCCAGGGAATGCCCCCCATCCACTCCCTCTTGGATCTTGGTTGAGAGAACAGTCAATGCCTAAAAACATAATCTAACTGGGAAAAGAATTTGACAAAGAATATCTACATGTATATGTATGGGCTTCCCCAGTGGCTCAGTGGTAAAGAATCCACCTGCAATGAAGGAGACACAGGAGACGTAAGTTTGATCACTGGGTCAGGAAGATCCCCTGGAGGAGGGCATAACAACCCACTCCAATATTCTTGCCTGGAGAATCCCACAGACAGGGGAGCCTAGTGAACCAAATCCACAGGGTCACAAAGAATTGGACACAAGTGAAGCAACTGAGCATGCATACTTGTGTGTAACTGAGTTACTTTATTGTACACTTGAAACTAACACAATATTGTTAAGCAATTGTGCTCCAACATTAAAAAAAAAAACAAACAAAAAAACAACTAAAGACATTTGATCCAAGTTGCCAAGTGCCTTCCTTGTTTGCTGGCTGCTTTGTAAGCCTGTGAAAGAGATATGGTGCTTGCCACCATTGGTATATTGAGGCCCAGGGAATGGAAGAAGATATTCATGTAAATGGAAATTAAAAGAAAGCTAGAGCAGCAATACTCATATCAGACAAAAATAGACTTTAAAATAAGGACCATTGTAAAAGACAAAGAAGGATAGTATATAGTGATCAAGGAATCAATCAAGAAGAAAATATAACAATTGTAAATATATATGCATCCAACATAGGAGCACTTCGTATATATTGGCCATATATATGGCAAATATCAACAACCATAAAGGGAGAAATGACAGTAACATAATAGTAGTTAGTAGTGGGGGACTTTAACATCCCACTTTCATCAATGGACAGGTCATCCAGACAGAAAATCAATAAGGAAACACAGGCCTTAAACAACACACTAGACCAGATGGACTTAATTAATATTAATAGAGTGTTCCATCCAAAAGTAGCAGAAAACACATTCTTCTCAAGTGCACATGAAACATTCTCCAGGATTGACCACATGCTGGGTCACAAAGTAAGCCTTGGTAAATTTAAGAAAATCGATATATCAAGCATCTTTTCTGATCACAACACTATGAAATTAGAAATAAGTTACAAGGAAAAAAAATATCAAAAAAACACAAACATGTGGAGATTAACAATATGCTACTAAACTGAGGCCCAGAGTGGGAGGGTTCAACCTGGGCTGCAGAATCAGAACAAAAGGATTGGTCTTAAGAAATGCCAGCTTTGGGACTTCCCTGGTGGTCCAGTGGTTAAGAATCTGCCTTGTAATGCAGAGGACACTGGTTTGATCCTTGGTCTGGGAAGATCCCATATGCCTCAGGGTAACGAAACCCATGCACCACAGCTACTGAGCCAGCTCTCTAGAGCCCATGAACTGCAACTACTGAGCCCATGTGCTGCAACTACTGAAGCCTGAGCACCTAGAACCTATGCATCCCAACAAGTGGAGCCACTACAATGAGAAGCCCACACACTGCAATAAAGAGTAGCCCCTGCTTGCCACAACTAGAGGAAGCCCAGGTGCAGAAGTGCAAACCCACCATGCCCTCCCCCCAAATAAGAATGATAAATAAATAAATCTTTTTTTAAAAGAATTCTGTCAGCTGCAAAATACTCCTCTATCAAAAAATAAAGCCATTGTAAACCAACTCTACTTCCATAAAAAAGTAATTATATATACATATATATATAATATTTACTGAGATATAATTCACATGCTAAACAATTCACCCTTTTAAAGTACGTAATTCAGTGGTTTCCAGCATAGTCACAGAGTTGTAAAATCATGGCCACTCTCTACTTCCAGAACATTTTCATCACCCCCAAAAGAAACTTCATTTCTATTGGTATTCGTTCCCCACCCAATTCTCCCCAACACCTCCCAGCTCCAGGCATCCACTAACCCATATTCTGTCTCTGTATTTGCCTGTTCTGGACATTTTGTATAAATGGAATTATACACCGTGTGGCCTTTTGTGTCTGGTTTGTTTCACGGGGCGTTCTATTTTCAAGGTTCATTCACACTGTAGCCTATGTCAGTGCTTCACTCCTTTTTAAGGCTGAATAATATTCTATTGTATGGATGGACCACATTTGATTTATCCATTCATCAGTTGATGGACATCTGGACTGTTTCTACCTTTGGCTATGAGGAATAATGCTGTTATAGGTATTCGTGTTCTCATTTTTCTTGGGTAGAGACACCTAGGAGTGGAATTGTTGGATGGTATGGTGGCTGTCTCTTTCACCACTTGAGAAACTGCCAAACTCTTTTCCACAGCAGCTGTAATATTTTATGTCCCCACCAGCTACAAATGAGGGTTCCAGTTTCTCCCCCATCCTCATCAATGCTTGTTCTGGTCTGTCTTTTTGATTCAAGCCACCCTAGCAGGGGCGAAGTGGTGTCTCCCTGTGGTTTTGATTTGCATTTCCCTGATGACTAGTGATGTTGGGTAACTTTTCATGAGCTTGATTGGTTATTTATATATATATATATATATATTTTTTTTTTTTAGAAATGTCTATTTAAATCCTTTACCTATTAAAAAAATGGTAGTGTTTTTATTGTTGAGTTTAAGAGTTCTTTATATATCATATAAATAGTAGACCCTTATCAGATCTATGATTTGCAAATGTTTTCTCCCATTCTGTGGGTTTTTCTTTCACTTTCTCGATGGTGTTCTTTCAAACACATAGGTTCAAAATACTTTAGACATAATTTTTGTTTTATTATAAGTCATAAGTGCAGGATACAAAATTCAAAAGATCAAAGAGAGTAAACAGGAGCTGTCTCAGTCTGCTCCCCATCCCAAAGGCAAATGGTGTTGATGGTCAAAAGAATTATCTGTTCAAATATTATATAACTTTGCAGCCTAGCCATTGTAACTGTAATTCAAGCCCCTCTGCTCAAATGCTGTGTGTATTTGGTAAGTTTGCCAAGTTTACCCTCTCTGGGTCTTCAATGTCTTCATCGTGTACATCAGGGATGATAATTCCAGGTTCCACAGATGGACTAAAATTGCACACAAAAGTGGAATTCAGAAAAGGAGAGCTGGTATTACAACTCACCCTAGACCAAATCTATTTTGAGGCAAGTTTCAAGTATTTAACAATTTTTATATTGCTTTATTGATATGATGGAGTTGGTCCTGATACATTCCAAGAATCCTTTAGCCAAGCATCTTAAGTAGGGGTCTGCCAATGAGATTAAAAAAAAAAAAAATGCCTTGAGTGTGTGTGAAGTTTTCACCTTGGGAGATGTGGGTCTCACCTCTATCCTGGCCAGGAACAGGGCATGGGGGGTCAGGGTATGGCCCAAATAAAAGTAATAATGACAACAATAACAACATAACCCCATCTGTCCTGTGTTGAAGACCTCCCACCAGCAGGTACCATGCTGTTTAAGTATGTTACATGTACATCTTGATTCTCCTTTGTTACAACCCCAGGAAGTCTCGACCATTACTTTTTTAATTTTTAAAATAAAATTTCTTTTTAAGTTTTATTATTATTTTTGGCCATGTTGTGGCATTTGAGGGAATCTTAGTTCCCTGACCAGGAATCAAACTTGTGCCCCACTGTAGTGGAAGCTTGAAGTCTTAACTACTGGACCACCAGGGAAGTCTCTCTATGATTATTCTTTACAGATGACTCTGAGGATCAGAGAGGTTAAGTAGTCTGCCCAAGGTCACACAGCAACTCAATCTTTTATACTTTATTAGGTTTTTCAACTAGTATCTGCTTGGGTATCTTTTTGGTGGGCAGGGGAGGGGTGGGACTGAGGAGTGGGGGTTAGGACAAAGCTTTACCCACCTTCCTCTCTTTTCATTGCAGGGGTAGGAATGGGCACAGGGTACGCCATCCTGGCATCTCCTCAAGGACTTGCCTGCAGACCCTCTGGCAGGGTCCAGAGCCAGATGAAGCTGGATCCAACATCCTTGGGCTCTCTCCCTCTCTGGGTCTCAATTTCCTCAAATGTAAAATGGAAATCACATAATCCCTGCTCTTTCCCAGGGCCTGATAAGGATTAGACTCAATGCCAATCTTACATGTAAGTTCTCTTGCCCCTTCTGAGTCAGGTTATCAACTGCTGAGAAGAGTACCAGATATCTGAGGCTGGGTGGTACAGAAGGGACACTGAGTCACCCTTCTCTGGCTGAGTGGGTGGAGCTTGCGGGATGGCAAATAAGACCATTTAGGACGAAGGTCTGAGCTTCGAGTATCTACAGAGCCCAGGTACTACCCTGAGACCTGCAAATTGTGTTTCTGCTTGGCCCTTTCCCTCCCAGGGTGGATGAGAGGGTGGTTTAAAGAAGGAAGAGGGCTTATTTCCCAGGCAGGGTCGTTAGAGCAAAGTCCCTGGGTTCCGCCCTCACTCTGGATGGTTGTGGCCCCTCCCTCAGTCCCTTTCCACCTACCCAGGGGCTGGTTTCAGGCTGCAAGTCCTGGGACTGTCACTTCCCTTCTGGGGACCTCCAGGGTTTCCCCTTAAAGACAAAGTATTATTACAAAAGCCCATTCACCCCGTTTGGGAGTGGAGAAGCAGTGAGGTGCAGAAGGTTGGGGTGGAGAGGTGGAAAGCTTTGAAGTCAGAGGACAGATGTGCGTTTCACTAACGGCAGTGGAAGTTTCCTGCCTGTAAGGTAATGGTGGTAAAAAATGATAATAACAAGAATAATGACCATGGTCATGGCATTAGATGTTGGAATGGAAGTAAACAGGACCCCGGACAGAGCCAGCCACCTGAGAAGCGCTCAGTAAACGACCGCTGTGGAGCAGGTGCCAGCCCTCTCCGACCGAGGCAATGAGGAAGGGGGAAACTGAGGCGCAGAGCCCCCGCCAGGCGGCTGATCGCACCAGCCAGCCCTCCTCGGGTGCCTACTGTGTGCAGCGGGCAGCCGGCCTGGCCGGGTCAGTCTGTTCTCACCGCTCGTCCCCCTCCTCCCCCTCCCCCGTCCCCTCGCCGGACCTCTCCCACGACCGGGGAGGAAGTGGGAGAAATGGACAGGGGAAAAAAAAAAAGTTGGGCTGAGCCAATGCCTCCCCACTCTCCACCTCCGCCCCTCCGGAGCCACGCAGACCCTTGCGGGAGCGGACCGCAGAACCCAGGCGTCCGGGGCCGGGGCCGCGTCCCGCCCAGTGGCCCGCAGTTGGGTGGGGGAACTTGGAAAGCCGGGAAAACAACAGCCCAGCCCGCCCCTCGCCAACCCCTTCCCCCGCTACGCCCCTTGGCGCAGCGGGCGGAGGCGACTCCTTTATATAATCGCGGGCGAGCAGGTTGGCTGTTTCATTTAGGGACCCGGGAGCCCAGCGGACCCGAGCCATCAGCCGAAAACCCGCCCCCGGGTCCCCTTCCGCAGCTGGGCAAACTGAGGCCCCCGGAGAGAGCGGGCGCCAGGCCCGCCGTCCCCACCCCTTCGCCCCCTACCCACCCCCAGCAGCCAGGGCAGGCGCGACCCACGCCCGCGTCGGTCCTCGCAGTGCGCACAGCCCTCCCCGCCCCCGCTGCCATCCTGCCACGCCCCAGGCGTCGGGGGCAAAGCCCGCGCCCCCCCGCACCCGCCTCCGCGCAGAGGCTGGGGGCCTGTTTATCTGGAGGCCCCCACCCCCCCTCCACCCCGGGGGGCCCGCTCCCCCCGCGCCCCGGGGAGCTCTGGGGCCAGATAAGCTGGCAGGCTGGCACGGCGCCGCGCAGCGGGGCGGAGAGGTCAGAGGAGGGGGGGGCGCGCCGGGGGCGGGCTGGACCCCCCCCCAACTTGACAAAACCTAATAACAGCCCGGTCTCCCCGGCGCAGCAGGCGAAGCCCCACGGGAGGGCAGAGACGTGGCAAGAGGGGACCTGCCGAGCCTGTTCTGGCCTCTGAGGCCGGGGTGGGGGGGGCGGGCTGGGCGTGGGGGGGGCCGGCGGCTGCGGCACCTTTAAGACAAGGGAGGACCCCTCTTGCCCTCGGAGAAACCAGGAAGGGAGTCGCGAGCATCATACGGGGCTTTGGCTGTACTGTACAGTTACTGTAGGGGCAGTGACGCCGCCGCCGGAGCGAGGGAGCGACGAGGGGAGAGCCAGCGAGGGGAGAGCGAGACGCGGACCCCAGAGGCCAGCGGCCAAGGAACCTAGTCCCAACTCCGGGCCCCGGCCCCGCGCGCCCCGGCCCCGGCCCGGCCCCGGCCCGGCCCCGCGAGGTAAGTCAGCGCCCGACGCGGCCCCCAGCGCGGGGTGCAGGGCGGGGACGGGCCGGGGGCACTGCGCCCACCGCTGCCTTCTCGGGAAGGGGCGATCCCCGGAGCCGGGGACGTTCCGCAAGTTTCAGAGGAGGGGGTGGTTGGCAGCTGCCCGGAGGCGGGAGGCGCCCTGGATCCCGAGCTCGGGGAGGGGGCGCCGCCCGGGAGGGGGTTTTGGGGGCGAAGTGCACGGGTTTGTGCGGCAGCCCCCCCGCCTCTGTGCATGATTTTTGGGGGCTCCCAGGCGCGCGGGGAGAGGGGGAGGGGAAGCGGGGCTGCATTGAGGGTGGGGGGAGCCGGCGTGGGGAGATAGGGGGCGCGTCGCGTGCTAAGTTTGCAGCTGGGTACTGGGGGCGCTCTTGCCCCCCGGGGGCCTATTCGGTGTTGCGTGCATACGTTGGAGTTGGCCAGGATTGAGCTCCATGGGGGATGGGGGGGAGGGGGCTGAAAAAACAGGGAGGGGGGCTTTGCAAAGGGGGGGAAGGGGTGGGGTGTCCGGGTGGGCGGGCGCGGCCGCTGGGGCCTCTGGGCTTCGTAGTTCCCCCGCGCTTGTGGCTGGCAGGTGGCAGGCGGCTACGACTACTAGTTCCAGGGTGCCCTGCGCCGGCAGCCCGCCGCGGTCCGCGGGTAGGGGCGGTGCGGAGGAGGGGCGGTGAGCGGCGGGCTGGCGAGCCAATGATCGCGGGCCGATAGCGCGGCGCGGCTCGAGGGCGGGCCCTGTCGGTCCAGGGGCGGGGCCTGCAGCCGGGCTCCCCTTGCCTGGGGCCGGTGGCGGTCCCCGGCTTCCGGCTGCGCGGCCCGCGGGCCGGCCCCCTCCCCGCCCCGGGGCCCCTCCCCGCCTGGTTGTGTAACCGTCCCCAGCCCCCCTCCCCTCAGCCCCCCGCCCCCGGGGGGGAGGGGGTCACCCACCCGGCGCTCCCCGGGGAGGGCGGCGGCCCGGGCGGCCGCGAGGCGCAGGCGAGCCCGGGGATGCGCGGCCTAGTGCAGGCTGGGCCCGGGCGTGGGGGAGGCGGGCGGGCGGACCCAGATCCGGGGTAATTTGCATCGCCCTCCCCCCAGCCCGGGTGGGGATTGGCCGCCGGCGGCGGGGGGTGGCGCGGGGCCAGGCTCACTGCCGCCTCCCGGCCCCTCGGAGGGAGCCAGCCCAGCCGCAGCCGCCGCCACCGCCGCCGCCGGGGCCGGGCCCCCTCGCCGCTGCCCCGGGAAGGAGGTAGGAGCACCCCGCGCTGGCGGCGCGGTGGGGGCCCGCGAGCCGGGGCGGGGGCTGCGCGCTGCGGCCGGGGCGGGGGAGGGGGCCGCTTCCTGCCCCCGCCCGGGCCTGACTCAGCCTTGGGCGGGGGGACCGGCCTGGCCCCTTGCCCTGCCCGCGCGGCCGTCCGGCCCTGGCCCCGGGTGAGGGGACAGAGAGCACCCCTCTCCCCCGCCCGCGCCCCCAAAGCGCGTGACCCCGTCTCCTCTGGCCCGGACACCCCTCCTTCCCCTTGACGCCACCACCACGTGCGAACCCTGAGCTCGAGCAGAGGAGGGGGTAAGCTGGTGGGATCCGGCCCCCTTCCTCGCCCTCCCTACCTCCCTCCGTGGCCTAGGAATTGGCCCCCTCCCCCAGCCCCGTGCCTGGGAATCAGGCAGGGGCCAGAGCTGAGCGCTGGGGCTGGTGCACCCCCCTGGGCCCAGGCCTTTGCGGGTCCTGGGAGGCACTGTCCGCGCCGGCTGGCCGGTGGTGGGGGAGTCCAGTGGTCCGCAGCAAGATACTGCTGTCCAACCGGGCCTGGGCACCCAGTGGGCGCCTGCTGAATGTTTGGGGAAGGTAGCCAGCACTTGGCGGGGTGGCAAGGGGAGGCAGGCAACTCCTCTCTTCCCCTAGCCAGGCGGCGGAAGTGAGAGAGGTGTTGGTGCCCCTCCACCGGGTGTGCCCACCTGGCTCACCCATGGGTGGCGGGCTTGGTTTGCACCCCACCCCCCCACTGCCTCCCAGAGCAGGGCTGGAGCAGGCCCGGCCGGAGAGGGCGTCCAGGATTCCGTGTCAGCGCCCCCCCCCCCCACCTCCCAACAGGGCCAGGGCGTAACCCCGAGTGCGCCGCTCCCACACTGGGGGGGCCCTCCCCAGGGTCAGTGGATCATTTCCTACTGGGGAGTCCAGGCTGGGCTCTGCTGCTGCCCAGAACCCCAAGGCTCCAGGCTGGGGGCATTCTCCCCCGTGGGCCACCCGCAGTGGGGCCCTTAGATCACCCGGGCCTGGCACTTATCGGCTGGGCTCGGGGCTCTGTTTACCGCCAGCCATCGCTGTGGAGACGGGAGCCTGGGGGAGAAGGGGGGGGTGGGAGCTGGTGGCTGGGAGAGCGAAGCCCTGGGATCCGCATGCCTAATGAAGGAAAGAGGAGCCATCGGGGACACTGAAATTTTAATTCGTGGGTCACTTTGGGGGGGTATTTATTATTCAGTCCTGATTGGCTGCGTTGTGGCCAGTCAGCACCCTGGCCCCGGGCGGGGAGCCACACAACCCTTAGCACAGGCCCTCAGCAACGGGTGAGCAGCTGCAGGGAGCCCCTGCACCCTTTTCTTTGTGTGGCAGACTGAGGCCTCGCCGCGCTCAAGCCCCATCCACTGGGGAGAGTTCTCCAGGCAAGAGCTAGTCCTTCTGTGGGCTTTTTTCCTTCCTTCCTTTTCCCTGGACCCTTGTGATTGACCCAGAGTCGGTTGGTCTGGAGGTGGTCCCTGATGCCATGTGAGAGAAACTGAGGCCAGGAAGGAAGGCACAATACAAGTGTGGGGCCACAGGGGCTTAGACAAGCCTCAGAATGGTGCCGAATGGGGCAGGAGTGACTGAGGCCCGGGGGAAGCAGAGAGCAGGCCAAGGTCACCCAACCAGGGCTGGGTCTCACTCTTGTGGTCCTGCCTCCCAGCTCAGGTGGTGTCTAGAGTTTTTTGCATGTCACAGCCAAGGGGCACCTGCTCACCTGTTTTACAGAGGGCCTGGAGGTTGACTTTAGGCACCTGTCAGCCAAATGGAGCCTCTGCCCCAAGAGGACAGTGAGGCTCAGAGAGGGGAGGCAAGGTGTCCAAGGTCACACAGCAGTAGCCTCAGTGTCCCAGCGTCCCAGGACCTTCCCACCCTGTCTGAGCTGCAGCCCCACCCCTTGGCACCTTCGTCCCTGGAGACTGTGCGTGTTTTACAACCCATTATTCCTGAGGAGACCCAGGTTGCCTCACAGAGCCAAGACTTGGGGCCAGGCCCTCTGAAGCAGAGCTAGCCCGAGAAGGGGGTCCACTGGGGTTTCAGATTCCAGCCCACTTGCTTTGTGACCTTGGACAGGTCCCATGGTCTTTCGGAGCCTGAGCATCCTTCTCTGTGAAATGAGGTTACTGTGAATTCCCCCACTTACTGCCTGCAGGCCCACCTGTGTTCGCTTTCCTTCCCTCCCTCGTGGAGGATGCACCTGGGTCAGCTTGGGGTACAGCAGAGATCCTGTTGGGGGGTATGTGTGACTATGACACCCCCCCACCTGTCACCTTGTGCTCCAGGCACCTGATAGACCATAAACTGAGCTGCCCCAGCCCTGGGCAGTGGAGACCAGAGGAACAGCCTCAGGTGGGGGCCAGTGTGGTCCAGTCTCAGCCCGGCCCTCCCTTACCTCCATCTGAGGTCCACTTAGGAAGGTTGCCTCCCCTCTGCCAGCCTCAGTGTGGCCATCACTACAATGGGGAGATTACCTTTAGCCCCAAAGCATTGTCCTGAGGATGTACTCCGTGATTCTCCAGGGATGTTTGTCTAGTGACTGCTGGGTGGTGGCAGGGCCCAGGAGAGCCCCTCCTGCGTCTCTGTTCTGAAGCTCCCCCCCCCCCCCCCCCCCCACCCCCGATTTCACAGGTGTCAGCTGGACTCCAGCCCGGCCCCAGGCTCCCTGAGTGACCTTAGGCAGACCTCTCCTTTTTTTCCCTGGGCTGTCATAAGGCAATTCTGAGGGGGTGTGAGAATAAGCTATCCTCAGCCCCCAAGGCCCCCAGGGTGGGGGGATTTAGTCCCCTGCTGGCACCTGGGGCAGTGTGTGTGGGGGCAGGTGGGTGGAGCCCTGGAAGGACTAGTTCGGCGAGATGGAGCCAGACAGACGACCTGTGTTCGAATCCTGCTCTGCCGTGCGACCTGGGCAGGTTGCCTCAGTGACCTGGCCCATGAAGTGGGGTGGTGATCACAGGTGCCACTTCCCAGAGCTGTGAGGGTCGATGCTGAGGTGACTGAGACCTGTTGGGGGAACAGCCCCGGCCCTGGGGGGCCTGAGGCCCAAGTTTCTGAAGCAACAGAGTGCGGAAGGCGCCCTCTGGAGAATCTGGCCAGAGAAGCAGGCCCTCCATCTGTCCCCCAGCAGGCCGGGAACGGCCATGGGGTGGAAGCGTCCCCACCCACGCCTTTCTGGTTCAACTGGAAAACAGGGCCCTGTCCCTCCTCCTGTCAGGATGTGTTTGGTAGCCGGGAAGGGCTGGATCTGTAAGCACAGGAGCCTGGGGCCCGCATGGGCCATGTGCCCCTCTGTGCGTTTCCAGGCTGAGCCCTCCACCTGCTCAGGCTGCAGGTGGGGGCGGGGTGGTGCCTCCAGGTGACAAGTTGGCCTCTGGGGAGGGCATGAGGGAGCGATCTGGATGAAGAGAGGGGCAAGGCTCCTAGAAGTCACCCAGGCCTTTCCTGGGCATCTTGGATAAGCACGTGCAACCTGAGCTAAGGGCAGGGTAGACACTGGTGGGCTTCCATGAAGCCCAGCTTTGGTTACCCCCAGTGACAGGAAGCTTACTCCTTCCACCTCCACTGAGAACAGATCTGTCTTCTCAGGGCTTCCTCTTGAAACCTGGGCTTGGTGTCAGGGCTGCACTTCCTGGCCCACTACGGCGCTCAGAGCGTGGGAACAGGGTGGGCCTTGGCCCCACCCATGAGCTGGGGGTCAGATAGGAGCCCCATGACCTCCTAATCCCCACCCCCTCCGGTCTACACACACACACTTCCCAGTGGGCCCACAGCCTTCCTGCCTCTGGCCCTTTAAGGCCCGGGCAGGAAGCCCCTCCCCATTTAGGGCAATAAATGGACACATAAAATGGCCGAGGGCCTGTTTGCTGGTGTCTGGCCCAGAGGGAGGCCTGCGAGGACAGGCGGGCAGGGGGCCGGCCGACAGCTGGCAGCCACAGTCACCCTGAGCCGTTGGTGCCCCCCACCCCCAGACCAGGACGCTGCATTCCTGTCCCATTAAACCCCAGGCCGGGGACCGGGCCAGGCAGGGATTGGCACCAGGTCAGGGCGGGGTAACCCGTCAGGACCAACCTTGCAACACAGGCTGCCAGGCTGGGAGGGGGTGGGGGCGGCCAGGCGCTGGCCTGGCAGCCGCACCTGGGTGCCTGACTTGCTGTGTGACCTTGGGCCAGCTGCCTACCCTCTCTGGGCCCGTGTTTTTCCCTCTAGATGATGGCTCAGCTTCCTCCTGGGGCCTACCTGGCACTTCCTCGGCACATAGGAGATGGAGAGTGAGACGGATTCCCTCTGGTATAATGTTCAGGAGTGAAGTTGAAAGCCCCACCCCCATCCACAAGAGAGGGGGCAAACCACCTCATCAGGCCTTTGGGGACTGTCACTGGCACACAGTAGGTCCTAGGCCTAGGCTTGCTGAGTGGACTAGAGTGGAACCCTTTGCTACCGTCACAACTCCCAAGGAAACCGAGGTGCTTTTCTTGGTCCAAGGTCACCCAGCTTGGAGGTGGACAGACCAGGATGTGCTCCCGGGCTGCCGTGGCACATAGTAGGTGTCAGAGGTCCCTGAAGGAGTTTTCTTTTGTTCTCTCCCTGGGTGGGTGTGGGAGCCTGTAAACCCCATTAAGCTGCCCCCCTCCCTGACTCTCCTCCAGAAAGGCATCAGCTGACGGTTAACTACCTACCTGCTGCTGGCCACCCCCTTCCTGGGGGGTGTGGGTAGGAGGGGGAGGCCCGGCCCCAGTCCTCACCTTGCAACTGACCTTGGGGACTCCTCGGCCTCCTCCCCCTGACCCTGTCCTGGGGCGCTACCCTGGGCTTTGCCCCCTGCTGTTCTGGGGACCAGGTTTGGATGCTCCCAGCCTCACCGTGCATCCCCAGTGGATGAGTGCTGGCAGCTCAGGTCAGAGCATCTGAGTCCCAGCCTGGCCACTGCTCTTCTGTGTGACCTTGCCCTGGGTTTAGCACCTCTCTGAGCTCCTCATCTCTACAGCCTAGGCTCCAGTTAGGTCTTGAAAGTTAGGGCACCGAGGAGGGCCCAAAGCTGGCCCAGGTCCTAGCTTCCTGCTGCAGCAAGTGACCCTAGGTTGGATTGGAGGTGGGACTGGCACCGGCCCCTGGTACTGGGTGTGCCTGCCAGCCAGGTGGGCAGGGCTGGGCGTAGGCTCACTCCAGTGCATAGCTCTTTGGTCTTTGGTTCCTCCTGCTGTTTGCTGCACCCCTACTGTGTGCTGCCCAGGGGAGGGCTGGGTGTAGGGGCCTGGGAGCAGCCCAAGAGGGAGGAGGGCGCCCCACCTCCAGCCCAGGAGGAGCCTGCCGAGGCCTGCCCCTCGGCCGGCCGCCGAGTCAGCACCAAACGGCCCCGGAAATCCCATGGAGGCAAGTGTGGGGGTGGAGCTGTGATGAAAGACCGTGCCTTGGGTGGGTGTGGGCCTGAGCTCAGGGACCCTGGCCGTTGAGGGTGTGGACACGGCCAGCGTGGGGGGGTGGGGCTTCCTGGAGGAGAGCGGTTTCGTTGGCTCATCATTACCGAGGAAACTGCCAGTGCGGGAGCACCTACTAAGTGTCAGGTGCCGCCAGTAGGGCCTCTTAGAGCAAGGAAGGGCTCTCCCAGTGAGACCCTGCCATGGTGCACAGTGGGTGCTTAGTCATCAGTGCTTTCTGCCACCAGGACCCCACCTGACCTCCCTCTGCCATCTCACAGGGACTTCCTCCCCTTTCTTAGAGGGAGGGCCCCGAGAGGCCCCGTGGGGACAGTGGCCTGGGGCGTGGCAGGCAGGTGGCATGAGTTCTTGGAGAGAGGGTTAAGCCAGGTGGCCAGTTTAGTTTCCAGGCCGAGAAAAGAGGCTGCGGCTTGCTGGGAAGTGTGTAGGGGAGGGTTGGGGGACCACCAGCCTCTCGCCCCTGTGGGTTCCTGGGTCAGCCTCGCTGGGTGCTCTCGGCCTGGCTTCTTTCTAGCTGTCTCTGGGCCTCAGTGTTCTCATCTGTGAATAGGGCTCATGCTGCTTTCTTGGGGGCTTCCCTTGGCCTGCATCACCCCAGGCCTTGCCCTTGGGAGGAAAGTCTCACGTGATTTGTTGTTGTTCAGTTGCCAAGTTGTGTCTGACTCTTTGCGACCCCAGAGACTGCAGCACACCAGGCTCCTCTGTCCTCCACTATTTCCCAGAGTTTGCCCAAATTCATATCAGATGATTAGCTGGGGAAATAAGAGGCCCCAGCTGGGAAAGGGCAGGGACTCGGACCCCCAGACCCAACCCAGACCCAAGGACTGCCCCACACAGCAGGCTGTGTGCGTTTGGCCCGGGTCTTCCAGCTGGTGGAGACCCAGGCCCAGGGCTTGATCCATCGCCCGAGGATGGGTTCAAGGACGGAGCCTGCTCCTTTCCAACTGGGTGACTTTGCACTTGAAGTAGGTCTGCACCAGCGCCTGGCCTGGTGGGGAGGTGGGGGTGGAGTGGCCATGGCAGGGGTGAGTCACTTGGACCAATTCAGGTCCCGACCTAGAGGCCCCAGGAGGCACCTGAAGGGACACTGGCAGGCAGGGCAAGGGTGGCCATCTTGGCGTGTTGGTGGCCTGAATCAGAGGAGGGGCTGAGGCTGGTCTGATCCGGAGGCCCATCTGCCCACTTGCTCCCAGGGGCCCGGGGCCAGACGGCAGATGGTGGCAGGGGGTGGGAGCCGCCACAGGGGGCTCTGCTGAGGCCTCCTGTGGCCGAGCCTTGGATGGGGTCGCGCCCCCCCACCCCCCATCCTCCTGCTCCCAACAGCCACATCTGAGCCTCCCCCCGCACCCACCGCGGACTGGCGGAACAGAGGGGGGAGCTGAGCAGCTGGTGCGGTCGGCAGGAAAGAGGGCGGGCCGTGGAGAGAGGCGTCCCGGGAAGTGTACTGGCTGCCTGCGCGCCACACAAAGGCCTCTGTGTCGGCCTCAAGGCCCGGACCCTGCTCCCAGGCCGGCCCTGGGTCCTTGGGACTGGCTGGGCCAGCCGCCTGCATCCCGCAAGAGGCCTACCTAGCAGGAGGGATCGGGTTAGACCTGAGCTGGGTCACTCAGCTGGGGGTCCCGGGGAGGCTGAGGACGGCTGGATTCAGGCTCTCTCCTCAGGGACAAGCGGGGGCTCAGTCCTGAAAGCAGGCCAGCTGGGCCCAAGGAATGTGGGTTTTGTTGGGTGGCTCTGGGCAGCCAGGGGTTCCCCGGAGAGGGTGGAGGATGGGGACAGGAGCCAGGGGGTTGCACAAGCGCCCGAGTGGGTGGATGAGTCACAGCCCAGGGGAAGGCGGAAAAAAGGAGGGGGGGAGAGGGGCGAGACTGAGTCCCCCTCTGGCCGTGCTCTGCCAAAGGCTTCTGCCCATTTGACAGATGGGGAGACTGAGGCCTTAGAAGCGGCAGAGTCTTGTCCTAGGCTAACAGTACAGACAGGGTGGCCAAAAGGAGAGGAACTGGCTGGGCAGGAGGTGGGCAGGAGGCCCCTGGCCCCCCATTACTCCTTGACAGGGTCAGCTCAAAGTAGGCAGGGAGGAGCATCTGACAGTGGCCTCGTTCCCCCCAGTTATTCACTGCAAGGGCTGAGCCATGTCCTGGGGGTCCACATGGCAGGAAGGGGTTCCTCCTGCAGAGTCGTGGCCCTACCCCACCAGGGCACACCCATGGCCCCCATGGTTCTGGCCAGGTCCCCAGGTCTTGGCCTCACCCCTTCCTGCTGACTCAGAGCCCCCCAAGAGAACTGGGCCTGACCAAGCAGCAGGAGGGAAGGTTAGGGATGCCAAGGGGTCGGGCAGGGTTGGACAGCCACACCGTTTGGGTAATGGCTCTTGGGTCAGGCACCCTGGGTTTGAATTGAGGATCAGCCACGGGGCCCTGGGACTCCCTGAGCCTCACTTTCTCACCTCTGCAGTAGAGACCACGCTGCCTATGGGACTGCTGGGTGCTCAGCCAGGACAGCACACAGTGGGTGCCTTATGTCACCACCCCCGCCTCCTAGAGAGCGGGTGGGCAGAAGCCTGTGCTCAGATTCACTAGGATGCAACTCATGCTGGGCATTTATTGAGCACCTTCTGTGTGCTCCCACACCACTTCAAACTGCCCCTCAGCTGGGCTCTCCCATCCATTAAAGAGGGGAGGGGCCTTGTGTTCATCTCTGAAGCACCCGGCTGGGTTTCGCCAGTGTCATCTCATAGTGATGACCACGGACCACAGACCATCCTAATGCAGAGCCAGGGAAACTGAGGCTGGGGTGGGGGGACTACTCTCCGAGGGTCCTGCTGCCTGGCCAGTTGGCCCCATCCGTACCTCCCCACTCTCCACCCCCGACCCTCATGACCGCTCCTTCCTGGTGCTGCAGGTCTCGGCGCGGAAGATGGCCGGCGGCGTGGACGGCCCCATTGGGATCCCGTTCCCCGACCACAGCAGTGAAATCCTGAGTGGACTCAACGAGCAGCGGACACAGGGCCTGCTGTGTGACGTGGTGATCCTGGTAGAGGGCCGCGAGTTCCCCACGCACCGCTCGGTGCTAGCCGCCTGCAGCCAGTACTTCAAGAAGTTGTTCACATCAGGCGCCGTGGTGGACCAGCAGAACGTGTACGAGATCGACTTCGTCAGCGCTGAGGCGCTCACGGCCCTCATGGACTTCGCCTACACGGCCACGCTCACTGTCAGCACGGCCAACGTGGGCGACATCCTCAGCGCTGCCCGCCTGCTTGAGATCCCCGCTGTGAGCCACGTGTGCGCTGACCTCCTCGACCGGCAGATCCTGGCAGCCGACGCAGGCGCCGATGCCGGGCAGCTGGACCTCGTAGATCAAATTGATCAGCGAAACCTCCTTCGCGCCAAGGAGTACCTTGAGTTCTTCCAGACCAATCCCATGAACAGCCTGCCCACCACCGCGGCCGCCTCCTTCCCATGGTCTACCTTTGGCGCATCCGACGATGACCTGGATGCCACCAAGGAGGCCGTGGCTGCCGCCGTGGCCGCCGTGGCTGCTGGCGACTGCAATGGCTTGGATTTCTACGGGCCTGGCCCCCCGGCTGAGCGGCCCCCGGCCGGGGATGGGGATGAGGGCGACAGCAACCCAGGTCTGTGGCCAGAGCGGGATGAGGATGCCCCGGCAGGGGGCCTCTTCCCAACCCCCGTGGTCCCGCCATCCACCGCCACACAGAACGGCCACTACGGCCGGGGCGGGGAGGAGGAGGCGGCTTCACTGTCGGAGGCAGCCCCGGAGCCAGGCGACTCTCCAGGTTTCCTGTCAGGCGCAGCTGAGGGCGAGGACGCAGACGGGACTGATGCGGACGGGCTGGCGGCCAGCACACTGCTGCAGCAGATGATGTCGTCGGTGGGCCGGGCGGGGGCGACCACAGCGGGGGACAGCGATGAGGAGTCACGGGCGGACGACAAGGGCGTTGTGGACTACTATCTGAAGTACTTCAGCGGCGCCCACGACGGGGACGTCTACCCGGCCTGGTCACAGAAGGTGGAGAAGAAGATCCGGGCCAAGGCCTTCCAGAAGTGCCCCATCTGCGAGAAGGTCATCCAGGGTGCCGGCAAGCTGCCGCGCCACATCCGGACCCACACGGGCGAGAAGCCCTACGAGTGTAACATCTGCAAAGTCCGATTCACCAGGTGAGTTGGCGCCTCCGTGGTGGGGAGTTGGGGTGCTTCCCGGGGGCCCCTGGTCCAGTGGCCGCACACGGCCCCCACGCCATCATGTGTGCACACACACGTTCACATCCTGCCTCCATGTGCAAAAACACCCTACAAGGGTGCCTACTCCATTGGTGCACCCTCCACCCCCGTGTGCCTGTCAAAAGAGCCTATGACGGGAGTGGGCACACAGCGCCTAAACAGGCTGACCACTTAAACCTGAAGTGTGCCAGGTGGTGCCGAAATGTGTGAGGCTGGAAGGAAGAGCCCAAGCAGCAGCTCTTTTTCTTTTCTAAAATATTTTTATTTATTGCATCGGGTATTAATTGCATCGTTCAAATCTTTCTTTTTGGCGCACGGATTCTCTAGCTGTGGTGCTCATGGCCTCAGGAGCTCCGAGGCACGTGGGATCCTAGATCCCCAACCAGGGACCAAACCCACGTCCCAGGCATTGCAAGGCAGATTCTCAACCACTGGAACACCAAGGACATCCCTGGCATAGCTCTTCTTCTTTTTCCCTGTGGTGGTTCTTCTCCAGACTGGAGAATCTGGGCCTTGGGAGAACACCACAGCCCCACTGGGAGCAGGGCACTCTGGTTGTTGTGTTTAACTTACAAGCCTTCCATGAGCCCAGGGAACCTGCTTCATTCAGCCAACATGTATGAGTGCCTGCTGGGTGCCAGGTCCTGTTCTCAAAGTAGAGACATACCAAAATCCCCATGGGGGCGATGGGCATATGCAAGATATGACCACAGAATTGATAACATGAGTTGGTGGAAAATGCTAGGGAGGAAAAGAGCAGAGAACCGGGCAAGAGGGCAGCTGTGGGTGCTGCCTACCACAGGGAGGCTTCCCCGAGGACTGAGACCTAAAGGAGGAAAGGGCAGGAGCCACAGGGAGAGGGGAAGGGAAAGGCAGAGAGGGAAGCGCCAGTGCAAAGGCCCTGAGGCTGGTTCAGCTTACAAAATGGGCTACAGCCAGTGGAGGAAGAAGGGCACAGGGGTCACTGGGCTTGGTCCCTGGAGAGGAGGTGTCTGAGGCCAGGTTTTAGGAGTCCAGAGGTGACAGGCTGGGCTTTGTGGGTCAGCCCAGTGGGGGCGGGGGGCTGGCTGGTGTGCAGGGGCCTTGCCAGGCTGGGTGACTCAGCATCACCCCCTACCCTCATCCACCCTGGGGTTCCCCCAGCCACGCCCACCCAGGCTGAAGAAAGAGGCTATTGTCCCAGCTTCCCAGCCCCACCCCATGGGGGTAGAATCTGGGGGCTGACCCCTGGCCCAGTACCCGGGCCCCCTCCCCAGCAGGCCAGGAGAGGAGGGTGTGGCTGGGACTCCAGGACCCAGGAGTGCCAGGCAGGGGCAAAGGGCACTGGCTGGGAGGCAAGCCACCTGGATGGTGGCTTGGCTTCCCCTTTTGGTGAGATTGGGGTGCTGGTGGTCTTGGGGTCCTTCCTCTCCCTCCAGACATGGGGAGGGTGGACTGGGATAGCTGGGGTCCTGCCCTCAGGATCTCTGAGCCTGGGAGGAACAGCTTGGAGGAGACCTAGCAAGCCTGAGTCTGGAGAGGCAATACCCCCACCCCACCACCCATCCCGCCAAGGCTCAGTTTCATCTAATCTGGAGTTCTCCGGGCCGCCCCACATTCAGCTTGGGGCTGATTCTGTTTACTGATTCCCTCAGTCAGGGAAACTGAGGCATGGAGCATCTTCCTCCCGTATGCCCACCTGGCTCCTCTCTGCCCACCCCCAGGGCCTCAGCTCCCACCCCTCCCTCCAGGCTGGGGAGCCTAGGGGCCCCTCTGAGTCACACTAGAGAGTTGAGTAAGCGGGGCCTGTGGCGGCCGGGGCTATAATTACCCGGGCCGGGGCTTGAAGTGATGAAACCCAGGCTGCCTCCACCGCCCACTGCACCTTGGCGCAGCCCCCAACCCTCTGTGCAACTCAGGGCAATTCACTTCCCCTCTCTGAGCTTCTAAGCCTCAGTTGGAGAAATCTCTGTGTGGTGCTAGAATAGTCTGAGTCCCTCCTGTTCCCTCCATGACGTGGCCCCAGGATGTGAGCAGGGCACCTGGGAGGCCATGTTAGTGGGCTCTGAGCAGGCAGAATGGGGAGCGCCTGGCAATTGCCATCGTCTTCCTGGTGACAGCCTCAGTTAATCTAGGGAGCACTGAGTTCATTATGGCCCAAATTCTGTTGGCTCATGTGAGGGTAACAGGCCAGAGAGTAGTCAAGTGTCTGGTTGCATAGGGCCAGGATTTGATCCTCAGGACAGCAAGGAGCCTAGAAGAGTTAGAACAAGCAGGGACATCAGCTCTCTGAGTGATGCCAGAGGAAGAGACTTGGGACTGAAAGAGGCCAGGTGGCAGCAGGGGATGGGTGCAGGCCTTTGTCTTGGTGTTGGGAAAGACTTCCTGGAGGCAAAGGAGCATTTCATGTGGGGTTTTGAAGGATGAGTAGGAGTCTCTTAGTCCTGGCACTAAAGAAGTTCTCAGTCTGGTAGACATCAGAAGGGAGAGACCCAGAGGGACTCCATAGAGTGCAAGAGTCTGCAGCAAGGAGCAGGTCAGATGCTTGCCGGAGCTCTGGAGATCCAGGTCCCTGCCCCTGCCTTGTGGATTCCTGCCTGGAATCCACCCCCATCAGTATGAACCAGCATAGTGCAATAGAAATACCATGTGAGCCACCTCTGTGACTTTGCATTCTCTGGCAGCCACATTTTCAAAGAGTAAAAGGAATAGGTGAAAGTAATCTTAATCATATTTTGCATAGTCTGTTAGTTCCATTTCAACATATGATTAATAAGCAAAATTGTAAATGAGATATTTCACATCACTTTGAGTAAAGGAAGTCTTCAGAATCTGGGGTGCCTTTTGCACTTCTTGCACACCTTACTTTGGACCAGTCACATTTCAAGAGCTCAGCAGGACAGAGCAACACTTGCACCATGGTAACCCCAGAACTGATGAGATGATCAGTTTTGTAGGCCAGAGGTCCCAGGCTGAGCCTGGTCCACACTGCTGTTTGTGGGGTGAGAGGGGCAGGGAGGGACCCTGGAATCATACCCTGCTCTCATGGCTCACAGTTCAGACAGGGAGACAGACGAGAAATAAGATGGTAGCGCGAGAGAGCAAGAGTGAAGGAGTCTGGTTGGGCCTCTCTGAGAAGGTCACATTTGGCCAAAATTCAGTTGTGAAGATCTGAGAGGAAAAACAGTGCTCTGGTCGTGAGAGCAGCATGTGTGAGGGCCCTGATGTAGGCTCGTGGTTCTTGGTGTGCTGGAGTCATAGCCAGGAAGCCAGCATGGCCAGAGTGGAATGAGGCAGGGGACGGGGGACTTGGTTACTGCTATGACCAACTGCCCTGGATTTCCAGTGACCCAGGGGTTTCCCAGGACAGAGATCTTTCAGAGCTAAAACCAGGACTATTTAGCCCTCTCAATCACCAATCCCTCCAGCACCCACGGCATTCTGTCTTGTTCTCTGGAGCATTTTCAGCACCTGGAACAGGGCTTCCCTGGTGGCTCAGATGGTAAAGAATCCACCTGCAATGCAGGAGACTCTGGTTTAATCCCTGGGTGGGGAAGATCCCCTGGAGGAGGGCATGGCAACCCACCCCAGTATTCATGCCTGGAGAGTCCCATGGACACAGGAGCCTGGCGGGCTACAGTCTATAGGATCACAAAGAGTCAGACACGACTGAGCGATTAAGCATGCACACACTCAGCAGGCTTAAATACCTGTAGTGTGAAGCTATGCGTCTGCCACTGGGCAGAACCCTAGGCAGGAGAGAGGCGTCTTCCCTTCCTTCTTCTATGGATAAGAAAGGGGTTTCAGTGGGACTTTCCTGATGGTCCAGTGGTTAAGAATGCGCTTGCCATCTTGCCATCTCTGGTGAGTGAGCTGATCCAGCAGTGTTGACAAAAAAAGAAAAAGGGTTTTAGAGGTTCGGCTGTTGTCCCGAGGCCACACAGCCAGCAGGGTCTGAGGCCCTTTTTACACCTTCGTGGGTTCCTCAGTGCTGTTCTCAGAATGAGGACCTAAACCTGCTCACCGTGTTCTGCTGGGGTGCCCTCCCCGCCCCCCCAACCCAGGGTGCAGCCCCTCTTTTCATGAAGGTCCCAGTTTCCCGCTCCAAGGCCAGAGGGGCGGGCTGGGCAGGGCTGCCATCCCGGGAGGGGGGCTGCCCTCCGGCGCCTCCGCTGACCCTCGGCCCGTCCACAGGCAGGACAAGCTCAAGGTGCACATGAGGAAGCACACGGGCGAGAAGCCGTACCTGTGCCAGCAGTGCGGGGCGGCCTTCGCGCACAACTACGACCTGAAGAACCACATGCGTGTGCACACCGGCCTGCGGCCTTACCAGTGCGACAGCTGCTGCAAGACGTTCGTGCGCTCCGACCACCTGCACAGACACCTCAAGAAGGACGGCTGCAACGGCGTGCCCTCGCGCCGCGGCCGCAAGCCCCGCGTGCGGGGCGGGGCGCTCGGGGGGCCCGACCCCGCTCCAGCCGCGGGGGCCCCCGCGCCCCCACCACCTGGCGCCCCCGCCCCGCCTGGCTCGCCCGAAGATGACACCGCCACCGCCGCGCGGCGCAATGGCCAGGAGAAGCACTTTAAGGACGAGGACGAGGAGGAGGATGAGGCCAGCCCCGATGGCCTGGGCAGGTTGAATGTAGCGAGCGCCGCAGGGGGAGGCGACGGGGGCTCCAGGGCCACCACCGCCGACGGCAGCTTCGCGGCTGGACTCGCTTGAAAAACCAAAAAAAAAAGCAAAACAGAAACCCGAGAAAGAGAGAGAGAGCAAATCACCCACCACCCCCCAAAAACACAAAAAAAGAAAATCTATCTATATACAGATATCTATATCTATATATATATATATATATATACAGATATATATATATGAAGCGTCACAGAATCTAGGGTAGTGCTTTTCTCCGATTTTCTTCTTCATGACCGTTCTCCCCCTCCATGGGGACCCTTGCCCCACCCGCACCCCACCCCCAGCCCCCAGCCCCGCTTCTCCCCCACCCCATCGATGGCTTTTGGGGCTTGGTTTGGGGTTTTTGTGGGACACAAGGATTCTGAACTCCCTGGGTGACCCCCCCACCACCACCACTGCCACCGGGTTTGGGGTCTGGGGTCCCATCTGAGGCCTGATCAGGATCCCAGGTCCCGGCAGGGGTGAGGGTGGTCTCGGGGGAAGCCGGGGACCCAGGTGGTCTTTTCTTTTCCTTCCCTCACTGGTTTCTAGAGTCTTTGAGACAAGACCTTAAAAAATGATTTCTGTCCGCTGTGAGCGGACGTTAAAATGGCCCCATCCCCACCCCCACCCTCCTTCCTCAGGGCACTTCCTAAGTGGGGGTCTCCCCCTCCATCTCTCCGACTGCCTCCTTGCCTCCCATTCCTGCCTGTGGGCCCCCATTATGTCCTGGCCACTGCAACACAAATCTATTTCCAGGCGTGGAGAAAGGGAAGAAGATGGGGAATGGGGGGATGCCAGGGTGACTCCCCAAGGGCCCCCGCCGCCTTCCTTCACGGCACTTACAACCTGGCGGGACCCAATGGGCCACCACTCAGGGCGTCCCTGCCACCCCCTGTCTTCATCCCCCTGACCCCATGAGATGCTTGGAGATTGGAAACTATTTGTCTTCACCCACTCCCCTCCCTAGCCCTCTCCCAGTTTTTAAAAGCACTTTTTATTAGATTTTTTTTCCCTCTTTTCCTCCTTAAAGACAAAATTTATATATAGATATATATATATATAAAAAATATACTTTTCCTCAGAGGAGTGGACGATAGCAAGGGGGTGAAGGAGCCAAGAGCAGGAACCCAGGGTCTCACAGTGTCAGGGATGGGGGAGCTAGAGTGTCCAGAAGTTCCAGTGTCACAAAAAGCAATAAAAACAAGATTTTACAAAAACGAAAGAAAAAAAAAAACAACAAGACAACCAACCACAAATAGGAGTCTTGGCACTTTGTAACAGAACGGGTACTACACTTTATCTTAATTTAAAAAAAAATGTTTACAAGTTGCAACCAACTTCTATGAAAAGTCAAAAAGACAAAAAAAAAAAAAAAAAAAACCGAGCGAGAGAGAGAGAGAGAGCGAGCGAGCGAGAGAGAGAGCAAACAAATTCCTAAAAGTCGATTTATTTTTGTACAAAATAATAAAAAGACAAACCCACCACAGACGTAGAATCCACTTCTGTTCCCCGAGTTGAGCAAAGGGGGTCAGGAAGTCACGGGCGAGCGAGGGCAAAGCCTTCTAAGGCATTTGTGCTTTACCACAGGGGCTTGCCTTCAGGCAGGACTGTGGGGTTTTTGTGTTTCTGCCGTGTCCCCCCCACCCCCACCCCACCAAACCCGCCCCCTCCCCCTTCTGTCCCTTTTTTGGGTTCTGATTTTGAGATGTCTCATCAACTGCTAGCCATACAGTGGCCACCATTGTCCGCGGGGACCCTCCTTACCGACTCCCCAGCTCAGGGATGGGCCCGAGAGAGGGCTGGCCTTCCAACCAGCCAGAGCATTCCTGTCTCCCTGCCCTTGTCCCCCACGCACATACACACCCCCGCCCTTGCTGTCCCCCAACCTCCAACATGGCCGCCCTTCCTGTGGCCACCGGGGAGCTGCCATCTTGGATCCACAATCCCCGTCGAGGTGGGCAGCAGGGGGCCCCACCTCCAGGGCCTTAGATTCCCCCTGCACCCCTCTTTTTACTCAAAGGCACTGACTGTAATTGGGGGCTGGCACCTGCCTCCCCCCAGCCTCTGGCCCCCACCCTCCCAAAGGCCCGGTGTTGACCGAGCCACAGGCCACGGACTGGGGCCAGGGCTGGGGAGACCATGTTGCCAGAGGCCAGGGCACCCTTCCCCCAAACCCCTAACCCCCTGTCGCATATGCAACCCTAGCGTGGGACCCTGTAAATAGACACTGCTGAGCTGAGACCCTTCCTAGTCAAAGCCCGAGGTGCAGGGGCATCCCTGCCCCCCCACCACTTCCAGCCACTGGCCCGTCACCCCTCACCCCTCTGTTCTGTGACAAACCCCATCTTGTTCTTATTTTTAAAGGGAAGCTTTTAAAGAAGGCAACTTTCATCATTGTTTCTACAGGATAGTTTTTGTTTCCTCCTGCTCCCCCTAACCCCCGAGCCCATCAGCCCCCCAAATGTCTCAGGACACCCCCTCCTGAGGGGGGTGGCAGGGGAGCCCAGGGCCGGGTGGCCCCGTCCACACCCCAGTGTCCTGAGGCGAGCTCGACTGCCCAGGCCAGGGACCCCCACCCCACCCCACCCCAGCTCCCAGAGAGGTTCCCTGAGGGGCTCAGCCCTCTCCACACCCCCTCGCAATAGAACCAACTGAAACATCATAGCTGTCATCCTGGCCAGGGGTGACCTGACTTAGGGGAATCCAGGCCTCCAGGACTACGGGGTGGGGAGGGGGGCCAAGGGCTGAACCCCCTGCCGAGCACACTTTAACACAAACCTCCTTGGGAATTGCACTAAATCCTTGCCCCTAGCTCTGCGCTCAGCTTCCGCCAGCCCTGCCCACCCACTCCGCCTTAACCCCCCCTCTTGCCGCCCGCCCGCTAGCCTGTCTCGGGGGGCCACAGCATCTGCATGGGCCCAAAGCCGGGACCCCACCCCCACCCCCCCAGCTCAGCCCCCCACCCCCAACTCCGCGCAATCACATACTGTATATAGACGTGGATCAATTTTATTTTTATTCTTTAAATTAAGGTCGTGATAAAGTGTTGCCAAAGATAACTGCTGAATTCTCGCGTTTCAGGAAACAAACAAACAAAAAACTATTTGAGGGGGAACGTGCTGACTGTTCAGAAAGGACACAGCAAAAAGTTTTTTTGTTTGGTTGTTTTTTTTTTTTTTTGTGGTTTCTTTTTTTGGGGTGTTTTTTTTTTTTTAAACTGCCTGGTACAAAAAAAAAAAAAAGAAAAAAAGAAAAACAGCGAAATTGTTATTTCCATCATCTTGGTGAAGCTGAGTGGATGTGTGTGTGTGCGTGTGTGTGTGAGAGTGAGGTCCGGGCACAGGGGGAGCTCCAGGCGGGGGCTCTGGGGGCACCCCAGGGTTGGGGGCAGCGGTGGGCCTGGCAGGATGGTGGGGGCCAGAACCCTCACCTGGAGCGGTCTCGAGCCTGCAGGACCAGAGAGAAAGAGAGAGAATTAGCATAATTGCTGCTGCTCCCTGGCTAGCCCCTCACCTTGATCCCCACCCCGCCTTTTGAGATTAAGAGAAAAAAATAAAAAAGAAAAAAAAAACTTAAAAACCAGTGAATGTAAAGTGCCGGACCAGGCCCAGCCTGGCAAGGGTGTGGGTCTGGGCCTGTACCCAGGCAGGCTCCCCTGGGGCCATACCAAAGTCTGCCCCCCCACCATGACCGGCTCGCCCAGGAGACCCCTCATGGCCCTCCTGTCTTGTCACCCTGTTTGTACCTGGCTGTCCCTTTCCTTTCTTCTAAGGGAGTGGGGTCTTGGGTGGGGGGAGGAGCCCCCAGCCCCTTAGAGGGTCTTCTGGGGGAGTCTTTGCACTACTGAGATCCATCTCATCTCATGTGGTGGGACAGAGGCAGGGGCCCCTCCAGGACCAAGGCAGTTCAGGAAGCCAGGATTGTAGGAGGTGAGAAACGGAGAGACTGAAAGGAAGAGCAGGAGAAAAAAATAAAAATCCACACAAAAAAAGCAAAAATCCTATTTTTTGAGAAAGAAAGATATTTATATTTGCAGTTTTATTTTAAAAAGTTATTTAAGCTGAGGAAGCAGCCTTCCTGGAGCGGGAGTAGGGGGATGTTGGCTGGTGCAGGACGGGTCAGGGCCTGGGGCACCCCAGGAGTGATAACCTCAGAGTAAGACTAGCTCGCACTAAATATATAGATTTACAGGGGGATGGGGGCAGGGCTGGGGAGGGAGGGGCCTGGGGAGACCCCCATCCCGCAGCTGGAGCTGCCTGAAGGCTGTGGCCACGGGTCCCCCCTGCCCCACCCAGGCCCACTTACATGAGGTGCCTTGGACTTTGGGGGGCCAGGCCTGGTGGAGCAGGGCGGGGTGGCGCCCTCGGGGGGCACAGAGCACAGAGCAGACATTCCAGAGACTGTATTTGAGAGTCTTTATAAAGTGTGGGAGATTAAAAAAAAAAAATCAATTGATAAAAATGCACTTTTTGGGGGTGGGGAGGGAGAAGCTTTAAAAGTAATAATAATAAAAAAACAAAAAGACAAAAGATGATGAAAAACTAGACAAAAAAATCATTTTTCTTGTACATAAAAAAAACCACTAAACGCAGCCTGTTATGACCGCTGCTGTCTCAGTTGCCTGATTTTGATGTTCTTTGTGTTTTGTTGCGGGCCGGGGAGCGGGGAGGGAGACAGGGGAGTGGGGATGGGGGGCTGGGGGGCCCCTTCCCTAGGGGCTGGGCCCCTGTCCACACTCCTTGGGGGCTCCGCCTATTCAAGTTCCTTAAGCTCAACCTGACCCTTCCTGCCAGGCCTGGATGCAGTGACCTGGATGCAGTGACCCCATCTCTGGGCTCCTAGGGAGGGGTAGGTGTCGCCCGCAGTGCCAGACCCGGGAACCCCTACAGAGGAGGTGACCTGTACCCCCCAGGCACGGGTGGGTGGCACCAGGAAGGGACCTGAGGGATGGTGAGGGCAGGGGTGTACAGGGAGGACTGGCCAGGCAGGCTCCTTGGTCACCTGCAGGGTTTCTGGAGGCCCTGGGTGGGGTGGCCTTGGCCAGGGAATCCCGTCTTCCAGAGGGCCCTGCTGACATGCTCCAAGATCTGAGCTGACCGCGCCCCCTACAATTCATGGTGGGGGAGTCAGGCCAGGGCCCACTCACTGGGGAGGGGGCCGTCAAAAGGCTTCAGCCCCCACCTCTGGTTCAGGGCCCTGGGAGGGTCCTTCCCACTTCTGTCTCCTAGACTCACTGGAGCCAGCAGGGCTGGGGTGGGGGCAGGGTGATAGAGGGGCCACCATGACCTGGGAGGCCCTGGCTGGGAGGTTGCAGAGTGATGATTCCAGGGGTCTTCCACCAGTGGTGAGGTCACTTACCTATCTGTGCTCACGTGGACCCAGGCCTCCAACTTGGGCTGGGTGGGGTTGGGGGTTAGGGGTTCCATGGCCAGATCCCACGGGGACCTGAGCCAGCCATGAAAGAGACCGGAGGCCTCTGATGAGGATGGTGAAGGACGATGGCTCTGCAGCTCCTCGGCCCAGGAGGGCATCTTCACTTAGGCTCCCCTGCCTCCCATGCTGCGAGAAGTCTTGCCGTGTTCAGAGAACTGTGCAACCATCCCCTCCATCTAGTTCCAGAACATTCTCACCACCCCATCAAGACACCCCTCCCCACTTGAGCACTCACTACATATGCCCCTCTCCCACCCCGGGTACCCACCCTGTCTTTGTGGATCTGCCTGTTCTGGATGTTTTATGTAAATGGAATCACACACTACGTGGTCTTGTGTGTCTGGCTTCTCTCACTGACCATCCTGTCCTCAAGGTTCATCCACATTGTGGCGAGTGTCAGTGCTTCGCTCCTTTTTAAGGTCGGATCATTTTCCACTGGGCTTCCCTGCTGTCTCAGTGGTAAAAAATCTGCCTGTAGCATAGGAGACTCAGATGTGGGTTTTGGTCCCTGGGTCTGGAGGATTCCCTGGAGACTGTGGCAACCCACTCCAGTATTCTTGCCTGGAGAATCCCTTGACAGAGGAGCCTGGCGGGCTACCATCCATGGGGTTGCAAAGAGTCGTACACGACTGAAGTGACTTAGCACCCACATAATCCACTGTGGATGGAGTGCATGGTGTGTGTCTGTCCATCTGTTGACAGACATCTGGGTTGTTTCCCAACCACCTTTTGGCTGTTGTGAATCATGCTGCTATGACCACACAAACACTTATGTACCAGTGTTTATGTGAACCTGTTTGCATTTATCTTGCGGAAGACACCTGAGCAGAGCCATTGGGCCAGATGGCAACCCTGGCCGGGACTCTCCCACTGCGGCTGCTCCAGGGCCTCACTTCTCCCCGATCCTTGCTGACTAGCCATCCTAGTGGGGATGAGGGGCACATATTCCCGTTGACTGGTGATGATATCTTCCTATGAGCTTATTAGCCATGTGTGTATCTTCTTGGCCCCTCAGAGTGAGCAGGGACCCTCCTTGTATTTTGGTGGCTCTTCTGAACTGGCCCGGCCCAGCAGACACACACTGAACCTCAAAGTTCAAGGTAGAACCTTTCCGACTGGACTGGATGCTGTGCCTCCTGAAGCCAGAAGATCCCGTGGCACAGCCAGGAGCGTGGAGCGTGGATGGGCTTCTGGCTTTGTCCTCTGCTCCCGGACATGGCCCCTGACCCACAGAGAGGCGGACACTATGGTAGCTTCACCTTGACTTTTTTATTTGCGTTTTTAAAAAACAATTAAATTAGAATACAAATATTAGAAAACAGCGGCCCTCAGCTGCCGGTGCAGACAGAGGGGGGGCCGAACTGCGCAACCGAGTTTATACAGCAAAACTGAATTTGCCCTTGACCAGATTTACGTCCCTTTCTTCTCTAGACCTGAAATGATATTGCTTCCTGACTAGGAGAGTTCTGTTCATACAAAGAAAAATTATTCTGGGGTCTGAGGGTGAGGGGTGCAGGGAAGAATAAAAGCAAAAAAAGAACGGCGGGCACAGGCGGTCTTGGAGAACCAGGTGCGGCCTCCAGGGGACAAGGGTGTTGGGCGGGGGGCTGGGCACCCAGTGGAGGCGTCTGGGGCCGCTGCGGGAACCCCCATGGTCGTTGAACCACCCCCCAAGGCTGGGAGCCACTGGGGGGCGGGTGGGGCCGGGCGGGGAGCTGACGCCCAGTCCTGTTGGAAGACCAGAGTGAGGCTCCCGGGGGAGGGGGGAGCCGGGCAGGCCTTGTACCCGTCGGAAAACCCAAGAGCAAGAAGATGGGGGAGGAACCACCCCAAATGGAGAGGCCAGGCAGGTCCGTGCCACCCCTCCGAAGTGGCAGCCCCCACCCCACCGAGGAGGCGGTGTCCGTGGACACCTGCGCTGTTCCCTAGGGAAGTTAACCTGAATTGGAGTTACCGAGGTAGCTGGCTAGAAAACTGAGACCCACCCCCCAACCACGCCACACGGTGCCGCGCCCTGGGGCCCCCGCCTGCTGCCAGGGGGGTGGGGGTGGGGGGGGCCCTGGCCACATGCCGAGTCTTCAAAATACCAAGTTATTGCACTTTCAAAAAATACAACACATCTGTGGCTAAACCCTCCCTGGCCCCCCACATCCCCCCATTGCCCACCCCTGCCCCCCCAAGGCCCCATCCCAACCCCCACCCACTCCATGGCTTCTTGGCTAAGAGGCTCCCTGCTCTGGGCTCTCATGAGAGCATGTTAGCAGGGAGAGAGAAAGCAAAAGAACAGATGAATGTCAAGACTTGTGGCCACTGCTGCCACCGCTGCCAGGGAGAGGGCCACTTGGCTGCCGGTCCTCCCTGAACTCCCACCACCCGGTCCCTTGCACCAGCTGGAATGGTCGTCGGGGGTCAAGGCGTCCCGGGCCTCCCCCCAGGGTCGGCTCCGACTCTGGGCTCCGACACCGGCCGGGGAAGCGGCTGTGTGGGTGGCTTGCCTTGTTTTTCAGTTTGCTTTTTGTTTTCTTTTTCTTTTTTTATACTTTTTTTTTTGTCATTTTCCTTTTTTTTAATCCTCCGATGGGAGAGTCCAGAGGTACAGGTGCCAGGAGCCAGGGAAAGGGGTGGAAAAAACAAAATGAACAACAATGAAAAGAAAAAAAAAATCACTCCTCCCTCTGTGCCCAAGGCCTGCCTGTGCCCCTCCAAGTGGTGAGCACCAGGAAAGTCGAGTGTCCGGCTGGCGCAGTGGCAGCCAGCAGTCAGCAGGCCGACACCAGACCCTTTTGGAAGGGGCAGCGGCGCTTTGGCCGGGGGCCCTCCTCGTCCTCGTCCTCCTCATCCTCCTCTTCTTCCTCTTCCTCCTCTGAGGACGACGAGCTGTCCAGCGTTAGGTCCACCACATCAGCTCCTGGCTTCCCATTCTCCACGCTGCCCACTGGGCCGCCTCCACTGCCCGCACCCCCAAGCACGCTGCCGCCCCCGCCGTTGACGCTGGGGGTAGAGAGGAGCCCATTGGCGTCCGAGGTGCCTGCAGGGGAGAGGGGACAGATGCTCGGGGGTGCTGCCAACCTGCAGGGCAGGGGAATCAAGGCCAGAGAGGGGAAGGGGCAGCCTGGCCGTGCGGCCCACTTTGGAGGACAGGGCGAGGGGCCTGATGCCCCCAGGCCCCTTGCACTCTGGATGGGGCTGCACTTGGACCGCCTCTGACTGCTCACTGACCACCTTGGATGCCCCTCTCTAGAGGGACTGACTCCACCGGGACAGTCGTGTTTCAGATAAACAGGCGGTGGGGCGGGAGACAAGCCCCAGGAACAGGTGGGTGGCCTCACCGAGCACAAGAATAGGGCACTGGGGACTGCAGCTGCGCTCCTTCTCGGCGCGAATTGGGCACCACGAGCCGTCCACCAGGTACTCAATCTCGTCCGCGTCCTCGCACTCGCTCAGGATCTTGGAGAGGAGCCTAGGGGTAGGAAGAGGGGTGCTGACTCCAGGGTTGCACTGTGCTCCCCAGGAGCCATCTCCTCCTCCAGAACAGTGCTTCAGGGCATGATGCTGAAGAGAAGCTAGAGGCTCTAGTGTGTGCCTTGCTCCTGGCCTGGGCACTTGGCCCCTCCCCAGACCCTTGTAGCTGCTGCGGAGGGTGGGCCCTGGGTCCGCCTCACCCTGCAGGCAGGGAGATCCAGGCTAGGAAGCAGCAGGGGTGAGCACACAGCACTGGCCACACCTGGTGGCCTGAGGTTCTGCAAGGGCCACACACAGTGAGCCCTCCAGTCACCACCCCCACCCCCATGGCAAGATGACGGCGGAGCTGCTCTGGAGCATGAGGCCTGGGGAAGCCACAGGAGGGCCCCCTACCTGGCCCCCACCCTCCCATCCTGACACTGTGCTGCCCGCGTTTACAGATGAGGAACCTGGGGCTCAGAAAGGAGACACACGGGGCTCAAAGGCCCTGAGAGGCTCTGGGCTCACCGGAGAGGAGGAGGGGCCCAGGCCACTTGCAGCCAGCAGCACCCCCCAAGGGCGGCTGCGGGAAGCACCCCCAGGTGCTGCTCCTAATGGATGGACCGCCAGCAAGTCTTACTTTATAGCTGGAGACGCAGAGGCTGGGGGGTAGGGTGGGGGATTGAGTCCCCCTAGGCATGAGGCCATGTGACAGCAGGCCTGAATTCTGGTCCTGCCACAGCTGCTCCTGGGCCTCAGTCTCCCCACCTGCACGGTGAGGCGGGCCCAGCACCCACACTTTATAGCAGCTGCAAGGGTCTGGGAAGCGGCCGAGAGCAGGGCACACCCACCAGAGCCCTCAGCGTTTGTTCAACATCCACACTGCACCTGCCTAGAGGTGGCTTTGACCCCCTCCGTCACGATCACACAGGAGGGAGGCCTTGTCCAGGACACCCTCTGTGGCTGAAGGGGCCCCTCCAAACCCCATCACCCCCTGGTCACCACAGTATGAGCACAGCTCTGGCTGCCATATGTCACACCTGGAAAACTCCTACTCACCCTCCAAAGCCCTACTCTATGCTCCTCTTCTCCTCTAAGCAGAGCATAAGTAACAGTGTCTGTGTCTGGCTCAGTCCTCCCATCTCACATGCCCACAGGGGAGTTCCTTGAAGGATGGAGTTCTTTGGGGGCCCCCTAAATCACCCAGCTAAGGGCCAGAAACAAAACAGCAAAGCCTTGAGGAAGAACTGTATGACTCAAGGGTCCTTCCTCCAAGAGGCCTCCCTGGCTACACTCAGGCCCCGCAGGCTGATGGAATCACAGTCTGTGTGGGACATCATCACACTACTCAGCCCTAGGCCTGTGTGTCCCTAGAACTGTCAGAGTTACCAGCACTTGGGCCCAAGTGACCTGCTCCAGGCCTGTGGGGGGAGGCGGGCCCAGGCTGCACAGCTGCCAGGCCGGGAACAGAGCTGCCATTCAGGCCCAGCCTGGTGCCCGGCCCCAGGGGCCTCCTCACCCCACCCCAGGCTGGACACTGGGAGTGGCGGCTTGGTCCCTGCTGGGAGGGGACCCAGGCTCACAGTTGGCCTGACTGGACTTGCTTCTTCAAGTCCTTGCCTGGCCCCCTGGGAGCTGGGGCCTGGGCTGTGGGACGCCCCTCCTGAGACTCAGTCTCCTCATCTGTAACGTGGGGATGATCAAAGCCCACCTCCCTGAGCAGATGAGAGGGAGGGCTCGCAAGACATCTAACGCAGTGAGTGGACTGAGACAAGTGTCTGATGGTGAGGACCAGCAACGTGCGGCCACTGCGGGTCAGGGCTACCCCATTCCTCACAGCATTGGCCCCAGCTGCACCTCGACCATCGGATGTGGGTGGGGCCGTCATGCAGTCAGCTGTCCAGAGCTTCCCCATGGCCCCTCCTGCTTGGGCCACCCGGCCCCCACCCCCACCAGCCCCAGCTCTGGGGTCAGAAGTGGGTGTGGCCAGCGCCTGGCAGGAGCCTGGCAGTCAGGTGCTGGGCTTCTGGAAACTTAAGCCCAGAGTGAAGTTTCCCTTTGGGGAGAATGGCCTCGTTCCCCATGTTCCCCTCAGTGTGGGGAGGGCCTGCTGGCTAGGCTCAGGGGACAGTCTGACCGCACACTGCTGCCCCCTAGGAAAGGGACAACAGAACTGGGCAGAGTGCTGGGGAGATGCGTGTCCGCCTCATTCTTCCACATGAAAGATGCGACTAAGCCTCTGTTGAGCACTGCTGGAGAAGCCGCTCCCCAAGCTGTGCAGGTTCCCGGGGGAAGAAACAGGCTCAGAAAATGCAAGGTCACAGGGGGCAACAGCAGACCTGCGGGTCTGGAGCCCCTCTTCTGAACCCGAAGCTACACTATCGCCAAGCAGACAGCAAAGACCCTGACAGATCCTCCAGGGCTGACATTGGCCTCTCTTTCTAGCCCGGGGCCATCGGAGCTGCCACGGGATGAGAGGCACCGGGAGGGACCATGAAGGCCACGGGGTCACAGGGCCCCGCTCCTCTTTCCAAAGGCCCAGGGAGGCAAGGGGTCCCCACGCCCCTGGGACTCACCCGTCAATGATGAGCTGGTCATAAGGGGCAGGCTTGTCACACACCGGGCACATCCAGGTGGGCTTCTTCTCGTTCATCTGGAGGTAGAAGACTGCGTCGAAGCACTGCAAGTGTGCGCAGGTCTCCGCGCGGCAGGGCACCGACAGCCGCATCTTCACCAGCTGCGGGGGCAGAGGGATGGGTGTGAACAGCTGCCCAGCCAGTGCCACCCACCACTGGCTGCCCCTATGACCTCATGCGCTGACTCACCGGGCAGATGAGGGAGACCCGCACGCCCGTGGTGGCGATCTCACTGTCAGGGTCCAGGCGCAGCTTCTCTTTGACTGTGGGAAGGGGTGACCGATGTCAGCGGGGAGGAACAGGGGTGCCTGCAGGCCCAGGGCTGAGCAGCGGGTTCCCTCAGCGCACAGAGATGCTCGGGAGGGCAGCAGCTAACAGCTCAGTGCCCCCACTTCAGAGGGTCCACATGGCAAGTCCATCACACCCACCTCCCCCAGTGATGGGACACATGTCTGAGCTCCAGGGCCCAGGACTATGAGGAGCAGCTAATGTTAAAGAGCCCTGGGCAGTGCCGCTCAATTCTGACAACAATCTGAGTGCACACAAGGGGGCCCCCGACAAGCCTACCCTTTCTGGAAAGACCCAGATGAGCTGACAAAGGTCACCTGCCGTGACTGTTCTTTCTGATAAAAATTAAGGCCTCCAAGAGCTGGGAAGCCCCAAGGCCGGAAGCACCTTCTGGGGGCCCTCTGGGGGCTCACAGGAGCAAGCCCATGAGATAGCTCCCTTGTACCGCTCAAGCCTGCTTCTCTCACAAATCAGAAGACAGTGGGCGCCAACCACAAAGCTACCTGACTATGAGTACACGAGGTGTAGAGGGAAAAAAGCCTGGAAGGAAATGGCGCACTGCAGCCCTGGGGGTGGGCCTGCAGGGGGCGCAGGGAGCTGGAGGACACTGGAGGGCACTCTGCTGTTCCCTCCTCCTCCTCCCACATCGGGCTGAGGGTGACCAGCCAGTTTGTCCCCACCCTGGAGTGCCCTGCTGTTCTCAGCCACCCTGTGGCCCCTCTCTCTGGCTGAGAAGTACTAATGAAGGATAGACCCCGAGGCCCTGGCCCCCTCAAAAAGACCCAGAGCAGCTGAGAATGGATCCAGCGCACACCACGCTTCACAGCGAGCCCCTGGTCCCCCTCCACATGACAGAGGGAGGGCGTGTGCAGTGGAGAGGTTCCGGTGAGATGCACAATAGACTTCCGTGCTGCGAGCAGAGAGCAAGCCCGGCTGCCCGAGCAGGCGGTCAGCTGGCCCACACACTGTGCTGCCACACTGCTGCTCCTGGCCGTTCAGTGAGGAGTCAACCCTGGGCCCACAGTGCCTGGATGACCCTGCCCAGCCCCATGCCAAGCCCAATGTGGGGAGCCCACCTCCTCTGGTCACGTTGGCCATTGCCCCCACAGGCAAACAGGCAGGTGGGGGTAGGGTTGAAGAAAGGGCCCTTTGAAGAAAATGAGGGGAGGCAGAGGGGTTGCTTAGGCTGAGGCCCTGGGGTCACAGAGCCCTAACTCTGCCACGCTGGCCTCAGTGTCTCCACTGGTCAGACGGACCTGGCCAGGCCCTGCTGCCCAGAACTGCATGAGGATGGAGTTGGAAGCCAGCCCACCAGGGCCTCCAGGTGACCAGAGAGGGAATTCCCAAGCCACTGCCATACAGGGCAGCCCCAGGGTAGGATGCAGGAAGGTTCTATCTGCCTATCTAAGCTATCACTTTGGGCTTCTAATGCTCTATGTATCCCCACTCCCTTTAATTGGTTTAGAAAAAAGAAAAAAATACAACCCAAACTGAATGGTCTCAGCATCCCTGGTCAGACCCTCATCCTCAGCCTCTGAGCGCTGACCCCATGCACCCTTGTCTCTGCACATCAGCCCAGAAGCACGTGCCTGGACCACTGATCACAGGGGTCCTCCCCTCCCCCACAAGCCCTCCAAGGCCCCTTGCCCCATGGACCTCGGTGGCCCTCACCCTGCCTCTCTGTGCCCACTCACTGAGCTCTGGCTCGTCGCTCCTCAGGGCCTCTGCACTGATGGTTCCCGGTCTGGCTCCCCACTTCCTTCTGCACTCTCTAGAGATCTCCCAGAGCGCCCCAACCCCAGGGTGACAGCTGGACCCTGGAAGTCCAGGTTCCTCCATGGAGGGCCCGCCCACAGCAACAAGCCCCAGCAAATTTGGAGGTCAGCACCAGGGACCGAGGGGAGCCCCACCCAGCAGTGCCAAAAGCCCCGGGGCTCACCCAGTGCCTTGCACAGCTCCGGGTGCTTGACCCCGCTGGTCTTCAACCTCTGCAGCAGCTCCGAGGAGGTCAGCTGCCGCACCAGGTACAAGGCCACGGAATAACTCTGGGGGTGGCGGGGCGGGAAGGGGCGGTTTAGTCAGGGCCAGGCTGCAGGGGCAGGCTGGGCAGAGGCGCTCGGGCAGGCAGGCAGGTCCGGCCGCTCACCTTGCCGTAGTTGCCCCAGGTGACAGTGATGCGGTTGGTGGCCGAGGACAGGTACATGAGGTGGGTGAGGTTGATGGGGCGGCACGGCCTCTTGGGCTCCACTCCAGGCTTGTTTGAGGGGTAGTAGCCCTGGGGGCAGATGTGCCGGCTGCGACCACCTCTAGGTGCTGTGCCCCCCGCCCCCCAGCACTCGGCCCCACCCCGCAGCAGACCCGGCTGCTGGGCATCCACTCACCGGCACCGAGCAGTAGCTGTGGTTGACCTTCACGGCGATGTTGGGTGGGTATTGGTCTTCCTGAGGGCTGCTGGTGTCTGAATAGCAGATTCTGCAAGGACAATGGGGACCGTGGGGTCACGAGCACCGTGGACAGGAGTGGGCCCACTGGGAGAGGTGGGGAGGACAGATGTGGGCCTAGGGGGAGACGACATGACCTGTGTCTGGTCTGGCCTGACAGGGGGATCTCAATGCTAGACTGTACGGGTGTGGTGAGGTCCTCAGGGACCCAGTGTCTGGCCTGAGGCAGGGGGGCGGGGGGCGGGGCGGCAGCATGCTGGTACATCCAGGGACAAGGCCAGAGAGCAGAAAGGGAGGATCAGGTGGGGGCAGAGACAGTCTGAAAGGGTCCTGGGGTGGGGCGAGGCAGGACTTCAGCCATCCAGGATGGTGGAGGGGAAGGTGGGCAAGGGTCATGTCCCCACCCGCCCCTGTGACCAGGCACACCTGGGCTTACCTTAGGACAACCTGCACGGCCTTGACCCCAGGCTGCAGTTCTCTGTGTGGGGAGCAGAGGAGGGTCAGTGAGAGGGCCTGTGCCCAGCAGCCAGTTTGAGCCTTCGCCAGGGACCAGCCAGGTGGACTAACCCACGACCTCCCTAGGCAACCAAAGGCCTCAGGGCGCTGCCTAGAACATTCTGCCCCACTGTCTACTTGCTGGTGACTTGGGCAAATGATCTCTCTCTGGAGAATGGGGGCCGGTATGGATGCTAAGAGGGGTAGTGGGTGTGGGCCCTGTGCCCACCGGGCGGCCGCCGTGGTGGTGACTTGTCCCAGCTGGAAACCGAAGGCCTCGAGGGGCAGAGTCAGAGCCTGGGACCAGCCTGCCTCCCTTGTCTGCTCACCCAGGGTGGTCCTGCCCCCAAGGGACACAGGTGGTCACCACTGGGGGGCTCCTGGCCTTAAGGGGGTGGGGGCAGGATGTTGCCCCACACCCCACAGAGAACGCCCCCATCCTGGATGTTGGGAGCAGTGAGGGGGACCCTGTGAAAGGGGGACGACTGGCCCACCTGGGGCCTGTGGGTCAAAGGTGCTGAGAGCGTGTGGTGGGGGTCACCCTTCCTGGTGATGGCTCCCCGGGCTGCCTGGTGGCAGGCACAGCGCACCTGGAGTTCCGAATCAGCTCCACCTGTCTGGGGGTCAAGGCGAAGATGCAGGGGCTCTCCTGAAGCTTCTCGTTATTCTGTGGAACTGACAACAAACGTGGGGTCAGGGTCAGGCCTGGGCCCTGGCAAGGGTGCCAACCACCATCATCCCTCCAGGCCTGACTCTCTTCAGACTGGGCCCACCCAGGTGGGATGGATGCAGGGCCCACCGGGGATGGTGGGAGGTTGGATCCTGCCCCTTCCTGGGGCCACTCATCACAGCCTATGGTCCAGGGAACACTCACATCCCCCATGTCCCCCACTGAGGGCCTCTCGGGGAGTAGCAGCCTCTACAGCCCCTCTGTTCAAGAGGGCTGAGAACTGGACTTCCCTGGTGGTCCAGTGGTTAAGAATCCACCTGCCAATGCAGAGGGCCCAGGTTCCATCCCTAGTTAGGGAACTGGATCCCACAGGCTGCAACTTATGAGTTCACACACTACAACTAAAGATCCCACTTCACAACTAAGGCCTGGCATAGCCCAATAAATAAATAAATAAATGTGTGTGTGTTTTAAATGAAATGGGTTTAAGACACAAAAGAAAGAAAAGGATTTAAAAATGAAAGCTCTATGCTTCCTCCACAAGAGGCTAGAAAAAAAAAAAGCACAAACTAAAAGCCAAAGCCATTAGAAGGAAGGAAACTAAAGATAAAGATGAAAGTCGATGAACTAGAAAGCCAACAACAGAGAAAACCAACAAAGCCAAAGTTCTTTGATAAACACTGAGCTAGACTGAACAGTTAAGACTGTGAGAATACAAACTGTCAGGAACGAGAGGTGGACAACAGTACAGACCCTCAGGCCTTTGACCAGGGTGGGGGAGCGGGGGAAGCAGGAGAGGGGGCTGTAGCTTCACACCAATAAATCCAACAATGTAGAGGGTATGAACAAACTCTTCCAAACACACAGATTATCAAGACTAGCATCCAAACATACAGAAGTTTGAAAAGCTTTTTATCAGTTAAAAAAAAAAAAAATGAACTCATGATTCCATCAGATGTTTAAGGAAGAAATCATATGAACTACATATAAACTATTCCAGGGAATTCCCTGGTGGCCTAGAGGTTATGATTCCAGGCTTTCATTACCGGGGCCGGGGTTCAATCCCTGGTTGGGGAACTGAGATTCCACAAGCCTCTCAGCAAGGACATAAATAAAACAGACAAACTCTTTCAGAAAGTAAAGGAGGAAGGACACTTCTTGACTCATTTTAATGAGGCCAACATAACCCTGCTTCCAAAACCTGACAGAAGTGCATGAAGAAGGGGAAAACACAATTGACCATTTCTCATGAATGTAAAATATCTTTGACAAAACATGAGCAAACAGTCTGGCCCCCTGGGATCTGGCCCAGGAATGCAAGGTTGGTTTAAAAACCTCTACACAGGGACTTTCCCGGTGGTCCACTGGTTGAGGCTCTGCACTTCCACTGCGGGGGTGCTCAGGTCTGGTCCCTGGTCAGGGCACTAAGATCTGGCATGCCACTCAAGGCATGGCCAATAAATACACAAACCCTAACCCTATGAAACTTCTACTTACAATGGCTAAAATGACAAGGCCAGCCATTCCAAGTGCTGCCAAGGATGTGGAGCAACCAGAACTCTCTGCTGAGGTAACAGGGAACATAGTTGTAACATGGAACAACCACCCTGGAAAAAACTGTTAGCCAATGGCTAATAAATACACCTGGCCCTGTAACCAGCAACCCACTGTTAAAGGTATTTCCCAAATAAGCAGAAGTAAGTCTACAAAAAGACTTGTGCAAGAATGCCTGGCTAATCTATTCCGAGTGGCTCTGAACTGGAAGCAACCCGAGTGACCAGCAATAGAAGAACACGTGGACAAGCTGTGGTCCCTCATACGATAAAACCTGTAATCCATTCATCGACATGAACAGACGTGAAGCCGTACAGCTGAAACAAAGAAGGCAGATGCGGAGATGGCCATGCTGTGTGTGTTACGTCACCTTCCTGAAGAGGCAAAACTAATCCACGGTGACAGAACTCAGAATGGATGCGGCCTCTGGGGGCTGTGGGGCGGTGGGGCGACTCAGCAGTGAGGGAAATGTTCTGTATTTGGTGGCACTGGGGTTACTCAGCACGTGCCTCTGCTACAACTCAAATGACAAGCTAAGTATCTGTGGATTTCACTGTATGGGAACTGGATTTTAAAGTTTAAAAATTTAAAACTACCCTGAGGAGTGGTGATCATTCTGTGATGAATCAAAACATGAAGTCACTTTATACCAGAAGCTCGTATCAGGTTATTGCATGTCAATCATATCTCAATTTAAACATAAATTTGAAGAAGCAAGAAAAAAAAAACCACCCCTCAAAACCAAAAACAAACCAAAAAATCCTCTACACTGAGAAGTCATGACTGCAGACTGGAAGGGATTGAAAAGTTTGATTAAAAACTGATGAGGCTGGGACGTCCCTAGCAGTCCAGTGGTTAGGGCTCTGCACTTCCACTGCAGGGGGGCCTGGGTTCAATTCCCGATCCAGGAGCTGGGATCCCACAAGTTGTGTGGCAAGGCCAAAAAACACCAACAAGACGGACAAGCTGAGGAGGCTATGGCTGGTAGGAGTGACAACCTCTAGGGAGGGCAAGCTAGCCCTGTCTACCAAAATGACTAACACCTCAGAAGCAGCCACCGCAGGTGGCGCATACACAGGGGGACCAAGGACCGCTGTCAGACGGGATGCGGAACGGTTTTTAGCAGCAACAGACGGTAAGGACCTAAACGCCCGCCTGTGTGCTGTGGCCCCACGTGGAGGAACACTAAGCCCCGTGAACACGGTAGGTCCCATCAGGTGGCTCTCTGTGCTCCGACAAGAGGCCAACCCCCAGGACAGCTTAAGTAGGAAGAGCAGGTGCAGAGCAGCGTGCAGCTCAGGCTGCCAGGTGCAGAACCAAACTCGAGGAGGGCGTCTGCGCTACAGCTGCCCCTGGGGAGGGGGCGCCAGAACTGGCTTTGACCACAGCCTTGGCAACAAGCCTTGGGGAGGCAAGGTGTCGGCTCTCTTCCCACGGCAAACCCTTTAGGACACTGGTGGGCAGACTGTCTCTAGAAGGAGCTGGAGTATAAATATTATCGGCTTCACGAGCCACACAGTTTCTGCCTCCACATCCCCACTCTGCCCCGTAATGCAAAAGCCTCAGCACACGCCCGGAACAGGAGCCCACCCCTGCTTCAGAACCTTCTGAATTCCAAAATTTAAAAAGCAAACAGAATGTGAATGTTAAAGCTGCTGGGGCCCAGAAGCCAGACCTTGTGGGGCCAAGGGATCCCACCCCAGCTTCACTGAGCCCAAGACCCGTTCCCACTCAAGCTTGGGCACCCCTCATGCCTGAGACCACCAGGAATGGACCATTACTGGGGGTGTTCAGTGAGCAGTAAGCTGCCAGCTCCTGTCTGCATGGAGGACTGATCCCTCCAGAGTCTCTGCTGGGCACCTGAGAAGGCTGCCTAATTGGAGGGCTGGGCTGAGCAGGCTACCTGCAGATGCGCCCAGACCTGCCTGAAGAGCCTGGGGCAATTATTTGTGGGGTTGGGGGAGGAGCCTCAAAGCACCTGAGTTGGGCTGCGAGGCAGAGCTGGGGGTCAAACACACTCCCCCAACCCCACAGAATCTCCTGGAAGGCAAGGGAAGGGCCCACCCACCGGCCAGCCACAGAGCAGAAATGGAGAGAAAGGTCACTGGCGGCTGGGTCCTGAGTCCATGCAGCAGCGGCAGGTGGCGCTTTCCAGAGCCGTCAGCCCAGACTGGCTGACTCTTACTCCAGGAAGCCAAGTGGCCAGGGGAGGCCAGTTGCCACCTAGGCTGGGATACAGCACACGCTGCACCGCTGGGAGAGGGCGGGCGTCCCCCAAACCCAAGCCTCTGCCGTCCACCTCCAGGGGTGGCCCCACCCTCCCAGTTGTTCAAGGCCAAGATTCCACGACTCTCACCCCCACCTCCGATCTTGGCTCCTCTTGACCAATTCTGTTGGCACAGGCTTCCAAAGGCGCCCCTTCCCTACTGGGGCTCATCTGATCAACGTGCAGACCCCTCCTGGCTCCCCTCAGCTCAGGGGTCAGGGGCAGTGATGGGGGCAGGGCTCTGTCCCCAGCCCTGGTGGCCCTGATTCCACCGCAGCCACCCTGGTTTCCTCCTCCTGCTCGCCACCTGCCAAGAACATCCCGCCTTGGGGCCTCTGCACGCGGGCCATCCCCTCTTCCAGAACACTCCTCCCCCGACTATCTACACAGCTCTGATGTCTTTTAAGTCTGTGCAAATGCCACTGGGACGAAAGCCTTCCCGAGTGGCTTTATTTAAAATCTGCAACCCCCACCCCACCCCAGCCCACCAGCAACTCCGGCAACCCCTACTTCCCTCCCAGCTTCCTTTTTCTCCAAAACCTCTGTCCTGAAAATTAGCACTATTTCCCCATGTCTTTGGTTCACTGTGGACACTGAACCAAAGTACCTCTGCTGTCACCCATGCCGCACAGCCGGGGGTGGGGGAGGCCCTGCCAGGTGGTGTGGGGGCTGGGAGGAGGTACACGCCCTCCCAGCCCCAAGCACACCCACAGGCCTCAGAGCCTTTCCCGGACTAAAGGGAGAACCCTGCCCCAGGGTCCACGGCAGGCGGAGCAAGTGAACCAGGGAAACCTCCCCTGGGACCCTGACAGAGAGCCAGGCAGCCCTGCAAAGCACCGCCAGCAAAGCATACGTAATGGTCTCAGCAGGTACTCGACTGTACTGGGAGGGTGGAGGTGGTGGCTACGGGTAGACCAGCAGCAGGGGCACACTGCACAGAGAGAAGACAGCAGCAGCAGGAGCAAGCACCTGGCCGCTTTGCTGTTAACCTGCCTTTTCTCAGATAAATATATATTTTTACAAAAGTTTAAACAGAAAGAGACTTCAAGAAGTCAATCGGCTGGGACTTCCCTGGTGGTTCAGTGGCTAAGCTCCCAATGCAGGGAGCCAGAGTTTGATCCCCAGTTGGAGCACTAGATCCCACATGCTGGAACTAAAGATCCATTGTGCTGTATCCCTGGGATTTCCCAGGCCAGAATACTGGAGTGGGCTGCCATTCCCTTCTCCAGGAGATCTTCCCAACCCAGGGTTCAAATCCCGGTCTCCTGCATTACGAGCAGATTCTTTACCGTCTGACCCACCAGAGAAGTCCCAAGACTCGGCAGAACCAGATAAATAAATAAATAAATATTTATATATATATTTATTATATATATGAAATATATATATTTCATATATATATAAAAGAATTCGATTGGCTATGACTGGTCATCCTCCTACTTCCATCTTCGGCTGGTAGGCCCCTGCCCCTGGGCTCCCAAGGACGCTCCTCCCAGACAAGGCCTGGCCCCAGTGGTAACAGGATGGCGGGTGCAGTCCCAGAGGAGGTAAAAGAGGTGCCCAGGACTGGGAGCAGAGCAGGGGGTTCACAATGGAGGGGGGCGGGTGGGTACAACAAGCCCCAGTTAGGGGCTCTGGATTCAAACCCCAGCTCCTCCACCTGGGGTGAGCACCCCTGACTTCCTGCTGGCGGGATTAGCGGAGGAATGAATGCAGAAGCAGGGGCTCACCATTCTCCCTGCAGCCTGCGGTTGCTTCTCAGCTCCAAGCCTTTGCTCACACTGCTTGCACCCACTCTGACCCGTGGATGTGGTGGGGACAAGCCAGCCCCAGGCCTCGGAGGATGAGAGAGTGATGAGGAAGAGAGGGAGGTGAGCTTTAGATCAGGCTGTGCAGCAGGGAGGACCATGTTGGGAACAGCATGCACAAAGGCCCCGGAGCAGGACCTGCTGGAGATGGGGAGCAAGTGAGGACAAGGAGGGGATCTGCAGACAAGCCAGCAGATCAGGAGAGTGCTTGGAGTAGAGGAGGAATGGGATCAGCCTGCTGTCTAAAAGCTTCCTCTGGTTGTAGCGGCAGGGCGGCGGAGGTGGGGGGGGGGCATTAGTAAGTGGAGAAAACAGGAGGGAGGAGGGATGTTGGGCAGGTAGAAACCAGGGCTGTGCAGAAAGTTGGGAGGTGAGGGGATCATGGGCAATGGAGGTGAGCCTCCTCCGGCAGGACTGATGCCTGTGGGCAGGAGGCCTTGTGAGGAAAACCACCTCCACCCAAGGAGCCCTTCACAGGCCGTGTTGGGCGCTCCCCAGGGCAACCACGTGCTGCAGAGCTGGCGGAGACCCTCCCACCACCACAGAGAGGGAAGGCCAAGGCAGCCCAGGGGCTCAGGCCACCTGCCCCTGGAGCTGGGACACAGGACACAGGACGCCTTCTGACCATCCAGGGTCCCATGGCATGGGGTGGCCAAGAAGGCCACGGAGGGCCTGTGGGCGGGGTGGGTCCCACACCAGGCTGTGGGGCAGCAGGCAGGTGACTCTGTCTCTCTGCACCTTAGGGGTATTTTCTGCCTCAGAACAGAGGTAAAATACAGCCCAGAAAAGCTGGGAAGCCCTCAGGACACGCCAGCCAGTCCCCCTCACCCTACAAGGCACCCACGTCCAAGCCGCTCTCCTGCCCCTGGCCTGCGCCACACCGTGCTCCAGTCACAACGGCCTCCATTCACGAGCTCTCTCACCACTGGGCCTCCACCTGGATCACACCCACCAACCCGTTTATGTCCAGCTTAACTACTACTTATCTCTCAGGTCTGAGTGGGATTGTGACCTCCTCCAGGAAGCCTTCCTGACTGCTGCTGCTGCTGCTGCTGCTGCTAAGTCGCTTCAGTCGTGTCCAACTCTGTGCAACCCCAGAGATGGCAGCCCACCAGGCTCTGCCGTCCCTGGGATTCTCCAGGAAAGAACACTGGAGTGGGTTACCATTGCCTTCTCCATTGTGTGAAAGTGAAAAGTGAAAGTGAAGTCGCTCAGTCGCGTCCGACTCATAGCGACCCCATGGACTGCAGCCTACCAGGCTCCTCCATCCATGGGATTTTCCAGGCCAAGAGTACTGGAGTGGGGTGCCATTGCCTTCTCCTGACAGCTACCTCCCAACAAATGCACAGTACAGGGCTCCTGGTACTGACAACCCCCACTGCTGCTCAAAGTGTTCCTTGCCAGTCAGGGACCCCACTGCCTTGCTTATCAGTTGGGCAATACCAGCCAAAGGGCTTAGACCTTGAATGAGGTACCTACGCAGGCTCTGCCCAATGGGGCGGGCGCTAGACTGGTGGCTCTCCACCAGAGTCAGCCAACCACCTCCTGGGGCACAAGGCGACCTGGGCAGGGCAGCTCGATCACCCGGCCAGGCCGCCTGAGTGGTCCCACCCCACAAGGCACTGCCCACAGGATGCTGGGAGCCCCGAGGGGCAGTGCAGGGCCAGGTCGTGCCTCCTTCCTTCTGCCAGCGCATCTCATGACAGCACCTCCTCTCACCCACACACCGTGGCCCTGAGGTCTGGCCCTCCCCAGTCAGCCTCTGCTCACTGACAGCCCAAGTGGCCAGGCCTGGGGGACCCTCAGGCCATCAGGGGGTTAAGACCCAAGCAGCAGCACTGGAAGTAAGACTGCATTCCCGGCCCCCTGTAAGCGCCTCTGACTTGGATGCTTGGCCCTGACGGCTGGGCTCCCAGTCCTGAAATGAGGCCCGGAGTCCAGAGTGGCTCAGAGACGGTGCTTCCCCACAGGAGAGCAAGGCAGCCATGGCGCAGGGAGGGCCCAGAGCGGGGAAGCTGGCCGAGCACAGGGCTCCAGGGGCCCCTCCTCAGGATGCTGTGTGACCTTGGGCTAGTCTCCTGACCTTTCTGGAAGCCATCCCCACCCCTGTGGAGTGGATCATCTGCCTCCTAAGGTCCTTCCAGCTCCGGGTCTGTGGCTCCATTATTCCCCTCCCCTCCCCCAACCCGAACATTCCTCTATGCGTGATTTATGTCTCCTGTCGGCCAGGCGCGGGCTCCATCCCGGAGCCGGCCGGTGGCTGCTCTGGGAAACACAACCAGGCTGTTTGGGCCTCCTTTCAGGTGGCAGGTCAGGACCTGGGGTGCGGGAGAAGGGGAAGCTGGCTTGAGCCTCCTGAGGGGGCTCCTGGACTGTGCCAGACACAGAAGGCACTGTGGGGAGGTGCCCAGAATGGCTGGTCCCAGGGCAGAGGGGGACAGCTGGCTCAGGGCCGGTGTATGTGCTCACTCAATCACGCCTTCCCGTAGGACCGTGGGCAGCCCCTGGGGGTCCTGGAGACTCGGGAGAAGGGTGCATCCTGGGGGAGGGGCAGGGGAATGGGTGGGAGCACAGGCAGGGTGGGGTTGGCCTCTTTGTTCTGAGCCGAGCCGAGTGATTCCTGGTGCAGACAGGGGAGCAGACTCTCCCGGAGATCAGGTGACCGGGGTCCCCGGGGGCTCAGGGCAAAGAGATGCATTGTGGGCCGGGAGTGACTGCACATTTGTGTGCAGGAAGGAAGCCCATGGTCCAGGCCAGGGAAGGAGGCTGCCGCCCCGAGTTCAAAGTCACCTCCAGTCCTGGCCCTGGCCCCTGCCAAGTGCCGAGCCTGCTGCACAGCCTCCGGGTAAAAACCCAGCCTCCCTGTTGCAAAGATGGTGATTGAGTCCTTAGGAAAGAGTCTGAATTGTCAGCTCAGTCTTCAGAACAGCCAGCCAGCCAGGGCTGAGGCCCCACAGTCTACAGGGATCGTGCTGGGGGTTGTTGGGGAATGAGTCCTGACATCAAGAGAGGCCAGGGTGGGGGGAGCAGAGACAGAGAAACTCAGGGAAGGGCCTTGGGTCCCCAGTGCTGTCACGTCACCCCCATGACAGGTGTGGCTGGGCCAACCTGCCCCCACCTGGAGGCTGGTGAGAAACACCTCCTGATGCCAGACAGAAGGCAGTGGAGGGCACAGCCCTGGGCTGCAGTGCGGGCCTCAGACCCCAAGACCACCCATCAGTGGCACCTTTCTTTACCTCTGATCTGACTCCACCCTCCCCAAGTCCAAGGGTGGCCGGGAGAAGGAGAGAGGTAGCCGCCAGTCCTCCCTCCCCTACCACTCTCAACTAGGGCAGGACAGAGGGGCCAGCAGGTGGGGGCTGGAATTAAAGCCTGTGGGCAGAGAGGGGGGCCCCCGCCGAACAAGGCAGGGTGCTGGGTCAGCAGGGTTGGGAGGGACTGAGCCACGAGGCCAGGGGCATGGTGGGTGGGGGCGTGGAGCGGCCATGACCTCTGGCACAGCATGCTGGGACTGACTCGTGACCAGGGCCCACCATGTTGGGCTTCAGGACACACAGCACCAGGTTAGGCTGGGGTACCTGGAGGCCCCAAGCAAAGGGTGCTAGCAGGGAGCCTCTACAAGCATGGCAGGCTCTGTCTGCATCCCCCACCCTGCAGGTCCTCAGAGATACGCTGTGATTGAGTGTGTGGGTGAGGGGGAAGAGGAGTGTGTGGGTGAATAGGAACACTCAGGGACCTGGGAAAACTGGAGGGACCACAAGCACCCCATTGCATTCTACTCGCTCTCTGGAGCCTTGGAGGCCCAGGAAGCTGTGGCGCAGGGGTGGGGGGCTCAGGGCAGCTTCTGAGGCTGAGTCCAGGCTGACACCCACTCCCAGCCCAGTCATCCGGCTGCATGGAAGTGGTGGGGGCCTATTCACGTGCCACCCTATAGGCCTGACACACAGCAGGTCCTCAGTCAACAGAAGGGATAAAGAAAGGAGAACAAGGTTCTGCGACATCATCTCCACCACCTGTGGCTGCGCCTGCCTCTTGTAGACACACCTACCCACACCCTGATGGCCTGCCTGTGTGGACAGGTCTGATCCTGCTGACCAGGGTCACTCCTACAGGCTGCCTACTAGGAAACAGCCTTCTGCTAGGGGGGAAGAGATGGTGGGGCAATCAGGTTGAACCTCAGATCAAACCTCCAGCTCCTTTGCCACCAGGACTAAGAGCAGAGCGGCCACCCCTCCAGGTGGCCCCCAGTGATCCCTGCCTCCCAGTGGTCCAGCCTGGCAAAGGCCCTGCCCACAGTGCAGCAGAATTGGTCCCTGTGACCAGTGGGATACGGCAGAAGCAAAAACATGCTACTTCCAAGCTGAGGTTGCAGGGGAGCCCTTGGCTTCCAGTGGGGTCACATGCTCACACGTGTGACCATGTTCACTTTCTCTCTCCCTTTCTGCAGCCCCCTCCCCCTGCCCCATCACAGTCAGGGGGAAAACAAGCCACCACTCCACACCACGCTGGGAGAACACTCAATCAGCCCACAGAGGCCCATGTGGCAAGAGCTGGTGTCTCTAGCCAACACCTGGTGTTTCGGTCCCATGAATAAGCATGCCACCCATGCCCCAGTCGAGCCTTCAGATTAGGCAGCCCCTGGCAACAGCTGGACCATGACCCCCTGAGCGACCCCAAGTGAAAACAACCCAGCTAGGCCACTCCCAAGTTGTGACCTTCAGAAACTGAAGTGTTGGCTACTCCAAGCTGTTGGGATCTAAGGTAACTTGTTACACAGCTATAGCTCACTAATTCAAGGACCCAAGAGTGGGTCCCTGTGTCTTCTGGGAGGGGCAAGCCCCCCGCATGCAGCCCCTTAGCTCTTGATGCGCCCCCAGAAAATGCTCCTGATTGGCCACTTGGTGGGCCTTGGATGCCGGGAGAACCTGGGAGGCGGGGCCACCCTGGGGTGGGGCAGGGACTCACCCAGCTCGGTGGGCTTCAGCAACTCATCCAACATGTTGAAGAAGGGCAGCTTCACCAGGCGCACTTCTGGCTTGAGGGTCTTGGCAGGCAACCGTCCGAGTCCGTTTAAGTACTTCCCATAGAGCACGGGATAGTCAATGTTGGGGCCTGTGAGGGGAGTCCTGGGTACCGAGCTGGCCCGCTCATAGGTGGAGTGCATGGTCAGGGGGTCCAGGGGCCGGTGGGGTTGGGGTACAGGCTCTGAGCTCTTCTTGGCGTAGCGTGTCTCATAGAGCTCCTTGATTTTCTTGAACAGCTCGGGGCTACAGTCAAACTGGACCAGCTGGAGGGCCCGCGTGACAAGTTCATGTTTAAGTCCACTCTTACTCCGGCCGACAAAACCCAGGAGCATCTGAAGGTCGGAGACTCGGAAACTCATCACCATGTTCTGGGGAAGAGCAACCACAGACACACACACTCAGACAGAGATGCTGCCAGGGTGACGGGCCACCCGGGCCAACTGGGAGGGTGGCAGGGAAGACCGAGCCCCCCCAGCCTGGGCTCGGTCCCACCTCCATGCCTGCGCTCACCCTTCCCTGTGAGGCCCCATCCCAGCTCAGCCCTGCTCCCCTCCTCCAGCCTTTCTCAGCATCACCAACGCAGCAAAATCTTCTCTGACTGCCCCCCACCCCCACCCCACCCCCACACCACGAATGCTTCTGTTTTAGGTCCTCTTTTACCATCTTCAAGCCTGAAAGCAGTCCCAGGGCAGAAGCTGGGAATCTTGCTTCCTGGTCAACAGTCTGAGCCATTCCTTAGCTGGGAATACCGATGGCCTCTCTTCGTCAGGGAGGATGGCAGGTCTACCCCATTAGCATGCGGAAAGGGCCAGAGAAGATGACGCACAGAAGCAGAATGAGTACTCAACCAACGTCGGCAACATCGGCCACAAACACATCTTCCCTTCAATCCAGAGGACAGTAGCCACCACTTGCTCAGTACAACTCATTTGCCGGGGACTGAGCTGGGTAAGTGATTACATACTTAATTCTGGTCCTTCAAATACCCGTGCCAGGCTGGGTTGAGCTCCAGTTACAGACAAGATCCAAACCTGACTCTGAACCGGGGTGATTCCTCCCTACCAGGCTGCCCCTGCACCGGCTTATTTCAGCTGAGCGCTGCTAAGGCCATCAAAGAATCTACAGGTCACCCCGGCAGATGTCCTCCCCTCGGCACCACGGACCTCGGGACTGGATCGTTCTCTGGGGTGTGGCTGTCCTAGGCATGGTGGAGTATGGAGCAGCATTCCTGGTCCCACCCACTTGATGCCAGAAGCCCCCCCAAATCCCAGTCATGACCACCACAAACGTCCCACAGACATCAGCAAGTGACCCCTAGGGGCAAAATCCCCCCCAAAAGAGAAGCACAGGGACCCAACAGTCAGAGGTTGTAACTGAGCTGTGGCAAAGCGATGACTGAGGTCTGGTGAGTATCACCTGGTGGTGTCCCTCCAACGAAATCTGATCAAACACAAGAGCACAGTGGACCCTGATGCTTTCTGTGGGACTGATCAGCAGTGGCCTGCCCTCCATGATACTGTGGACTCCCTAATATGCTCCATAAGCAAAGTATCCCAGAAGGATGGGTCAGCCAGGTTTGGGGGCCACCTGTGCAAAGCCCTGAAGCTGGTCTGTGCTAAATGAAATGTGGTGGGAAAGAGAAACTTCCAGGGAAAATGGAAAAAAGAAAAAGTACAGGCGACAAGTGTGGACGTGGAAAGCTGGCGAACCCAGGGCAGGACAGCAGCCAGAGAAATCAAGAAATCACTTAAAAGCAACTAGAAAAAGTCCGGCGGTCTGAGGTGGGCAGGACCCCTGCCAGGCTGTTTACAGCAGTGGCCTCAAAGCCAGAAGGCACTGGTGCTTCCTGGCTATCAAAGAGTGAGTGAGAAGTGCCATGTGACGGTGGCCCCAGGACTCAGGAGCCTGAGGCTCAAGTGTAAGCTCTGTCCCAGGTTCCCAGAGGAGCCTGGGTCCCTGTCAGCCTCACAATCGTGAGGGGGGCCCAGTCCTGCCTGCAAAGCCTTGAAGGGGGAGCCTTTTGCTGCTGCAGGATCTTCCTCTTCCCATGCTGCAGATGGGGCACGCCCACCATGCCAAGCTCTCCAGCCTTTACACTCATTAATCTCACTGGGACTGGCGCCCACTATACAGGTGAGAAAACTGAGGCTCCAAGAGGGAAGCAGCTGGTGCCAGGCCTCCCCATGTGTCCACAGCAGCGTTGGCGGTATCTGGACTCCTGAGGCTCTCCCCCCCCTGGGTGGGGGACCCAGCGGTCTGCAGGCCCCCACAGAATCCGAAAACTCTGCAAACAAAGAGGCTTTGCCTCCCTCAGCCTGACTTTCTACCTTGAACAGAGGAGAAAGGCTTGCAGACAAGATGTTTCTTCTGGAAGAGGCCCAAGGCACTCAAGGGGAGAGGCGAAGTCATGTGGAAGAGCTGACCGCCAGCCACTGAGCCTGAAGCAGGTGGGCCTGGCCTTTAAGAGTCTGACCACGACAGGGCACCCTGCCCTGGGGAGCCCCTGCCCCCACCTGCCCCTTCCACCAGGTTGGGGACATCCGCAAGCCGCCTGTGCACGCGCAGCCTGGGGCACACCTCTTGAGCTGCCATATGTTCAGGACTCGGATTTCTCAGCAGCTGCCACTACCCAGGAGCCTGCCCTTGACACTGGGCGGAGGTGGGAGGGGGGGAATGAGCAGGGCGCAAACATTCAGGAAGAAGCCCCAAGCACTACACAGATCACTTCCTGCCTGGCTTTATCCTGACCCGCCTGCCCCTCAGATCTGTGTTTATAAACAGCGCCAGGCCCGCAACAGCTTCCAGAGCCTCAACTCTGGGCCCCTCAGGAGCCGCATAGAGAAACAGCGGCCTGGATACAACAGCCACACTCAACTGAACACGGGCTCCTCACTGCAGGAACTCAGAACTCAGAGCATATGGCTGCACACCCTCTAGGGGAGTGCCCAGCCCAACCCTTCCCCCCAACCCCTCTCAGGGGCCTCAGGTGAAGAGTCTCAGATTTCCAAGTATATGAATAAGTCCCCCTTGCTCACCTCTCAGATCAGCCCATTTTGCATCCCAAAAGATAAGTCTCTGGTTATCACTATGAAAGGTTTAAGAAAGTGCCTCAAAGAGCGGGTCATTTCAATGACATGTAAAGCACTCCATGGGACAGCAAGGCGCTGAAGAAGTAGGAAGATTCCAGAGGATCAGAGAAGGCTGGGTGGCAGTCCTGAGACCCCCCTAGGACAGAGGCTCATGGTTTAGAGAACTTGAAAAAGGATCAACCTGATCTAATTGGGGAGGGGGCCGCAGTCATGGAAGGGTCAAGTAGAGTTCATCAGATCATATTTCAAGGCCCTAGATGGTATAATAGTTCAGACCCTACTCTCTGGCTGGAGTGGCAGGCCTGCATCTAGAGCCACAGGCCCACAGTGCCCTGAGGAGGTTAAATTTCAGGGCTCCAGGGGACTTCAGGCCACAGGCTGCCACCTTGGGCTGGCAGGGTTTGGACCCCTGCGTCTCTAGGGCAAGTCTCAATTTCTCAAAACAGAGCGGTGGCCGCGTGTGTGATGCAGGTATAGGCGGAGGGCACTCAGGGGTGGAGGGAGAGTAATACCCGATAATCACAGAACCGTGAGGGCTGTATTTCAGATCCCCGTGGGAAGCGAAGGGAGACGGAGGGAGAGGGAGGAGCGAGAGAAAAAACATTTACAGGTCAGGACCCCTGGGAGGGGAGATCAGTCGGGGAGGGGGCGGGGCCTCAGTCTTGCTAGGTCCCGTCCCCCACCTCCTAAAGATGAGCGGCCTTGAGTAAACTTCTCAGGCAAGAACCTAGCCTAGTCAGGGGCAAGGGTTCTGGAGCCTCACCTCGCAGGGGCATCTGACAGTAAATACTTCCTAGGAGAGGGATGCTCCCAACTTAGTCCCAAGACGGTTAAAAGGGTCTCAAGCTAGAAGGAGTAACATCCGTGGGATGTAGAATGTGGACCCCAGACAGCAATACAGAGGAGACAGACTAGGACCCATTTTAAAGAAGCCTACCTTGCAACCAACTGGGGACACTTCAAGGATCAACGTAAGAGACCCGCAGAAAGAGCGGGGCTTCAGACGCCAGAGCTGGGGTGTCGAAACAGATCTAAAGAGGGGCTGTGTGAGGAGTATGGTCTGAGCAGTAGACTCGTGATGGCGTGAGTATAAGGGAAGCAGCTGGGGTTGGAAATGGGGTCTGATCCTGCGAGTGTGGAGTCTAGGGCTCCCAGGAGCAGAGTTCAAAGCCGCACAAATGCTGTCGGGAGGGGAAAGAGTGAGAAAGAACGCAAAACCCAGGACCTATGACTGAGAGAAAAGAGTTAGGAAGGAGTCGACACTAGGACCAAGGCTCCATCACACCGGGAAGGCAAGCTCAGTTAACACCGCGCCCACTCCGGGGTGAGAAGGGTGTCAGGAGGGGGCGGGGCTCTGGGACCAGAGCGGGCGCTGAATAAGGGCTCTAAACCCCAGCCTGGGGTACAGACCCCCAAGAGACACCCTGTGTTTGGGGGCGGTTCAGGATCCTCAGCTCATCACCCAGGATGGTGGAAGTGGTGGCAGAAAAGTCAGAGGACCCTTCCGAGCAGAGAGCCGCCAAGCGCAGCCTTATCAGCTGGTTGAGGAGACTTGAGACCCAGATGCCAGCCCACTATACCATGGGAAGCGGTGAGAGGCAGACACTCCCCCAAGCCAAAAAGCGCCGACCTCGAGGAAGGGACGAGCAGCCCAACCCGTCATGCTGTCCGGGGGGAATGTGCCTCAAGCTGGAGGCGCGGCCCTGTGCCTGTGTTCAGCGCGATCTGGACCCTAGTCGCTCGGGTTGGAGAGGGGAGGACCCAACCTCACGCCTGGGGGGGCTGAACCCCCTGCTCGGAGACTGGGGTGAGGTTTTGGGGGCCCCGCCCCCGGCCTCCCCGCGCCCCGCCCGCAACCGGAGCCCCCAGGCCAGGGGCGGGCGAGGGGGCAGGACGCCGAGCCGCAGGCGGGCCGCGCCGTGGGGCCCCGAGCGGAAGGCACAGACCTCGGCCTGCCGCCCGGCCCCCGACCCCCGCCCGCTCTGGCCGGCGCCGCCGCCGCTCACTCACTTTGGCCTCCACCAGTTCCGCCGCCATCTTGGCCACCAGCGTCCCCCGCGCCGGGAGCCCCCAGCCGTCGCGTCACGTGATCGCCCTCCATTCGCGGGCGGGGCCCGCGCCGCGGCCAATTATCACTCTCGCGCTCTCCTCCCCTCTGGCGCGCGCGACCGCGCACTGCGCAAGCGCGCGTGGCCACCGCCCGGGCCTCGGGCCAATCAGGGCTGCCCGACTACGCACCCCCCCGCCTCCCCGTTTCACTCACGGTGACTACGCCCACCCCTGGCCGTGTCTGGTTTCTTAAAGGGGTATAAGGCCGGCACAGGTTGGGGCGGGTGCTGGGTCCTGTCTGAGGAGAGAGTAGACAGTTGAGGCGACAACAATGCAGCCAGGTGTCGCGAGGCAGCCTCCAGGTGCGTGACCGGACGCCTAGCTGCCTGGGAGGAGGAAATGGTTGGCCCGCGCAGCGGCCGCCAGTGCGTGCAGTGAGGCGCCTTCGAGCGCAGCGCGGTTCATTCTCAGCGGGCCGGGAGCCCCGCGCGCTGTACATCCGGGTCCTGGGGTGGCTGAGAGGGCGCGGGCGCCACACCCCCTTGGTGCGCCGCCGGCGGAGAATTGCTGTACCCCTTACCCAATTCCCGCGGTGCAGGTGACCACCCTCCCGCCCACTCCCGCCCCGCGAGTTCCGCCTCTCCACCCACGGTAAACCTTTGGAATCTGCGCTAATCGGAAATTTACCAGCTTTAGCTTTGGCTCCCCATTGCCGGTGAGCTGCTAAGCCCAAACTTTCTTGTGTCAAAGAAAGCAAGAGGATAAAAACGTATTTCGGGGCCCATCCCTTGAGAAAATGAAGCGCCCCAAATGACTCAGTTATCAAGTTACTAATTTTTATATATAAATGCAAAAATATCCATAATGAAGAAAATACTAAAATTTAAGAGGGTATCAGTTCAGTCGCTCAGTCGTGTCCAACTCTTTGCCACCCCATGAATCGCAGCACGCCAGGCCTCCCTGTCCATCACCAACTCCCGGGGTCCACCCAAACTCATGTCCATCGAGTCATTGATGCCATCCAGCTATCTCATCCTCTGTCGTCCCCTTTTCCTCCTGCCCCCAATCCTTCTCGGCATCAGGGTCTTTTCCAATGAGTCAACTCTTCGCATGAGGTGGCCAAAATATTGGAGTTTCAGCTTCAGCATCAGTCCTTCCAGTGAACATCCAGGACTCATCTCCTTTAGGATGGACTGGTTGGATCTCCTTGCAGTCCAAGGGACTCTCAAGAGTCTTCTCCAACACCACAGTTCAAAAGCATCAGTTCTGCGGCGCTCAGCTTTCTTCACAGTCCAACTTTCACAACCATATATGACCACTGGAAAAACCATAGCCTTGACTAGATGGACCTTTGTTGGCAAAGTAATGGCTCTGCTTTTTAATATGCTATAAGAGTGTTCTTAGGAGAAGGCAATGGCACCCCACTCCAGTACTCTTGCCTGGAAAATCCCATGGACGGAGGAGCCTGGAAGGCTGCAGTCCATGAGGTCGCTGAGGGTCGGACAGGACTGAGCGACTTCACTTTCACTTTTCACTTTCATGTACTGGAGAAGGAAATGGCAACTCACTCCAGTGTTCTTGCCTGGAGAATCCCAGGGACGGGGGATCCTGGTGGGCTGCCGTCTATGGGGTCGCACAGAGTCGGACACGACTGAAGTGACTTAGCAGCAGCAAGAGGATATACAACTTTGTAACTGTATAAGTGACTTCCCTCACCTCACCAGAACTCTGACTCAACAGGGTTTTGTTTTACTTTTCTTACAGTTATTATTTTTTTAAGGGTGTGAGAACTTCCCTAGGGGTCCAGTTGATAAGATTTTGCCTTCCAATGCAGGGGGATGAGTTTGATCCTTGGTAGGGGCGGGGAGGAAACAAAACATAGAAAGAATGTTATAACAAATTGAGTAAAAACTTCAAAAATGATCCATATCAAATAAATTTTAAATAAACTAAAGCCATTAAAAAAAGAAGAAAAGGTGCAAAACTGGCACCCTTGACCCTTAGGTACCCTTCATCTAGCTTCTCCCAATGATAATATCTTACATAACCAACCACAGTGTGTTGTCAAAACCAGGAAATTGATGTTGATACCACACAGTCAATTCAGGTACAAATACTTGGATTTCACTGGGTTTTTTATGCACTTTTCCTTTGATGGTAAATTTCCTGATAGCTCAGTCAGTAAAGAATCTGCCTGCAATGCAGGAGACTTGGGTTCAGTCCCTGGGTCGGGAAGATTCCCTGGAGAAGGAAATGGCAACCCACTCCGGTATTCTTGCCTGGAGAATCCCATGGACAGAGTAGCCTGGCAGGCTACAGTCCATGGGGTCGAAAGAGTTGGACACAATTTAGCAACTAAACCACCACCACCTTTTGTGGTGGTAATGTATAGTTTTAGGAACTTTGATCACATAATAAGATTCTTGCAGCCATCAAGAACAGTTGAAGATCTGATAATGGTATTATGGCTATGTTTTGAAAAGAGTATTATTTAGTCAGATGAATGGCTAGAGAAGATTTGGTTTATATATACAATGGAATACTACTCAGCCATAACAAAGAATTAAATAATGCAATAACATGGATGTACCTAGAGAGTATCATACTAAATGAAATCAGAAAGAGAAAGGCAAATATTGTATGGTATCATTTATATGTGGAATCTAAAATATGATACAAATAAACTTATTTATAAAACAGAAAAAGACTCATAGACATAGAAAGGAAACATGATTACCAAAGGGGTAAGGTGGGGGCAAGGGGTGATAAATTAGGAGTTTGAGATTAACAGATACACACCATTATATACAAAATAGATAAGCAACAAAGTTTTATTGTATCTTGCAGGGAACAATACTCAATATCCTCTAACAAACCATAACGGAAAAGAATCTGAAAGAGAATATACATATGTATATATATGTAACTGAATCACTTTGCTGCACACCAGAAATTAACACATTGTAAATCAACTATGCTGCTGCTGCTAAGTCGCTTCAGTCCTGTCCGACTCTGTGCGACCCCATAGACAGCAGCCCACCAGGCTCCCCCGTCCCTGGGATTCTCCAGGCAAGAACACTGGAGTGGGTTGCCATTTCCTTCTCCAATGCAGGAAAGTGAAAAGGGAAAGTGAAGTCGCTCAGTCGTGTCCGACTCTTCACGACCCCATGGACTGCAGCCTACCAGGCTCCTCCATCCATGGGGTTTTCCAGGCAAGAGTACTGGAGTGGGGTGCCATCGCCTTCTCTGAAATCAACTATACCTAAATACAAAATAATAAAATACAAGAGGAGAAAGAATACATGAGGGCATATATACAGGAGAAATGCTACAGGATTTGCCTTGGACTAAGGAGGAGGGAATTGCCTGACAGTCCAATGGTTAGGACATCTATTTCTGCTTTATTGACTATGCCAGAGCCTTTGTGTGGATCACAATAAACTGTGGAAAATTCTGAAAGAGATGGGAATACCAGACCACCTGATCTGCCTCTTGGGAAATTTGTATGCAGGTCAGGAAGCAACAGTTAGAACTGGACATGGAACAACAGACTGGTTCCAAATAGGAAAAGTAGTTCGTCAAGGCTGTGTATATTGTCACCCTGTTTATTTAACTTATATGCAGAGTACATCATGAGAAATGCTGGACTGGAAGAAACACAAGCTGGAATCAAGATTGCTGGAAGAAACACAAGCTGGAATCAAGATTGCCGGGAGAAATATCAATAACCTCAGATATGCAGATGACACCACCCTTATGGCAGAAAGTGAAGAGGAACTCAAAAGCCTCTTGATGAAAGTGAAAGTGGAGAGTGAAAAAGTTGGCTTAAAGCTCAACATTCAGAAAACGAAGATCATGGCATCCGGTCCCATCATTTCATGGGAAATAGATGGGGAAACAGTGGAAACAGTGTCAGACTTTATTTTTCTGGGCTCCAAAATCACTGCAGACAGTGACTGCAGCCATGAAATTAAAAGATGCTTACTCCTTGGAAGGAAAGTTATGACCAACCTAGATAGCATATTGAAAAGCAGAGACATTACTTTGCCAACAAAGGTTCGTCTAGTCAAGGCTATGGTTTTTCCTGTGGTCATGTATGGATATGAGAGTTGGACTGTGAAGAAGGCTGAGTGCTGAAGAATTGATGCTTTTGAACTGTGGTGTTGGAGAAGACGCTTGAGAGTCCCTTGGACTGCAAGGAGATCCAACCAGTCCATTTTGAAGGAGATCAGCCTGGGATTTCTTTGGAAGGACTGATGCTGAAGCTGAAACTCCAATACTTTGGCCACCTCATGCGAGTTGACTCATTGGAAAAGACTCTGATGCTGGGAGGGATTGGGGGCAAGAGGAGAAGGGGACGACAGAGGATGAGATGGCTGGATGGCATCACTGACTCGATGGATGTGAGTCTCAGTGAACTCTGGGAGTTGGTCATGGACAGGGAGGCCTGGCGTGCTGCGATTCATGGGGTCGCAAAGAGTCGGACACGACTGAGTGACTGATCTGATCTGATCTGATCTGAAGGAGGAGGGAATTGCCTGACAGTCCAATGGTTAGGACTCCAGGCTTTCACTGCCAAGGGCCTGGGTTCAGTCCCTCTTTAGGGAACTTAGATTGCCAAAAGAAAACTAGTGAGAAGGGCCGGAGAAGGCAATGGCACCCCACTCCAGTACTCTTGCCTGGAAAATCCCATGGATGGAGGGGCCTGGTAGGCTGCAGTCCATGGGATCGCTAAGAGTCGGACGCGACTGATCGACTGCACTTTGACTTTTCACTTCCATACATTGGAGAAGGCAATGGCAACCCACTCCAGTGTTCTTGCCTGGAGAATCCCAGGGACGGGGGAGCCTGGTGGGCTGCCCTCTATGGGGTTGCACAGAGTCGGACACAACTGAAGTGACTTAGCAGCAGCAGCAGCAGTGAGAAGGGCATGGGGCTCGATCAGTGAAACTAAGTGGACTGTGAGCTGCTGATTGTTAACACCAGGGGTTTGGACTCATGAGGCAGTCATGATATTCAGTAACTAAGGCTGCTGATTCTCCCAGGACTGCTACATCAAGCTCTCTGTGTGTGATCAACATTCTGGTTGATCCCTGTTTTTGATAATGAAACCCAGGCTCAGACATGGGAAGCAACCCGCCCAGACGTTGCCAGAGCCAAAGTCTTAATCCAGGCCTGACCCTCTCCAAAGACCAGAGTGCAGTTGTAAACTGCATCAGACTCTTCCATTTGATATTCAGTAATAATTTCTCCAAGTATCAAATACCTACTATATGCCAGACACTGTTTTTTCTTTCTTTCTTTATTTGGCTGCGCTGGGTCTTAGTTGCAGCATGTGGGACCAGGGATCGAACCTGGGCTCTCTGCACTGGGAGCACATAGTCTTAGCCACTGGACCACCAGGGAAGTCCCTGCAAGACCTATTTTGAAGAAGAGGCGGGCAGACATTTTCTGCAAAGGTCAAGATAATAAATATTTTCAAATTTGCAGGCTGTACACGGCCTCTGTAGCATGACTCTACCCAATGGACATGGCTGTGTGCCAGTAAAATTTTATTTCTTAACATTGAATTTGAGTTATATATAATTTTTACATATTATGAAATAGTATTCTTTGCCTCAAACATTGAGAAGAGAAAAACATTTTTAGCTCAAGGGCTGTACAGAGGAAGTTGTCAGGCTAAATTTGGCCCTTGCTTCCTTCCTCCTTCCCTTTCCTTTTTCCTTCCATCCTGCTTTAAAAAAAATTAAAATTAATTCTGATAAAATACACATAACATAAAACTTATCATTTTAACCATTTCTAAGTGCACAGCTCAGTGGCATTAAGCACATTATATTGTTAAGCAACCATCCCCATGGTCATCTCCAGAACTTTCTCAACTCCCCAAACTGAAACTCTGTCCCCATGAAACACTGACTCCCCATCTGGTCCCCCAATTCCTGGCCCCACCATCTACTTCCTGTCTCTGTGAATCTGACTCCTCTAGGAATCTTATCAGAGAAGGCAATGGCACCCTACTCCAGTACTCTTGCCTGGAAAATCCCATGGACGGAGGAGCCTGGTAGGCAGCAGTCCATGGGGTCGTGAAGAGTCGGACACGACTGAGCGACTTCACTTTCACTTTTCACTTTCATGCATTGGAGAAGGAAATGGCAACCCACTCCAGTGTTCTTGCCTGGAGAATCCCAGGGACGGGGGAGCCTGGTGGGCTGCCGTCTATGGGGTCGCACAGAGTCGGACAGGACTGAAGCGACTTAGCAGCAACTGCAGGAATCTTATGTGAGTGGAATCACATAGTATGTCTTTTTGTGTCTGGCTTATATCACTGAGCATCACATTCTCAGGTTCATCCACGTTGTAGCAGGTATCAGAGTCTCCTTCCTAGTTAAGGCTCAGTGATAATCCATTGTGTGGATGGGCAATTTGTTTATCCATTCATCTGTTGACGGACACCTGGGTTGTTTCCATCTTTTGGCTATTGTGAACTGTGCTGCTCTGAACATGGGGGTACAAATAGCTCTTTGAAACCGTTTTCAAATCTTTGGGGTAAACACCCAGAAGTAGAATTGCTGGATCATATGGAAGTTCCTTTCTGCCTTTTTATGCAGTTCATGGGTTTCTCACAGCGAATATACTGGGGTGGTTTGCAATTACCTCCTCCAGTGGATCACGTTTTGTCAGGAACCCTCACTGTGGCCTGTCTGTCTTGGGTTGCTAAGTCCCTTCAGTCGTGTCCAACGCTGTGCGACCCCATAGACGGCAGCCCACCAGGCTCCCCCGTCCCTGGGATTCTCCAGTCAAGAACACTGGAGTGGGTTGCCATTTCCTTCTCCAATGCGTGAAAGTGAAAAGTGAAAGTGAAGTCGCTCAGTCGTGTCCGACTCTTCACGACCCCATGGACTGCAGCCTACCAGGCCCCTCCGTCCATGGGATTTTCTAGGCAAGAGTGCTGCAGTGGAGTGGCACAACATGGCACATAGCCTCATTGAGTTACCCAAGCTCCTTCACCACAACAAGGCAGTGGTCTGTGAAGGGGACAAGGCATCACCAAGTCAGTAGACACGAACTCAGGCAAACTCCGGGAGATGGTGAGTGACAGGCATGCTACAGTCTATGGGGTTGCAAAGAGTCGGACACGACTTGGCAATTGAACAACAACAGCAGCAACAAATGGTAGTTCTATTTTTAATTTCTTGAGGAATCTCCACACCATTTTCCATTTCCATTAACAGGGCACAAGGTTTCCAGTTTCTCTACGTCGCTTGTTACATTGTTTTCTTTATTAGTTTTTAATACTAACCATCCTAATAGGTATGCAGTGGTATCTCACTGGGGTTTAATTTTAACTCCCTCTGGGATTTCTTTGGAAGGACTGATGCTACAGCTGAAACCCCAGTACTTTGGCCACTTCATGCAAAGAGTTGACTCATTGGAAAAGACTCTGATGCTGGGAGGGACTGGGGGCAGGAGGAGAAGGGGGACGACAGAGAATGAGATGGCTGGATGGCATCACTGACTCGATGGATGTGAGTTTGAGTGAACTCCGGGAGTTGGTGATGGACAGGGAGGCCTGGCGTGCTGCAATTCATGGGGTCGCAAAGAATCAGACACGACTGAGCGACTGAACTGAACTGAACTGAACTGAAGGGTTAGTAATTAGAATTCTCAGTTTTTATGTGCTTATTGACCGTTTGTATATCTTCTTGGGGAAAAAAAATGTTTATTCAAGTCTTTCACCCATTTTTAAAATTCAGGTTGTTTTAGAGGACTTCCCTGATGATCCAGTAGTCAAGAATCTGCCTTCCATTGTAGGTGACCTGGGTTCAATCCCTAGTTGGGGAATTAAGATCCCACATGCCACAGAGCAACTATGCCCGTGCCAAAAACAAATAAAATAATAACCTTTTTTTTTTAAAAAAAGAGCACACATACTGCCACTAAGACCCTGTACAGCCACATAAATGAATACAAAAAAAAAAACAAAAACAAAGATCTTCACAAATTAAGTAAAAATCAGGGGGTTTTTGGTGTGCTGTTGATGAGCCTTAAGAGTTCCTTCTATATTCTGAACATTAATCCCACATCATGATTTGCAACTATTTTCTCCTATTCCCTAGGTTGCCTGACTTAATATTATTAAGATGTCAGTGCTACCCAAACCAATCTACAGATTTGCTGCAATTCCTGTTAAAATGCCAACAAGGTTTTCGGAAATAGAAAAAGCCCTTCTAAAATTCATATGGAATATCAGGACTTCCCTGGTGATTCAGTGATTAGGACTCCAAGCTTCCACTGCCGAGGGCATAGGTTCAATCCCTGGTCCAGGAGCTAAAATCCTGCAGACCTCACGATGTGGCCAGAAAAACCACAAAAATTCATGTGGGGTCTCAGGATTCCACATCAGCAATACAATCATGAAAAGGAAGAAGAAACTTAAGGCCTCACATTCCCCAATTCCAAATTTTACTATAAAGCTGTATAAGTAAAGCAGTGTGGTGCTGGCATTCTCACAGAAGCACTGTTGTTTAGCTGCTAAGTCGTGCAAAAACCAATGGAATAGACGAGAACAAATTTTATGTGTATCTCAACCAGTTTTTTAAGTATAAAAAAAAAAGGGACTTCCCTAGTGGTCCAGTGGTTAGGACTCCATGCATCCACTGCAGGGGGGGCATGGGTTCAAGCCCTGGTCAGGGAACTAAGATCCAGAAAGCAGTGCATGACCAAAAAGGAAAAAAAAAAATTTTTGTCCTTGGCTGCTAAACAGATACGAAGCCCCAATCCCCTCTTCCCCCAAACCCATTGCTTCCCAAGTTGATCTTTGTGATCACTTTACCCTGGGGTCTTTCTACCAGATGATTAGCATTTTTTTTTTTTTTTAATGAAGAAGAAGAGAAGCTGAGAACTTTTAAAAGAGCCAGTGTGGAAAATGGCTGGGTTGACTGCCTTTCCACAAAAGGAGATCAATTAACCTTTGACCCACCAGTTCCACTTTCCAGGGAAATCACCATAATCTGCTCATGGTAATACTACCAGCTGATACTTACTGTCAAAGCCTTGTTTTAAGAACTTAACATGTGTTACCATTTCATCCACATACCAACCCCATAAGTACTATCATTGAATCCATTTTACAGGTGAGAAAACCAAGGTCTTAAGCAGTTATGTGACTTGCCAAGGTCACCTAAGAAAACAAGGACATTGAAATTTCACTTGTACCTTCAGACCTAGGGAAGAGCTAAAGTCACAGCTCAAGTCTGAAAGCCCATTTCCTGGCAGAATTCCATTTTGTTTGGTCAGATCAATCTGTTGCTTTCATTGTTCAGTCATTCGGTCGTGTCTGACTCTTTATGACCCCATGGACATAGCATGCTAGGCTTCCCTGTCCTTCACTATCTCCCAGAGCTTGCTCAAACTCATATCCATCAAGTCAGTGATGCCATCCAACCGTCTCAAACTCTGTCACCCCCTTTTCCTTCTGCCTTCAACTTTTCCCAGCATCAGGGTCTTTTCCAATGAGTCAGCTCTTCACATCAGGTGGCCAAAATCTAGTCAGGCCTTCAACTGATTGGATGAGACTTGCCCACATTAGGGAGGAGAATCTGCTTTCCTTAATAATCCACTAACTTAAATACCAAAATCATAGAGAGGGAAATGGCAACCCACTCCAGTATTCTTGCCTGGGAAATCCCATGGACAGAGGAGCCTGGTGGGCTTTATAGTCCTTGGTGTTGCAAAGAGTCAGACACAACTTCAACAACAACAAACACACAATCAGGCAGATTGTGATTTGGGGAAATACCTCTTGATGGAAATGTGGCATAAAATGGAGAGTGAAGTGACCTAGGGATATGGAATGTATAGTTTTATAAGAAACTAAAATTTGTATAGAGTCATAGTTGCAAATATTCAAATAATAAAGTCTGTCAGTAAAGGAGAAAACAAACAAACAAACAAAATCATCTGAAAACACCTTCAGAGAAACAGAGTAATGTTTAACCAAATATCTAGGCACCTTGGCTCAGACAAGTTGTTGTCGTTCAGTCACTCTTTCCCAGCGTCAGAGTCTTTTCTAATGAGTCAGCTCTTCATATCAGGTGGCCAAAGTATTGCAGCTCAGCCAAGTAGACATATAAAATTAACCCGTGGGATTTCCCTGGTGGTCCAAGGGTTAAGATTCTGTGCTTCCTTCGAACCCTGGTTAGGAAACTAAGATCCTACATGCTATGTGCTTGTGGCTAAAAAAAGGCCCCCAAAATAAAAATAAGATAATAATTAACTAGCACTCAGGGTAAGATAAGATGGTGGCTGTGGGAAAATGGCTGGTGGGTAATAATAGTGGAAACCTGAAGCCAGGGAGGAGACTAGTGCAGGCACATAACGATAGGGCTGTGGACCAGGGTAGGGCCGGGGGAGTGGGGTGAAATGGTCAGAGTCAAGGGGTTTGTATTAGATGTACAGTTTAACGAGTTTTAATGCACTCTGTTTTCATTTTAAAATATGGTTGGATGGCATCACCGACTCAATGGACACGAGTTTGAGCAAACTCCAGGAGAGAGTGAAGGACAGGGAAGCCTGGTGTGCTGCAGTCCACGGGGTCTCAAATAGTCGGACACGAGTGAACAACAACCTCACCCCAATAGGAAGCTCTGTCCCCATCAGCCGTCATTCCCGTCCCCAGCCCCTGAAAACCATTAACCTACTTTCTGTCTCTGTGGATTTGCTTGTCCTGGACATTTCATATAAACGGAATCACACCTGTGTGGCCTTTTCTGTCTGCCTTCTCTCCCTAAGTGTCACATACTCAGGGCTCATCCACATTGTAGCATGTGTCAGTGCTTCACTCCTTTTTATGGCTGAATAATACTCCACTGTATGAATGGACCATTTATCCATTTCTTTGCCCGCACCATATCTCTCCTGCCCCAGCACAGTCCCCAAGGCCAGGCCCCTCCCCATGGTCTCTGCTCCTGGCAGAAGCCACTAGAGGGCACTGGTGAGTGCCTGAGTCAGGTCCTGCCCCTCCTCTGACAGTGGTGCTCCAGGGCTCCCACCTCCCTCAGGGTAAGAACCCAAGTCTTCCCTGTAAGTCACAAGGCCCTGTCCAACCCCTACCCCAAACCCACCCTCAGCTACTTTCTCTCTCCTCTTCACTCACTCTGCTTCAGTCACCTCCCCTCCTAGCTGTTCCTTCAACACACAGCATGGTGCTGCCCCAGGGCCCTTGCACAGTCACACCTGCATTGCCCCTCCCACAGATATCCACAATTGCCCCCTCCATCTAGTCAAGGCTATGGTTTTTCCAGTGGTCATGTACAGATGTGAGAGTTGGACTGTGAAGAAAGCTGAGTGCTGAAGAATTGATGCTTTTGAACTTGTGGTGTTGGAGAAGACTTGAGAGTCCCTTGGACTGCAAGGAGATCCAACCAGTCCATTCTGAAGGAGATCAGCCCTGGGATTTCTTTGGAAGGAATGATGCTAAAGCTGAAACTCCAATACTTTGGCCACCTCATGTGAAGAGTTGACTCATTGGAAAAGACTCTGATGCTGGGAGGTATTGGGGGCAGGAGAAGGGGACGACAGAGGATGAGATGGCTGGATAGCATCATTGACTCGATGGACATGAGTCTGAGTGAACTCTGGGAGTTGGTCATGGACAGGAAGGCCTGGCGTGCTGCGATTCATGGGGTCACAAAGAGTCAGACACGACTGAGCGACTGAATTGAACTGAACTGAACTGATCTTCTTCAGGGCTCTGCCCTGATACCTTCTTACACATTCAGTTCAGTTCAGTTGTGTCCGACTGTTTGCCTGCGCCCCGCCACCCCCCTCCCCCCCCTCCACCGCCCCATGGACTGCAACACGCCAGGCCTCCCTGTCCATCACCAACTCCTGGAGTTTACTCAAATTCGCATCCGTTGAGTTGGTGATGCCATCCAACCATCTCATCCCCTGTCGTCGCCTTCTCCCGCCAATCCTTCCCAGCATCAGGGTCTTTTCTAGTGAGTCAGTTCTTCGCATCAGGTGGCCAAAGTATTGGAGTTTCAGCTTCAATATCAGTCCTTCCAATGAATATTCAGGACTGATTTCCTTCAGGTTGGACTTGTTGGACTCCAAGGGACTCTCAAGAGTCTTCTCCAATACCACAGTTCAAAAGCATCAATTCTTCGGTGCTCAGATTTATAGTCCAACTCTCACATCCATACATGACTACTGCTGGAAAAACCATAGCCTTGACTAGACAGACCTTTGTTGGCAAAATAATGTCTCTGCTTTTTTTTTTTTTATTTTTTATTTTTTTGAAGATGCAGCTGGGTTTATTTGTTCTTCGTTGCTGCTGCTGCTAAGTCGCTTCAGTCGTGTCCGACTCTGTGCGACCCCATAGACGGCCTCTTACCAGGCTCCCCTGTCCCTGGGATTCTCCAGGCAAGAATACTGGAGTGGGTTGCCATTTCCTTCTCCAGTCTCTGCTTTTTAATATGCTGTCTAGGTTGGTCATAACTTTTCTTCCAAGGAGTAAGCATCTTTTAATTTCATGGCTGCAGTCACTATCTGCAGTGATTTTGGAGCCCTCAAAAATAGTCTGCTACTGTTTCCACTCTTTCCCCATATATTTGCCATAAGTGATGGGACCAGATGCCATGATCTTCGTTTTCTGAATGTTGAGCTTTAAGCCAACTTTTCACTCTCCTCTTTCACTTTCATCAAGAGGCTCTATAGTTCTTCTTCACTTTCTGCCATAAGGGGGTGTCATCTGCATATCTGAGGTTATTGATATTTCTCCCGGCAATCTTGATTCCAGCTTGTGCTCCATCCAGCCCAGTGTTTCTCATGATGTACTCTGCATATAAGTTAAACAAGCAGGGTGACAATATACAGCCTTAAAGTGAAGTGAAGTCACTCAGTCGTGTCCAACTCCTTGCAACCCTGTGGATTGTAGCCTACCAGGCTGGTCTGTCAATGGGATTCTCCAGGCAAGAATACTGGAGTGGGGTGCCATTGCCCTCTCCAGGGGAATCTTCCTGACCCAGGGATCTAACCCGGGTCTCCCGCATTGCAGGCAGACCCTTTACCCTCTGAGTCACCAGGGAAGCCCTTGACGTACTCCTTTCCCTATTTGGAACCAGTCTGTTGTTCCATGTCCAGGTCTAACTGTTGCTTCCTGATCTGCATACAGATTACTCAAGATGCAGGTCAGGTGGTCTGGTACTCCCATCTTACACATTATACAGGATATTTGCTACCATCTGCCCCCAGAACTTCAACAATGTTCCCTAATCCTATTTCACTTCCCTCCACAGCACTTCTCACTATTTGACATATCACATAGGAAAAGGGGGCAACAGAGGATGAGATGATTGGATGACATCAGCGACTCAATGGACATGAGTTTGAGCAAACTCCAGCAGACAGTGAAGGGCAGGGAAGCCTGGCGTGTTTCTGTCCATGGGGTCACAAAGAGTCGGACACAACTTAGTGACTGAACAACAACAATATTTATTTACTGACCTCCCTGCCATCCCTCATTACAATATAAACCCCACTTAGACAAGGATGCTTGTTCTTTGTCCCCAGCACCTCACTAAATGCCTGGAAGGCAGGAGGTGCTCACTAAGTGTGTGATGGATGAATGAATACCATCTGCATTCTAAAAATTTAGACTGTGTTTATTGTTTAAATATATTGGGACTTTCCTGGTGGTCCAGTGGTTAAGATTCCGTGCACCCAATACAGGGGAACTGGGTTTGATCCCTGGACAGGACTGCAAGGAGATCAAAACAGTCAGTCCTAAAGGAAATCAACCCTGAATATTCATTGGAAGAACTGATGCTGCAGCTGAAGCTCCAGTACCTTGGGCACCTGATGTGAAGAGCCAACGCACTGGAAAAGACCCTGATGCTGGGAAAGATTGAGGGCAGGAGAAAGGGGTGGCTGAGGATGAGATGGTTAGATAGCATCACCAATATTCAGTAAATATGATTTTGAGCAAGTACTGGGAGATAGTGGAGGACAGAGGAGCCCGGCGTGCTGCAGTCCATGGGGTCGCAAAGAGTCAGACACGGCTTAGCGATTGAAGAACAACAGGGAACTAGATCCCATATGCCTCAACTAAGACCCAGTGCAGCCAAATAAATAAATATTTAAAAAAATCAACCAAATAGATAAATATTTAAAAAATCAAATATACAGTTTTTCTCAATCTTGACGCTGTGGACACTGGGGCAAGATCGTTGTCTGTGGGGCCGTCCTGGGCATTGTGGAGTGTGGCGCAGCCTCCCTAGCCCCCACCTACTTGATGCCAAGAGCCCCACCAGTTGTGACAGCTACAGATGTCCCCAGACATGGCCTAGTACCCCCTGGGGGAAAACTCGCTCCAGGGCTTGATCCTGTGGTGTAGGGCAAGGATTGTTACTATTGCTGTTCAGTCGCTAAATCGCGTCAGACGTGACTCTTTGCAACCCCATGGGCTGCAGCATGCCAGGCTCCTCTGTCCCCCACTATCTTCCAGAGTTTGCTCAGATTCATGTCCACTGAGTCGGTGATGCCATCCAACCATCTCATCCTCTGCCTCCCCCTTCTCCTTTTGTCTTCAATCTTTCCCAGCATCAGGGTCTTTTCCAGTGAGCTGGCTCTTGGAAGGCCAAGAGGGTGATGATTACATGTTCCATCTTACAAATGAGGCTTACATCAGACATGGGAAGTGTCAGGGTTCTGCTCACTGGGGTCTTCACTCAGATGCTCCCTTACACCCTGCGGTAACCACACATCCCAGGGGTCTGGGATAAGTCTGGTTTACAACCTTCCTGTAAACCAGGTGTTATCATTTTTATCCTGGCATAAATAAATAAGTATCCCTTTTGCTTTCAAAACCGTCCTGGGTTTGCGCTCCGGTGAACGGATATATCCACTCAAACTGCAATCAGGCACCATGCATGACTCAGCAATCCCACTCCTAGGGGTGTACCCAGCAGAAACGTTGTCGGGACACGTGCTAGAATGTTCCATAACTGAGTTAGTCATAACCACCCCAAGCTGGAAACAACCCAAATTCCCAACAACAGTGAAACGGATAAGGAAATTATGCGGGGGTCTCAGAAAGAGAACAGAGCGGTGAGGTTAGGCAAAGTCCAGCCCTCCAAAACATGGACAAAGCTTCATATGAATTTCAAGTGCAAGAAACCAGATTCCAAAGAGGCCATGCTGCATGATTCAACATGTATGAAATTCAAAAATTTCCCCCCTCTCCAGATCTGACAGCGTCTTAAAAAGCAGAGACATCACTTTGCTGACAAAGGTCTATACAGACAAAGCTATGGTTTTTCCAGTAGTCATGTATGGCTGTGAGAATTGGACCATAAAGAGTTTGATCGCCAAAGGATTGATGCTTTTGAACTGCAGTGCTGGAGAAGACTCTTGAGAGTCACTTGGATAACAAAGACATCAAACCAGTCAATCCTGAAGGAAATCAACCCTGAATACTCACTGGAAGGACTGATGCTGAAGCTGAAACTCCAATACTTTGGTCACCTGATGTGATACATTCCATATCATTAGATCACTTCACCCTCCATTTTATGCCACACTTTCATCAAAGGTATTTTCCCAAATCACAATCTGCCTGATTGTGTGTTTGTTGTTATTATTGAGGTTGTGTCTGACTCTTGGAGACCCCATGGATGGTAGCCCGCCAGGCTCCTCTGTCCATGGGATTTCCCAGGCAAGAATACTGGAGTGGGTTGCCATTTCCCTCTCCATGATTTTGGTATTTAAGTTAGTGTATTATTAAGGAAAGCAGATTCCCCTCCCTAATATGGGTGGGTCTCATCCAATTAGTTGAAGGCTAGACTTTGGCCACCTGATGGGACGAACTGACTCATTGGCAAAGACCCTGATTCTGGGAAAGGTTGAGGGCAGGAGGAGAAGGGGATGACAGAGGATAAGATGGTTGGATGGCATCATCGACACAATGAACATGAGTTTGAGCAAACTCTGGGAGATAGTGAAGGACAGGGAGAGAAGGACACAACTTAGCAACTCAACAACAATCCCAGATCTGTGTGACTGGAAGACATGATGGTGGGAATCTTTGGACAGCAGTGACCGGAAGAGACACAGGGAATTTCTGGGGTTTCTGAGGGCTGGTCATTGTGTTCTTGATTTTCATATTGGGTTACTAGTGTGTGTTTTACTTTGTGAAAGGCATCTTTACTTTGTGAAAGGCATCGGATTTCATATATTTGATTTATGCCATTTCTGTATATTGGTTAAACTTCAATCATAACTTCAGACAGAAAACAAATTTATGGGGACTTCTTTGGTGGTCCACTGGCTAAGGCTCCGTGCTCCCAATGCAGAGGGCCCGGTTTCCATCCCTGGTCAGGGAACTGGATCCCACATGAAGCAACTAAGGATCCCTCATGCCAGTGCAGCCAAATAAATAAATAAAAAGAAAGCAAACTTACGGTTATGAAAGGGGGAGGGAAGGGATAAATTGGGAGTTTGGCATTAACAGATCCACACTAGTATGTACAAAATAGATGAACAACAAGGACCTACTGTAGAGCACAGGGAACTATATTCAGTATTTTTAATAACCTGTAGTGGAAAACAATCTTTAAAAGAACACATATATACAACATACATACACACATATATAAAACATATATATACTATGTATAGGGCTTCCCTAGGAGCTCAGCGGTCAAGCATTCACCTGCCAATTCAGGAGACAAGAGTTCGATCCCTGGGTCTGGAAGATCCTCTGGAGAAGGAAATGGCAACCCACTCCAGTATTCTTGCCTGGGAATTCCAATGGACAGAGGAGCCTGGTGGGCTACAGTCCATGGGGTCACAAAGAGTCAGATACAACTAAGTGACTAACACACCTCTATGCTATTTTTCTTTTTTTTTTTAAATCTTATTTTTGTTCACTCTATTTTTTAAGGTTTTGTTTTTTTTTTTTTAATTTTTAGCCACTCTGGGAAGCATGCAGGATCTTAGTCCCCACCCCCATCAAACCTTGCCACCCTTCCCCGTCCTTCCCCCTCCTCTCCCTCTGAGTCCTAACCCCTAGACCACCAGAGCCCTGCCCTCTCCACTTTAGTTCGGTAGTTTTCTCATCTTTCAGGAATCACCTCCTCCAGGCAGCCCTCTGAGATTCCTCCAGGCTAGATCACCACCCTCTCTGTTCGATCCCCATTTCTCATTCTCCCTCCTTCCTGGCACAATTTGAAAGTTCCATTTGTGCAAATATCTAATTGACTATTTCCTTCTCTAGAGGGTCAGCTCCCCAAAGGGCAGGGACTTTTTTCCCCCTCAACCACAGGCTCCCAGGGCTTCCCTGGTGGCTCAGTTGGTAAGGAATCTGCCCACAATGTGTGAGGCCTGGGTTCAGATCCCTGGGTTGGGAAGATCCCCTGGAGAAGGTAAAGGTCACCCACTCCAGTATTCTGGCCTGGAGAATTCCCTGGACTGTATAGTCCATGGGGTCGCAAAGAGTGGGACACCACTGAGCGACTTTCACTTCACTTCTTCGCAGGCTCCCAGGAAAACATTTGCTTAGACCCAGCAGCGGTGAGCCCCGAGGGATGTCAGCGATTCCCTGAAAAAAGGTTGAGCCTGGCTTCGGAGCTGATGGGTGTGTTTGCAGGCGGGGAAGGGTGGGGCGGGTGGAAAGTCCCACAGCCCGGAGGTCCCAGGGGGCAGTTTAGGAACAAAGAAATGCAAAACAGTTCGAGCAGGTCTCTAATAGAGTCCCTAAGGGGCCACTGGAGCCCTCACGAAAGGCGGAGTCCAGAACAGACCCACCTTCGCTTACCCTCTAGGAGTCTCAGTTTTAACCTCTGTAAACTGGATCTGAACAGAACCTCTGGAAGGGGCCAAGCTCCTCCCTGAGACCTAGACACAGTTCAGTGATCTTAGGCACCAGCGCTGGCCCGCCCATTCCCACCATGCAGCCTGCCAGACCTCCCTATACTCAGCTGTCCAATCATTCAGAGAAGCGATACCCCTTCCTAAAGCTGTTCCAGAAAATTCCATGCAACAATATCCCTGATGCGTGTAGCTGGACTACCTAACCCTGAGCTGTTTGCAGTAATCCTGGATCCTGAGACAAAAGGAGAAATCGACAATAACTGGTCCTATCTTTAAAAAATCGGATGCTGGGACTTCTCTGGTGGTGCAATGGCTAAGACTGCTGCTGCTGCTGCTGCTAAGTCGCTTCAGTCATGTCTGACTCTGTGCGACCCCACAGATGGCAGCCCACCAGGCTTCCCCGTCCCTGGGATTCTCCAGGCAAGAACACTGGAGCGGGTTGCCATTTCCTTTTCCAATGCATGAAAGTGAAAAGTGAAAGTGAAGTCACTCAGTCGTTCCGACTGTAAGCGACCCCATGGACTGTAGCCTACCAGGCTCCTCTGTCCATGGATTTTCCAGGCAAGAGTACCGGAGTGGGGTGCCACTGCCTTCTCCGATGGCTAAGACTACATACTCCCAATGCAGGGTGGTCAGGGAATTAGATCCCACATGCCCCCACTAAGAGTTTGTGTGTGCAACTAAAGAACCCTCATACCACAACTAAAAAGATCCTACATACCGCACAAAGATTAAAGATCCTATGTGTGGCAACTCAGACCTGGTGCAGTCAAATAAATAAATATTAAAAAAAAAAAAAAAAGAAGTTGGGTGCTTTCCTCGTCGTCATGGACTGTTTTTGCATTTATTTGAATTTTAAAAAGTGATATTAAAATATAATCATCAGAGGGCTTCCCTGATGGTCCTGTGATTAAGACTCCATGCTTCTAATGCAGGGGACATGGGTTCGATCCTTGGTTGGGGAACTGAGATCCCACATGCTGCACAGTATGGCCAAAAAAAAATTTTTTTAATGTAATCATCAGGGGCATTTCCTGGTGGCCCAGTAGTAAAGAATCCACCTGCCAATGCAGGAGACGTCCATTCGATCCCTGGGTCAGGAAGATCCCCTGGAGGAGGAAATGGCTACCCACTCCAGTATTCTTATCTGGAGAATCTCACGGATAGGGGAGCCTGGTGGGCTACAGTCCATGGTGTCATAATGAGTTGGACACGACTTAGAGACTAAACAACAATAACATCATCAGGGAGATTCCCTGGCGGGCCAGTTGGTTAAGACTCTGTACTTCTAATGTGGGGGAGCATGGGTTCAATCCCTGGTTGGGGAACAATAAGACCCTCACATGCAACATGGTGCAGTCAAAAATAATAATAATGACCATTGGGACTGAGTTTTTTGGAGCACCCAACCCCTGGTTTAAATTTTGTGCCTCAAAATATAAGAGAGTTCCTCACTCTCTTCAGTACAGCATGTAGTAAGTGTTAATAAATGCTCCTAGAAGGAATGGTTGCAATGTATAAAATCTAGTGTTTATTCCACAATGACAGCTGTTTCAGTTTGCTGGGGCAGTCACAACAAAACGCCACAGTCTGGGTGGCTCACACAGCAGAACTTTATCGTCGCACAGTTGTGGAGGTCAGAAGTCGCACATGGAGGTATGTTGGCAAGGTTGGTTTCTGCTGAGGCCTCTGTCCGTGGCTAGCAGATGGCTGCCTTCTCTCTGTGTCTTCACAGTTTCCCTCTGGGCCTGTCTTTCCACAATCTCACCAGTATGACTGGTGTCGCATTAAATTAGGACCTAAAGATCTCATTTTAACTTAATTGGCTCTTTCAAACCCTGTCTCCAAATAAACTCACATTCTGAGGTCCTGGGGTGTTAAGTCTTTAATATGTGAGTTGAGGAGCAGGCATAGTTTAGCCCATAAGAGGAGCAAACTCTTCAATGGGGCTTAATGTGCTAGGTGCTTTTTTTAAAAATTTATTTATTTGGCTGTGTCCCATCTTAGCTGTAGCATGTGGGATCTTTAGTTGTGGCACATGAAATCTAGCTCCCTGACCAGCGGTGGAACCCATGTCCCTGCATTGGAAGCACAGAGTCTTAGCCATTGGACCACCAGGGAAGTCCCTAGGTGCTTTATTTATATTAACTTCTTTAAGTTTCACAAGATCCCCATAATTCAACAGGTTCTGTTATTATTCAACATTTTACATGAAGAATTTGAGGCTCAGAGAAGTTATGTAACTTGCCCAAGTTCACACAGACAGTGAGGGCTGAATCTAAATTCACAATATCTGTCTTAATGTCAGCCAAATCTGAAATCCATCTAGGAAGTAGTAGTGGGGCAGGGTTGCTTCCTGACTAAACCATTCCTTTTTTATTGTGGCAAAATAGACATGACGTAAAATTGACCTTTTTAATAATTTTTGAGTGTGCAGTTTAGTGTGTTCCGTGCATTCACATTGTTGTGCAGCCACCCGCATCATCCATCTCCATGACTTTTCAATTTTTCCAAACTGAAACTCTGTCCCCTTCAAACACTGACTCCCGTTCCCCTTCCCTCAGCTCCTGGCACCCACTACTTTGCTTGTCTTTTTCATTTGACTCCTTTAAGGAGTACAGGTACAATTAAGGCTTCACAGGTAGCACAGTGGTAAAGAATCCGCCTGGCAAGCAGGCAGATACGGGTTTGAACCCTGGGTGGGGAAGATCCCTGGGGAAGATCCCTGCAGAAGTAAATGGCAACCCACTCCAGTATTCTTGCCTGGAAAAGGCATAGCCAGAGGAGCCTGGTGGGCTACAGTTCATGGGGTCGTGGACATGACTTAGTGACTAAACAATGACAATAGGTAGAATTATGCAATATTTGCCCTTTTGCTTCCAGCTTATTTCACTGAACATAATGTCGTCTTATCCATGTTGTAGCCCGGGTCAGAATTTCCTTCCGTTTTAAGGTTGAGTAATATTCCAACCGTACAATTTAAAGTCACTTGGTTCCACCCTTATTAGCTGTGTGACCTTGGGGAAATTAATTCTCTGAGCCTCACTTTGCTCCTGCGTAAAATAGGCCACACAAAACCCGGGGTGTGGGGAAGATTACATGAACGAATAAATTTAAAAGGTGGTGATAAGCCTTCAACAGCATCAAAGGCAGATGCAAGGGGCGTGCAGTGGCGGCCTTTGGTCAGCAGGGGCCGCTGCCAGGGCCTCCGGGGGCCTTCCGGTCCTCCCTGCGCCGCAGCATGCGCATGCGCAGCAGAGCCTCCCTGCAGAGGTTACTTTTTTCTCTTGGTTCCTCCCCGCCCTTTACCCCCGCAGGTATTATTACTGCAGACCCGGAGCCTGGCTGTGGTTGCTTTTTCTCTGTGCTGAAGCTCTGCTTCTCCCCCAGGTTTCTGGGTCTGGTGGGGAGTTGTCCTCTGCCAACACCTGGCCCCATCCCTACAGCTTCAGGGTGGAACTCCTCCCCATGGGGGTTAGAGTGTAGAAAGAGAGGTCGCTCAGTCGTGTCCGACTCTTTGCAACCCCGTGGATTGTAGCCTACCAGGCTGCTCTGTCCATGGGATTCTCCAGGCAAGAATACTGGAGTGGGGTGCCATTTCCTTTGCTAGGGAATCTTCCTGATCCAGGGATTGAACCCAGATCTCCCACACTGCAGGCAGGCTTTTTACCATCTGAGCCACCAGGGAAGCCCTGTATGGGGAAGGATGTCTTAAATTTCGCCATCCTCTCCCCAGCTTCTTTAACTTAGACTAAGTTAGAATTTCTCAATAAACAATCTATTCACTTGCGAGCAAATTCAACCCTATTAATGAAAACCTTTGCTTTTCTTCTCTGAAATGTTCTATTTTGCAAGGAGGTGCTGTCGAGTGCCTAAGACGCAGCCTAGCACACGTTGTATGCTGAGTGCACTTTAAACATTATAAAAGATTAAGATAAAACATTTATTAAGAATGAGAAGCTGGATACCCATCTGCTGAAAAGGCGTCCCCCGAAGGGTGCATGCGCTTGTCTGGTAAAACTAATATAAAACGTTCCTGACAAGAACACAGGCGCACGTGTTTGAATACCCGGAATTGAGCTAGGGCATTGACTTTAGCTGCCTGCAGCTCTGCGTCTCGGTCGTTCAACAGATATTTAGGGAGCAGCGCCTTACTGCCTCAGTTTCCCCCTGGGTTAAACGTGGGATCGTTATAGTAATCTTTGATTAAATGAAATCAGGGCTGTGACCGCGCTTTACAAAACAAAATGCGTAAAGCCCTTTGTAGGGATAGGAGAAGACAGTCTTATTTTAGAGTCTATTCGAACTTGCATAGCTTTGTACAGAGGCACAACTGTTTCTTCTTCTTCCAGCGCAGGGATATCACTGCAGGCTCCCTTCTTTTGACAGAGTGAATTTAGGGGAAGATTTATTGAAGGGGATTTATTTACACTAATGAGAATATGATTACCTGATGCAAGATATACTTACTTGCGCCTACTGTGTACCAGGCATTGGGCTGGGCTCTTTATAAAGAATAAAGATCCTAAATTAAATGCCAATTCTTTCCCTAGAGTCGAAGATCTGATATACAACGGTTTCTTAGGGTCATATCAGGACACGAATACAAAATAGTGTTCCTGCGCCACCCCCTGGAGAGAAAATGAAATAGAAAATGAGATTGCGCATGTGGAAAAGCGCCTAGCTCCCACGCTTGCGACGCAGCAAACCAGTCCCTGAAATGTGTTCTATAATTGTAACGACAACTAATTAGAAATAACTGAGGTGTGTCAGACTCGGTGCTAATCCCTCTACATCTATTTAGTGAATTTTACTCTCCCTCAAACAAAGAAGTAGTATTGATCATCCCATTGCGCAGATAAAGAAACTGAAGCACAGAAAAACCTGCATATCTAGTGTAAGAACACTTAGAGTGATGGAGCTGATAAGGTTTTATTTATTGTTTTATCCACAAAGCCTATAGCAATGCCTGGCGTAGTAGACGCTGAATTTGTCTTTGTGGGAAAAGTGGGTGATTAATATCTGCTTTCGAAAAGGTTTTTTGTTTTAAGAAATAATTAAAGACAGCTGACTGCAGAACTAGTCCAGAGGTCCCAAGTACTCTTCTCCCAGTCCCAGACCTAGTACTGTCAGTCATCATATCAAACCTTAATCTTAGTACAATCCACAGACTCTATTCACATCGTAATACCTTTTTCATAGAAGTGGTTGGCACTTTGCAAAATGACATGGTTGCTAAGCTATGGTTAATAGTCTCAGCTAAAATGCCACTCTTCGCTTTTTGCACCTAAGTATTGCATCGCGTGCACCCAGCTCGAGGCAACCACGCCCCCGGGAAAATCCAAGCATGGAATGCAAACCCTCGGTATTAGAGCAGCCGCGCCGCCGCCTAAGGGGTTACCCGGGTTGGGTGGTGGTGGTGGGGAGGGTGTTCCTGCGCTTGCGCGCGGCGTCGCTTCGCTCCGCCCCCGAAGCGCGGTCAGATGACCCGCCCAACCGGCGTCGGCCTATAAAGTCTCGGGTGTTGACGTCAGCGTTCTCTTCCGCCGTCGTCGCCGCCATCCTCGGCGCGACCTAGCTTGCTCGGATCTGCCTGGGAGAATCCACCGCCATCCGCCACCATGGTGAGCAACGCTGTTCAACCGGGGGCCTGAAACGGCAGCGAGGCCTCGGCAGGGCTAGCGCTGCCAAGCCTGGAGACCTGTGGCCTCCCTGACTGGGAGGAGACATGGCGGCGGCCGGGGCCGGTGGAGCCGGGGCAGGTGAAGCGGCTGCCGCCATGTCTGCACGCCGCACTGCTCGCCGACCTCCGCTTCCGGGGGCGCCGCCGCCTCGCGGGGTCCCGGGCCCGGCTGAAGCTGGGGCGGAGGCGGGGCGGGGGGGTATGATGATGTGGCAGACGCTGTAATGGCGGGCGCCGCAGCGCGAGCCGGGAGAGGGGAGCCGCCTTATGTAACCCGCGGGCCGGGAGTTTCAGTCTGATTTTCTGTCGGGAGCCGTGGGCGTCTTGGAAATGGCTAAAGGAGAGAAGAGTAAGACCTTTAGAAGCGCCCGATCTTCTCCCGCTGTGTAATCTTGGCCTGGTGTCTTGTCTTTCGTGAACCTCCCAGTTGTGAACACCTGATCTAAAGCCACGAGGTGGAGGTTCGCGCCTGGTAGGGCTGCGCAACCCCCCTCCCCAAACCGGGGGTGGCATATTTATGAATCGAAGGTGGGGTGGGTGGCTCTAACTGACCCCCACAACCCCAGAGAGGGGTGACCTTGGAGTTCGGAGAGCTCCTATGGTTGGGAAGCCTTGGGGTATACCAGTGCCCACACAGTAGGACACTTGAGGTTCAGCTGGACCCCACGAGACCCCAGTATGTACGTAGTATAAAGGTAATCTGTTGTCAGTCTTTGGGACTTAGTCCCCAATTTCTGTTCTGAGTTCTCACTTTGGGTGTGACAGCCAAGATCAGGCTTTTCAGGGACAGGGTGAATTGGACATCTTTAAAGGGGTATTAACAAAGAAAGGGGGATTTAGGTCGGAGTTGGCAGCACCGGGGACCAGCCTCTTTTGGCTAGGGCCCTGCAGCCTCTATTGATCAAAGTCTCTGTGCCAAGGATCCTTCCTGGAGTGCTGGCCTGTCATGACCCTCCCCTCCTCCACCCTGCCCAGGTGAACTTCACAGTAGACCAGATCCGGGCCATCATGGACAAGAAGGCCAACATCCGGAACATGTCTGTCATTGCCCACGTGGACCATGGCAAGTCCACTCTGACGGACTCCCTGGTGTGCAAGGCGGGTATCATCGCCTCTGCCCGGGCTGGGGAGACCCGCTTCACTGACACCCGGAAGGACGAGCAGGAGCGTTGCATCACCATCAAGTCAACGTGAGCAAGTCCCCTGGTGTCGTCTCCACAAGGACAGGGGGATGCTGCTTGCTCTGAGTCCTTAGTAGTGGGCAGGAAGGATAGACATAGGCCTTTCCCCACAGACTTCTGGGGAGAGGAGCACTTTGTAACTGGGCTTCTGAACTGGGAGGGATGATGGCGCTTCATCTGGTGGGATAGGCACTTTTGCCTCCAGGGGAAGAGGCACAGTGATGGGTGGTAGAGTTAAGGAGTTTGGAGGGGAAGGGAGCTGGGGGCTCTTGGCAACGTCTGAAGGATGCTATTGGCATCTGGGGTCAATGCTAAAGTCCTGCTGTGTGCACGGCAGCCCCCTGTGAGTTTTCTGACCCCAGATGTCAGGGTGAGAACCTCCCCCACCCCAAAGAAAAAGCAGTGACAGCAGTTGTCTTCATTTAGTCATTTGTCCTTGGTCATTGCTCTGAGGCTCACTGCCCTGCAGGGCAGGGAAGGGTGAAAAGTAGCCTTTGGGATTTCTAGCTCCTATGTAGTCGCTGCCTTTTAACAACAGGTGTGTCGAGCCTGGGAGGACCCAGGTGGACTCTGGTGCCAGGGAAGTGGCTGTCCTTGGCAGAGGGTGCTGCAAAGATAAATGTCCCCAGATGCGGTGGCTCTTGTGTTGGGAGTCTCAAGTTCATCTTTAAGGATGAGTAATGCAGGGGGAGGGAACAGGTTGCAGCATCTGCCTGGCTTTTTATTGGATCCCAGCCTCACTTAAGAATGAAGAGCGTCCACCTGACTCCCCCTCAGTGGGAACCTGATTGACCACAGGCCAGGCTAAGGTGTGGCTTCCACCTGGCTCACCTGTTCCCATCTTTTCAGGGCCATCTCCCTTTTCTACGAGCTTTCAGAGAATGACTTGAATTTCATCAAGCAGAGCAAGGATGGCTCTGGCTTCCTCATCAACCTCATCGACTCCCCTGGGCACGTCGACTTTTCCTCAGAGGTGACAGCTGCACTCCGTGTCACTGACGGTGCCTTGGTGGTGGTGGACTGCGTGTCGGGTAAGCAGTGGGCACCCCCTAGGACGGCTTGGAACCTGGGGCTGTCCCCTCTCTGGCTGCAAGAGCGCCTCATCCCCTGCTGGTCTGCAGGTGTGTGTGTGCAGACAGAGACGGTGCTGCGCCAGGCCATCGCCGAGCGCATCAAGCCAGTGCTGATGATGAACAAGATGGACCGGGCCCTGCTTGAGCTGCAGCTGGAGCCTGAGGAGCTCTACCAAACCTTCCAGCGCATCGTGGAGAACGTCAACGTCATCATCTCCACTTACGGCGAGGGCGAGAGCGGCCCCATGGGCAACATCATGGTAGGACAGCCTAACTGCTGGGTTTAGGGTACCTCTCTCTGCTGTGTTCCTAGTAGCCCCTTCCAGTGCTCCCATGGGGCAGACTGGAAGGGCTGTGGTCTTGGGCTGCCCCTGGGGAACTGCTTCTGAATCAGTGACTTCCTGGGGATTCTTGGGAGGTGGAAACTGGGGTTCAAGGAACCTTAGAGTGACAGGAAAGCTGGACTTCTGGGGAGGTGAGGTAGTGGCTCCCCCTGCTTGCTGACAGGTGCATGGGGCAGTCCCTGTGGGATCTCTGCACACATTCCCACCCACCCCCCCCACCCCCCGGGGCGGGGGTTGGGCACCTTGTACATGATGACTAAAATTTCTTCACTTTGACCTGATGGCTATTGAAGAAATCTAAGGTCTGAGGTGTGGAGTGCCTGGGGATTTTGTAGCTGTGGTTTTCATCCAACTATTCCAGCTAAACTTGTCTCTTGTTCTTGCAGATCGACCCCGTCCTTGGTACTGTTGGCTTCGGGTCTGGTCTCCACGGTTGGGCCTTTACCCTGAAGCAGTTTGCTGAGATGTATGTGGCCAAGTTTGCTGCCAAGGGCGAGGGACAGCTAGGGCCTGCTGAGCGGGCCAAGAAGGTGGAGGACATGATGAAAAAGCTGTGGGGAGACCGGTAAGTGTTCAAGACACTGCTCAAGTGTCTGTAGGGTTTTTCTCACCCAGATTACCACCCCCCTCGCCGCTGATTTCTCTCACTCTTGGGTTGGGTGTTCTCCGAACAGGTACTTTGATCCAGCCACCGGCAAGTTCAGCAAGTCAGCCAACAGCCCTGATGGCAAGAAGCTGCCACGGACGTTCTGCCAGCTCATCCTGGACCCAATCTTCAAGGTGAGCCAGTGTAAGCTTGGTAGATACCCATTCCCAGGGCTGTCCTTGGGCTCCCCAGACACTCTGGTACCCAACCTGCTGCAACCGATGGCAAGATGCCACAAGGCAAGGCAGGGCCAGGCTGCATGTCAGCTCGTGGAACAAGGATGAGACGGCAGGCCCTCAGTTCAACCCTGGCTAGCAGCTCTCCCACACTCTTGGGCTGCATCTTGGGGTCAGTCAGCCTTCTTGACTGGCAGCAGGCGAGATGTGGCAGAAAGGGCTGACTATTGTAAGCCGGTGAGTTTTCAGTGAGAATGTGCCCATTTACTTAGGGTGAGTTTTTTTAAGTCTGTTGAGAGATTTCCCTATTATTTGCTAGATTAAGTCAGGCGTTTGATGGTAAGTGAGGATTTTTGCAGCTTTGGCCCTGCTCCATCCATGCCCTTCAGGCTCTAGCATGTTTAACTGCAGACTTCAAGTATGTTTGCAAGCCCACTTTGCCATCTTTCCTGCATGTTAGGTGTTTGATGCAATCATGAACTTCAAGAAAGAGGAGACTGCAAAACTAATTGAAAAACTAGACATCAAGTTGGACAGTGAAGATAAGGACAAGGAGGGCAAACCACTTCTGAAGGTAAGTGGAGAGGCTCTGCCTGGAGTCCCACCTTCTTGGAGCTGCTTGTGTTGATTTTCTTTCTGGTCTCTTGCTGACGTTTCCCCCTCACATCCTCTACTCTAGGCTGTGATGCGCCGCTGGCTGCCTGCTGGGGATGCCCTGCTGCAGATGATCACCATCCACCTGCCTTCCCCTGTGACGGCCCAGAAGTACCGCTGTGAGCTCCTGTACGAGGGGCCCCCAGACGATGAGGCAGCCATGGGTATGTGGGGCCTGCCTGCACCCCGGGGGCCTGATGCTGGACAGAGCCTCAGGAGTTTGGAAAGCTGAGCTGCCATGGAATCACATGGGGGGGTTTCATTTCTCTTCTCAGGCATTAAAAGCTGTGATCCCAAAGGCCCTCTCATGATGTACATTTCCAAAATGGTGCCGACCTCTGACAAAGGTCGGTTCTATGCCTTCGGCCGGGTCTTCTCAGGGCTGGTGTCTACTGGCCTGAAGGTCCGCATCATGGGACCCAACTATACTCCTGGGAAGAAGGAGGACCTGTACCTGAAGCCGATCCAGAGGTGAGGTACTCAGGGAGTTAGAGGGGGCCGAACAGCCTCCTGCTCCTCCTCCATCCAGTGAGGGGGGAAGGGTTGGGTCATCTGAATGTAAGAGACCTGCCCGGGGGAGGGGAGCACCAGGAAATAGTACCCTTCCTCCAGCTAAGGGTTCTCAGTGTGACGCAGTCCTGAGCTGAGAAGCAGGTAGGAAATTAGAGTGATCCCAAAGACCGCAGTTGAGGGTGGCGCACCCCCGTCACTGCTGCAGGTGTGGAACTCTCTGAGGCCTTGACTGCAGTAGGGTGCAGAGACTTGCACAGGCACAGCAGCACATTGCCTGGTCTTGGGGTGATAAGAGCCAGAACCAGCACTGAGATGTCACTGGGTTACTGGCCTCTGGTGAGCTGGCTCTACCCTTCTAGACATGAAGACAGCCACAGGCTCAAAGGAGGGGAACTTTGTGCTTCCACTGCAGGAGGCTTGGGTTCAGTCGCTGGTCTAGAAATTAATACGTGTGCAGTGTGGTACTACCAAAAAAACAGGGAGGCTTGTCTGGTGACTTGGGATCTGCCCCACAAGTTCTAGTGTGTTGACATCTTTTGTGTCGTTCCCCCCTCCCCAGGACAATCCTGATGATGGGCCGTTATGTGGAGCCCATCGAGGATGTGCCTTGTGGCAACATTGTGGGCCTGGTGGGCGTGGACCAGTTCCTGGTGAAGACTGGCACCATCACCACCTTTGAGCATGCCCACAACATGCGGGTGATGAAGTTCAGTGTGAGCCCTGTTGTCAGGGTCGCTGTGGAGGCCAAGAACCCGGCCGACCTGCCCAAGCTGGTGGAAGGTCTGAAGCGGCTGGCCAAGTCGGACCCCATGGTGCAGGTGGGTGGCCCTTGGCCAAAGGTGACACCTGCCGCGGTGGGTTGTTGACTTGTTGATGTGGTGTGGCTGGGCTGACCTGGCAGAACTGCCCATTTAAATGGTGGTTTTCCACCCAGGAATCCAATTTTGATACACTACTTTGATACAGTCTTTTCAGACTGTTTGGACCCTGAGGCTCTTTTTAGAAGGTTAATGTTGAAAACTAGTAAAACGGGCCCTGATACCTTCCCCCTAAACCCTGTGTTGGGAGTCCACCTTGTCCAGCTGGAGCTGGCTTTCCACTTGCCCCCTGGAATCCCTTGGGTTACCGCATGGTCCTGGGTCCTGGGGTAGGTGTTGGGCTGACACTTGGCCTTCTGCAGTGCATCATCGAGGAGTCCGGGGAGCACATTATCGCGGGGGCTGGGGAGCTGCACTTGGAGATCTGCCTCAAGGACCTGGAGGAGGATCACGCTTGCATCCCCATCAAGGTGAGGCTGGCGCTGCCACGCAGTGACGGCTGGAGGCCTGCATCCCCTATACCAAGAGGGCTGATGGAGAGCATGACCTGGGTGGGCTCTGAGAGGCCCGCTGGTGGGGGTCACTCGATTCTCCTTCTGCCCCTTCTTGCCAGATAATATGTGCTGTTGTGACATCAGCCGTTTAGATGCGCAGGCAGGGTTGGAGTGTGAGGGGTCTGCTAACTTCTGCTAACAAGTTTACCAAAATAAAAAAAAAACTTGTGAAAAGGGCAGACCCTGAGGTTCTGTAGGCGGCCCCACCACCCCCAGCTGGTGTGCTGTTTTCCATTTTCTGCTTTTTCATAAAAAGGAGCTCAGATCTGTGTCTGCTTGGCCAAGGTTTTGGGTTTTTTTACATGCTGTTTTTCCTTGTTAAACCTTTTTAGTTATGGGAATGAAAGTTTCCATTCTTGAGGGAATTGACAGTTTTTTCATATATTTTCCTAAATAAGGAAACTATACTGAAATGGGATCTTGCACTTGTATGTTTGCAATCACTTTTCAATGAATACTGCACATACAGTTTTACCAAGTGTATTTAGCCAGCCCTGTTAGCAGTGGGCATTTAGCGAGTAGCTAGCTGCACACCTGTTTACACGAAGTCAGGAGGAGCCTGCTCTGCTCTCTTATCCTCTGCCAGTGTGAAGCGGGTATCATTAGGAAGATGTTTTTCTGGGGTGTCTGCTTTCTGGCGCAGACCTGACCCTGCACGTTCCTCTTCCAGAAATCTGACCCAGTTGTCTCGTACCGGGAGACTGTCAGCGAGGAGTCGAACGTGCTCTGCCTGTCCAAGTCCCCCAACAAGCACAACAGGCTTTACATGAAGGCGCGGCCCTTCCCTGATGGCCTGGCTGAGGACATCGACAAGGGCGAGGTGTCCGCCCGCCAGGAGCTCAAGCAGCGGGCCCGCTACCTGGCTGAGAAGTACGAGTGGGATGTGGCCGAGGCCCGTAAGATCTGGTGCTTCGGCCCTGATGGCACGGGCCCCAACATCCTCACAGACATCACCAAGGGTGTGCAGTACCTCAATGAAATCAAGGACAGTGTGGTGGCTGGCTTCCAGTGGGCCACCAAAGAGGTGAGGGGGTGCTCAGGCACAGCACTTCAGGGCCAGTCAGAGGCCGAGGTGGGATTGTGTGTGGTCTTGAGGACAGCTGTGGCCAGCGTCTCCCTCAGAGCTGCTGTGAAGGTGGGTTCTTGATGGTGGTCCTCCTTCCTCCATAGGGGGCACTGTGCGAGGAGAACATGCGGGGCGTGCGCTTTGACGTCCATGATGTGACGCTGCACGCTGATGCCATCCACCGTGGGGGTGGCCAGATCATCCCCACGGCTCGACGCTGCCTGTATGCCAGTGTGCTGACTGCCCAGCCGCGGCTCATGGAGCCCATCTATCTTGTGGAGATCCAGGTAAGGGGGCTGGGCTGGGAACCCCCAGCTGCTGTTTTGGGTTCCGTCCTGCCCAGCAGCTGCTCAGAGCCCTTTTTTGCCCGACAGTGTCCAGAACAAGTGGTTGGTGGCATCTACGGTGTCCTGAACAGGAAGCGGGGTCACGTCTTTGAGGAGACCCAGGTGGCCGGCACCCCCATGTTTGTTGTGAAGGCCTACCTTCCTGTCAATGAGTCCTTTGGTGAGTACCAGTCTGGTGTGGTCCTCAGATGCCCACTGCCTTTGGGGTGGAGCCCAGCAGACATAGAGCCCTGGCACATCCTTTCTCATCATGAGGGGAGCTGCCTACTGCAGTTTTCTGCAGCACACTTGTGAAGGAGGGAATGACCTATTTCTCTCTCACGTGGGTCTCAGGACTGTTGATTTAGTGTAGAGGCCTCGGCCTGTGGATCTAAGCACGGCCACAGAGCAGCTGTGCTGGAGATGTGGCTCATCCTCAGAAGGTGCCGATGGAGGCCTGGGACCCAGGAAGGGCCAGCCCTGCCTCAATCTTTAATCAGTAGCCCTTGGCGGGGGGAACCTTTGGGTGAGGTGTAGGGTAACGGGGTTAGCCTCTAACATGACTTCCGGGATCCTCTGGTGTGAGTCTGTGTTTCTGGTCTTGGCCAGGGGACCGTGAGGCACATACTGGGTTTCCCAGTCAGCACTGTTTGCCCCTTCTGCAGGCTTCACCGCTGACCTGAGGTCCAACACGGGCGGCCAGGCCTTCCCCCAGTGTGTGTTCGACCACTGGCAGATCCTGCCCGGTGACCCCTTTGACAACACCAGCCGCCCCAGTCAGGTAGTGGCAGAGACACGCAAGCGCAAAGGCCTGAAGGAAGGCATCCCAGCCCTGGACAACTTCCTGGACAAGTTGTAGGCGGCCTCCGCTTAGCCCGCCACCAGGTGGGACTCGGCACGGCCCCCGCGCCCAGGGACAAGTGACCACAGCAACAAGCCCCCACATTCTCCACAACACCTCGAGGCTGTCCAGACCCAGTAATGCTCTGCCTGACAGGTTTCTGGGGCCCACTTCGTGCCATCGCTCAACATGAACACTTGATGCCGTTTCTTTAGATATTTATTTCCAGATTTCAGGGGCAACAAGTGCCCTCGCAGCAGGGACTTATCTGGCCGGTGGGGATGGGGGAGGGGATGGGACAACCAATACTTTTTTGTTGAGAGGGAAACTTAATGTCAAAAAAAAGTTAAAAATAAACGCATTAAGAGGTTTATTTGGGTAAATGGACCCTAGTGGATTTTCCTCCAGAAGGGGGCAAGAAACAAGCGGGTAGATGTTCTCTTTGGACAGAAGCTAGAAGGCAGGAAACCCCGCCCGCACAGTGTCACTGAGCACCTCCAGCTGTATTAGTGCCATTGGAATAATAAACTCGACATGGTGGAGACTGCGTGTGTATGTGGTCTTTCTCCGTCTGCTCAGGCTCAAATGGGCTCCCTGGGCCAGTGAGTTAAGGCCATCGGTGGTATTCCAGTACAGTGTTGAGTATCCAGATGACAGTCCAGGAGTCCATCTGTCACAAGGCCAGCCAGACATCTGTGCTGTCCACAGGGGCAGCCACTTTGCCCATGTGTCCCCTAAGCGTTAGAAATGGAAGCAGTGTGCCTCAAGAACTGAGTGTTGGGTTGGTAAAATAGCTTGTTTGGATTTTTCTGTAACATGTCAGGGAAATAAACTGGAGGGACCTTTCGGCAAACCCAGTGTTCCCGTGAGCGACACTGGTGGTGCTGTAGCGGTCACGGCAGGCTTGGAAGCCCGCCTCTGCTCACTGTGGGCCCATCCTCCCTGGGGTGGCTCAGAGGTTAAAGCGTCTGCCTCCAATGCGCGAGACCCAGGTTCGATCCTTGCGTCTGGAAGATCCCCTGGAGAAGGAAATGGTAACGCGCTCCAGTATTCTTGCCTGGAGGATCCCATGGACAAGAGAAGCCTGGTAGGGTACAGTCCACAGGGTTGCAAAGAGTCGGACACGACTGAGCGACTTTTAAACTTCCCTTGTGGCTACTTCTATGCTGTTTGTTGCTAACTTGTGTCTGACTCTTGCAACCCCATGGACTGGAGCCCCCCAGGCTCTTCTGTCCATGGGATTACCCAGGCAAGAATACTAGAGTGGGCAGCCATTTCCTTCTCCAGGGAATCTTTTCGACACAGGGATGGAACTTTAGTCTCCTGTGTAGCAAGCAGATTCCTTACCATTGAGCCATCTGGTGTTGTGTGAAGAGGGAGGCAGAGTAGAAACCTGGTGAATATTGCCTAGGGCCAGGTGACCAAGGTCAACATCAGTGGTAAGTCCCCATGATGGTATGGCACCACATGGTCTTCCCAAAACTCATCTCTTCAGTTTTAACTGAGAAAAACAAGACAAATCCACATTGAGGGAACAGACCAGTCTTCAAGTCATCAAAACCCTGTAAATGAGACTCAAAAAAGCACAGAGGAACCTAAGAAGACAAATGTGGCGTGATCCTGGGATAAGAAAAGACAGGAGAAAGTCGAGTAAGGACTGGTTAATGTATCACTGTTGGTTCTTTAGTGGGGACAAATGTACCAGATTAATGAGGAAACAATAGGGAAAAGCGAATGTGAGAGAGTGCTGCTTTAGCTGTAAAGTGTGCTTTGGGTTTAGTGGAGGAAGGTGGTCCCCAGGCTGGAAGAAGAGCTTTTGTGTCAACGCTTAAGTGAGGATGAGGTGTGAGGTGAAGAAGGCAAGTCGTGGTGAAATGAAGTGGAATTGCATGAGGTTGGTACTATCATGACCAGAGGATGGCCTGTGTCAGATGGTATCTGAAGTGGTTCAGTGTGGGCTTTGGGTTCAGGCCTCTCTGGGGATGAATCTCAGTTAATGCATTTACTGGCTATGTGACTCTGGGTGGGTTACTTAGCCTCTCTGGGTCTGTTTCCCCAAGTATAGAACGAGTAAAATATTTTACTTCACGTTGTTGATTGGTATGCAGTAAGGCTCAGTCAATGCTGCTGCTGCTAAGTCGCTTCAGTTGTGTCCGACTCTATGCGACCCCATAGACGGCAGCCCACCAGGCTCCCCTGTCCCTGGGATTCTCCAGGCAAGAACACTGGAGTGGATTGCCATTTCCTTCTCCAATGCATGAAAGTGAAAGTGAAGTCGGTCAGTCGTGTCCGACTCTTAGCAACGCCATGGACTGCAGCCCACAGGCTCCTCCATCCATGGGAATTTCCAGGCAAGAGTACTGGAGTGGGGTGCCATTGCCTTCTCGTCAATGCTAGTTCTTATGTATCTTGAGCCTAAAAGCAGTCATAAAACAATCCTCAAGCATTTAATGGCAACACCTATCCTAGTTTGCATCTTTATGTATTTGCAATATGGCTAACAGCTTCCCAGGTAGCACTAGTGGTAACCCACCTGCGAATGCAAAGTGACTTGAGATGTAGGTTTGATCCTTGGGTCAGGAAGGTCCCCTGGAGAAGAAAATGGCAACCCACTCCAGTATTCTTGCCTGGAGTATCATGGACAGTGGGGACTGGCTAGCTATGCAGAATCGAACACAACTGAAGCAACTTAGCAACCCTGCTTATTTAACTTATATTCAGAGTAAAGAACTGAAGTGAAGTGAAGTCGCTCAGTCGTGTCCGACTCTTGTGATTCCATGGACTGGAGCCTGGAGCCTGGTAGGCTACAGTCCATGGAATTCTTCAGGCAAATATACTGGAGTGGGTTGCCATTTCCTGCTCCAGGGGATCTTCCCGACCCAGGGATCGAACCCAGGTCTCCTGCATTGCAGGCAGACACTTTACTGTCTAATGCTGGGCTGGAAGAAGCACAAGCTGGAATCAAGATTGCTGGGAGAAATATCAATAACCTCAGATATGCAGATGACACCACCCTAATAGCAGAAAGTGAAGAGGTACTAAAGAGCCCCTTGATGAAAGTGAAAGAGGAGAGTTAAAAAGTTGGCTTAAAGCTCAACATTCAGAAAACTAAGATCATAGCATCTGGTCCCATCACTTCATGGGAAATAGATGGGGAAACGGTGGAAACAGTGTCAGACTTTATTTTTGGGGGGCTCCAAAATCACTGCAGACGGTGATTGCAGCCATGAAATTAAAAGACGCTTACTCCTTAGAAGGAAAGTTATGACCAACCTAGATAGCATACTAGATAGCAGAGACATTACTTTGCCAACAAAGGTCCGTCTAGTCAAGGCTATGGTTTTTCCAGTGGTCATGTATGGATGTGAGAGTTGGACTGTAAAGAAAGCTGAGCGCTGAAGAATTGATGCTTTTGAACTGTGGTGTTGGAGAAGACTCTTGAGAGTCCCTTGGACTGCAAGGAGATCCAACCAGTCCATTCTAAAGGAGACCAGTCCTGGGTGTTCATTGGAAGGACTGATGCTGAAGCTGAAACTCCAATACTTTGGCCACCTCATATGAGAAGAATTGACTCATTGGAAAAGACTCTGATGCTGGGAGGGATTGGGGACAGGAGGAGAAGGGGACGACAGGATGAGATGGCTGGATGGCATCACCGACTCGATGGACATGAGTTTGAGTAAACTCCGGGAGTTGGTGATGGACAGGGAGGCCTGGCGTACTGTGATTCATGGGGTCGCAAAGAGTCGGACACGACTGAGCAACTGAACTGAATATTTTACAGAGGAGAAAACTGCCTGGGACTGAAGCAGCCCCAGGGTCCGCCTCAGGAGCTGTCATGAGAGAGCTGGGAATAGGATTCGCGTATTTCACACCCAAGAAAGGCAGGAATAGGGATGCAGGACTTCAGCATCCTACTGCCCAGCTTCAGGACCCCGGTCAGAGGAGAAGGGGCGGGGCGGTCCAGGGACCGGAAGTCAGGAGGCCGACTTCCGTAAATTTGACCGACGTTCTTTACAGCCAATCAGCTGTGGGAGGCGAGCCTGTACCAAAGGTGAGGCCTCATTTTGGTGAGGAGGGCCGGACGCCCGTGGGCCGGGGCCTGAAAGGAGGCGGTGGGCGGGGATTCACGAGCGGTGTGTGTGCTGACCAAAGGGCGGTGGGATCAACCTCTTGGGGGCGGGCTCTGGCGGGCGCGGTGACGACGCAAGGGTTGGCGCGTCGCGGCGGCCGAGGCGGCGGGGCCTGAGGACGCGGCGCCCGCCAGCGCGGCTGAGGGACAGGTCCGCGGCGTGGGGTCGAGGGTGCGGAGCGGACTTGGTCCGAGGCTGCCGGGGGAGGGGCTCCTGGGAGACTTAGTAGGGGGTACTTTTGGGGATCCGTGGGATGACTGGACGGGAGAAGGATCTGGGCCGGGGCCTGTGAGGGGCGTGGTGGCCTCTGGGACGCTGGAGCCGGGACGTTAAGGGTTGGGGGAATCTTGGCGGCGTGTCTGAAGGAAGCCGTAGGGGTCTGCCTTGGAGCTTGTGAGAAGGTTGGAGGCGAAGGATCATGGAGGAGACTCAGATGTGGCCTTTTGCGGGGTTCCGTTGTGGGTGTGGAGCTTGGGGCGGGGGCCTTTGAAACTTGAAAGAGATGTCTTCGAGGAAGGGGAAGGAGGAAGTTAACTTTGCTAGCACGGCGGAGGTCAGAGGGAGCAAGAATGGGTTAGGGCCTTGGAGGAGCTTGGAAGCCATTGTCCAGTTCCTGGTGAGATTCAGGAAGGCGGGGGCAAGAGATGGGGTAAGCCCAGCGCTGCAGAGGGTTTTAGTGACCAGCCGAGGAGGGGAGGGCATGTAGGGGCAGTGGGTAAGGAAGAGGAGGGGTTAAGCTTGCTGAGGGACAGGGAGATGGGAGTGTGTCGTAAATCTGGCAGAGAATCAGGGTGTCCCAGGGTTTGGGGGTGTGAAGAGTGTGGGAGAACTTATAGGAATTTGGGGGCTATGGATGAGATTGGGAGAAGCCTAGAAGGAAGAGGCAGAAAAAGACTGGGGTGTTGTGTGCAGGACCGCAGATCTATGGCTCCTGGGAGTTACGGGGGTGTAAGTGGCACAAGCCGGGCTAACACTGACCCCTGGGGCAGTGTGGTATGGAAATGAGATGATACATGAAAGCGCCTTGCCCACCAAATGCAAGTGCCTTCTACAGGGAAGGTGGAATTTCAGCATGGTGGATCTGAAACCTATTTGGGGGATGCTGATCGAGCTTTTGACCCAGAAGTAATGACTGGCATCTCAGTCCTTTTCTGTTTCTCTGTCTCCTCCAGGGTCACAGCGAGAGGACTCCGTGAGGTACTATTCCCGGACCACTGACCAGGTTTGTACTGGGGTGGAACACGCTGGAAGGCAGACCGGCCACCATGTCAACATTCAGACAGGAGGATGTGGAAGACCACTATGAGATGGGAGAGGAGCTGGGAAGGTGAGCAGTCCCCTCTGATGGGGCCCCGAGGAGCGGGGAGACCCGACCTACTGTGGGATCTTCTGGGGTATATCCTCTCCTCCTGTCCTTTCTCCTGCTCTCCCCAGGCAGGGATGAGTCAGTATCATGTGCTGTGGAATGAGTTTGGGCTTTGGAGGGAGCCAGTCTGGGCCTGGAATTCTTGTTCCGACATCCCCTGTGCACTTCCTTTGGGAATAAACATGATCGAGTCCAAACAGCACCTAAGACAGTGCCTGGCCTATGGCATGAGAGCAGTAGATGTTGGTAAAGGTCTGTCTGTGTCTTTAAACCTCTCTTGTGGGAGGCAGTGGAGCCTCCCGGGCCTCCTGTCCGGGCCCACACCCTGGCCCATTGTTAGCATTCTTGTGGGAAAGAGCAGAGGTTTCCCAATCCAGCCAGGCAGCTGATTTCCTGCCAGGCCAGGCCTGGGAGCGTCCCCTGGGAGCTCTCCCGCCTCAGACCTGCCAGCTACCATCCTTTTTTCTGCGGAGCCTCAACCCTTATTTGGTGAGTTTGTTGCTGGCTGGCCTTCCCGGAGCTGCCTTGGCCGGCCCCATGATGTCACCAGAAGGGAATGTAAATAACTGAGCCATTCATCAGGCTTTTGCTGAGAGAGCCTGTGGGGCTCATTTGGGATTCTGAAGTCCCTCCTTTAGGAATTTCCTCTGGTAGAGCAGCAGGGAATGCAGGCCATCTCCCCCACCCCCACGGAAATCTCAGACTCTATTATTGAAAATGTTAGGGCCTTCTGCTGAGAGTAGCAGGCCAATAGTCAGTAAAACTTTAACCCACCAATTTCACTCCTAGGAGTTAATTCTGTGGGTATAGCATATACGTAGACCTAAGATTTAGGGATGGGGAGAATCACTGTAAGGACTTGATGTGAGCAGAAGATGGGGCCTTTTCAGTGACCGTCACAGCACCACTGCTTTGTCAACAGAATATTATGCAGCCATTAAAAAGAGCATGGCAACTTGTATAAAGCAAGCCATGTAGGAATTTTATTGAAATTCTCTAGTAGCTGTCAACTTTAATAATTTTATTATAATGTGTTTTATTTAACCTGTTAGGTCAAACTGTTACCATTTTGGTTGTCATTCATTATAAAAATTATTATTATTATTTAAAAAATATTTATTTATTTGGCTGCTCCAGGTCTTAGTTGCAGCACTCGGGATTTTTTTAGTTGTGGCATGCAAGATCTAGTTCCCTGAGCAGAGATGGAACCCAGGCCCCCTGGATTGTGAGCGTGGAGTCCTGGCCACCGGACCACCAGGGAAGTTCCCATAAAATTTTTCAATGAAATAGTTTACTACGTGTTTTTGATGTGAAGCCTTTTAATTCTGGTGTGTCTTGTATGCTCACAGCACACCTCAGTTTGAATGGGTTGGACAGCTTCCGTGTGGCCAGTGGCTGTCATTATGGACAGCATTGCCCTATGTAATGATCCAGAACATTCTTAGAGACACACAGGTGAAGGATTAATGCCGTGGAACACTGTGCATACTGTGCTGCAACTGTAGAACTTGTAGATGTTGTTTGGCCATCTGACTCCTGGGCTGTTTTTTGTTACACTCCCATTCATCTGTGAAAGGCTCTACCAGGCAGGACCATTATCATCCCCATTTTGTGGATGAAGAAACTGAGGCTCAGAACAGGAAATCAGCTTGCCCAAGGCCATGTAGACTGAAGGTGGCCAGGCAGGACTCAGGCCTTGAGACTAAGCCCTGCTGATCACAAAGCGCAGGTGTGCTGGAGCCAGAAGTGGGCGTCTGGCTTCTGCTTTGAGTTAAGCCCAGCCGAGTTTCCTTGTCCTGGGAGTCATGGGCTGAATAAAATGGGAGTGAGTATTTTTGTGTGGATGTGTATGGAGGGTTCTCCTAAGTCAACCAACCTGGGCAATCTTGGGAGATAAATTAGTCTGCGGTTGGTCAGTGTGGACGCCAGCGTGGTTTCTGTGTCACGGAGTGTGTCTGCATTCGTCAACCTCAGGCTGCTGGAGGCTTGATGTCAAGGATCAAGGTGCTGCAGGCTTGGCTTGTCTGAGGCTTTCTCATTGGTATGTGATGCCCCCTTCTCCCCGTGGCTTCATGTGGTCTCCCTCTGCGCGTGTCTGTGTCCTGACCTCCTCCCTTACAAGGACACCTAACCCTGTTGGGTTAAGATCCACCCCAGTGACCTCGGGCTCCCTGGTGGCTCTGTGGTAAAGAATGCGCCTGCCAATGCTGGAGATGCAGGTTTGATCCCTGGGTTGGGAAGATTCCCTGGAGGAGGAAATGGCAACCCACTCCATTATTGCCTGGAGAATCTCATGGACAAGAGGAGCCTGGCAGGCTACAGTCCATGGGGTCGCAGCGAGTCAGACACAGCTGTGCACCAGTGACCTCATTTTTACTAAATTACCTCTTCAAAGGCCCTAAATCACAGTAGTCAGATTTGGGGGTCCTAGGGATTAGGATTTTTCGGGACGCAATTAAGCATTAATAGTGTCTTGGTTTCCCTTCCCATGAACTCTTTTTTTTTTTTTTTTTAAAGAAAATATATTATTTATTTGGCTCTGCCAGGTCTTAGTTACAGTTGCAGCACGTGGGATCCTTGATCCTCATTGCAGCATGTGGGATCTAGTTCTTAGACCAGGGCTCCCTGCATCGGGAGTGCAGAGTCGTAGCCACTAGACGACCAGGTAAGTTTCACCTCCCCCCTGCCATGAACTCTTTGTTAGTTTTTTGATTCATCTTGGAGTAAAACTAGAGGGGAAGAAACCCTTGTATTTGAGAATTAGGCCACACATTCAGGCCTAGAGTGTTCCCAATAGGCAGCAAACACTCGGCATTCGATGTCATTACTGTCGGAGTGTCATTGTGAGGTGGGAGGTGGACCTGGAGGAATTTGCTTGGTTGATGTAGGCAGAGGGGAGAAGGAAAGACATTTCAGGAGTGAGAAGTGTTAGCTAAGATGTTGACGGGGGCAGGAGCACAACATACCCAGGGGACCATTGTGGTGGATTTAAGGGACTGAGGGGAGGCCTGATCAGGGACACGACATTTCTCATCTGACTGTGCTCTTGGCTTTTAGACTAGTGTATGAGTTTCCTGTTGCTGCTGTAACAAATTACCACAATTTAGTGGCTGAGAAGAATACCCATGTTTTACGTCAAGGTCTGGGAGTCTGGAGTCTAAAATGAATCTGCTGGGTTGGTCCCTCCGGAGGCTCCTGCCTCTTCCAGCTTCTAGAGGCGCCGCATCCCTGGCTCCTGGCCCCTCCCTCCATCCTCACAGGCAACAGCACATCTTCTTCCGTCTCTCTCTGCCTCTGACCCTCCTGCCTCCCTCTTATGAGAACCCTGTGATGACACTGGGACCACTGGGGAGTCCAGGGTCGTCCCCATCTCAGGGGCCTTAATTCTGTCTTCAGAGCCCCTCTGCCCAGTGAGGTGACACGCCCATAGGTCCCGGGGATTCAGACGTGGACCATTATTTAGCTCACCTTGATTGGAGATCATTTGCACTTCCCACCTGCCTATGTTGACCTTGCCTGCCCGAGTGGGCATAGAGCATGTCTGCAGCAGCCGCTGTGGCGCCTTTGTGCCTTGATGCTCACGCACACAGCGGCTTTAGATGCTTGCCAGCTGCAGCTGGTACAGAGTGTCCTAGTAAGGTCCGCTTACTGGGTCCCTTGGCTTTTCTGAAGACCCCGCTGGCTGGGCAAAGACACCTTCACTCATCTGTCTCTTGTTCTGCCTGTCCTGTCTGTGCTATCACCAACTGAAGAGATCCCCCTGTCCCCAGGGCCCATCTCTGCCACTCCTTCCTCTACACACTGGGTCCCGTTTCTCTGAGTTGTCACATAGTCACCTTGTCCCCTTTCTCTTGACCCTTGGTGGGACCTGGTTGAGGTCTGTTGTGTGCCTTCTGTCTTAGACTTAGTCTCTACTTTCGCGTGACCCATAGCCAGTGGGCCACGTCCAGCCCTCGCCTAGTGCAGTATGGTCCACTCAAGAATGTAGGATGATTTTTTACTTTTTTAAAGGGTTGTAAAAACAAACACAAATTGTGACAGAGACCATATGGCCTGTAAAGCTTAAAATAATTAATCCTCTGGCCTTTTTCACTCAATTCCTGAGTGAAAGCAAGTTAATGTAGCTAAGTTCCTAGACAGCAAAAGAATTTGGACATTGGACAGCTCCCTGAAGGACAGTAAATAGTTTCTCTCTTTCTCTTCAAATAACAGTTGTCTTGAGATATAATTGACACACCATACTGTTTATTAAACTGTACAACTTAATGATCTTCCATATATTCACAGTTTTACAGCCATCACCATTAAATAATCTTAGAATGTTTTCATCATCCCAAAAGGAGCTCCATCCCCCTGGTCAGTCACCCTCATCGCCTCCTCAGCCCCTGACAACCAGAAACCCACTCTCTGGCCTGTTCTAGGTGTTTCCCATCAGTGGATTATACACTGAGTGTCCTTCTGCATCTGTTTCTCTCACTGGGCATCATATTCTCGGGGTCCATCCACATTGTAGCAAGTGTCAGGGCTTCACCCCTTTTCAGGACTGAGTAATGCTCCCGTGTGTGGAGGGACCACATTTTGTGTATGCTGTATCCCCTGATCGCCATTTGTCTCTACCTTATGACTGCTGTGAATGATGGTGCTGTGAACATTTGTGTACAAGTTTTTGTAGAGTGGAATTCCTAGGTCTGAAGGTAACTCCATTTTTAAGGTTTTAAGGAACCTCCAGACAGTTTTCGCCACAGCTTCCCCATCTGGCTTTCCCATTAGCCGTGCACCAGGGTTCCAGTTTCTCCACATCCTCCCTCCTCTCTTGTGGAAACTTGTGTACTTCTTTCACTCTGAAGCTCTTTTGAACTCAGTGGCTTTTTATATTTTCTTGGATTTTAAACTGTGATGAAATGTGCTGTGAAAAGTTGAATCATATAGAATCATAGCAAATATTAATAAAAAGAAAAATCCCCTCTTCACTGCCCTCAGTCCCACTCTTCAGAGATATCTGCTGCTCACAGCCGGGCATGTGTCCTTCAGACCTCTTACCTGTGGCAACCCCTTACATGGCAACATACCTTATGTGTGGTATAACATGTACCTTTATTTTTTTTGATTAATTAACTAATTTTTGTCTGAGCTGGGTCTTTGTTGCTGTTCAGGGTCTCTTTAGTTGTGGTGAGTTGGGGCTACTCTCTAATTGTGGTGCATAGGCTTCTCATTGCAGTGGCTTCTTTTGTTAAGGAGCACTGGCTCTAGGGCACCTGGGCTCAGTAGTTGTGGCACTTGGGCTTAGTTGCCCCGTGGCATGTGGGATCTTCCTGGACCAGTAATTGAACCTGTGACCCCTGTATTGACAGGATTCTCAACCACTGGACCATCAGGGAAATCCTGTACCTTTCTGTTGTACCCAAAATAACCTCATTCCTTGTGTTCCTCTGCTGCTGTCTTCGCTGAGCAGGTCTTCATGGGGGTCTGGCCTCTCAGTGCCTAAAGAATCATCTTTCAAGACTGCAAAAAATTCCACCTGACTTACCGTGATAGGGTTCAGCTTCATTTTGGTAAACATGGAACCATGTTGGTTCTTTCACTGCTGCAGACACTCTGGGCAGCCACTGTGTTCAGTGCCAGTTTGCACTCACGTGGAGCACCGCTGCCAGGGGTGCATTCTTGAGGTGGTTGGGACGCACTGTCCTGGGAAGTGGCCCAGGTCCCCAGAGTCCTGCGTCTCTCTCAGCACCTGCTTCCTCCTCCCCTCCCCTCTGTCCCTGCAGCGGACAGTTTGCGATTGTGCGGAAGTGCCGGCAGAAGGGTACTGGGAAGGAGTATGCAGCCAAGTTCATCAAGAAGCGCCGCCTCTCGTCCAGCCGCCGGGGAGTGAGCCGAGAGGAGATCGAGCGGGAGGTGAATATCCTGCGGGAGATCCGGCACCCCAACATCATCACACTGCATGACATCTTTGAGAACAGGACGGACGTGGTGCTCATCCTCGAGCTGGTCTCAGGTGGTGAGCTCTTCGACTTCCTGGCCGAGAAGGAGTCACTGACCGAGGATGAGGCCACCCAGTTCCTCAAGCAGATCCTGGACGGTGTCCACTATCTGCACTCCAAGCGCATCGCCCATTTCGACCTCAAGGTAGTCCACTGGGCCCACAACACAGAGTTGGGGAGGAGCCTGGCCAGCGTGGGTGAGGACAGGGCTGAGAGGGTCCACCTCCCTTCTCCCATGGTGTCGTTGCTGGGGGCATTGAGGAGATGGATGGCTCTGGGCTGGACCTGTGGAGGGGAGTCAGCCCACACACACCCCACACACTGGGTCGGGCCAGTGCTGTTCCCTGAGACATGGGGCCAGCAGCCTCAGAGGCCCCTGTCCATCCCCCTGCCTTTCTCCCCAAACCAGCCAGAAAACATCATGCTCCTGGACAAGAATGTGCCCAACCCACGGATCAAGCTCATTGACTTTGGAATCGCCCATAAGATCGAGGCAGGGAACGAGTTCAAGAACATCTTTGGGACCCCGGAGTTCGTGGGTGAGGAACGGGTGGGCCTGGGGGCACTGGAGCATTTCCAGCTGGCTTAGGGGGAGGCAGGCCCCCCAGGCCTCAGGTTTCCCATCGTGCCCTAGTGCTGGGCACCGAGGACTCAAGGCCTGGGGCGATCACCACCTTGGCTTTCCCTGCCAAGAGCCAGCCAGGTCTGTGGGCTCTGCTACTCCCCTGGGCCATGTCCAGGGTGCCCCCTTGGGCACATCCGGCACCTGACCCTGTCTCCCTGTCTCTGCAGCTCCTGAAATTGTCAACTATGAGCCCCTGGGTCTGGAGGCAGACATGTGGTGAGTGAGGGTGGTGGACCCAGGGCTGCCCTTGTTGCTTCTCCTCAGGGAAGCCTCCTTTTGTGCCCGGGAGCTGCCGGGTCACAGCCGCGGGTTGGGATGCAGTCCCTCCTCCTGGTCTTGGAGCCATGGGGCAGGGGCAACACAGTCTATTGCCTTAGGACAGGGGTTGCTGATCTATCCAGGCCTGTGAGCTAGGAAGGGTTCTCAGGTCTTCGAAGGGTTGTCAAAAACAGATGAGTATGTGACAGAGACTGTAGCCCGAGCCTGAAACACTCACTGTCTCACCCTTTACATTAATAGAAAGAGTTTGCCAGGTCTGCACTCAGCCACAGAGGCCTCAAGAGGCTCCACATCTGCATGGCCTGTGGTGCCTTTGTGCTCTGTCTACCCTGCCCGTACCCCGGCCACTTTGAGTCTGGACAGGCCACCATGGCCAGAGGTGCCTCAGTGTTCAGTCCTGAGACCCTTGGAGCAGAAGGTGGGACTTGGTGGGGGCTCTTTAGACCCTGGAGGGAGAGGGTCCCTGGGGCTGACAGGCCTGCCCCCCACCTGGCTAGACAGTCTTGGACTCTGGGGGTTGGGGTGCTAAGCCTGCAGCTGAGCTGACCCCATCTCTTCTGTATGTTTTCCTCCAGGAGCATTGGCGTCATCACCTACATCCTGTGAGTACCTGCCCTCCCGGGGCTTTGCTGGGTCAGGAGGAGGGTCGGGAGGCTTCTGTGCAGGGGTCACAAGTGGAATGCAGGACCCTCAGTGCGCTGACTTGTTGCAGTGCTCACGGCCTCTGGATGGATGAATAACTGCATGAGTGTGTGCAGGATAGAGTATGTTCAGGAGAGTTCCAAAGGCAGGGCCTTACTATGAGAAGTAACCACGTGAGGCTCTGGGCTGGGACTGTTGTCCCCTAGTCCTTGGGCTGTCAACTCCTCAGTGTGGTGGATTCAATCACAGGCCTTTGGAGATGGACTCAGCCTCCAGCCCCTCCCCTTCCTGGAGGTTGGAGGCAGGATGAAAGTTCCATCCCTGTGACCCCACTGCTCTCCTCAACTGGCACCCCTCTCCTTAGGGCCTTTCCACAGACACCTCATTGGTACCAATTCAGGTGTGGCTGGAAGGGGCTTGCCATGAGCAAGAAAAGACACTTCTTTTATCTCTATTCTCTGGAGTTGTTTTAGGAAATGAAACAAAGACCAAATTTTATAGCAGTAGATGCTCCTGCCTTGGGTTTTAGGAAGTTTTAGGGTTTTGTGTGCCTGCAGTTGGGAGTGAAAACCAGCTATACATATCTCTCACCTAAAAAGTCATAGCATCACATACCCAGATCCATGCCGGGTGGTGGTGTGGCCTCAGCACAGCACACTGGAAAGACACCTGATGTCTGCAGTGTTGGCCAGGAACCCCCAGCACTGCCCCCCCAGCCCCAGTTAACCATTTTGCCTCTAACTACTAAGGGCTTCAGGGAAGGGGCTTTGAGACCAAGCCTCTAAGACTAAGTCTATGGGGATACTTTGAGGTTCTGCAGAGATTTTGCTGACTCATTTCAGCACCCCTTACTTGCTGGGCAGTGGATTTTCCCTGCCTCTGGTTGGTGGCTGGGTGCATTTATGCAGGGTGACTGGGGGCCTGGCATCTGCCTCCCTCCCCATCTGCCCCCTCCATGGGCACAGCGGAGCTGGGTGGTGGCCTGGGCAGCAGCCTGGTCGTGGAGTGACCGCACACTTGTCTGGCCCCCCTGAGCCTGGTGTCTGTCTCCTAGGCTGAGTGGCGCGTCCCCGTTCCTGGGTGAAACTAAGCAGGAGACCCTGACCAACATCTCGGCTGTGAACTACGACTTTGACGAGGAGTACTTCAGCAACACCAGCGAGCTGGCGAAGGACTTCATCCGCCGTCTGCTTGTCAAAGACCCCAAGTAGGAGCACTGGGCCGGGCAGGGTGGGCCAGGCAAGTCCCCCAGAATGGGCGCTGTGGCCGAGGACAAGTAATGTGTCCATCTGAGATGCCACTCCCGTACCTGGAAGTTGGCCGTGGCTCCTGTTCTGGGCGGAGATAGCACAGGGAGGCCTAGGCTGGCCCTCTTACGAAGCTGCTTCTTACAAAGCTTTTCATTTGTTGCCAGTGTTTAGGATAGGAGGTTTCATATAAAATTCTAAATTACTGTTTGGTTTTTTCCCTAGAAAAAGCTAAATATGCTGGCAACACAGACCTTTCATTCACCCAGAGTTGCTCCCATGGGCTAGTCCTCCCCAGGCTCCTCCTCTGGGTGTCTGAGTTATGAGACCCCAACATTAGGTGTCAATGCTGTTAGCAGACAACATGGAAACCCTGGAGTCCATGTCATCCCCAAGCCCCTTGATGGGCTCCCTGTGGCCAGCCAGGCAGAGTGGGAGACCTTAATTGTGCCTGTACTGGCACGGTTGTTTCAGAAACTTGCTGCTGGGCTGCACAGCGACTTCAGGGACCAGGTTTCAGGGTGGTGGCCCAGGGGAGGTGCCCTGAGTCAGCCGTAGGTCAGCTCTGAGAACCAGAGCTGCAGCCGGGAGAGCGTGGACCACCCCTTCCTGCTCTGTGTGGGGAGGACGGTGAAGGCGGCACTCACGCAACTAACCAGTTCTGGGGGCTCTTCCAGGAGGAGAATGACCATCGCCCAGAGCCTGGAGCACTCCTGGATCAAGGTGAGGTGGTGGGGCTGCCCCCACATGGTCATGGTCATTGGGACCAGCCCTCAGCATGGGCGAGGGTCCCCACAGGAGTGGGCCTAGGTGCTGTGGGCACAGGGTGTATGTCAGTGTTGTGTCGGAGTTGTCTCATTGAACTGTTGGCTGGAGTCCATGGCCCCCTCTGCACACAGCAGGGTGCCCTCCCCAGAACTTCTCATAAAGGGATCACCTCCAGGCTGAGGTCAGGCTTGGCAGCCTCAGTCAAGGGTCAGTGAATACTTCTGGCTCTCTGGTCTCTGGTGTGACCATGTGGTCTGCCATCAAGTCTCAGCTCAACCATCAGAGCGGGAAAGCGCCAGGACCACGTGTACTTAGATGGGCAGGGCCGTGGGCCCGGGGGCTGCCCTGAGGCCCTAGTCCAAGGCTCCCTTTCCTCCGCTCCTCTCCCCCTGCAGGCCATCCGGCGGAGGAATGTGCGGCGGGAGGATAGCGGCCGGAAGCCAGAGCGGCGGCGCCTGAAGACGGCACGCCTCAAGGAGTACACCATCAAGTCGCACTCGAGCATGCCCCCCAACAACACCTACATCAACTTCGAGCGCTTCTCCAAAGTGCTGGAGGAGGTGGCAGCGGCCGAGGAGGGCCTGCGCGGGCTGGAGCACAGCCGACGCCTGTTCCATGAGGACCTTGAGGCGCTGACGGCCATCTACGAGGAGAAGGAGGCCTGGTACCGTGAGGAGAACGAGAGCCTAGGCCAGGACCTGCGGCGGCTGCGCCAGGAGCTGCACAAGACGGAGGCGCTGCAGCGGCAGGCACAGGAGGAGGCCAAGGGGGCCCTGCTCGGGGCCAGTGGGCTCAAGCGCCGCTTTAGCCGCCTGGAGAACCGCTACGAGGCGCTGGCCAAGCAGGTGGCCTCCGAGATGCGGTTCGTGCAGGATCTGGTACGCGCCATGGAGCAGGAGAAGCTGCAGGAGGGGGAGTGCAGCCTCCGCTAGGGCCGCCCAGGGTGCGGCATCCTCGGCCGTGTCAGGCCCCATCGCCCTGATGTGGCCCCACAGTGCCCAGGAGCTGGAGGCCAGATGCGGTCCGTGGGGCCCAGGAATCCACGGCCCAGGGAGGGCTTGGCCCGGCTCTGCCCCAGAGGCCTTCTCTGCACCGCCCTACTGCCCCCAGCCCAGCCCCTCCCTCCTTCCTGCGGCTCCACTCCGGGAGCATCCAGGGCAGCATCACCTCAGGACCTGTGCGAGGGGGCGGCACATCCACGATGGAACTGGCCACAGTGGACACACACGCCTCACACCTGCCCAGGGTTGGGCTGGCAGCCTTCACGTTCAGAGCCTGGCCAGCAGCCTCAGGCTCTCCATTTGGGCCAAGTGTGTGGAATCTTGGTGCAGGGGCATGGGGGCTGTCTGTGAATGTCCTGGGGCTCAGAACTGAGGGGGAGCCTCTGCTCGACACCATGGCTCCTCCACTCTGGAGAAGAGAAACTGCTCCTCCAGAGTCAGTGGTGGAAGGGCCTCTGATCCAGATCCTCCAGCCCCTCTCAGTGCAGGGTCAGTGGTGGAAGGGCCTCTGATCCACATCCCCCAGCCCCTCTCAGTGCCCCCAGCCCTCGAGGAGATGTCAGTCTGGGGGTTGTATTGCGGGGGGTGGTGGTGGCAGGGCACAGGGCCCGGGTGCGGTAAAGGAAGTATCTGCAAGGCTGAATCTCTTTTTGCCAAGGCAGGCCTCCCGTGGGAAAGGGGATGAAGAGCCTTGGAATCTCTCCTTTCCAGCTCCCTGACAATGCTTAGAGCCTTCAGCAGGGTCCCAACCCTGCCTCATCCCCATCCCCATCCCATCATACTCCCTTCTCCAGTGCTACCCTTGGGCCAGCAGCTCTCTAGTGGACGCCCTGGAGTAACTGCTAGGGGCCCTTGTTACCAGCGTCCCCTACCTGGAGAGCCCCAGGGTCCCTTACAGCCTGCCCCACCTTGCTGCACTCCGTGCAGCTGCTGGAGAAGGTGCCCTAAGTGGTCTCCGTGGCAGTGCTGCTTTGTGCCACTAGGTGCTGCCCTGCAGCGCGGTCCAGAGAATGTGCCCTAAGAACCAGGCTTCAGCAAAACCTGGGTTCCAGCTGTGGCCATGCTGAGCTCCAGCGGCGTTCCCTGCTGCCGTTTTGTTAATCCAGGGACCCTTATGCAGCCCCCCGCCCTTAGTCCGAGAGGAGTCCTCATAACAGAGGCCAGCCAAGGACATATGCTGGGAGGAATGTGTGGGCAGGTGGGTGGCACTCCAGCCGTGGCCCTGGCAGGGCTCAGGCTACAACACCCTGCGGGGCTGAGGAGGACACTGGAGCCTGGCTGTGGGGCTGGCAAAAAGGGGCAGGGCGGGCCCACTCTGCCCCTCACAAGCACCGTTGTGTGACACACACAGCTCTGAGCATGTTCCTGCTGCCAGCCTCAAGGAAATAAAATGAACTTCCATGGCTCCTGCTCTTCTCTGGCTGGGATGGGGGTGGCCTGCCTGGCAGTTAGCTGGCACCACGGCCTCTGTTGCCTCTTGTGTCTTCTTTTCTCTGTCGCTGCGGGCCCTCACGGCCCAGGGGGTCTTGGAGGCTGCCCCTATCTTGGGGCTCAGCTGGGGACGTCTCTGAAGAGCTGGAGGCATCCAGGCGACGAGTTGGCTTGGAGGGGTTTTCTGTCCCTCTGCTCCTCCTGAGACGCTGTCAGGTCACATGGGCCCCCTGCCTGCTCTGGGCGTGCCTGAAGGAGGTGTCTTTGCCATTCCTGCCCCCAGTCGCCCAGCCTCTGGGTCTGGAATGTGGTTCCGAAGAGGGTCCCTCTGACCCGCTTCTTCCCAGTGGCCTGGTCAGCATTCTGTTCCCTCGTTCCTTGCATCTCGCTATTCCCCGTTTTAAACCAATTTTAGAAAAATTGAGAAGACTCTAAAATTCATTTTTCTTTTTTTATTTGGGGGTGTTCCTTTTTTTGTGGCCATGAAGCACAGCATGGGAGATCTTAGTTCCCCAGCCAGGATCGGACCCATGTGCCCTGCAGTGGAAGCATGGGACCCTAACCATTGGACCACCAGGAAATTACCTGTCTTTTTGGTCAACAACTTCCACTTTCAGAGTCTCAGTAGATTTCAGCCTGTGGCGTGGTCGAACCCACTCAGGTTTTTCCAGTCGGTCTGTGATTGTCCTCCACGGCTGGCGCCTGGTGGTGGCCCTTTGAGACAGGACTCTGAACAGCACATCCCCCTGTGATTCATTGCAAAATGCAGTCAGCCTGTGGCAGGAAAGGGCGCCCAGTGTGGGTGACTGTGTGAGATCACCAAGCCATTGTCCAGGTGCCACCTGGAAAAGAAATAGGCTTCCATGCAGTGCTGGAGGGCCTCCAGACCCCAAGAGGGGTGAGCCAGAGGCCCCCTGAAGGCTCCGGGACACCAGTGAGTAGCATTCAGCTAGCCAACCTTTATGCAGTTAGGCTGTGTCAGGGAGATAACAGGAGGCAAAGGAGGGGCCTCACTCTCCCAGTCTTTCTGATTAAGGCTTCCGGGTAGAAACCACAGCCCCCTTTGGACTCACACTTGCCCTTCAAAAATCCAGAGCACTTCTGTGCTGAGGGCAAATTCCCCAGTGTCTTCAGGGTCCTTGCTCTGAGATGACCTCTGCCCCCTGACCCAGGTCATCTCGAGTTGCTTTCTCAATCTGTCAGCTAAGGGCACAGGGAACCACTGTGTGTTCACAAAGCACCTGCCAGTCTCTGTCCCCCACAATCATTTACTAATAGTGTTGACGCTTGGCAGAACCTGCAGGCTAACATGCTGTGATTCACCTTGTCTGGCAGGCAGGCCCCCAAGGAGCCCCCGCTCCTGCTCCCTACTCCCTTAAGAACAGGCTGGCCTGGCAGTTTCTGACGACAGAATGCTGTGGAGGTGCTGGAGGTCACATCGGTGGGTAGGCTGCACAGACTGACTTCAGCTGACTTCATTGCTGGCTTTGACGTGGTGAGATTTGTCCACATGTTGGACAGGCCCATGTGGCAAGTAACAGCCAGCAGGCAGTGAAGCCCACCAACCATGTGAGGGGTCCTAGCCGTGGGTCCTTCCCCAGTCCAGCCTTTGAATAAAGCCCAGCCTGGGCTGGCACCTGGATTGCAGCCTCCTGAGGGACCCTCAGCAGAGGACCCAGGTAGGCCAATCAAGACTCCCGGCCCACAACTGTGAGATGACAACACATGTTTTAAGGTGCTGGGTGTGTGGTAGCAGACTTGCACTGATGAAGGCGCACAGCAGCCACCCCCGCCCCACCCCCACTGGTTCACTGAGCGACTCAACTCTCACTTCCCCTCTTTCAGAACCCCTTCCCTCTGCCATGCCCTCAGCCCCTTTCAGGAGTGTGATTGGAGGGGCAGTGCAAGTTAGTGCTGAGTGCTACAAGGAGCATGGGCCTCCCAGTAGGTCTGCAGAACCAGGGCTCCCTGTGCCTGGCTTTGTCTTCTTGCCTGCTTTTTGAGGGGCTTCCCTGGTGGCTCAGTGGTAAAGAATCTGCCTGCAATGCAGGAGAAGAGACATGGGTTCGATCCCTGGGTTGGGAAGATCCCCTGGAGGAGGAGTGACAACCCACTCCAGTTTTCTTGCCTGGAGAATCCCATGGACAGAGGAGCGTGGTGGACTAGTCCATAGTATTGAACTGAAGAGACTTAGCACACACCCATGCTGCTGCTTGAGTGGGGCGGGGTGGGGGTGGGTAGGGGATGGGGAGTATGAACCATGGGAGCCATGAGTCCCGTCCCACCAGCTGGTGGTGTCAGGATGGACCTGCCCAGCGGTTGGTTCATACGTGTGAAGCTTGTTGCAAGGAAGCCATTGAAAGCCCGTGTTTATCTCAGAGCTAAGCTTGTGCAGAGGATGGCGAGTGAGGGAGGCTGGAGTTCTGCTGCTGGCTGCACCCTGAAACTGCAGAGATCCCCCTTACTGCCTACCGCACCATGATGCCGACAGCTGCTCCCACCAGGCACTAGGAGGTGGGGGCGGGAACTCCTAGACCCTGCGGAAATGAATTAAATCAGAGCAACTCAAGAGTCCACGAGAACTCAGGCCAGCCGAGTGGTCCCCAGGCAGGTCAAATTCTCCAAGTAGATGTCATGACACCAGCTGCAGAGAGAGATGGTGGCGGGCACAGGGGTCATGATCATGACTCTAGAGCCACACCAGGAGAGGGTCTGGGAGGGCTCCAATTTGGGGCGTTAGAGACCAAGCTTTATTTGATTGAAGTCACGAAAGTCAGAGAAGGTCAATATCATTGCCCCTTAGATTCCAGTTGATCTGATGGTTCAGCTCTCAAGAGGGGTTTAAATTTCGCCAAACAGCTCAAGAGGGTGCTTCAGGGGATTTCCCTGGTGGTCCAGTGGTTAGGGTCCTGCACTTCCCTGCAAAGGGCACAGGTTCAATCACTGGTCAGAGAACTAAGATCGTGTATGCTGTAAGGTGCCCCCCCCCCAAAAAAAAAAGGTAAAAATGTGAATAAGAAAGTGCTTCAGGCTAATCTTTAGCATTACTACCAGAACTGAGGTGTCTCTCCAACTGATCTTTGCCACTGTTGCTTCTCTTGCCTGATAAACAGTCTTTCGTCTCTGCATTCTTTTGTTTCCTAAGGGACAGTGTTAGTCACTCAGTCATGTTCGACTCTTTGCCACCCCAGGGACTGTAACCCACTATATTCCTCTGTCCATGGGATTCTCTAGTCAAGAATACTGGGGTGGCAGTATTTCCTTCTTTAGGGGATCTTCTGGACCCAGGGATCAAACCCAGGTCTCTCCCTTTTTGGGTGGATTCTTTACTGTCTGAGCCACCAGAGAAGCCCTTTGTTTCTTTAAGCTCATTAATTATAGAGACCTGTTCTGGGATGCACACCATGGCCAGGCTTAGAGCCCAAAATGACTAAGACCAGAAATGGCTTCTCTCATGTCAAGAAAGCAGTGCCTGGTTCTGTTTCTTCAGCCCCCCTATCCTATCTGCTTCTGTCAGCTCGTTCAGGCTGGGGGCATGTATCACTGGGGCTATTTCCAGCCCTGGGCTGAGCTTTCTCACTGTTCCCTGAATCTGGGCCATGGCTTCCATCTTTCGGGGGAGGGTTGACAGCTGGCCCTGTAGAGAAGTTCTCCAAAGGTCAGGAAGCCTCCTGGCACTACCAAAGGCCAGCAGAGAAGGGTCAGGAGGGGCTGGAGCTAGGGGAAGACCAGGGAGGGGTGGGGGTCTTGGAGCCCCCTTGAGGGGAGATGATTTCAAGGCCATCCCAGGACAAGGACTTGGCACAGGGGGATCCAGCAATGTCCTGTGGTTGCCCACCCCATCCATGTACCTTCCTGCCTACCTGTTGGGCAGGGAGCTGAGGCAATGTGGACTCGCCAGGGTGGTGGGGTGGGTAGGGTTCAGACCCTGGTGTGGACCAGGTGGGGCGTGGACAGAACTGTGGGTTGTGGCTGGGCTGCTCACCTGGGGGCTCCTGGGTGAGTGACTTCTTTTTCTCCTTTCTTTGTTTTGCCATGTGGCTTGTGGGATCTTAGCTCACCAGCCAGGGATTGAACTTGGGGCCACAGCAATGAGAGTGTGGAGTCCTAACCACTGGACCGCCAGGGAATTCCCAGTGACTTGTGTTTTAACCCCCTCCTTGTAGCCTGCTGGAGAGAGCAAGGGCCCCACTGAGGGGTCAAGAGTGGTTAGACGCAGGACGTCTGACACAGGCAGAGGAGTGGATGGTTCCTTATTAGTCATGTGGACTCACAGCTCCGGGAAGAAGGATGCCGCAGGCCCCTGGGGTACTTGGGGCGCACTCAAGCAGGGTGAAGCCAGGGCTGTGTGGGGCAGGCTTTAGTGATGAGAGGACTAGGTGGGAGGGTGTTGCTGACTTGCTTGAATAATTCTGAGGGCTGGCGGGGCAGTGACAGCAGGAGCCCATCCGGTCTCTTGGTCCCTTGAGAAGGTGGGCGTTGGGCCAGTGGACCTCATCTGGGGTGGCTGGGGCCCTCCCGGTTTTCCTAGTGCATGAGATTGGGCCTTTTTTTTTGCCACATAGCATGTGGGGTCTTAGTTTCCTGACCAGGGATGGAATCCTCGCTCTCTCTGCGTAGAAGCGTGGAGTCTTAACCCCTGGAGTACCAGGGAAGTCCCAGATTGGGCCTTAACTGAGGCTGCCCACCAGCATCTCCATTAACCACATGCCATTTGCAAAATGAGTCAGCTGGGCCTAGGTTCACGTGGCCCCTGACCTGGCTCTTGGCAGGCAGGGCTCCTCTGTGTGCGCCAGCTTTGTCCTTGGAGACAGTGGTGCCCAGAGTCGGGGCAAGGTATGGAGGAAGGGGTGTGTCGGGGCCCAGCACACCCTGGGCACCCCCTCACTAAGTGGGTGGTGTTAGATTGGGAGGCTTGGCCCAGGTGCCACCAGCCCATGCTGGGTGCTGCCCACCTCTCAGGGGGCAGAGGGCTGTCCTTTCATGCCACCTGCCCTGGCCCAGTGGCTGCACGCCCACAGCTGCTGTGCTCCTGACCATACTTGGGCAAGAGGCGGCAGCCACTATTAATAACCGACGCGCCTGCCCAGGGCACAGGGTGGCCTATAAAGCCAGCCCCACCAGCATCAGGAGGCTCCTTCAGCCCCCGAGACCTTTAGCCCCCCCGTTGTACAGAGAGAAAAAGAAAAGTAAGTACTGAAACCATCCCCCTGTCCCTCTGCCCAGCCCCACTCGGTGGCCCGAAAAGTGAGACACAGAACCATGGTGAAAGACATACCCCACGCAAAGGACGTGTGAACACAGCCTCGCCTCGGGGCACTTCACCGCCGGGCTGGAAGAGGGGGCAAGGGAGAGGGAGGGGAGGAGCAGGGGGCTGGGCCTTCTCCTGGACTCTCCTTGTCCTGAGGGGGCAGAGCCGGGGGCCCCTCCCTGGCCAGTTGACCCCAGAATGCCTGGGTCCTGCAGTTACGGCTGAGGTGCTGTCTCCCCTCAGGGAGCCCAGGGCTTCCCCCCCTCACCCCACCCCTAACTCCCCAGTGTCCTCCACCTCACCCCCTGCGTGCTTGTGTTAGTCGTTCAGTCGTGTCTGACTTTGCAACCCCATGGACTGTGGCCTGCCAGGCTCCCCTGTCCATGGGATTCTCCAGGCAAGAATACTGGAATAGATAGCCATTCCCTTCTCCAGGGGATCTTCCCGACCCAGGAATCGAACCTGGGTCTCCTGTGTTGCAGGCACTAGGGAAGCCAGTGGTTGAACCCCACCCCCTGGGGTTTTGTATTTTTGAGGGTCCCCAAACAGGAGGACTTACAGGTGGGCCGTTTATATGATGGCAAGTTGCTTCTGCACCCTCCGCCGCTCCCTCCCCTCCCTGGTTTTTTGAAGGCCGAGAGAAGCTTAAACTGGAAGAGATGGCCATGAGGGCATGTCTTAGAGGCAGCACCAGGCTCCCTCCAGAGCGCGCTGGGTGGACTTGGAGGGCGCTCCTGGGCGACCGCGGAGGGCCTGTGACTGCCTGTCTCTCCCAGTCAGCCTGCTCCTCCCTTAGGCACTGGCTGTCCCCCCACCCCAGGGTGTGCCCCAAGGACGCCCCTCAGCGTCCTGGCAGACAGGATGCCTGAGGTGGGGGCCACCTTCAGAGGCAGCTCTGACCCTGCGGGGACTCAGGTGGGGCGGGCAGAGTTACTGCTGATTAAGAGGGCCGGCTGAGTGCTACTTGATGTGGGTGGCAAGTGCTTGGGGTGGGGGCGTCCTGAAATAGAACGAGGAAGGTGGGGGCCAGGGAGAGGGCTCTGCAGCCTCGCCTCCCCCACCTCCTGGGCCTCTGCTGCTGTCTTCCTCCTCCCAGGGCTGTTAGGATATTCAGGAAGGGTCCCCCCGGGCAGAGCTCTGGTGGGGTGACCGGCCAGAGGCTTGCCTGAGGACGCTCTGCATGGAAGGTCACCCGCCCATCTGTATGTCTGCGGTGGGCTGGGGTGGGACAGGGTATCCCCAGAGGGACTTCCTAATCAGGGTGGCCTCAGGGGAGACAGATTCCAGTGAGGGGCCCCCGGAATCTCTCCCATCCCCCTCAACCCCCAGCAATCCTGAGAACACACCTTTTCCCCCCCTTGGAGGTGAGCTGCCTGGCGCCTGGGGCCCTGTAGGGATCCAAGAAGTGGGGTGGCAGGCAGGCCAGGCCAGGTTCCTGGGGGTGGGGGTGACTTGGCCCAGGAGGGTGTCAGCCACCAGATGAAGGGCTCGTGGGTGTGAGTGCGTCATGTGGGTGTGCGTCAGGGTCTGTCCCATCCTGGGTGCTTAGCCTGGTCTACACAGTGAGTCCCACTAGGGGCGCCCCAAGTCGGGAGTAGAGTTTTGAGCCAGTTCTCTGCCTTTAGTCCAGCTTGGCTCCCCTTGGCTCTGCTGACATTCAGGCCAGATGGGTCTTGGTTGTGGGGCGTCCTGGGCACTGGGGGGCTTGGAGTAGCCTCCCTGGCCCCACACCCTTGATGCCAGGAGCCTCCAGTGTAACAACCACACATCCCTAGTGTCCAGTGTCACATTGCCCAGTGTCCCCTGGGCAGGGGGCAGCATCGCCCCCAGTTGAGAAGCCCCAACCTGAGGTTGTTCTTGGCCTTGGGCGTTCCAGGAAGGTGGGGTGCTTATCACTGGGTGCCCCAGGGGTGATTTTAGGGGACATGGGGGCAGGCCTTTTTAGTGTTTTTAGTAATGTGTTTCATTCTAACGCATGTCAGGACATGCAGGCTTTCCCAACCACAGCAAGGTCATAAGGTTTCCCTTCAAGTGAATTTAGTTAAAACCAATAAAATAAGCGAGATTCGTAAAGAGAACTAATTACATACTGTAGTACTGGTAGCGGAGTCTGCTCCAGCCCCATGATGGGGGCAGGAGGAGAATGAATGGCCACAGAAGGGACCTCAGAGGGAGGCAGTGGGGGCACCAGGAACTGGGAGGGGCTCCTCCGGGCCTGGGGCTGGGGGGCCTGATGGTGATGGGTCCTGCAGGACTGTGGGTACAGCCATGTCCCAGGCCCATCTGCCTGGCCTGGAACCCTGTCTCCTGGGGCCAAGGGACTCCACCCCTGGGAGCCTCAGTTTCCTCATCTGGAAATCAAGAATAGGTTATTCTGGTTGCCAGAGCACAGGAGAGCTCTCCCAGACTCCCCAAGCACCAGACAGGTGTCCCACAGGTGGGTGTACCCACTCTATGGCTGGCCAGGCTAGGGGCGGGCCTTGGGCTCCTCGTCATGGAGGGTAGCAAGACCTGCCACAGACCCAGCAGCAGTGGGCTTCCCAAGCCCAGGACAGGAGGTGAGGCCCAGGGGGCACATTACATGCCCAGGGGCTCTCTCCAGGATGGGCTGAGGCAGCTGGGTTCCAGGGCTGCCCACTCACGCTCCAGGCTGCCTGGTCTTGGGGCCTCCCATCCTAGGGCCTGGCTCTGCCTGGCCCTGCCTGGCACTGCCTAGAGACTGCCTGGCACTGACACAGGGGGCACTTGGTGGACACGGGAGGGGCGTGTTGGGTTATTCTTGGTGCTCTATCTGGGGAAGGCACAAGTTAGCCTGGCCTGGAGCCTTCCTGTGGTGGGGCTGATCCGCTGGACCCGTCAGACGGTTGTAGAAGGATTGAGAGATTCTTCCAGGGGTTCGAGTGGGAGGGCCATCTGGGGCAAGTGTGAGCAGCCTGGTATGCTTCCCCGGCTGGAGAAGGCCCTGGGTGGGCATTTCCAGACTGGAGTTCAAATCTGAACTCTGCTGATCGACCATGGGGAGGTCCCTTCCCTCTATGAGCCCTAGGGAAGTGGGTCATAGGATAACCCACCCTCTCCAGGTGGCTGGCCCCCATTAGGGGGCAAACTCTCAGTTTGCCTGGACCCGAGCTTTCCCAGTGTGGTGAACCCTCAGTGTTGAAACATGGAAAGTTCTGTGCACGCTGGGTCAAGATGGTCCCCCGCCCTGCCTCTACTGTTTTCATAATGACCAAAGTGTCTAGTGACCGGGCAGGGCTCAGGCTGCCCCGGAGCCACCTCTCCCGTGTCCTGGTCCCATCCTGGGCTATTTTGGGCCTGGTGACCGGTGGATCAGCGTCGCTGTGCTCCGTGCCTGTGGCAAAGGGCAGGACTTGGCAGGCCTGCTGAAACTCACTCCTGGCCCTGCCCCAGCTCCCTCCTGCCCTCCAGGACACAGTGACCGCTCCCTGGGGCCCTCTACCCCAGCCCTTGCATGCACTGCCGTGTGTGCAGCCACTGCAGGAGGTAACTGATTCCAGCTGTGCAGACTTGAGGGTCTGCTACAGCCACTCAGCTGGGCCACGTGGCGTGAAAGAAGCCATAGCTGATGCACACGTGAATAGGCATGACTGAAGGCCAGTGAAGCCTTGTTTATAGATGCTGAAATTTGAATACATGTAATATATGTGTGTCACGAAATTTAATTTTTCTCTTAAATTTTTTTTCCCACAACCATTTAAAAATGTGAAGCCATTCTCAGCTTGAAGGATGTGCAAAAACCTACAGTGGGCTGGCTTGGACCCAGGGGCCATCCTTTGCTGACCCAAGTACTTACACACCCAGTAACTCTAACCCATTACACTGAGCACCTGATTTATTAGCAGGACAGTTACGTGCTGTTAGCGAGTTATGAGTATTAATGCATTTTTAAAAATCTTGTTCAATCACTAAGTCATGTCCGACTCTCTACAACTCCATGGACTGCAGCATGCCAGGCTTCCCTTCTCCCAGAAGGGAATCCTTCACTATCTCCAAGAGTTTGCTCAAACTCATGTCCATTGGATCAATGATGCCATTTTTAAAAACAATATTTTTATTCTATTTTTTTTTTTGGTCATGCCAAGCCCTGTGGCATGTGGGTTCCCCGACTAGGGATTAAACCTGCTTCACCTGCACTGGAAGTGTGGCGTCCCAACCGCTGGACCATCAGGGAAGTCTGGCATTAATCTATTTTTTTATTAAAGTCACAAATGTCAAAAATTCCACTGAATAAAAGTCACATTGGGAAATTCCCTGATAGTCCATTTGGTAGGACTCGGTACTCTAACCGCAAGGAACCCAAGTTCAATCCTTAGTTGGGAAACTAAGATCTCATAAGCAGTGTTGATGTAGCCAAAAAAAAAGTTACTTTGGGTGATTTTTTTTTTCCTATCAAAACCTGGTGAATTAAAAAAAATTATTTATGACATGCAGGATCTTAGTTCCCTGACCAGGAATTGAACCCACACCCCCTGCAGTGGAAGCACAGGGTCTTCACCACTGGACCACCAGGGAAGTCCCTAGAAGACTTTGTATTTTAATTTGTATTTATGTATATATTTGGCTGTGTTGGGTCTCAGTTGCAGCACTTGGGTTTTATTTCCCTGACCAGGGATCAAACCCAGGCCCCCTGCATTGGGTGCTCAGAGTCTTAGTCACTGGACCACCAGGGAAGTCCCCCAACTTCTCCTTGTATGGACACCAGTCATACTGGATTAAGACCCACCTTCATCATGACCCAGTCACATTCTGCGGTCCTAAGGGTCAGGGCTTCAACATATGAATGCGAGGGTACACAATTCAGCCCATAATGATGTCATTTGCTCTTTGGTTTTGTTGATTTGAAGCAAGCAGACACTTAACACGTTCAACAAATGTCCCAAGACTTGGTGTTCTGAGCCATGAGATACACAGTTGGTTGATGGCCAGGCAGGGACGGACACCCAGGCCCTCCTGACCTTCAACCTGTAGGCTCCTTCACCTTTGCTCCACTGCCCCTAGAAAGACTAAAAATATGGTGACTAATCATCTCGGTTCTGAGAGATTTCTGGGGAAACAGGGCTTTCTGTGCTAAAACTAGGAAAGTCCCCGGTACGTGGGGATGGCTGGTCACCTTCCTAGTGGCTGCACTGGGCCTGAGCTGAAGCCCCTGCCCCTGCTGCGCTGCCTTCCATCTGCTCAGCACTCTCTTCTTTGTGTCTTCCTCTGTGCTGAGTTATGAGGCTGCAGGGGCAAAAGGCAGTGGTGAGCGCTATGCTGGGTGACTTCTGTTAGCAGGAAGACTGTTGAGAAGGGGCAGCATCCGAGCAGGAGGCTTCCACCTGGGGTACAGAAAGCGAGCGATTTTCCAGGAGCCTGGAACCCCAAATGTGGGGCAGGGCAGGACTTACAGGACCGACCCACTGTGAGCCAGCCCTTTTTGTGGATCTCCACAGGCCCATCTGTGAAATGGGTGTACACGATAAACTGAACCACCAGCCTTCTAGGGATGGCTCAGGAACACGGAGAGTGTCCTTATGAGCCTCCTGAATCATGAGAAGTAGTATCAGCTCCGATCAAGGGGGAGGTGTCCGGGTGCAGTTAGGGTGTGGCTCAGCCAAGAGCTAGGGGCACCCTCAGGCCGGGCTGACTTCCCAGACCCTGCTCTGGGCTGTGCTGCGCCATGTGCTGAAAGCTGGCAGGAAATTTCCCTTTTGAGGAAAATAGGCCCAAAGACCCTCAAGCAGCCACCCAGGGCCATGCTGCCGTGGGTCCACCAGGTGGAGACTGCCACTGCCTGGAGCTCTCAGCGTCACCCGCGGAGGTTACCAGTACACTGAGGAGAAGGGCCAGGCGGGGCCCTCTTGGCACCTCAAACACAACAGGCTGGACCCCAACGACTAAAAAACAGGATCAGGTTTAATAAGTAAGCCGCCGTCGAGGTTATGGATGGATGCCTCGTGGGCCCCAAGCTGCTGGGCTATGAGTGGGGCATCCACTCTCATATGTACAAGACTTCCCCGACAGGAATGGTCACGCAGTGTCTGGCTGCAGTGCCGCCCGCTGGCCGCGCTGTGGCCAGAGCTGTGCGTGGGTCCCTGCGGTGGGGGCTGGGCCCCTCCTCTTGGGCCTCGCTAGGAGCGGTTCAGGAGTGAGTTCTGAATGTCTTCCAGGACCTGGTGGAAAAGCTCCTCGCGGGACTTCATGCCGTCCAGGTACACTGCAGTCGGAAAGGCCGTAGTCAGGGGCCCAGGGGGCTCAGCCAAGGGAGGGCCGGGTCCCTGGGGCTGCTGCCAACCAGCTCACAGCAGGGCTGGTGGACTGCTGGGTCAGGAGGAAGCGGACCCGCAGAGTTAGGCAGCTGGGACAGGCTAGCCTCTGGGCCCCAAAGCAAGAGAGACTGCTGGCGAGACGCGAGGAAGGCCTTCCAGGTTTCCCACCAAGTCCCAGCAGGGAGGGGCCTGCCTCATCTCACTCAGGGACTTACCCACTTCCACACCATTGGCCTCCATCTCCCGCTTATACTTCTGGTACATAGGCCACACGTGGCCGTCGAAGAGGCCAGGGGGATCAGGGACCGCGTAGCTTCGCTTACTGGGGAGGGAGATGGGCAAGAATGAGCAACACCCAGGTCACCTGAGGGTGGTGCCAGTGCAGATCCTGGGGTGCGGGAACTAGGTCAGGAATGGGGACCCCACAGAGTCAGGGGCCCCATGTTGGAGCCTGGGTGCCCCAACTTCCAGCATTTTTCCCAATGGGCCTGGGAGATGCCCATGGCAGGTCAGGGGTGGGTCATGCTATCCTGACCCCAGGCTGTGGGCCTTTGGAACCCAGCACCGGCCACCCAAGTGCCTGCTGCCGAGCAGTCTGCAGCTTCAGGGTGGCCGTGTGTCTGGCAGGCATTACCCATTTCCTGGTCCTCCCTGGGGATGCAGACAGGGCCCCCCAGGCTCACCTTCTCCTCCACTTGCACTCTTCGTAGGGGATGGTCAGGAAGTACCTTCGGCTGTACAAGTCCACCAGGGGCCTGGCAGGGGTGGAGGACATGGTCAGCACTCGTGGGCCAAAGCACACAACCCCAGAGCCTCCAGGCATGTTCCTGGGTGACAAGGATTGGGTGGGGAGAGGGGTCTGGGCTGATTAAGTTAGGGATGAGCGAGGGGACCAGCAGTGGCCAGTCTCCGGCTATGCCCACTGCACCCCCCTACTCTGAGGGTGGAGTCTTCCCTCTCTCCCAATTCGGGGGCCCAGAGAGGTACAGTGTCTTGCCCAGGGTCACCCAGCAAGGTTGGGGATCCCACCAAGCCTGCTCTGTCTGAGGAAGCTGAGGTCCTACACGGAAGACTCAGTTCCCCCAAGAGGTGTGGGTTTTTGCCCCAGACCCTTGGGTCCGACTCCGAGGCCTGCCCCTGCCCCTACTCCCGTTGCCCCCGCCCCTACTCCTATTGTCCCAAGCCTCCCGCACCCCCAGGCCTTGGTGTCCTGTCTGTCGAAATAGAGACTCGGTGACCTAAGAGGGCCTGCATTGCCCAGGGCCCAGATCCGGATATGCTCACTTGTAGCTGTAGAGCAGGAAGCCTTCCAGAATGAGGATGTGGGTATCTGAGGCCTCCAGTTGGACGCTGACCCCGTGGGCGCGGGCGAACTTCTGGGGGCTGCTCATCCAGGCCTGCACGGTGCTCAGCATGGCCTCCATGTCCAGGGACTCCAGCACTAGGGGGTGGGAGACAGGGTGTTGGTGGGGTGGGGACAGGGGGTACTGTGGGCAGGGGCGCAGGGCTGCCGCCGTCCATTCTTACCGTCCCACTGTTTGAAGCCGTCCTCCCCAACTGCTATTTGGTCTTGGGGCTGAAACAGAGGAGCCCAAGCCACGGGCTCAGTGCCCGCCTTCCCACCTCACCCCGCCCTGGGGGAACAGCACCCGGAGACCCCCTGTGAGGGTCCGGGGGCACCTGCTTGCCCCGTTCCCCTGCAGCTGAGAGTCACGGGCTCTGAGGTCCCAGGCAAGGTACTCAGAACCCCCTCCCCAACTTCATGACTACTGGGACCAGGAGTGGGGACCAGTTACAACCATAGTAAAGTTGCCCCTCACCCTCCACAAAGCAACGAGGGTGGGCTCAGAGCCCATTTTGCAGATGGGACAGTGGAGGTGCAGAGGATAAAGGGCACCGCCCAGGTGACACATCCGCTCTGGGAACTGCACTTTCCCTGTCTGTGCCCTGAGAACGTGCCAGGCACATAGTAGGTGCTCAGTAATTGAGAACGCCAGCCCCAAGGTGCCCCCGAGGGGTCTACCTGCCCTGAGGCTCCTTCTCAGGGTCACCTCCCTCCCCTGCCCCTAGCCAGGGCAGCCACCTTGAAGAAGTCATCCTGGTGGATCACGCAGCAGTTGGGCAGCGCCTTGAGGAGGTTGTTGGTCAGGGTAGTCTTGCCGCCGTTGGTCATGCTGTAGGCAGAGCATACATGTGAGGCTGCCTGGGTCCCTTCTGTGGGCCTGTCTGGGTCTGAGGGGCCCCCAGGATCAGACTGAAACCTAAAACACAAGGCTGTAGTGCTAAGAGGGTATTTCTATTCATCTAAAGTCAGGGGATGAGATGGTTGGATGGCATCACTGACTCAATGAACATGGCTTTGAGCAAACTCCGGGAGATAGTGAAGGACAAGGAAGGCTGGCATGTTGCAGTCCATGGGGTCAAGAAGAATCGGACACGACTGAGTGCTGAATAACAGCAACAGCAACAGAAAGTCAGGGGAGGGGTTCTGAGTGGCCAACCTGGGCCGCCCAGCATCCTGCTGCCTACGGCCTGCTCAGGCCAGGCACAGGCCTGCACTCGGCGGTGGGGAGAAACAGAGAAAAGAGCAGAAAATGTGAAAACAAGCTGACAAGTTAACATGCAGTCTCAGCTGGGGTCAGGGAAGCACTGCCTTCCGTGTTCAGACTCATTCAGTGTGACCGCAAACCCAGGAGGTGGGGCCGGGAGCCGGTCTTTCAGACCAGGAAACTGAGGCCCACATGTGACCTAGCCTCTGCAGGGCTTTTTAAAAAAGCCAGACTATTAAAGCAAGTGCTAAGTGGAAAACTGCAAACCTGGGAAGAGGCAGTCACCTTAGGACAAAGGGTGGGAATTCCCTGGTGGTTAGGACTGTGCTTTCTCTGCACAGTGAGAGTGGAGAACTAAGATCCCACAATCCATGTGGTATGGCAAAAAAATATATAAAATCCTCAAAAACAATGGGCAAAGCAGGGTGACCTGCTCAATCTCATCTGCCCGGGATATCTCTGGTTTTAGTGCCCAAAGTCCCAAATCCTGGGGATCCTTCAGTCCCAGGAAAAGCAGGACAATGGTCACCGTAAGGACTCCAGACTGGGGCTGTCGAAGGACACAGAAGGGTGATTGTCAGGCCTTCCTGGACGTGAGTGTCCCTTTGACCTGGCTGTCCCTGTCCCAGGAATCAGGAGTGGAAAGCTGAATGTGGAAGGAGGGAGGTACAGCTTTTAAAAGAGCTGGTGGGGGAAAAAAAAAAAAAGAGCTGGTGGGAAAGGAGACCTCCATACCTGAAGGGGAGCAGGTTAGAACTTGCCTGACGTTAATTTGAGTTGTTGCTGACAGGCACACCGCACCCTCAGGGCCAGCTACAGAAATGGGGGCCCTTGTCTCATTCTGTTAGGAATTTCAAGAGGGTAATGGAGCACTAAACCAAACGCAGGGCGGACCCAGGACGACCTCCCAGGTTGGAGCTTCAGGCCAGCCTGGCTTCTGCTAAATGCTTCCCAGGCATAGTCCTAAAAGGCCACAACCCCCAGGAAAGCAAGGTCCCTGCCTGAGGTCAGCAGAAGGAGCTTCTAAAGGCGGGTGCCACCCAGTGGAGTGCCACTCTGAGGACCCCACCCTACCTGCCCAGGAGCCTCCTGAGGTTGGTGTCTCCCCATCCCCACCCCCCAGCCCTTCAGAAGACCTGCCTAAGCTTTATAAAGTCTTCTATTCCCAGGGGTCTAGTCTACTCTGGGTGCAGGGTGGGGAAGGGACTTCCAGTGGGGAATTTCCGAACAGAGGGCAGAACCCCCCTCTCAGCACTCCGACCTTGGGCATCGGGTCCCTGCGACAGCAGGCGCCAGGCAGCCCTCCATTCATTCCCCTGGCCTCCTGCCCAGGCAGCCGCCTCGGCCCGCACAGGGGCGCGCCCGGCCGGCCTCTCCCTCCTCCGCGCGCTCCCGGGCCGCTCACCCTCCGATGCCCACGATGTACTTCATCTCCGCGCGGAGGGGCGGCGGGGACCGCGGTTGGCAAGCTGACTCCTGACTCCCGGGTGCCCGGCTAGGCCCGACCCCGCAGTGCGTCCCGGCTTCATTGAGAAAACCCCGCGCCTTTATAGGCTGGGGCAGCCCGGAGGCCGCCCGGAGGGAGGCGGCCCACCGCCTATGGGGAGCGCGGCTGCGCGCTGAAGTGGGCGGGCGGAGTGGGGGGGAGGGGGTGGGGGGCGCGCTGCACCTGTTCCCACTGGGTGGAAATAGCTCCACGCTGCCTTTTGCCTAAATTAGTCACGGGTGAGCCAGGCAGCGGGGTGCGAGTGGATGTCACCCCACTCCCTCTCCCCTCCTCCTACTCCTTCCCTCCTCCCCCTCCTGGCGGCTGCCCAGGGGACTGATAACCGGCCACACACCTTCCCTCCCTAAAAATATCCAGGCCGGTGTGTCCCCTCGCCTGACCCTGACATTAAGGCCGGTTCTGGTGGCTGAAGAAAGGAACTCACACCTCCCCCCTGGGCCCGGTCTCCAGCCACAGCAGCCGGCCAGCCCCAGGGGCTCCACACAGCGGGGGACTTCCTTTTCTAAGGGGGCTGCTGCCAAGATGGGCTTAAAGTCCAGAGTGGTGAATCCCAAGATAGCTTCGTTCAGGACCCTGGCCACCGGAAAATCTCAGCGTGGCACCAGGGGCCCCACATGAGGCCTGGCATCATTGGGTTTAGCCTCTGGCCTCTCAGCAGCTGGGTGGGGTAGGGTGGGGGAGGCATGGGTGTGTGGATCCCCCCCCCCCCCAAACACACACACCTTACTGACCAGCTGGGACCATGTCCCAGGTTCTGACTCCCCACCAGAGGAGACCTTTTGCTTTCAGGACCCCCTTTCTCACTCTTGAGAACGACCGAGGATCCCAGGGAGCTTTGGTTTAAATGGATTACTGTTGGGTCTTCCCTGTGGTCCACTGGTTAATACTCTGTCCTTCCAGTGAAGGGGGCATGAGTTTGATCCCTAGTCGGGGAGCTAGGATCTCGCAAGCTGCTCAAAGTATGGCCTCAGTAAAGAAATAAATAAATGGATTATCGCCATGGACAATATTTACCACATTATAACTTAAAACTGAGAAAGATTAAAGCCTTTTCAACTTTTAAAATGATAAAACTGCATGGTCACATGAATGTAATATACATATATATTTATAATTTTATTGAGTTTTGGCTGTGCTGGTTCTTTGTTGCTTTGCTCGGACTTTCTCTAGTTGCTGTGAGCAGCGGGGGCTGCTCTTGGTTATGCTGCACAGCCTTCTTATTGCGGTGGCTTCTCTTGTTTCAGAGCACAGGCTCCAGGCTCGCAGGCATCCGTAGTTGCAGCACGTGGGTTCAGTAGTCGTGGCCTTTGGGCTCTGGGGTGCCTGGACTTCAGTAACTGTGGCGCACAGGCTCAGTTGCTCCAAGAAATGTGGAATCTTCCCAGACCAGGGATGAGCCTGTGTCCCTTGCACTGGCAGGTGGATTCTTATCCACTGCGTCACCAGGGAAGTCCACAAATATGATATTTTTAATGAAAAATAATAGTTTTTAAAAAATTCAGGGAGGGGGCTAGATAAAATTTAAAACTTTTTTTGTATTGAATGACATTATTAAGAAAGTGAAAAGGCAAAGCAGGGAATGGAAGAAAATATTTACAAGTCATATATATGGTAAGGGGTTATTAGAATATATAGAGAACTCTTACAAGTCAGCAACAAAAAGACAAATGACCCAATTTAAAAATGCACAAAGACTCTGAATAGACCTTTCTTCAAAGAAGATATACTCGTGGCCAACAAGCACATGAAAAGATGCTTGGCATCACTGATTATCAGGGAGATGCAAATGGAAACCACAGTGAGGGAATTCCTGGGTGGTCCAGTGGTCTGGACCCTGTGCTTCACTGCCAAGGGTGCGGGTCAATCGCAGGTCAGGGGACTAAGATCCTGCAAGCTGCAACCCCCAAAATGAATAAATAACCCACAGTGAGATACCACTCACACCCACTAGGATGGCCATGGTCAAAGAGACGGACTGCGTGTATGTCAGTGAGGATGAGAGAGATGGCAGTCCTGTGTGTTGCTGGTGGGCATGGGAAGTGGGGCAGTCTCTGTGGAAAACAGTTGGCAGTTTTTTGGACCCATTTTCACTTCAAAGTGTCAACCCAAGAGAAATGAAAACACATGTCTCCACAGATGCTTGTCCATGAATGCTTATAGCAACATGACTCATAGGAGCCAAAAGGTGGAAATAACTAAGTGTCTACTAGCAGATGAATGGATACACACACTGATCCATTCTCCCACGGACTATTATTCTGCGATGAGAAGGGGAGAAGCCCTGACACTCGCTACCACGTGGACGGACCCTGAGGACACGGTGCTCAGTGAGAGCAGCAGGCACAGAGGGACACACAGGGTGTGACTTCACTGATGGGAAACGAGCAGAGCAGGCCGATCCACAGAGACAGCGTTTGTGGTTACCAGGGCCTGGGAGAGGGCAAATGAGGAGTGATTACTTGTAGAGTGTTCTTCTGTGGTGATGAGAATGTTCTGCAATTAGACAGAGGTGATATTTTCAGAGCACTGTAAATGCACTAATGGTATACTTTACAATAATGGTTAGTTGCATATTATGTGACTTTCGCCTCAGTTGACAACAACAAAAAGGCTGAGGACCCTTCCAGCTACGGTCAGAGAGAGGGAACAGACACATTGCTACAGCAGGAGGGTCAGAAAGATAACCTGCTGCCGTCTGTGAAGATGGAGGAGGAACCATGAGCCAGGGATGTGGCGGCTCTAGAAGACGGAAAAGGCAGGAGTCTGTTCTTCCCTGGAGCCTCCGGAGGGACCAGTCCTGCCCCCATCTTGATCTTAGCTCTATGAGACCTGTGTCAGACTTCTCACCTCCAGGACTGTCAGAGAATAAATTTATATTGTTTAAATAAAAAAATTTTTTTTAGGTTAAAGAGTGATATTCTGTGCGTGTGTATTCAGTTGACAAGTCGTGTCCGACTTTTTGCAACCCCATGAACTTCAGCATGCCAGGCCTCCCTGTCCTTCGTTATTTCCTGGAGTTTGCCCAAGTTCATGTCCATTGAGTCGGTGATGCCATCCAATCACCTCATCCTCTGTCGCCCCCTTCTCCCCCTGTCTTCAATCTTTCCCAACATCAGTGTCTTTTCCAATGAGTCAGCTCTTTACATCAGGTGGCCAAAGTATTGGAGCTTCAGCTTCAGCATCAGTCCTTCCAATGAGTATTCAGGGTTGCTTTCCTTTAGGATTGACTGGTTTGATCTCCTTGCAGTCCAAGGGACTCTCAAGAGTCTTCTCCAACACCAGAGTTCAAATGCATCAATTCTTCAGTGCTCTACCTTCTTTAAGGTCCAATTCTCACGTCTGTATGTGACTACTGGCAAAACCATCACTTTGACCATATGGACCTTTGTCAGCAGAGTGATGTCTTTGCTTTTTGACACACCGCCTAGGTTTGCCATAGTTTTCCTGCCAAGAAGCAATCGTCTTCTGATTTCATGACTGCAGTCACCATCCACAGTGATTGTAGAGCCCAAATCACTTTAATGTCTGGTTTAGAAGGGTTCTCGCATCTGCTTGTGGTTCAGCTGGTTTCCATAGTTGTTTTGGTGGATATACAGGAGAAAGGGCTTCCCAGGTGGCGCTAGTGGTAAAGAATCTATCTGCCAATGCAGGAGCCATAAGAGACATGGGTTCCATCCCTGGGTTGAGAAGGTCCCCTGGAGGAGGGCATGGCAACCCACTCCAGTATTCTTGTCTGCAGAATCCCATGGACAGAGGAGCCTGGCGGGCTACAGTCCATCGGGTCACAAAGAGTCAGACATGACTGAAGTGACTTAGCATGTACTCTCAGGAAGAAAAATCTAGCTTTACACCCAGATAAAGGTGGATTTTTAGCCTGTTTTAGGTCATCATGGGTAGTTTTCTTTGTCCTACGGCTGAACAGGACGGAAGGAGGTTTATGAAGGTTCTTTTTCACTCTCTGCTCCATTAAAGGCCATTGGTCCATCTTTGCACTTTGTTTCTTTGCTTGTTTTTGTTAAATGATTTTTAAAATAACTGTGTTTATTTCTTTTTCGCTGCGCTGGGTTTTCGCTGCTGTGCGGGCTTTTCTCTAATTGTGGCGAGCGGGGGCTGCTCTCTAGTTGTGGTGCTGAGGCTTCTCATTGCGATGGTTTCTCTTGTTGGGGAGCACGGGCTCTAAGGCACACGGGCTTCAGTACTTGTGGCTCGTGGGCTCTAGAGCACACGCTTAATAATTGTGGTGCCCCTGCTGTGGAAATATTGAGTCCTAACCACTGGACCACCAAGGAAAGAAAACGAAAGGGTTAGATGCTCAGTCATGACTGACTCTTTGTGACCCCATGGATTATAGCTCAGCCAGGCTCCTCTGTCCATGGGATTCTCCAGGCAAGAATACTGGAGTGGGTAGCCATTTCCTTCTCCAAGGGATCTTCCCAACCCAGGGATGGAACCTAGGTCTTTTGCATTGGCAGGCAGATTCTTTACTGTCTAAGCCAGCAGGGAAGTCACTTTGAATGGATCTTTTTTCCATATATGATTCTGACCTTGAAGACACCCTGAAGGGGTCTCAGTGACCACCACCCTCAGCCACCCTGGCTTACTCTTTAAGAATCCTTGGTTAAGAATTCTGCGTTTGAATCCTGGTTCTGCCACTTGCCACATGGGGGAGCTCAGGCGCCACCTTGGCCTCTCTGCCTCACTGTTCCCATCTGTATAAAGGGAGGCTGCTGGCCCCAAGCAAGGGAGGGAAGATGTCTATGGCTTTGGGCTCCTGCCCCCAGGAGAATGAAGGGAGGATGCCCTGCCCTGCCCACTCCTGACCCGCCCCTCAGCAGCCAAAGTTGCCGCCACAGGGCCTTTGCACATGCCATTATCTTTTCTGGGACCCACCCCTCCCCTTACCCAATCCTCCTCCCTCAGGCTAACTTTGACTAAGCCATCCTGCATCAGCTTGGACCTCCCCTCTTCCAGGAAGACTTTCTGGATCCCCACCGCTTCTCTCCACATCATGAGTTCCCCCCAGGGCAGGCAGGGCCATGCATGTCTTGTTTTCTGATGTATTCCCAGTGCCTACCAAGGTCAGGTTCACTAATGGTAGCGTCACGTCCTCCCTAAATAGTAGCAGAAGGAATGAATGAAACTGGAAGGGCCAGGAGATCTTTGAACCCAGCCAACGGCTTCCTAGGTGGTGCTCGTGATAAAGAAACCCCCTACCAATGCAGGAGACCTATGAGGCTCAGGTTTGATCCCTGGGTGAGGAAGATCCCCTGAAAGAGGAAATGGAAAACCACTCCAGTATTCTTGCCTGGGAAATCCCATGGACAGAGGAGCCTGGCGGGCTAGATTTCACGGGGTCACAAAGAATTGGACAGGACTAAAACAACTTCGCACACAAGTATGCACGCTGGCTGAAACACAAGGGGATTTCAGTAAGAATCCTACTAAGTCAGTGTAGCTAGACTACCCCCTTACCCTTCACGTCCCCTCCTGTGATCTTCCGTTCACCGCACCTGCCTGCCTGTGCTATGTCAGGAGTGCAAACTGGCTCTATGCTCTCTCTGCCGTTCTGCAATGACTCCCGAGTACAATTGGCTTTTATGGCTTGAACTGTCGGGCACTGGCTTTTCTTTAAGCCCGCCTGCTCTGTGTGACGGCTAGAGGGAGCTTTGTAAAAACCCAGATGGGGGCTTTCCCGGTGGCTCAGGGGTTGAGAATCCGCCTGCTAATGCAGGGGACGTGGGTTTGATCCCTGATCCAGGAAGATCCCGCATGTCTCGGAGCAACTAAGCCTGTGCCCCGCCACTACTGAGCCTGTGCTCTAGAGCCTGGGAGCCGAAAGTACTGAGCCCACGTGCTGCAGCTTCTGAAGCCCGCATGTCCTAGAACCCATGCTCTGCAACAAGAGAGGCCACCACAATGAGAAACCTGCACACCACAACTAGCGAGTACCCCTGCTCTCTCCAGGTAGAGAAACACCTGGACAGCAATCGACCCAGCACAGCCAAAACTATATAAATAAAATAAAACTGGAAAAATAAAACCCCCAAAACCCAGATTGGGGTCTGTCTTTCCTGTTTCAACTCTCCTGTGCCAAACATTCCTCCCATTCTTATTTGCATTTAAAATAAGGTCCAGTGGTTAAGACTCAGGCTTCCAATGCAGGGGATGCAGGTTCAGTCCTTGGTCAGGGAACTAAGATCCCACATGCTGTTTGGTGAGACCAAAAAATAAAAGTAACGCGCTGTCCTCACCCCCAGGCCCTGCCCTCTCTGGCCGCCCATGACCTCCCTCCCCTCCTATTTCACTGGGAGGACCAGCAGTGGCTAAGACACCTGCTGAGAGGGTCAACCAGTGGTGGGGACATAGCGACTGGTCCGGTTAAGAATTGTTTAACGGACTCATCTAGTGGCTTCAGGCAGGACTGACGTGCTTGAAGGTCAGATGTCAGGAGAGGTGACTGGGGGCAGTGACCCTCCGTTCAAAGGTGGCCGCCAGGGACAGAGTGTCAAATGCCCAAGAGAGGGGTCTTGTCCACTGCCCACCCACCTTTCCTCCCCACTCCAGCCCCCCTGGCTCTCGGTTCCCTCTCAGCAGCGTGGCCAGACCCATGACCCTGAGCTCCATCAGCTGTCCCACAGGCGGGGGGAAAAGACAGCGCCGTGTGTGACCTCTGGCCCAGTTTCAGTGGCAAGAATTTCCCAGGAGCCTTGTTGTAGGGCATGCGGCCCAACCATGGGTGACAGTGACGTTCCCTGGCAAGGCCCTGCTGGGAGGCCTCTGGGTCGCTCACCCTGGCACATGGGCTCCCAATACAGACCTGCCTGTCCCCAAAGAGCCCAAGGTCATTGAAAGTGACCATCCCATGCCATCCTGTGAGATTCCACTGATGGGAAACATCCAGAACAGGCCAATCCAATAGATACAGAGAGTGGGTTCCTAGTTGTCAGGGGCTGGGGAGTGCCTGCTGATGGGGACAGGGTCTCCAGACCCAGACAGAATATTCTGGGTATTCTGTACAACATTGTGAACGTGCTAAATGCCATTAATGATAAATTTTAAAAATAACTCATTACGCCATTTAGCTCTGGCTTTGCAGTAACACCCAGCTGTAGCCAGTCTGGCCTCAGGCCCTCTCTGTCTGCACTCCTCCAGCCAGTCTTCATTTTCCTGCTCCTGTCTCACCCAACTCTGTCCAGCCTCCAAGCCTTAGCCCTTGCCGGATACCTCTTGGCCTGCCCAAAGGCTTGGCTGTTTCTTCTCTCTGTGATCTCCAATCAGAGAAAACTCTTCCTCCAGGGAGCCTTCCTGGATTTTCCTCCTGATCCCTAGTGAGGCCCTGGTTCCCTGTGTCAAACTCCCTCACTGGGCTGGGAACGTGAAAGGTGCCTGGTCCCCAAGGATCCCCAGTACAATACGGTGAATGTGCTAAATGCCATTATTCAGTGAATGAATGAACAAATGAGGTTCATAGGAACCCCCTTAAGATACTCAAAGACTCAGTGGGGTGGTAGAAAGGGGTGGGACCATCACCTCCAGACACGGCATTCCATGATCCCAGCACCAGTTCTGCCATCTTCAGCTCCCCCTCCTCACCATTCCCATGCCAACTGGCCCCCTCTGCCCGAGGCTCCCTCCCAGTAATAGTGCCCTTCTCTGTGAAGGGCACCTCGCTGGATGTCACAGGGGTGGGATGGCAGAGACTGGTGGGGTGGCATCTGTTGACTCCTGCCATCAACCTGATGGAGACTTTGTGTGAACACATGCATCCTGGTATCCCTGCCACCAGCAGGTGTCAAGATTCTGGGCGTGGACAACAGGACTCCTCTTGTGCCTGGCATGGGAGGGCCCACTCTCACCCTTTGAGGGGAAACAGTCTCCTAAGATCCTACAGCCAGCGGAGGGTGTGGATCTCCAGTCATGCGATGAGATGGCTGGAGGGACAAAGCACAGGGTCACATCTCAGACCCAGCCTTAAGTGTCCATGTGACCCCAGGTGAGCCACGGCCCTCTCTGTGCCTCAGTCTCCCCATCTGTGATGCCCAGAGGGGGCTTGAAAGCTCCACCCCCTTCCCCATGCCTTGCTTGGGTTGGGAAGATCCCCTGGAGAAGGAATGGCTACCCATGCCAGCATTCTTCCCTGGAGAATTCCATGGAGAGAGGAGCCTGGGGGGCTACAGTCTATGGGGTCATAAAGAGCTGGAGAGGGCCGAAGCGACTAAACACACACAAGATTGGGGGCAGGAAGGGAACTTGAATCACAGAGAGGCAGAGCCAGAAGGAGGCCTCAGAAAGAACCCAGGTGGGTTTCCCATTCTGGCGACAGGAGCCAGAAGCAAGACAGGCCATGACTTAAGGTCACCCAAATCGCTGTGCCCCATCCTGGCATGGGAAATCTGCTCTCTCTGCACCCTGTCCAAGACCAGAGCCACATCCCATGCACGTGGACAGAAGTCACAAACCTCCCTTCTCACCGGTGCTTTATTTCCCATAAAAATCCCCCAAAGCCCGTGGAACTGATGTCTTTACATCACAACAGTAATCATAATGAATTGTTTGTTTTAAAAACCACAAAGCTGGCTGTCGGAAGCATGGGCGTGTGAACTACGACCTTGGGTCGGGGGTGGACTTAGGGCGCACCCCGTGTGTCACAGAGGAAAACCCAATGTCCCTTCACAAGGAGGGCTCAGTGTCCACTGTTTCCGCCAAACTGCCCCGTGAATAGAAATCTTCCACAAAGCCCATTTCAGAGGGTATGGCTAGGCTCCCACCTGGATGTGGTGGCCCCATCTGGGTGGAGCTGCGCCTCAGAACCTCATGCACCTGTGAAGAGGTAGCCAGCCTGGAGACCGCCTCCCTGGGGGGCTCTCTCTCTACTCTGGAGGGGTCTGCGTGGCTGGGTTGGGGTCCTTGATTCCACTTGCCTGTTGTTTGCGCTGCTGGTGGTCCTGAGGGGTGGCAGTTGGGCCACAGTGAACTGGGAGGCGGGGTGGGGGTCCGTGTTGAAATTTCTTGTTTGGCCGAAAGTTTTAGGCCACAGAATCTTTGAGGGCGGGATGGTCTGCCTCTCTCGTCCCTCTGTGGCCTCTGCACACGTTTTTGCACACATTGTCAGTTGTGTTCGACTCTTTGAGATCCCACACACTGTAGCCTGCCAGGCTCCTCTGCCCATGGGATTCTCCAGGCAAGAATACTGGAGTGGGTTACCATTTCCTCCTCCAGGGGATCTTCCCAACCCAGGGATCGAACCTGCGTCTCCTGTGTTGGAAGGCAGATTCTTTACCACTTAACCACTTGGGAAGCCCCATTGGCTCTGCAGGCTCTCAGTAGCTGTCACATTGGGTGGACTGCATCAGTTCCTATCCCCGGCTCCTTTCTCACTGTCACTGAAGCACTGTTGCTAGGAGTTACTGTGTATACTATACTGTGGATTTGTGGGCCTTGCAGGCCACGTGTCCATCTCATCAGCAGAGCAGAACCAGTCACTTGAATCTGGAGTTCAACCCAGCCCTGCAGATGCCAAGGCACCTTTTATAAAAGGAGGCACTCAGGGCACAGGTGGGGCATGAGCAGACCCAGGATGGAGGGGGCTTTCGGTGGGAGGGTGGGAGTGGAGGGGAGCAGCCTGCCTTGGGCTCCAGGTAACTCATCGGAGCCGGGAACACGGATCCTGTCCTTTATTTGACATTCAGGAAACAGAGCAGAAATACAAATTAAAAAATCCCACCAGACACCCAAAGGCCCCAGCCTTGCAGGAGCAGTGCTGGGTTCCAGAAGACAGAGGCCCAAGGCCCTGCATTTTCCAAGATGGGAGCCACTGGTGGGACAATTCCTGTCATGCAGAAAGCCTTGTTGTCCCTTTGCCTCAGTGCTGAGTGCCACTGGCTCCCTCCTGTCATCAGGGTAACCCTAGAGGCACCCCCTTGATGCCAAGAATCTCCTACTGGGAGATGATTGGGGTAGGGGGTCGATCAAACCTGGATGATGCCTGCCACAGAGGCCAGACACCACCCCTGTTTGACTTCTGCACAAATTTGTGGAAACAGAGGGCTTCCCTGGTGACTCAGATGGTAAAGAATCTGCCTGCCATGCAGGAGAGCCGGGTTTGATACCGGAGTCGGGAAAATCCCCTGGAGAAGGAAATGGCAACCCACTCCAGTATTCTTGCCTGGAGAATCCCATGGACAGAGAAACCTAGTGGATTATAGTCCATGGGTCAATGGGGTTGCAAAGAATCGGACACAACTGAACCACTCACAATTTTCACGGAAACAGAAACTCTCAGGTTTGTAGGGGACCGCAGGGGACCACTCTGTGCAAGCACTGCTCATCCTTTTCTTGAATGCCTCAAGAGATGGGGAACTCACTCCCTCTAGAGCCCACCTGACTGGTCTTTGGAGCACATTAGAAAAGTCTTTTTTTTCCTTTCCTCCCTAAGGAAATCTGTCTCCTTTTAATGCAGGTGGCCATAGCATCCAGACCACTGTGATTTATTTTTCCCAGTGACATTTTTAACACTCAAAAGTCCAGTACCCTGTATATGCTTTCTCGTCCGTCAGTATTTCTGTGATGAGCTTATCTTGAGAGCTGGTTTCTCAGCTTCTGCTCCTGGTGGGAACCCAAGGGGGCACATCCCAACTCCATGCTAGGGGGAGGGATTGGGGAAGTGAGGAGGCTCATTCTCTCGGTAGGAGGTATTGGTTTGGATTGCCCTGTGGCATGGCCTCTGCCTTCAAGGGGCTGGAGAATGTTCTAGACTGAGGGAGAGGGTGGTTGCAAGTGTAGGGCAAGGATGATTATCAGTGGCCCTCACTGGTGCCAAGGCCTCTGATGTTCCCCAAGGAGGTGGGAGTTATAGGAGGCGAGGGGGCTGGTTTAAAGGAAAAGCCGTGAGTTCCAAGGTCAGGCAGTTCCCCCAGGACATGTTGCTGCTGGGGGTGGTGCTGAACTTCCAGGCCCTATGCCCAGGACTGCAGGGACTGTTCTGGGAGGAAAGGCACGAGGAAGAATCCAGACCCAGCCAAGGGAGTCGGTGGGCATCTGTGGCTCCAACCTGGACCAGGTGACACGCAAGAGAAGGGTCCTGACCAGGAGTCTATGCAGTGGAATGGGGTCTCTGAGGCCACCAAGACGCATGGGCCATGCTCGATGCTTCTCGCTCTTCTTGGCCATGAGCTCATGAGTGTGGAAGGGTGGAGAATTGGGTCCTTTTCCAGATGCATTAATACTGCATCATTTTTTTTTAAGTGTTTTCAAGCAGCTAGAAAGGATGTTGGGTTTCAGAGATGGATGGGGGAGATGGGCACCCCACTGGAGACTGGGACTTGGGATGAGGTGAGGATGAGATCCAGGGCCGCAGGGCATCCGACAGAGGTTTCTTGGCATCTGAGATCTTTCGTGTTCTCCTCTGTGCTCACGTTACTTCAGGACATGCTGAAAAGGGAGAGACATGGTCAAGTTACCATGATTGGATTTAGAGAAAGTGGAAAATGTTCCATGTGTGTGGAATTGAAAAGAATGATCTAATCTGGCTTTGGCATGCTCTCAACAGGAAGGGTGGCACCTACCTTGCCAAGTCTGCCACCTGCCACCCACCTTCCAGGTGTGGTTCTGAAGGGCACCTCTCTCTTGGTGCCCCAGCCAATGAGTAGGCCCCAGGGCGGGTGCCCTCAATCAGACTGGGTCAGTTTTCAATTCACCCATCTATTCCATCCATCTATCCTTCCATCCACTCATCCAACCAACCATCCATCCATCCACACACTCATCCATTCATCCATCTAACCAACCACCCATCCATCATCTACCCACCCATCCATCCATCCACTTATCCAACTCACCATTCACCTCTCCATCCACTTAGCCAACCAACCATCTATCTATCCACACACCCATCCATCCAACCATCCATTTATCCATCCATCCATCCACACACTCATCCATTTATCCATCCATCCAACCAACCATCCATCCATCATCCATCCATCCATCCATCCATCCACTTGTCCAACCAACCATCCATCTATCTACACACCCATCTATCCAACCAACCATCCATTTATCCATCCAACCATCCATCCACATCCATCCAAGCAACCATCCATCCATCCATCCACACACCCATTCAACCATCCATCCATTGACTTATCCATCACCCATCCACCCATCTGTCCATCTATCCACAGGACCCATCTATCTGTTTATCCACCCACCCATATACCTGTCCATCTACCTATCCATCCATCTATCTACCCATCTGTCCATCTATCCATTGCTCCCAATCATTCTTTCTATTATGTATTTAATCATTTTAAAAGTGCTTGTTTTTTATTATCTCTGCCTGAGGTTCCCCGGGGGGTCTAATTCTGCTGTTTGTTGTATCTGACTTTTTTCATGGTGAATGATTTCCTTGTGTTTTGTGTTTGTGGACGGGGACTTATTTTCAGAATGCATGGATTGAGATGGTCTTGTCAGAAATGTATTGAGAACTTGCCTCTATTCAGGGTCTCCAGGGCAGTTCTGGTTTAAGTCCATTTTTGATGTTTATTTCTCAGCTTGGGGCTTCTTGGGTCACATGGATAGTATTAAGACATGTAGCTGGCCCATGTTACAGATTTGTAGCAGAGAATGTGGTCAAGGATTAACCCTGCACATTCCAAAGAAAAGTCTGGCCCTTTCCCAGCCTCTTGGAGGCCACCTCCATGACCCTGGAATGTCCTTCTTGATAAGAGTATCTTTGTTTGCCTGGGACCTTGGGTCATGCTGGATAGTCTATGCTGACAGTGTGACTTAAGACAGGAGCTGTGGACCATGTGGTATCAGCTCAACCTCTGGAAGGGTTAGAGACGAAGGTCAGCCATGTGAACAGCCCACCACGCATATGACTGACCCCCAGTAAACACCCTGGACGCCAGGGCTCCTGGCGAGCAGCACAGGTTGGTGACACTTGGTGTGTGCCACCACACTTGGCTGCTGGGAGAATAAAGGGCTGTCCCCACGAGTGCCCTGGGAGACAACAGCTGGGAACTTGCACCTGTGTCTCTTTGCCCAGCCCCATACAGTTCTTCCTATTGCTGATTTTGATCTGTATCCACCCGTCCACTGTGATAAACCATAACCGTGAGCAGATCTGCTTTGCTGAGTCCTGTGAGTGCTTCTAGCAAACCATGGACCCTGAGGGTGGTCCCCAGGACCCGAGACACACAGGGAGGCTTTTTCTGGCATCTAGAGCCAGGCAGACACACTGAGATAGATAGTGGGCAGGCAGCGCACCCTTCAGCTGAGTTAAATCCCAGGTTTCAGGGGTCCTGGCTATGGGTGAATGCCTCAGCCAGGGTCCTCAGCCTGGGACCTCCCATCATTGCACCCCCTGGAGTTGGGCAGGGACCAGCTGCTCACTCAATCCCAGAGGAGGCCCTGTTGTCATGGTAACCATGATCTCTCTGCCTCCCTGGTGCCTCCTCCCTCCACCACCAAGTCCCGGGGACTCATCCAGGCTAGGTTCCACTTAGAATGCTTCCAAAAAAACGTGCCAAGAACCACCACTCCCCCTCCCCTCGGCTTCCCATGCACCTCGTTTCCTGATCTTCTGTGGCCAAAGCAGACCTGTGGGAAAAGGAAGGAATCCCAGCATTAGTTGCCTGTTTGGGAGCCTTGGCATTTGGCTGTGAGCCCTATGAGGCCCAACATGGCTGCATCCTGATCTGGCACAAAGCAAGCGTCAGCATGTGTCTGCTGTGTAACAAATGAGCCAGGACAGGTAGTCACGAGGACGGCCAAGCCCCTTGGCTGCCACAAAGTGAAACCACCAGTGTTGCCCCAGGCCCACCCACCTGGAAGGTGGGACCCACCCACCGGGCCCGCACAAAGGCCAGCCAGAGCCTCCATCTGAGAGCAGATCCTGGTCTCTCAGGCATATCAATTGCCCCTGGCCCCCGTGCTTGGCCTGTGATAGATGCAAGGTGGGAGGAGGAGGAGGGGACAGTCCCGGGATATAGCCACTTCCCTCAAAGAGCCCAAGGACAGGAGAAGAAGGGTACAACAAGCAGCAACTGCAGGAGGCAGATGGCACAGAAAGAGACAGGGAAGGAGGGGGCCATGCCATCTGTCTGCACATCCCAGGGGGAGGCACTAAAGGACTTTTATAATAACAGAGTCACTGGATTAAAGAAAAATTAGGAGGGGGATGGGAATGGAAGGGACTGTTTAGTGGGGTACAGGGTCTCCCTCTGGGCGGAAAGAATGTTTGGGAGAGAGGTACTGGTTGCCCAAAACTGTTGTTGTTCAACTGCTCAGTCATGTCTGACTCTTTGCAGCCCCATGGATTGCAGCACACTAGGCCTCCCTGTCCTTCACTATCTCCAGGAGTTTGGTCAAACTCATGTCCATTGAGTTGGTGATGCCCTCCAACCATTTCCTCCTCTGTTGCCCTCTTTAGCCTTCAATCTTTCCAAGCATCCAGGTCTTTTCCAATGAGTCGGCTCTTTCAATCAGGTGGCCAAAGTATTGTAGCTTTGGCTTCAGCGTCAGTCCTTTCAATGAATATTCAGGGTTGCTTGCCTTTAGGATGGACTGGTTTAATCTCCTTGCAGTCCAAGGGACTCTAAAGAGATGTACTAAATTCACATTAAAATGGTTTGATGGAGTAGGTCTCGTGGTGGGGCTTTTTTTTTTTTGCTTCACTGTGAAGCATACAAGATCTTAGTTTCCAGACCAGGGATGGAACCTGAGCCCCATGTAGTGGAAGTGTGGAGTCTTAACCACTGGATCACCAGGGAAGTCCCAAGGTTGTCTTATTTCAGCACCATAGTGACCTTAGATCACCTTCATCTGATGTTCTTTGGGCTCAGCAGCCCCTGGCAGGTGTGAGCTCTTGCCCACGGCCACCTGGACACTTACCTGTCTTCTGCCTGCCCCGCCTCTGCCTTCTCTTCAGCCCTGGGCAGGACGTACTCTGGCTGCGGCCTCACGCTGGGAACAGAAAGAGGTGAGCAGGGGTAACCAGCTGGCTGAGTGGGCTGAGGGGCTCTTGGCTCCCACTCCCCTCCATCTGGGCTGCCGTGACCCGACAGCAGTCTGGAAAGGGTTTGCCTGCCCTGGGAAGTGCCGGGGCCCAGAGGGTGGAGCAAGTGATGGGATGGTCAGGAATTCATCAAGATGAAGGCCATGGGGAGAAAGAAAGAAAAAAAATGAGAAAAAATAGAGAGAGATTAAAAAAAAGCAGAACAATAATGAAGACTAAAAGATAACAACCCCTGAGGGGTAAAACCAGACTCCAACAGCAAAGAGAGAGAAGAAAAAGAAAAAGAAAAAAAAAAATATATATATATATATATAATAAGAAAAATATAAATAAGAGGGATCAGAATAATACCAAAGATTAGAAAATAATAGAATAAGAAACCACAATCACAGAAAACTAATCAAACGGATTACATGAACTACAGCCTTGTCTAACTCAATGAAATTATGAGCCATGCCGTGCAGGGCCAAGCAAGATGGACAGGTCATGGTGGAGAGTTCTGACAAAATGTGGTCCACTGGAGAAGGAAACAGCAAACCACTTCAGTATTCTTGCCTTCCCCATGAACAGGATGAAAAGGCAAAAAGATATGGCACTGAAAGATGAACTCCCCAGGTCGGTAGGTGCCCAATATGCTACTGGAGAAGAGTGGAGAAATAACTCCAGAAAGAATGAAGAGACAGAGCCAAAGCGAAAAAAAAACCCCAGCTGTGGCTGTGACTGGTGATGGAAATAAAGTTTAATGCTGTAAAGAGCAGTATTGCATAGGAACCTGGAATGTTAGGTCCATGAATCAAGATAAATTGGAAGTGGTCAAATAGGAGATGGCCAGAGTGAACATAGACATTTTAGCAATCAGCGAACTAAAATGGACTGGAATGGGTAAATTTAACTCAGATGACCATTATATCTACTACTGTGGGCTAAGAATCCCTTAGAAGAAACGAAGTAGCCCTCATAGTCAACAAAAGAGTTCCAAATGCAGTTCTTGGGTGCAGTCTCAAAAATGACAGAATGATTTCTGTTCATTTCCAAGGCAAAACTTTCAATATCACAGTAATCCAAGTCTATGCCCCAACCAGTAATGCTGAAGAAGCTTAAGTTGAACAGGTCTATGAAGACCTACAAGACCTTCTAGAACTAACACCCAAAAGAGATGTCCTTTTCATTACAGGGGACAGGAATGCAAAAGTAGGAAGTTAAGAGATACCTGGAGTAACAGGCAAGTTTGGCCTTGGAGTACAAAATGAAGCAGGGCAAAGGCTAACAGAGTTTTCCCAAGAGAACGCACTGATCATAGCAAACACCCTCTTCCAACAACACAAGAGATGATGCTACATGTGGACATTACCAGATGGTCAATACCGGAATCAGATTGATCATATTCTTTGCAGCCAAAGATGGAGAAGCTCTATACAGTCAGCAAAAACAAGACCTGGAGCGGACTGTGGCTCAGATCATGAACTCCTTATTGCCAAATTCAGACTTAAATTGAAGAAAGTAGGGGAAACCACTAGACCATTCAGGTATGACCTAAATCAAATCCCTTACAATTATACAGTGGAAGTGACAAATAGACTCAAGGGATTAGATCTGATAGACAAAGTGCCTGAAGAACTATGGATGGAGGTTCATGACATTGTGTAGGAGGCAGTAATCAAGACCATCCTCAAGAAAAAGAAATGCAAAAAGGCAAAATGGTTGTCTGAGGAGGCCTTACAAATAGCCGAGAAAAGAGAAGCTAAAGGCAAAGGAGAAAAGGAAAGATATACCTATCTGAATGCAGAGTTCCAAAGAATAGCAAGGAGAGGTAAGAAAGCCTTCCTCAGTGATCAATGCAAAGAAATAGAGGAAAACAACAGAATGGGAAAGACTAGAGATCTCTTCAAGAAAACTGGAGATATTAAGGGAATATTTCATGCAAAGATGGGTGCAATAAAGGACAGAAATGGTATGGACCTAACAGAAGCAAAAGATATTAAGAAAAGGTGGCAAGAATACATAGAAGAACAATACAAAAAGGATCTTCATGACCCATGGCTTAACTGTCCAGAGGATAAGGCCCAGGTCCCCAGGAGGATCCCCAGGGCCCTGGGCAGGGGAACAGCAGATGGATTCCCCTCTCTTCCACACCCGGAGGGACTCCTGCTCTGTCTCCCCTCTCTCCTGCACCCGCAGGACCTACATGGGCAGAGGGTGCCCTTGGAGGTGTCCCTGGAGGACAGAAGGGGTCCCAGAGAGTGGAGGGGGCCCGGAGGGAGGCGGGCCCTGGAGGATGGAGGGGGCCCTGGGAAGGAGGAGGGAACTGGAGGATAGGGGGGTTCCCAGATGGTGGAGGGCCCTTGGAAGGGAGAAGGAGGGGGCATGCAGAGTATGGGGACCCTGGAGGGTGGAGGGTTTCCTGAATGGTAGAGGGCTTGGCCTGGAGGGAGCAGAGAACCCTTGAGGGCAAGAGGGGAACCCCGCGGAGCAGAGGGCCCAGTCCAGAGGACAGATTGGGGTCCCCAGAGGGATGAGGGGTCTCCAGAGGTGTAACAGGAGGAAAAGGGGCAGGGCACAACTTTTGAAAGAATGACATAGCCCAAGGACACAACATAAACCAATAAGAATCAAATAGGTCCAAGAAGGGAGACAAGGGGACTTTGATTAGACCTTGATCCTCGATCTACAAGCTAAATGACACACCCAGAGGCACCACCACAGTTCCAAGGCACTGTCAAAAGACCAAGGAGTGGGCAGTTGCCCAATTCCTGGAAATCTCCACTCTTTCCCCAAAATAGTTGGAATAATCCTCCCACTCATTAGCCTATGAAATTACCCACCCTATAAAAACTAGCCACACCACATTTCATGGCCGCGCTTGCCCTCTGCAATGGCCCACACTCTCTCTGGGGAGTGTACTTCTCTCTGCAACTGCATAAATCCACCTCTTACCTGTCACTTTGTCTCTCACTAAATTCTGTGGTGAGACATCAAGAACCCGAGTTTCATCAGGTCCTGAAACAAGGCACTGTGGGTTTTGGCTGGGTTCAAGTCCCAATCTGACATAAATGGTTTCGGAGGGAGGAGGAAACTGGAAAGCAGGGAGTGGAGGGGGACCTGGGGGGTGAGCCCCGGAGGGTGGACGAGACCGGGAGAGTGGCCTCCTGAAGGGAGGGCTCAACCTGGGGGCCTTAGGAGGCTCCCCAGGGCTGGGCCCTCACTGCCATCAGCATCATCAGAAGGACTCTACCGAGCCCACTATTTTTGCCCAGTGGGCTATACTGGTCCTAATTCCTCATGATAACCTGCAGGATGGCTGTGAATTTTTCACTTGTCTAATGTTATGCTGAGACTGAGCAGGGGAGCCTGGATTCCAGCCTGGGTCTGACTCCAACCCCTCTAGAGAAGGCAGGGCTTTGAAACACATGCGTGCATGACATGGGTCCCAACTGAGTTGAAGCCGCCGGCTTCCCCCAGCCTTGACCCAGCTCAGCGCCAGCCCCAACCCGGCCAGAATATGGGCTGCTCCACACATACCTTTCTCTCCTGGCCTTCAGCCGTTCCTCCTCGTACCTGGAAGAGAGACAAAGGAGAAGGCTTAAGAGGTGGCCTGGGAATCCCCTCCCCTCTGGGAACAGGAAAGCAGTCTCACTGTCACATCTGAACACATGCCAGGCTTCAGAGCAGACAGGATAGCCTGCAGATACTTTACAAAGCCCCACCTCACCCCACCTCAGGGCAGGGATAGCTGTTTTACTGGCATATTCCAGTGTCTGGTGTTGCTGCAACTCAGCAGACATTTCTAGTATCTGCCCTAAACAAAGCCAGGATAAAGCAATTAATTATTAATGTGGCTTTGTCTACAGACGCATCCCCTCAAAGGGCCAGAGAGTCAATATTTTCGGCTTTTCAGACCATTCTCTGTGGCAACCCCTTGATTCTGTTGTAGCTCAAAAGCAGCCGTGGATGGTTTGTAAATGGACAAGTATAGCTGTGTGCCAATAAAACTTTATTTATAAAGACAAGCCAGGGGCCAGGACTCACTGGCCTCTCTGCCTGCACTAGAGGGGCCAGGTCCGCTGTGCTCTGTCATTTCACAGGTGCCTGTTTCACTCTATTTCCCTCTGTCTTGCTCTCCCACTCAGGTCTGGTTCTCTGGCAGCCTGACTGGGCAGAGCATGGGAGGTTGGGAGATGAGCAGCTCTGGGGATGATGGGGATGGAGGTGGGCGGCGCTCCCACAGGACAAGACACTCACTGTAGCACGCAGTCTGGGATCTGCACATGCTCCATGGGGATGAGCTGCTCCAGATCTTCCAAGCTGTGCACATACTGGATCTTGTTGATGAACTTGACGCTGGCGGGAGGAGAAGGAGGGACACGTCTGAAAGCCAGCCCTTGGGGTGGTGACTCAGAGTCAGAGGGAGCGATGGCAGCCTATTCCAGGATGCCCCAGCACACTCACCCAAACCTCCCTCTCAGCCCATGCCAGACCTCACCCCCTGCCCCTGGTGTGGGTACAGAGCAGAACCTGGGGTCTCTGCCTGCAAGGGAAGGCTCCTGAGCCATGTGTCTGACACCAGTCCCCGCTGAGCAGAGAGTTGTTGTTCAGTCACTCAGTCGTGTCTGACTCAGATCCCATGAACTGCAGCACACCAGGCCTCTCGGTTCTTCACTATCTCCTTGAGTTTGCTCAAACTCACATCCATTGAGTCGGTGACGCCATACAACCATCTCATCCTCTGTCACTCTCTTCTCTTGCCTTCATTCTTTCCCAGCATCAGGGTCTTTTCTAATGAGTTGGCTCTTTGCATCAGGTGGCCAAACTACTAGAGCTTCAGCTTCAGCATCGGTTCTTCCAGTGAACATTCGGGGTTGATTTCCTTTAGGACTGAGTGGTTTGATCTCCTTGCAGGCCAAGGGATTCTCCAGAGTCTTCTCCAGCACCACAATTTGAAGGCATCAATTCTTTGGCGCTCAGCCTTCTTTTTGGTCCAACTCACATCCGTACACAACTACTACAAAAACCATAGCTTTGACTATATGGACTTTTGAGCAGAGAGGGCAGGAAGGAAGAAAGCAGAGAGGGACGAGATGCTATTAATATCAGACTCCAGGCTCCATCTTCCCCAGGAGGTGCTCCTCTTGTCAGTCTTCCCAAGAACACTTTCATGGCACCATCGTCACTGTCTGGTGGCACCAGTAGTCACTTGGGCATGAGACAGGTGCACGTGGGCACTGCTGATTCATCTTCCATTCTTCCAGGGTGAATGGCTTCTTCCTGTCCAAATCCAGCTCTGGCCACTGGCTACTACTGACGTGACTGGTCACCAGCTTGGGGCTTTGAACTCGTGATTTTTTTAAAAAAAACATTACCTTAAATCTAATTTTGGTACAATGTCAAATAAACTCCTTTTCAAGGTCAAATCAGTTTTTCTAACAATGCGTTATGTTCTCTAAGGCTAAGAGAAAGTAACTGTACAATAAGTCATAAAATAATCAAATAGGGACTTCTCTGGTGGTCCAGTGGATAGGACTCCGAGCTTCCACGGCAGGGGGCCTGGGTTCGATCCCTGGTTGGGGAACTAAGATCCCACATGCTGAGAAGCATGGCCAAAAAGTAAAATAATAAAAAATAAAAAGAGGAACTAAAGAGCCTCTCGGTGAAGGTGAAGGAGGAGACTGAAAAAGTTGGCTTGAAGCTCAACATTTAAAAAAACTAAGATCATGGCATCTGGTCCCATTGCTCCATAGCAAATAGAAGGCGAAAAAGTGGAAGCAGTGACAGATTTTATTTTCTTGGGCACCAAAATCATTGCGGATGGTAACTGCAGCCATGAAATTAAAAGACGCTTGCTCCCTGTAAGGAAAGCTATGACAAAAATCTAGACAGTGTGTTAGAAAACAGAGACGTCCCTTTGCCGACAAAGGTCCAGATAGTGGCCGTATCACACGGTATGCGGGATCTTAGTTCCTTTACCATGGATGGAACCCAAATCCCCTTGCACTGGAAGCACAGAATCTTAACCACTGGACTGCCAGGGAAGTCCACTTTTAAACTGTGTAAAGCAACAATATAGACTCCCAAGAGAGAAGCTGGAAAAGGCTGATTAAAAAAAAAAAAGACACAGGACAACCCAGGTGGGTATCGGGACTCAGATCACGATCTCACCTGATGAAAGGGCGGGAGATGGCCAGAACGGTGCGGATGAACCAGGATGGGTGGACGATGATTAAGGACTTCAGGTTTTTCCGAAGTCTGTGTGGGGAGGCAGAGAGAGCAATATGGGCTCCCTGGGGGGAAAGCCCCGGGGAAGGAGCAGCTAATGGGTGTCACCCACTTTGTGAGCCCAGGCGGTGCTCTGATGATCTCCACTGACGGGGAGGAGACTGAGTCTTGGTTAAACTAAGCCCACCCCCTCCACCCCTCGAAGAGTCTGCAGGTGGCAGAGCTGATGTCTGGCCCCAGCTCCCTCTTAATTTAGATTCTGAGCATCTGACTGTGTGGCCATGAGCGTGCGTGTGTAAGTCACTTCAGTCGTGTCCAACTCTTTGTGACTCCATGGACTGTAGTCCACTAGGCTTCTCTGTGCATGAAATTCTCCAGGCAAGAATACTGGATGGGGCTGCTATGCCCTCCTCCAGGGGATCTTCCCGACCCAGGGATTGAACCCACATCTTTTGAGTCTCCTGCATTGGCAGGTAGGTTCTTTACCACTAGCGCCACCTGGGAAGCCCTTGCATGGCCACATCACCTCTCCTTCCTGAAAGATTTTCTAGGACCCCCAGTTCTAAGCACCTGCTACGGGCGAGTTGAACTGCAGCCCTCTTTGGGAGCAGGATCACTGCAGGGGTCATTAGCTAAGGTGAGATCATATCCCAGCAGGGCCTGCCCCTAACCCACAGTCACTGGGGTCCTTATAAAAGGGGGCATTTGCACACAGGCGTGCACAGGGCCGGTTCTCCCTCACAGTTCCAGAAGGAACGGACCTTGCAGACAACTTGACCAAAGACTTCTAGCTTCCAGAACTAGGAGACAATACACGTCTGCTGTTTAAGCCGCCCAGTCTGGCGCTTTGTTATGGCCGCCCCAGCCGCGCCCTTTCAGAGTTGGGGGGACTTCCGTGCGCGGGTCCCACCGCACACTGAGGCCGTCCCCCAGCCCCATGCACTCACCTCCGGTCGATCATCTGGTAGCACTTTTTCAGCCAGCCAATGCCCGGCATCCTCCGCCGGGGCGTGGCGCCGTTCAGGTACACGATCATGTAATCTTCCGCCACGAGGAGCTCCAGGCTGCTGATGACGTACCTAGTCACGAGGCACAGAGGACCGGGGACCCGGCAGGACTGGCTCAGAGTCAGGAAGCCCAGTTCCCCGGGACTAGGGCCCTGTGGCCTCCGTCCCTTCTGTTTCTACCTGCCCTGGCTGTGTCACACCTGTTCAGGTGTTGTTGGCTGTCGTGGCATGCTCAGCAGGAAAGCGGGGGAGGGGAGCAGAGGACTCCCAAACACCCCCCAAATCTGGGTCAGTGGGCACAATGATAGTAGTAGTTACTATCTTACTGAGGAGTTTTGTTTTTTTTTTTTTTAAACTGAGTCCCTTGGACTGCAAGGAGATGAAACCAGTCGATCCTAAAAGGAAATCAACACGGAACATTCGTTGGAAGGACTGAAGCTGAAGCTCCAGTACTTTGGCCACCTGATGGGAAGAGCCCACTCATTGGAGAAGACCCTGATGCTGGGAAAGATTGAATGCATGAGAAGGGGACCACAGAGGATGAGATGGCTGGAGGGCATCACCAACTTGATGGACATGAATTTGAGCAAACTCCAGGAGACAGTGGAGAACAGGGAAGCTTGGCGCCCTGCAGTCCATGGGTCGGAAAGAGTCGGACACAACTTAGCAACTAGACAACAATTTTTTTGAGTGTTTACTAGGTGCCAAGTGATTTATACTCTTGAACTCATCTAATGGCTCCATTAATTCTGGAATGTAAGTTGCAACAGCCCCAGATGCCCTTGGGGGACTAAACAACAATTTTTTTGAGTGTTTACTAGGTGCCAAGTGATTTATACTCTTGAACTCATCTAATGTCTCCATTAATTCTGGAATGTAAGTTGCAACAGCCCCAGATGCCCTTGGGGGACAAATACCCACAGCCAGTGGTCCACTGCACCTGACTTTAGGGACCTGGGGTCCATCCCAGCCCTGTCTCCCCTTAAGTGATTTCAGAAGAATCTTCTCCTCTTTCAGCCTCCACTTCCCCATCTGTAAATCAGGGAGACTGGGCTCCTTGGTAAGTCAGGCCACTTTCTGATCTGACCTTCCATGGGTACTTCCTCTTCCTCTGACCCACCTGGCACCCTCAACCGCCCCCCCCCACCCTGCTGCCCCCCGAGGAAGAAGGAAATCTTCATAATAATGAAAATTGGAGTGATAACGATTTGCTGAGCTCTTACTGTCATCTGCCAGGTTTTTTTTTTTTTTTTTTTGCCACACCAGGAGGCATATGGGATCTTAGTTCTCCAACCAGGAATCAGACCCACGGCCCTGCGTTAAGAACCGAAGGATGGTGTGGTCTTAACCACTGGACACCAATGAAGTCCCACCAGGTGCTTTATGCTTAATTATCTGTCTCCATCCTAGCAAAACTACCTGTATGTCCTTGGGCAAGTGACTTAACCTCTCTGTGCCTCAAGCACTGCAGCCACAGAATGGGAGGCAACTGTAACTACCCCACAGAGTCTTGTTGGGGATGGAACATGCTCTCACATACAAAGCCCTTAGCATTGTGGCTACCGCATAGTGTGCATGCGTGCTCAGTCACTTCAGTCGAGTCTGATTCTGTGTGACCCTAAGGACTGGGGCCTGCCAGGCTGCTCTATCCATGGGATTCTCCAGGCAAGAATACTGGAGTGGGTTGCTATGTCCTCCTCCAGGAGATTTTGCTAACGCAGGGATCGAACCCATGTCTCTTGTGTCTCCTGCATTGGCGGGTGGATTCTTTACCGCTGAGCACCCCGGGTGGGCTTCCGTAAATGCCAGTGATGATGACAACGGCAGCAGGGAGGCCCAGCGGGCAAGCAGAGGACTCAGATGCAGGTCTGCCCCGGTCCAGCCCTTCCCTGGTGCCAGGCAGAACCACCCAGTGTGATCCTTGCTGCCTGTCCTGCCCACCGGCTGGGAACCTCAGAACTGTGGGCAGCTGGGATGGAGCAGCCAGATCACTTACAGGAAGAGGTTCTCCATGATGTAGTGGTAGTCAGGGGAGCTGCTGTCTGGGAGGAAGCAGGCAGCAAAGACGATAATGGCATTGAGACCTTCTCCGTAGTACCCTGAGGAGAGGCAGCTGGTGAGCAGCGCTGGACAGGGCTGGGCAGAGCCCTCTCCCAGCTCTGAGTTGCCCTGTGCTCTGCCACATGCATGCATCTCATAGCTGGCCAGCCCCCTCCCACTCACTGTCCATACTCAGAGGACACAGCTCTGAGCCCCAGCACCCTGGCTAAAGAAGCCAGAAAACACCTTCCATGGGGGATGCCAGCCACCCTCACGGGCACCTCTGGTGTGCCCCCACATGTCTAAGCCTTGCCCCCATGTGAGTTTCATCCCTGCACACCTAGACACTACAGTTTAACATCCCCCTGGCTCAGAAGAAGAGACCGAGGTTCAGAGAGGACCGCTGCTGGGCCCTCTAGTTGTTGGAGCCAGGAGGGGGCCCTCGGGGCATGGTCTCACCTCCGTGGGTCACCACCCTCATGTAGGGCCGGATCATGTGTAGATCGATCCGGTGTTCCTGTTCCCCAATGATCACTGTCCTCCACAGACGCCCGTTGGCTGCGCTGCCGTCCTCCGCTGAGCCGTCCCCAAACAGATCCGCGCTGTCCCCAGGCATGTTCTTGGCAGCAGCCACGGGGGTGTCATCTGGAGCAGGGCAGCAGGGAGGGTGAGAAAGAGGGATGCCTGAATCTGGACATCTCATCCCAGCCTCCCTCTCTGAGCTGCCTTGGCCACCCGTGGCCACAGAGCTTCTTCCTCTCCTCCCCAGGCCAGAGGAAGACCACTCGTCTCACCCTTTTGCTGGGTAGAGCCCATTTCTTGCTGAATGACCTCGTACACTTTTTTTCCCTCTCTGGGCTTCTCGGGGGTTCTTAACCACTCTTGAAATTATCTGTCTCTTGCCCATCTGTCATCCTGCAATCTTCCCGCCTCAGAAAAGAGCCTGGCTGTTTTCCCAGCTGCTCAGGCCCCAAACCCAGCTACCATCTTCGACCTCTTTCCCCTTCATATTTCACATCCACCCAACAAACGCTGCGCCTCTGCTTCTGTCCCCATGGACACCGCCATTGCTACCTTTTAAAAAAGTACTTATTTGGTTGCGCCCTGTTAGTAGCAGCATGCAGGATCTTTAGTTGCAGCATGCGGAACCTAGTTTCCTGATCAGGGATCGAGCTTGGGCCCCTGCATTGGGAGCATGGGGTCTTAGCCACTGGACCACCAGGGAAATTCCCTGTTGCTATCTTTCTGACTGTGTTCTTGCCTTGGAATATCAGCCCCAGTAATACCCACCCAGTGAGGCCAGTCCCGACAACCCTGCCGAAGAACGCTCCTCACCCTAGGAAGCCTGGTTCAGGGCGTCTTGGGCTGGGCATTGTGGACATTCAGGGCCAGTCACTGCCTGTGGGGGGCATCCTGGGCACTACAGGGTGTGGAGCAGCATCCCTGATCCCACCCCCTTGATGCCAGGATCCCCCCAGTTGTGACAACCACAGATGCCCCAAATGTGGCCCAGTGTCCCTTGGGAGGGTTGAATCGCCTGAATGAGCCCCCCTGCCCTCTCCCATCACCTATTTCTCCCACAGCACCAGCGACCAGGTGCAATTACCTTGTGTCCATTTGTTCTGTTACCCAGAGCCCTGCTTTCTGACTGCCCTGAGAGCAGGCAGGCACCGTGTTTTCCCGACGGATCCCTGCCCTCTCTACCCTACCTCCACATGGCAATCAAGACCCACTTCACGTACACTTGTGGAATCAGGGGGCGGCCCCTCCTTCTGGTCTTGATCACCTTTGATCAAGTGAATCGGGTGAAAGACACGTCTCCCAGCAAAGTCCACAAGTCCATGAGAGAATGCACGTGGAGTCCCAGGGCCTGTTTTGGGAGTCTTGGGTTGGAAGCCCTGCCCCAGGACTTCCCTGGTGAGCCAGTGGTTAAGATTCCATGCTTCCAATGCAGGGGAACAAGTTCCATCCCTGGTCTGGGAACTAAAATGCCACACAGCATGGCCAAAAATACCCCCCAAAAAACAACAAAAGAAGCCCTGCCCACCTTGAACCTCTGGGAAGGGAGGAGGGGGGGACTCTGGCAAGATGGCCCCAGAAGCTGAGAGGAGCACTGGGGTCTGATTTGGGGATTGGGTAGGGACGGTGAGCAACCGACCTCACCTTCCCACTCCAGCTCATTGCCATTCCCCAGGAACTCCAGTGAGTCGGTCTCATCAGGGGTCTCAATGTCATCCACGTTGATGTCCAGGTCATCGGGGGTGTCCAGGAAGTCATCTGACAGCAGGGAGCCCTCACTCTGGTCCAGGGAAATGTTGATCTCAGGGGCCACCAGCGTCTTTCGCTTACGATGAGCCCCGTTGAAGTTCAGCGTGTTGGGAGGGGCTGTGGGGGAAAGGGAAAACAGAAAGTCAAAGCAAAACCAAAGTCGCTTGTTTTTTCTTCCCTTCTCCTTTTCCAGACCCTACAGAGATGTGCTCTGCCCTTCCATGGGGAGTGCTTAGAAATCAGACAACATCCTTTCACAGCAGCAGTTAATGGAACCATCCAGCTCGGAGGTCAAGGGTAGACACTTGGACGTTGGACAGTCCTGGGTTCAGAGCCTGACCTTGCTACCCACCAGCTCTGTGACCCTGCAGTGCCACCTTGCTCTGAGCTTGACTCAGTTTTACCATCTGCAAAATGGGACTCACAGGTGAGTTGAGCCAAGGTCAAACAATGACATGGGGATTAGAGCCCAGGCAGCCTGGTCCCCAGGTTGAGCTCCAGATCTGCCAGTATCTGCGCCTTTTGTTCCTTCTGGCTAAGGCTGATGGAGAATGTCCGAGTTCTGCTTTTTGCCTTTCTGGGATGTATGACTCTAACAATTAACTTTTGGTGATCACATAACACAGGCCAGGCCCTGGCCCACATTTTCATGTTCTGACTTCTCTAGACAGATATGTGTGTTCAGTCATGTCTGACTGTTTCCCACCCCATGGACTGTAGCCTGCCAGGCTCCTCTATCCATGGGATTCTCCAGGCAAGAATATTGAAGTGGGTTGCCATGCCCTCCTCCAGGGGATATTCCCGACCCAGGGATCGAATCCATGTCTCTTGTGTCTCCTGGATCTCCTGCATTGGCAGGTGGATTCTTTACCGCTGAGTCAGTTGCAACCTTGCTACTGCCCCATTGGACAGATGAGTAAACTGAGGCACAGGGAGGCAGGATCTTCCCATGTCACTCTGAAGCCCATGGGGGTGGATATTCCCCATGGCTTGGACCACTTCCTCCTAAAGACTCTTAGCCTGGACTCTGGTCTCCTTATAAAAGGTGGTTTCACCTCCTGGGCTGCCCCCAGGGGGTTAAAACCATCTAACAGCCCTTGGAGCAGAGCTAACCCCTCAGGCTTATGGGGTTTACAAGGGGAGGAAAGCCACCCCCTCCCCCAAAGGCAGCTCTGGAAAAAGAGGCTGACTTTCCAGAGACCCCAGAAATTCTCCGTTTCATTACACAGCCTTTGAAGACAAAATCAATAAATGAGTCAGAGAGTCCCTCACCAACTCAATGGACATAAGTCTGAGCAAACCCCAGGAGACAGTGAAGGACAGGGAATCCTGGTATGCTGCAGTCCATGGAGTCGCAGAGAGTTGGACACGACTGAGCGACTGAACAACATCAAGGAGAATCTTGCCCCTCTCTTATATTGGATGACATTCATAGATCCATAATTAAATGGACCACATTTTTAAAAAGTATTTATTTTTATTTATGTATTTGATTGTGCTTTGATTGGTCTTACTTGCAGCATGTGGGATCTAGTTCCCTGACCAGGGATCAAACCCGTGTCCCCTGCATTGGAAGCTTGGAGTCAGCCAATGAACCACCAGGGAAATCCTTGGACTACCTTTTGTTTTCATTTTGAATCTCATATTTTTTTTTTTTCACTTTGAATCTCTTGATCCATAAGCAACAGGTCAGAGTGCTTCGAGAGACACTGCGGTATAAAAATATGCTTGGCAAAAAATTATAAAGACGCAAGTTACAGACCTCCCTTGTAGTCTAGTGGTTAGGAATCTGCTTGCTAATTCAGAAGACACAGGCTCAATCCTTGACCTGGGAAGATCCCACATGCCTCGGATCAACTAAGCCGAAGCACCACAATTACTGAGCCTGCACTCTAGAGCCCGTGCTCTGCAATAAGAGAAGCCACCACAATGAAAAGCCTGCATACTACAAATAGAGAACAGCCCTCGCTTGCTGCAACTAGAGAAAGCCCTTGTACAGCAATGAAGGCCTGCTGCTAAGGCGCTTCAGACGTGTCCGACTCTGTGCAACCCCATAGACGGCAGCCCACCAGGCTCCCCCGTCCCTGGGATTCTCCAGGCACGAACACTGGAGTGGGTTGCCATTTCCTTCTCCAATGCATGAAAGTGAAAAGTGAGAGTGAAGTCGCTCAGTCGTGTCCGACTCCTAGCGACCCCATGGACTGCAGCCTACCAGGCTCCTCCATCCATGGGATTTTCCAAGCAAGAGTACTGGAGTGGGGTGCCATTGCCTTCTCTGAATGAAGGCCTAGCACAGACAAAAATAAACAAATAAATGAAATGGAAAAAAAAAAAACAAACCAACCCATGTCATGTTTACCGAGTGTCTGCTATATGTGAGGCACTGGCATAATTTCTTGCTCTCACCATGGCTTTGTGTGATGGGAAATATTACCCATTTTACAGATGGGGACATTGAGGCAGGGACCTTCCCAGGGATTTGACCCCAGTCCTCTCAACTTACCCTGCCTTTTTCATGGGAAGTGTATTGGGAGCAGTGAATCAGGCGTGCTTGATTTAAAATACTGCTTAACCTGGTGGTCATTGCTTAAGAATCTGTCTTTCAGGAGCGGGGTTACGGCCCAGCCGGTGAGAGCCGGGTTTGGAGAGTCCCGGGCACTCGGAGAATCCGGGTAGCCCCGGCTGGAGCCATGTCCCGGAACCTGCGCACTGCTCTCATTTTCGGCGGCTTCATCTCCCTGATCGGCGCCGCCTTCTACCCCATCTACTTCCGGCCCTTAATGCGGCTGGAGGAGTACAAGAAGGAACAAGTCATAAATCGAGCTGGTATTGTTCAAGAAGACGTGCAGCCACCAGGGTTGAAAGTGTGGTCGGATCCATTTGGCCGGAAATGAGAAGACTAACACCACCTCTAATTATGAAAGTAGACAAGAGACTTCATGCTTTCAGTTCTGCAGCAAGTTCAATAAGTCACCTGGCTAGAGAACGCTGGCTGGAGCAGAAAACTCTGGAAGGCCATAAAAAGTCCTATGCATGAGGAGTACGTCCCTTCTTAAAAGGACCCTGGAACAAATCATACTATTAGGAGGGTTTCCATGATTTGGTTTCCTTTCTAAAAATGAAGCTGTCTCACTCAGCTGGACTTGAAGGCTATCTACGTATTATTCAGTCTCTACCTCTTAGCCAGCCAAGCTGTGATATGAATACAAGCAACTAGTAGACTGGGGAAGATTCTAGACTGTTTTGCCATCCTCCAAATAGGAAATTTCAGGGGAAAACTACCATATTGAGCAGCCTCATAGGGCTCTTTGAAAATGTTAAAGTTGATAAAACTCTTTGAGGACAAGGTACATTGTACTCTTTAAGAATAAATAGTTCAACTCAACTATCTCATTAGGAAGGTTGCTGCATGTTGAGAAATAAACAAATTTGAAGCAAACTAAAAAAAAAAAAAAAATCTGTCTTTCAATGCAGGGAATTTTGTTTGATTCTGGCTTCCCTGGTAGCTCAGGTGGTAAAGAACCTACCCACAATGTAGGAGACCTGGGTTCAATCCCTGGATCAGGAAGATCCCCTGGAGAAGGGCATGGCAACCCACCCCAGCATTCTTGCCTGGAGAATTCCATGGACAGAGGAGCCCGGTGGGCTGCAGTTCATGGGGTTGCAAAGAGTCGGACATGACTGAGTGACTATTTTCATTCATTCATTCTTCCAGGAACTAAGATTCCACATGCCATGGAACAAAGAAGCCTGTGCACCACAACTAAGACCCAACCCACCCAAAGAAACAAATATTTTAAAAGAATACTTCTGCTTTTGCTGGTGGGATCTGGTTGTGGATCACAGCATGGTGACTGCAAGATTGAAAGTGCGGGAACCACAGAGGCAGTAATGTCACCATGTGGACCCGGAGGAAAGGGCACTGAACCAAAGAGGGTGATTCTTCAGCCTTAAAACCTAATGGAATTTGCCTTTAAAAAAATCTAGTGGAATTTGCCCTGCCAAATTTCAGACTTGTTGGGACTCGTGACCCCTTCATCCTTCCAATTTCTCCCATTTGCAGTGGGAATATCTATTCTGTGCCTGTCTCACCTTTGTACTTTGGAAGCAGAGAAATTGCTTGATTTCATAGGTTCACAGTTGGAGAGGAATTTTGCCCCAGGATGAATCGCACCTGAGTTCCCTGCCCCGACGCCCCCACACCTTGAACCCTTCAACTGATTAAATGTGGCCCACCCACACAACGACAGGCAATCTGCTTTATTCAAAGTGCATGAATTTAAATATAAATCTCATTTAGAAAACTCCCTCAACGGAAATATCTAGAATCATGTTTGACCATGGAGCTGGCTTCTATACAATTAACGTTCACATCCCCTGTCTCAAGTTTCTTTCAAAAAAAAATAATTTATTTGCTTATTTATTTTTGCCTGCACTGGGTCTTGTTGCTGCATGCAGGCTTTCTCTAGTTGCAGTGAGCAGGGGCTACTCTAGTTGCCGTGCGCAGGCTTCTCACTGCGGTGGTTTCTCCTGCTGCTGAGCACGGGCTCTAGAGTGTGGGCTGGGTAGTTGTGGTGCATGGATTTAGTTGCTCCACAGCATGTGGGATCTTCCTGGATCAGGGATTGAACCCATGGCTCTTGCATTGGCAGGCGGATTCTTTACCACAGAGCCACCACGGAGGTCCCTCAAGTTCCTTAACTTAATCCTACCTGCAAAATTGCTTTTGCCACCTGAGGGAACATTTGTGGTTTCCTAGAATTAGAATCTGGATACCTTTGGGGGCCATCATTGAGGTAGTCACACTTGGGAAGTGAGGTACTGTTACCACACACCCCTCGTTTTACAGAAGTGGGACGTGGAGACCCAGAGGGGAGAAGGGAGTCACCCAAGGTCACCCTGTGGGGACGTGACAACACTGGGCAGAGAATATATGCTCAGGTGGGAAAAATGGCTGGTACTCTAGGGTGACGAACCATTCAGATCCATACAGATTGGTCCCAGAGAACTGGGACAACTTGATCTCCCTACCTGGCTTATGGGCATAGTATGGTACGGGGGTGGGCAGAGTTGGTACTCGCTGCTGTGTGACCTCAGGGATATAGCTTTCCCTCTCTGGGCAATCTTTCCTCTCTAGGGTGGGCTCTGTGATGGGCTGCATGGGGGAGATGCAGGCAGAATGGGAGCTCTCAGCAGGACTCTGCCAGGAGATGCCATCGAGGAGAACATGTGTTTGAGGTAGCCCATCTGGCTGCCCGAGACCCCCTGTTTTCAAAGTCTAGGCCTTTGGGTCCTCAGACCCATGAGCCCTCTTGAGTGCTCAGGGCAGGAGAGCCCTCCTGATTTTATGCCTGGCATTCCCCTGGGCACTTTACATAGACCATCTCATTTAATCCTTGTATACCCCTTCTGTGGAAGGCTCACTACCTGCATTTGGTACATAAGGAATTGGAGGCACAGAGAGGCTGAGCCACCAGTTCAAGGACACACAGAAACTCCACACACTGACCCCATACACATCTCCGGGCCACCACCACAGTCGCTTTTCCCTACAGGCCTTGGAGCTGAACCACCTCCTTTTGTGACATTCCACCCAGGAGGCATGGCCTCTGACATTTCTACAGTTACAGTCCCGGGCAGAGCCCAGATCATGTGCCCATTTCTGCACACATGGAAACTTACAGGACGTGTCTTCTGTGGGGCTGCCAAGCAAGTCCATCCCCGTCTCTTCTGGGAGTGGCCTGCAGACCCAGCCGGGAGTGGACACCAGCCACCAGGCACCACAAGTCCAGCCGCAGAAGTGTGGAGTTCAGGCAGAATGATAGCAACAGAATTTGTTTAGTGTTGGGAAATCACTGGGAGAAAATACATCTGTTCATGAGCACAGAAAATCACAAACCATCAGCGCCAGAGGGCTCTCATCAGATCATCTAACAAATATTAAGCTTTTTTTTTAATACTTTTTTTTTTGATGTGGACGATTTGTTGGGCTTTCTTGGTGACTCAAATAGTAAAGAATCAGCCTGCAATGCAAGAGACCTGGGTTCGATCCCTGAGTCAGGAAGATCCCATGGAGGAGGGTATGGAAACCCACTCCAGTATTCTTGCCTGGAGAATCTCATGGATAGAGGAGCCTGGTAGGCTGCAGTCCATCGCGGGGCAAAGAGAGACATGACTGAAGCCTCTAACATACACACGTATTGAATGTGTTACACTATTGCTCTTTTTTAAAAAATGTTTTGATTTTTTTTGCTGCATGTGGGATCTTAGCTCTCCCACTAGGGATGGAACACTTGCCCCCTGCATTGGAAGGTGAACCAGGGAAGTCCCATAAACCTTTTTTTTTGGATAGTAAAAGCTGGGGCCCAGAGAAAAGGAGGGTCTCATCTATATTATATTTGGAATATAAGCAGCATCCTTCATGGGCTGACCCCACAGGATTTGGTTTCCGATGAGCCAGAAATTGTCCGACAGACATAGCAGACAACTGAGAGAGCTCTCCATGGCCCATGCTGGACAGGCCTGACCAACAAAATATATCATAAAGTATTGGATGGTGATTCAAAGTACAAAATAAAATGTCCACAAGTCCATATAGAAGTAAGCAAGTGATTGAATAAATAAACATGGGGAGAAGAGACAAATTTTTCTTGCACAGAAGAATTTCAAATAATGTATGTAAATACTCTAGCCCCAAGAAGATGGAGAGTAACTTCTCCGTAAGCATGAGTTGGGCACGGTGACTTCCTTCCAAAGGGGACAGTATGGGAAAAGGGAGGCGTGACTCTACAGTTGAGACACCTGACCAGCACGACCTCAGCCTGGGGACCCAGCTCAACACCAAAGAAGAGTTATGCTGATGACAGGCACCCCAAGATGATGGATGAGACGGCCTCTCACCTGTGTCCTCCCCCCACACCCAGCGCTCCGGTGTCATCATGAGAAAAACACCAGACAAACTCCCACGGAGGGAAGTTCTACCAAATCTCTGACCCCAGTCCTCCTCAAAGCCGTCAAGGGCATCAACAACAAGGAAAGTCTGTGATGGACTTCCCTGGAGGTCCAATGGTCAAGACTTCGCCTACCAATGCAGGGGGCGAGGGTTCGATCCCTGGTCAGGGGAGCTAAGATCCCACATGCCTCCTGGCCCAGAACTTAAAACAGAAGCAACGTTGTAACAAATTCAATAAAGAATTTTAAAATGGTCTACATCAAAAAATCTTTTTCTTTTTTAAAGTCTGAGAAACTGTCACAGCCCAGAGAAACCTAAGGAGACATGATGACTAAATGTTACGTGGGGACTTGGGTGGGATCCTAGGAAAGAAAAAGAATATTAGGAGAAAATTGCTATGGATATCTCAATAAATTGTGGACTTTGGTTAATAATTATGTGTCAATACCAGTCTATTAATTGTATCATAAGTATCAGCTTCATGTAAGATGTGAATTACAGGAGGTGTGTGTTTGGAAGTTTTCTGTAATATTCTTGCAACTTTTCTGTAAATCTAAAGCTACTAAAAAGTAAAATTTTCAAAAAAGAAAGGCAGCCAGCTATGCATCTGTGCCCCTTTAATTGGTGGAGCACGAATTTGCAAAACAAGACCTGCTTTTCCTGGCAATGCCCAGACTGTTTTTTGGACCAGAGCTCACTCTGCCTGATTCTGACCCATGTGCTCCGGCTCCTTTGTTTCCCAAGGAAATACTCAGGCAGAAGGGTTTGCAGAGTGCACGGGTCCGTCAGGGGCTCCAGCTGCAGGGCCTGCTGACTCAGGGAGGCACTGCAGCGGTAATTCATCTCTACAACTCAGCAGTGCCAGCTCAGCAAAACGGGAACTGTTTTGATGGAGAAGGACAGTAGGGCATTTTTTCTTTTCTTTTCGAATTGTGGTGCTGCAGAAGACTCTTGAGTCCCTTGTCAATCCTAAAGGAAATCAACCCTGAAATTCATTCATTGGAAGGACTGATGCTGAAGCTGAAGCTCCAATACTTCGGCCACCTGACGCAAAGAGCCAGCGCATTGGAAAAGATCCTGATGCTGGGAGAGATTGAGGGCAAGAGGAGGAGGAGGCGACAGAGGAGGAGATGGTTGGATGGCATCCTCAACTCAATGGACATAACCTTGAGCAAACTCTGGGAGATAGTGAAGGACAGCCTGGTGTGCTGCAGTCCATGGGGTTGCAAAGAGTCAGACACGACTTAGTAGCTGAACAACAACACGGACACATTTATTCTATCGCCTCTGTTCTTTGTAGGGCATGAGCTGGCACCCTCTGCAGGATGGAATCTAATCATGCTTCTTCCTCCACACCCTTCCCCCACCTCGCCCACCTTTTTCCCATTCACCATCCTTTGAATGTTCTTTGAGTAACCACTATCTTCCAGGAGTATTGGTGGGTCTTGGAGGTAAAGGATGAACTAGGTGACTCCCTGTTCTCATGGAAGTCAAAAGTCAAAACTAAGCAGGGGTGCAAAGGAAATGAAGACACACATCTATGCAAAAACTTATACCTGAATGCTTTACAGCAGCGTGATCACACTGGAGACAACCCAAATGTCTATCAAGTGATGAATGGATTAACAAAACAGGGTCCATCCACAGACTGGAATATTATTCAGCTTCAAAAAGGAGAGAAGCGCTGACACTGGCTAGCATGTGGAGGGACCCCTGAGAACAGGACGCTCGGTGAGAGAAGCCAGATGCAGAAGGACACACAGGGTGTGACTCCATTTACATGAGACATAGAAAACAGGCAAATCCACAGACATGGAGAGTGGGTTTGTGGTTGCCAGGGAAATGGGGAGTGGCTGCTGATGGGGATGGTTTCATTTTGGGGTGATGGAATGTTTTAGAACTAAATAGAGTTGATGGTTGCACAACAGATGAGTTGTGCATTTAAGATGGCTATTTTTATATTATGGAAATTTCACCTCCATTTAAAAAAGCAAAAAACAAGGTTCAGATTAAGTCAGAAGATTTTAAAGAGGCATCTTCCTTTCAGATTGAGATAAGACAACTCCCATGCCCATTTCGTGTACACATTGCTCTGCATCTCTGGTCTGCAGCTGACACCCATGCTCTGGACATGGGGAGGGCAGCTGGTAATTCACGAATACGTCCAGGGTTCCAGAGGACAGGCGGCACACCGCCTTCTTGCAAGGTTACCTGAAATTGTGCTCCCAAATTGCAGACTGGCAGCTGATGAACCGCCGCTAGCTCTGTCCTGCCCACACAGCATTTCACAACATTTTTAACTCGCTGTCAAATCAGAGATGAGACACAAAAAGCCTAGATTTCAGTCTGTTCTTGAATCAGATCTGCCCTCCTTGTATGGTAACCACCACCAGGAGCTGACTGTCCACAACCCCTGCTCACCTGGATGTTGGAATTTCCTTCTAGTTCCTTTTTCTCATTGACTCTGCCTTCCCTGCACCTATCAGTTTGAGGCTGAAGTCCTGTTGTGCTAGAATCAGCTAGAACCGTCATCTACCCCACGGCAGGATACTCCCTGTGTTGAAATGTTGACATCTTGTTGAAATGCATCATCTTATTTGCTCCTCACAGCATCCCTATGAGGCAGGGAGAAGACCGTTTCACAGAGGAGGAAACCAAGGTTAAACTAGGGAGAGTAGGGAGGGCTGAACCATTCATACTGGCTGAGCTGAGTCCAGTCACTGCCCACTACTGCCCCCTTGTGCCCAGTCTGCACATGTGCACCAGCCCCTCAGATCCACAGTGCTGCAGCTTTCAAGGCCAAGTGTTCAGTTGCTCAGTTCCATCTGGCTCTTCGTGACCCTATGGGCTGCAGCATGCCAGGCTTCCCTATCCTTCACCAACTCCTGGAGCTTGCTCAAATTCATGTCCATTGAGTCGGTAATGCCATCCAACCATCTCACTTTCTGTCGCCTTCTTCTCTTCCTGCCTTCAATTTTCTCAGCATCAAGGTCTTTTCCAATGAGTCAGCTCTTCACATCACAAGGCCAAAGTACTGGGGTTTATTCCCCGAGCATCAGAAAGATCTCAGCTTCTGCAGACCTGAAACCCCTTCACAAACTCCAAGTGGATCCAGATGGCTCCATGTAGCACCTGCTTTCTGTGTTGGGAAACCCATGTGAAAAGTGGGGTCCCCCGACTCCACCAGGTGTACAGTGTGGCTTAATCCTTCTGGCGTGGGTTGGCTTGCATCCCCTCAAAACGTAACTCAGGTCTGAACTCCCAGTACCTAGGAATGTGACCTATTTGGAATAGTTGCAGACATCATTAAGTTAAGATGAAGTCATACGAGACTCATTGATGGGCTCATAAGAAGAGGGAAGTTTGGACACACACACAGAGGAGAGGGCCATGGGAAGATGGAGGCAGATGCAAAATCAAAACTACAATGAGGTACCACCTCACACTGGTCCAAATGACCATTATCAAAAAGCCTGCAAACAATATATGCTGGAGAAGATGTGGAGGAAAGGGAACCCTCCTACACTGTTGGTGGGAATGTAAATTGGTGAGTCACTATGAGAACAGTATGGAAATTCCTTCAAAACCTAAAAATAGAGTCACCCTATGATCCAGCAATCCCACTCCTGGGCGTATATCCAGAGAAAACCAAAATTTGAAAAGATGTATACACCCTTATGTTCATTACGGCACTATTTACAATAGCTAAGACATGGAAGCAACCTAAATGCCCACTGATGGATGAATGGATAAAGAAGATGTGGGACCTATAGGCCATGGAATATTACAGCCATAAAAAAGAAGAAAATAATGCCATTTGCAGCAACAAGGATATACCTTGAGATTGTCATACTGAGTGAAGTAAGTCAGACAGAGAAAGACAAATATCATGATATTGCTTATATGTGGAATCTAAAAAAATGGTACAAATGAACTTATCTACAAAACAGAAAGAGTTACAGATGTAGAAAATAAACTTATGGTTACCAGAGGGTAAGTGGGGGGATAAATAGGAAGATTAAGATGGACATGTACATACTTTGCAGTTGTTCAGTCACTAAGGCAAGTCTGACTTCTGTGACTCCATAGCCCGCAGCACGCCAGGCCTCCTTGTCCCTCACTATCTCCTGGGCTTTGCCCAAGTTCATGTCCATTGAACGAGTGCTGCTATCCCACCATACACACTACTATACATAAAATAGCTAACTAATAAGGGCCTATTGTATAGCAGAGGGAACTCTACAGTACTCTGTAATGACCTATATGGGAACAGAAGCTAAAAAAGAGTGGATACACGTATATGCATATAATTGACTCACTTGCTGTACACCTGAAACAAACACAATATTGGAAACCAACTATATGCCAAAATTTTTTTTAAAAACTAAAAAATAAAACACAAGCTTAAAAAAAAGATGGAGGAAAGCAGTGATGCATATAGAAGCCAAAGAACATCAGGAATGGCCGACCACCACCCAAAGCAGGAAGAGGCAGTGAGGATCCTTCCCCAGCACCTTCAGAGGGAGCTATGGCCCTGCTGACACCTTGATTTTGGATATTTAGCCTCCAGAACTGAGAGAAAATGTCTCTTGTTTTAAGCCAGCTTGTGGTACTTTGTTAAAGCACTATCCAAATTTCCCTCCTGGGCATTCCTTCTGGACATGACGTCTGTGAACCCTCCGCCCTGACACCTGTGATCTAACCAGGCTCTCTTACATACTGCAGTCCCTACCCTGCAAAGATCCTCTCTGTCCCAATGCCTTTGCACATCCTGCCCCCGCTGACTACAGGGGCCACTTCCTGCTTTCTTTGCCCAGTGAAATTGCTTAGCCTTTGAGGCTGGGTCAGTGTCCTCCAAAAGACCCTGTCTGAACCTGACCTCCACCTCACCCCTGCATTCCGCCTCTTCCTCTCTCGCTTTGGTGAGTCACAGGCCTGGCCCTGGAAGAAGCAGCCCTCAGCAAGGGTCTGTTGAAGGAAAGATTGAGTCAGGGCACATTTTGCAAGTGGCAGGGAAAGGCCAAAATCAAGAAATACCTGTCACTCAGAATCAGCCGATATTGCAATAGTTCTGGCTTCAGAGGTCGCCCCTAGACCTAGTTCCACCCTCAGGTCCTAGACTCTGTCTTAATGTTATTCATAGTGTGAAAGAAAGGAATTTGGAATAAACTGTGGGCCCCAGGACCTTTGACTATGCCTTCTGCTTCCCAAGTGGCTTCCCAAGTGGCTCAGTGGTGAAAGAATCTGCCTGCCAATGCAGGAGACACAGATTTGATCCCTGGGTTGGGAAGACTGCCGGAAAAGGGAATAGCAACCCACTCCAGTATTGTTGCCTGGGAAATCCCATGGACTGAGAAGCCTGGCAGATTACAGTCCACGGGGTCACAAAGAGTTGGATATGACTGAGCACTGCTTCCCAAACAGTGCTCCAGGGCTTCGATGGCCTTCAGATTGGCCATGCTGCCTCAGTCTCCCCTCCAGGGCTTCCCAGCCTCTACTTCTGCCTGATCCACAGCCACCTCTGGTGCAGGGTAACAGCAAAAACTCTTTCTGAGCATTAAGTAGGCTTTTCCAAGGCTCAAAGCTGGACTAGCAGCTCCAGGGCTTATAATAGGACTCTTGCAAACCTATGTCAAGGGAACTGTGGAGAGGCCTTCAAAAATTATAGGCAACTTTGGTGGTTTCAGACACTCAGATAAATCTACCCTTCTCTGCACTTTCTGACACCTTTTCCCATTCATCTTGTTCTGGTCTCTCCCAGCACCATCACCTCTTGGCTGGATCAGAAAGCCTTGTGGGGGAACTTCCCTGGTGGTCCAGTGGCTAATACTCCACACTCCCAATGCACGAGGCCTGTGTTTGATCCCTGGTCAGGGAACTAGACCCCACATGCTGCAACTACAGATCTAGCCACAACTAAGACCTGGCAAGGTAAAGAAATATTTTTAAAAAAGAAAGCCTGGGGTTGTGAGCAGAATCACAGACCTCCCAGCCCTCGCTCCCCATCCCTCACTTCACCCCCGGCAGTCACGCTGGCTCAGCGGATGCAAACAGGATGTTCTGGACCTAACTGTGTTCTCCCAATGCCTAGTATGACTGTGTTTGGAGACAGGGTCTTTAAGAAGCAATTGAGATTGAAAGAGGTCAAAAGTGTGTAGCCCTGGGACCTCTCTGGTGGTCCAGTGGTTGGGACTCCATCCTTCCACTGCAGAAAGTGGGGGTTTGACCCCTGGTTGGGGAACTAAGATCCCACATAAGCAGTCAAAAAAAAAATATGTGGGGCCCTGATCCCTTAGGACTGTGGCCTTACAAGAGGAGGGAGAGCCACGAGAAAGCTCTCTCTCCACCACTGAGAACAGAGGAAATGCCATGTCACAAGAAGCCAGAAAGAAAGCCCTCACCAGAAGCCAGCCCTGCTGGCACCATGATCTCAGACACCCAGCCTCCAGAGCTGTGTAAGAATAAACACCTGCTGTTGAAGCTGCCCCGTGTGCCGTATTCTATTGTGACAGCCCAGCGTCGCTGGAGTTCATGAAAGAGAAACGCTGGAGTGGGTGGGGGACAGGGGACGCTCAGGGCGCCCCATCACTTCCTGCCCTAAACCCACGGCTCCTGCCTGACAGTTTTTGGACTGCTGAGCTGGACAACATGCAATCACTGCTGTGTGTGCATTGAACTTGGAGAGGGAGCATGCTTGGCCTACCCTGTGCAGGGATAGGTGCATATAGACAGAGACTGAGCAAAGGTAGATAGACAGATAACAGACAGACAGACACCGAGAGAGACAGAGGAGGAGAAGGGAGAACAGTAAAGGAAGTATCAATAAAATCTCAAGAGTCAGCAAATCTGGGTAAAAGTTTACAGATATTCCTTACACCATTCTTACAATTTTTATTTTCTAAGCTTGGGACTATGTCAGAATAAAAAGTTACAAGGGAGAGGGATAAATCGGGAGATTGGGATTGACATATACATAGTGGGTGGGCTCAGTCGCTTCAATTGTGTCCGATTCTTTGCGACCCCATGGACTGTAGCCCACCAGGCTTCTCTGTCCATGGGATTCTTCAGACAAGAATACTGGATTGGGTTGCCATGCCCTCCTCTGAGGGATCTTCCCAACCTCGGGACTGAATCTGTGTCTCCTGCATTGCAGGCAGAATTTTTTTTTTTTGCCACTGAGCCACTGGGAAAGCCCATATACACTACCATATATAAAATAAATAACTAATAAGGATCTACTGTATAGCACAGGGAACTCTCTTCAATGCTCTGTAATGACCTATATGGGAATATAATTTATAAAAAGAGTGAATATATGCATACATATAACTGACTCACTTTGCTGCACAGCAGATACTAACACAACATTGTTAACCAACTATTTGTCGTCCAGTTGCTAAGTCATGTTTGACTCTTTGTGATCCCATGAACTGCTGCATGCCAGGCTTCCCTGTCTTTCACTATCCTCCAGAGTTTGCTCAAACTCATGTCCATTGAGTTGATGATGCCATCCAACCATCTCATCCTCTTTTGGTTGGCATCATTGACTATACTCCAATAAAGGAAACTAAAAAAAATTACAAACACAATGAAGAGCCCAGATGCGGCAAGACCTAGCACAGCCCCCTGAAAAAGAAAAAAAATTTACAAACAAAACCCACAGGCTGAGACACCTAATCCTGCACCCACCTCCTTGGCTGTAAGATGCTAGCCAAACCCCTCCCCACCTAGGTCCTCAGTTTCCCCATCCAACTTTCCTTCAGTCCCTCAATCTGCTTCCACTGGCCCCAGGGCCTTTGCACATGCTACTCTCATTGCTTGGAATGCTTGATTGCTACCCTCAGCCTCTTTTCCCTGTTCCCCCCTCATCACTCAAGGTCAGCTCCTCCTCTAACCTCCCCAACCCAGTCAGACCCCACCCAGGCTTGCTCCAGGTGCCAAGAACCCAGCTTCAGTTTTCCATTGGCTGGTGAGGTTATAAGGGACCACCTGTCTCTGCCCTGTTCTTCCAGCACCCCATGAGGGCAGGTCTCCTGTTTGCCAGGTGTCCCCAGAGTCTCACCCACGGCCTGGCACAGTTGGTGCACATCGCTAGAATGAATGGATGGGCAAAGGAGGCAGTGAATGGGTCATCTCCAGGCAGCCCTCAGCTATAGTCCATGGGAATCTGCACAAGTGCGGAAAGACACTGCAGAAAACAGGCACAGTTTGCATGCCCGGACATACCCGGGGGAAGCTGGGAGAGGCCCCAGGAAGGGATCAGTGTGCTGGAAGGAATAGAATCAGGGGTTGTCTGACTCAGACAGACGTGCTTATGTTGGGCTGCATCTGGACGCTATATAAAGAGCTTTACTCACTCCTCCCGGAATGAGGAGGACAGTGCCTCAACGAAGGCATGTTCCCGACCCAACCCGGGGTTGCACAGCCAGCCACTTATCCTGTGAACACTGAACCACTGAATGGGGGAGAGGAGCCCTTTGCAGCTGGGGAATCTTACTTGAAATTCACACGTACAGCTGCAGTCAGCCCCACTTTGTCTCAAGGAGGCTTGGGAGAGGAGGGTCTCTTTTATTGGGGGGTGGGGGATGGGTAAAAGGAACCAGAGTGAAGGAGATACAAGCTGATAACAATGATGCTGGGACTTCCCTGGGGGTCCAGTGACGAGGACCTCGCCTCCCAATGCAGGGGCTGAGGGTTCAATACCTGTGGTTGGGGAGCTAGACTCCCACCTGCCTTATAATCAAAAAACCAAAACATCAAACAGAAGTAATATTGTAACAAATTTAATAAAGACTTTAAAATGGTCCATACCAAAGAAAACTTAAAAAAAAAAAGAATAATGTTGAGACTTCCCTCATGGTCCAGTGGTTACGACTCTGAGCTTCCACTGAAGGGGGTGCGTGGTTGGGGATCTAAGATCCCGTCTACCTCTGAGGTGCAGCCAAAAGATAAATACGTAAAAAAGAAGGAAAAGAAAAATGATGCTGCAGGCAGCATCAAATTCTCAAACGACTTTGTGAGCCAGGAATGACTGTCCCTATTCTACAGTTAGGAAAACTGAGGCACAGAGATGCTCAAAGAGCTGTCCGAGGTGGCCGCACAAGCCCATCAGAGAACTGGGATCGGAACCCACTGGCATCTGGTTCCACAGCTTGTGCCATCTTGTTTCCGCTGTGTCGCTTGAAATAAAACTAGAGTGAGCAAGGTGAGTTTTGTGCTGTCATCAGAGAATTTTTTTTTTTTTAATGTCCAGGAAGGCTTGGAGTTTGCCACCTGGGGAGGCGGGGTTGAATCAGAAGGTTTTTGAAGTCTGGACCTGGGAATGCTTTGGTCTCAGTGGTGGTCAGAGTTCATGGGACCACAGGGCGAGCGACGCTGAGACTGGTTGGAGATGTTTCTAAACTCCCAGAGTGCTTGGTGCTGGAAGGAACCTATTGAGGTCACCCCATCTAATTCCGCCTTTTCTATGGGACAAAACAGACCTTCCACAGATGAGGGGCAGCTCCTCAAGGTGGCCGGCTCTTGCCCACTCTGGGGCATTTCTAGCCATGGGTGGAGCCCCTGCCAAAACTTTTGTACACAGTGCTATATTTAAAATGGAAAACCAACAAGGACTTACTATATAGCACAGGCAACTCTGCTCAATGTTATGTAGCAGCCTGCACGGGAGGGGAGTCGGGGGGAAAACAGATACGTGAATATGTACGGCTGAGTCCCTCCACTGTTCACCTGAAACTGTCACAACATTGTTAATCAGCTATACCGCAATACAAAATAAAAAGTTAGAAAAATGATCTTTAGTTCACCCAAACTGCCAGGTATCATGAGATCCCTTTCCTTTAAAAATTTATTTTATTTTATTTTTTTGGCCAAACCACACAGCATGTGGGATCTTAGTTCCCCGATCAGGGATCAAACCTGCATTCCCTTCATTGGAAGTGCAGAGTCTTAACCACTGGACCACCAGGAAGTCCCATGAAACCCCTTTCTACACATCCAGGCAACAGTGCTCCTTGTATTGAGTTGAAGAGAAAGACTTTCACAGGGGAATGTAGAACAAAGGACATTCTAACGGTGAATGAATAGGAGCTTGACTCCAATGAAGTTGCCATCTCCTTCTTAAACTAAGTCTTCCTGAAGACAATGGTACTGGGCAGACAAGAGATTCTTGGTTATTCTGATGTGGGGCATCTATTGCTTTAAGAACCACAAGAGGGACTTCCCTAGTGGTCCAGTGGCTAAGACTCTGAGCTCCCAATGCAGGAGGCCTAGGTTCGCTCCCTGGTCAGGGAACTAGATGCCACGTGATGCAACTAAGAGATTGAATGCCACAACTAAAGATCCTGCATGCCTAAACTAAGACCCGGGGCAGCTAAATAAATAAATAAAATAAATATTAAAAAAAAAAAAAAAAGAAGACAAACCACAAGGATTGGGGTGAAAAGGACTAGGCTGCCAAGAAGCCCAAGATTCTCAAATGAGGGGGTGATGCCCTCAACATCATGGCTTCTCCTGGGACAGGTTGACAGGAAGCTCTAGACCTCCCCCATCAGCCTGTTCTGCTTTTGAAAGGATGGGCGTATAGACTATGCACATATGGGGCCATTTGAGTCCAAAGAGCCTAGATTAGACGCAAACCTTTCATGCCTGTCCCTCAGCCTAGTTCTGCCCTCAGCACCCTCCCCCACTGAGACTTTCTGGAGCTGGAACTCCTACCCAAGTTCTCTTTTCCAGGGTGAATGTGCCCAGTCTCGTTGACCTTCCTTCCCAGATGGTTATGCCACTAACTCTTGGGCATCATTTCCCTGGGATAAACTCCTTGCATTAAAGTGGGAGGGAGGGACTTCTCTGGCAATCCAGCGGTTAAGAATCTGTCCTTCAATGCTGGGGACATGAGTTCGATCCTTGGTCGGGGAACTAAGATCCCACATGCCTTGGGGTAACCAAATCCACGTGCCACAACTAGAGAGTCTGTGTGCCAAAGCTAAGACTCCATGCAGCCAAGTAAATAAATAAATATTTTTTAAAGAGTGGGAGGGAGGGACTTCCCTGGTGGTTCAGTGGTTAAGAATCCACATAGCAGTGCAAGGGACATGGGTTCGATCCATAGTTGGGGAACTAAGATCCTGCAAGCCGTGCAGCATGGCCAAGAAAAAAAAAAATGGGAGGGAGATGAGCAGTTGAATCAGGGGGAGCCTGTGCTGATGATATTTCCTCTTACTTAACGCCTTGCTGGAGGAGAAAACAGAGACAAGTACCTCAGCCACACACGGCTCCCTTCTTAAGATTTTTCATTCCTACTAATGACTGTCATCCATTCACCCATATCTACTGAGCACCAACTGTATGCCTGTGATCACACCAAAGGCCCCTGCTCTCATGGGATCCATCATGGAGAACAGATTGTAAACAAGTGTATGGAATAGTCAGTGAATTAGATTGTATGAGTCTCCTGTGGCTGCTGTAACAAATTGTTCCAAATTTAGTGGCTTCAAACAGCACAGATGTATTCTCTTATGAATCTAGACACCAGAAGTAAGTCTGAAATCAGTTTCATGGGGCTGGTTTTTCCTGGAGAAACCAGCACTGCATCCCTGGCCGGGTGGCCTCTTCCTCCCATGACTCTAAGTTGTTACTGTCATCATCACAGCTCCTACACCTGCAGACAAACCTTCCTTTTTTTTTTTTTTTTTGACTGTGCCCTGAGGCATGTAGGATCTTACTTCCCCAACCAGGGATTGAACCTGCACTCCCTTCGCTGGAAGCTTGGGGTCTTAACCATTGGACAGCCAGGAAAGTCCCCTGCCATCCTTTTATACTAGGGGTCCTCAAACTCTGGGATCTAATGCCTAACGATCTGAGGTGGAGCTGATGTAATAATAATAGAAATAAAGTGCACAATAAATGCCACGCACTTGAATCATCCCAAAACCATTCCCTTGCCCCCACCCCAGGTCTGTGGAAAAACTGTCTTCCATGAAACTTGTCCCTGGTGCCAAACAGGTTTGGGACCACTATGTTATACAGAATCCTGTGATTACATTGAGGACCTCCCCCTCGACAATCCAGGATTGTCATCTCCCCATTTTGAGATCCTTAACTCAATCATATTTGCAAAGTGCCTTTTGCCACATTAAGGAACATTCTCCAGGGAGGGACTAGGACATGGATATCTTGGAGGGCTGTTATATAGGAAGGAAACAATTTAAGAACTGGGGGGGGGGGGATAATTAAAGGGCTAGGAGTTTCTCTCTAAGAAGGTGGCCAGTGGGTGGAGATCTGAAGGAGGCAGGTGTCTGGGGAAGAGCACGCCTGGCAGAGGGAACAGCCAGTGCAAAGTCAGAATATCAGAGCCAGCCCAGCACAGAAGGAACAGGAAGGGAGCAGCAGGGGCCGGAGGGCACAAAGGATGGAGAGTGGCAGGAGCACGTGGAAGCTGAAACCCGGAGTTTTCAAGGAATGAACATCTGACCCAGCAATTTTAAGCGGGGATATGCTACTACAGATAAAAACACACTACTACCTGGATTCTTGGGAACCCAGGTAGGAAGACTATCACAGCCCATGAAAGTGTCAGTTGCTCAGTCATGTCCACCTCTTTGTGACCCCATGGACTGTAGCCTACCAGGCTCCTCAGTCCATGGAATTCTCCAGACAAGAATACTGGAGTGGTTAGCCATTTCCTACTCCAGGGGATCTTCCTGATCCAAGAATGGAACCTGGGTCTCCTACATTGCAGGCAGATTCTTTACCATCTGAGCCACCAGGGAAGCCCAATAGTCCATAAGATGGTTTTCTTCATAGAAGAATGTTTAGAATTCTTACAAGAGTGTGGAAATGGGAGCTATTTTAGCATTTTGGCAGAGGTGGACAGGGAGAGGTGGGAAATCCATCTTAAGTCAGCAAATACCAATTATGAACTTGGCTGGGTCAACTGGGGTGTCTGTACCACGCCTGGGAGAAGTGTCCGCCAGGCCATGCCCTCCACGGCTGACACGCAGGCCGGGGGAGCCATACCTGGGCAGAGCTTCATCATGCCATTCTTCCTTCACGTCCATGTTCTCCATCCGGAGTGTGGCTTCGGTGGTTCCCATGAGAGCTGGGAAGAGGTGCCGACTTGAAGCAGGGGTAAATCCTGAAGGAGAGCCGTGGATGGAGGGTTTACTAGACAATCGTCCTAATGACAATTCCCCACCCATGCACAGAACTTCAGAGATCCATCTGCAAAGAGCACTTGTGTCTGTCATCTTACTGAATCACTGCCCGGACCCATAAGGCTTCTCCATGTCACAGGTGAGAAAACAGAGACATAGAAAGCTGAAAATCCATGTGGGTGGGTCAGAAATTGGAACCCAAAGGAGGGGCTGAGCCTCCAGTTATACACTACCTCCCAGTGAAGCTCTGAAATCCACCCTCCCCATGGCTCACCTGCCCTCACTTACCTTGGACTTCAACTAGGAAGCCACAAATGCAATTAAAGTCATTTATCCTGAAGTGCTAATGACTGATATAATTAAGTTTCCTTGCCGGGGTTGACATTCAGACAGGACCTGGTTAACCCCAACCACCTCTATCTGCTCTGGCCCACCTCCCCTGCCCCTCTGTCTGCTACTCCCATGCCCCTAAGAAGAATCAAGTCCTGATAACCTGACCCTAGAACTAAAAAAGACAGTGAGAAAGTGCCTGGGGTTGGAAATGAGGATAGTAATTTCTCACTAACCACAAAATGCCAGTTTTGTTTTTAATGTTGTGAGGAACCAGGTGGGGGCAGGTTGGGGTGGGGTTAGTGCTCTAGATGGTGGCTTAAGTGCTGGGCTGTCTGGGAGTGTGGTCAGAACTGCTGAGTGAGACTGAACTTGGGGCATGAACATGAACATGCCCTGGGGCATGGCAGACCTCCCCTGCCTCAGTTTCCCTGTCTATCAATGAAAGACTGGATCCAGAAATAACCTCTAACATCCCTTTTGGAATTACACCCAAGATCTTATGACCCAATGAATAGCACAGGTTCTGTGCTTTTAAGCCAGTGGTTCTCAGTTGGGGGTGATGCTGTCTCCTGCTTCACCAGTCACTTGGTAATGTTTGGAGGTCTGTTTTTAGTCGTCACATGCAGGGGAGAGGGGCGCTACTGACATCAAGTGGGTGGAGAACAGTGATGCTGCTCAATGCTTTACAGTGTCCAGGATGGTCCCCCCTTAATCAAAAATGATCTGGCCCCAAACGTCCGTAGAGCTGAGATTAAGTTGTCATCTTCACTCTCCAGCACCTAAGGTCCCGCGTCCAGCCCTCCCCCCTCCCCAACGTCGCAGCTGCCTCTCTAAAGCTGGTGGGTGGCTCTCTATTTGGGTGTGTCTTCCAAAGCCCCTCGCTGGACGGAAAACCCTGTGGATGGTGGGTCTGCCTTTGGGATTGGGGCTCAGAGGGAGGACTCAGAAGGAGGACTCAGAGGGAGCAGGGTGGGGGCCAGGTAGGAGAGAGAGGGTGTCTGAAATGTGACCCTCCCCCATTCAGTGAGAGTTTCTCACTCGATTTTGTCACTGCCCTGGATGTCGTCACTCATTCATGGAGGAGGGACTGTAAGACGCAGTACGGAAGGGCGGGGGGCGGGGGGAGAAGAGAGATCTCTTCCTGATGCTATGGGCAACCGCCACCCAGAACCTTACCGCAAGGGAAAGTTCGCATCAGTAGAAATTCATTTTCTTTATGAAGGGAGTGGTCTTTGCGTCTGTATCCTTCTCCTGAGCTGAGTGTGGCCTCAGCCCCCCGAAAAGGGCCACCCCCGCTACCCTACCCACAGCCGAGCCTGGAGCCTCACATGTCTGCCCCACGATCCTCTAAATGCCGGGATGTGGGTGGGTCCCGCTGGGCCCTGGACACTCCCGCCCTCTGGTCCCCACTTCACATTCAAGGACCATCGAATAAGGAGGCAGCGAGCGGAAGCTGAGAAGCGGTCCTTTCTGCCGTGGTGCTGAATTATCAGCCCCTCGCATACAAGTTCAGACACAGGAGGAGGCATCTCTTGTTTGTAACCATCTCCCTTCCTCCCCACCCCATAGGCAAGCCTTTACGTGCACTTCTGTCAAATCCTTTTTACAAATCCGCTCACGGCGTTATAAATAGGAAACGCACAGAGTTGGGAGTTGTACATTTTGGTCTCGCAGGAAGCGTCCCAGAGAGGGGCTGAGGGTTTGAGCCGCCTAATCTTCCAACACAGCCTGGAAATGGTGCAATCCTCTGCCTTCCAGGTGAACGGTGGGCACGCGAGGTGAACCTTGTGGGTGTGTATGTGTGTATGCGCGCGCGCGCGGCGGATGGTTTTCTCCGCGTGGGGAAAAAATGGAGGTGTTGCCATTCCAAGAATCGCCAAGTACCCCGGCTCTCCGCTCCCACCCGCCCATCTGCCAGAAGCCGGGTTTGCAGCCCCGGAAACATGGGGGACGATCTTCCTCAACAGGGCAGGGAGAAAGTGGACTCACCTCCGTGCGAGTACCGGCTACCTCCGCGGCCTCTCCCGGGTGAGCGCAAACAAAGACGAGCCCCGGGAGCCTGCAGACCTCGGTCCCCGGGCCTTCAGAGCATCCGAGGAAGATGCGCTCAGGGCGAACTCTGCATCCAAGGAAGGTCACCCAGAGCAACGCGGCGGGCGCAGACGGGCGCTTTTTGTCCAGGGATGGTGGGGCAGCGGGCAGGGAAGGCTTGTAGTTAGCGGTCGACTCCCCCTTGCTCGGCCGCGGCTGCGTCTTGGGTCATCGTTGTCTCAGCTTGTGCCTCCCGAGGTATTTTCCTCTCGCCAGCTCGTAGCTGGCAGAGGCTCGGCTTCCTTTAAGACAGTCAATTATGCTGCTTTTGTGTGCAGGGTGGGTGGGTGGGGGCAGGGCTGACCAAAAAGCACAGCCCCCTGGCAGAATCGGTGCTCTCCATTGGCTGAGAGGGGAGCAGTGCTGAGCCTCACTGGGGGCAGAAGCGGAAATGATTCCTGATGGCGCATCACAGATTTAAAAACAAAAACAAGGAACAAATAAATAAATAAATGGCAGCAATGGCCTCATTCCTTGGAATATGAGAGAAGGAATAATAACCTCCTGTACCCACTTCGTGGGTCCCTCAGCTGGCCACTTCCTATGACCCATGTGCCGAGGACCAGGCTGGGTACTGCGGAGGCAGAAAGATTCTTAGACACACGCGCTCGGGGCCACCGAGGGAAAGGCGCCCCCTGCAGGTGTGCGTGCGGTAGCCCCGCCCTGAAAGACGGTAGAATAGACTTAAGAGCGCACTCTCTGAAATCAGACCATAATCGGTTTGAACTCTGGCTCAGCTACGAGCTGGGGGACTCGATTGGGTAAGTGATTGTACCTGTTGGGCCTTAGTTTCCTCATCTGCGAAAAGGAAACGTTAGGCCTCTGGCGTTTCAGCATTTAATGAGGTGATGCGGGCTGGGTGCTTGGCACATACCACAGCATGAGAAGAGTTCTGTGCGTGTTTTCCTGCTGTTCCTGATTTTATGTTTAGACTGGTAGCAGGTTGAGTGGTGCCTTCCGCCCCCCGGTAAAAGATACCTCCAAGTTTTAACCCATGGAACTTGTGAATGTAACCTTATTTGGGAAAAAAGAGTCTTTGCAGGTGGAATTAAGTTAAAGATCTCCAGATGAGATCATCCTGGATTAAAGATGAGCCCTAAATCCCACGACAAGTAACTTCATGAGAGAAGAGGAGGGGGGACGTGATGTGAGATGGAGGCAGAGATCAGGGTGAGGCATCTACAAGCCAGGGGACATGAAGGATGGCTGGCGGTCTCTAGAAGCTGGGGGGAGCACCCAGTGGATTCTCCTCCCAGCCCCTAGAAGGCTCCAACCTTGCCACTATATTCAGACTTCTGGCCTCCAAAATTGGGAGAGAAAAATATTTCTGGGACTCCCCTGGCAGTCCAGTGGTTAAAAGTCCATGCTTCCATTGCAGGGGGCTCGGATCCAATCCCTGGTCAGGGAACTAAGATCACACATGCCATGCAGCACGATAAAAACAAAAAACAACTATTTTTCTATTGTTTTGAGCCTCCTAGTGTGGTACTTTGTTATGGCAGCCACAAGAAAACTTAATACATAACCCCAAGCAGGGTTGGATACCTGTTGTTCTCGCCTGTGCCTCTTAATCACTGTGGTGGTTTTTCACTTGTTCTGTGAACATATCATGCTCATTCCCACCACAGGGCCTTTGCACAAACTGTTCCCTCTGCCAGGAATGCCCTTCTCCCAGATGTTTGCTTTATTCAGGTGTCAGCTCAGAGAGGCCTTCCCTGATCATCCCCTACCTTTACCTCTTACTCCATTATCCTTCCTCTCATTACCTAGTCTGTATTTCAATATAATTTTTTTTTTATCACTGTGGTAAAATACATGTCAGCTTCCCAGGTGGCTCAGCAGTAAAGAGTCCACCTGAAAATGCAGGAGATGTAGGAAACACTGGTTTGATCCCTGGCTTGGGAAGATCCCCTGGAAAAGGGCATGGCAACCCGCCCCAGTATTCTTGCCTGGAAAGTTCCATAGACAGAGGAGACTGGCAGTCTGCAGTCCCTCAGGTCACAAAGTTAGGACATGACTGAGCACATGCATGCAAGTACAAAGTATGCATCACATAAAATTTACCACTTTAGCCATTTGAAAGTGTATGGCTCAGTGACATTAAGTACACTCATGGTGTTGTGCCACCATAACCACTATCTAGTTCCAGAACTTTTCATCACCCTTAATCCTGTACACATTAAGCAGTCCTTTAATTCCCCCTTCCCAGCCCCTGGCAACCACTAATCCACTTTCTGTCTCTGTGGATTTGCCTGTTCAGGATATTTCATATCAATGGAATAATCTACTATGCCATCTTCTGTATCTGGCTTCTCTCACTGAGCATCATTTTTCCAGGATCATCTGCATCGTGGTGCGTGTCAGTGCTTCATTCATCTTTTTGGTTGAATCATATATTTTATTGTATGTATGCATGTGCCATTTTTTTTTGTTTATTCATCCACCAGTAGACAAAAAGTATTTCTACATTTTGGCTGTTGTGGGTGTACATGGATTTATTTGAATCCCTGTTTTCAGTGAACTTGGGTGTATACCTGAGAGTGGCATTGCTGAATGATATGCTAATTCTATGTTTAAGACTGATGCATTTTGTTTTTAAATTTTTGAGTGTGTGGAATGTGGGATCTTAGTTTCCTGGCCAGGGATCAAACTGATATCCACTCATTGCAAGGCAGGTTCTTAACCACTGGACCACAAGGTAAGTCCCCAAAATACAGATGATTTTAAACAGTGGGGTTTTTTTTTGGAGGGGGAGAACCATGTCACATGGCATGTGGGATCTTAGTTACCCCACCAGGGGTTGAACACATGCCCCCTGAATTGGAAGCACAGAGTCTTAATTAACCACTGGACTGCCAGGGAAGTCCTTTTTTTTTTTTTTTTCCCATAATGCAATTGTTTGAAATTATTTACTTGTTTCTTTGTTTATTCCCTCCACTTATTGGAATAGAAATTTCAAGAGAAAAGAGACTTGGTTTCTTTCGTACACTGTAATGTACCATGGCAGCTGCTCCGGGCACAAAGGAGATATTGGGAAATGCAGGTAGACACTGCAGATGTAGGCTCCCTTTGTGGTCTCAGACAACACTCTATTCATGTGGCCACCCCTCTTACTGGTTCGGTGGCTGTGGCCTTCTGAGCCAAAGGTATAAAGACAACCACCCCACGGCAGCGGAGGAGAGCCCAGAGCCTCTGGAACAAAGTCTGGATTCTTCACTTCCTGGCTGGAGGCAGTGGAGCTCTGGGGAGAGATACTGAGTCGGGAATCCAGATTAGCTCTAGTGCTGGGCACTGGGGTCCAAAAAATGAATAAGACTTTGCTTTCAGAGAACTCCTACTCGGAGAAGCAAATGGGCAGGGGAGTGTGGACTGACTTAGAGTCCCCAGTGGCACACTGGTAAAGAATCCACCTGCCAAAGAGGAGACGTAGGAAATACAGGAGATGCAGTTTCGATCCCTGGGTCGGGAAGATCCCATGGAGAAGGAAATGGCAACCCATCCCAGTATTCATGCCTGTAAAACTCCATGGATAGAGGAGCCTGGCAGGCTACGATCCATGGGGTCACAAAAGAGTCAGACACGACTTAGTGACCAAACAACAGCAAAAAGACATCTTTTGAGTAGAGTGGCTTTGTGGGGCATGGGGAGATTTCTCAGAGTTGGGCAGCGGAGGTGATTATGTGAGTTGGGCCCTGAGGAGTAAGTAGGAGTTGCATGGATGAAGGAGAAGAAGAAATTTGTGACAGGACTTCTGTAAAGCAGCGGCCCCTCCTTCCTGAGAGCTTGCCGGGAGCTGTCCGTGGTGCTGCTGCTGCCGCCGCCGCCGCCAAGCCGCTTGCGTGAAACAAATTCGGCTCTTGTCGGGTTTATTTTTAATTGTGGTTAAAATATAGCGAGAGAGCTTCCCTGGTGGCTCAGATGGCAAAGAATTTGCTTGCAATGCAGGGGATTCGGGTTTGATCCCTGGGTCAGGAAGATCCCCTGGAGAAGGGAATGGCAACCCACTTCAGTAGTCTTGCCTGGAGAATCTCATGGACATAAAATCTACCATCTAATAATGTTTAAAGCTAGTGGAGGTGATGGAATTGCAGTTGAGCTATGTCAAATCCTAAAAGATGATGCTGTGAAAGTGCTGCACTCAATATGCCAGCAAATTTGGAAAACTCAGCAGTGGCCATAGGACTGGAAAAGGTCAGTTTTCATTCCAATCCCAAAGAAAGGCAATGCCAAAGAATGCTCAAACTACTGCACAATTGCACTCATCTCACATGCTAGTAAAGTAATGCTCAAAATTCTCCAAGCCAGGCTTCAGCAATACGTGAATTGTGAACTTCCAGATGTTCAAGCTGGTTTTAGAAAAGGCAGAGGAACCAGAGATCAAATTGCCAACATCCGCTGGATTATCAAAAAAGCAAGAGAGTTCCAGAATAACATCTATTTCTGTTTTATTGACTATGTCAAAGCCTTTGTGTGGATCACCACAAACTGGAAAATTCTTAAAGAGATGGCAATACCAGACCACCTTATCTGCCTCTTGAGAAATCTGTATGCAGGTCAGGAAGCAACAGTTAGAACTGGACGTGGACCAATGGACTAGTTCCAAGTCGGGAAAGGAGTACGTCAAGCCTGAATGTTGTCACCCTGCTTATTTAACTTATATGCAGAATACATCATGCAAAATCCTGGGCTGGATGAAGCACAAGCTGGAATCAAGATTGCCAGGAGAAATATCAATAACCTCAGATATGCAGATGACACCCCCGCCCCATGGCAGAAAGCGAAGAAGAACTAAAGAGCCTCTTGATGAAAGTGAAAGAGGAGAGTGAAAAGGCTGGCTTAAAACTCAACATTCAGAAAACTAAGATCATGGCATCCAGTCCCATCATTTCATGACAAATAGATGGGAAAACAATGGAAACAGGGACAGACTATTTTGGGGGGCTCTAAAATCACTGCAGATGGTGACTGCAGCCATGAAATTAAAAGACACTTACTCCTTGGAAGAAAAGCTATGATCAACCTAGACAGCATATTAGAAAGCAGAGACATTACTTTGCCGACAAAGTTCCAACTAGTCCAAGGTATGGTTTTACCAGTAGTCATGTATGGATGTGAGAGTTGGACCATAAAGAAATCTGAGCACCAAAGAATTGATGCTTTTGAACTGTGGTGTTGGAGAAGACTCTTGAGAGTCCCTTGGACTGCAAGGAGATCAAACCAGTCTATCCCAAAGGAAATCAGTCCTGAATATTCATTGGAAGGACTGATACTAAAGCTGAAACTCCAATACTTTGGCCACCTGATGCGAAGAACTGACTCATCTGAAAAGACTTTAATGCTGGGAAAGATTGAAGGCAGGAGGAGAAAGGGACTACAGAGGATGAGATGGTTGGATGGTATCACCGACTCAATGGACATGAGTTTGAGAAATCTCTGGGGGTTGGTGATGGACAGGGAGGCCTGGTATGCTGCAGTCCATGGGGTCGCAAAGAATTGGACACAACTGAGCGACTGAACTGAATGTTTAACGATTTCAAAAATAATTTAACCCTCTAGAGTCACCACGTCTTCTTTTTTAAATTTTATTTATTTCTTATTTACTTTTATTTTTCGGCTGTGCTTGGTCTTCACTGCTGTGCAGGCTTTTCTCTAGCTGTGGTGAGTGCAGGCTACGCTCTAGTTGGGGTGCATGGGCTTCACACTGAAGTGGCTTTTCTTGCTGCAGTGAGGGCTCCAGGCACGCGGGCTTCAGCAGTTGCAGCAAGCAGGCTTCTGTAGTTGTGGTGCACGGGCCCAGCTGCTCTGTGGCATGTAGGATCCTCCCGGACCAGGGATTGAACCTGTGTCCCCTGCGTTGGCAGGAGGATTCCTACCCACTGCACCACCAGGGAAGTCCCTAAGGATTTTTTTTTTTGTTTGTTTGTTTTGGATGTGGACCTTTTTAAAAGTCTTTATTGAATTTGTTTACAATATTGTTTCTGTTTTATGTTTTGGTTCTTTGGCCATGTGGGATCTTAGTTTCCTGACCACACCCCTTGCATTGGAAGGCAAAGTCTTAACCACCGGAGAAGTCCCCATTCTAATAATTGTTAAATGTAAAGTTTAGTGGCTTCGTATTGTTGGATACTCCCCATACCATCCATCTCTAGAACTTTCTCATCTTCCCAAACTGAAACTCTGTCCCCATGGAACACTGATGTCCCATTCCCATTCCCCTAAGTTTCTTGAGGTGAGAGATGTTTCATTTTGTCATTGCTGTATTTTTAATCCTTAGATCAGTGGTTGAGAACCTGTGGGCAATTTTACCCATCATGGGCCATTTGATGATGTCAGGGATATTTTTGATTATCATGACTGGAGGGGATGGAGTTGATACTGGCATAGAGCAGGTAAAGACCAACAACACTGCCCAACACTCTACAATGCCCAGGACAGCCCCCCTCCCAAGATAACTGGTGTTGTTCAGTCGTGTCTGACTGCAAACCATGGACTGAAGCACACCAGGTTTCTCTGTCCTTCACCATCTCCTGGAGCTTGCTCAAACTCATGTTCACTGAGTTGGTGATGCCATCTAAACATCTCATCCTCTGTCAACCATCTCTTCCTCTGTTGCCCCCTTCTCCTTCTGCTTTCAATGTTTCCCAGCATCAGGCTCTTTTCCAATGAGTCAGCCCTTCATATCAGGTGGCCAAAGTATTGGAGCTTCAGCTTCAGCATGAGTCCTTCCAATGAATATTCAGGATTGATTTCTTTTAGGATTGACTGGTTTGATCTCCTTGCAGTCCAAGGGACTCTCAAGAATCTTTTCCAACACCACAGTTCAAAAGCATCAATTCTTTGGCTTGAAACAAAGTTAGTTCTCAATAAAATTTGTTGAGGCAATGAAATGGCTAAACCTCCTTGAATCATCTTCTCTTCATTTGCAAAGGTGATTCATACAAATACATTTGATTCTCATTATTTGCAGTTTCTGTATTTGTAAATTTGCCTGTTGAACTTTATTTGTAACCCCCAAAATCAATACTCACGGTGCTTTCAGGATCATTTGTAGACAACACAGAGAAGTGAAAAAAAATGAGTACTGGCTGTGCCTGTGTTCCCAGCTGAGGCTGAACCAGGTGATGCTCATTCAAGCCTTGACTGTAAACAACTGTCCTTTTTGGGGTCTATTTAGTGCCATACTTTTAACATTTGGGGGTTTGTTGGTGACTTTGCTATTTATAATGGCCTCCACGCATGGTGCTGAAGTGCTGTCTAGTTTTTGTTAGCACAAGAAGGCTGCGACTGAGAGAGTTAATTTAGGTAGGCTGATAAGGAGTCTGGAGCCCTCAAGGAGGAAGGGGTCCAGTTCAGTTCAGTCACTCAGTCGTGTCCGATTCTTTGTGACCCCATGGACTGCAGGGTGCCAGGCTTCCCTATCCAACACCAACTCCCGGAGATTGCTCAAACTCATGTCCATCGAGTCAGTGATGCCATCCGACCATTTCATCCTTTGTCGACCCCTTCTCCTCCTGCCTTCAATACTTCCCAGCATCAAGGTCTTTTCAGATGAGTCAGTTCTTTGCATCAGGTGGCCATGGAGTTTCAGCTACAGCATCTGTCCTTCTAAGAAATATTCAGGACTGATTTCCTTTAGGATAGACTGGTTTGATCTCCTTGCAGTCCAAGGGACTCTCAAGAGTCTTCTCCAACACCACAGTTCAAAAGCATCAATTCTTTGGTGCTCAGATTTCTTTATGGTCCAACTCTCACATCCATACATGACTACTGGTAAAACCATACCTTGGACTAGTTGGAACTTTGTCGGCAAAGTAATGTCTCTGCTTTCTAATATGCTGTCTAGGTTGATCATAGCTTTTCTTCCAAGGAGTAAGTGTCTTTTAATTTCATGGCTGCAGTCACCATCTGCAGTGATTTTAGAGCCCCCCAAAATAGTCTGTCCCTGTTTCCATTGTTTTCCCATCTATTTGTCATGAAATGATGGGACTGGATGCCATGATCTTAGTTTTCTGAATGTTGAGTTTTAAGCCAGCCTTTTCACTCTCCTCTTTCACTTTCATCAAGAGGCTCTTTAGTTCTTCTTCGCTTTCTGCCATGGGGCGGGGGTGTCATCTGCATATCTGAGGTTATTGATATTTCTCCTGGCAATCTTGACTCCAGCTTGTGCTTCATCCAGCCCAGCATTTCGCATGATGTACTCTGCATATAAGTTAAATCAGTAGGTGACAATATACAGCCTTGACATACTCCTTCCCCAATTTGGAACCAATCCGTTGTTCCATGTCTAGTTCTAACTGTTGCTTCTTGACATGCATACAGATTTCTCAGGAGGCAGATAAGGTGGTCTGGTATTCCCATATCTTTAAGAATTTTCCACAGTTTATTGTGATCCACACAGTCAAAGATTTTGGCATAGTCAATAAATCAGAAGTAGATATTTTTCTGGAACTCTCTTGCTTTTTCTATGATCCAGTGGATGTTGGCTATTAGTTCTCTGGTTCCTCTGCCTTTTCTATCTTCAGTTTGAACATCTGGAAGTTCTCAGTTCATGTACTGTTGAAGAATTTTGAACATTTTGGAGAATTTGAACATTCTTGGAGAATTTTGAACATTACTTTGCTAGTGTGTGAGATGAGTGCAATTGTGCAGTAGTTTGAACATTCTTGGGCATTGCCTCTCTTAGGGATTGCAATGAAAACTGACCTTTTCCAGTCCTGTGGGCACTGCTGAGTTTCCCATATTTGCTGGCATATTGAGTGCAGCTCTTTCACAGCATCATCTTTTAGGATTTGAAATAGCTCAACTGTAATTTCATCACCTCCACTAACTTTTTTCGTAGTGATTCTTCCTAAGGCCCACTTGACTTCACACTCCAGGATGTCTGGCTCTAGGTGAGCAATCACACTATCATGGTTATCTGGGTCATTAAGATTTTTTTGGTATAGTTCTTCTGTGTATTCTTGCCTTGTCACCTTTTCTTAATATCTTCTGCTTCTGTTAGGTCCATACTGTTTCTGTCCTTTATTGCACCCATCTTTGCATGAAATGTTCCTTTGGTATCTCTAATTTTCTTGAAGAGATCTTTAGTCTTTCCCATTCTATTGTTTTCCTCTATTTCTTTGCATTGATCACTGAGGAAGGCTTTCTTATCTCTCCTTGCTATTCTTTGGAACCCTGTATTCAGATGGGTATATCTTTCCTTTTCTCCTTTGCCTTTAGCTTCTCTTCTTTTCTCAACTATTTGTAAGGCATCCTCAGACAACCATTTTGCCTTTTTGCATTTCTTTTTCTTGGGGATGGTCTTGATCCCTGCCTCCTGTACAATGTCATGAACCTCAGTCCATAGTTCCTCAGGCACTCTATCAGATCTAATCCCTTGAGTCTATTTGTCACTTCCACTGTATAATTGTAAGGGATTTGATTTAGGTCATACCTGAATGGTCTAGTGGTTTTCCCTACTTTCTTCAATTTAAGCTGGAATTTTGCAATAAGGAGTTCATGATCTGAGCCACAGTCAGCTCCTGGTCTTGTTTTTGCTGACTGTATAGAGCTTCTCCCTCTTTGACGGCAAAGAATATGATCAATCTGATTTCGGTATTGACCATCTGGTGATGTCCAAGTGTAGAGTCAACTCTTGTGTTGTTGGAAGAAGGTGTTTGCTATGATCAGTGCGTTCTCTTAGCAAAACTCTGTTAGCCTTTGCCCTGCTTCATTTTGTACTTCAAGGCCAAACTTGCCTGTTACTCCAGGTATCTCTTGACTTCCTATTTTTGCATTCCAGTCCCCTATGATAAAAAGGACATCTTTTTTGGTGTTTGTTCTAGAAGGTCTTGTAGGTCCTAAAAGAAATGTTAAGTTTCTTCAGCATTAGTGGCTGGGGCATAGACTTGGATTACTGTGATGTTGAAAGGTTTGCCCTGGAAATGAACAGAGATCATTCTGTCATTTTTGAGATTACACCCAAGTACTGCATTTCAGACTCTTTTGTTGACTATGAGGGCTACTCCATTTCTTCTTGCCCACAGTAGTAGATATAATGGTCATCTGAGTTAAATTCACCCATTCCAGTCCATTTCAGTTCACTGATTCCTAAAATGTCTATGTTCACTCTTGCCATCACCTGATTGACCACTTCCAATTTACCTTGATTTGTGGACCCAACATTCCAGGTTCCTATGCAATATTGTTCTTTAGAGCATTGGACTTTACTTCCATCACCAATCACATCCACAACTGGGTGTAGTTTTCACTTTGGCTCTGTCTCTTTGTTGTTTCTGGAGTTATTTCTCCACTCTTCTCCAGCAGCATATTGGCCACCTACCTACCTGGGGAGTTCATCTTTCAGTGTCATATCTTTTTGCCTTGTCATACTGTTCATGGGGTTCTCAAGGTAAGAATACTGAAGTGGTTGCCACTTCAATATTCTTGCTTTGGGAAGGGGTCAAGGGCCCTGGAGATGGCGAAAAGGGTCTGTGGTTCTCAAAGAGGAGAAAAGGACAAAACTTTTTTTTCTACATTGCCTTGTCTTTAAACCCAGAGCTAATGATTACACAACACTCAACGTAAACCCTGTACTAAGGATTATAGAACAACAATGTATCTTGCTCTAGGACTTGTTTCTCCTTCTTAACAAGAACCTTCTGACTAATCTTGCCATCTTATGTGGGAGTAGAATCTGGTAAGACCTTTCTATTGTTAGTTCTAATCTTGTTAATTTAAGATATATGCTGTAGGAGTGAGTCTAGTAAAAGTATATAAGGCCTTGAAAAGAATAGTGAGGAAGCACTCTCCTTCCCCCTTCTGATGTCTATGTCAGAAGCTTTCTCTGTCCATTTTAAACTTTAATAAAACTCTGCTACACAAAAACTCTTGAGTGATCAAGCCTGGTCCCAAAGCTAAATCTTCTTCGGAAATCACGAATCCAACATTGTTCACCATAAGCTATCAAGATGTGCCTTATGGAGAAAAAAAGCATGTTAGATAAGCTTCATTCAAGTGTGAGTTATAGTGTTGTAGACTGTGAGTTCAATGTAAAGCAATCTACAATGTATATTAAACAAGATGCCCTTAAACAAAACAAAACACACACACACACACACACACACACATTTATGTATTGATCGACTAATGAAAATGTGATCTGAGGCTTGCAAGAACCTAAGTCTGTATTTCCCCTGGGAGCAATGGGTCAGTATTTGCCATTTCAGTGTTTGCTGCAACATTATAGAGCAGAACTGCTGCCAATAACGAGAATCAACTGTATCTACTTCTGAGGGCTATTGTGTGGACTAGATAACGTTGTGCATGTAAAGCATTTTACACACTGCTCACAGCAAATAGGGGCTTTCCTGGTGGCTCAGATGGTAAAGAATCCACCTGCAATGCAGAAGACCTGGGTTAAATCCCTGAGTAAGAAAGATTCCCCTGGAGAAAGGAGTGGCAACCCACTCCAGTATTCTTGCCTGGAGAATTCCACGGGCAGAAGAGCCTGGTGGGTTACAGTCCATCAGGTTGCAAAGAGCCAGATACAACTGAGTGACTAACACAGCAAATAATAGGAAAAAAAGATACTATGCATTCCAGAGAAAACAGACCTGCTTTTGTAAAAGGTATGCAGCATGGATTAGCTAGTTAGAGCCTCAGGGAATCAGAATGAGGTCCTGGGTAATTACCACACTGGCCTTCAGCCAGGGCATGGCGGGGGAGCTGCATTTGCCAGACGCACTGGATTGTTCCTTAATGACCACACATGGCCATTAAGACACAAATGGAAGAATGCCATCCACTAAATCACCCATACGGCTTTCCTTGGCACCCTGGGCTTGCCATGGTTTCTGTCCAAGGGTTGACTAGCCCTGTGCCTGCTTAAAAGGGGGGCAAAAGAACACCAGTCCAGCATGATCAGTAAATGGACACTTTTAGGGGGGGGCTTAAAATTTTTTAAAAATTAAATATTTATCTTTGGTGTCTTAGTTGCAAGACACTTAGTTTAGTGTCTTTGGAATCTTTGACCTTCACTGCAGACTGAAGACTCTTAGCTGCAGCATGTGGGATCCAGTTCCCTGACCAGGGATACAATCCTGGCCTCCTGCATTGAGAGTGTGGAGTCTTAGCCACTGGACCACCAGGGAAGTTCCAAAAAATTAATTTAAAAAATTTAAATACTTGTAGACTCACACACAGTTGTAAAAAGTAACACAGAAAGATCCCATGTACCCTTTTCCACCATGTTACCCAATGGTATTAATAACATCTTGGAAAATTATAATACAATAGCACAATTGCTAATGATACAGTCAAGATACACATTTCAATCACCTTAGGAGCTCTCATGTTGCCCTTTTATAGCTACTCCCACTCCCCGTTCCCCCACCCCCATGCCCTTAACTGGTGGAAATCACAAATACATTCTCCGTTTCTATAATTTTTGATCTTTCAAGAATTTTATGTAAATAGAATCATATGTGACCTCTTGACATCAGCTTTTCCTGCTCAGCATAATTCTCTAGAGCTTTATCCAAGTTGTTGTGTGTATCAAGAGTTTATTCCTCCTTACTGCAGAGTAACATTCCATTTATATGAAATGTCCAGAACTGGCAAATCCATAGAGACAGAATGCAAACTAGTGGTGGCCAGGGGCTGGGGGAGGTGTGGGCAAGTAACTGTGAAGGGGTACAAGGTTTCTTCTTGGAGTGATGAAAATGTTCTGGAATTAATGTTTGTAACCGCCATCCACAACTTTATGGATATGCTAAAAAAAAACTGAATTGCACACCTTAGGTGGGTGAATTGTATGGTATGTGAAGTATATCTCAATAAATCTGTTCTTAACCAAAGAGTACAGTTTGGTTATGAACTGCTTCCCTGAATCCAAGTTCTTGAGGACTGGTGTCGGGCAGCTCACTGTTACCCACCAAGAAGGCCCTGCGTGTAATAAGTGGGTAAAGAACTATCTCTCAAAATGAATTACCCTTAGAACAGGGTTTCTCCACCTTGGCACTGCCGATATTGGAGACGGGCTCTTCTCTGTCATGGGGCACCTACCTGCACACTGCTGGGTCTTGTGCAGCATCCCTGGTCCCCACCTACTTGATGCCAGGAGCACTCCAGTCATGACAGCCACAGATGTCCCCAGACACTGTCCACTGTCCTCTGGGGGCAAAATACTCCAGTTGAGAACCGCGAATTTAGAGCCACTGAATCAGCAGGATTTGGTTGTATCAGCAGGGCCATATTCACCTAGCCAGAAACGGTCAGCGGGGCAACGAAACCCCGCTCAAAAAGGAAAAACCACTGCTGCTGCTGCTAAGTCGCTTCAGTCGTGTCCGACCCTGTGCGACCCCATAGACGGCAGCCCACCAGGCTCCCCGGTCCCTGGGATCCTCCAGGCAAGAACACTGACTGGAGTGGGTTGCCATTTCCTTCTCCAATGCGTGAAAGTGAAAAGTGAAAGTGAAGTTGCTCAGTCGTGTCTGACTCTTAGCGACCCCATGGACTGCAGCCCACCAGGCTCCTCCGTCCATGGGATTTTCCAGGCAAGAGTACTGGCTGCTGCTGCTGCTAAGTCGCTTCAGTCGTGTCCGATTCTCTGTGCGACCCCATAGACGGCAGCCCACCAGGCTCCCCCGACCCTGGGATTCTCCAGCCAAGAACACTGAAATGGGTTTCCATTTCCTTCTCCAATGTATAAAAGTGAATAGTGAAAGTGAAGTCGCTCAGTCGTGTCCGACTCCTGGCGACCCCATGGACTGCAGCCTACCAGGCTCCTCCATCCATGGGATTTTCCAGGCAAAAGTACTGGAGTGGGTTGCTATTTCCTTCTCCAATGCAGCCTCGAAATCCCCAAGCTGAGAGGTTAAAGGGAAGTCCAATATGGGGCGGGGCTTGAGGCGAGGGGCGGAGCTTGAACCAAATCAAAGAGGGTCGGGTCTGGGACTCCACCGGAAGAGGGTCGAGCCAAAGACCCTGATGCTGAGTAGAGGGAAAGTGGGGACTCCGAGTAAGGGGAGGGGCTTGCAGCGAGGGGAGGGGTTCGAGGCAAAGATACGCCCTCGGAAGCAGACTAATAAGCGAGAAAGCGCGAGCTTCGCGAGTGGGGGCGGGGCCTGAGGCGCGTGGCGGGGCGCGAGAGGCACGCGGCCCAGGCGCCGGCCAGATGACGTCATGCGCTGACGGCCCCGCCCCTTCGCGCCTCCGGGTCGGCGGGCGCTTAGTGGAGACGCCAAGATGGCGGCGAGTAACTATTATGGCTTTGCGCAAGGCGTCGGCTCGCAGTACAGGTAACGGCCCCCGCGCCGCCCGCGCCGCCCGCGCCGTTCGACCCTAACCCCGGCCCCGGGGAGGCCACAGCCCCGAGTTGTTTCTGTCGGGGAGAGCCGGAGGGGCTCCTGACGTGGGAGGGGGCTCTCGGCCTGTTGCGGGGATGTGCCCGAGGAGGAATTGTACCTCAGCGGGCACCGAGGTCTGACCACGGAAGGGGCTGCCCTAGGAGGATGCAGCACCTGAGGTGGGGGAGAGAAGACCGGCGTGGGACGGTACCTGACTGGGTTAGGGGCGGGGCAAGGGCCAAGGACAGAGGGCGGGGGCAGGGCGAGTAGGGAGAAGACCGAGACCTGTGAGGGCACCTGGCGGGGCAGGGGGTGGAGCAGAGAGACCTTGGCGGGGAGCAGGGGAGCGGAGGTGGGAACTTGACCCCTAATTGGGAGGCCAGACAGCCTCGGAGGGGTTCCTGACCGGGCAGGGGGATTTTAAGTTTGGAGGGATGGACCCTAGCGGGGGCGGGGGTCAGGGAGTGCTACAGAACACAGAGACCCGGGAGGGAGAGACAGAGGCCTGGGGGAGGGGGATAGAGGCCTGACTGGAGGGGCGGGCCGAGACTCAAGGGAGTAGCAGTCTGAACCTGAGGGATGTCCTGAGATCCAATAGGAGAGCAGGCACCTGGGGCTCCGGGGGACGGGAACCATAAGGAAGGGTAGAGGGACCTGGAATCCTGAAAGTCAGTGGAGGAGGCCATTGGGTACTTGAGTTTTAACAGACTCGGAGAAGGGAATTCTTGCCTGGAGGATCCCATGGACAGAGGAGCCTGGCGGCCACAGTCCATGGGGTCGCAAAGACTTGGACGCGACTGAGTGATTAACAGACTGGGAGGGCTTGCCTGTGGTAAAGAATCCGCCCGCCAATGCAGGAGACACAGGTTCGATCTCTGGGTCGGGAAAATCCCCTGGAGAAGGAAATGACAACCTACCCCAGTTTTCTTGCCTGGGAAATCCCATGGACAGAGGAGCCTGGCGGGCTACAGTCCCTGGGGAAGCTGAGTCAGACACGACTAAAATGCAATGCAGTGCAACAGACAGGGACCCAAGCATTGGGAGGGGAGAGAAAGGAGCTGAGAGAAGAGCTGGTGGGAGGTGGGGGGCGGGGGGCGTGGAGGTGGGCAGGGACAGGAAGCAGCCAGGGGAAGGAAATATCTAGGGGTAGAGACACATGGAGTGCGTATGGACTCCAAATGTACACACAAACACCGCTTTCCACGGCTTCTCCTTGGAGCCTCTGTTAGGTCTCAGTTTTTCAGCTGGGCATGCAAGACCAGGTCCCCAGCAGGGATGCAGACAGAGCTGGTGTCCCTGGGGAAAAGTGTCCCCCTCCTCACATCATTTTCATGTGTCACCCTGGGGTCAGTTTCCAGCTGGTAGCCTGGCAGAACCTTCCGGGCCAGTTGCTTACAGACTGGATTCGAACTGCCCCTTAGGTAACTGAGAGACTGGTGTCTGCTTGCAGGATGGGCCTGCGCCTCATGTTTGTTTCATGCTCTGTTTCAGCACGTTGAACACAGGTCAGGCTGGTGGGAAGTTAGTGCCCACCTGTCTACCCAGTTGTGATGCTGCCATGTTCGCTCCCATGGGGTCAGAAGGAATGAGGTCAGGGCTTGGATCCAAGGCTTGTGCAGCTTGCAGAGTTCTTCCTGTTTGCTGCACCCAGAGTGTTCTCTAGGTGTAGCATTGACTAGATATAGATTTTCTGTCGGGGAAAGGATGTCTAGCCTGCTGTTTCCTGAAACAAGAGTGTTGCATTTTTATGTCCTCTTTCCCTGTTTCCGGCATCCTTGGCAGTATTCTTATGGCCAGTGCTTAGTTACAGCAGCAGGACTTGGCTAGGCTGTCAGAGACCAAGGCCTTTTTTGGAAATGCTGTGTCCCTCTGCCTGCTTGCTGCCGCTTCTTTCTCTTCTTTCTCTCTCTTTTTCTGTTTCCCTTTCTTTTTCTTTCTCCAGTGCTTTCTTCAGTCAGATGTGGAAAATCACTTGAATGTTGTGCTTTCTATTAAGATTATCTTCCAAGAGAAATTTGAGAATTGACACTGGTAAAATAGGTAATCTCAGGACTTCAGATGGTCTTGTCATTTATTTGAATTAAGGTACTTAAACATTTTGATGCAGCTATTGTCTGGATTCTGATAACTTAAGTCATACAGTAAACATTCATGTAACTAAGGATGTGAAACTGTCATGAACTAAATGTCAGATTTGTCTGTGTCTTTAAAATTGTCCCCAAGAAGGTGTGTTATTCCTTAAGAAGTAGATTTAACTAAAACAGAAGCGTAGGAATTATAGCAAAGTAAATTTCAGTCTCACAAAACCTTGAAACGAGATAATCTGCATTATCTGAACAGTTTTAAGTTAACCAGACATTCCCTTTTGGGGAAAACGACTTCTGCTTGAAACCTTCAGCTGCTTTTAAAGTATATATTTCTTGTGTAATGTGCCATGGAAAAACTGATCAGATAATAGATTTTGTGAGTACCAGCTTTGTGGTAGCATTTGGACAGCAGTATTGACAAAGCCCATTTCATGAACTACCAAAGCAAAGACAGCAGTTTATTTCTTAGAGGAATTTTGTGTAGATTTTCTTGGCTTTTAAAACTGGTAACTACAGGGGCTTCTCTGGCAGTCCAGTGATTAATACTGCGTGCCTCCAGTGTAGGGGTGCAGAGTCAATCCCTGGTCGGGGCGCTAATAGCCCACATGCTGCGTGATGCAGCCAAAAAGTAAAAACTTAAAAAAAAAGAAAAGGATCAAATGCACATTCACTCTTGAACTATAAGAAAAGTTTGTAATTCCTTGTTAATAATGGTGATTTTAATTTATTTCACCTTATGTGGTCTTTTAGATCTCTTAAGGCTTTTTTAGAGTTAGCGCTGTAAGTTTTCAGAAGGATTAATCCCACTTGGAAAATTGAGTGCATTTAATTTGCACTGAATGTAGGTTTCAGTTGTGAGGCTGAGAGATGCTCAAGAAATCCAGCAGGGCCCTGTGTGAGTTAAGTCATGTTGGTAATGAAAACATTGAGAGCTCAGAGCTGTCCGGTGGATGTTCACACTGCTGGAACATGACAGGCAGGCCAGATCTACTGTGAACATTTCCCTCTTCTTGCAGTTTTTTAAAAAAGTATTTCTTTGTTTGGCTGCGCCAGGTCTTAGCTGCAGCCCTCGGAATCTGTAGCTGTGGCATGTGGGATCCTCCTCCCTGACCAGGGCTTGAACCCAGGCAGTTTTGTCAAAACATCACCCATCTAGTGTAGTTGGTGGCCTCTACCTTTGCATTCTTGTTAAAGCTAAGATGGCTGCTGGATTTTGGTGTAATAGTTGATTTCCCATCAGGAGCTTGATAAGCTTTTGGCGTTTATGTTAATGGCTGGATTCCTTTACCTGGCGAGTGTCAGAAAGTTGGAAGCCTGAGTGAAACCCCATCAAACTCCATTAGTGGTACTAACACTGAGGAGTGCTGGTTACCAACTCTCTGTGTTGAATAAGTCCCAGGCACTTGACATCTCGTCCAGTCCTCCCAGTTAATCCTGTGAGCAGGGTATTCTGATGCCTGTTTTGCTGATAAGGGAATGAGGCTTGGGGTACAGTAACTGGTGTAGGATCCCCAGGGTGACAAGCAGTGGGGTCTGGCTAGGCATGCGGGCTGCCATGCCTCTGCCCCTTGGTGGGGCTTACCTGAGTCTTTGAGGTGCTGGTGGTAGCAGACCAAGCCTGACACAGCCGCTTAGCAGTGGGGCCTGCTGGTGGAGACTGGGTTTCGTCATTCTGTAGGTTGTTGCCTGGATCCTGCCCCTTAAGTTTGGGTCCTAGTCAGATTGTGGTTTAGGGACATGTTCTTCCGACCTTGAGCAATGACCTTCTCTGGAGCAGGAAAGCCGAGGAAGCATCTAGTCCAGGGTGGTGGGGATGGTAATGGTAAGCCAAGCCGTATCTCTGTAATCTCTCCCAGTCAAAACAGGTAGCTTGGGAAAGGCACCGGGGCCCACGCCAGCCATAAGGAGCGGCACAGGAAGACCACCCATTAACACACCCAGGTGGGAGCCTTGCCCTGTCAAGGCGGGCGCAGCATCCAAGTTGTACCATTGCCAGCCTCTGTTGCCTGTACCCACCCCCCAGCATGCCCCCACTCCGGTCTCCAGGCTGTTCCAGAATAAACCTTCCCCTCCAAGGCCTGTCTGTCCCCTGAACTTAGGTCCCAGGAGCGCAAGCTGCCAGGGAGAATCTGATGTCATTGCCCCGGGGACTGGGATGGGGCTGGTGGGAACATGACCTGACTGCTCCTCAGCAGTACCTCCTTTCACTCCTGATGGGATTAGCTGAAGTGGACCCTGGGAACACAGGGCACAGGAGTTCTCCTGTTAGAGTGTAACTCCTGTCGTTTTTTTAAAGGCCCATCTCTATCAGGCTGAGATACCTGCTAGGGGTTGAGTGAGAGGGCCCTTTGGAAGGCAGTTTTGAGTGGCAGCTCTCAACTGCAGACAAAACCTGATTTCAGGGTATTTTAAGGAAAACCTTTCAAATGATAGAACTGTGTTATCTGTGTTTCTAACGCAAGTACATGAGGTACATTGAAAGTTTTTGAAGTGTGGATTTTGAATTTTCATTTGATACATTCTAGAACCAGAAGTCAGCTCATCAACCTCAGAGTATAAGTTAATTCCTAATTTAGATTTTTTTTTCTCAACATATTCTGTTTCTGAATGTTTTTTAGTTTTGTTTTGTCTTTTGTCTGGATCTACCAGTGTATATATGGAGGAGGAAATGGCAACCCACTCCAGTGTTCTTGCCTGGAGAATCCCATGGACAGAGGAGCCTGTTGGGCTGCCGTCTATGGGGTCGCACAGAGTCGGACACGACTGAAGCGACTTAGCAGCAGCACCAGTGTATATATTTAGAATGACCAAAACAGCTACATCAAATTTAAAAGCATTTTCAAGTGATCCTTTAAAATTGTGTTTTCACATTGAGTGTAATTGGTGGTGTTCTACGTGGCTGTGGAAGGTAAGGACCAAGACCATTGACCTGGATGAATAACCAAAGAGCCCTAAAAAGTAAGGCAGACAGGTAGAAAGGTATTCGTAGACTTTGTATTTACTATTTTATATGAATAGATTGAAAGTCTGAAACTTCAGATCAGGGATTGCAGACAGCCTTGTGAGGGGCAGACACGTATATGTATGAGTGGTCTAAGAGGACAGAGGGTATACCGGGGGAGGATCACAGCAGGGCCTGCGCACCCCACCCCCGCTGGTCATTGACTCGTGGGACTGAGCCTGGAGTCTTCCTGCTTTCCCAGAGAACCCGAGATCCCTGTTCTGTGTGAAATCCCCCAAGTTTTAAATACCAGGACCAAATTCAGACTGTGAGACAGATGACATCTGCTTCCATTCTGTGACCTTCCTTTATGTTCTTGAGGATACAAGAATGTACAGGAAGATAATTAAACTTAATGTTTAATAAGACAGGAGGAAAGGAAGACATTATAGTTTACAGTGAATAGTTGAAAGGAACAGTACCTATTTCAACTAGGAGGAGGAGCCCTCCATATCAACTGGTTTTAGTTATTTAAGAAAGTTCTGGGTTTGTGTGTGTGTCTGTGTATTAAAAATTAACATCAGTTTTTGTTTTCATCACGACTCTGAGCTCTTTAGATAGCTTATTCATCTAAGGTGAGGAACGCTGTCTAATTCAAAACAGAATTAGGAAGCTTTGACAAAGCACAGAGATTTTTTTCTTGTTTCTTTTGTTTTTTGCATGTCTGTGACACCTTAAATCTGAAGGGTGCTCTTTGGTCATAGCGTATGGTAGAATCTTGGTAGTAAAAGCTTTGGTACCACCCAGGGTTTCACTGTTTGACTGATTGTTTCTTCTTCTGTGCCTTGTACTGAGGCATCTGCCATCAGCTGGGAACTGATCTCTGCCTGTCCTTTCTTTGGATTTGTGTAAGGTTGCTAGACCTTTTTAAATTAGAAACTTCATTTGTAAATATTTTGAGGGATGGGACTTTTTTTTTTTTTTTTGGTAGATATTTTGCTGCTTTGGGCAGTTTTCTCCCCCCAGAGGTAAGTTGCATTTATGGCACATCACTCTTCACTTGCCTTTCACAATTAACTGTTGACTAAGAATTGAGAAGGCTTCCATGGTGGCTCAGTGGTAAAGAATCTGCCTGCCAGTGCGGGAGGCGCAGGTTCAATCCCTGGGTCGGGAACATCCCCTGGAGAAGGAAATGGCAACCCACTCCAGTATTCTCGCCTAGGAAATCCCATGGACAGAGGAGCCTGGCGGGGTACAGTCCATGGGATTGCAGAAGAGTCAGACATGACTCAGAGACTAAACAAGATTTGAGAAATCCCTTGCTTTGGTTCTGCAGCACTTTGTAGTTTGGAAAATCAGTTCCATAGACTGAGATTATCTCCTTGATGGGGAGCAGAATGAACTATAACTTCTCAGACTCTTGGAATGAATGTTTTAAAAAGCCAGTGGCTTCTTTTAAATTTTGAATGTCCTTGGTTGGATCCGGGGTTGGTGGTTCAACATATGTTGTATTTGCTCATGAGGAACTCAGATTGGCTGTCTAGTGGCTGCTTCCTGTGTTGACGCAAGAGGCACATGCGCTAGACCAGCACCAACATGGCTGTGGAGGTTCTTCTGCCCCTTGAAACAGCAGGAGAGGGCTGGACCACGAATGAGCCCTCGCTGTGCCCAGAGTAGCCTTTTAAGGGTTTGGTTCATTGCAGTAAAGAGGTGCAGCCACACTGATCCTGGTTGACCTGCACTGCTTTGGCGGGAGACGGTGTGTGTGTGTACATAACGCTTTCTGTTTAGCTTAACCAGCATGTATCAACAAGACGGCGTTCTTAAGCATCTGACCCACAGCGCTAACCATGCAGCCACCCTCCACGTGAAAACTACATTCCTTTTCAGAAGAACAGAAGAGGATTCTTGGAGTTTCACTGCCAAACAACGTGGCTCACCCTTGAGGCTTAGGAAGCTCCCATCAGCGGTCTCAAACCCCTGCTTCGGGAATGTCCAGCCATCTTGTGACTGTGTGGAGGCTCAGGCTGGCCCTGACTGGGGAGCTGGGGTCTCCTGACTACATTTCAAAGAAGGTTGCAGACGGGGGCAGAGGAATGAAATTCTCCATCCTCTTCCTAAGAGCCCAAGGATTTAGTGCATCAGATCTAAAGCTTTCCAGGGCGCTTTCTGGGTATCCCTGGATCTGAAATGGGCATTTCATATGGAGAATGCATATAGCTTTCATGGTAAAAAAAAAAAATCCGTTAGAAAAAAAATCAGAATTGTTACGGGTATAAATGTACGGTATGTCATATGTTTGACATAAAACCCTTGTCAACCAAAGTGCCAAACGAGGTCATCTCTCTGGGTGTGTATGTATGCGTGTACACACAAAGTAACAGGTGTGATCTCATTGCCAATAAAACATCTGAACACCTCCCTGATGAATGTCTTGAGTGAGCATGTTAGCCTTACCCTAACCCTAACCCCTGAATGTTCCTCAGCCATGTAGGAGTCACAGACACACCTGGGGAGCTGACCGGGGTCAGGATGCAGAAGCCAGGGTTTTCTCCCCACAGCCCTGCAGAGTTCATGATCATCTAGGCTGAGATGTCAGACTGTCCTGCACTCAGGTTTAACCCCTCCGTCTGGTTTAGTTTAAGCCACAGGGTGGGCAGGGGGAGTGTTAGGAGCAGGGCTAATAAGTGAGTGAGTGAAGAGCTCTGCCCTGGAGAGAAGAGTCCATGATTTGTTTTTTTTGTTTTTTTTTTTGATGTGAACCATTTTGTAAAGTCTTTATTGAATTTTTTACAGTATTGTAACAAATACTGTTATAATAGTTAACTGTTAACTTCTGTTTTATGTTTTGATTTTTTGGGCATGAGTTGTGCAGGATCTGAGCTCCCTGACCAGGGATCAAACCTGCAGCCCCTGCATTAGAAGGTGGACTCTTAACCACGGGGCCACCAGAGAAGCCTGTGATTTTATTTATTTATTTATTTTAACACCTAAAACAGTACATACTGGAATATAGCTGATTAACGACGTGGTGGTGGTTTAAGGTGAATAGCGAAGGGACTCAACCATACGTATACATGTATATCCTTTCTCCCCCAGCTCCCCTTCCATCCAGTCTGGCACATAACATTGAGCAGAAGTTCAGTGTGCTATACGATAGGTGGGAAGTCTGTGATTTTAAAAGAAATCATTGTGTGAGGTTTCTCACCACTGTGATTCCAGGAAAATCTTTTTTCCACTTGATTTTTTTCTGCCCCAAACTCTGCATGTTTTTGATCCTGTGTGTGTTCTCAGTGAGAATGATTCCGTGAAAGAAAGAGTCTGCAGGGGAGATAGTCGTTACGGCAAACCTAGAATGACCTGTCGCTCCTCCTGACAGTCCCTGGCACATTTCACCACCTGCCTGTAGCTCCCTCAGGTGTGTGCCCTTCTGAAGTGAGGTCTGTGCTCAAGATCCGACATGTCCTTCATGGTTGGCCTTAGAGGAGCAACCAGAGTGTGTCCCATGGGGGAGACCCCCGGGTCGGGAAACGTAGCCTCCCCAGATGTATCCCCTCCATGTCCCCATCAGCTCAGCGACTCACTGAACAAAATGACATCCATGGGTCTCTCCATTCTAAAGTCTTATGACTCCGCGCTTCCAGTGCAGGGGGCTCCAGTTTGATCCCTGGTCCAGGAATTAAGATCGCCACATGCCATATGACACAGACAAAAATTACAAATAAATACAATAAGAATAATAAAACAAGTTTTAAAAATCTTATCTAGATGTTTAGTCACCCAAAAAAGCCTGACTCCCTGAAACAGAATTCAGACCAGAAAGCCGTCAGAGGATACTTACCTGGGACCCATAGACGAGGACGCCAGCTAGGACTTTGAGTCTGTGTCACTCAGACGTGCTTCAGCCTTGCTCTTCCTGAGCCCACAGATGCCGGTGCATTCCCCCAGCTTCCTGCCTCAGCTCCCCACTCCCAGGCAGGGCAGGGCAGATGGCAGCCGCTGGGTCCTCGTCACAAGGACTGTGTCCCGAGTGCTGTGTCGCAGTGGCACACCCTCCCTGTGAGCAGCAGATGAGCACACAGCGGCGGCAGCAGCAGCCGGGGCCCCTGGCTTAGGGAAGCCTCACCTGGGGTCAGTTCATGACTCTTCATTCCTCAGCACTCAACTCCCAGCGCCCTGCTCTTGCTTAGGAATCTTGTGCAGACCATGCTGGATTCTCACACCTGCTCTCTTAGGCCTGTGCAGTGGGGTTTTTTTGTTTGCTATATTTGAATTGGAGTAGGAAATGGCAACCCACTCCATTATTATTCTTGCCTGGAAAATTCTGTGGACAGAGGAGCCTGGCAGGCTACAGTCTGTGTTGTCGCAAAGAGTCAGACATGACTGAGCACAAACAAAATATTTAAATTTGGAGCCAGTACTGTAAAGTTGGGAGACTTTTCAGAAATTTCTAGTATTGCTTAAAATGGGAAGAGCTGGCCACCCTGGTAGGCCTTGTGAGCTCTGGTACAGGCCCTGTAGCACATGAGTTTTTGTTTATCACACCTCCCAAAAGGTAGGCGTTCCATTCTACACGTGAGTAAACTGAGGTCAGGAAAGACTGACTCGCTCAAGGCCCCATGATGAGCAGAGACAGGGTTGGAAACCAGGCGGTGTGGCTCCTGTCCCAGACCCTAGGTTGCAGCGCTCCCAGTTCCTAAGCTTGAAACCCTGTCAGCTTTTCCCTGGTCCCCGGCCCTCAGTCCTCATGCAGAGCCCTTGGGTCCTCAGCCACTTCTTCCACCTTGTTCTCAGGGCACATCTCATTTGTTCCTGTGCAATTTTCATCTTGAGGTGACTGACAACAGGGGGCAGTCTTGCCCTTGAAAGAAGATTGATTACATTCCTCTCCCCAACCCAACTCCGAGAGAAGGGAATATGCCATGTCACGCAGGGCATGACATGCCTTTTACCCTCTTCCACGTGGGAGAGCAATGTCCTTCCAAATTACCTGGGCCTGTGAAGCCCCAGGTAATTACAGGCAAAACTGCCATGTCCAGGGCATCTGAGAGGGCAGGAAGTCACAGCTTTCATCTCATTCTTAAAAGGATCCAGAAAAAGGCTATTAGAAACTGACCTCTCAGGACTTCCCTTGTCTGGCCAAGCAGTTAAGACTCCACACATCCACTGCAGGGGGTGTGGGTTTGATGTCTGGTTGGGGAACTCAGATCCTGCATCCCACGTATCATGGCCAAAAAAAATTAGAAATTGACCTCTCACCAAGGGGAGCTAGAGAAGAGGTGTGGGGATTACCCCATCAGACTTGGGGCAGGGAGCTTGGGCGGGAGTGACAGCCTCTGCTGCTGACTTACCTGCCTCTTCCCCACATACGTTAGGCTCTAGTCCCCCACTCCTGGGCACCCTGACCTTGCAGGCCTGAATCTCTTCAGCAGCAGCCCTGCTGATGTCCAGGTCAGATTGTTCCCTGTGGGGCCATCCTGGGCACTGTGGGGTGTTGAGCAGCATCCCTGGCCCCCACTTATCAATGCCAGGAGCCCCCCCAATAACCAAAAATGTCCCCACAATCACCCTGTGTCCCCTGGGGGCAGGATCACCCCAGATGAGAACCCCGATCTGGATTACCTAGGTTTTGACAACCATACGGGCAAAGCCTGTGGAGGCTTTCCCATGAGCTGTCTTTTGGCACTCCTGGCTCCTAAAACCTCCATGTGGTAGATCCGTGGCCAAAACACCCCTGTTATTTATGTCTTTCCTTCTTATGGTATTGGTTTAGTTGCTAAGTCGTGTCTGCCTCTGTGACCCCATAAACGGTAGCCTGCCAGTCTCCTCTGTCCATGGGATTTCCCAGGCAAGAATACTGGAGTAGATTGGCATCTCCTTCTCCAGGGGATCTTACTGACTCAGGGATAAAACTTGAGTCTCCTGCATTGGCAGGTAGATTCTTTACCACTGAGCCACCAGGAAGGAATTCCTTCTTACATCCTTTCCACTGGGACCTTGCACTCTTCCCATTGGGAAAGGACATCTATTTCCCTGGCCCTGGAGCCAGGCTTCCTCATGCCCCTCCTTGGCCCATAGATTGCAGTGGAAGTGATACCACCATATGTGCATATGTAGAAGGTTTATGTCCCCCCTCAAATTTATATATTGAAACCTAACCCCTAAGTTGATGGTGTTAGGAAGTGGTGCCTTTTGAGGGGTGATAAGGTCATGAGGACAGTGCCTCATGAATGGGATTAGTGCCCTTTTAAAGGGACCCTAGAGAGCCCTCTCACCCCTTGTGAAGTGCCATGTGAAGACACTGCAAGAAGGTAGCCATCTCTGAACCAGGACTTGGGCTCTCAGCAGACACTGGATCTGCTAGTGCCTTGGTCTCAGACTCCCCAGTATCCAGAACTGAGCAATTTCTGTTTATAAGTTCCCACTCTGTGGTGTCATGTTGAAGCATCTGTTTGAGCTGCTAATCTGATCCTAAGCCTAGACCTCCAGAGCCTTTGCCTACATCCCATCCATTCTCGGGGGTACCCTGCTACAACATGGGGGACCCCAGACTAGCCCACTGGAAGAGGAGATGCCACAGGGAGGAGGGCCTTGGTGCAGGCCCTGCTCTCCAGGAGCAGCGCTGCCTGCCACTGACCTCAGTTGCAGCCCAGCCCAGCGCAGCCCACAGAGTGAAGAGCAAAGAAATGGGTAGCTGATTTGTTTGTTTGGTTTTGGCTGAGCCACATGGCATGTGAGATCTTAGTTCCCCAACCAGGGATTGAACCCGCACCCCATTCTTTGGAAGCTTGAAGTCTTTTAACCACTGGACCACCAGGGAGGTCCCAATGATGGCTATTTTAAGCCAGGGATCAGCAAACCTTGTCTGTAAAGGGTCAGAGGGTAAATATTTTCCACTCTGTGGGTGTCTTAGTTCAGCCTGCTGTGACCAAACACCACAGACTAGATGACTTGTAAGTAACAGTTTATTCCTCTGAGTTCCCATGGCTGGAGGTCTGCCATCAGGGTACAGACAGGGCTGGGCTCTGCTGAGAACCCTCTCCGGGTTGCAGACACTGACTTCTGTTTGTCCTTACATAGAGGAGTGCAGAGGGTGGAGGAAGCCCTCCTGTGACTTTTTAACTTTTTATTTTGTATTGGGGTGTAGCTGATTAACATTGTTGTAATAGTTTCAGTTGAACAGATAAGGGACTCAGCCATACATATACATGTATTCATTCTCCCCCAAACTCCCCTCCCATCCAGGCTGCCACATAATATTGAGCAGAGTTCCCTGTGCTATACATAGGTCCTTGTTGGTTATCCATTTTAAACATAGCAGTGTGTACGTGCCCATCCCAAATTCCCTAACTACCCTTTTTCCCCCTCCTTCCCCTCACCAACCATAAATTCCCATAAATTCATTCTCTCAGTCTGTGAGTCTTTTTCTGTTTTGTAAGTAAGTTCATTTGTATTATTTCTTTTGAGATTCCACATATAAGGGGTGTCATTCGATATTTCTCCTCTGTCTGATTCACTTCCGTCCTATGACTTTTATAAGGGCACTGATCCCATCTCAGGGGCCCCACCCTCATGACCTCATTTAATGCTAAATTAACTCCCAAAGGCCCCACCTTCTAACATAATATTCAGGGGAAGGGGGTTCAGCATAACAATTTTGCGGAGACACGGACATTCAGCCCACAGCAGCAGACTGTACTATACATGTCGCCACAACAGAGCTCTGCCGCCGTAGGGTGGAAGCAGCTGAAGATGAGATGTAAACAAGTGGATGAGGCTGTGGGCCATCAAAACTTATATATTGACACTGATGTAAATTCATATACTTTTCACGTGTCATGAAATCGTACTCTCTTAACCCTCTCCAACCACTCAAAAATGCAAAATCCATTCTCTGTTAATGGGCTGTGCAAAAACAGGCAGTGGGCAGGTGTGGCCACGTTGTCCAAGCCCTGCTTTAAATCCCTTCCGTTTCTCTCTTTAATGGTCTAGTTGGGGCTCTACCATGCCACTCCTGAGAAGAGTGTGAGATCATAGGACCTGCACATCCCCCACCACCCCCGCCCCACAGCTCCAGGGCATCGTGCTCTGCTTCCTCACAGAGCTTGCTCTGCTAAATAAATGCCAGGTCACCCATGATCCTCCCAGACCATGGATACCTTTGAGCCGTTGTGAGCAGTGACTCAGCATATGGTGGACCCAGTGTTTCCTTTGGGGTCATAGCTACTGCTCTTGTCATCGTCATCAAACATTTATTTACTTGACTGCTTGGCAAGGGTGTTTGCAAAGCTCTCGACTACCAGCCGCCAGCATGGCCGGACTTTGTGCAGGAGGCCTAAAGTCTCGTGCATCTTCTCCCCACTTCCACCAGGCTGGTTGAGGCCCATGTGTGTCATGCCCTCTAAGGACCCTCAGCTTCTCCCGTCCACAGCCCTCACTGCCCGTCTAGTCCGCTCGGGCCATCATAACAGCACCACAGACTGGGCAGCCTAAACAACGCATCTATTTCTCACAGTCTGGAAGCTGCATGTTCAAGACCAAGGTGCCAGCAGGGTTGGTTTCTCCCAAGGCCTCTCGGCCCACAGATGGCTGCCTTCTTCTCACGTGCTCGTGTGGTCTTCCCTCTGCGCAGGCATCCCCAGTGTGTCTTCTCATAAGAACCCCAGCCTCGCAGGATGAGGACCCCACCCTTACAGCTTCATTTAATTGTGTAATTACTGTATCTCCAAACAAGTCACATTGGGGTTAGGGCTTCATGTGAACTTAGAGGAGGGCACGATTCAGAGCATAGCACCCCATTAGTGCCCTGAAACAGGACAGATCTCGTCCTAAGAAACCTCAGTGACTCCCATATTCTGCCTGGCATCCCCGAGCCCACCGCCCAGCCTCCTGTCACCCACAGCTCCTCCATGCTATTCTCCTGCCAACCTCCGTGCTCATCTCCCATCCCCACATGTGTGCCAGGCCCTGCTCTCAGCCTGGGGGCTGCATCTGAACCCCTCTCTGGAACCCCAGAAATCTCCATAATCAGGCCTTTCGGGTCCAAGGCTGGAGGGGGAGGCTCCTGCCACCCGCCCGGCTGTCAGCACACCCATCCATCTCCCCTGCCCCTCCCCCAGCATCCCAGCTGTTCCCTCCGGAGATGCTTCCTCCTGTCATCTGAGCAGATGGGAGAGTGACCTCTGGTAAGGTCAAGGGTGTTTCACCATCCCAAATAAAACTCAGAGCTGGGACTCCGTGGTGGTCCAGTGGCTAAGACTCTTCGCTCCCAATGCAAGGGGCCCGGGTTCGATCCCTGGTTAGGGAACTAGATCCCACATGCTGCAACTGAAGATTCCAAGTGCTGCAACTAAGCCCCAGCACAGCCAAAAAACAAACCTCAAAGTTGATGTATACTCAGCCCTGTGCATCTCACAGCCAACTGGCCTCACAGCTGTGACCTTTGCCTGCCTTCATAATAAACCTGATGGGTGCACCCTGCAGGGCACAGGAACACCTGAGGTCTCCCAGCACTGAGTTACATCAAGGCCATCTGTGGGCAGACGCTCCTCTTGTCCTTGACTTTGGTTTAGCCTGTGCTAAGTCGTTTCAGTCATGTCCAACTCTTTTTTGAACCTACGGACTGTAGCCCACCAGTCTTCTCTGTCCCTGGGATTCTCCAGGCAACAATGCTGCAGTGGGTTGCCATTTCCTTCTCCAAGGGTTCTTCCCGATCCAGGGATCAAACCCATGTCTTTTATGTCTCCTGCATTGGCATGCGAGTTCTTTACCATTAGCACCACCTGGGAAGCAGTCTTCAAACCTCAGGGTGTGTAATCATCACTACTCGGTGTCGTACACAACCAAAACGTGTCTTGAGTTCTCAGTTTACGCCCGCAGACATGCTGTCTCAAGCCTGATCCCCAGTCAGACAGCAGCCTGCAGTGTCCCAGGGGTCCTTCCGGAGCAGGGTCTGGACCAGGCATAATTGGCACATGACACCACCCATCGTGGCCTGGGTCTTAAAGCTGGTACCTTGGGATTGGGCATGTCCTAGACCAGTAGCTCTCAATCAGTGTTTGGGAGTATCTCTGGTTGTCACAACTGTGGGCGCTCCCGGCACTGAGTGGGTGGAGGCCAAGGATGCTGTTCCAAAGCCTGAAGTGCCCAGGACAGTCCCCTATGGAGAGAGATGGGGGTCACAGTGTCAACAGGACCAGGAGCGATAAACCCTGCCCTAAATGGAGCAGGCCATTGAATCTCCTGGCATGAACAAGGTCAACAACTGCCCACCTCAGTGGTTCCCTGCATGGGGCCCCCACTGGGCTGAGACACAGCTTTTAACCTGAGCTGGGTCACTGCAGCAGCCGGTGAAGGGCACCCCAAAGTTGTCTCGGCTTCCTCATTGGGGCCCTCAGCTAAAGGATGACGAGACTCACCCTTCCACCCTGGAGACACTTGCCTCTGCCTCCTTAGCTGGCACCACTCGGTGTGCTGGGCTTCAGGGCTGGGAGGGGAGACCCCACTGGATGGAGGTGGGGGCCCTTGGCATGCTGGGAAGCTTGGGACTCCCCTGGCGGTCCAGGGATTGAGAATCCGCCTTCCCTTGCAGGGGACGTGGGCTCCATCCCTGGTCGGGGAACAAAGATCCCATCTGCCTCAGGGCAACTAAGCCCGCATGATGTAACTACTGAGCCTGTGCGCTGCAACAAGAGAAAGCCCTTGCGCTACCGCTAAGACCTAGTGCAGCTAAAAAAAAAAAAAAAATCTTTTAAAAAGAAGAAGGAAGTGTCAGTGTGCGGTGCTGATGGCCTCTTCCCCAGCAGAGGCAGCAGAGCTCAGCCCATAGAGCTCCAGTTCTGTCCTTGCAGCTTGGACAGCTCAGACCGCCTTGGTGAGCCTTCTGGGTGGTTTCAACAGCATAGCCTTTTATCATCCTCCCAAAGTCTATGCCTTCCGTTTTCCTTGCCGGTTTGGGCTGGGACCACCTCTGTCCCATGGACTGTCCCATGTGACTGAGTCAGGAGAAGGTGGCCCCAGCTCCCCAACAAATCCTGGTGGAGCTGAAGCAGGTGCCCTTGCCCCATTGCCCTCAACCGTGCCCTGGTTGGAGCTGGTGGTATGGGACCCAGGCAGCGCAACAACAAGCCCTGAGGGGAAGCTGGCACAATAAGACATGCATAGAACATGCACAGAACACAGGTGACGGTAGAAAATTACAAATAGCATGTGGTGGTTTAAAAACATAGCCATAGGGACTTACCTGGGGGGTCCAGTGGTTAAACACTCCACTGCAGGGGGTGCAGGGGGAGCAGGATCAATCCCTGGTCGGGTAACTAAGATCCGGCATGTCTCACGATGTGGCCAAAAATTAAAAAATATAATACGGATCTTTAAAAAGATAATAAAAATTTTTCCATAATTTCTCATATTCAACATATAAATAAGCTCACTCCTTCCTTCAGAAGTTGGGGCCTAATCTCTCCCCTTGAGGGTGGGGTGGATTCAGTGGTTCACTTCTTTTTTTTAATTTCTTGGCCATGCCACCTGGCATGTGGGGTCTAGTTCATTGTGCACATGCATGCTACATTGCTTCAGTCATGTCCAGCTCTTTGTGTGATCCCACTTACATGAAGAATCTATAAAACAGATGAATAAACATGACAAAACAGAAGCAGACTCATAGATACAGAGAACAACCTGGTGGTAGCCAGAAGGGAGGCAGAACTGTGGCCTTCCGGGCTCCTCTGTCCATGGGATTCTCCAGGCAAGAATGCTGGAGTGGGTTGCTATGCCCTCCTCCAGGGGATCTTCCCAAATCAGGGATGAAACCCATGTCTTGTGTCTCCTGCGTTGGCAGGCAGGTTCTTTACCATGAGCACCACCTGAGAAGCCCCTCTAGTTCTCTGACCAGGGATCAAACCCACGTCTCCTGCATTGGAAGCCCAGAGTCTTAACCTCTGGACCACCAGGGAAGTCCCTCAGTGGATCACTTCTAACACAGAATGTGGCGGAAGTCATGCCATGCAATGTCTAAAGCTGGGTCATAACAAGGATAGCTTCCACTGGTCCTTCCCTCTCTCTCTCATTCTGGGGGAAGCAGGTGGCCCTGTTGTAAGAACACCCAAGCAGCACTGGGAAATCAGCAACTTGCCCACCATGTAAAGGAGCCATCCTGGAAGCAGGTCCCATTACCCCAGTCGAGCCTTCAGACGATGCTGCCCCAGCCAGCTTCTTACTAGCAACTTCATGAAGACCCTGAGTCAGAGCCCACCCACGCAACCCCCAAATTCTGACCCACAGAAACTGTGAAGATGTATGATAACTATTGTTTGGAGCCACATCACTGGGGGTAGTTCTCTAAATTGAAGTACAGTCACTTATAATAATCTGTTAATTTCAGGTATGTAACATGGAAATTTTATATATTTTTATGTGTTACAGAATGGTCACCAGGATAAAGTCTAGTTATCATCTGCCACCATGCAAATGTATCAACTGTATTTATTTATAAATACATCTATATTAATAAATAATGTTAAATATAGTATTGAATATTTATTAATAAATAACATTAAATGTATCTTTATTGCAGTATTATTGAGTATATTCCCCATGCTGCATATTACATTCCTGTGGCTTATTTAAGGACTGGTAGTTTCTTCCTCTTCATCTCCCTTGCCTATTTCACTCATCTTCCTGTCCCGCCTCCCTTCTGGCTATCACCAGTATGTTCTCTGTATCTATGAGTCTGCTTCTGTTTTGTCATGTTTATTCATCTGTTTTATAGATTCTTCATGTAGGTGGGATCACATGTTGTTTGTCCTCCTCTAATTTCACTCAGCATAATACTCTGTTGTCACAAATAGCAAGATTTCATTCTTTTTTATGGCTGAATAATATTCTGTTGTGCACACACATGTCTGTGTGTGTACTTAAGTGTCTGTCGTTAGTGGATAAAGATACATACATCTTCTTTATCTATCTGCTTTATCTATTCATCTATCCATGGACACTTAGGTCAATTCCATATCTTGGTTATTGTAAATAATGCTGCAGTGAACATTGAGGTGTATAATCTTTTCACTTCAGAAGATTACCCAGGAATGAAATTGTTGGATCATATCTTAGTTCTATTTTTAGTTTTTTGAGGAGCCTTCAAACTGTTTTCCATAGTGGCTGCACCAATTGACATTTATTGGGGGTAATTTTTAACTCTTCAGTAGCTAACTTATACATAATATAGATACCATCCAATAGTAAAATAGGCAAATGAACTGTGATAGACTCAAACAAATGAATAGCCTTTACGGTTTGAGAGGCCCAGGGCAAAAGTACAAATGGAAGCTGACATGCCATGTCCCAACATTTCGACATTATAGCCCAAGCTGGCAAAAATTAGATATCATATGTCCTGTCCCACCTACCTCAACAAATATACCTTTCTAATGAGCAAGAAAAAAAAAAGTGACATTGGTTTATAGTTGTCAAATCATCATAGGTTACTACTGAGTGTGTCTGGTGATGGGCTGGTGATGTTTGGGTGTCTGAAATAAAAACATACTAATTCGTAAATGATTATATATTCTGTAAACCTTATGTTAGGTGCTTTCTTTTCAGTATGAATGATGTTTGTGTAATCAACATTTTCATATCATTTGAGTTTTGCTACAACAATGACCTGAAGCAGCCGGTGTGGGCTGACTCGTGTCACATGAAATTTATATTCGGCCGTTAGGTTTGGGACGTCAGGGCTTCAGTCCTAACTCAAGAATGTGACTGTAGAAGGTAGGGTTTTTGAAGAGATAATTACAGTAAAATGAGGTATTGTGTGTGTGTGTGTGTGTGTGTGTAGTCGTGTCCAACTCTGTGACCTTATGGACTGTAGCCCTGCAGGCTCCTCTGTCCGTGGGATTTCCCAGGCAAGAATACTGGAGCGGGTTGCCATTTCCTTCTCCAGGGGATCTTCCCTGGATCTTTTGATCCAGGGATCAAACACATGTCTCCTGCATGAGTAGGTGTGTTCTTTACCACTGAACCACCAGTTCAGTTCAGTTCAGTCACCCAGAACCACCAGGGAAGCTATAAATGAGCCATTAGGATGGCCCTGATCCAATATGCCTGGTATCCTTATAAGGGGAGGAGATTAGGGGACCTCCCTGCTGTTCCAATGGCTAAGACTCCATACTCCCAACGCAGGGGGCCCAGGTTTGATCCCTGGTCAGGGAACTAGATCCCACATGCTGAGACTAAAAGATAACCTGCATGCCACAGTGAAGGTCGAAGATCCCATGTGCTGCAACTAAGACCTAGCACAGCCAAATAAATAAGTCAAAAGAGAGCGATTAGGACACAGACACATACACATAAAGGGAGAGCATATCAGGACATGGGGAGAAGGAGACCAGCACCCTGGGAGCCAGGACACTGCCTATCCAGTCGCTTCCATCCACCATTCCCTGTGCTAATATTTGCTGAGTGCCTGCCACGTGCCAGGTGCCCCTGTAGTGCCGGGAAATGGCCTGAGACCCACTGCAGTTTCTGAGGCTTCCCGGAGGTAGAAGTGGTGGTGGAAGGATTGCATCAGGCAATGCTGGGCGGAAAAATGAAGCTGGTAATGGGGGGCAGGGTGGTGAATTCCAGGATACCGCTGCTCTCCTGCCAGGGCTCTGGGAGGGCTGGAGGAGGAGGCAAGTGAGTGGATGTGGGTGGGGATGGGGCCGAGGGCCTTGGGAGGCTCTGAGAAGGTGGGTGACCCGGTCAGGTCTGTGCTTGAAGAGGACCTCTTTGGCTGCCAGGAGGAATGAGGAGCTGCTGGCCACGAGCTGGGCGCGGTCCTGGCAGGGCAATGCAGTGGGCTCTGTTTGGCCCTCAGCGCCCCCAGCATGGCCGGGATAACACACCCCCAGTGTGGCCCCCACTTCCCCATGGGTCTCCCACTGGGCAGGGATGGCACTGTGGGTGCCACGTGTGAGTCTGATGTCGGCCCAGAACGTGTGTGAAGGCACTTGTGGGCCGGTGCTGCCAGCCATCATCCCTCTGCGCCCTGGGTCTGCCTGGCCCTGGGCTGGGCACACACCTTGCCTCATCCCCTACAGGGTTTGCGGGAACTTTCTTCTTTCAAAAACTGAAGCATAGTTGACCTGCAATATTGTGTTAGTTTCAGGTGTACAGCAAAGTGATTCAGTATTTTCAGATTCTCTATCATTATAGATTATAATATAATAAGATGTTGAACGTAGTCCCCCATGCTATCTACTTTAATACATAATAGTATATATCTGTTAACCCCATGCTCCCAGTTTATCCCTCACTCCCCTCCCCTTTGGTAAATGTAAAGTTTTCTGTGTCTATGTGTCTGGTTCTATTTTGTGAATAAATTCATTTATTATTTTTAGATTCCATGTATAAGTGATATCATATGCTATTTGTCTTTCTCTGTCTGACTCACTTCACTTAGTATGATAATCTCTAGGTCCATCCATGTTGTTGCAAATGGCAATATTTCATTCTTTTTTACGACTGAGTAATATTCCACTGTGTGTGTGTATATATACATATATATACACACCACATCTTTATGTATTAATCTGTGAATGGACACTTAGGTTGCTCCCATGTCTTGGCAACTGTATCAGTGCTGCTGAGAACACTGCGGTGCATGTATCTTTTTGAATTAGAGTGTTTTTTCTGGATATATATATATATATATATATATATATCCAGGAGTGGGGTTTCTGGATCATATGGTAGCTCTATTTTTAAAAGTTTATTGTTTTTATGTTTGTATTTTGGGGCTGAATTGCACAGATTGTGGGATTTTAGTTCCCGACTGAGGATTGAACCCAGGGCTTCCCTGGTGGCTCAGATGGTAAAGAATCTGCCTGCAATGTGGGAGACCTGGGTTCAATCCCTGGGTCAGGAAGATCCCCTGGAGAAGGGAATGGCAACACACTCTGGTATTCTTACCTGGAGAATTCCACGGACAGAGGAGCCTGCTGGGCTATGGCCCAATGAGTTGCAAAGAGTTGGACACGATTGAGTGACTAACACACACACACACACACAAGGATTGAACCCAGGCCTTTGGCAGTGAGAGTGTGGAGTTCTAGCCACTGAGCTGCCAGGAGATTCCTTCTGTTTTTATTTTTTAGGGAATGTCCATGCTGTTTTCCATAGTGACTGCACCAGTGTACATTCCCACCAACCATGCAGGAGGGTCACGGGAACTCTCTTATATGATTCTTATTGGAATTGGGCTAAAATCTTTGCTGATACCCTTCCCTGATACGTGGGCTTTTAAATTCAAGCACTCTTTACGGGTTGGCTGATATTTAGCAGAGTAAGGGGTGTGGGGATCAGACCGATCTGGGTCCGAATAGAGTACCTCACTCATCACCTGTCCTCAGAGTTCCTCATCTAGACAGTGGCGACAGACCAACAGGTGGACTGACAGCCAGCCAGCCAGTGCCTTCTCTAAGGGCCAGAAGGTGGGATGAGGTGAGGTAGATAAGAGGCCTAGGTTCTGGGCTTCCAACGGGCTTCCCTGGTGGCTCAGATGGTAAAGAATCTGCCTGCAATGCAGGAGACGTGGGTTCGATCCTTGGGTCGGGAAAATCCCCTGGAGAAGGGAATGGCTATCCACTCCGGTATTCTTGCCCGGGAAATCCCATGGACAGAGGAGCCTGACGGGTTACAGTCCATGGGGTCACAAGGAGTCAGACACAACTAAACGGACACACACACACAAACACACACACACACACGGCTTCCTGCAGAGCAAACCGTGAACGAGAGCTGGTTCTCATAGGTAAAGAATTCTTAGTTTAGTGTTCATGGACCGTCCATGATTTTCCTGGAAACGGGGACCAGGCTGGCTCCAACTTAGCAGGCTTGCTGTGAGATTGTGTGAACTCCGGAAGAGCGCTTCCAGTGGTGCCCGCGCTCCCAGGAAGGTCTCGGACCCGGAGCACCCGGAGAACCGGTGCCTAGTGTCAACGGCATTTTTTTGCTCAGTGCAGGCCCTTACGGACTGGGCCGGGATCTAACGCTGTGTTCATCTGTGGTTCCAGCGTCCCGCCTCCGTCGGCTTTCCCCCTCCCCACTGCTGGAGCCAGCTTGTCCACACAGCCTGCTCCTGGACTGGGCCCGGCCCTGATCCCATTTCCTGAGACCGCCCCGCCCCCCGGGCCAGGATACAGTGGGTACCAGCCCCATTCCGGTCAGGACCTCGGTTATAGCACCCAGCCCCAGGAGCCTATGCCAGCTGCCACCACAGCACCCTCCTACCAGGTATCAGCCACTTGTCTCTGCCCAGCACGGCCCTTCCTTGAGAACACAGTCGGGGACAGGTCCCCACTCCTAATGCTCCCGTCCCTGCCCATAGAGGGCATGGAGAATGGGCTCCTCCTGGCTGGGCCCTTCCGGTGCTGACCCTGAGCCCCAGGCCTGCAGATCCAGCAGTTGTGTTCCCACGCTCCATGTGGCCCACCCCCCACCCCCCAGCCTCTGTCACCCACAGCTGGTTCCTGACTCGCTCAGCCAAGCTTGTACCCATCTGGCTCCATCTCCTTCCTCCTTATCTCCCCTTTGCTTCCCCCAGAGCCCTGGGACTTCTCCAAACCCACCATCCTGAGCTCCTGCCCTGTTCCTGGGACTTCTCCAAACCCACCATCCCGAGCTCCTGCCCTGTTCCTAGGGCCTCCTACGGCCTCTGGGCTTCTGTCCTCGCCTCCACATCATCCCTGGTCCACCCCGCAGGTGGAATCCCCCTGTGAACCAAAATCCAGCCCTGCTCCCCGCCACCCCAGATCCTTCCCACAGCCCCTGCCCACTTGCCCGCCCAGGCCCTCTCCTGGCCCTCTTGGGCCTCTGCTCTGACCACCTTCTGGGTCTCCTGCAAGCCTACACACTGACCCCCACCAAGGCCTCTGGACTCTACTGATCTGACCGGGAGCTCTGTCCTGGAGTCTCTGCATACCAGCCTCCTTGTCACCGCCCTTCTGAGGAGCCGTCCCCAGCAGCCCATGTCCTGTGGGACTTTTGCTCTCAGATATGAAGTTCTGAGGGAGCAGGCCACGGCCCTCTCCCTGGTCCCTCATCCCCAGGTCCCAAAACAGAGCTTTGGTACAGGGCCGGAGTTCAGGAATGCTATGGATGCGGGCCTGGGGCGGGGACTGAGGGAGGGTGCCTCACCCCGCCCTGAGCACCATTCTCCCTGCCCTGTGTTCCCTGTGGAAACCCGCTCAGGACAGTTACAGCTACGGACTGTCGACAGCCACCAGTGGCTACGAGAGCAAACAGTACCCTCCGCCTGCTGCCGGCCATCAGCTCCCAGCCACGGCCACTCTCTGCCCACCAGGTGGGTCAGGGTGGGGGCCAGTGTCCTTGCTTATACAGGAGGGACCCTGGGAAAGTCCCATTTCAAACTCCAGATTCATAGTGCGGGAGTCAGGTGGGTTGTCTTGATACACCCCCAGGTCTTCACAGGTCAGTGGGCCAGAGGGTGTGAAGGGAGGGTGGGGAGGGGCAGCAGAGAGACTGAAGTGGAGCTGGGAGTGGTTTCCCAGGCTTTCCCAGGATGGAAGAAGGTGGGTTTCATGGAGGACTTAGAGATGGAAGAACCGGGGGCTCTGGCCTCCAGCACCTCTCAGACACCCGGGCTTCACGGCCAGCTAGCCACACCATTGCCCATGTGGCTCTTGCTGTCCACTCATGGGACCTAGGGCTGCTAAGGGCTGACTCTGCAGAGGCTATGCTTGCTCTCCAGGGACCCAAGGAGCCTACGGGGGCAGTGGGTACAGCCAGGCACAGCCCCTGCCACAGATGCCCACCGCCGAAGCAGGGCCACCAGCCAGCGTCGCCTGCTCCAGCTACACCTATGCCCCAGCGAGCAGCGCCCAGCCCATGGCTTCCTCCATCCCCACCCTGCCAGCCTCATCATCCTTCAGTGCAGCCTCCGCCCCGTACACAGGTGAGCCGGCAATGGGCACAGGCCACTCCACTGCTTGCTGCTGAAATACATGTGGTCCTTCTCTAAAAACCAACCATCTCACCCTCTCGCTCTTCTCTTCCTTCTTAGGACCAAGCTACCCGAGTTATGACGCATCCTCCTACTCCGTGGCGGGTCCTTACTACCCACCGCTACTCACCCCACAGATGCAGCCGCCGCCGCCGCCACCTCCACCCCCAAAGCCTGTGGACTCATCCCAGTGGGGTGGCCCAGGAGGCAGTCCCAGTGCCAGCTGCACCAACAGCGTTGCCAAGAAGCTTCCAGTTCCCAGCAAGCTGCCCAGACCCCGGACCGGCCCCCAGCCGCTCCCGCTTCACTACTGTGACATCTGCAAGATCAGCTGTGCCGGCCCCCAGGTCAGGCCCCCACTCTGGCCCCTGTTGGGAGGCCCAGGGGAGCCCCCTGCCCCCATAGTAGGGGAGCCCTTCCTTGTCCTTGCAGCCGGCCAGAGGGCAGGGTTGTTACCTGCCCAGAAGAGGCTTGTTAGTAATTTGCATCATCAAGTGGGCATCAGCATGGCCTTAAAACTGCCTGATGAATGACTTGTGGAAGACATGAGAGCCAGCCCAGCTCTGGGTGTGGGCCACAGCAGCATAGTCTTGCACTCTGAGGCTGTCTGCAGCAGGGAGGCACTCATGCCCCCTCCTGGACATGAGGCCCAGTGGATGTGGCTGGTCACAGTGGAACTTTGCTGCAGGGCCGGACAGGCAGGGTTGTGTAGGAAGGGCCATGGAGACAGGCCTGCGGCCAGGTAGGAGCAGCACGTGTGTGTGCATGTGAGTGGGCCTGTACTGCTCTGTAAGCAAAGGACCTCCCAAGCCACGATCGCAGGTAACCCAGCTTGCTCCCTGCAGAGGTCATCAGAAACTAGGGCTCATCAACCTGCCCCTGGAGGCCTGTAGAGACTCCCCATTGTGGACTGCAGAGACTTGGGAGGCACCCACGCCTGTCTCTTCCAGCCTGAATTCCTGGCTGAGGGTCAAGGGCCAGGTCCCCCACACTCAGGGCCTCGACGCCAAGACCCCCAGCTGTCCATGGTCCTTCCCTCCTCAGAGTGCAGGGCACCCCCACTCCTTGTGCTTCTTTCCACTGCATGACACTCTCCTTTAGTGAGACATTGGCTTTCCCTGTTCCCTTCTTTATTTCTCTGCGTGACTTTAAATTTGCATCGTAAGGATTCTTAGGTATTGTCACCAAACACAAGGTCTGCTCTGTGATTCTAGACCCTTCACAGCATCACACTGAGCAAGTGTGGGACGCTCCCCACAGATACGGGATGGGACGTGGTGTGGGCATGTGAGCATCACCTGAGCAGTGTCAAGGTCTCTCTGAGCCTTGTCTCCCATGGGACTGGGTTTGCCCGAGCGCATCACCACTCGGCATAGCATCTGGCACGTAGAAATGTCAGCTCCTGTTATTCCCAGCTTTTTGCTAATGTTAACAGCACTTTTTCATTGGCATTTTTATTGAGATAGCGGTGGGTTCACATGTGGTTGTAAGAAAAACTGCAGGGAGGCCCACCAGCCTTTCTCCAGAGCCTCCAGTGCTGACATTTGTTGGCCTTGAACCCGTCTGCTTAGTCAGATGCCCCTGGTACTAGTCTCAGTTGCACCCGTGTGTGCCTTTGCATGTGAGTGTGTGTGTGCATGTGGTTTGCTCTGTGCAAGCTCATCACTTGGGCAGGCTCACGCATCTGCCACCGTCACCACCACCACCACCAAGTCGGGCATCGGGATGGCATAAGCTGTGAACACATGCTCTTTCTATGAGGTGTGTTCTGAAGTGGTTTACCATTGGCACCTTGGTGTATCTCTTTCTAGGCTGCTCTCTGTCCATAGGCTCTTATGTCATGTATGTGTTTGTATGTGCACATACACGCATCTGTGTATATGTGCATGTGTTATATGTATGTGTGTGTGCATGTGTATGCCTGTGTGCACGTGTATATGTGTGCATGTATGTGTGTGTGAATGCGTGTCCTGTGGCTTAGGTAAAGACAGATGCCTACGTTCCGAGAGCACTGCCCCACTCCTGTCCTTGCCTCCTTATCCACCCCCAGAACCAGCCAAGATCACCAGTGCCTTCGGTATTTCCCAAAGGCCTTTCTGCTCTGAGGGCTATTGGCTCTTGGTGTGGATAGAGGACATCGGGTCAGCAGGCCCCCTTCCAGGAGACGAGTCAAGGCTGCCCTGTGAACACTCGGTCACGTGTCTGGTGTCTCAGGTGCCCTGGGGCAGGGGCCGTGGGTCTGTGATTCACAAAGTCCCCTCCTGTGTGGACTCACAGTTTGGAAGCAGCGCCCTAATAAGAAGTGTGTCCCATGTCTTTCTGGTAACACACATCCTTGCTTGGCTTCCAAGGTCAGATTCTGAAAAGCTGGAATATTTTTTCAAGCAGCCTTTGAAACTAAATGTGTCGTCCTTTGAGGATGCTTGCTTCAGAAACTCAGTGATTTTTAGAAGAAGGAAACTTTATGTTTTTCAGTCTGAGCTTCTAGGTCTGTTGCCTGGACTTCATTATTTTTTTAAGATTTTATTTATTTTGTCTATGCTGGGGCTTCGTTGCTACGCAGGCTTTCCTCCAGTTGTGGCAAGTGGGGGCTACCCTCTAGTTGCGGTGTGAGGGCTACTCATTGCAGTGGCTTCTCTTGATGCAGACCACAGGCTCTGGGACACGTGGACTTCAGTAGTTGTGGCGCACGGGCTTAGTTGCTCTGCCCCATGTGGGGTCTTCCCGGATCAGCGATTGAACCTGCGACCCCTGCATTGGCAGGCACATTCTTAACCACTGGACCACCAGGGAAGTCCTGACTGGGCTTTAAAAGGTGGTACACAAACCTCTGGGAGGCCCATGAACAGAGGGGTGGGGACATCAGACCCCTGGGAACTGTGGGGAGATGATGCTGGGTGGGCACACCCCCATCAGGCCACCCTCGCTCTCTGCCAGCAGACGTACCGCGAGCACCTGGAAGGGCAGAAGCACAAGAAGAAAGAGGCAGCCCAGAAGATGGGCGTCCAGCCCAACGGCAGCCCACGGGGGGTGCAGGCGCAGCTGCGCTGTGACCTCTGTGCCGTGTCCTGCACCGGGGCAGAGGCCTACGCTGCCCACATCCGGGGGGCCAAGCACCAGAAGGTAGGACCCTGCATGGAGCCAGGCCCACTCGGGACCCAGAGGGGCGTCTGCTGACATGGGGGGCGCGGAGACAGCAATCCACGAAAGGCAGCTCTCCCCTCAAGCCCACGTGTCCTCCTTCCTCAGAAAGCAGCCCCTCCTCCCAGTTACAAGAGTCACACCTGCCCCTGGACAGAGGCATTGAGCTGGACCCCATGCCCGGCCCAAGAGGAGACTGCTCTGGGCTCTCGGGGTGTCTTATGTGTTTATGCGGACCAGAGTCTGTATGTTGATAAGATCCAATGGTATAGTCCATTTGGGGGTCCTTATTTATTTAAAAATCAAATTAAAGTAGTAAGTTTTCATATTTGAACATCCGAGACTTAACTGACGCTATTTAGTATCAGCATTTGTCGTATTTATTACTATTTTAGTAGCAGCGTTTTCTTATGGCCTTAGAAATGCTTGTAGTATGTCATCTTATGGGGAAGTGAACAGGGTCCCCCACCTGAGAGGAGGTAGGGTCCCCCTCCCTGGGCCCTCTTTTTTTGGCCCAGAGGTGGTTTTTGGAAATCAGCAAATCCCCCCAGACAGTGTCATGAACCTGGTAGGTGATGCTCGCCTTCCGGGTGTGTGTTGAGGGCAGGAGGGGGCGATTCCTGGCAGGAGGCCTGCTTGGTGCTTCCCTATGTGGTTTAGAGTGAGAGGGTTGGGAAGGCCCCTGCCCTGTCCACAGAATCCCCTCCAGTCGCCCCAGCCCACCTGCCGGGCTCCCTCCTGCCCCAGGGCCTTTCCTCTAACCACCACCCGCCCCCCCACACCGCGGCCTTGCCAGCCCTTCCCCAGCCCCCTCTGCAGGTCGGGCCACCCCGAGCGCCCGTCCTGTCCTCTGCCCCAGCTCACCATGGGCCTTGTCCCCCAGCCCAGCTGGGACAGGCTCTCAAATGCCTGAGTGAAACCACAAACCCCACAGAGGAAGGAGCAGGGGAGTGTGGAGAAGGGGCCCTGGTCTGATGGTCACAGGTGTGCAAGGGGAGAGCTGGGGCCCAGGTGGGGTGGGCTGCGGGTGTCACAGCTCGGTTTGCAGGCTGGGACTTGCTTCTGGGGACAGGAAGCCCTGCAGGAAGCCCCGGGGTATGGGGGTGGGGAGGCAGGTTTGAGCTGTGAGCGTCAGAGACTTGGAGCCAGTGAATATGTCTGAGACGGTCGTCAGTGCAGATTGTCCTTGCCAAGTGGAGCTTCAGCACTTAAATGCCTTGGAGGAGGTCAGGCCAAGGAGGGGCTATGACTGTGTCCTTGGTGATCTGTATCTCTGGATGTGTGTATGAGTTCCCCCAGAGCGTGGACCTGTGCTGTGGGCATGCACACGCATACCTCGGAGCACCCAACCCCCTCAGCGCATTCACCCACACGTGCTGTGGGGCTGGCCCTGGGCTGGTGCTGGGAGTGCAGAAACCAGCACAGGTGTGGAGTGTGGAGTTTGGGGTTGTGTTGAGGTCCCACCTGTGTATGACTGGTGGGTACCTCCTAGCAGGAGACAGCTTGGGAAGGCCCTCCCTGGGACATTTAAGGGGTGCTGGGGAGGAGGCGATGTCCCAGGGAGACCAGGATAGACCCCCCTCACTTGCACAGGCTGCCAGCTCCCCACCACCGCGAGCTGCTCTGCCCGCCCCTGAGGAGGTTGGTCGGGCGGGAGGGGCCCTGATGGGGCTGGTCTGTTCCAGGTCTTCAAGCTGCATACCAAACTGGGGAAGCCCATCCCCACCATAGACCCTGCGCCGGCCGACCCCGGCTTGGCCCAGGCCCCCAGCACCAGCCAGCCGGCCTCCATCCCCGTCACCGTCACCGCAGAGAGCGCCCCTGCAGCCTCAGCCAAGCCCGCGGCCCCTGCCAGCCCCAGCGTGTGTGCCCCGAGCAGGCCACCACCGCCCAGGAGACCGGCCACCTCGAAGGCCTCGCGTGTGGGTACGGCTCTGCGCCTCACAGCCACCCCAGGCGAGCCTGAGCTTCAGAGACTGGCCTTCCGGTTCACTGTGTGCCATAGCTTCTGGGGAGGCAGGACCTCTGATGGTTCTCTGCCGGATTCCGGCTGGGCGGTGCCTCCTGGCGCCTTTGGTCCACCTGGGGAAGTGTGGGCAGTGAGATGGCAGCTTCCATTTCCTCTCCTGGAGCTTGGGACCCAGCGAGTGCTGCTCACACTCGCGAGCCCCGCCCTGGGCCTGGAGCAGCCCCTCGATGGCCCTGGTCCATGTGCTGGATGCAGCCCCCTCCCCCCAGGTGCTCTGATCACTTAGGTGGGCACCGGGAGGTTAAGGCGGGCTCCTCGCAACCCCACCTCCCCTCAGGTGTGCATCCCCCGCATCTGTCGCTGTGACCGAGGCCCTGTGTGGCGTGGGTACATAGGCTTCCGTGTCAGGAGCTCCACTGATGGCGTCATGTGCAGGGCCTGACTCTCCCTCTATGAGGCCTTAGATTTCTCATCAGTCCCACTTTACAGATGGAAGAACTGAGGTGTGGCAAAGCATTTGGCCCCGGGCCGCCTGGTGAGCAGTGGAGGTGGGGTTCTACCCCAGTGTGGGACAGTCTCTGCTCTCTACCACCACATTGAGGGATGGGGGGCTATTTTATTTTGAGCCTCAGCAGGACTGAGGTTTGAACAGTCATGTGATAGTGAAGATATAAAGCAGTTTTGGTGACAAAGAAATGTCTCCCTGGACTTCCCTAGTAGCTCAGTGGTAAATAACCTGCCACTTTACAATGCTGGAGACATGGGTTCAATCCCTGGTCCAGGAAGATCCCACCTGCCACAGGACAACTAAGCCTGTGAGCCACAACTACTGAGCCAGCGCTCCAGAGCCTGTACTCTGCAACAGGAGAGGACACCACAGTGAAAAACCCACGCACCACAGCAGAGTAGCCCCGACTCTCTGCAACTAAAGAAAAGCATTGGCAGCAACAAAGACCCAGTGCAGCCATAAATAAATTAATTATTTTAAAAAACACATTATTAAAAAAAAGTCTCTCTTCTGGCGCTCAGTGAACCAAGGTCAGTGAATGTGACCCTGGTCCACCTGGTGTCCACTGTTGGCTAAGGGCTGCAGACTGCACAGTTGAGGGGGGTGTCCTCAGTGAGAGGCCTACAACCCGGGCCTCCCTGTGGACCCGTCCGCCTGGGCACAAAACGCCATGAGGGCCCCGCTCTCCAGCTGTGACCCGAGCTGGTGGGTGAGGTTCTCACAGGACCACAGACCCCACAGGCTGACGTCACGAGGGGATGAGAGGGACGGCGGGGGACCTGGTGGCCTTGTGTTGTACCCTTCCAGCTGGTGGGCCAGGAGCTGGCCATGGTTTCTGGCTGGAGCAAGCTACAAGTCATGAAGTTCTTCCCTCCAGGGCCTCCTGCGCTGCCAGCAACTGACTGCAGAGCCCCCCACGGGAAACCAGCAACCCCCAGATCAGAGCGGCCTGGGGAGCCGTCCGCCCGTGGAGGCTCTACAGAAGCTTCTGGAAGCAGCTGTGAGGGGCAGCCGGTGGGCCCAGGCTACGTGGAGAAGGTAAGACCTGGACGACCATCGCGCGCCTGGCCAGGCCTGGTGGGGCCATGTCTCGAGACTCGCACACCCGCCTGGGCAAATAACCCCGTGAGCTAGCATCACTGGGACCTCACTGGGAGCCCTGGGTGTGGGGCTTCAGATCCTGGAAGGAGGTCTGAGATAGGCGGAGGTGTCTCCTGCTCCCGGGCAGCCCCAGTTCCTACAGGAAGGAAGGTGGCAGGAGGGATCTGTGCTCTGGAAACCCACAGGCATGTGACCCTTGGGCACTGGAGCCCACGTGCCCCCCAGGTACTTGCCCGGACACCCAGTTCCTTGTGGAGCTCGGGTTCTGAGCCCTCTGCCCCCATGCCCACAGTCCCTGCCTCTCGGCACGTGCATGTTGGCACTTTTTCTGTGCTGGAGTTCAGGCTCTTGTTGAATCCACTCAGCATTTCAGTTTTGTGCCCTGAAAAACAGCCACACCAGGCAGGCTTCCTGGTGGCAGCCCCAGGAAGGGGTGGGGTTGGGGCAGGGAAGGAGGATGGGTTGACGGTGGCAGAGGTGGTGGCAAGAAGGGCCAGGTTGGCAGGGTGCGCTGCTGAAGGTCACTCCTCTGAAAGCATTAACCACAGGGCAGACAGGAAGCCAGTGCCTGGCCTGGAAGGCCCTGGGGGAGGAGGCTCCTGTTAGAGCCCAGACCCGCAGCGTGGGGGGGCGTGGGGGTTGCAGGTGGTGCTCAGCGGAGCCTTGTGTCTCAGGTGTGCAACGAGGAGGGCCGGGTGATCCGCTTCCACTGCAAGCTGTGTGAGTGCAGCTTCAATGACCCCAACGCCAGGGACATGCACGTGCGGGGACGGCGGCACCGGCTGCAGTACAAGGTGCGCCCTGAAGGGCCAGGGGGGCATCTGTGCTCTGGACACCCTGGCCCACGTCTCAGAACTCACCCTGTGCCTCTGTGAGCCTGAGTCCCTGGGCCCTTCAGCACCACGGGCTCAACCAGAGGGGCCCTCAGTTGCCATGACGAGGCCTCCCTGCCCCTGGTTTGCCAGGGCATGCGTGCACACAAGTGTGTTTAGACACACGTGACCCTGAGTGCGTGTGTGCACAGCACAGGCTATGACCCTCATGAGAGACAGTGGCTTCTGGGCATTTTTCTCTTTTAAGCAGCCTGTTGAGATATCACTCACACACCAAGCAGCTGGCACATGTGAAGTGGCTTTAACTGCATTCACAAATGTGTACATTCAGCCAGCAGCTCCATCTGATTCCGGAACAGTCCATCAGGAGCCCCAGTCCCTATTGTCAGTCATTCCCCCACCCTCTCCCCAGCCCTTGACAACAGGAACCCACTCTCTGTGTCTGTGGATCGGCCTGCTCCGCACATTTCCCGTCAGTGGAACCACACCCTGTGTGTCTTTCTGTGTTTGCTTCTCTCACTGAGTGTCATGTTCTCAGGATCCGTCCACGTGGTAGCGAGTGCCAGGTCTTCTCTCCTTTCTGTGGTTGAGCGATGCTCCGTGTGTGGAGGGACCACATTGGGTGTGTTTCGCCACTGAATCACACTTGTGTTGTTTCCACCGGTGATTAATCCTTAGACAACACCACGCTGTCTGAGTGAGGAAATTAAGTGCTAAAAGTGAAGCCCAGCGAGTGAGTTAACAATTCTATTTACAGTACACATTGGATCTCACACAAACGATATTTTCTGAATTACTCTGTTTGGGACGAGCATGGTCAGTCCTCTGAGAACAGCATGACCACTGGTGGCAGTTGCCTCAAGGTGTCTTAGCACCTTCTTCCTCTGGCTCCTCCGTTAGACATCCGGATGGTTCGCTCAGTGTCACGTCTGCAGCTCTTTGAGTCAGCCATGGTTTTGTCCTCATGGTTTTCTGCCGTGGCCTTTGGGGGACGAGGAGTGTTGAGACTTCGGGACTGAAGCTCACTGTTGTCTAAATCCAGTGGAAGGGTGTTGTCAGACGGGTGTCCCCTGGGCCCTGAGTTCCCCCCCTCCCAGCATTCTCATCTGAATGAAGTTCCCCGAACTTTGCAGAAAAAAGTGAACCCCGACCTCCCGATCGCAGACAAGCCCAGCACACGGGTGCGCAAGCTCGTGGAGGAGACACTGCGGAGGCAGCGGCAGCTGACCAAGAGGCGGCTGGGGGAGCTGCGGCGCTGGCACAACGAGACGAGGTGCAGCCTCAGGGCCCTGCGCGGTGGGAGGGCTCCCTACAGGCTCCCCAGGGCTCCAAGGGGACCACCTCACAGTCCAGCCGCCCCTCAGGGCCCCGAGTCCCTCTCGTCCCACAGGCGCTACGACTTGTGCAGGAGGCGGCTGGAAGAGGGGCCACCCGTCCCGGACGCACACTCAGGACGCCCGCTGCCTGACCAGCACCTGCCTGCCCTCAGGAGTCGTCCAGGGGCACCCACAGCCAAGCCTCTGGTGGGTGGTGGTCGAATGCCTCGGAGTGGGGGAGGCTGAAGGGACCTGAGGGCCTCACTGCCAGCCACAGGTGTCCCTCAGAGCTTCCTGAGGCCCCAGTGGTCACATCCCTTGGAAGCACTGAGGCGTCTGACTGTCCATCCATAGGGATTGGGCGGGTTGGGGGGAAACCAAGGAGGGCGCCCTGCTGAAGGAGCGGCCCCAGCTGCCTCCGGAGCCTCTGGCTCTGAAATTCAAGAGTATTCTCCAGGGAGCCCAGTGGCCTCCCACTCGGCCCAAGCTCCCCACAGCTATGGGGCTGAGGTCCTCCTTGTTCCACCTCTCCCTGGGCCCTGTCACTCCTCTGCCTGGCTCTCCAGCCACCACTTGCCTGTCACACCAGCCAGGCTCCAAGGGCCCCCACGGCTCCCGAGTGACCGGGACCTCTCAGCCTGCCTGTGACAAGACACACGCACCTCTCTCCACAGCCCACAAGGCGGCCGGAGTCCAGCGACGACCGGCATGTCATGTGTAAGCACGCGGCCATCTACCCGACAGAGGAGGAGCTCCTGGCCGTCCAGAAGGCCGTCTCCCATGCAGAGCGTGCCCTCAAGCTGGTGTCTGACACGCTGGCTGAGGAGGACTCTGCCAGCCCGGAGCCCGAGGGCGGGGACCACAGGTGATGGACGGCGCCCTCCTGTCCAGGGGCCCAGAGGCTGCTGACCCCTGGCTGGGTGGGCAGGGGTCAGGGTCCGGACAGGAAGTGGCAGCTCCAGTGCCAGGAGGCTTGGAGTCTTTGGGGCCTGGGCTTTCCAGCCCCCTTCAGATATCTCCCCAGGAGGCTAGGAGCTAGGAGCTAGCCAGGAGGCTGGGAGATCAAAGGGGGTTATAGTACCCCCAGCCAAGGAGAGTGATTGTTCTCACACTTCCTGTAGAAGGTGTGTCTAGAAATGTGGTTTGCAGAGGATTAGCGCCTCTGTGTGCTCACCTGTGACACAGAGACCAGCGCGAGAGGTGCCGCCAAGCACTGAGCATGCGTGTGAATCATCTTTCCAGCTGCCCGACTGTCAGAAGACGGAAAGTCCCGGCACCTCGTAGTGAATCATTGCACAGTTTAGAGAATCCCAGAGGACTTAGCTTTTCCAGGTCCCTCATCTCTGGGTGGCTTCCTTTTCATTTACCTTTTTTTTTTTTTTTTTTTTTTTTCTGGTTGTGCCACATGGCTTGCAAAATCTTAGTTCCCCGACCAGGGATTGAACCTGGACCTTCAGCAGTGAGCACACACAGTTCTAACCACTGGACCTCCCTCATTTACTATTTTAAGATGTTTTTTTTGATGGTAAAATACTCGTAACAGGAAATTGGCCATTGCGGGCATATTCGCAAGGTTGTACGGCCATCACCGCTGTCTGTTTCCAGAACTTTTTAATCATCTGAAACAGAAATCCATGCCGTAAAATTCCCCAGCTCCCGGCACCCACCTTTCCACGCCCCATGTCCATGGCGTGGCCTGTTCTGGACATTTCCTGTCCATGGAATCGTGCAGCATTTGTGTCAGGCTGATTCCAGTCAGTAGCTTCTTTGTGCCTGAGTGTTTGCTCTCCGAGAAGAAGAACATGAGAGCCATGCGTGAGTCACCAGGTGTCATAGCCGAATGCACTCGTCCCTCAGTGTGAACACGGGCACCGCCCGCTCCCCCCCAACTCCGGTGAGGAAGCTCACTGCCTGGAAGTGGAAGCAGGCACGGCCCCAGACAGGGCAGCCTTCCCTCAACCTCCGCCCCCGTGTCTCCTGAAGGAGAAGGGCCCTCACTTAGTGCTTCGTGGCTTCCCTCCCCGTTTTCTCCCCATTCTCAGGTTTTGTTTTTGATAGTCTAACTTTTCATTTTGAAATGATTATGGACTCAACACAAACATAGTAAGGAGAGGACCCTCCCCCCTCCCCCAGCTTCCACAGCGTGGACGCACAGGTGTCAAGGCCGGGCGTCCACACAGGCACCTCAGGGAGGCCCAGGCCCCGCCCAGGCCTCCCCGGTGCTGGACCACTTGTCCCCTGAGTAGATGCCCCACTGCAGTGAGGACACGGGGCCTCCACCAGCACAGGAGCCCCACTGCCCCCACACTTCCATAACCCCCCAAACCCAGCTTGAAAGCGAAACCGATTGCACTTTTTTAAAGCCTTCATATAACATTGATGTCATGTTACATGTTCTGTCCTTAAATTATTTTTCTTTCTTTGTTGTTTGTTTATTTTTATTTTTTGTCTTTTTCATTTTTTTTACATTATTTTTCAAAAACATAGAAGTGTTGGTGGCTTTTTGTCCTCACAACTTTTTTTTTCCTTCGTCGCACTGAGCTTTGTGGGATGTTTGTTCCCTGACCAGGGATTGAACCCAGAGCCCTCGGTAGTGAGAGCGTGGAGTCCTAACCACTGGACTGCCAGGGAATTCCCTTTCTCACTCTTGTTTGTGGCTTTTTTCTCTGTGGAAATGTGTGTGTGTGTGTTTGTAATAGGAACATGGTAAACTGTCCTATGGATGTTGCATTATTTACTTAACTGTCATAAAGAGCGCATTAGTGTTGGTTTTTCTTTTTCACTTTTATTATGGAAATTCTCTAACACACACAAAAGATGACCATACCTAAACCGAGGGTGACTCACTTGCTCTCTCCCCATCTCCCGCCTTGCCCACAGTGGTTAAAGGAAATCCTGTCCGACACCCTACTGGGCACCAGCCCACAGCTGGAGTATGTCAGAGCATCAGTGCACATCTCTAAACAAGACTTTTCCATTTAACAAAACCAGAATGCCATGATCATCCTCAAAGAAAAATGAACAATAATTCTTTAGCAACACCAAATATCCAGTCAGTGCTGCAGCGTCCAGTTGTCCCATAGATAACAATAATTCAGCCTTTTAGGAGGTTTTTTTGTTTTGCAGTTTGTGTTGAATCAGGGTCCCGATTAATTGACAAGCGGGTTCCCACCTTTCTGCTCTGCCTTCCCCCAAAGGGTCTGCTCCTTGTCCTGTAGACATTCCAGGCATGGCTGGGTCCCCCCAGACCATCCCAGGCTCCAGCACTGGTGGTCTGGAGACAGATCACAACGACACCCACAGGCATCGCAGAGCAAGGTTATCGCATGTCCTGAGACATGACGCAAAGCAAAGTGGTAGTCGGGAAGTGGTCGGAGCGGGTGGCAGCTTCTGAGGAGGTGACCGTGTGTGTGTGTGTGTGAGAGAGAGAGAGACAGCGTGGAGAGGTCCACCACGGCGTGGGGGCACCCCAGGCAATGGTCCGGGTGGGCGAGCCTCGTGGGGAGGGAGTGGAAGGACAGGGTGGTGGTGTAGCAGCCAGGGGTCAGGGTGGGTGCCCCAGGAAGAAGCTGGGGTGTCCCCAGCCTGCAGCAGGGCAGCAGTAGGAGGGTGACTGCCAGGCCACTGCGGCCATGGGGGTCACCTGCAGAAAGTGGCCAGGACAGTGGTGGGCGGGCGAGGGCAGACTTGGGGGCAGGGGAGGTGGGACTAGATGTGCAGGCTGGAGGGGAGGACAGGCAGGGAGCTGCCGGCCTGGCCTCCTCAAAGGAGTCCAGGTTGGGGTGACGTGGCCACAGAGACAGCTCAGAAGCCGGGGGCCGACGAGGCTGGCTGGGGTCAAGCAACCTCCCTGCCCCCACCCCCAGCATGCAGTTTACCAGCAGAGGGTGCCAGCTGCCAGCCCCGCTGAGCAGCATAGGTTCCCATCCTCAGGTCCCAGAACGCTCCCTGTTCTCCCAGTTCTCCCAGTGTCTCTTGGATCAGGCGCCTCTGGGAAGGGCCATGCTCCCACTTCACAGATGAAGACATGGAGGCGCAGGCACCTGGCAAGGAAACCCATGCCCCTGGGTCAGGAGTGGGGGTCCTTCCTCCCTTCCCCCTGCTCACTGGTCCGTGGGTTTGTCTCAGCAGCCGCCCCAGCCCCTCAGCCCGGATCCTGAAAGGCGTGATGCGGGTCGGCCTCCTGGCGAAGGGGCTACTCCTGCGGGGAGACCGGGCGGTACAGCTGATCCTGCTCTGCTCCCAGAAGCCCACCCACGCCCTGCAGCGCAGAGTCGCCGAGCAGCTGCCCCTTCAGCTCCCGGTGAGGTGCCCGGCCGCGCTGTCTGGGGTCTGCCTGGGTGAGACACTGTCCGGTCTGCTTTTAGAAACAGGCACAGGGATCCACTGGTGGAACTTGAGGGTTTCTTTATCAGGGGGGTTCACAGTAGGGCTTGAAACAGTCTAAGATCTGGCTCATGAGGACGGTCACTTCTGTCACACCCACACAGAGCCCAGCCAGCTGGCATGAGAACGATCTGCAGGGAAAGCACTAGGGAGGCGCAGGACTGGAGGCTTGGCTGGACTTTCTCTTCCAGCATGGTTCCCATTGTTGTCATAGAGCTTTTCTCACCCGAGATAATAACTTAGAGAAGAGCGAGAGCACGTCATGATGTTAATTGATCATCTTCAGTTCAAATGATCACTTCCCAGGGTGCTTTCTCCTTCCTGTCTGCCACCCTTCCCAAGGGGACTCAGCTTCGTCCCTCCTAGGTCCTTCTCTAGGGCTCCCAGTCTGGTACAGAGAAGGCTGAGTTCTGATGTATCTTCTGTAGAGCAATTCAAGCCTGGTGCCAGGTAGGGAGCACTCAGGGAGAGCAGGGTCCACTGCAGACAGGACCATGGGAGGTGTGAGTCTCAACAAAAGACGGAGTAGGTGAGCTGAGAGATGAGGAGAAGCCTTGACAGATGGGGGCGGGCAAAGTTCCCCATAGAGGAACGGGAACCTGCAGAGGCCAAGAGGCAGGAGGCCCACGGAGAGGAGAGCCTGAGTGGATGAGGGCCTAGATCAAGCCAGGCCTGAAGGCCATGTGAGTGCTAAGTTACTAGTTGTCTCCGACTCTGTGCAACCCTATCAACTATATAGCCCACCAGGCTCCTCTGTCCATGGAATTCTCCAAGCAAGAATACTGGAGTGGGTTGCCACGCCCTCCTCCAGAAGATCTTCCTGACCCAGGGATCAAATCCGTGTCTCTTGTCTCCTGCGCTGGCAGGCAGATTCTTTACCACTAGTGCCACCTGGGAAGGCCGTGTGGGGAAGTATGACTGCCTCCTCAGGGAAATGTGGAGACTGGAGGACTTTAAGCAGGGGAGTAACATATTCCAACTTCACCAGTTTAATCACTCATTTTTCCTGAACACCCCACGACATAGCAGTTTTTTGCTAAATACAAAGATGGCTCAGATGCAGGCCCTGTCCTCCAGAATCTGGCAGCCCAGGGCCATGAAAATGGATGAGGCCGGAGGGAAGATAGCAGAGGCCATGGGAGAGCTGGTGGTGCCTGGCCCCCAGAGATGTAGACAGACCTCTTAGCTGTCACCTGGCCAAGTGACTCAGGAACTCCAGAGCAACATGAGGGACACAGTAAACTGTCTCCAGGCACCGGGTCACTGCACCAAACCCACCTTCATTGTGCCGTCTCCCTGGGGGCAGCAGTCGGAGTTCTAACGGCCATGAGCGAGGGTCCCTGCTCCCGAAGCTCCCCCTGTGAGAGACTGACTGGAACGAGGTCTGGAAAGGAGGGGGCCAGCTGAGAGGGCGGGGCTGCCTAGAGCCTCTGCTTGCAGAGGACTGACCCTCTGGGCAGCCCCGGGTGAGGGGGCTGGGGCTGGCGGGGTCATAAGGGTGCCTGTGTTGGGGCGAGACTAAACCCTGGGCCCCGCGGCAGGTGTGGGGTAGGGACCAGAGCCGAGGGGCCTCAGACCTTGCCTGGAGGCACCCCCCGTCCTGCATTCCGAGAGACCATCGTCTGCCCTCATCCTCCCAAGGGCGGCCTGGTAGGCCAGCTGAAGGACTGTGTGGTTCTCACGGAATAATTGTGGATCTGTCAGGCCGCACCCCACACTCAAGTGTAGGGAGCCTCGCTCTTTCTTGTGGCTGGAGGGCGTCCTGTTGCCACATGTCCATAGCTGGCTGGGTCCTCCCGTGTAGTTGGACATTTAGGTTTTGTCCAGGGTTCCGGGTCACCAGCGAAGCTGCAGAGAGTGAATAAGCTTGTACACACACTGCTCCACACGCGTGGGAGCACCTCCTGGGGCAGAGTCTCTGGGTCCAAGGCACGAGCCTGGATGCTCCTGGTGAGTGTCGCCAGGTCAGCCTCCACCAGCAGTTTAGAGATGCACGGATCTGCCGGCCGGGGGCTTCCCTGGTGGCTCAGGTGGTAAAGAATCTGCCTGCAATGCAGGAGACTCAGGTTCGATCCCTGGGTCCAGAAGATCCCCTGGAGAAGGACATGGCAACCCACTCCAGTATTCTTGCCTGGGGAATCCCATGGACAGTGGAGCCTGGCGAGCTACAGTCCGTGGGGTTACAAAGAGTTGGACACGACTGAAGTGACTAAGCACGCACACGCCAGCCCAGCTGCTCCTCAGACTCCTCAAATTTTGCCCTTCTTACAGGTGGCCATGGCATGCCATTCTAGTTTTAATGTGAGTCTTCCTTACCGTGGGGCTCTTTTTTTTGTCATTGTGTGAAAAGGGTCACTTTGGTTTCTTTCTCTGCAAACATCACTGCCAGTTTTGTTGTTGGGTTGCTGATCTGGTTGTTACTGAGCTCCAGGTGTTTTTTACATATGAAGGCACCTTGGTATTTCTACATCTGCACTTCTGGAGGGCAAGGCCGTGTCTCGGTCCCTAGGAGGTTCCAAAAGGCGTGGGGCTGGGCACGCAGCCGTGTCCCACCTCTCAGGTGGAGTCCTGAGGCCTCGTGTTGTATGTGCGCCTTGCAGGTGGTAACAGACGACAAGTACGAGGTCTCTTCTGACCCAGACGCCAGCATTGTCATCTCCTCCTGCGAGGAGCCCCGGATACAGGTCGCTGTGTCCATCACCTCGCCCCTAATGCGGGAGGACCCCTCCGCAGACCGAGGTCGGCCGGGCCCTTCTGTTCATTCAGCCCCCTCTTCCCACATACCTGGCAGCCTAGGGCAGCACCCACTTCTGCTCTGGTTTAGGGGAAGGGGCGCCACCACCGCCTTCCCGTGCTTCTGTCAAGCCTCGATGCCCTGGTCAGATAAGGGCCAGGCTTTGGGGTAGCGGAGGAAGGCAGGAGGAGAGCTGGGACAAGTATCAAGTGGCTCAGAACTGGCTGTGGCAGGCGTGCTCGGGGCCCTTCCCCCTGAGCCTTCAGGCTATGTGGGCACCTGTTCCCCGCCCCAAGGAGACCCAGTGTGCCGGGTCCCCCAGCCAAGCAGGGGCCCTGGGGACCTGAGACACACGGGCACTGCTGCCTGGGCAAGTGGGAGGAGTGCAGGCCAAGGCCAGAGGGCAGCCAACACGGAGGGCGTGGGCCAGGCCGGAGGGCACCCCGAGTCTCATGCCCAGGCGTGGGGAACCCCTGGGACAGCCCCTGGGACAGCCCCTGGGACAGCCCCTGGGACAGCCCCTGGGACCCTTTCCCAAACTCCAGCTTTTCTCAGACCCCCTTCCTGATCGTCGCCTTGACTAAGGGCCACGAACCACTGCTGCTTTCTCTGATTCAACTCCTTTTTGGCTCTTCCATTTTTAAAGAAGAGAGCCTTTGAACTGTGAGTGGAAAGCCATTATCAGTTGTCATAAGGGGAGTGCCACGTGTCATCTGAAAGTAGACGCAGTGGGAAGAAACAGTGATGCCTGCCCGTCGACCCCAGCTTCAGGCCTGCTTCAGCTCGCTCCCCTGCCAACAAGGGGGGACTGGGAATGTTGGGGAGGGGCGGGCTGGAGGGGTCCAGAGAGCAGGAAGCCCCTCTGCAGGCACCCTGGACCCCCAAAGCTGCTCCTCACTGGGGTCCGCACCCTGCCAGCTGCTGCTGGGTGGGAGGGGCTGGCGTTCAGCTGTTTCTGTGCTGGCTCTCAGCCCCCAGGATCTGATCCAGGCCTGGGGGGCTGGGGGGAGAGCAGTGCTCCCTCCTGAGACCTGAACACCAGGGCCTCATGGGATGAGGGGAGGAGAATCTTCCTAAAGCAAGCAGAAGGAAGAAAAAATGGATATTTCCCCCAACATGGGGCCCTGGTCATCTGTGATGGCATGTGCTCAAACTTGACCCTAATCACACACGCACATGGAAGTTTCTGGAAATCCAGCTTCATTCCTAGTTTTCCACCTGAACGTGGACCTCTTGGGGGAAAGGGACCACAGAGCCTCGGAGAGGGATGGGATTTCAAGAGGGGAGCTCTGTGTCCCAGTGGCAGTGTCTGGAGGCAGGGCCAGCGAGCTGAGCTGCACGTCTTCATGATGAACGGATGAACGCAGTGAGGCCCAGGGACCTGAGGGCCCAGGAAGGGGTGGCCGGCCTACCTGCCCTTCTCTTCCAGAAGGAACCGAGGTACCTCCGCAGGACCCAGGAGATGTCCTGAGCCCAGAGAAGTGCCTGCAGGCACTGGCTGCTCTCCGCCACGCCAAGTGGTTCCAGGTTAGCAGCAGGCTGGCTCCCAGGAGAGGCCAGGGGCTGACATGGGTGGGGTGGCTCTGTGTCCTCGCACCACGCTCACCATCATAATGGAGGTCACTTCTTGGCCAACTGGGTTGGGAGCTTGAGAGGGGTGACCACCGCTCTGGCTCCGTTGGCTGGCACTAGGGCTTAGACTGGGCCATTTGGGAGTGGAATCTGCTTCCGGTTGCCTCCCACAGCCCAGGAGGCTGGCCTGATCCCACTGGGGTCCCTCAATGCCTCCACTGCCAGCATGGGACCGCCAGCCAGGCTCACTGCCATGGCTCAGTCTCACTCCCTTAGCCCCATGCATAGCTCCCTGTCCCACCCAAGCCATGTGCTCAGAGCTTCCTGGGGCTTCCCATGTGCTTCTTCACCCAAAGGCAAGAGCCAGCGGCCTGCAGCCCTGTGTGATCGTCATCAGGGTCTTCCGGGACCTCTGCCAGCGCGTGCCCACCTGGGGGGCCCTGCCGGACTGGGTAAGACAGCACCAAGGGGCCAGCCTTGCTTTAGGAAGCCCCCAAACCCTGCCAGGCCACAGCCCTGTTAGGCTGAGCCTTGTATCCTTGTCCAGTGTCCAGCTTTCTGAGAAAAGGCTGGTGTTGGTCTGAGTCCCAGGGGGAGGCTTGCCACAGGACACGGCCTCATTTAACTGTATTATCTTATACCCACAACCTTGCAGGCAGAACCAGGAAGCATGTAAATTCAAGGGCACCCCAGCAAAAGCTGGGCTGTTTGCCTAGACCTGCAGGCACTGGTGCAGAGGCCCTGGTGAGGGCAAGAATCCGGTGCCTGTCCTGGCTCCACTTTGACCTCTAGGCCTGGGGCAGACCTACCTCCTCTGAAGGAGAGAATCCAGTGGTCCTGACATGGCCCTTCAGCTGGCCCTGGAGCCCTTCCAGGGGGAGAGGAGAGAGGATGCAAGGGACCCTGGGTACCTCAAACCCCCAAAGTTGCCGCGTGAGACCCCCGCAGACCCCCCACTGGGGCCCCCCCGCCTCGACTTTCAGAGTCTCATCTCTGAGTGTCCCTCTCCCATCACACGCCCACTGACCTCCCCAGTGACCGAGACAACTTGTAGGTTTTTAAGGTTTTCACCTTTGACCTTATCCCTGGGAGTTTGGCCCTGAACTTGGAGGAACGCATGCCTCTTCTTTGCAGCCATCTGTAGCCAGTCCATCAGCTCCCATGCCCATAGGCAGGCTCCTGGACATTCCCCACACCCCAACACAGGCTGCCCTTGGCCTTACTCAGGGGGGCCATCTCCAAAACCAGGGGCTCTGGTGCCCCCCAGACCTTGGCTTCCTGCCTGTGGTCTGAGGAGACGTCCACTCTCAGCTCCACCCCAGGTGGGTGGCACAGCAGCTGTCCCGTGCTGAGTGACCAGAGAGGTTCACTCAGATGTTTGCGGAGGGGGGCGGGGAGAGCGGGTCGTGCATTTCTTGGAGCCGGTTTCCCTTTAAGTGTAGACACGCCCCCACGACAGCTCACACCCCCAACCCTGTCCCAGGGCCCTCCAGGCAGGTGGCTCCTGGAGGAAGAAACTGCCTGAACTAGGCCCCAGGATCCTGTGACCCTCAGAGGCCCTCAGGTCACAGAGAACGAATCTCTGAACCCACGTGACACTACTTTGCCACATTACCATTGATGAGCTTTTGCTAATGAGGAAGCTGAAAAGGGAGGGTGATGAAACCCGCCCATGGCCACGCCAGGGCAGTGAGATCCGGTGACCCCCTGGGTAGGTGGCTGGGTGGGCCTGAGGGGGCACTGGGCGGGAGCCTCCGGTCCCGTATCCCCTGGAGACCTGGCTGCCCGCACAACCACTGTCCCCTCAAAGGCCCGGGTCTCCTTTTCTGTCCCGGCCCAGGCCATGGAGCTGCTGGTGGAGAAGGCCCTGAGCAGCACCAAGGGGCCCCTGAGCCCCGGGGATGCTGTGCGCCGAGTCCTGGAGTGCGTGGCCTCGGGGACACTCCTCACAGGTCAGTCCCCGTTGGCCAACAGCTCAGACCCTAGAGCACTTGGCAGACACCAAGGGCCATGGGGGAGCGGGGCAGGTGGACAGAGGAGCCTCTTAGGAACACTCGAGCACCCCATCCAGCCTAGGCAGGACAGCGGACACAGACACGCATGTGCGTGTCACTCACCCAAGGGAGCCCTGAGGAGGCGTGGACGGGTGGAAGGAGAGGCGGGTACAGGCTGGAGGGGGTTCCACCGGATCCTCTGATGCCACATCCATCCTTCCTGGGGAGCCAGGGATAGCCCGGGGGCTGCTTCCGAAGGAAACGACAGGAGGTCCATGGTGGTCCGGGCACGGAAGTGTTCACGGTGTCCTGAGCGGTAGCGGCAGGAAGAGACCAGGCGGGCAGCCCACGTGACGTGGTAGATGCAGTCGGTGTTCTCCAGTTGTTTTGGTGACTTGGATGATAGCGTGTTTCATGGAAGAAGAGTGTGATACATGGGCCTGTGGTGTGAGCCTTTTATGTAACTGCACACTCGCCCACGCGTGTGCACACGTGCCACACACACACACAGGCTGCGAGGAGCTCTGCTGAATGCGTGTGGGGCCGGAGGGGGACTGGCGGGGAGAGGCCCAGTTGTGGTCCGTGGGCCCCTGGGGATCCAGGCGCAGACTTCCAACATGGCAGAGCCGTGGTGGCAGCCTTCACAAGGGTGCATCTGCTTCTCTGCCGCTCCCACTGACCCCCCCTCATCCAGATGGGCCCGGGCTCCAGGATCCCTGTGAGAGAGACCAGATGGATGCCCTTGGCTCCATGACCCTCCAGGAACGAGAAGACATCACGGCCAGCGCCCAGGTAGGAGGCCAGCCCGACTTGGGCCCACGTGAGCCGGCTGCAGGCAGCCGGGCTCCCAGCCCCTGTGCACATCTCTGCTGCATCCCAGGAAGCGGTCTGGGCCCGCTTCCCATCCTCTTCCCTGCAGAATCAGGTGGCCTGTGGGTGACAGGACTGCTTCCAGGGGCAGGGCCAGCCCAGCCCAGAACCGAGGCCATGATGAGGTGCAAACTTGGGGCCTCATCGTCCTGGGGGTACCCCAAGGCCCCAGGTCTGCACACACCCAGCCAGGCCTCCTGCTGCGCCTCAACAGCTTCAAGAACCAAAGCATTGCCCACCCCCACCCCCACCCCCACCGCCCCGTCTCTGGCTTCCCTTTCATTTGCAAATTCTATTAATGAGGAAGTCTCTTCAGCAGACTTCACATTGGGCTTGACATCATGAAGGGTCTTAAGTGGAAAGAGTCAAATTGCTGTTAATCAGAGCCCAACTGGGAGAAGCAGGATCCAGGGTCCCCTTAGCAGATGAGGAGGAGCTGAGGTTCCCGGGCTTCCAGGCAGCGTCCTCGGCACCAGCGGGTGTGAACAGCTCCCAGCACAGTTCCTCATGCCCAGAGGTGCTTTGAGCTTTGCCATTGCTGGGAGGGTGTGAGAATGCCTGAGTTCACACAGGCTGTGTGAGGTGGGCCAGCGGGCGCGGGCAGGCCGGTCCTGACAGCTGGTCTGCCCCCAGCACGCCCTGCGCATGTTGGCGTTCCGGCAGATCCACAAGATCCTGGGCATCGACCCGCTGCCTCCCCCCAGAATCAGGCTGGGGGCACGCTTCCGGAAGAGGCCACGGGAGGCAAGCGAGCTGGAGGCCAAGGGGGGCAGCGACCAGAGGAAGCGGCCTCGCCTCCCCAATGGGACCTGACACACTGCCGCTGAGTGGCCACTTCACCCCTGACACCGACAGTCCACGTTTCCCTTTGCAGTAACGTTCTGTAGATTTCTTTAAACACACCTGTGCTTAAACCATTAGTGAACTCTCTTCATCTGGCAATTTGAGCTGTGGGGTTTGGGAGCAGGACCCAAGGCCTGCCTTCACCCTGGGGCAAGAAGGGGCAGCACAACCGTAAACCCTGGCATTTCTTGCTAGCTTTAAAGTCACCCTGTGGCCTGTGGGTTTTTAATGACTTCGTGTGGCTGCGCCCAGCACACGTGGATTTGACATAACATGGGCAAGCCCACTGAGGGCCCCACATCAGGAAGCCTGCCCTGGAAGCAGGTTGGAAGGGGGTGTTGGCCAAGCCTGGGAGTGTGCCCAGGCTGGGGTCCCCCGTGCCCAAGCCCAGCTGGTTCCAAACACACCACCTGTGACAGCTGCCCAGCCTGGAGGCTTGGCCAGAGGTTTGCAGGGTCTGAGCTGGGCTCGCCCTGGCCCGCCATGGAGGGGGCCACAGAGCCCCTGGGTGGTGAGGGTGCAGGCTGGGCGGGCCCCTGACCCCGGGAACATGAGTGACCCCCCTGTTCCGCATGCTGTGCCGCTGCGTGCCTTCTGCACTGTGGGGAGCCGCTCTGTGCGCCTCATTCAGGGCTGGTTTGCCTCTGTCTTTCTCCCGTCCTCCTCGCATAGGTGCAGCCAACATGGGTCCGGGGCCTGCCCCTCGGAGGCAGGGTCTGGGGGCTCTGCCTGGGGTGGGGCATAGGACCAGGCGCCCCCCGACCCGGGCAGGTGGGCCTGGAAGCACCCCCACCCAGTCCCTGCCCCCATCTGTCCACACTTCCCTCTTTGCTACTTCTCCTCTCGCCTGGCTGCCCAGTGGTGCTGAAGGGGACATGTCCGTCTTTGGGCGGACACCATCTCTCCTGCTCACCCGACTGTTTCCAGTTCACCTCTGTGTTTGAGGGACAGCCTGTGTGCAGCTTCACATCTAGTGTCTTCGTAGAACCGCCTGGAAGCTTGGCAGGTGGGGAGTAAACGAGGTGTGCTTGTGTCTTGGTGTGGCCCACACAGTCCTTCCTCAGGACGCAGTGACCCTGCTGGGCTCCAGGCAGGACCCTGAGCCGCCAGGACATCTCCCCAAGGCTCTGCAGACCCCCACCCCAACACCAGGGATCCAACACCCACAGCACTCATCTCACACACATCCACAGCCACTCCAGGAAGCCAGCCTGGCCTGGTCCAGGAGATACTCTTATCAGCAGGCTGTCAGCGGGAGGTGGGACCCAGAAGGCTTCCTGCAAGAGGGGGCAACCAAGCTGAGTTGGGAGGGGTGGCTCCCTGCCTACAGGCCCCCTACCAAGAGCTCCCCTGCTGTTTCCCCAAGTCCTCATTGCAAACCTCAGGGGGCAGCAGGAGGGGGTCCAGATAAGGAGACCCGTTACAGCTGAGCCCCTGACAGCTTCAAGGGGGTAGGAGGTGGGCAAGGTTGCATGGCCCCTGGTGGCAGTAGCACATGCCCGTGGGCACAGACCCGGGCAGGGAGACAGCCAGTACTTCCTGCTCAGAGCTGGGCCAAGGGAGCATCAGCCCTCTGGTGTGAACAGAGCTGAGTCTGGTTCTAGCTGGAGCGATATCTACCAGAAACAGGAAGTGGCCAGCTGGTGCCTGACCATTCGACCTCCCCAGGAGGGTAGGCTGCTCGCCTCCGCTTCCAGGCCCTTCCTGGGGGAGTGGCATCCCAACAAGGCCAGGAGACAGAGCAGCCCCTCAGCAGGTCTTGGCCGTGGTCACAGATCAGGCACAGAGGACACCATCCATTCACGCAGGGCAGCCTTGCCCACACACCCCTCCCCCTCTGCATCTCCATCCACAGCCCTGCTGTTCACCCAGCTGCCCAGGCTACCACCACCACCACTACCAGGGGGACCTCCTGGGTTCCTCTGGACCAAGCCAATAAGAAGTCCTGTTGGTCCCCTGCCTGCTGCTCCACTCACAGCTTTAGTCCTCCAGCAGCTGGGGCTCTGGGTAAAACTCAGGACTGCACCCAAGATAAAACCCCCGATCCTGACAATGCCCCCAGAGGAACCCCAGGGGCCACCCTCCACCTCAGTGTCTCCACTCCAGACCGACTAGTCCCTGCTGGTCCTCAGTGAACCAGCCCCACGTCCTGCTGCCCCAGGGCCTTTGCACATGCTATTCCCACTGCCTGGTAAGCCCTTCCCCGACCTGTATGTACAGCCACTGCTCTTCTCCTCTGAGTCTCAGAGAGGCCTCCTGGACCCCCTCAGTTGAAAGTGTTAGTCACTCAGTCATATCTGACTCTTTGCGACCCCATGACTGTAGCCCACCAGGCTCCTCTGTCCATGGAATTCTCCAGGTAGGAATACTGGAGTGGGTTGCCATTCCCTTCATCCAGGGAATATTCCCAAACCAGGGATCAAACCCACATCTCCTGCATTGCAGGCAGATTCTATACCATCTGAGCCACCAGGGAAGCCCTTGACCCCTTCGGCCTGTCACATAACTCTGTCTACTTCCTTCAGACCCACACAGAGCAGATTAAAATAGTTTGTTATCTGCCTTCCCCCCTGCCCGCTGCCACCCCCAGGACTATGAATTGTCTGTGGACAGAAACTGTGCATCTGTCTTACTCACCACGGTACCCCAGGTCTAGAAGACACCAAGTGTAGCAAGTTTGTTAATACTCGAAGCCATGCCCCTGCCCACAAATATGGGTCTCTGTATTGGAGGAATTCCTTTCCCAGCAGATGAAATGACACCGCCTGTTCTGGTCTCATCCCAGGAGATTACCGCGCCAGTCGGGGTGAGGGCCTTTGGCTAAGGCAGTGAGAGGATGGAGGGAAGGGAGAATGGGTTGGCATTTTTGGGGGTAGTGAACAGTCACAGCTGCAACCCTGTCCCACTACCATGGGCCTCTCTCTCATCCTGGCCATGGCAGCTCCCAGAATCTCACCAGCCATGGCTCACCGTCCCATCCCTGCCTCCTGGGGAAGACGGGTGGGACCTCCTCCATCAGGAGGTTTAAGACTAGCCCAGCTGACAGAGAGTTAAATCTGCCCCCCTAGCAACTGCGAGACACCGAGTTTAGGCAACACAGCCACAGACTCAGACAGCTGGTGAACGATGTACTCAGTCCAGATGGACGGAACGCCCAGGCGGTGGTGCCTGCTGCAGGCCTGAAGAGCAGTGGCTTCTCAGCTTTGCTTCCCAGCCCTCTTCCTGCAGGGTAGAGGACCCCAGAGCAGGCAGGCGGCTGGCAGGAAGACTCAGGACCAGGCACTTGAGAACTGAGACTGCTGTAGGGGGGACAGTGGGGAGAGAAGCAGCCAGAGACATCAGCGAAGCGGGACCTCAGGCTTGGGATTCTGGAGGCCAGCCCTGTTGCTAGGAGATGGTGTTGCGTGTGGTAGGGATGACGCGGGTGGTGTGGGCAGGGCCAAAGCCAGACCCGGCAGGCAGTCCAGGAGAGACAGACATGAGAGGGCAGACCCGCCAGCAAGCCCACCTGCTAAGTCACCAATAACACGGAATGAAAACCACAAAAACGCGCTGCAGCTCCTGGTCTAGATAAGTCACGCTCAGTGGTACAGGAAGCATCTCTGGGCTCGGCAGGTCCAAACTTCTTTGGAGAGATGCTGGCTCCATCCTCTCCCTGGTCATCTGTTAGTTCAGCTCCCAGGGCTGAGAAGATGTTTCAGGTAAGCAGATCAAGGCTCTTTGGAGTGAACAGGCCAGGGGACTCATGGAGAAGGCAGCCCAAAGTAAGCAGCTGGGCATGGGGAGTGTCACCCTGTATATATCTGCCCAAGTTCTGAAAACTAAAGATACTAGAAAACAGATATATTCTGTTCATGGAACACCCATTTTCACAGCAGCAGGAATCACAGCAGCCAAATGGTGAGAAAAAGCCAAAAGCCAAGTGTCCATTACAGATGATGAATAAACAAGTATGGTCACTCACATGGTGGAATATTACTCAGCCTTAAAAAGGAAGGAGGTTCTGGCACCTGCTACAACGTGGATGAACCTTGGGGACAGGAAGCTCAGTGAGAGAACCCAGACACAGAAGGACACACACTGTCTTATTTCACTCCCAGGAGGTCCTAGAGGAGTCAGATCTGTAGAGACAGGAAGTAGATGTCGGGGGCCAGGGGCTGGGGGAGGGGATGGGGAAGTCACTGTTTCATGGGGGCAGAGTTTCAGTTTGGGAAGATGAGAAAGTTCTGGAGATGATGGAAGGGAATCACATGAATGACTGCATCATATGATGGTGGGGATTGCGCAACCATATGAATACACTTAATGCCACTGAGCTGTGCATCTAAAAACAGTTACAATAGTATTTTGTCTATTTTATTTGTCCATGGTACCATGTCTATTTTAACACAATAAAATTTTCTTTTCATGCACTGGGTTTTTCCAATTACAAGAATCTTGGAACTCTCAGAAAAAAATGGAAGAAGGGAAATAAAGTTAACCATTGTTAATACTGTTTCCTTCCAATTTTCTCATTTTTGACACTCTTGGTTACAGGTGCGCTGTTTATACTACTTACATTCCTCCTTTTCTTCACTTGACATTATAACAACTTGGATTTCTCAGCTGTGTTTTCAAGGTTCTTAGATATAGTTTTTCTAATTTAATTCTTCTGGAGACCTTTGGAGACCAATCTTTTTCATTATTATCAAGGTGCTGAAATATGGTCCAACTCTCAAGTCCATAAATGACTACAGGAAAAAAACCATAAATGACTACATGTTTGTGGATGGACCACATTTGATCCATTCACCAGTTGATGGACATTTGGGTCACTTCCACTTTGTGGCTACTATGAAGAGATGTAGTTTTTTTCTCTGCTTTTTCTCTTTAACTTATTATGTACTTGGGTAGAGCCAATTAACAATGTTGTGATAGTTTCAGGTGGACAGCGAAGGGACTCAGCCATACATGTGGGACTCAGCTATACGTATACATGTATCCATTCCCACCACAACCCCCCTCCCATCCAGGCTGCCACATAACATTGAGCAGAGTTCCATGTGCTATACAGCAGGCCCTTGTTGATTATCTGTTTTAAATATAGCAGTGTGTACATGTCCATACCAAGCTCCCTAACTATCCCTTCCTTTCGGCAACCATAAATTCCTTCTCTAAGTCTGTGAGTCTCTTTCTGTTTTGTAAGTTCATTTGTATCATTTCTTTTTAGATTCCTCATACAAGGGATGTCATACAATGTTTCTCCTTTGAAGAGCTGTGTAGCCAAGAAGGCAAAGGCACCCTACTCCAGTACTCTTGCCTGGAAAAATCCCATGGACGGGGCAGCCTGGTAGGCTGCAGTCCATGGAGTTGCTAAGAGTCGGACACGACTGAGCGACTTCACTTTCACTTTTCACTTTCCTGCATTGGAGAAGGAAATGGCAACCCACTCCAGTGTTCTTGCCTGGAGAATCCCAGGGACGGGGGAGCCTGGTGGGCTGCCATCTGGGGGTCGCACAGAGTCGGACACGACTGAAGCGACTTAGCAGCAGCAGCAGCAGCAGCATTCCACTGCATGAACGTACCCTAATTTGCTTAATTGTTCTCTTACTGTTGGATGTTTAGACTATTTGCAGATTACAAATTACACCTCGGCAAACACCTTCCTGACTGTTGAAAGGAATGAGATTTTAAGGCATTTGAAACTTCCATGCGCAAGACCACATTCCATCAGAGCTATGTGAGTTCCCCCCCCACCCCCACTTTAAAGAGACCCACTCCAGTCCCCAAGTCAGGACCACGCCCTCTCATTTTCCAAGATACTTTCCTGCACATACGTTTAACAGTTAGGTCTCCCTCTGCCATGTCTTAGATATTCAGCTGCTGTTCTATCATCATCTCATTCATGCAACATGCACACCTTATTATGTGCCATGGGCCATTGCTCGTGGGACTTCTCTCTGTCCCCGACTGAGAATGCTGAGGTTGATTCAATGTTCACTCAGCAAATCGACTCAATGGACATGAGTTTGAGCAAACTACAGGAGAAGGAAACATTGGAGAAGGAAATGGCAAGTGAAGGACAGGGAAGCCTGGCATGCTGCGGTCCATGGGGTCACAGAGAGTCGGACCCGACTTAGTAACCGAACAACAACAATCTGCAAACATCGCCTTCCTTGGGAGAACCCAAAGCGAAGCCAGAGTCACTTTGCTCAGAAAGGGTGACTCCGTGGCCCTTTGACATATTAGCCATGGGGTGTCAGGAGCTCACTTCACTTCCTAGAGCCTCTTATGAAATTGGATTAAAACTCATCAGCACCAACCTTGCAGGGCGGCAGAGAGAACTCAGTAATAAAATCCATTGGGTTTCTGTCGCTTTACGCGTGCGTCTCATTGCAGTGACCTCTCGTTCCAGAGCACAGGCTCTGGGGCACGCTGGCTTCAGTAGTTGCAGCACATGGGCTCGGAAGTTGCGGCTCACGGATCCTGGAGCACAGGCTCAGTAGTGGCGGTGCGCCAGCTTTAGCTGCATCACGGCTTTTAAAATGTTTTTATTTATGTTTAATTGAAGGATAATTGCTTTACAATATTGGTTTCATTTCTGCCATACATCAACATGAATTAGCCATAGGTGTACATATGTCTCCTCCCTCTTGAACCTCCCTATTATACAGAGTGAAGTTAGAAAGAGAAAAACAAATATTGTATATTAACACATATATATGGAATCTAGAAAGATGGTACTGATGAACCTATTTTCAGGGCAGCAAAAATGTCCCTGATGCTGGGAAAGATCAAGGGCAGTAGGAGAAGAGGGTGTCAGAGGATGAGGTGGCTGGATGGCATCACCGATGCAGTGAACATGAACTTGGGCAAACTCCGGGAGACGGTGAGGGACAGGGAGGCCTGGCGTGCTGCAGTCCATGGGGCGGCAGAGTCAGACATGACTGAGCAACTGAAGAACAGCAACAATGGAGACAGACATAAAATGCATTTTTTAAAAAATGCTGCCCAGAAAGGTTTAGTCCCAGGGATATGGGTACAGTGGAGGGCAGGGGTGAGGGCAAACACTGGTGATTAAAATGGAAGTCATACACAGAGCATGCATGTGAGTGAGAAAAACCCTACAGGTGTTGCTGATGTTCGAGGACTCCCCAGTAGTGGCCAGTCCCCCCATAATCACCTCAGAGTGAAGCCACTCCCACAGTGAGGAGCTTCCTGTCAGCTCTGTAGCCCTCTCCTCTTGAATGTTAACCGTCAAAGAAGCCGGAAAAAACTGGGAGGAGGGCTTCGCAGGTGGCTCAGTGGTAAAGAACCCGTCTGCCAATGCAGGAGACATAAGAGGTGCGGGTTTGATCCCTGGATCAAGAAGATCACCTGGAGGAAGCAATGGCAACCCACTCCAGTATTCTTGCCTGGAGAATCGCCATGGACAGAGGAGCCTGGCAAGCTACACTGCCTAGGGGTGCAAAGAGTTGGACATGACTGAAGCAACTGAGCATCTGTGAGCACACAACTTGGAGGAAAGAATAAGAACAAAAGAAAGCAGTTCTAGAAAAAAAAAAACAAAACACCTTATGTATATATACTATCCTCAGAGAGCAAGTAGAAAGTACAAGAGCCAGGAAACAAGCTTAAATTTGCCCTTTGAAGAGGAATGTTCAAAGAACCAGAAAAAAGCCATTGGAAATAAAAAACCTGATGATCGAAATTCAAATGGCAACAGAAGGGTTGGAAGGGAAAAAAAAAACAGAAGACGAAAAGAAAAAATAATGTAGATAAGAAAATTAGATCAATTCAGGAAGCCCGATAAGAAGAGTTCCAGAGAGAGAGACCAGGGACATCAACAGTGGAAAAAATCACCAGTGACGTCATCCAAAGAGTTGGCCAGGAATGGAAAACATGACAGAGCCCACCAAGTGTACAGCATCACAGGTGAAAATAGATCCACAGCAAATCCACACTGTCAAAGGGCAGGATGTGGAGAGTAAAGAGAAGACAGAGGGTCCAGTGGCTAAGCCTCTGCACTCCCAATGCAGGAAGCCTGGGTTTGATCCCTGGTCAGGGAATTAGATTCCACATGTCACAGTGAAGCTTCTACGTGCTGCAACTAAAACCTGATGCAGCCACGTAAATATGAATTTGGGTGGGGAGGGCAGAGACGTCACTTTGCCAACAAAGGTCATCAAGGCTATGGTTTTTCCAGTAGTCATGTATGGATGTGAGGGTTGGACCATAAAAAAGGCTGAGGGCCAAAGAACTGATATTTTTGAACCATGATGCTGGAGAAGACTCTTGAGTCCCCATGGACAGCAAGGAGATCAAACCAGTCAATCCTAAAGGAAATCAACCCTGAATATTCATTGGAAGGACTGATGCTTAAGCTGAGGTTCCAATCCTTTGGCCACATGATGCGAAGAGCCAACTCACTGGAAAAGACCCTGAAGCTGAGAAAGATTGAGGGCAGGAGAAGAGGCGATAGAGGACGAGATGGTTGGATGGCATCACCAACTCAGTGGACGTGAGTCTGAGCAAACTCCAGAAACTGGTGAAGGACAGGGAAGCCTGGCATGATGTAGTCCATGGGGTCACAAAGAGTCAGACACAACTGAGTGACTGAACAACAAAAAGAAAAGAAGACAGAGAAGATTCTACAAGCTTCCAGAGAAACGAGGAGGGAAAAAAAAGTGACAAGCAGAAAATGAGGAAGCAGAACAGTTCAGATTGTTTAGCTGTCCAAGACTGGAAGCCGAAAGACCTGAGGCAAGCGACTGTGTACCCAGAGCACTTGTCCTCAGTCAGACCACCGATCACACAGGAGAGTGAAGGAAAACACTTTCTCTGGGAATGCCCGGGGCGTATGAATTTCTAAAACAAAGGCACAAACCAATAAACAGGAGACTTGGACCCAAGAAACTGGAGCTACATCTCAGGAATCCTGGGTGCTAAAGAAGGAGGGGTCAGAAGCACAACCAGCAACAGCTGCTCCTGTTTGGGGTAGTTAGTTCCACTCGAGGAGCTCGGGGAGACAGAGTCACAGACATACAAAACAAAGGCAATCGCTAACTCCAGGAAGAGCAAAGAGCAAGTCCCACAAAATAAAAGTGTTCCTTAGTGGGCACTGTTGCACTGTGAGCAAAAGTTTCATATAATATAAGCACTGAATATTCATTTAAGCAAAAGTCGTGATACCTTTGAGAACTTTGGAGAAAGAAATATGCCTCATAGAGTTAAGTCTGTTCCTGAGATCAATGGACAACAAACGTTCCAATGATAAATCCAGAGATGTGTAAACCACTAAGGAGTGAGACACACAGTGCTTTGTTTAAAACAGTTTTTCCTAAGCTTTGTACAGTCTTCAGCACAGAGCCAAAGGTTCTACAAATATTGCTACTATTAATTTTGACAAGAAGAAAACACACATACACTCGAGGGGCCCATTGCTGAGTCGAGGAGCTTTATGTGGTTTGGAAAGCACTTGAGAACTTCCTGTGTGCCATGAACAGCAACATATTTCAATTTTTTTTTTAAATATTTATTTACTTGGCTGCACTGGGGTATTACTTTACTGGCATATGGGGTCTAGTTCCCCGACCAGGGATGGAACCTGGGCCCCCTGCATTGTGAGCCCCAAGTCTTAGCCCCTGGACCACCAGGAAAGTCTCCACATTCAATTTAATTGATGAGGAGTGCACTTATAAGATCAAATAGATTAGAAAATGTGCCTACATTATAAGAAAATAAAGACACAGAGAGACCACAGGTCAGCAAACCACAGCCCACTTACCCACCATCTAGCATGCATCGTTTGATTTTGTGCATCCCGGGAGCTAAAAATGGTTCTTTACATTTTTAAATGGCTGGGGAGAAAGCCATATTGCATGATGCGTGAATAGTACATGAAGCTGAAATTTCAGCGTCCATAAGTAACATTTCATTGGAAGGCAGCCATACCTGTTCTCTTTCCCTTGTGTTCTCTCTCTAAGGCGGCTTCCGTGCCACCACGGCAGAAATGAGTAGTTGAGACTTGCAGCTCTTGGGATTTCCCTGGTGGTCCAGTGGCTAAGACTCAGGGCTCCCAATGCAGAGGGCCCAGGTTTGAACCCTGGTCAGGGAACCAGAGCCCACAGGCTGCAACTAAGACCCAGTGCAACCAAAAAATATACATAGTGAAAAAGAAGAAAAGACACGTGGCCCTTGATGGAGAGTTTGCTGACTCCTGCGTTAGAGCACGAGGGTGTGGGACAGGATGGGGAGGATCAAGGTGGGATCCTAGAGCAGGGGCAAGTCTCCGGGTACCTTGTGGGTCACCTGCTCGTCCTCTAAGTTTACCCTCTTGCATGATTCTGTGTTCTTTTGTGCTGGGAGAGCCTACCCCATGCCAGGCTCCAGAGATAAATGATTGCCCAGGCCACAGCCAGCCTCTGCCCTTGCTCACAGAGCCTATGCTCCATCAAGGAGAGCAAGGCAGATCCCAGGTAACTGACAAGAGCAAGTGAGACAGGGTGACAGGCAGTAATCAGGCTTGGATGGTGGGCGGCCCCTCTGGGTGGTCCGGAAGGGTCTCGGAGACGTTGCTGGAAGTGCTAAGAAGGAGCCTGCCTTGCGAAGAGCTTGGGGGAGCACGTGCTAGGAGGAGAAAGTGGCATGTGCAAAGGCCCTGGGGCTGGACAGTGCCAGATCATCTGAGGAACAGGAGAGAGATGCGAGCAGAGGTGACAGCGGCCCCACCAAGCCATAGCCAGGAGCTGGGTTTTATGAGCACAGCAGGCACCCGGGAGGTTTTTGGTTTGTTTGGCTGCATCGGTCTTAGCTGTGACACGTGGGATCTTCACTGCGTCATGCAGATACCTTTGTTGTGGTGCATGGACTCTCTAGTTGTGGCGAGTAAGCTCAGTAGTTGCAGTACAAGGGAGGGCTTAGTTGTTCCATGGCATGTGGGCTCTTAGTTCCCCAACCAGGGATCAAACCTGCATCTCCTCCACTGTAAGGCAGGTTCTTAACCACTGGGCACCAGGGACATCCCCAGGGGAGATGTTAAGCCAGGAAGTGATCTGGACCCAGGCTACACATATTGAACCCATAAGCATGGCTGGGAAATGAGGCGCCCGGCTCCACTTCTGGTACCAGGAAGATGGGACATGGGACTGGGGAAGAGCAGGGAGCCTCTCCCATTAAAGGCAGATCTGCCTAAAGCTCGCCCTGGCACCCAGAGTACACTGCCTGAGAGGCCCTTCCTTGGACTAGGCAGGAGTGGCCCAGTGGCCTGCATTCCAGTTGCAAAGCATTTTTCCTCGAAAGAAGGGAGCGTTCCCGTGCTGAATCCCCATGTCCCCTGGCAGGGAGAGAAAGCTAAATTTAAAGGTGTGCTAACTGGGGCAGTTTGAGCCGGTGTGTGCTCCAGCTGCAGATCAGCTGGGGACCCAGCAACTCAGCCGTCCCCACATCTGGCAGCAGCTGGCCCTCCACATTCAGGGAGCTCTTATAGGTTCATTCTATTTGGGGGATCTACCATGTGCCCCACACCTTGCTGGGCAGTCAGTGTGTGGGTCCTGGAGCTGGATTGGCCTGCGTTCAAAGCTCCTATGTCCCAGGGTGGGCTTCCCAGGTGGCTCAATGGGTAAAGAATCCACCTGCAATGCAGAACACATAGGAGATGTGGGTGGAAAAGCTCTCTTGGAGAAGAGCATGGCAACCCACTCCAGTAGTCTTGCCTAGAGAATCCCATGGACAGAGGAGTCTAGCAGGCTACAGTCCATGGGGTCGCAAAAGAGTCTGACATGACTGAGCACCCTCTGAGCCTCAGCTTTCTTGTCTGCAAAATGGGTCCGATAAGAGCACTCACCTCACAAGTAACAGGCACTGCTCACTAGCTCGTCTCTCCCCAGTATTCACTGGCTTTAAAAGTACATTTTGGGACTTCCCTGGTGGTCTAGTCGTTAAGAATCTGCCTGCCAATGCAGGGGACACAGGTCCGATCCCTGATCTGGGAAGTTCCCACATGGTGTGGAGCAACTAAGCCCGTGAGCCACAACCACTGAAGCCCGGGCACCCTAGAGCCTGTGCTCCGCAACAAGAGGAGGCACCTCAGTGAGAAGGCCTCGCACCACCACAAAGAGTAGCCCCACTCGCTGCAACCAGAGAAAGCCCACACACAGCATCGAAGACCCAGCACAGCCAAAAATAATTAAATATTTTTTTAAGTGAGTTCTGAGCACCTCCTCTGAATCAGGTACCGAGGCCACAGCAGTGAAGGACATCATCTAAAAGCTCTGCCCTCAGGGGGCTGATGTTCTAGAGAAGACGCAGCCAGTAAACAAGATGCGGTAGGGTCTATGTTCCTTCTGCCCGTGCTGGTTCTACAGGGCTTCAGGGGAAGCGGGTGTGAAGTGTCAGCGGGCTGAAATATTCTGTGGGGTTCTGGAAGGCGGGGTACACCTGGGGAAGTGTCCCAGGCAGGAGGCCCAGGAATGCAAAGGCCCTGAGGTGGGAGCAAGCCTGGGAGCTTTGAGGAAGAGGAGACCAGTGCCTCACCTTGGTGGAGCTGACCGTAATCCCAACTGGTGTGTGACATGAAGTGCCTGTAAATGACCCACGGTGTTCATTGTTGTTGTTGTTCAGTCGCTCAGTCATGTCTGACTCTTTGCAACCCCATGGACTGCCTCACGCCAGGCTTCCCTGTCCTTCACCATCTCCTGGAGTTTTTTCAAAGTCATGTCCTTTGAGTCTGTGATATCCAACCATCTCATCCTCTGTCTCCCCTTCTCCTCCTGCCCTCAATCTTTCCCAGCATCAGGGTCTTTCCCAATGAGCCGGCTCTTATCAGGTGGCCAACGTATTGGAGCTCCAGCATCAGTCCTTCCAATGAATATTCAGGATTGATTTCCTTTAGGATTGACTGGTTCGCTCTCCTTGCAGTCCAAGGGCCTCTCAAGAGTCTTCTCCAGAACCACAATTTGAAAGCATCAACTTTTCAGCGCTCAGCCTTCTTTATGGTCCACCTCTCACATCTATACATGACTACTGGAACAACCATAGTTTTGACTAGATAGACCTTTGTCAGCAAAGTGATGTCTCTGCTTTTTAATACAGGTCTAGGTTTGTCATAGTTTTTCTTCCAAGGAGGAAGCGTCTTTTAATTTCGTGGCTGCAGTCACCATCTGCAGTGATTTTGGAGCCCAGGAAAATAGAGTCTATCACTGTTTCCATTGTTTTCCCAACTATTTGCCATGAAGTGATGGGACCAGATGCCATCATCTTAGTTTTTTGAATGTTGCGTTTTAAGCCAGCTTCTTCACTCTCCTCTTTCACTCTCATCAAGAGGCTCTTTAGTTCCTCCCCACTTTCTGCCATTAGAGTGGTATAATCTGCATATCTGAAGTTGTTGATGGGAGGGGTAGCCAAACTACAACTCTGAAAATAGAAAGAAGAGAAAGGTGAAGAACAGCGAGATTTGGACGAGGAAAAGAAAAGCCTTCAGAGTGGGACAGGGTGGGTCCATCAGGGCTTCTCTGTGGTGAGCAAGGAAAGTCAGCGCCACCTGACCCGGTGGGTGGAAGGTATATTTAGCAGCTCATGGAAGGGAACACCCAAGAGTTCCTTCTTCTCTAGCTGGGTTTAAGGCAACCCAATCTGACTCACCAGTTCCACATCATAGAATCCATTCATCTCAACACCCAACTTCTGGTCCCATTTTCCATATTTGTTGTTCAGTCGCTCATGCCTGACTCTTTGCAACCCCATGGACTGCAGCCCGTCAGGCTTCCCTGTCCTTCACCATCTCCCAAAGTTTGCTCAAGCCATTGAGTCAGTCTGAAGCCTCCAAAAAGCAAAGACCAGCTTCCAACACGAGGCATAGCATAAACTCCAGGCATGGCTGGATCCAAGCATTTTAATTCTTCCTGAGGCAGTCAGTCTCTCTCTGCTTCCCCTGGGCTGGTTCCTTCTCAGGCAGGCTGATGGGCTCAGTCACCATGGTCAGGTCCACACCCATCACAGCGAGGAGAGAGGGCTAGTGCTATGTGCTTTCAGGGCATGCAAGTGGGTTGGGGTCTTGCTCTGAGACAAGTGGGGACATAAGAGGGCATTGTAAAGATGGAGAGAACTGGGGGTGCCAGCCAGACAAAGGCAAGGACATTCCAGGCAGAGAGGACAGTGGAGACAGATGCTTGCCAACTCCTGCGGTTCAGTGCTGCCAAACTGCTAGGTACTTGGTGGGAGAAGGTGAGACCTGGGAGGCCAGCTGGAGGTGGAACACAAGAGCCCTGAACGCAGATTGAGCGCTTTAGGCTCTGCCCTCAGGCAATGGGGAGTTCCAGAGGGGTATGGAGCAAAGGAGGGCCACAGTCACATGTCCATCCCTTATCTGTGCAGTAGAAGGTGGAGGACTACAAGGAGGAAACCTGGAGGAGCCAAAGGAGCAGTGAGGGGGCTTCTGTGTCACCAGCCTGGGCCACAGGGCTTGCCTGGGTCGGGGAGGGGGGCCAGAGAATTTCTGGAATCAAGTCGACAGGACTGGAACCTGGAGGGTGAGGACCCCGCGATCCGTGATGTGGCTACCCACTGGCTTCAGGCAGGTAGAAGGCAGGAGGCAGGAGACACTGGTATGGCCACCCTGGGGACTGGAAGAACATCTTTGTGATTCAAAGTGGTCAATTCTTGAATGCCTCCAGGGATAGGGAACTCACCCCTTATGTAGCTCTGACCCACATAAACCATGGACTCAAATCTGTCCCCGTAGAGTCAGGCACTACCCCCTGCCCCATGCCCATGCCATGGGGGCCTCCCCTTCCCAGGCCAGCCCTTGTTGATAAGGGCACTTGATGCTGTTTGCTCAAGACTCTCCTTCTCCAGTCTCAGCAACGCTGGTTTCTCTGGTAGGGCCATCTCACAGAGCGTGGGACAAGGACCCTGTCCAGGGGAGGATGGAGATGTTTCTTAGACACAAAGTGTCACGATTTTGCAGAGGGAGATAGCAAACCCATTCAACCTCCTCCCATCTCTCTGGTGGCATCAAGGAGAAAGGCTCCAAGGGGTGCCAGGGCACTGGGGAAGTCGTAAGCACAGGCCGTGCTGAGGAGAGCAGGCAGCCCTCCCTCGTGCTCCGGGCCTGCCGCAGCGGCTGGTGTGACTCTACAGTGCTGCTGGATTTCCGCTGTGGCCACTTTGACGCTGTGCTGCTATTCTGGGCAAGTGCTGATGGTTTGCCATATACGGTTGGCCCCCAGTGACCCTGCTGAATGCCAGCTGCAGGGTCCCCAGCCCCTTGGTCCAGAGCAGTGCCCGTGGCTGGGAAGTTGGGGCTGGGGGGCACCTGGGACAATCCCACAGTCAGATCCACGGAGCCCAGATGAGCCCAGAGAGCCGGATGAGCAGGAAACCTCCCGGCAAACACTGCCAGTATTAGTACATTACACCACCACAGAGAAAGACCCCCCTCTCTCGCTCCCCTCCTGCCTGCTTCCTCCACTGGGAATAACCTTTTGCAGGTTCGGGGGGCCCCTGCTGGACTGTTCCCCTTGGACACGATGCTTCCTGTATGACCTGTATGGGATCACACAGTTTGTTTTCTATCACATTCTGGTAAGTGGTGGTTGTTTCTGACAACCGGAGATTTTAGCATTTTCTTATACACAGTTTCCTAGTTTTTGGTGCATAATATTGCATGATATTGAATATCTCCAATTCTTGTCTTGTGCTTAGCTGCTCGTCGTATCCAACTCTTTGCCACCCCATGAACTGTAGCCCATCAGGCTCCTCTGTCCCTGGGATTTTTCAGGCAAGAATACTGGAGGGGGTTGCTACTTCCTCCTCCAGGGAATCTTCCTGACCCAGGTATTGAACCCACTTCTCCTGTGTCTCCTGCTTTGCAGGCAGATTATTTATCCTCTGAGCCATTGGGGAAGCCCCTAATTCTTTTCATTGGGTCTCTATTCCCAGAAATCACATGACATCTTGGTGCACAGACACTTAGACTTTGGGGGTACCAGAAAATTGAATTCTGGGCAT